>NC_089263.1:49060360-50415360 GCF_963930625.1 Muntiacus reevesi | reverse complement strand
ACGCTAGCAAAGTAGTGCTCAAAATTGTCCAAGCCAGGCTCCAATAGTATGTGAACCATGAACTTCCAGATGTTCAAGCTAGATTTAGAAAAGGCAGAGAAACCAGAGATCAGATTGCCAACAGCCATTGGATCATTGAAAAAGCAAGAGAGTTCCATAAAAACATCTATTTCTGCTTTATCGACTATGCCGAAGTCTTTGACTGTGTGGATCACAACAAACTGTGGAAAATTCTTCAAGAGATGGAAATACCATACCACCTGACCTGCCTCCTGAGAAATCTGTGTGCATGTCAGGAAGCAACAGTTAGAATTGGACATGGAACAACAAACTGGTTACAAATCGGGAAAGGAGTATGTCAAGGCTCTATATTGTCACTCTGCTTATATAACTTACATTCAGAGTACATCATGAGATACGCTGGGGTGGATGAAGAACAAGCTGGAATCAAGATTGCTGGGAGAAATATCAATAACCTGAGATATGCAGATGACACCGCCCTTATGGCAGAAAGTGAAGAGAAACTGAAGAGCCTCTTGATATATGTGAAAGAGGAGAGTGAAAAAGTTGGCTTAAAACTCAACATTCAGAAAACTAAGATCATGCCACCTGGTCCCATCACTTCCTGGCAAATAGTTGGAGGAACAATGGAAACAGTGATAGACTTTATTTTTTGGAGTTCCAAAATCACTGCAGATGGTGACTGCAGCCATGAAATTAAAAGACACTTGCTCCTTGGAAGAAAAGTTATGACCAACCATGACAGCATATTAAAAACAGAGACATTATTTTGCCAAAAAAGGTCTATCTAGTCAAAGCTATGGTTTTTCCAGTAATCATGTGAGAGTTGGAGTATAAAGAAAGCTGAACACTGAAGAATTGATGCTATTGAACTGGGGTGTTGGAGAAGACTCTTGAGAGTCACTTGGACTGCAAGGAGACCCAACCAGTACATCCTAAAGGCATAAGTCCTGAATATTCATTGAAAGGACTGATGCTGAAGCTGAAACTCCAACCCTTTGGCCACCTGATGCAAAGAACTGACTGATTTGAAAAGACCCTAAGGCTGAAAAAGATTGAAAGCAGGAGAAGTGAGCAACAGAGGATGAGATGGTTGGATGGCATCACCGACTCAATGGACATGAGTTTGAGTAAACTCTCAGATTTGGTGATGGACAGGGAGGCCTGGCGTGGTACAGTTCATGGGGTCGCAAAGAGTTGGACATAACTGAGCTACTGAACTGAACTGTGGGTGCTAGGAGGAGCAATTATAGTCTGGGCCTCTAGCTAGCATTCCTGGGTTAAAATGAACATATGGTACAACCTTACCCTAAACAACCTATGAACTACATTTTATTTTCTGATTTTTTTGGCCAACTTTTTGTTTAAATAGGACTAGTGACATTGAACAAGGTGACTGTCACCTCTGGGTCTTTAAAATGGTGATAATAATACCATAGGCGAGCTGTTGGAATTAAGTAAGATTTGCTATGTATAGTATCTAGTAGAAGAATGCCTAAACATAGCTCATATGTGATAATATTTAACTGTATAATTATGATAACAACTACATGCAAACACAGAGTTAATAGGATCAAAAACTAAGACCATGTAAATCATCATGTTTTACTTTGTTAGGTAATTCTTGCCTAGGAATATTATGTTACTATTTGTTTCAGGAACTTCCTAAAAATGTACTTACACAAATACTATTCCTTTAGCCTGCCTTTTCAGGGCAATGTCTTACTCAACCAGGAAGACTGTTATCAAATGAGTGGTCATTCATCAAGACACATTCAAAACCCTCATTCTCCACCAATTCTCAGTTATTATACCATGAGTTTTGGATTGCTGCATTAAAAGACCCACCTTAAATCAGATTATACTTCGCATGCCTGCTTGCTAACTATCTTTTAGAGACACTGGTAAACCTGTCAAGGAGGTATTGCCTATTGGAACAGTAAGTAGCAAACACATCTCTGCTTGACTAAGTTATATTGGTGGAATGTACAGAAAAGTCAGCAGTTGTAAAGATGATGATAGTAACATTTATGCTTTTGTGTAGAATTTATTTTCACTAACCAATTTCAGACTTAATGTGTGCATTTTTACCTTGTTATAAATTGGGGACTGTATTCATTTCACATATGTTTTGTGAAGTGAATGGGCTTCTGAGGTGGCTCAAGTGGTAAAGAATCTGACTGCCACTGCGGGAGACATAGGTTCAATCCTTGGGTCGGGAAAATTCCCTGGAGAAGGGCATAGCAACCCACACCAGTACCCTTGCCTGGAGAATCCCATGGACACAGGAGCCTGGTGGGCTGAGGTTCACAGGGTCACAAATAGTTGGACATGAATGAGCACACTTGTGCACTGTGAAGTGAATGCCATGTAAACAAGTAGCAGAGATGAGCTAGAATCCCTAATTTTTAAATTTTCTGTCTCATATTCTGTTTTTCTTATTTTAAGTGTCCTTTGTCATAAGTTATTTTCTATAGTCACCTTCATTTTAAAAATATTGATAATTTTAAAGAATAAGGTCAAAATAATAGATCACATAGAGCCATATTATTTTTAGCAATATTATTTGACCAAGTGATTGTTTGAAGTCATCATCTATTTCTAAGCCAACAGCCTCACAGATATAAATTTAATTTATTCTCTCTATTCCTACAACATATAGATATTTCAAAATTTTGGCAGGGATGAGGGTCAAGAGGACCTTATACTCTACCTCTCAAAACTTCACTGGTGATTTTTCACAAAATATTCCCCTTTTCATAATTCTAGTTAAAAGAATTGTCTTTGTCAGGTACTTGAAAGAACTCAGCTCATGTAAATTCATCTTTTCTTTCAAGATAAATGTACCTGAGAAAGGTCACTTGCTTATTTTGTAAAGACTTTATTTACAGAGTCTAAAACTTCTTATGCAAGATGAGCATACAAGTGGATAAAGTTTTCTTTAAAGAACTAGTTGTTTTACACTCATGAATATAAGGAATTATTAAGGAATTAATAACATTTGTGAAATTCCCCTTTAGAAGTGCATAGACATGCTGGCTTTGTTAAAACGTCTGTTACGATCCCAATTACCAACCATTTATTGATGTCCTAGAAAAGAGCATGGCAAATTTTGTGTCATAATTTCTGTCACAGAACAATGAATGTATTTTACAAATGCTGATAAAAACATAGCTTAGCTCTATTTGCAGATTTTGCTGATACTTACCATGATTAATTCACTCTTATATGTAACCATCACAATTTTGGTCATAAGTTAATTAAATAACATTCTGGACCACTCCACAGTAGGAGAATACTAAGTAATATTTAGGAACACATTTTATAGTAATGGTCAAATGTAAGTCCATTGTCAATTCATATTCTGAAGCAAGAGAAGAGTTTTTAGTACTCTCCTTTTGACAATGCAGGGGGAGAGAACTCAGCCATCAAAGAAGAAAACTGCAGATTTGGGTAGTGATTCCTGCACTACAGCTTATAAGGAAAGTGGAAGAATTCCTCAGAGCACTTTGGGCAAGTGCCTAACCAAAGGCAATCTTCATAATAAAAGCCAATAAACATCCTACAGAAAGTACCCACCAGTCAGCCATCCTAACCCAAGCCAGTTTTCGGAAAATAAGGAACTCTTTCAGGTTGAATTTGCGGAGTCTTAATTCTTACTCTATCCCTACCACTCTCTGGTTTAGGATGAACATACATCCCTTACTGAGGCAGAACTGGGGTCAGACACCGAAACCAACTGGTCTTACTTATATAAACATATACATAAATCTGTGTAAATATAGGTGCGTGTGTGCGTGCTCAGGCGTTAAGTCATGTCTGATTCTCTGTGACTCCATGAATTTTCCAGACAAGAATACTGGAGTGGGTTGCCATTTCCTCTTCCAGTGGATCTTGCCAACCCAGGTATCGAACCCGCACCTATTATGTCTCCTTCATAGGCAGGCAGATTCTTACCACTGAACCTATATAAATGTATACCTATATATAAATTAGGTGTTATCATTATGGAAAATTCATTATTTAAATCAAATTATAAGTTTATCATGATAAATCTCTTTACCATAACATTTTCTCCACCCAAAGTAACAACAAAAAGCAATACTGGTATCTCTTGGGCTTCACTGGTGGCTCAGATGGTAAGAATCTGCCTGCAGTGCAGGAGACCTGGGTTTGATCCCTGGGTCTGGAAGATGCCCTGGAGAAGGAAATGGATACCCACTCCAATATTCTTGCCTGGAGAATCCCATGGACAGAGGAGCCTGGTCGGCTAGTCCATGGGGTTGCAAAGAATCAGACACGACTGAGCGACTAGCATACTCACTTCTCAGAGTTAAGATTCCATTTCCCAGAGTGAGCAAAACACCAAGAAAAGTCTTTCAAGATTCCTTCTTTAAGAAACTTACTTAAAAAAAAAAAAAGAAACTTACTTTTGCCTGTACTTGATATGAATTATAATGTAACTTGCAGATAAATATCTTTTTGGAATAGCTTGGTAACTATTACTGGATGATCTTATCATTAGCATCTTCACATTCCAAGCTGTTTCATCCTCCAAAGTAAAATTTGCCATATCCCCTCAGATAGGCTTGCCAAATTCTGTGGACTTTCACAAACTTAGTGTCCTGCCATGAGTATAACACATGTCAATTCTTGACGGATGGTTTTACACAATCTGCTCTCATTCCCCTTAACCATTAGTGTTTTCTGGCTTTTATTATGCCAATCCAACTTTTTCACATCTTTTTAAGCTCTTTCTTTTCCAGAATCTTGTATGTATTGCCAAGATGAGGGATTACTTTAATTTTCATGGGTGTGTATTGTAAGTTCTGTGCAAACTCAGAATCTGGCATGTTTAGGAAGCAAAAGCTAACCTTTTTTAAAGTTTCAATTGAGTCAATAATTAGCTTGGCATAATCAGTGATAATCTAGCTTTTGCATACCAGTATATCTCTCATATTATAGTCATTCAAAAATCAGTTAACTTTCCCCAGATGACCACTGCTAATTGAAAGAACTAAAATAACTACAGAAATATATATACCTAATGACATGCACATCCTAAGTGTTTTTTTTCCTCTTCACGTTAAAAGGAACATTGAGTCATACTTCATGTATTAAGGGGGTTTGTTTGGCTTTTTTATGCTGTTTTCTATGATTCTATGAGATTGGTTAGTAAAAGAACATATCAGTTATTACTTTGAACAGATTAGAGGGGCTTTTGCAATAAATGATCAGCAGGATGCCATTTTATGCATGAAGGATGCTATTTTAGCAGAGAAAGCAGGACACCCCCCTATTTAGAGAAAGGGTAATCCAATGTAGAGATGGAAAAATTAAGGACCAGCAAAGTAGGTGATCTGACAAAATACCACTCCAGTTAAGGACCCAGAAAGGGTTATTAACTAGGGTCAATAAGGTCATACTTTAAAGGTATTCTACTGGAGAAACTTGTAAGGAAAAAAGAGAGAGAAAGAGAAAGGAATTGCATTAGTTTGCTTAAGTTGTCATACTTCCCTGGTCAAAAGGTGCCACTTGATTTGCTCTGTGGTCAATCAGCTCTGCCTGCTAGACTGCTTGAGCATCCCTGGACTATAGCTTCCAGGCGTTCTGGGCAGGCAGGGCCAGGTTCTTCATCTGACATCCCAAATCAGGCAGATCTGCACCCCACCGAGTTCTCTGGTCAGACCGCACCGCCATCTTGGCTCTGCAGATAAGCAAGCCACTGGCTGGCCTACTGCGTGGGTGCTGCGGGAAGGAACTTGGTCTTCCAAGATCTGAGTGCTGGCTGTTGCAAGGCTGTACCCGCTTCTCTTTCAAAGCAGATTCCCAGTCAGGTCCTGCAGATTTCCCTGAAATCCTCCTGGGGTAAGACTAGAGTGGGGAATCCTAACAAGTGACCCATAGTGCTAAGGGAACTGGATGTCTTCTTTTTCCCACTGGAGCAACTGTAGGTTCAGGAGAGATCACTCAGTACAGTCCCTCCCTGAGGGGCGGGGCATGTGGTCAGTACCCAGCTGCTCCTCTTACCCTTTTGATGTTATCTGTCTCAGTCTTTATGCTTCAGGGAATGTTTTAGCCTCCACCTGTGTTCTAGAATTTTCTCAGTGGTGTCTTCTCCAGGAAAAGTTGTTAACTGTTGTTCTTATGAAGGACAGCAAAGTTAGGAATGACTTATGTTGCCATCTTGGTGATGTCACTCCTTAATTCAATTCTTAAAATCTAAGTTAAACGGGAATTTAATGTAGTAGGTCATGGGGAGACAACACTGGTTATTATTAGGGAGAAAAAGAAAAGTTTAGTCATAGTTTAGAGAACTGTGAATTAAAACAAAAATGAAATACCACTACACTTGTGTTGATAGCTAAAGTCCAGAACACTAACAGTACCAGTTCTGGTGAGGGTGTGGCGAATCAGGAACCCTCAGTGAATCCTGAGAGGAATGCATGACGTGTGTGCGCTTAGTCGCTTAGGCGTGTCTGACTCTGTGACCCCATAACTGTAGCCCGCCAGGCTCCTCTGTCCATGGGATTCCTCAGGCAAGAATACTGGAGTGGGTTGCCATTTCCTTCTCCAGGGGATCTTCCCAACCCAGGGATCGAACCCAGGTCTCCTACATTGCTGTCAGACTCTTTATCGACAGCCATGGAGTAGGATGGTATAGCCACTTTTAAATAGCTTAAAAGTTTCTTACAAAACTAAACATATTCTCACCATATGATACAGCAGTTGTGCTCCTTGGTATTTACCCAAATGAACTGAAAACTTATGCCCTCACTAAAAACCTGCACACAGATGTTTGTAACAGCTTTATTTACTCTACCTCAGAGATTCAGCGGGTTCAGCTCCAGGTCACTGCAATAAGATGAATATTGCGGGAAAGCAAGTCACACACTTTTGTTTTTTTTTGGTTTCCTGGTACATACAGAAGTTATGTTTACACTGCACTGTAGCCTATTAAGTGTGTAATAGCATGCTGTCTAAAAGGTACACATCTAAGAATACTTCATTGCTAAAAAATGTCTAATTATAATAGAAGCGTAAAAGATTACTGACTGACCACAGATCACCATAACACATAAATAGCTGAAAAAGTTTGAGATACTGTAAGAATTAACAAAATATGATACACAGACACAAAGTGAGAAAAATGCTGTTGGAAAAACGGTACTGACAGACTTGCTTGTTTCAGGGTTACTATAAATTTTCAGTTTGTAAAAAATCCTCATTATCTGTACAAAAGTGCAATAAAATAAACACAATAAAGTGAGGTAGGACTGCATAACTGTCAAAATGGAGAAGCAACCAAGCTGTTCTTTAGCAGGTATATGGGTAAATAAATTGGTACATTCAGAAAACAGAATATTATTTAGTACTAAAAAGAATAAGAGATCAAGCCATGTAAAGACATGAAAGAAAAGTGAAAGTGAAATCGCTCAGTTGTGTCCAACTCTTTGCGACCCCATGGATTGTAGCCTACAAGGCTTCTCCATCCATGGAATTTTCCAGGCAAGAGTACTGGAGTGGGTTGCCGTTTCCTTCTCCAGGGGATCTTCCTCAGCCAGGGATTGAACCCAGGTCTCCCGCATTGCAAGCAGACGCTTTTACCATCTGAGCCACCAGGGAAGCTCATGTGAAGACATGAAAGATATGTAAATACTTACTACTAAGTGAAAGAAGCCACTGTGAAAATGTTATGACTGTATGATTCCAGCTCTATAAATTTCTGGAAAAGGAAGCCCTATGGAGACAGTAAAAATATTAGTGGTTGCTGGGAGTTGGGAGATGGGAGAGAGGAATAGGCAGGGTATGATATATTTTGGTGTGTGGAAATTATTTTGTATGATACTACAGTGGTGGATACATGCTTATCCACTGATAGAATGTACAGTAACAAGAGTGAACTCCAGTGTAACCAATGGACTCTGTATGATAGGGACATGTCAGTATAGCTCTATCAGCTATAACAGGAATGTCAATAGCGAGGGAGAGTGGGCATGTATGGTACAAGGAGTATACGGAAATTCTCTCTACTTTCCATTCAATATTGTTGTGATCCTAAAGCTGCTAAAACTAAAAAAAATAGTTTATATGAATTTTTAAAAAGTTAAGGGATAGAGAGATATATACTGAGCTAATGCTAATAAAGAGTAATTATATTAATTATAGGTAAAGTCAATTTCAGAACAATAAAAAGTAATCATCAGCATTAGAGAGAAAGATTTCATAATGATAATTCTCCAGATACCTCAACCAGATTATAATATTTATGCACCTAACCACAGAGTATCAAAATTATGAGACAAAAACTGAAAGAACTGCAGAAAGAAATTGATATATCTACTATAATAATTGAGATTTCAACACCTCTCTTTTGGTAAATGATAGATAAGCAGGCAGAAAACTAGGAAGGATAGAATTGATCTAAACAGCACTTTCAGTCAACTTAATCTGATATTTATAGAATACTTCATCCAACAACAGAATAAACCTTCTTCTCAAGTTCCCATGAACATTGACCAAAACACATCTTAACATATTGAACAAAATCAAAATCATATATAAACTATGTCTGAAGGTCACAATATCATTAAACTAGAAATCAGTAAGAGAAAGGAACAATGCTCAAATCTTCCAATATTTGGAAATTTAACAACATACTTCTCACTAGCACATAAGTCAAAGTCTCAAGAGAAATTAGAAATATTTTGAACTAAATGAATATATTACTTACCTAAATTTGTGGGATGCAGTGAAATTGCTGCTGAGAAAATTACAGCACTAAATACATATATAAGAGAAGAAAAAAGATTTAAAATCAACAATCTCGGGATCTACTTTAAGTAAACAAAGAGAGAAATTAAGTTAAACCTAATTATAAAAAATAAAACATACTGCAAGAAAGGAAAACTACAGACAAATGTTTCTTGTGAACATAGATACAAATAACCTCAATAAAATATCAGCATGTCAAATTCAGGAATATATAAAAAAATATTATACAAAGATAAAATGTTTTTATCCCAGTTTTACAAGCCTGGTTTAAAATTTAAAAGTCAAACAATATAATCTGAGAAATGAACAGACTAAAGGGAAAAGTCATATGATCACAGTAATAGATGTGGAAAAAGCATTTGACAAAATCCAGCACATTCATAATAAAGACTATAAACAAGTGAAAAATGAAGAGAAGCTTCCTCAACATTAAAAAAAAAAAAAAAAAGAAGCTAACACTGTACTCAATAGTGAAAAACTGGACTTTTTCCCCTTAAGATTTGCCACAAAACAAGGTTATCTTCTTTCAGCACCTTACTCAAAATCTTCTTGAAAGGAAGATGAGAAAAAATAAAGGAATTACATAAATTTGAGGGGATTCAATAAAGCTATTTTTATTTATACACAATATAATTATCTATGAAGGAAATGCCAAAGAATCAAGGAAAAACTTCTTGAAACTACTTACTGAATATTGAAAGGTTGTAGGATACAAGGATAATATACATAAAGTCAATTGTTTTTCTGTATACCAGTAGTAAACAATACTGCTGCTAAGTCGCTTCAGTCGTGTCCGTCTCTGTGCGACCCCACAGACGGCAGCCCACCAGGCTCCCCGTCCCTGGGATTCTCCAGGCAAGAGTGGGGTGCCATTTCCTTCTCCAATGCATGAAAGTGAAAGGGAAGTCGCTCAGTTGTCCGACACCTAGCGACCCCATGGACCGCAGCCCACCAGGCTCCTCCATCCATGGGATTTTCCAGGCAAGATACTGGAGTGGGGTGCCATTGCCTGAACAATATGAGCACTAAATAGAGTAGTACTGGATTAGAAATAGGGCTATAAAATAAATACCCATGAGTACATATTGATATAAATACATTCTTGTAAAATGGCTGAGAAAAGAAAAATTCCCTATGTAGAACAATTTCCACATGTTGTGTAGATATTCTGCCTCCAAGTAAGTATAGCACAACTCCTCACCAGGAAGTGTAGGTTGTACTTAGTGACCTCTTTCTAAATAGTGGTGTGAAAAGGGAGAAAAAAAAGAAATGCTAGGTATGGACACCTGACAAACACTACTCCAATGAAGAGATTAAAGTCAACACTTGGAGTGGTAAGTCATTTTTATGCTATGTACACTTGATACGCTCTAGTGAAATGGGAGTGGTCTTTCTTCCAAAAACACATAACCCCATTCCAAAAAAAAAAAAAAAAAAATAGACAAATCCCAGAGGAAATCTGAAAAGAAATCAATACCTTAATGTTTGTATTTTAAAAACTCTAGTAAATCTAGATGATGAAAGTGGAAACCAAGGTTATGGGTCCTATATTTATTTCTTAAACATTTTCTTTGTTATTAGAAGATGAACTGTTCAAGAGTCTCACAATAATTTAATATGAAAATTTTGGAGTATTTTTTCTTCTCTATGCTAGATACATATTTTTAGAGTAACAGAACTGCCAGCATAGAACTCCAGTTATAACTGTCTTTCTTTGCTTAAAATATCTACAGGTCAGTACTCAGTCATGTTCGACTCTTGCGACTCCATGGACTGGAGCACGCCAGGCCTCCCTGTCCATCACCAACTCCTGGAGTTTGCTCAGACTCATGTCCATTAAGGCGGTGATGCCATCCAACCATCTCATCCTCTGTCATTCCCTTCTCCTCCTGCCTTTAATTTTTCCCAGCATCAGGGTCTTTCCCAATGAGTCAGTCCTTCACATCAAGTGGCCAAGGTATTGGAGCTTCAGCATCAGTCCTTCCAATGAATATTCAGAACTGATTTCCTTTAGGATTGATTGGTTGGATCTCCTTACAGTCCAAGGGACTTTCAAGAGTCTTCCAACACCATCGTTCAAAAGCATCAATTCTTCAGCAATCAGTTTTCTTTATACTCCAACCCTCACATTCATACATAACTCCTGGAAAAACCACAACTTTGACAAGACAGGCATTTTTTGGCAAAGTAATGTCTGTCTTTAATATGCTGTCTAGGTTGGTCATAGTTTTTCTTCCAAGGAGCAAGTGTCTTTTAATTTCATGGCTGCAGTGACCATCTGCAGTGAATTTGGAGCCCCCCAAAATGAAGTCTGTCAGTGTTTCCATTGTTTCCCCATCTATTTGCCATGAAGTGATAGGACTGGATGCCATGATCTTAGTTTTCTAAATGTTGAGTTTTTAGCCACCTTTTTCACTCTCCTCTTTCACTTTAATCAAGAGGCTCTTTAGTTCTTCTTCACTTTCTGCCATAAGGGTGGTGTAATCTGCATATCTGAGGTTATTGATATTTCTCCCGGCAATCTTGATTCTAGCTTGTGCTTCAGCCAGCCTGGTATTTCTCATGATGTACTCTGCAAGTTAAAAAAGCTCAGTGACAATATACAGGCTTGACGGACTCCCTTCCCAACTTGGAACCAGTCTGTTGTCCCATGTCCAATTCTAACTGTTACTTCTGGACCTGCATACAGATTTTTCAGGAGGCAGGTCAGGTCATCTGGTGTTTCCATCTCTTGAAAAATTTTCCACAGTTTGTTGTGATCCACACAGTCAAAGGCTTTGGCACAGTCAATAGAGCAGAAATAGATGTTTTTCTCGAACTCTCTTGCTTTTTCGATGATCCAGTGGATGTTGGCAATTTGATCTCTGTTTCCTCTGCCTTTTCTAAATCCAGCTTGAACATCTGGAAGTTCTTGGCTCATATACTGTTGAAGCCTGGCTTGGAGAATTTTGAGCATTACTTTGCTAGTGTGTGAGATGAGTGCAAATTGTGCGGTAGTTTGAGCATTCTTTGGCATTGCCTTTACTATTGCATGTAATTAATTCTGGTCATGTTTTCAGAGCTTTACAATATTTTGGATCATAATTTATGTTAAGATGCATAGAATTTGAAGGATTTCACTTCAATTTTCTTGAGTTCAGTGGCCTGTTACTGTCAAGGTGGTAATTTAGGCATACTCTTGTATATATAGGTTGCTTTATAATATATGCATATTTTTAATATATGAAACAATTTACTACTGTATTGTCCTATTTTAAAATTTCATTCACTGTTAAAAACAATATGATTTTTCATACTAGTACCATTTGTGCCTTTTTATGTCAACATTTTTTCCATTTTTTCCCCAAAATGATTTAACACAGTATAGAGATTTCTGCTTTAGGTTAAGTTGCTCAGTTTAGTTATATACTTTGGAAAAATATTTTAACAATAATATCCTAAAAAATGCAGTTTCCTTTTCTACATAAATCATTTAAACACTCTTCTACAATTTCTATAAATTAGTCTCTTTCAGTTTGATTTGAATGTTTATTTATAGCACTCTTGGATCACTTTTCAAGCGATATTTCTAACACATTTTATTTCTGTGAGGCCAATATTAGAGTTAACACTGTTCCCCAGCAATATAATATTTAATCCTATTTGTAACTGCATTTTAACCAGAAATATAATATTTTTACTCAGGAATATCAAGTTACTTGAAAAGTACTTATTTGACTTAGAAAATCTACAAAAATTTACACCCACATTTTCTTGTGTCTTATCTTATCTCCATATTTAAGATGCATTACCATTCATTCCAGTTAGAATATTTACTCATGGAGTTAGGGCTATTACTGCTAATTATTCCCTGAATTGCTTAGGATTTAAATCTAGCATTAAGTACTCCATAGTAAGTTACTTTCTAAGATCCCTCTTTGATGCAATATGGTCAACAGAAAAATCAATTATTTAAGGTCTTAATATTACTATTTGAAATACATTGGCTTGGATTACATTTTTTAAAAATAGGATTAAGGAAAAGATCTTTGTACTACCTACTTGAAACTTGTTATGTCAATTTTCATTCTCTTATACTCTAATAAAAATATTTAGTGGGGTTCAGAAGTGAATTTTCTGTTCTTCTGCCCTTCCAGGCCAATCTCCCCCTGATCAAAGCTTAAAACAATTAAATGACACCCACAAGTCATTCTGAAAACAGGAAGAAACTCAATATGATTCATTTCCAACCAGAAAGCAGGGATTTTTAAATATAGAGAAAAAATAGTGATAGTGAAGTTGCTCAGTTGTGTCTGACTCTTAGCAACTCCATGAACTGTAGCCTACCAGGCTCCTCCATCCATGGGATTTTCTAGGCAAGCGTACTGGAGTGGGGTGCCATGTCCTTCTCCAGAGGATCTTCCCGACCCAGGGATCGAACCCCGGTCTCCCACATTGCAGGCAGACGCTTTACCGTCTGAGCAAACAATTCTGCTTCAAAGATATTTTAAACTCAATTAATCTATGTAGGCAGAAAAATGTACCCACCAAAAGAGGTCCCCATCCTAATTCCCAGGAGCTGTGACTTTGTTCCTCAAACTTCCTTTGTTGTAAAGGGACTTTGCAAATGTGATTATGTTAAAGACATGGAGAGGAGCAGAGTATCTGGATTATTCATTTAGGTAATCACATGATTATTTAATTTCTAATCACATGAATCCTTAAAAGCCAAGAACCTTTCTGAATGAGGTTGGAAGGAGATGTGATTATGGAAAAATGGTCAGAGACGGAGGAAGGCAATCACCAGCTATGGAATTTTAGGTACCTTTACAAGTTGGAAAAGGCAAGGAAAGGAATTCTCTGCTGATTGCCTCAAGAAAGGAACACAGCCCTGCCAACACCTTGGCTTTAGCCTACTGGGACTTGTGTTAAGCTTCTAACCTTTATAACTTTAAGATAATAAATCTGTGCTGTATTGAGCCATTGAGCTTGGTAATTTGCTAAGTCAGAAGCATAAAACTAATGCATAGACCAAGATAGAATCTGTGACTTAACACTTAAACCAGGCCCTCCCACGCTGCTCTTGTCTTTACCAGGGATATTCCTATACAGGCAAACCTCATTTTATGACATCTTGCTTTGTTGTACTTCACAGGTATTGTTATTTATTTATTTTTAATAAATTGAAGGTCTCTGGTAACTAGTGTTGAGTGAGTCTGTCAGTACTGTTTTTTCAACAGCATTTGCTCACTTGTGTTTCTGCATCATACTTTGGTAATTCTCACAATATTTCAGAACTTTTTGATTATTACTGTATTTGGTATGGTGATCTGTGATCTTGATGTTATTACTGTAACTTGCTGAAGGCTCAGATGATGATTAATATTTCTTAGCAATAAAGTGTATATACATTTTAACATAAGACTATCACACATTTAATAGACTATATGCCCTGGGAAACCAAAACTTTTGTGTGATTCGCTTTGTTTCAATATTCACTTTAGTGCAGTGGTGAGAGACTGAACCTGTAATGTCTCTGAAGTATGCCTGTATTTTTGATATTTATTTTTTCTACCAGATTATAAATTTCATGAAGACCAATTTGCTCATGTTTTCCCCCTTTGACTTTAGATAAATTCTATAATGTATAGACCTCATTTACCTTACCATAGCTGGATATCTTAGTTGTTTGAAAGCATCAGCCTGAAAATAGTCTTTCAAGAAACTTTTAAAGCATTTGAGATATTTGTTTACATGTTAAGGAAATTTAGTGAGGTAAAATGTGTGTTCCATATTTCCTCCACCTCCTCCTCCTCACTTCCAAGCACATACCCAGGTCCCTTGCATTTCTCTACTTTAGGCTATTTTGGCAAAGCAGAAAACAGTGGTTGCCTGGAGCCTTTATTTCTGACTTTTATAGAAGTCTAAACTTATTGAGGGAGCTGTTCTGGGAGTATATTCTAACTGCCCTACTCTTGAGAGCAACAGACTAGGGGAAGGATGACACTTATCAAGACAACAGAGATGTTGCAAATTGAGAGGCAGAGAGAGGGTAATGAGAGAGAAGTGTGTCCACAAATCCACAGTACATATTTGGGGTGATGAGACTTGGAGCAGAGGAGTGGGATGACTGTGCAATACGCCTTCAGAGGCTGGATTATGGGCACCAAGGCCAGAAGCTGGTCTGAAATCAACAGAGCCTATAGACTAAAGGTTTCACTGACTGTGCAGTGGACATCTAGACATGGGCTAAGATGGGATTGCTGTCATCAGATTCTTCTCTGATATATGGTTCTACATAGAACTCTGTGACAAATCTGGAGTAGCAGATGTATCACCCACCTGGCAGAAGGACTCAGCATTGGACTTAAACTGATACCAAGAAAATAACAATATGTCTAAGATATCCTAGAAACTATATTAAAATCTAATATGTTAAATTATAGGAATATTTTGTATTCCCCTCAAATGCAGGAATACTGCATCCTGGTTTGAAGTATTTTGGTGCTCAAGTTGCTTATTATAAGTGCTGCTTCTGATGAAATATATTCTAATCTCATTTTCTTCAAAAGATATAGCTAAAATACGTACAATAGCTAGACTGTAGAGAACTACCACATAGAGTAAATGAGGGATGGGAATTTGGATAAACAGGATGTTGGATTCAAGTAAACTTGTACAAGTAGGTGATGATTTGAATGAAATAAAATCCTTTTCTAGGACAGAATGAAGAGCTGACAACTGTAGTAGCTACTTCCCATTCACATTTGATGACAGGAACTAGAATCTGGGTCAGCTAGCTTGTAATGAACATTGTGAAGAAAACATTATTAGCAAGGTATAAATCAGGTTTTGGGGGAAGGGGGAAAATAAATAAAGGAGAATCACAGGTTAACACTTTCACAGAGACATATTGCTATTTTCCAAAAGTCTCAAAAATATTACTGAATTTTGGAGATAAAAATTTTTGTGATTGTATATATTTTTAAAAAACAAGCAATATTTATAATAATCATTTAATTTAAATGGAAAAGCTGGAATAAGCTCTCTGTGGTAGCAACTAGCAAAGGTATAAGCCTAGAATGATTTCTCCTTTCAAATTGATTTTTTTTTGCATTCATGCTTGACAGTTTCTTTGGTTTCCTAGGATATTCATTTATAATTGGTTGCCTCCTATCAATAATCATTTTTCAATTATTCCCATATGAACTAACCTTTCATTAGCTTCAAATATAGTTTTTGTTCTTGAATATTGCCCTTTAAAAATGGAGTTGTCTAATTTATCTTAGTCATGCCTCTGAGAAAAATATTCCATAGTTTTTCCCCCTTCTGAATACCTAATCCTGAAGTGTTCACATAAGCATAACATTGTAGCTATTTATTCAAGTGAGCTAAATGACAGATATCTCCTTATGATGACCTGATTTCTATCCTTTCTCTGTTCAGCCTAAATTCAAGCTTTAGAGAAATGATAGGGAGCTTTCAACTAGACTGTTTTAAGGCATATCTTTGTAAAATATTAAAATAAGAAAAAGTAGAAGTTGAGTCATTTAAGTTCAACAAAATAGGCTAACTTGGGAGAATGTGTGATCCTGAGAAGTGAACCTAGTCTTCCTATACTGCTTACCAGGAATCCATGGCTGAGTAGTAGAATGAGGATTCTAAAGTACATGTGTGAGTCACAACTAAGCAAAGTTTGTCATTTTATTACTGCCTTCACCAAGAAAGTTTGAGAAAGCCAACTGCCGTGCTCATTGGTAGTCATAATTTATCAGTGATACAAGACAGCAATAAATTGACCTGTCAAATAATAATAATAATAATAATAAAATCTTATCGCTGTAGGGGGAACTCAATAAATTGATTTTCCTGGACCCTTGCCTTCTGGCTTGGAAGGCATTACTACACTTAGTTGTAAAACGGGGATACAAAATGAATTATACTTCCAAGTAATTACTTTGACTTGCCTGAGTGTACCAAGTGAATAATGCTGGGCTGTGCATATGAGAATAAACAGAGGTAGAATACTGACAATATCCTAAACTGTCTCAGGAAAGATGAAAATACACTCACAACAAAGGACAACACTGAATGGTGTAGATTATTTCTGTTCATTAGGAGTCAGATGTAATTCCAGGCATTTCTGCCAATCCAAAACTTCCTAAAATTTCCTTCATCATTACTTTCTTGCTAAATCTCCTTATTCAATTTCCTGGTGTTTAATTAAATTATACCAGGTTTTGTTTCTTCAGATTTCTTAAACAAGCAAGCACTTTCGTACACATTGGAAGGAAGACACTCACATTCAGCTTTGCCACAATGAACAAACAGTGGTTGAGAACACACACCTACTCTTTGCACTGTTCCTTATAGGTTTGGACCCACAGGCAGGCAGAGTTCACAGATGCCCTGCACTGCTTCATATGCATTCTGCAATATTCAGGACTCTACATCCAAGCACACACATTACATGGAACCCAAAGCAGGATGTGTTGTTTCAAATCAATTCCAGTGGGGCCGCAACTCTAAATGCCTTTATTTAGGAAAATCCAGTGGATGAAATGTTAAGTTGGGTGGACAAAAAAAAAAAAAAAAAACAACAACCAGTAATTCCTGGATTATGTTCTAAATACTTCTGCTTATTCAGGTAAATCTGCTACTTTACAACATTTGCTTCAGATTCCTTCACTAAGAACCCTAATTTGTGGAAATACACTTAACTGCCTCCACCACCACTTCAAACACTACATTGTATAATAATGAGGTAACTTATGACTCATGACTCTAATTTTTATAGAAAGTGTTTCATTTTGAAGTCATTTTCTTTTAGAGAAAAATTGGGAAATTCACATTTAATACTACATTTAATTCAATAAAAAAATCAAAGACCTTTTTATATCTTAGAAAGTGCTTTAAAATTATAAGCATGATATAGATGTCCATGTGTATATCTGTTTGTATACTTTTGCCTTATCACCATTCTCTTCCACATACCAATAATGTTGCAAAATCTTGCATATTTTATCCTTTCTCAAATCTCACATAGCCTCCTCCTCTCCCCTTCTGCTGATTAATCTCATTCTTAATTTTGTTAAAAAGTTCATTTTGTCACAATCAAATTTACCAAAGTTCCTCCTCCTCGATTCCACTTTTGCTCCCAGTATGCTTGACATGGGACTTCCTTAGAGATCTTTTTCTAACTGAGATGCAATGGATAGACCTCCAGACTCAGGACACAGTGACATTAGACACTGATATATTTCTGATGTGTGAGGTAAGAGTAGTTCAAGTAGGGCAGGACTAAGCCAGTGGAGTCTGTTTTATATATATCTTTTCTTGAGCCAAAAGTAAAGAAAAATCAAGTTAGTACTTGGTCCTAGAAAAGTCTCTTCCTAATACGTCTCTTAAAAATTACTTTGTAATGTGGCTGACATTAAACACATATAGACATATAGACACCTCCCAAACTACATACACTCTACAAACAAAAACAAACCTACAAAGAAAGATAAACACACATACAAACTCTTGGGATCAGTCTATCAGTCTAAACTAAAAAATATTTTGGAAAGAAAAATTATTATAAGAAAATATTCACACTAAAGAAACAAAAACCCTGTAATATGCCCTGCATTACTGGAAACAGAACCTACCCCTCTTTGTTCAGTATTATCTCAAAAGTGGTGGATGAACTTGACATATTTAAAATACAGTCACAAAACTTCCATATTAAATAGCAGCCCAACTCCCCCAAAACAAATTTATCTTTCCCACTAAAATATGTAAAGTATGTTTTTATGCCACTGGGATGAGGATGGAGATGATACAATGACAGCTGATACTCTATTAAATGGGTATTTTTTAAAATTGAAGTATAGTTAATTCACATTATTAGCTTTAGATATACAGAATAGTGATTCAGTATTATTAGAGGTTATATTTCACTAAGTTATACAAGATAATGGCTATAATTACCTGTGTTATACAATGTATCTTTGTTGCTTCTCTATTTTACATACATAGCAGATTCTGTCTCTTAATCCCCTACCACTAACTTGCTCCTTCCTCTTTCTTCTCCTCACGGGCAACCACTACTTATCTGTGATTCTGTTTCTGATTTGCATTTATACTCTTAATTATTTTAAAAAATATTCCGTGTATAAGAGATATCATTCAGTATTTGTCTTTCTCTGACTTTATTTCACTAAGTATAATATCATCTAGGTCCATCCTTGTTGCTGCAAATGGCAGAATTTCATTCTTTTTTTATGGCTGTTAATGTTCTGTGTGTACGTGTATGTGTACACACATACCTGAATGGATAAATTGGATAAACGTGTATATGCGCTTCTTCTGTATCCATCATGTGATATATGCATACCATACCATATACTATTCACCTGTTGATGGGCAGTGGGTTGCTTCTGTTTGGCTACTGTAGGTAGTACTGTATGGGATCATGCTCCATGCGGGTGCCTGTATCTTTCCAAACTGGTGTTTTTGTTTTCTCCAGATATGTACTTAGGAGTGGGATTGCTGGGTTCTACTTTTAGTTTCTGAGGAAACTCTGCATTGTTTTTTATAGTGGCTGCACATTTATATTCCCACAAACACTGTACAAGTGTTCCCTTTTCCTCATATCCTTGCCAGGATTTGACATTTGTAGACTTTGTGAGGATAGCTATGCTGACAGATGTGAGGTGATATCTTGTTGTGGTTTTGATTTACATTTTTTTCATTTATTTTTATTAGTTGGAGGCTAATTACTTTACAATATTGTAGTGGGTTTTGTCATACATTGACATGAATCAGCCATGGATTTACAAGTATTCCCCATCCCGATCCCCCCTCCCACCTCCCTCTCCACCTGATTCCTCTGGGTCTTCCCAGTGCACCAGGCCCGAGCACGTGTCTCATGCATCCAACCTGGGCTGGTGATCTGTTTCACCCTAGATAATATACATGTTTCGATGCTGTTCTCTTGAAACATCCCACCCTCACCTTCTCCCACAGAGTCCAAAAGTCTGTTCTGTACATCTGTGTCTCTTTTTCTGTTTTGCATATAGGGTTATCATTACCATCTTTCTAAATTCCATATATATGCGTTAGTATACTGTATTGGTCTTTATATTTCTGGCTTACTTTACTCTGTATAATGGGCTCCAGTTTCATCCATCTCATTAGAACTGATTCAAATGAATTCTTTTTAATGGCTGAGTAATATTCCATGGTGTATATGTACCATAGCTTCCTTATCCACTCGTCTGCTGATGGGAATCTAGGTTGCTTCCATGTCCTGGCTATTATAAACAGTGCTGCGATGAACATTAGGGTGCACGTGTCTCTTTCAGCTCTGGTTTCCTGGGTGTGTATGCCCAGAAGTGGTATTGCTGGGTCATATGGCAGTTCTATTTCCAGTTTTTTAAGAAATCTCCACGCTGTTCTCCATAGCAGCTGTACTAGTTTGCATTCCCACCAACAGTGTAAGAGGGTTCCCTTTTCTCCACACCCTCTCCAGCATGTATTGCTTGTAGACTTTTGGATAGCAGCCATCCTGACTGGCGTGTAATGGTACCTCATTGTGATTTTGATTTGCATTTCTCTGATAATGAGTGATGTTGAGCATCTTTTCATGTGTTTGTTAGCCATCTGTATGTCTTCTTTGGAGAAATGTCTGTTTAGTTCTTTGGCCCATTTTTTGATTGGGTCATTTATTTTTCTGGAATTGAGTTGCAGGAGTTGTTTGTATATTTTTGAGATTAATCCTTTGTCTGTTGCTTTGTTTGCTATTATTTTCTTCCAACCTGAGGGCTGTCTTTTCACCTTGCTTATAGTTTCCTTTGTTGTGCAAAAGCTTTTAAGTTTAATTAGGTCCCATTTGTTTAGTTTTGCTTTTATTTCCAATATTCTGGGAGGTGGGTCATAGAGCATCCTGCTGTGATTTATGTCGGAGAGTGTTTTGCCTATGTTTTGCCTTTGTCAAAGATAAGATGTCCATCGATTTACATTTTATAGATAAAAAAACACTAAAGTACAAATATTGAGTAATTCTTAATAAGTCATACCATATACCATGGTATTCATTAAATGATTGTTGAGCTATGAGTAAGCTTATAATAAAAAATATTGAACAATTTTTATAAACATAGATCAAATATAGAAAAAATTCTGCGACACCCAATGAGAATACTTTCAATCTTATATCCTTATTTCACCTTTTGCCATATTACCATTTCCTCAGTATTTGCTTTATTTTTAAATATTTTATTCCCAAATGCTATTTAGCACAAAAAACTAAAAACTATCAACAAAAAAACCTTCTCTAAATAATAAACTATATCCCTTATTATAAGGAAAATATAGAAGTCACTTTAGACAATTTTCCCCTATGCAGTTTATACTGGACAATTTCTATAAGCCCACAAACCATGTAACTTTTATAAAATTTCTCAGTATGTGAACTCCAGAATTAATTTAGTGTACTAAATGAAAAGTCACTCTTTTCAGAATGAAAATTCATAAGTCCTACTATAACCAGTGGCTGGGATAGTATTTATTAGCTATAGTTTAAAAATCACATTATTTTATAGACTTTGCCCAACTCTTTTATGAAATTTCTAGTCACTCTTGTAACAAAGCTATCTTTTTCTATTCCTATGAATTTATTAAAGTGGCATACTTATAATCATGTGTAATATTTTAAAATTTTAACTGGGGTTGGAGGACTAATAAACTATTTTCATGAACAAAATACTGAGTGGCAGATATTATGTTTACCAACAGCCATTATTTCCATTTATAATTGCAGTTTCTAGTGCATTTGAGATCCTCCTTCTCCCCCTTCTTTTACACAGAGTTAATTCCAAGTTTTAAGGGTAAATCATGGATAGTCTAAGTAGCCCACTTCTGTGGCTCAGTTCTATTGCCAGGCATCGATTCAGTTTGGGCTTGTGATGCAATCCTGGCTAATGAGATAAATAAAAACATTCACTGAGAGATGCTTGAAACTGTTTCTTAGATCTTACAAAGTTCAGAGAGAGAATCCCTCTTTCTCTGATGGGCATTGTCATATCTGTGATCTTGTGGTGATAATAGCAGTCAGCCTAAGGACAAATTCAACCACAGAAAGTGGGAAGATAGTAATAATTTGGCACCATGATGGTATGGCTATGCTACTAAATTAACCAATTCTCGACTGTACTTTGCCTTGAATCTGGTTACATAAACATAAATTGTTCTTTATTATATGAGCCCAGGGTAGTTAGTTTTCCTGTTCGTGAAGTCAAAATATTGGAATAGATATATGAATGCCTCTATCCCAAATTTTACATTTTATTTGCAATCTCTAAACTCATTACTAAGTTTTAAAAATATGGTATAGTAAGTTATATAGTTGATTATGTAACAATAAAATCAATTACAATTTGTATTCTTAGATTCACCATACAGGATATGACTTAATTTATTACATATATGTATACTATGTACATGTAGGTAAGAATAATCAAAACATTTTTAGGAATAATACAAGTTTAGTCAGTTGTACTAAAAACTACAAAAGTATGTGCATTCTTCTGAAATATCTTACATATAATATATATATATATATGTGCTAAGTCTCTTCATTCATGGGTTGCCATCTATGGATACTGTTTATTGAATAGTACTAAATATTAAATATCATGAATTGGCTATAACAGATCCTCTCACATTTTTACAAATCCTAGAATGAGAATTTACCTTCAGTCAATTTTCTATTTCTTTTTTCCTGGAAACTTCATACGAGTAGAACATTGCTTATGGTAAAATCAACCAATTAGGTAAACTGCATCTGGAATGAGAACATTTTGTAAACACTCAGTACAAAGCCATGGTTTTGAGCATTCTTGATTGCAGTGACCCTTGTAACTTGCCTGTCCTTTGCTGAACCTGAAAACCATACCCACCAAATTGTTACAAGAAATATTAGTTCCTCTAAGGTATAAGTATTACCCTGGGATGGCTTCTGTACCTCACCAATATGCCGCCTTTCATTCCCTCAGCCTGGTCTATTATCTAAAGAGCCACGGAGGATAGTTCCTGGATGCTACACAGACTATTTCAAGGACACCCATACAAGTTGGATGTGCATCGCTACCCTGTGGAAAAATTGTGTTTTCTGGCCTAAATTCTTCTAAGTAAACCTACTGCTAGACATGGCCTATGGCAGGTATCTTGTGAGCCTGACTGTTCAGTGGACTCAGAATACCCCCCGAGCATTTCAGTGTGATACTGCAGATATGGTCTTTAGAAAATTCATAATTAATCATTTGTTTACCAGAAGAAGTCCTATCATCTGTAATGTGAAAATAGAATTTTCAAATTAAGTAAGTCATGTATATTTCTAAACTATCCTTGTAAAAATTGAGATACAAAAAGAACAAAAAGTGACCTCTAGTTCTGGTTAAGTTATGAAAAGTTGTAGGAAATTGTTGCTCCCTACAAAAGCAAACACAAAAAGTGGATATAAACCAGATAAAACCAAGTCACAATTACTTGAAAAGGCAACAGAAGGCTGACGATGAATTTAATTAAAGAAATTGAGGCAAATTTAAGAGAGAAATGTCTATTCTAAGAGAGAACAGTTACACGGTTATTTTCACTGGAAAACAGTGGGATAAGGAGGAATCCTATGGAACCTCAGCTTTAGAAAATGTCTGCAGCTCCTCCAGCTTTTCCCACTGATTTTCAGTGAGTGCACAGGTAATATGCTAAAGACAGGGCCAGGGCAGGAGAGCTGAAAGGTTAGCATAGAGGCACATGGGACCTTCCCAAGCGTGCAAATCATCCCCCCAAGTACTGAGACCAGACAGAGAATAACTGAAGTGCAGAAAGCTAGTGTAGGTACTCAAAACTAAGAGGATTCCCTCACACTCCTGAAAACTGGACACTATAGTATAAATTATGAGATCTCTGGAGACTTACTAATCACCTCTCAAAACGATCAAAAGTTGTAAGAGTGCCCAGACTCTGCTCAACTAGTAGAATGACACGGTAATATTATCAACCTTTCAAAGTAAAAGACATACTTTTCCTTATCACTTATTCTAGTCTCCAATGTTACTTTACACAATGCCTAGCATATTATAATTTTTTAAATTTCCACGAAGATGCAGAAAAATGAGACCCAAGATGAGAAAAGTAAATACACTCTAGAAACAAATACACAGATGGCCTGATATTTTAATTTTCAGAAGGGAATTTAGAATAACTATAATAATTATACAGAAGCGTACATGAAAGGTGTATGCATTAGTCAGAGTTCTCCAGAGAAGCAGAATCAAGATAATACACACACATACATACACACACACACTCTGACATGTTTATGGAAACTCAGAAGTCCCTAAATCTGCCATCTACAAGCTAGAGAGCCAGGAAAACTGGTCCTATAGTTTAGCCTGAGTTTGAAGGCCCCAAAATCAGAGAAGCAGATGGTGTAATCTGCATTCTGAGGACAAAGGCCTGAGAACCAGGGGTATGTGAGTTAAGTCCCAGAATCAGAAAGGCCAGAGAACAAGAAGCTCAAACACCCAAAGGCACTAGGAAATAGATGCTCCAGATTAAGGGGGAGAGAGAATTCACCCTTCCTTTGCCTTTTCATTCTATTCAGGCCCTCGATGGATTAAGTGATGTCCACTCACACCGATGAAGACAGGTCTTTTAATTAGTCTACTTAATCAAATGCTATTTTTTCTAGATACTCTCACAGACACAGCTAAAAATAATGTTTTACTGTGTAGGTGGGCATCCCTTTGCCTAATCAAATTGACACATAAAATTAACAATCACAGTGTATAATAGGCATATGTGTGTTAAATATGATAAAATTTAGCAGAAACCTGGAAACTATTTTAAAAAATAGCCAAAATGGAAATGCTTAAAATAAATACATAAGTATACTATTTTTAAAAAAGGAATTCACTTCAGATCTTAAAAGTAGTCACTTGATCCTCTTTTGGAGTCGGCAGAGAAAAGATCATTAAAACTGAAGATAGTCCAAACTAAATAAGTAAATGTTTAAAAGAGAATGAAAGTGAACAAAATTATGACAGGCTGTCTGGAAATATGTGGAACAAAATTAAATGTATGTATATGATTACTGGAGTACATAATAAAGGAGAGAGAGAAGATAGGGCAGAAAATTATTTGAAAAGGTAATGGGCAAAACTTTTCTAAGTACGTGAAAAATATCACAGAGGTTCAAAGAGATGAAACTACCTCAAGAAGGAAAATGCAAATAAAACCACATTAGGTCCACCAGATTAGGTTGATCATTCTCACTGCTCAAAACCAAAGATACAGCAAAAATTTTAAAAGCATCCAGGGTTTAACACAAGATGATTAAATAGAAACAACAATAAAAAATAACAGCTGCTTCTCATCAGAAATAATGAGGGCCAGAAAACAAAAGACATCTTTAAAATATAAAAATGGGGGGAAAATAAACCCATCTACCTACAATTCTATACCACTGAAAGCACTTATGTAGATATGAAAGCAAAAAATATTTTCTGAGACTTCAGCTTCAGCAGACCTGCATAATAAGGGATACTGAAAGTTTTTCAAACTGAAAGAAATGATTACATACAGAAATCTGGCTGCAGAAAAAAAAATTTAGAAATTTAGAAGTCAATATCTGGATATTTATGAAATACCTTTACAAGTTAACTTAGGAACAAACTATATAAGTGTGTGTAAATATATATATATAATATATGTATATAATCACTAGTGACTCAAGAAAAATAAATCATGGAATTATTACATATATAGAAAAATTGATAAATAAGAGATCAAAGTTCATGAGAAGAATAAATGGGAATTCAAGTATTTTACCTATAAGTTCATACAGATAGTCCTATTATTTGAAAACAGACTGAAGTTAATATGCATATTGACAGTTATATCCAGTGATCATGGTATTGGGATCTTTACTTAAATGTGAATAACAGCAGGAACCCATATTTCCCTATGATGATTGAAATCATACCCACCACAGAACTATACGTGAGAAGCTCAATGGGGAAGTCTGCTTACATCCTAGTCTTACTATTGCTAATTATTATCATTATCCAGACTTAACCTTCAACCCAGGGAAGAGTATTAGAAAAGAGAGAAGGATGGTAAAAGTGTTAGCTCCAGCTGAGAGCCTATAGATTCTATGGCTTTTCTCCAGGTCTTTCTCTTCTCTCAAACAATAAAAACTATACAGAAAGATGCCTACAAAGTAGAAGACAAACAGACTTGGTAAGGGGATATTAGATTCCACAAACCCAATGGAAGCTGTGCCTCAACTCAGTCCCTCCTCCCTCATCCATATAATTCTTAAAAATTTATTTTTATTAAATGGCAACCCACTCCAGTCTTCATGCCTGGGAAATCTCATGGACAAATCGCCTGGTGGGCTACAGCCCATGGGGTCACAGGATTGGACACAACTGAAGCAACTGACTGTGCATAGTTGATTTACAACTTGTGTTTCAGGTGTAGAGCAAAGTGAGTGAGTTAAACATAAACATATGTTCACTCTTTTGTTAGACTCCTTTCCCATATTATTACAGAGTGTTGAGTAGAGTTACCTGTGCTATACAGTAGGCCCTTATTAGTTATTTATTTTATGTATAGCAGTATGTATGTGTCAGTCCCAAGCTCCCAATTTATCCCTACCCCCACCCCTTATTTCCTAGTGACCATAAGTTGGTTTTCTACTTTTGTGACTTTATTTCTGTTTTGTGAATAAGTTCATTTGTAAACCTCCTCCCCTTTTATAAGATGCCACATGCAAGCAATATCATATGAAATTTGTCTTTCTCTGACTTATGTCACTCTGTACGACAATCTCTAGGAAATTTTAAAGCAACATTAGCTTGCCTATAACAGCTCCCTTTGAAAATTCAGTAATATCTACAAAGGATTAAGCATGGCCTTTAAGCATAAGTTTCTACAAAGAGAGGTAAGCAACACCAGAAGATGTTTGGCAAATATCTGCTGTAGGCCTAAAACTGTACTTTATTGGTCATATACAGAAGTATGCAAGATGTGATAAAGATTCTTATATGGTATGCCATAGGAATTAATATTTTCCTTGTGGGCAATTGATAATTCTGGAAGAATTTAGCAGAGTAATTAATTAAATAACATTGTGGTGTTTAGATAAATATTGACAGAGAATATGAGCATATAAATCTGTGCCAGAATACCCAGATGGCCCTGACTAAGAATAACATCCATGTCAGTGACATGAGAAAAGGAGAAACAGTTGGGAAAAGTGAAAACAAAAACACATTCAGTATATAGTATGTACTACGTCTTCCCATATTTAAGTAATTCTTACAGCATCTATTATTTAGAGGATATTTTCATTATATCAGTAAGGGAATTGATACATGAGGATTTTATTTGTCATGTTAAAGACCACACAAGTCACAAGTGGAGAAACCAGGATTGGAAACTAATATTAATGAGTCTCTAAAAACATTACTGTATTCTTGAATAAGGAGGTGTATTTTGGAAATAAATTGAATTTTCACTCTGATTCTATTTGAGACTTGAGGAAGAGACAAGAGAGAAAGTACTTGTTATGGTGGGTACTGTGCCATTTACCAAAGAAAAATATGTTTTAGGGTTGAAAAAATTCAAGTTTTATATTAAGCTTGAGATTTTCAGAGTATGAAAGTGAATATTTCTAAAATTATGTTGGAAATACATATATGAAATTTAGGAAAGATGTTAACAGCTTCTAGAAGGCAGGACTATATTTAGTCTCCCTTTGTACACCTAGCACCTTGCACATTAATGTAGTTTAGTACATGATGTTGAACTCATGAAAGCTGATGAGGTTGTCTACAGACAGGAAAATGTGCTTACAACACAGAGCTAGTAAGGAAAGGGCACTCAGATTGGTCAAAATAGAAACTGGAAAATGAAGGATCACAAAATGTACCAAAAATCAGAAATTACAAGCAATGACAAAAATCAAATGTTACCAAAAGTTCAAGTAGATGAGATTTTATAAGGTATAACTTGATTGATTGTATTTAACAACTAATAGAAATGTCAAAGAAAGAAATATAAAATTTTAGTGTTCTAAGTCTAGTATTCTAAGACTACAAGTAGTGAAGTGTGTTGACTTGATTGGCACAATAAATAAAGTCATTTCAATGGAGGAGAGGTTAGGAACGGTGAAGCTAATATAAGTCACAAGTCATCAAGCCAAAGAAAATATTTTCAGACGAGACTGGGCACATTCAGGGAAGTACGGCCATAGACAAGACAATGTTTTCAAATGTTTGAGTCAGGGCTTTGACTGCACTTGAGATGTGAAGACTGCTCCCTCATTAAGAGTATATAGGGCCTTTGAGGCTTGTGCAAAGTTGGCTGTAACTGAAATGCATTATTTCTAGAGAAAATAGTTTGCTCTTAGAAGTAGCTGTGACTAAATGAATCTGTGATTCATGAGACAATCTAATTTTGCTCTTTCAAACTAAAATTCTTCACATAACTATCCAGTTTTTTTAAAGTAATATGACATTAGTGCAAAAAGGTTCTGCATGCATATTAAATAGCTATTTATTTGATGTTGATTCAACAAACAATAACTTGAAAGACTGTCAGAAAATAATACACTGAAAAAGTTTCGAGTTTGACAGAAGTTGATAATCCAGGAGGTATCTTTTGACTAGCTTCCTCTGTGACTACCACATCATTTTCCAGGCTGTGCTTTATAGTTTGTTCAAACAATGTCATTTCTTAAAAGGCGTCAATTCCCAGTAAGCTTTCCCTGTTGACTTGGATGTTTCTAAAGCAGATATGAAGCTCTCTCTTACCTTTTATTTTATTTATTTTTTAACCAGTGTTTCTCAGCACTGGAACTTTATTGCCTCTGCATGTGAGGAATAAACAGGGCTATAGTGTTCACTAGGATTGGACTGGGATGCATACTAAGAAGGTAACAGGAAATGAGCCCACCGGTCATGCAGTTACAGTATGCCTTTCCTGACCAGTCAGGGGTAAGCCAGATTGCATGAAACCCTTATGACAGAGTTCAGGCTTTACACAAGTCTCCTATTAGTCTCAGTGGTTCTCCATCCAACCAAAGGGACTCATCTTCCCTGTGCATGACCCCAGGACTAGGACACCCAATCCATGACCCTCACTGTTCCCTCTCAGGGTTGGTATCTGCCCACATATATTCTCCCTTTTCTCTGAGTCCTGATTTGACCATTTTTCACTTCCTTTCCAATTACATATGGATGTTTCTTACAGCCGTGGATGTACAGGGGTCTTTCTGCCAGATTCAATGAAGACCTTTCCACATGTGGATGTATTTTTGTTGTGCTCATGGGGAAGGGTGAGTTCTACATTCTCCTACTCCACCATATTGTTCAATCCCTCAAAAATTTATTTTTTAAATTCTTGATCCCCAAAATTTCTCCCCCTTAAGCAGTCCTGTGCTATTGAGAATGCATGATATATCTCACTCAAAATAAACAATGAGTGAGGCCTATTGCAAATCCTAAAAGATGATGCTGTGAAAGTGCTGCACTCAACATGCCAGCAAATTTGGAAAACTCAGCAGTGGTCACAGGACTGGGAAAGGTAATTTTCATTCCAATGCCAAAGAATGTTCAAACTACCACACAATTGCACTCATCTCACACACTAGTAAAGTAATGCTCAAAATTCTCTAAGCTAGGCTTCAACAATACATGAACTGTGAACTTCTAGATGTTCAAGCCAGTTTTAGAAAAGGTTAGGGGAACCAGAGATCAAATTGCTAATATCCATAAGATCATGGAAAAAGCAAGAGAGTTCCAGAAAAACATCTACTTCTTCTCTATTGACTACACCAAAGCCTTTGACTGTGTGGATTACAACAAACTGTGGAAAATTCTTCAAGAGATGGAAATACCAGACCACTTGACCTGCCTGTTGAGAAATCTGTATGTAGGTCAGGAGCTACAGTTAGAAGTGGACATGGAACAACAGACTGTCTCCAAACAGGAAAAGGAGTCTGTCAAGGATGTATGTTGTCACCAAGTTTATTTAACTTCTGTGCAGAGTATGTCATGAGACATGCTGGGCTGGATGAAGTACAAGCTGGAATCAAGATTGCTGGGAGAAATATCTGTAACCTCAGATATGCAGATGACACCACCATTATGGCAGAAAGTGAAGAAGAACTATAGAGCCTCTTGATGCAAGTGAAAGAGGAGTGTGAAAAAGTTGGCTTAAAGCTCAACATTCAGAAAACTAAGATCATGGCATCTGGTCCCATCACTTCAGGGCAAATAGATGGGAAAACAGTGGCTGACTTTATTTTTGAGGGCTTCAAAATCACTGAAGATGGTGACTGCAGTCATGTAATTAAAAGACACTTACTCCTTGGAAGAAAAGTTATGACCAACCTAGACAGCATATTAAAAATCAGAGGCATTGTTTTGCCAACAAAGTCCGTCTAGTCAAGGCTATGGTTTTTCCAGTAGTCATGTATGGATGTGCAAGTTGGACTATAAAGAAATCTGAGCATGGAAGAATTGACACCTTTGAACTGTGGTGTTGGAGAAGACTCATGAGAGTCCCTTGGACTACAAGGAGATCCAACCAGTCCATCCTAAAGGAAATCTGTCCTGAATATTCATTGGAAGGACTGATGCTGAAGCTGAAACTCCAATCGTTTGGCCACCTGATGTGAAGAACCGACTCATTGGAACAGACCCTGATGCTGGGAAAGATTGAAGGCAGGTGAAGGGGACGACAGAGGATGAGATGGTTGGATGGCATCATCGACTCGTGGACATGAGTTTGAGTAAACTCTAGGAGTTGGTGATGGACAGGGAGGTCTGGTGTGCTGCAGTCCATGGGGTCACAAAGAGTCAGACACAACTAAGTGACTGAACTGAACTGTACTGAGCTCTATGGTAAAGATATCTTATTAAGAAAGCTATAAAATCCATTAGTACTTAGGGAAGTTTTGTTTTTAAGGAGTTAAGTCAGAAGTAAGTGTAGTAACCTAAAAAATTAACAGAACAAACTTTAGCAGTTTCTCCTTGGAAAGGTTGGTTTAAATACTTACTGAATCTGGATGCATGACTGTGAAAAGCAAAGTGTTATGAAATGTAACCATACTTGCAGGAGCTTAAGCACAAAATTATATGCATTTTATATAAACAGATCTAAAGCAAAAGAAGAAAATGATTTTTTTCAAAAATATTTATCAAGCGCTAGGCATTCAGTTGTGGCTAAAATGGAAACAAGCCCAATCTCAGAAAACTATTGCCTAAAGGGTGAAAGAGCAGCCCAAATCAGGTTAGTAAGGGTCAAGTTCAAAGCTAGAGAAAACTATGAAGATTTAAATTGAGACTGCCCATGGGCAGACCAGCTGGCAGAGAGGACAGCTGGCAGGCTATAACAAGTCTGCGGGCATGGCGGATTCTGACCCCAAGGTACCAGAAGTGAAGAGAAAAAGGCATAAAATCTGTTCCGCATAGGAAAGCAGTTGGCAAATGTCAATGAGATCGGTAAGTAGTGAAGATTTCAACCAGGCAAGCTGGGTCATATCCAGATTTTTTTTTTTTTTTGAGGCAGGGACACTTACCAGGCAAACCATTACTTGTGAAAGAAAGATAAGTAATTCAAGCCTCAGCCTGAGGAATAAAGCAGTGGATACACTCAGCCACAGGCACCTGGGCTAGTAGAAGAGAGTACTAAGGGAGTTTAAGCATCAAGTGTCAACAAACTAAAAATACACAAGATGAGACAAAGAGGAAAGATGTGTCAGGCACTAGCAACAGCGGAACAAGCGCTGACAGACGATTAGAGACCAACTTCTTTCACCTCTTGTTTTACATCTCCCAGAATAAAGCACTCGTGAACAGGGGTAAATAACCGATCACCTGAAAGGCAAACAGTTGATTGTGGCCATACCTTTAGAGGAAGGCTTTTCTGGGAGTCCTGAATTCCAACTCCTTTATCATTTTGTCATGTCGGTTCCCCAATACTGAGCCATTTCTTTTGTTTTCTCTGTAATTGTTCTCAGGTTAAACAGCACTGCTACAAAACCACCAAGAACATATAGTGGTATATAACACTAAGCATCAATTTTAAGTATACCATTTACTTTCCCAAAATATGATAATTTGCCTCATTTCACTGTCTCAGGTATAAGCCTACAGTCAGAAACTTATTTTATATACTCCACAATGCTCTACATTTCATGTTTTTGGTAACAATCATCCCACTTTTAATACAAGTTTTTTCTCCACTAGAAGTCAGCCTCTTAGTGGCGGTGGGGGGGGTACCTCTCTGGTTACCACAATTTCCCCAGCACCTTTCACAGTGTATGGAACATAAATAATTATCTGTGTCATGGCAGAGTGCATAAAAGTGGAAGAGAACAGCATGGCAGGAGGATGGAGGGAGAGAACAAATGAACAAACAAAAAAAAGAGGTAAAAATGTCCTTTCATCAGAGTATTAAGAAAGCTTTATTTCTTCCTCAGGACTGGCCACTTAGGTCATGTAAGAACCATTCCCCTATTAAATAAATACTGGTATTAAAATAAGTACTTACACAGTTTCATTTTATGCATTCTAAGTTATTCTAATTATTAAGGGATCTACATTACAAAAATTTTTTATTTCATCACATTAATGTATCAAAGCAAACCTATTTAATTATTTGATAATTAAAGAAAAACATTTGGTTAGGTGTTGTTTTTTCCTTCCCAATTGTAAAAATCATAAGAAATATCTCCTAGTAGATAATGAATTAGTGAACATGAGAAGCTTTCCAAGCTTCTCATTGTAATACCATTGTAAAAAATAAACACCTAATAGAGAAATATCACCAAACTAATATTCTTTTGACCATAAACATTTCATTTTATAAGACTATGCCACATTAAACTCTCTTATAGAGTGTTATAAAGAGCATTGATTGCCATTAAGAAAACTTAATTTTAACTTGCTCATAGAAGATCTGTAATGCTTGGTTTTCTCAGAGGTCCTAGTCCACCCAAGTCCATTCCAGTTGATCTCCACAACAGCCAGCACGACCCAGGGGCCATGCATCATCACCAGTGAGATGTATTCTTGGTGACCTTATTTGGGATTTAGAATACAACTTAACCATATAAAATATCTGATAGGGTTAAAAGCATTAATACATACTATATTTTATATATTTGAAGGGCTGAATTGGGCATCTATGGCTTATCTTCATTAATCATCACTATATATTTTGAGGAATGGATTCAGATTTCCAAAGATCAATTCACAAATGAATTTTTGGCAGAAAAAACGTTTGTCAATTAAGCTATATCCATAATTTCCTAAAATATATTTTTTCACACTTTGCTTATGGCAGCCTAGTTAAACCCAACATACCACTGCTCCTTCAAAGAAGACTCTCAGTGGTATTGGCAAGGCTTTGCACTGTTCTAAGCTTAGCTTGCAAAACCTCAAACAAGCCTGCATATCTATGCTTAGGCAGCCTTAACTTAGAGCCTTTAACCTTGTTTCAGACCTTCTCCTGTTTTATGTCAGAGTGCATTTAGTAGAAAGGAAATCTCTGGCCAACTGAGCAAAACTCCCCTAGGTATTCTTTCTTTAGTCACCATGTCAACCTCCTTGGGACATCCAGGTGCTCTAACGGTTGCTTAACAAGAAAGGTTTTAGGAACTGTAATCTCCGCGTTACCAGTTTTTTTCGAGGACTGCTTGTGTTTCTTACTTGTTTTTGTGGTCCTGTATGATAATACCCACTTTCCAAAAATGTCAATTCTGCGGGTTGTTTTAGGGAGCAGCGACTGAAGAATGATATGCTAATTGGGCTTTCTTGGGAAGCACAAAGCAGCTTCTCAGGTGCAGAACACAGAACACACGACACGCTGGTAGCCTCTGTGCCAGCGTGACTTTCTTAAAGAAAATGGTACCTATGGCTGAGACAGATGCTGCAAATTAAAAATCAAGTGCATGACGTTTTACGTATTTTCCATGGTATAACAGTATATAATGTTTCTGACAAAATTATTTATGAAAAAATGCTGTTTATTTAAAATTCAATCTTTTAAGAAAGGAAGTATGAACTCTACATCAGGAGAAGTCAGATTACAATACCATTATGCTTATGTAATGTCCAAAATATTTTACTCTTTCTATCCACAGCATTTGTTTCCTATTTTCTTAAAAAAGCTGATGCAGGAATTCTGATTGAGTTTTGGTTGATATGATTATATAAATTCCTTATAAATATATTATCAGAGATACTTCTTTAAAAAAAAATCACCTAGCCTGAGTTTAATATACTTGAAATAACTGTTCTGAATAATCATTTTTTCTGATGCCTCCAATAAGTAAAAAAAAAAAAATAAAAGATTATCTATGATTAAATGTGTAACTCACAATTTCTTCTCTCAGAACTGCATTACATAGAGGCAGGATGGTATATCAGAGTCTTCACTGGGTAATATCTTGACTTTTTGTCTAACCACATGTGCAACTTTAGATGCATCATTTAAACTTTCTAAGCCTTAATTTTCTTATCTACAACATCACCTTAATGATGTATTACAGTGATTGAGAGGCATCATTGGAACAGCCAGCACTAATTACATTTTAGATTGATAACTATGTAATAATTACCAGCTTCTCATTTCTCTTGAATTATTTTACTTATTTATTGTCATGCTGTATATGTTCCTTTACAAATAATAAACTGTAAGTCAGTGTTATTCATTTTTGTGTGTTCATTATACACAAATACACAGATGCACTCAGTAACTATAGGAATTCCTCTTTGCTGTGGTATCGGAACAATACCTTCTATTCCTTATCCTTTCTTTCTTACCCTTAGAAATAGCAATCACTTAATTTTAAATTAGTAATTCATAAAATAATTTTTAGCATCCATGACATTTAAAAATTTTATCCATGTTAAACCTGTTAAATGTCTCGGTGAAAAGATGAGGAAGTGACTCATGTTATATTGAATTTGCTAAAATACCTTGAAGCATTTGAGATGGGGGTTGATTCATCACAAAGAATGAAACATTGGCATTTGGGACAACATGGATAGACCTAGAGAGTATTGTGTGCTAAGTAGCTTCAGTTGTGTCTAACTTTTTGTGACCCCATGGACTGTAGCCCAGCAGGCTCCTCTGTCCATGGGATTCTCCAGCCAAGAGGTCTCTATTGTAAAAATCTATCACAGTAAACAGTTCAGTCACTCAGTCATGTCTGACTCTTTGTGACTCCACGGACTGCAGCACGCCAGGCCTCCCTGTCCATCACGAACTCCCAGAGTTTACTCAAACTCATGTCCATTGAGTCAGTGATGCCATCCAACCATCTCATCCCCTGTCATCCCCTTCTCCTCCCACCTTCAATCTTTCCCTGCATCAGGGTCTTTACAAGCGAGTCAGCCTTTTGTATCAGGTGGCCTAAGTATTGGAGTTTCAGCCTCAGCTGAAACTTTCCAATGAATATTTAGGACTGACTACCTTTAGGATGGACTGGTTGGATCTCCCTGCAGTCCAAGGGGCTCTCAAGAGTCTTTTCCAACACCACAGTTCAAAAGCATCAATTGCCAAAATTTTCACAGATAATTATTAAAAAACAATTTTTTGGTACTAGAAAAGCAGGCAGTAAAAGTCATGGAAATAGAATAGAGAGGCCCAGAAATGAACCTAAATTTGCATGGGCAATAAATCTAGGGCAAAGGAGTCAAGAATATAAAATGGATAGCAGATTACCTCTTCAACAGATGGTGTTGGGAAAACTGTACAGCTACATGAAAAATAATTAAACTGTACAACTCTCATACCATATACAAAAATAAATTAAATGTAAGACATGAAACCACAGAACTTCTAGAAGAAAACATAGGCAGTACTCTCTTTGACATAGGTCTTAAAACTATTTGGAGGGATATGTCTCTTCAGTCAAGGAAAACAAAAGTAAAAAGTAACAAAGGGAACTTTATCAAACTAAAAAGTTTCTGAACACCTAATAAACACAGCAACAAAATGAAAAGGCCAACAAATGAGAGGAGGTACCTGCAAACTATATATTTGATAAGGGGTTAATATTCAAAATACAAAAACTAATACAACACAAGAAACAAATAACCTAATTAATACATAGGCAGATGATCTGAATAGACATTTGCACAAAGAAGACGTACAGATGGCCAACAGGCACATGAAAAAGATGCTTGATATCACTATCAGGAAAATGCAAATCAAAACCATAGAGATATTACCTTTTACCTGTTAGAATGGCTATTATCAACAAATAACAAGTGTTGACAAGGATGTGGAATAAAGGACACCATAAGGCACTGATGATAGGACTGTAAATTGGTACAGCTGCTATGGAAAACAGTACAAAGATTCCTCAAAAAATTAAATACAAAATTATAATACAATCCAGAAATTCCATTCCTGGGTATTACCCAAAGAAAATGAAAACGCTAATTTGAAAAGATGTATGTACCCCTCTGTTCACTGCAGCAATATTTGGGTTGGGAAGCAACCCAAGTGTCCATAACAGATGAGTGGATAAAGATGTAGCATACACATATAATGGAATCTTAGCCACAGAAAAGAATGAAACATTGGCATTTGGGACAACATGGATAGACCTAGAGAGTATTGTGTGCTAAGTAGCTTCAGTTTTGTCTAACTCTTTGTGACCCCATGGACTGTAGCCCGGCAGGCTCCTCTGTCCATGGGATTCTCCAGCCAAGAATACTGGAACAGGTTGCCAAGCCCTCCTCCAGGGGATCTCCCCAACCCAGGGATCGAACCTGGGTCACCTGCCTTGCAGGTGGATTCTCTACCACTGAGCCACCTGGGAAGTCCTAGAGGGTATAGGTGCTCAGTGAAATAAGTCAGGCAGATAAAGACAAACACTCTGTGATTTCACTTATATGTGGAGTCTAAAAATGAAACAAATGATCCTGTGTAACAAAACAGAAACAGTTTTAGATACAAAGAACAAACAGGCGGTTGCCAGAGGTGAGGGGGTGGGAAAGGGAAAAAATAGGTGAGGCAGAATAAAAAGTACAGACTTGGCCAGTTGCAAATCAAAGGAGCCACAGTTATGAAATGCACAGTTTGGGGAGTTCAGTATGGGGAATTTAGTCAATAACTAAGTAATATCTTTGTATGGTAACATATAACTAGATTTACCTTGGAGATACCATGCAGAGCCCTGTGGGGCTCTGTGTAAAGTGAAAGTTGCTCAGGTGTGTCCGACTCTTTGTGACCCCATGGATTGTATAGTCCATGGAATTCTCTAGGCCGGAATACTGGAGTGGGTAGCCTTTCCCTTCTCCGGGGGATCTTCCCAACCCCTGGATCAAACCCAGACCTCCTGCACTGCAGGCAGATTCTTTACCAGCTGAGCCCCAAGGGAAGCCCGTGGGGCTCTGTAGGACAAAGCTTTTCTGTGTCCTCCATTTCTTTGATTATAGGAAACAGCCTTCCCTCAGGCTCCATGACCTTCCTTGAGTTCCAATGGGCAGATTCTATCAGTGGTTAATTAAGGAAAGGAGGGGAGGGAGGACTAGGGAGAAACACTGGGCCCAGAGCAGCCTTTGGGCAAGGTCCTGTTTCCCTATCATCAGATATACACAACAATATCTTTGAGCTATTTTTCAGATACTGAAAACCCCTCCAGGTGGGAGAAGTTAATGGTTAACAATGGTACCCTGCCCACAGCATGGAGACCCCAGACCTGTTGGATCTGAAGGTTGATGGTGCTGACTCCTACTTAACTTACCACCACCCCATCAGAAGAATGCCCATGAGCTGATTACACCTCTTTGAACAATTACTGTAAAACTTCTATCTTCCCCAAGGAGATGGGCACACAGTTTTGAGGGCATTAGCCCACTGTGTCTTCCCTTACCTGGCAAAGCAATAAAGCTGTTCATTTCTACTTCACCCAAAACTTTGTCTCTCAGATTTGATTTGGCACTGGTGAACAGAGAACCTGAGCTTTTGGCATCACTGGTAATTATTTTGAAATGTATAAAAAATCACTACATTGTGTAACGAGAAATACCATAGTATTATACTTCACAAACAAACAAAAAAAATACAAACAAATTCATAGAAAAAGGGATAAGATTTGTGGTTCAATTCAGTTCAGTCTTTCAGTCGTGTCTGACTCTCTGAAACCCCATGGATTGTAGCATGCCAGGCTTTCCTGTCCATCACCAACTCCCAAAACTTGCTCAAACTCATGTCCACCAAGTTGGTGATGCCATCCAACCATCTCATCCTCTGTTATCCCCTTCTTTATGTACAGACTTTATGTACAAAATGAATAAAAGAGGGTTTCTAAACTATCTAGGTTTTAGAAATTCAAAACTGGCAAATTTAACAAATCTCTAGGAATAAGTTCATCTGAACTAATTTGACCTCACGCAGAACCCAATGGGGAACTTCTAGTATCTTTGGCACTGCACTTATGGTAAAAGAGGCCAAGGAAGTGTACGTGAACTCATTCAGATAATAGTCTTTCTATGCACTGACCAGAAAAAAGCCTGATTGAATAGTAGCCTCCATCTTAAATATCATCAGACTTCATGCCTGAAAGTGGAGAATATGATCTTGAACTAGAAATTATCATGGTAGAAATGTCTACAAGTTACATCAAGAAGACAGCTCACTGGTGCTAATTCTTGTGAAGTTATTTACTCTAAAGTCCTATGAATGGGCTCCACCTGTAGCCAATCCTTTTATTTTTAAATATAACTTAGAGGATTTTGTACAAAGAAAGATACCATAGATAAAGTGAATATATGGATGATAGAATGAGTGATTATATGTAATTCTAAGGAAAACAATCAAATACCTAGAGTACAATAAAAATACACTCAAACCAGAAATTTAAAAAAAACCTCATTGTAAAAAGGGGCAACAGATACATACATAAAAGTAAAAATGAAAGTCCAATGAAGAGATGCATAAACACACATTAATAATGCAAATTAAAATGATATGGTTTTATACCTAGTATGAGGAAAAATCTGAAAGATGGGTGTCAAATATCAAGAAACATTTACCAGCCACTAGAGAATGATATAGCCATTGGGGGAATACTTTGTTATTCACTAGTCAAACCAAGTATGTACACCCTACCCATGACCAGTGTGGACTCACTGACATCCAGAATATAAATAATATTATGCTATTTGGGTTGTATTTTCTATATTTAACATTTTTACTTTTATTATTATTTTTTTACCACTCTTGAAAGTAAAGAAGGCACACTTTGTCTTGAGAATATTTTGATTTGTCTTGTCTTCTCACCTTTTGTCTTACTTGCTTTCTCATTTGCTAGCTACATAGGCATAGTTCCTAAGCACATCTTTTTTCAAACAAACTTCCTCACCAGGACCTTTGTTTTTTTATGTCCTACAAATAGAGATGCTCACCTGATGTGGATATGACCACTAGTGCACATATTTGCCTCCATATCAATAAGTACTGACCTGTACCTAGTCTTTTTTCATATACAGTTACAATATTCACTAGCAACATACAAGCCGAAAGGCTGTACCTATGTACATACATATAAGAGCTTAGACTAAAGATGTCTTGGTGAAATCATCAGATCAGAAGAGGAGCCATGTGCTTTAAAATAAGGCATGGCAGGTAGCTGAGGTGAGATCCTTTATGCTCATGTATATACTGTGAAGTATAAATGAACACTGGAATAAACAATAGTAGTTCCCAGTTTTGTGAACACTGAATATTTAAAATGTTGGTTGCTGTTTTTTTAAAAATACAAAATTACAAATTCACATATTAAAGTGCCCATTTAGAATTAGAAAAAAAAATCACTACGAATTACAATTTAAGGGAAAAGTCTCTAAATTATCACAAATTTGAAAATATCCAGAAAAAGAACAAAGTCTGTAGTAATTACAAACCACTCAGTGTTTTTAGTAATTGACATACCACTCAAACACATTTTTTCCCAAAATGTTTGGGTGGTTTAACTTTGACCACTTCTTCCTATATTCTCATCAGGAGAAAACTTCCGGTTGGACCATGCTTCAAAAAGAACCAAATATTCTGCTTATAATTTTTCACATGTGATTATTCAAGGAATTTTCTGAAGACTGGTTCCTGGCTTTCTTGATTTTAGGAGCTTTTTTTCTGACATATTTTGTGATCGGTTATCACAGAACTCTTATATTTCAATAAGGTATGTCTTGCCATGATATCTAGCATATTGGCACAAAGGGAGAAGATGAAAGTCATTCCTATATCTGAATGACTTACAAAGGCAACTATGAAACACATAAATATATCCCACTACGGCCAAACTCAAAACCCTCTTATCCATATTCAAAGAAATGTCAGAGGCTATGCCACTGTCAGTCAAAAGAAAGGGAGTTGTAAATGAGAGCAATTTAGAGTATAAAAAGACAGAAGTTTTAAACTTTTGCAATAAAAATCTTACTTTCCAAAGCTGTACAAAATACACAAAAATGTGAATACATTGCTAACATTTCTTACAGTGTAACTGAAGCATCCTAAAGCTTAAGTATTATTAGTTTCACTTTTTTTTTTATTAAATACAAAATATACCTTCTCTTGATTAAATACAAAATATAAGATACTTAGTGCTACCTTGGGAGTGAAGAAGCAATTACTCTGATAATGAAAATTTTAATTGGAAGAATCTTTTGTGTGTACTTTTGACAGCATTAAGGTTATTGGTGTGTTTAATGATTGCAACATCTGTGGAAACTTAAGGATAGAAATGTTTTGCGTTACAGAAGTAAAGGCAGTTGGTAAAAGTAAGCAATCAGATGCAGAGGGGAAAATTACTTTGAAGATGTCATTTTGTTTTGACTTGGTGTTTTGAATAAGACTGAATTGAGCATATATAATTGCTAATAGAAGGAAACTAGGATTATGTAGAAGTTTAAAGATAAAAATACTGAAAAGTGAAAAAAATGAAAGATGCCAAGTATAAGAGAAATGACCAGCTTCATTTCAAGAAAAGAAACAATTCCACCATAGTAGAAAAGAATGGAAAAAGATGAGACTGATGTGAAGAGGATAATTCATTATACCTGTCTATGTTATAAACTGTTTTATAGTAGGAAAGTATTACCTCTACTATCATAAGCTACAGAAGCTTTCAAAAGATAAATATAGAGGGCTAGAACAATAAATGATGCCTCATTTACTAGTCAATGATTTTAAAACTATTTACGAAACAGGTAAATGCTCAATTATTCTCAAATACAATTTGACAATTTAAAAACAGATATTGTGATAAGCCCATTGTAAAAATTAAAGAAAATTTAGATATTTGCAGAGTCATATGCAGTTGCAAAAACAAAAATAATAGAGATGTCCCACGTACCCATTACCAAGTCTCCCTAATGGTAACATCTTGGGAAACAATAGCATAATATCTCAACCAGGATATTGACAGTCCAAATACAGAACAATTCCATCAAAACAAGGATCCCTTCATGTTGCTCTTTTATAACCAAACTAACATCTCTTCTCCTCAACTCTCTCCCCCACCCAATTCCAGTCTCTAATCCATTCAATGATTTTGTGTTTTTCATTTCTATAAATTTGTCATTTTAATAATACTATATGAATGGAATGTAACCTTTTGTTATCCACTATTTGTTCTCAGCAAATTCTTTGGAGATTAATTTATGGTGTTTATCATGAATGTACATCAGTAGTTTGTTCCTGTATTGCAGAGTACTATTCCAATGTATGCATATCTAACAGTTTAAACATTCACTCATTGAAAGTCACTTGGGATGTTTATGGTTTGTGATTATTTGGAATAAAGCTGCTACAGACATTTTTATAGAGTTTTTTGTTTAATCATGTGTTTCCATATGCATGGTAAAGAACACCTCCAGATTTAAGAAGAAAAGAGAGAAAGATACAGTATTTCCTAATCACTCTGATTTCATTCTTGGCCCTCAACTCTTTCAGTCTCCTGACAAAAGAAAACAAAGTAAAAAAAAAAAAAAAAAAAAGCACAAAGTATAACAATGAAGCAAAAAAGAAAGAAAAATCACTAGGAAATATTTGTGTCAGAAACAATCATCATATTTTACATTAAAAATGGATAAACATTTAAATTTTACAGAGAAATAATTTGGATATTTTTTCTATTAGGATCTAATGATAATTAAGAAAAAAGTTGATGGAAAAGAGAGTTTAAGATCTTATTGTTGAAGTAAAAGTACACAGATTTTGAAAAATCTATATAGAATAAGTTTAAAAAGAGTAGATAATCATGTGCTATAAATGCTTAGTTGCTTAGTCATGTCTGATTCTTTGTGATTCCATGAACTGTAGCCTGCCAGGCTGCTCTGTCCATGGGATTTTCTGGACAAGAATACTGGAGTGGTTGCCATTTCATACATTTATCCATTTACTTTCTATTTATTCAACAATTATTACTGAGCCTTTAGTATGGATTAATCAATAAGGTGATACAAACTTTTGGTTTCAGTCCTTGTATTTAAGCAGCTTGGAAACAGTCATTTCCATATTACAGTGCTGCAGCCCATGGGGTCGCAAAGAGTCAGACACAACTGAGTGACTGAACTGATATTACAGTTAGGGAAAAAGCTAAAAATAACATGAAATCCATGACTTCACTTTTACCCATAACACAACTGAGATCATGGGGCACACTGCTGTCCTGAAGTCTGCAGGCAGACAGAGAACTACCACCAAGATCAGTTTATTGGAACTAGAAGCAGCTAGTACCATTAACTCAAAGGAAAACTTAAATAATGTCCTGGGTTGAATTGGGTCTCCTCCAAAGATATATTCAAGAACCAGTCCCTGTTCCCTGTGGCCTTATTTGGAAATAGAGCCTATAGATATAATCCAGTTATGATGAGGTCATACTGAGATAGAGTAGGCCCTAAATTTAATGGCTGATGTCCTCATGGGGAGGCACACGAAAGAGGCAGAGGAAAGAAGGCAATGTCAAGACAGAGGCAGAGATTGGAGTAATGCAGCTCTAAGCCAAGGACTGTCATAGATGGGAGCCGGCCATCAGAATCCAGGAGAGATCGTCCCTCAGCGCTTCCAAAAGGAACCAACAAGCTGGTATCTTATTTTAGACCTTTAGCCTCCTGGATTGAAAAATAATCAATTTCTATTATTTTAGGTCACCACATATGTGGTAATTTTTTATGGCTTTCCTAGGAAAAGACTACAAATGGGTAACTAACAAATTCCTGGAGATGGAATGTGGGTTAGTGTGCTGAATGAGAAGCTCTTGGTGACCACAGCCTTAGTGTGGCCCTACACATTTTTGTGATCTCTACCAGGTTCCTATGGTGAAAAATCAACCAAAATATATCTGGCAGGGCAAATGAAAAATTACCATTATGAAACACTACCAGAGCATTCTCCATGAAAATGGCTTTCCTAGTAAAGGAAAATACTTTATCAAAGCCATATGTGTTGTTGGGGAAGGGAAGTTTCCTATCTCTAATGCCCTTCAGGTTTTTTATTTTTTTAATTAATTAATTAAATTTTCTATTCTTATTGTTGAGAGTTTTAAAATGTTTTATTGAAATATAGTCAATTTATTGTATTATGTTAATTTCAGTTGTCCATTTTATTTATTTTATTTTATTATTTTCATTTATTTTTTAACCTAAGGATGGAGCAGGGAAGCAGAAGTATCTGTGAAAGTTATCGTCTAGGGATCCAGGAACACAAAAAGACTGAGGCTAAATTTTAAGATTCAAGAATGCAATTCTCTGCCTCACATCTTCTTGTGGGGCTTTAGTGTAACAGTGGATTATAGCTGAAACAGATGCAAGGCTTAGATTCCTTTTAAAGAGTTTATAGAAAAAGTCAAATCAACAGGGTGTACAAAAACAAGGAATTTGAAATATCTGGCACCTACATCTACAGGACACAATAAACACAGCCCAACCTTTGGCCAACCTCAGTGTAAACTTTCACACAAGAGGTCTATTTGTACTTGTGCTAAGTTGCTACAGTTGTGTCTGGCTCAGTGCGACCCTACAGACTGTAGCCCGCCAGGCTCCTCGGTCCATGAGATTCTCCAGGCAACAGTAGGCTGCCATGCCCTTTTCCAGGGGATTGTCCCAACCCAGGGATCGAACATGCATCTCTTGTGTCTCCTGCATCATCAGGGAGGTCTTACCACTAGCCACCAGGGAAACCCTCAGTTCCTATTACCCATTATACAATATCCAATTTTGAAAAACAGAAAAATATGCTACAGACAAGGTGAAAGTCAGTGTAAAGAGATAAGCAAGTGTTATGCTCAGATATAACATTGATTTTAGAGTTATCAGACCCAGAATGTAAAATAGCTGTGGTTAACATGTTGGTGGATCTGACTGAACAAGTAGACAACATGCAAAGACAGATGGATAATGTAAACAGAAAGATAAAAACACTAAATTAAAGACTCATGGAAATGCTATAATTTTTTTTAAAAAATGGAAATAAAGAATGTGCTTGATGGGCTCATCAGTAGATTATACACTGCCAATGGAAGAATCAAGTGGGAATAAAGATATGTCAGTAAGAACTTCCCAAATTGAAAAGTAAAAAGAGGGTATTTCTTTTTCTTTCTTTTTTTTTTTTTTACAGAGACAAGATGGTAAAGTAAAGTAAAAGAGTAAAAGGATGTGTGCTCAATTGCTCAGTCCTGTCTTTTGTGGTTCCACGGACTGTAACCCATCAGGCTCCTCTGTCCATCGAGTTATCCAGGCAAGAATACTGGAGTGGGTTGCCATTCCCTTCTCCAGGGGATCTTCCCAGCCCAGGGATCAAACCCATGTCTCCTGCATTGGCAGGTGGGTTCTTTACCACTAATGTCACCTGGTAAGCCCACAAGGATGTGAGCTCACCTCTTCTAATGAAACCACTAAAATCACAACTAACTGCTAAATAACAATGAAAATAAAAACAAAAAGACCAGAAACTATAAAACTCTTAGAGGAAAACATAGGTAGAGCACTATCTGACATAAATCACAGTAGGATCCTCCATGACCCACCTCCTAGAGTAAAGGAAATAAAAACAAAACTAAACAAATGGGACCTAATTAAGCTTAAAAACTTTTGCACAATGAAAGAAACTATAAGCAGGGTGAAAAGGCAGCCTTTAGAATGGGAGAAAATAATAGCAAATGAAACAAATGACAAAGAATTAATCTCTAAAATATACAAGTAGCTCAATACCAGAAAAATAAATGACCCAATCAAAAAGTGGGCCTAAGAACTAAACAGACATTTCTCCAAAGAAGACATATAGATGGCTAATAAACACATGAAAAGATGCTCCACATCACTATCAGAGAAATGCAATTCAAAACCACAATGAAGTACCATCTCACGTCAGTCAAAAAGTCTACCAACAATAAATGCTGGAAAAGTTCTAATGAGGTGGATGAAACTGGAGCCTATTATAAAGAGTGAAGTCAGAAAGAAAAACATCAATACCATATATTAACACATACATACGGAATTTAGAAAGACAGTAAAGGTGACCCTATATCCAAGACAGTAAAAGAGACACAGATGTAAAGAACAGACTTTTGTACTATGTGGGAGAAGGCAAGGGTGGGATGATTTGAGAGCATAGCATTGAAACATGTATATTACCATATGCAAAAGAGATTACCAGTGCAAGTTCAATGCATGAAGCCTGCAGGACACTCAAAGCTGGTGCTCTGGGACAACCCGGAGGGATGGGGTGCGGGGGGAGGTGGGAGGGGGCTCAGGATGGGAGACACATGTACATCCACGACTGATGCATGTTGATGTATGGCAAAAGCCACCACAATATTGTAAAGTAATTAGCCTCCAACTAAAGTTAATACATTTTAAAAAATAAAAGAAACAAATGGGACGTAGTTAAATTCAAAAGTTTTTGCACAGCAAAGCAATCCATAAACTAAGTGAAAAGACAACCCACAGAGTGGGAAAAAAAATTTGCAAAGAACACAATAAACAAAGGATTAATATCCAAAAGTATAAATAGCTCACGCAGCCCAACATCAATAAAACAAACAACCCATTCAAAAAATAAGCAGATCTAAAGAGACATTCCCCTTCATGGATCACTGCCTTGTTGTGGTGAAGGGGCTTGTGTAATTCAATGAAGCTATGAGCCATGCCGTGTAGGGTCACCCAAGGAGTGTGAAGTCAAGAGGGCCTTAGGAAACACTGCTGCCAATAAAACTAGTAGAGGTGATGGAATTCCATAGGGCTATTTTAAATCCTAAAATGTGATGCTATTAAAGTGTTGCACTCAATATACAGTGAATTTGGAAAACAGTGGCCACAGGATGGGAAAAGGTCTATCCTCATCCCACTTTCAAAGAAGGGCAGTACTAAAGAATGTTCAAGCCACTGGACAATTGCACTCATCTCCTATGCTAGTAAGGTTATGCTCAAAATCGTCCAAGCTAGGCTTCAGCATTACGTGAACAAAGAACTTCCAGATGTTCCAACTGGGTTTAGAAAAAGCAGAAGAACCAGAGTTCAAATTGTGAACATTCTCTGGATCACAGAGAGAGCAAGGGGATTCCAGAAAAACATCTACCTCTGTCTCATTGACTACGCCAAAACCTTTGAGTATGTGGATCATAATAAACTGTGAAGTGAAGTGAAAGTCACTCAGTCATATCCGACTCTTTGTGACCCCATGGATTATACAGTCCATGGAATTCTCCAGGCCGGAATATTGGAGTGGGTAGCCTTTCCCTTCTCCAGGGGATCTTTCTAGCCCAGGGGTCGAACCCAGGTCTCCCCCATTGCAGGTGGATTCTTAACCAGCTGAGCCACAAGGGAAGCCTGTGGAAAGCTCTTAAAGAGATGGGAATATCAGACCATCTTAATTGTCTTGTGAGAAACCTGTGTGCAGATCAAGAAGCAACAATTAGAACCCTGTATGAAACAACTGACTCATTCATGATTGAGGAGGGAGTAGGACAAGGCTGTTTATTGTCACCCTGTTTACTTAATTTATACACAGAGCACATCATGTGAAATGCTGGGCTGAAAAAGTTACAAGCTGGAATCAAGATTGCCAGGAGAATATATCAACAACCTCAACAACCTCAGACAAGCAGATGATATCACACTAAAGGATAAAGCGAAGAGGAACTAAAGAGCTTCTTGATGAGAGTGAAGGAAGAGAGTGAAAAAAACAGCTTAAAACTTAATATTAAAAAAAACCAAAAAAACAAAACTAAGATCATGGCATCTGATCCCATCACTTCATGGCAAATAGAAGGTAAAAAGACAGAAGCAGTAATAGAGTTCCTCTTCTTGAGCTCTAAAATCACTGTGGATGGGAACTGCACCCACAAAATTAGATGACTGCTTCTTGGCAGGAAAGCTATGACAAACCTAGACAGTGTGTTAAAAAGCAAAAACATCACTTTGCCAATAAAGGTTCATATAGTCAAATCTACGGTCTTTGCAATACTCATAAAATGTGATAGCTGGACAATAAAGATGGCAGAATGCCAAAGAATGGATGCTTTGAACAGTGGTGCTGGAGAAGACTCTTGAGAGTCCCTTGGAAAGTAAGCAGAACAAACCAGTAAATCTTGAAGGAATTAAACCCTGAATACTCTTTGGAAGGACTGAAACTGAAGCTCCAATACTTTGGCCACCTGATGTGAACAGACAGCTCATTGGAAAAGACCCTGATGCTGGGAAAAACTGAAGGCAGAAGGAGAAGTGGGCTACAGAGGACGACATTGTTGGATGGCACCACTGATTCAATGGATATGAACTCGGGCAAATACCAGGAGAGGGTGAGGGAGAGGGAAGCCTGGCGCACTGCAGTCCAAGCGGTTGCAGAGTCAGACATGAGTTGGCAGTTAAACAGCAACAAAATAGCCATTTCTCCAAAGAGGACAGACAGATGGCCAAGTGATAGCGAAAGTTGCTCAGTCATGTCGGAATCTTAATGACCTCATGGTCTGTAGCCCATTAGGCTCCTCTGTCCTTGGAATTCTCCAGGCAAGAATACTGGACTGGATAGCCGTTCCCTTTTCCAGGGGATCTTTCTGACCCAGGGGTCGAAACTGGGTTTCTTGCATTGTAGGCTCATGGCCAAGAGGCACATGAAAAGATGCTCAACAACACTAATGAAATATTAAAATAAAAGTAAATCAAAACTACAATGAAATATCACCTACACCAGTCAGAATGGCCATCATCAAAAAATCTAAAAATGATAAATGCTGGAGAGAATGTGGAGAAAAGGGAATCCTCCTACATTTTTGATGGGAATATAAATTGGTATAGCCACTTTGGAGAACATTATGGAAGTTCCTTTAAAAACTAAAAATTAGAGTTATCATATTATCTATCAATGCCACTCCTTGGCATGTATTCAGATAAAATCATTGTTTGAAAAGGTATATTCACCCCAATGTTCATCACAGCACTATTTACAATAACTAAGACATGGAAGCATCCTAGCTGTCCAACAACAGAGCGATGGATAAAGAAAATATGGTACATATGCATAAAGGACTATTACTCAACCATTGAAAGGAATGTAATAATGCATTTTACAGCAACATGAATGGACCTGGAGATCATCATACAAAGTGAAGTAGGTTAGAGAAAGGCAAATATCATATGATGTCACTTTTATGTGGAAACTAAAAAGAAATAATACAATGAATTAATTTACAAAACAGAAATAGAGCTACAGATGTAGAAAACAAACTTGTGGTTACTTGGGTGGAAGGGTAGGGTAAGGCATAGATTGGGAGTTTGGGATTGACATGCACACACTCATACTTAATAGAGATAACCAATTGTATAGCATAACCCATTATGATTATAATTGATTATGAGATATATGATATATAATTGATAACCCATTATGATATATAACTGATAACCCATTGTATAGCACAGGGAACTCTGTTTATTACTCTATAATTAACTTGGAAAAGGATTTGAAAAAGAATAGATGTATGGGACTACCCTGGTGTTCCAGTGGCTAAGACTCCACACTCTCAATGCAAGGGTCCCTGGTTCAATCCCTGGTCAGGGAACTAGATTCCATATGCCACAACTAAGGCCCTGCATGCTGCCACTAAGACCAGCATAGCCAAATGAAAAGAAAATAAATACATTTAAAGAAAGAATAGATACATGCATATGTATGACTGAATCACTTTGCTCTATACCTGAAATGAACACGATAGTCCAACATAAAATAAAAATCTAAAAATAAATAAATATAAACATTAAAAAAAAGAAAGAAAAGCAACAGGAGAAAAGGATGAGGAAAACAATCACAACAGATTATCCAGAACTGTAAGACAATTTGAAAAGTTGTCGATATTATCGGATAGTAGAAGTAATATGATATCTTGAAACAGAAGAAATAACTGAAGTAATAATTGCCATGAATTTTTCAACTTTTTTCAAAATTAATGACAGATGTGATTGTCAATTTTATATGTCACTTTTGCTGGGCCATAATAGCCAGATATTTGATCAAATATGATACTGGATGTTTCTAGGAGAGTGTTTTTTTGTGTGTGTGTGTGCGCATTAGATTGACATTTAAATGCATGGTCTTTGAGTAAAGCTAATTACTCTCCATGTGTGAATGGGATTAGTTCAATGAGTTGAAGACCTTAATCAAACAAAAACTGACCTACTCCAAACAAGAAAGAATCCTGATGGTAGATTGCCTTTGTATTCAATATCCAGTCTGCCTCCTGGTCCTGCAGATTTTGGACAAAACCACTAGAAACATGTGAGCCAATGCCTTAAAATAAACCTCGCTCACTCTCTTTCTCCTCTCTCTTTCTTCCTCTCTTTCTCATACACACGTGTGTGTCTGTGTGCATGTGTATACACACACATACACACACACACACACATATTGATTCTGTTTCACTGGAGAACCTTGACTAATAAAGATACCTAAACACAGATCTAGGATTCTCAGCTAGCAAACAACAAGAAGGATAAATCCCAAAAAGACTACACCTAGGCACATACATTCAAATTGCAGGAAAAAAAAAATAAAAAAAAACAGAAACAGAAAATCTTGGCAGCAGCCAGAAAGGGAAAAAATAGAAGTGCCTTAGTAAAGGAGGAACATGATAAGAACTACAATATAAACAAGAATAGAGTGAAATATTTTAACTGTTAACAACAGTTTAAAAAACACCGTGAAAATTTTACTTCAAAAATGAAGACTAAAGGAAAACTTCTACAAAGAAAAATGGAGAGGATTCATTACCAGGAGCTCTGCTCTGCAAAAAATGTTAAAGGAAGTTCTTCATGGAAGAGAAAATGACATAGCTCTGAAACTCAGATCCACATAAGGAAAGGAATAGTGTCAGAAAAGATAAAAATGATCAAATAAAATGTTTTATTTTCCTATTCTTAACTAATCTAACAGAAAATTGCCCAAAATAATAACAACAATGTATTGGGTGATTACAGAATACGGAAAAGTAAAATAAATGGCACCCATATTATAAGGGATGGGAAGGAAGAATTGGGAATAATTTGCTATTAGATGCTTGTACTCCTGTAAAGTGTACAGTGCTATTTGAGTATGGACTTAAATTAACTGTGAATGAATACTGCAAATGTTTAGTAAAGCACTAAAAAGTCTTTAAAAGAAATATAATCAATACCCTGAGAGGAGATAAAATGAAATTATATAAATGCTCTATGAAACCAGGGAAGCCTGTAAAACAAAGGAAAAAATAACCAATTTAAATGAATAGAAAACAGTTAGAAATATGGTACAGATTAAACAATTTCAGTAACCACTTTCAGTGTGAGAGGGGTAGTAAATACACCAAAGAACAGAGACTGTCAGGATATATTTAAAAATACTCCAATAAATGTTGTCTATACGAAATCCTCTTTAAAGACTCAGTCTAAAAGTAAAGTCATGAAGAAAGATATACCATGCTTACACTAACCAGAAGAATTTAAGTAGCACTTATGATTTTGGTCAAACTTCAAAACAAAGAAAATGATTACAGATAAATAAGGAGACTGCCTAATAATAAAGGAACTTCCCAGGTGGTGCCAGAGGTAAAGAACCTGCCTGCCAACGCAGGTGACTTGGGTTTGATCCCTGGTTTGGGAAGACCCCCGGCAGGAGGGCAGGGCAACCCACTCCATGTTCTTGGCTGGAGAATCCCATGGACGGAGGAGCCTGATGGGCTCCAGTCGATAGGGTCACAAAGGGCTTGACATGACTGAAGTGATGTAGCAGGCATAATAATAAAGGGGTAAGTTCTCTAAGAAGACATAATAATCCTTAACATTGATGTACATAAAGACAGAGTGTCAAAATATCTGAGGTAAATAAATACAATTTTAAAGTGAAGTAGACAAATCTAGTGGTATAGTTTAGAGATTTAAACATTCCTCTTTCAGTAACTGATAGATCAAGCAGGCAATGATCAGTAAGGATATATTTGACCTGAAAAACACCAACAATCAACTTGATGTAAATGACATTTATGGATGCTTCATCTAACAACTGTGAAATACACATTCTTCTCAAGCTCACATTACATGATAAACTACATCCTGGTCATAAAATACGTCTGAAAAAATTTAAATAATAGAAATTATGCAAAGCATGCACAAATATGAAACCAGAAATTACTAACAAAAAGGTAGTTGGAAAAATCCCCAAATACTCAGAGGTTAAACAGCACACTACTAAATAAAATAAAGGTCAAAGAAGTTTCAGGAGAAGTATTAAAATATTTTGAACTTAATGAAAATTTGTGGTATGGAGCAAAACAGTATTGAGACAATTATAGCTTTGAATGAGTATAACAGAAAATGAAAAAGATATAAAATCAATAATTTGTTTCTACCTTAGAAAACTAAAGCAACCAGAAGAAAAATAATAAATAATACAACACAAATCAATGAAGTCTATAAAACCAAAAGCTGGTTATTTAAAAGAAATAAACCTGGCAAACCCCCAGCCATGCTAACCAAGAAAAAACAAAATATAATTACCAATATTAGAAATGAAAGAAAAATCATCACTGCTGATCCCAAGGACATCAAAAGTATAGTAAAAGAATATTTTGAATAATTCTATGGCTATTATTTCATAAATTAAATGAACAATTCCTGAATATACTACAAAACTCACATAGACAAAGACTCTTAATAGGCCTATATTTATTTATTAAAGAAATCAAATCTATAATTAATAACACCAAAAAAAATTCTAGTCCAGATGGTTTCAATAGTTAATTCTACCAAACATTTAAGAAAGAAACGGTGCCAATTTCTTTTATAATTTTTTCCAGAAAACATAAGCAGGGTAAAAGCTTTCATTATGAACTGAAGTGTGTCTCCAAAATTCATATGTTGAGATCCTAACACCCAGTACCTCAGAATGTGACTGCATTGGGAGTAAAGTCTTCAAAGATGTGGTAAAATAAAAGTGAGACTGTGATGGCAGGCCCTAATCCAATGTGACTGTGGTCCTTATAAGCAGAGTAAATTTAGACACTCACACAGAGACCAGGGTGCACATGCACAAGGAAAGCTGATGTCAGGACGTAACACGAGGATGGACATCTACAGGTCCAGGAGAGAGGCCTCAGGAGACACCAAACCTGCCAACGTCTTGATCTTGGACTTCTACCCTCCAGAACTGTGAAGAAATGAATGCATGTTGTTTAACCACTCAGTCTGTGATATTTTCATGTTGGCAGTTCTAACAGACTAATCCAACTTGTAAATTCATTTTATTAGGCCAACACCAATACCCAAACCAGATAAAAACATTAAAATAAAATAAAAATTCTAGATAAATATTTTTAATGAAAAAAATAAAAATTCTTAAAATATTAGAAGTCAAATAAGAAAAAGGTATAAAGAGAAGTATACTTCATAACCAAATAGGGTTGATTCTAGATATGCAGAGCTGATTTAACATTTAAAAAAATCAATATAATCCATGACCTCAATGGATTAAGGATGAAAAGCTAATCTGATAATATTAACTGATACAACAGAAGCTTTTGACAAAATCCAAAAAAAAAAAAAAAAGACATTTATGGATTAAAAAAAATCAGCAAAATAGGGATAGTGAGAAACTTTTAAACTTAATAAAGAACAATCTATAGCTATCATTTTCCTTCATGGTGAGAAACCAGGCTTTCTCCCTAATGCAAGGAATAAGGCAAGAATGCCTTGCCTCACCACTTCTATACAACACTGTACCAGAAGTCCTAGCTATTGCAATAATACAAAAAATGAATTAAAGATACATAGAATGAAAAGAAGTAAAAATGTATTTGTTCTTCAGATACCATGATTGTCTATAGAAAATCCTGAAGAATCAACAAAATTCTCTTGGAACTAATAAATAACTATAGTATTGTTTCAGAATCCTACTCCTGGGGATCTTCTCGACCCACACACACACACACAGAGACACACACACACAAATACACACACACACATATATATACAAATAAATTGAAAAGAATATGTGATTCATTCCTTTAATAACTATTTACTGAGCGTGTAATAAAGGTTAGTCAATGAAGTGATAGAAAGTTGAAAAAATACATACTTACTTCTATCAGAGAATTCTAATCTCTAGCAGATTAGAGAGTAAATGTTAAATACTTATCATGCAAGATAATAAAAGTGTTTGAGAAGATACTAAAATATGTTATAAAGGTCAGAGGAAGAAAGTTTATAGCTGCATAGTTAGATTAGAAATAGTCACTTTGGGAAGGAATGATATCAGCAAAATGGTAGAATAGGAAGCCCCAGACTCTCCCTACTAAGATTTCAGATTAAAAATATACAGACCAACTTCCTTCATGAGAAATTCAGAAACCAGCTAAGAGGCTCTTGTATGCAGTTGAGCGTGAAACCAGCTGCAATGAAGCAGGAGAGAAAATTTTGGCATCCAACTTTATACCCTCTATTCCCAGCATGTGCTTCCTGATAGCTCAGTTGGTAAAGAATCTATCTGCAATGCAGGAGATCACAGTTTGATTCCTGGGTTGGGAAGATCCCCTAGAGAAGGGAAAGGCTACCCACTCCAATATGCTGGCCTGGAGAATTCCATGGATTGTATAGTCCATGGGGTCACAAAGAGTTGGACACGGCTGAGCAACTTTCACTTTCACTGTTCCCAGCATACCGTAGTGCAATAGAGAAAAAGATTCAAATCCTCAGTTTCTGCTAGAGACAAAGAGAAAAGAATGGACCATACATTCAAAGTTCCAATTTCTCAGAAGGCTGCTAGAGGGACAGAATTCTATGTTGCCTGAGTCTAGGGGCCTCGGAAAAGAATAGTATTGGTTTAGAATAACAAGTATGAACCCACCAGAGCCTGTCTTATGTTGGAAAAATCACAAAGCAGAAAACACAAAGTTAGGGGGGAAAAAATAACTCATGGTTTTTCCTTGTGAGGAGAAAAGGGGGAGCATAAGTCCAACTTTCTGGCTTTGGGGGAGTGAAAGGGTAAAGGCTGCCTTTTCAACCAGTTTCTGTATTGCCCATCTGTGAGTGTTGATGAGATAAGCATATTTTAAGATGCCCAAGAGCTAATGAGAACAAGAGAGAAAAGGGAAGCTTGTGTGAGTCTTATTCCTGCTCTAGAAGACCCATGAAACAGCAGACAGAGATCAATTTGCTTGTTGAAGTCTACCTCTAGGAAAAAGGAAAAGAGTTGTATTGTGTGTCCCACTTTCCAGTTCTGAGGGAAGGGACTTCCCTAAAGACTGGTTTCTGTCTTACTCAAATCTAAGAGTTGAAAGTAAAGGGTGTCAAGGTGGGAGTTACTGAGAACAAAGGTGGCATTGAAATGCTATGTACACGTGTATACACCTGCCAGAGCCCCTCTTCGATCAGGAGTAAATCCCCATCTTCCGACTTCTCCTTGGAAGGATAAAAAGTTGGAGTGCAAGTCTAATATTCTGGTTATTCTGTGGGCTGTCTGCAATAAATCTTTAGAAATTGAACATATCAGAATGGAGGTCTATAAATTACTTGAAGAATAATTCAAAACAATTGTCACAAAGATGCTCATTGACTTTAGAAAATCAATGCATGATCAAAATACGAATTTCAACAAACAGATAAAAAATAAGGAAACACACAGATAGAAATTTTGTATTTCAAGAATAACTGCATTGAAAAATCATTAAAAGGACTCAAGAGCTGATCTGATTAAGCAGAAGAAAGTTTAAATGAACTAAAATACAAATAAATCATTTTAAATTCTTCCAGTCAGAGGAACAAAAAGAAAAACAGAATGAAGAATAGTGAAGAAAATCTAATGGATGTATGGGACAATATTAAGTAAACCACATTCATTATACATATGACACAATTTATACACATTATTGGATCTCAAAAATTCTAAAGAGAAAGAAAGGGACAAAAAGTTCATTTGAAGAAATAAAAGTTGAAAACTTCTAAAGTCTGACATCTAGATTCAAGAAGTTCAGCAGCCAGAAAATAGGATAAACCCAAAGAAATCAACATTATAAGCAAACAGTCAAAGAGAAAATTTTGAAAACAAGAAAAAGTGACACCCTGTTTGAGGGAGATCCTAATAAGAATATAAATAGATTTATTGACAAAAACATTGCAGGTAAAAAGAGAGTGGGATAATATATTCAAAGAACTGAGAGAAATAACAAAATAACCTAACCAAGAAAACTGTATCTGGCAAAACTGTCTCTCAGTAATGAAGGGCAAATAGACATTCTCAAAATAATAATAATAATAAGGGGGTTTATCAACCACTAGATCTGACTTAGAAAATGTGCCGAAGGGATCCCTTCATATTGAAAAGAAAGGATGCCTTATAATAATATGGAAGCATATGAATGCTGATAGGGTAAATGGATAAGTTCAGTTCAGTTCAGTTGCTCAGTCGTGTCCGATTTTTGTGACCCTATGTACTGCAGCACGCCCTGTACATCACCAACTCCCAGAGCCTACTCAAACTCATGTCCATTGAGTCAGTGATGCCATCCAACCATCTCATCCTCTGTCGTCACCTTCTCCTCCTGCCTTCAAACTTTCCTAGCAACAGGGTTTTTTCAAATGAGTCAGTTCTTCACATCAGGTGGCCAAAGTATTGAAACTTCAGCGTCAGGCTCAGTCCTTCCAATGAATATTCAGGACTGTTTTCCTTTAAGATTGACTGGTTTGATCTCCTTTCAATCCAAGGGACTGTCAAGAGTCTTTTCCAAACACCACAGTTCAAAAGCATTGATTCTTCGGTGCTCAGCTTTCTTTACAATCCAACTCTCACATCCATAAATGACTAGTGGAAAAACCATAGCTTTGAATAGATGGACCTTTATCAGCAAAGTAATGTCTCTGCTTTTGAATGTGCTGTCTAGTTTGGTCATAGCTTTTCTTCTAAAGAGCAAACATCTTTTAATTTCAGGGCAGAAGTCACCACATTTCCAGTGATTTTGGAGCCAAAAAAATTAAGTCTGTCACTGTTTCCACTGTTTCCTCATCTATTTGTCATGAAGTGATGGGACCAGATGCCACGATCTTAGTTTTCTGAATGTTGAGCTTTAAGTCAACTTTTTCCACTCTCTTCTATCACTTATATCAAGACACTTTTCAGTTTCTCTTTGCTTTCTGCCATAAGAGTGATGTCATCTGAATATCTGAGGTTATTGATATTTCTCCTGGCAATCCTGATTCCAGCTTGTGCTTCATCCAGCCTGGCATTTCACAAGATGTACTCTGCATATAAGTTAAATAAGCAGGGTGACAATATACAGCCTTGATGTTCTCCTTTTCCTATTTGGAACCAGTCTGTTGTTCCATGTCCAGTTCTAACTGTTGCTTCTTAACCTGAATACAGATTTCTCAGGAGGCAAGTCAGGTGGTCTGGTGTCCCCATCTCTTGAAGAATTTTCCACAGTATGTTATGATCCACACAGTCAAAGGCTTTGGCATAGTCAATAAGGCAGAAGTAGATATTTTTCTGGAACTCTCTTGCTTTTTCTGTGATCCAACGGATGTTGGCAATTTGATCTCTGATTCCTCTGCCTTTTCTAAATCCAGCTGGAAAATCTGGAAGTTCACAGTTCATGTATTGTTGAAGCCTCGCTTGGAGAATTTTCAGCATTACTTTACTAGCGTGTGAGATGAGTGCAATTGTGCAGTAGTTTAAACATTCTTTGGCATTGCCTTTCTTTGGGATCAGAATGAAAACTGACCTTTTCCAGTGCTGTGGCCACTGCTGAGTTCTCCAAATTTGCTGGCATATTGAGTATAGCACTTTCACGGCACCATCTTTTACGATTTAAAATAGCTCAAATGGGTAAACATATAGATAAACAAATAATACTCTAATGATGGTATAGAAATTACTTTTACTTCTAGTGCAGAATTTAAAAGAAAATTCTATATAAAATATACTAATGAATACAGGATAAAACAAATAATTTTTAATATCAATAGTATAAAATATATGCTGAAGAGGGAGATGTAAAAGTGTAAAGTTTTGTAGATGATTGAAATTGTTATAAATGCAAATTTTGTAACTACAGTATGCTCTATGTAAATCCTGTGGTAATCGCAAAAAAAAAAAAAAAAAAAATCCAGAGAAAATGAGAAAGAAAGAAAAGTATGTTACAACAAATATCAATGAAACACAAAGGAACACAGCAAAGAGAACAAGACAGAGAAACTATAAGACAGAGAAGACAACTGAAAATACGGCCATAGTAAACCTTCCTTGTCAAAAAAACACTGAAAGAACAGAAAGGAAAAACAGATGAAAATACACTAATAACAGGAAATTTTAATACCCATGTTCATTATGGATAGAATAATCAGAAGACCATTAAGGAAACAGAGGACTCAACACTATAGACCAATTGAGTTGAACTGACTTAAACAGAATATTCCACTCAAAAGCAATAGAATACATACTCTCCTCAATAGCATATGGAACATTATCTGGGATAGATTACATATTAGGACACACAATTAAGAGGACTGAAATAATACCAGGTATATTTCCCTACCATAATGTAATATAAATAGGAATCAACAGAATAGAGAAAAATTTTAAAAATAGTTACTGGAAATTAAACATCACACTCTGAAACAGCCAACAAAGTCAAAAAATAGATTAAGAGGGAAATTAGAAATTATCTTAAGACAATCTTCAAATAAAATGTGGCAGACCAAAACTTATAGTATTATGCAAAGTAGTACTTAGAAATTTACAGCAGTAACTACCTACATTACAAATGAAGAAAAGTCTTAAATAGACAATTTAAACCACAAGACACTAGAGAAGAATAAAGCCCAAAGTTAGTAGAAGGAAGAAACTAACAATGATTAAAGTAAATAAAATAGGGACTAGAAAGGCAATAAAGAAGATCAACAAGATTTGGATTTTTTTAAAAAGAAAATTGACAAAATATTAACTAGACTAGCCAAGATAAAGTAAAGAGGACTCAAATAAATGAAAGTAAAAATGAAAAAAAAATAGATATTGCAACTGATATCACAGAAATACAAAGATTCATTATGGGTCCAGTGTGAGCTAACACTATTGGGGAACCTAGAGAAATGGATAAATTTCGAGAAACAACCACCTACTAAGACTAAGTCTTAACAAGGAGATCAGTAATCAGTAACCTCCCAACAAAGGAAAGACCAGAACCAGATGGATTCATTAGTAAAGCTATCAATTATTTAGAGAAGATTATTTATCAATTATTTAGAGAAGATTGCTAATCCTTCTCAAATTCTCCCCCCAAAATGAACACGAGGGAATATTTCCCAACTTTTTATTTTTATGAAACCAGCATTATCCTGGTATCAAAGACAGAAATGGATACTATAAGAAAGCTACAAAGCAATATCCCTGGTGAATATAAATGCAAATTTTTCAACAAAATACTAGCAAACTGAACTTTTAAGTATACAAAAAGAGTTATATTCCATGACCACGTGGGATTTATTCCTGGGATACAAGGATGGTTCAATACAGAGATGAATTGGTATGATATACCACATTATCAGAACAAAGGGTAAGAATTACATCATCATCTCAATAAACGCAGAAAAGGCATTTGACAAAATTCAAAACTTTTTCATGATAAAGACACTAACAAACAATGAATATCAAAATTTCATCAATAACAGCTGCAGCTAAATCATACTCAATAGTAAAAACAAAAACAAACAAAATACTTGACAGCAATTTCTCTAAGATCAGGAGACAAAGCAAAGATATCTATTCTTACCAACTCTTTTCAACATAGTACTGGAACTACTAGTGAGTATAATTAAGAAAAATAATAAAAGGCACACACATTAAAAAGGAAGAAGTAGAATATAGCGCCTATATATATATATATTTCTCTCTCTATATATTTATTTTAGTGCTTCATATTGCTAATATTCTCCCTTTATCTTTTTTTAATTAATTAAATTATTTTAATTGGAGGCTAATTATAATATTGTAGAGGCTTTTACCATCCATGGGCTTTCATCAGCCATGGGTGTACATGTGTCCCCCATCCTGAAATCCCTCCCAGGGTCATCCCAGTGCACTGGACCTGAGCGCCCTGTCTCATCCATCAAACCTAGACTGGCGATCTATTTCACATATGGTAATATACATGTTTCAATGCTATTCTTTCAAATCATCCCACTCTCACCTTCTCCCACAGAGTCCAAAAGTCTGTTCTTTATATCTGTGTCTCTTTTGCTGTCTCACATATAGGGTCATCATTACTATCTTTCTAAATTCCGTATATACGTGTTAATATAATGTATTGGTATTTTTCTTTCTGACTTACTTCACTCTGTATAATAGGCTCCAGTTTCATCCACCTCATTAAAACTGATTCAAATACATTCTTTTTAATGGCTGAGTAATATTACATTGTGCACATGTACCACAGCTTTCTTATCCATTCGTCTGTTGATGGACATCTAGGTTGCTTCCATGTCTTAGCTATTGTAAACAGGGCTGTAATGAACATTGGGGTACAGATGTCTCATTCAATTCTGGTTTCCTTGGTGTGTATGCCCAGCAGTGGGATTGCTGGGTCATATGGCAGTTCTGTTTCCGGTTTTTTAAGAAATCTCCACACTGTTCTCCATAGCGGCTGTACTAGTTTGCATTCCCACCAACAGTGTAAGAGGGTTCCCTTTTCTCCACACCCTCTTCATCATTTATTGTTTGCAGACATTTTGATGGCAGCCATTCTGACTGGTGTGAGATGGTACCTCATTGTGGTTTTGATTTGCATTTCCATGATAATGAGTGATGTTGAGCATCTTTTCACGCGTTTATTAGCCATCTGTATGTCTTCTTTGGAGAAATGTCTGTTTAGTTCTTTGGCCCATTTTTTTGATTGGTAGCACCCATATTTTACACTGTACACAAAAATGAACTAAATCAACTCCAAATAGATTGAAGACTTAAATGTAAGGCCTAAAACTATCAAATTCATAGAAGAAAACTTAAGGAGAATATCATTACATTGGTCTTAGAAATTATTGCTTGAATTTGGCAACGAACCACAGGAAACAAAAGCAAAAGCAGACAAGTGGAACATCAAACCAAAAATCTGTGCAGCAAAGTAAGCATTCAGCAGATTAAATATGTAATCTCTGGAAAAGGAAAAAAAAATCAAACCATATACTTGATAAACATTTATCTTTATCAAGTATATAAGATAAATAAAGATATACATTATCAAGTATATAAGTACATAAGAATCTTCTACAAATCAATAGCATAGCAAAAATGAAAACAAAAAACAGGTAACCTGATTAAAAAATTATCAAGGACCTGAATAGACATTACTCCAAAGAAGACATACAAATGGCCAGTGGGTATATAAAAAATGTTCAGCGTCACTAATCAAGAACATGCAATACAAAACTACAACAAAACATCACTTCCTATGTGTCTGGGTGACCATAAACCTGAACAAAAAGGATAAAAGCATAGCTAGTAGGGTAGAATAGCAATGATCAGAACCCTTCTGCACTCATGCATTCCAGGTATGAATCTCACTTGGTCATAGTGTATGATCATTTTAATGTGCTATTAAAGTTAGTTTGCTAATTTATGAATATAGGATGCTTTACATCTATATTCATAAAGGATATTGGTTTATTGTTTTCTTATAGTGTTATTTTCTGTCCAGATACAGACACTACAAGAAAACTATGAGCCAATACTTCTGATGGACAAAGATGCAAAAAATTTTAACAAAATATTAGCAAACTAAATTCAACAGTGTATTAAAATGATGAAACAACATGATCAAGTGAGATTTATTCTGGGGATTCAATTATTTTTCAAAAGCCATAATTCAATCAACATGATCACCACATTAACGAAAGGAAGAATAAAAATCATATGATTATTTCAATAGATATATAAAAAGCCTTTGACAAAATTAAACATCCATTTATGATTACAAACTCTCAAGAATGTGAGTATACAGGGAATTGACCTCAATATAATAAAGGCTGTATATGACAAGGCCACATCATACTCAACGGTAAAAAACCAAAAGCATTTCCTCTAAGATGAGGACAGGACAAGGATACCCACTATTGCCACTTTTATCCAACATAGTATTGGAAGTTCTAGTCAGAGAAATTAGGCAAGAAAAAGAAATAAAAAGCATCCAAATTAGAAAGTGGGAATCAAAACTGTCACTCTTTGACGTTGACATGATACTATGTACTGAAAACTCTAAATTCTAACACACTTAAAAAAAAACTATTAGAATTAATGAATAGATTCCTTAAAGTTGCAGGATACAAGATGAATATACATAAATCTATTGCTTTTCTATACATTAATTATGAATTTTCAGAAACAAAGATTAAGAAAATAGTCCTATTTACAATTGTATCCCCAAAATAAAATACCTAAAAACAAATTTCACCAAGGATGTGAAAACTTGTACACTGAAAACTAAAAGACATTGATAAAAATACATTGACGATGTCACAAGTAAATGGAAAGATATTTCGTGCTCAGAGGTTGGAAGAATTCATATTCAAATTTTCATACTGTACAAATCAAACAACAGATTCATTATAATCCCTATCAACATTCCAATGGCATTTTTAATAGAGAACAAACAACTCTGAAATTTATATGGAATCACAATACACTCCATTTAGCCAAATCAATCTTAAGAACAAAGCTGATATATCACAATCCTGATTTCAAAATATATTTACAAGGCTATAGTAATCAAAGTAGTATTGCACTGGCATAAAAACAGACACATGAATCAACGGAACAGAACTGACAGCCCATAATAAATCCACACCTATATGGTCATTTAACTGATGACAAGTTAAATGTCATATCACAAGGAGCCAAGCATATGCAATGGGGAATGGATAACCTCTTCAATTAATGATGTTTAGAAAACCAGACAGTATATGCAAAAGAATAAAACAGACCAATATCTTACAGTGAACATAAAAATCAACTCATCATGGAATGTAACTTGAATGTAAGACCTGAAGCAATTAAATTTCTGGGAAAAAAACCAAACATAAGTGGTAGGCTCCTTGGCGTAACAACACAGTAGACAAGTGTTGGATACCCAAGTCAGGAAGATCGGGAGGAAATGGCAACCCACACCAATATTCTTGCCTGGAAAATCCCATGGACAGAGGAGTCTGGCAGGCAACAGTTTACACGGTCACAAAAAGTCAGACAGGACTGATTACTCACACACACACTATGCTAATAGCTGCAAATACATACAAAGTAAATGCTATGTAAATAGTTGCCAGCTAGGGCAAGCTTTGTTCTTTGGTACTTTCTGGGATTTTTTTCCCCATATATAATCAATACAGATTTGGTTGAATCAACAGACATGGACCCTGCAGATGTGGAAGACCTACTGTGCTGCAGTAATGACATAATTTCAGTGACTTGTCAGAAGAAGTTCTAAATGGTCTTTTCCATTTCCTTAAAGACAGTATCAAAAAGGGTCTTGTTGCTCTTGGTTGTTCTCAGAAAGAACCTGAATTACTAGTACTACCTGATATCTAATATTATTGTTAGAAACATATTTTAAATACATATTTTTAGTGTCCCTAAATCACACTTGCTGTTCAGTCGCTAAGTCATGTCCGATTATTTGCGACCCTATGGTATGCCAATCTTCCCTGTTCCTCACTATTTCCTGGAGTTTGTCAAACTCAAGTCCATTGAGTTGCTGATGCCATCCAACCATCTCATTCTCTGTCACCCCTTCTCCTTCTGCTTCTAACTCACACTTAGAGGATCTTAATTGCATAGCTTAGAAAAAATTGTTGGCCTCTCCCTTTCCTTCTCTACACTGAACACAGTCAAGCGTTACCTACACCCCCAGTATTCTTAGGACTAAAGCATCTACTCCCCTGGCGCTAACAGCTCACAACTACGCCCCTAATCCCATCACCCTGACCTTACTTCAAGGATACTCCTAAGGTGAAGTTCCAAGACTGGTCCATGCCCAATTCTGAACTGCCATCCTAGCTTCAGAGGTCCTGGTCATATTGAATGATCTCTGTTCAGATTCTATTAATAACCCAACTTCTGCTGAATCCTGTTTCCTTTATTCTTGCATTTGGTTGATTCCTAGAGCATTCCCAAATGACCTATGTGTACACACAGTTGCCACAAGATCTGTTTCCAGGGAAGCTTAACCCATGGCATTCTCTTTATTTAAATTCACTCAGTTATTAAAATCTGCTCATTTATCTCATATATAGCTGCAAAACTTACCTCTTCCCCATCTTCACAGCTATTATGTTATACCAGACTCGTACTTCTTTTAACTGCTTTGCTTTTTGCCTCATTAAACCCATCCTTCAAGCCATTATAAAATGATCTTTTAAAATTCCAAAACTTCTAAGCCTCTGTCTCTCTTAAAATCTTTCAGTATTGTTTTATTTATGGAAAAAAATTCAAACTCCTTAAGAAGACATATTAGATTCGACAGCACCTAATCCTTCAAACCATTTTTCTCACTCTGTATTTTACTTCAACAGTCCTGGGAAATTTGTAGTTTTCTATGTATTTGACGCTCTTTCAGTTCTTCATTGATAGATACATGCTCTTCTTTTAATCTGAAATTACATTTCAATTTTGTGTACCTCTAAACTGATATACATCCAAAAAGGGTCAAGTTTTACCTTATCTGGGAAGACGTCCACAGGTACAATTCTACCTCTTCTCATAATAAAATAACACCAATAACACAAAATAACAGTGTTTTTCTTTATATTTTTCCATGGAACCTGATTAAATAAATAACTGAAAGAAGTGACATTAGTTACAGAAATGTTGCTGATGGGAAAAACTTGCCTTGCAATTCTATTTTATTCAGTCCCTTTAGTCGTGTCTGTCTATTTGCGACCCTATGGACTGTTATCCGCTGGGCTGCTCTGTCCATGGGATTCTCCAGGCAAGAATACTGGAGTGGCTTGCTGTGCCCTCCTCCAGGGGATCTTCCTGACCCAGTGGTCGAGCCCACAGTGAAGCAAGTTCTTTACCATTGGGCTTCACTGGTGGCTCAGAGAGAAGAGAATCCCCTTGCAGTGCGGGAGACCTGGGTTCGATTTCTAGGTTGGGAAGATCCCCTGGTGGAGGGCATGCAACCCACTCCGGTGTTCTTGCCTGGAGAATCCCCATGGACAGAGGAGCCTGGCGGGCTGCAGTCCATGGGGTCACAAAGGTCGGACACGACTGAGTGACAAAGCAGAGCACAGAGACAGCTGCCCCTGGGAAGCCCCAACTCTGTAGGATTTTTTCGAACATGGCAATGATTCTCCACCAGAGGGAAGTCTTCCTTTCCTGCAGACATCAACCAAATCAAGTCACTGTGTTATGTACCTGAAACTAATATTGTAAGTCAGTCAGTTTAGTCGCTCAGCCGTGTCGGACACTTTGCGACCCCATAGACTGGCAGCACACCAGGGTTCCCTGTCCATCACCAACTCCCGGAGCTTACTCAAACTCGTGTCCATCGAGTTGGTGATGCCATCCAATCATCTCATCCTCTGTTGTCCCCTTCTCCTCCTGCCTTCAATCTTGCCCAGCATCAGGGTCTTTTTCAATAAGTCAGCTCTTTGCTTAGATGGTCAAAGTATTGGAGTTTCAGCTTCAGCATTAGTCCTTCTAATGAATGTTCAGGACTGATTTCCTTTAGGATGGATTATACCTCAATAAAGAAACATGCACATGCATGCATGTGTGTGTGTGCGCACACACACACACACACACACACACATAGACCTATTGCTTAACTAATTTTTGAATTCATTAGAAGAGTGACTACTGGCAAATAATCAAGAAATAAGATATTGTTTTTGACCTAAGGAAGTCTCTGATTTGAGGAATAAGACAAAGAGATCAAATGATCATAAAAACAGAACATGTCCTAATGCATATAAAACATATATTTTTAAAGAACTTTAAACAGAGACAAGGCCTTGAAATCTGAAGGGGGTAAAAGGAAGTAATCATAATTATTAATCAACTGCAGTTCTCTCATTTAGCTCATATAACACCATTTTGAGTTTGCTAATATTGCCTCTGCTTTATAAATGAGAGAATTGTGCCCAACACTATCATTAAATGACTTTAAGGACTTGAACCAAGGACTTTATGATTCCCAAGTCAAGAACTTCACTCAGTGATAGTCTCTTTAGCTTTTCTAAAATTCACTTCACTGAATGCCCATTTACTCAATGATATCTCTATTACAGGTGCGTCCCAGGTAGCACTAGCAGTGGAGAACCTGCCTGCCAATGCAGGAGACGTAAGAGACTCGGGTTGGATCCCTGGATCAGGAAGATCCCCTGGAGAAGGAAATGGCAGCCCACTTCAGTATTCTTGCCTGGAAAATCCCATGGACTGAGGAGCCTGGCGGGCTACAGTCCCCTAGGGTCACAAAGAGTTGGACAGGACTGGAGCGACTTAGCATGCACACATCTCTATTATAATATAAATTGTTTCAGCATTTCCTCTACAAAAACATCCTGTTTTTCATGGGTTTCTTGTCTTCAACTGATTAACTTCCCTCCTGCTTTTTCTTTTTGTTCAAAAATGCCTGATCAATGCCTTCCAGGTGTCTTGATGATTAAAGAACATATTTGCATATCAAAAACAGATATGATGGCTGGGGAACCATCTGATCCAGAATATTGCTGCCTGAAAAATTGCTGACCTGCTCCAAAATATAAGAAAACAAATTATAAAATTCCATTAAAGGAATCTGGCCAACTATTTGCTACCAGCATCACTAGAATTGATGACATGCCCCCAAACTGACCCTTTGACAATAGTAAATAGCTGCACAGTTGCACGCTCAAAATGAAAGGAGTCTAGGGTCGGGAGATACAGCTAAGCCGATAATTACAGTTTGACATGTTGGAATGGACTGGTGATGGGTTATTATGTGTCTAGTTCCTGGAAATACATAAATATACAGATGCTATATTCAGGGTATTGCCACTGGTGTCATTATAGGCATCTATAAAGTGGGAAAAAAGCTGTTCTGATGAAAAACTGAATTGTGTGTGGGATAAAGCTTCTCTTGAAAAAGGAAAATTAAAACAAGCTTTATGAATACTTAGGATGTCAAGTTTACTTGTTTAGATATGTATTACTACCACATGAATAAAACTGAAATTTATCTACATATTATTGCAGTAAGATATAACACATAAGATAAATACAATCATTATATAGTACCATTTGATCAGCGGTAAAACAGAAAGTAGAGCAATATGCCATTTTTAAAACCCTGACATTTTAAGCTTCCTCTGTATTTTAAGGGCTTCCCTGGTGGCTCAGATGGTAAAGAATCTGCCTGAAATACAGGAGACCTGGGTTCAATGCCCAGGTCAGGAAGATCCCCTGGAGAAGGGAATGGCTATCCACTCCAGTATTCTTGCCTGGAGAATTCCATGGACTGAGGAGTCTGGTGGTGGACTATATAGTCCATAGGGTAACAAAAGTTGGACATGGCTGAACGACTAACACTTTCACTACATTTTAAAGTATTATTCATAAACATTAGCTATAGCTTTTTCTATACATGAGTTTCCTTGAATACACCTTAGTGAGGCCAGACCAATATGCTGAATTTGCAAACATTAATAAGAGTAAATCATGAATAATTGAGGAAAAGTAGGTAATGTTCAGCACAGTAAGATGAATTCAAGGCCACCTGACCTGTATGCTGGGCTACTTGGATTACCTACATAGGTAATCTGCAGTGAAAACCAGCATATGTGAAAACTTTAATGGAAATGTGAACTTCCACGTGTCTAGGTCTCTTCTCATTAATACAGCCAGAAAATGTTTTATGTCAAAATTGTTTCCTTAAAATAACGTGAAATGTCTTGCCTAGGTAGGTCTCCAGCTGAGAGTAAATGATACCTATTGCATAAGCAGGGCGAGTGTGAGGAGTGAAGAGAGCAGTATCTTTTAATTAGAAATCATGCTTTGTGTGTAAAAATCGCTATGACTGTACTAACTGGTTCTTACTCTTACCATCAGTCCTTTTCAGATGTCAGACCAAGAAAGATATCTCTAATGTAAGCATTACTCATTGGGAGAAATCATATTTGAAGTAGACTAATAAAAAACATTTAAGAGCATTAGTTAAAAAACTTGGATATACTTTTGTAAATGTCTAAAATTTGGTGCAAAAATTCAGTCTTCTTCCTTTGTTCACAAAAATGGTGACAAATATATGTGTATGGGCTACTACGTTTTCCCTCATGTGCATTCCATCAATCAATTTACCTATGGCCAATTTCAATTTTAACTTGGAAATTTTAGGCATTTTAAAAATTGACTATTTTAAGTTAATATTTAACAATTTCAGCATTTTCCATGGAAAATAGCACTTGATATCTGTGAAGATAAAGGCTTGTAAAGGCATTTTTTGAAAAGCTAATGAAGAAATTCGAAGAACTAGGACTATTGTGAAAATTTTCAATCACAGAACTTGCTATAATTCATGATTTTCTACATGAAATTTTAGCTAAGTTGTAAGGAAATATCAAAAGAGATTACAGAATTTTGAGTTTATATTGATATTATATAAATATGAGTTTGTTGTGACAAAAATACCATTCCTTCAGTTACTTCTTCTACTTGGACAATAATGTACTTAGGACTTTACTTCCATAAATACATAATACATATGTATTATGTACATATTACATAAGTATATAATAATGTACTTAGGACTTAACACACAAGTGACCATGTGACTGGTACCACATAGACATAAAGATAGACAAAAAGACAAAAAGATAGATACCATATATATTATATACAATAGATATAATACATGGGCTTCCTTGGTGGCTCACTGGTAAAGAATCTGTCTGCCAAACAGGGGACACAGGTTCTATGCCTGGGTTGGAAAGATTCCATGGAGAAGGAAATGGCATCCTACTCCAGTATTCTTGCCTGGAGAGTCCCATACATATATTAAAATTATGTATATGCATATGTATGCAAATCAAGAACTTCCAGATGTACAAGCCAGATTTAGAAAAGGCAGAGGAACCAGATATCAAATTGCCAACATAAGCTGGGTCATAGAAAAAGCAAGGGAATTTCAAAACATCTACTTCTGCCTCATTGACTATGCTAAAGCCTTTGACTGGGTAGATCACAACAAACTGGGATATTCTTAATCAGATGTGAATACCAGACCACATTACCTGCCTCCTGAGAAACCAGTATGCAGGACAAGAAGCAACAGTTAGAACTGAACATGGAATAGACCATTTCAATATTGGGAAAAGAGTACATCAAGGTTATATATTCTCACCTGTTTATTTAAATTCTACGCAGAGTACATCATGCCAAATGCCAAGTTGGATGAATCACAAGCTGGAATCAAGACTGCTAGGAGAAATAACAACAACCTCAGATATACAGATGATAACAATTCAATGGCGGAAAGTGAAGAGAAACTAGAGAGCATCTTAATGAAGGTGAAAGAGGAGAGTGAAAAGCTGGCTTAAGACTCGACATTCAAAAAATGAAGATCATGGCATCTGGTCCTATTAGTTCATGGCAGATAGATCAGGGCAATGTGGAAACAGTGTCAGATTTCATTTATTTGGGCTCCAAAATCACTGTGGACTGTGATTGCAGCCACAAAATTAAAAGGTGCTGCTCCTTGGAAGGAACACTATGACAAACCCAGACAGTATATTAAAAAGCAGAGACGTTACTTTGCCAACAAAGGTTTGTATAGTCAAAGCTGTGTTTTTTCCATAGTCATGTACAGATGTGTGAGTTGGACCACAAAGAAGGCTGAGAACTGAACAATTGATGCCTTTAAATTGTGGTGCTGGAGAAGACTCTCGAGGGTCCCTTGGACAGCAAGGAGATCAAACCAGTCAATCCTAAAGGGAATTAACCATGAATATTCATTGGAATTACTGGTGCTGAAACTGAAGTTCCAATACTTTGGCCACCTGATGCACAGAAATGACTCATTGGAAAAGACCCTGATGCTGGGAAAGATTGAGGGCAAGAGAAGAGGGTGACAGAGGATGAGATGATTGGATGGCATCACTGACTCAATGGATATGAGTTTGAACAAATCATGTTTGAACACTTATCACTATCTCGGAGAGATGGTGAAGGACAGGTAAGCCTGTTACGTGGGTCATGTCATGGGTCGCAAACAGTTGGACACGACTTAGCAACTGAACAACAACAACAATGACAAAAAGAGTAGATGCTTCATGTCCTTGGTAAGCATATTTGTTACTATTATCACCACAAGCAATATCATAGAGAGAATTTATTGTTGGTTAAGTTTCCAGTTGGCAATGAATTTTGATTCAGAGCAACAAAATGGAACCAGCAGATGCAAATCCATTGATTTTTGGCAGCTGGAAGTTGAACAGCTGAAGACACGATATTTTGAAGCCAGGATGGAAGATCAAGAATATTTGGCACAAACGAACAGTTTAAAATAGCAGTACTGCTTTCTGAGTCACTAATGCATAGTATAAATAAAATATTAGGAAAGATAACTATATAGTGTTAACTTTTTGAATTAAAATTCAACACCTGTGAAAATTACTTAGACAACTTGAAATATCTTTGGTAAATTAATTTTAAAACACAGAAATAAGTATAACAAAAAACCTTAGGTTTTTTTTAATATAACTCAAAATATACACATAAGCACTGTTTCAAGGTTAAATGTTTAGGAATAACATTTCAGGGTTTAGTACCAAGTCATATACCTAGCAGAAAACAACAGAATGCCTTTAAGTATATAAAATTTTTTCATGAGGTTTATTCACGGAATACATCCAATGTATTTATTAGTTTTTATTGGAGTTTCATTAACTCATATAACACTTAAAATTAGTTACGAGTATCAGGCTATAGTAGAATGAAATAGAACAGTAGAGTAAGACTCCTAGGGACAGGTAAAAGGTGAGCTGACTGACAGTCCTTAGATTGAATGAAGGAAAAATGAGTTTTCCAGTAATGATATTACCATACAGTAAAAGGATAAAAGATTGTTATGAGACTGCTGAGTCATCAAGTAAAGTCTGCATTATGGTCAAGTCAGTTTATGAAGCATTAAAAAGATAAAATAGATTTTTAGGGGGGAAAAATGACCAGAAAAAATGTGTAAAATTTGAAAAGATATTGGTGCTTAAATAGGCAGGAATCAGACAGATGAAACAAAGTTATGCATATCTCTTTTTTTCCTTCAAAGACAGCAGTAAAATTAGATGTTCTATTAAGTCATGTATTTAGCAAATATTCATACAGTAGAGAAAAATCTTTTAGATATTTAAAGCCCTCTCACATAAATCACAGTTTAAAGTACACATGCATATACAGGAATGTGCATATATGTGTATCTATGTATATATACATGTGTATGTGTACTTTACCCCAAATTGTGGTATGTGAGAGAGAGTTGTAGAGGAATAAATAAGGAATAGTACCAAAATTAAAGTAGGTTATTTCTTGGTTAGGGGCTGGAAGTGATCAAAAAATGCTTCACAGAGTAAGTGATATTTAAGCTGAATCTCAAAAAGTAGTAAGAGTTTATCATATGGATTATATAGGAAAGTATATCACCATCACAATAAATAGCTTTTGGAAAACTATAAGTACTCTGTTTAAAGACTGATAAAAAGTTTTAAGAGTTTTATGTTTTTATTTTTTTATTTTTATTTATTGAAGAAAGGGATATAATGGAGTCAAGATACTGAAGTTAATCACATTCTTGTCTATAAGGGGAAAGAAAGTAAATATTTTAAGCTTTGCAGGTCAAGTGATCTCTGTTGTAACTACCCCCCTCACATTCTTGGGCTCTGATGTCTCAAGGCAGGACTCTAACCACCCTCTGCTTCATACAATTGCCCTCTTCACCCCGGGAGGATTCCAATACCTCATTAGGGCCATCCCCAGCATGGGTGTTTCCCTCACTCAGCTTCCGCTCTTGGAATACACACTAGGATTCCTCACCGGCTCCCCGCCCGGATACCCTCCTCTCTGTACTGCGGTTCAGTCACACCATACCATGCTGGTCCTCCGTGTGGATGACCTCTTCTTTCTGTTTGGGCTGCAGATTCTGTTGTCCACTACCATCACATGGTGATGCTCTCCTCACCCCATTTTAGTTCTGACAATGGACAATAAAATGCCTCTACTCATGGAAGCCCTCTAGACCCACTGGGATAGTCTCCCTTTATCAGACCACTGCCTTTTATTTATTTATTTATTTTACCATATTTGGGCTCTTCTTTCTTGGACATGCCTCTATGGGATTCCATCCTCACCCACCTTAGGTCCTGAACCCATGGAGACAGAACAACCTCATGCCAACCAAGCTTCTTGAACATTTTAATCAATAGAAACTGGCCCAGGGATCAAACCCAGGTCTCCTGCATTGCATACAGATTCTTTACCATCTGAGATATGATAGACAAGTATCACCTGAATTAAATCTCTTATTTTTATACAGTGGAGTTGATGAATAGATTCAAGGGATTAGATCTGGTAGACAGAGAGCCCGAAGAACTGTGGACAGAGGTTCACAACATTGTACAGGAGGTGATGACCAAAACCATCCACAAGAGAAAGAAATGCAAAAAGGCAAAGTGGTTGTCTGAGGAGGCTTTACAAATAGCCTAAAAGAAAAGAGAAGCAAAAGGCAAAGGAGAAAGGGACAGGTATACCCATCTGAATGCAGAGTTCTAGAAAATAGCAAGGAGAGGTTAGAAAGCATTCTTAAGTGAACAATGCAAGGAAATAGAGGAAAACAGTAGAATCAGAAAGACTAGAGATCTCTTCCAGAAAATTGGAGATACCAAGGGAACATTTCATGCAAAGATGGGCTCGATAAAGGATAGAAATGGTAAGGACCTAACAGAAGAAGAAAAATTAAGACGCAGTGGCAAGAATACAGAGAATTGTACAAAAAAAAAAGTCTCAATGACTCAGATAACCGTGATGATGTGGTCACTCACCTAGGACCAGACACCCTGGAATGCAAAGTCAAGTGGGCATTAGGAAGCATTACTACAAAGCTAGTGGAGGTGATGGAATTCCAACTGAGTATTTTCAAATCCTAAAATATGCTGTTAAAAACTGGAAATAGAACTCCCATATGACCCAGCAATCCCACTTCTGGGCATACACACCAAGGAAATCAGATCTGAAAGAGACACGTGCACCTCAATGTTCATCGCAGCACTGTTTATAATAGCCAGGACATGGAAGCAACGTAGATGCCCATCAGCAGACGAATGGATAAGGAAGCTGTGGTACACCATGGAATATTACTCAGCCATTAAAAAGAATTCATTTGAATCAGTTCTAATGAGATGGATGAAACTGGAGCCCATTATACAGAGTGAAGTAAGCCAGAAAGATAAAGAACATTACAGCATACTAACACATATATATGGAATTTAGAAAGATGGTAATGATAACCCTATATACAAAACAGAAAAAGAGACACAGATGTACAGAACAGACTTTTGGACTTTGTGGGAGAAGGCGAGGGTGGGATGTTTTGAGAGAACAGCATCGAAACTTATATATTATCAAGGGTGAAATAGATCACCAGCCCAGGTTGGATGCATGAGACAAGTGCTCGGGCCTGGTGCACTGGGAAGACCCAGAGGAATCGGGTGGAGAGGGAGGTGGGAGGGGGGATCGGGATGGGGAATACATGTAACTCCATGGCCGATTCATGTCAATGTATGACAAAACCCACTACAATATTGTAAAGTAATTAGCCTCCAACTAATAGAAATAAATGAAAAAAATAAAATAAAATTAAGTGCTGCAGTCAATATGCCAGTAAATCTGGAAAACTCAGCAGTGGTCACAGAACTGGAAGAGGTCAGTTTTCATTCCAATCTCAAAGAGAGGCAATGCCAAAGAATGTTCAAACTATTGTAAAATTGTGTTCATTTCACATGCTAGCAAGGTAATGCTCAAAATCCTTCAAGATAGCAGGTGAACCAAGAACTACCCAATGTACAAGCTGGGTTTCACAGAGGCAGAGGAACCAGAGATCAAATTGCCAACATCAGTTAGACCATACAAAAAGCAAGGGAATTCCATAAAACGTCTAATTCTGATTCACTGACTATGCTAAAGCCTTTGACTGTGGGGATCACAACAAACTGTGGAAAATTCTGAAAGATATGGGAATACCAGACCATTGTACCTGCGTCCTGAGAAACTTGTATGAAGAACAAGGAAGAGTTAGAACTGGACATGAAACAATGACTGGTTCAAAATTGAGAAAGGTGTCCATCAAGACTGTGTATTGTCCCCTTGCTTATCTAACTTATATACAGAGTACATCAAGCAAAATGCTGAGCTGGATGACTCACAAGCTGGAATCAAGATTGCTGAGAGAAATATCAACAACCTCAGATATGCAGGTGATACCACTCTAATCACAAAAACGAAGTGAGACTAAAGAGCCTCTGGATAAGCATGAAATAGGAGTGTGAAAAAGCTGGCTTACAGCTCAACATTCAAAAAACTAAAGTCAATACATCTGATCCCACTACTTCATGCCGAACAGATGAGAAATATATGGAAACAGTGTCTGATTTCATTTTCTTGGATTCCAAAATCAATGTGGACAGGGACTGCAGTCAAAAAATTAAATGACACTTGCTCCTCGGAAGAACAGCTATGACAAACCTAGACAGTGTATTAAAAAGCAGAGGCATCACTTTGCTGACAAAGATCTGTAGAGTCAAAGCTATGATTTTTTTCAGTAGTCATGTACAGGTGTGAGAGCCGGACAACAAGCAAGGCTGAGTGCCAAAAAACTAGTTCTTTCAGATTGTGGTGTTGGAGAAGACTCTTGAGAGTCCCTTGGACGGCAGGGAGGTCAAACCAGTCAATTCTAAAGGAAATCAACCTGAACGGCCATTGAAAGAACTGATCCCGAAGCTGAAGCGCCAATTCTTTGGCCACCTGATGCAGTGAGCGGACTCTTTGGAAAAGACCCTGATGCTGGGAAAAGTTGAAGGCCCGAGGAGAAGAGGACAACAGAGGATGAGATGGTTGGATGGCATCACCGACTCAATGGACATGAATTTGAGTAAACTCAGGGAGATAGTGAAGGACAGGGAAGCCTGCCGTGTTGCAGTTCATAGGGACACAAAGAGCCAGACACAAATAGTGACTGAAAAACAACCAAAACAATCCAAGGTTGGCCTCAAAAGAAATTAATCCTGGTGACACCTTAATCTCAGAGCCCTTACCTCCAGAATTATGAGGAAACTAAATCTATAGTTTAAGCCACCTAGTCTGTGATTCTGTGTTATGGCAGCCCTAGCAAACCACTGCAATAGCTAGGTGAAAGGCATCTAAAATCAATTAAAGGAAACCTCAGACAAAACCAACCTGAATGACAAACTACAATTAAGTAGAATTGCAAAAGCAGCAAGCAAAACCCTCAAGCATTTTCACCTTTTGCAAATAAACCTCGCTAAAAGTTCAATCCCTGGGTCGAGAAGATCCCCTGGAGAAGGAAATGACAATCAACTCCAGTATTCTTGCCTGGGAAGCCCCATGGACAGAGGAGCCTGGAAGGCTGCAGTCCACGGGGTCGCAAAAGTGTCAGACAGGACTGAATAACTACACAACGAGGACTGTATCTGCTGGCTACAGTCTAAATTTACCGGAAACAAGAATTTAAGTCTTGCAAATTTTAGGGAAAAAAGAATTTTTTCCAATGACTAATATGAGGAGATAAACTCAGAGCGTTTCTCAAGGACCTCTCTACAAGTGCCCTCCATGAGACAATATCCTCCATGCCCCAGACTCATCCTTCCTGGTCAAACATAGTGCTTAGATGGCCACATGTTTTCATTAAACTGAGAAAGTGGGGCATGAGCTGAGAAGAGGAAGCAGTGAATAAGTGAGATACTTTGTATTTTTTTTTCATTTATTTTTATTAGTTGGAGGCTAATTACGAAAATGATGTATCAATTTCTGTATAATTAAATCAAATCAAAAGAAATAACAAAAAAACTTTTCAACTCCCCAAATATTGATGCTTTGTATTTAAACTATATTTAGAAGAAAATCTTGGCTTTAGTAAATTAGACTTTCATGACTGTGAATAGTCCAAAACTTGTTTCTTAGGCAATATATTTACTGAGAAACCTAAACAAAAAGTTCCAATACCTTTGACTCAACTCCTAAAACAACTTGCAAACTCTGGGCCTTCAGCTTCCACACAAGAAAGCAGGCTATAGAAGCTGTATCACTGCAGATAAGGATACAAATACACCCCACTATCATCCGATGTGACCATAATGATAATGGATAGCAAATCCAGAATCCAGAAAGGACAACAGAGAGGTATGTTTTTTGTTTGTTTCAACAATAAATAAATAAATAGCCTAATAATAAAGGAGAAGTTCATATATCCAGTTAGAGAGTCTTCATAATTCCTGCCCTTTGGATTTAATAATTGCAATGGAAAGGTGACTGTGTCCCCAAAATGCCCACTCCATTCTTCTTTTTTCAAAATGGATATTTTTGGAACAGGAGATTTTACTGAAATCATCCTACACAAGTAGTGTATGTTGGTTGTGGGTGTGCAGTGGAGGAATCTTACATTTTAGTTTGTAGGTCACTGGAAAATGAAGATTATATTTGCACCTGGTGCAATATATAAATTTGCACCTGGTGCAACAGAGGAGCCCTGAACATCTGACTAATACTCAGAAATCATGGGTTTGTAGCTGGATATGGAACCTATGGATGTCATTTTAGCATTGTCTCCTTTTGGAGGAGGTGTAAGTTTGTAAAGTGTATATCCTTGGATTCGTTGGTGTTCCGAGGGATAAACTTGTCCCTTCATATCACTTATCCTTTTCTTCCCTTCTTCTGGGCGTTTAACCACGTGAAGTGAAAGTGACAGCATTAGTTGCTCAGATGTGTCAGACTCTTTGTGACCCCATAGACAGTAGCCACCAGGCTCCTCCGTCCATGAGATTCGCAGACAAGTATACTGGGGTGGGTTGCTATTTCCTTCTCTAAGGGATCTTCCCCACCCAGGGATCGAACCTGGGTCTCCTGCATTGCAGGCGGATTCTTTACCATCTGAACCACCAGGGAAGCCCCATTTAACCATCTACACAGAGACTGTGTTTCTTTGCAAACAGAAGAGAACAACTATCTGTTGGTGAGCCTCATTTGCTTCAGTCAAACAGTTGATAACAATATCATAATGAATGGTAAAGCAAAAAATAAATTTAATAATAATAATAATAATGAAAAGAAAAAAAAATCATGGTCCTTGAATGACCTCATAATGTTTAATTTCCCTACTAAATCTAGAAAACCAACCTCCATCTGGTCTGTTCCATAAGGGTTAAAAAAAAAAGTATCACTGAATTGCCTTACTTATTGCAGTTTAGGACTTACCTAATAAAAAACACTATTAGAATAATACTGATTATAGTCAACACATTTACTCATTACCAATTGTGTGCTGAGCACTCTGCTCAGGGTTTTAAATGAATCACCTAGTTTTCCTTACATTAAAAAAACCCTACAGTTCATATACTACTAATTTTTTCATTGTATAGATGAGGAAACGGATTTGATGCATTTAATGATGATTTTTATATACAAAATGCCAAAATTTCTTAAATAAAGTGGTTAAATGAGCTGTAGAAAGTCATTTTACTAGACTATTTTGTTGTTATTAAGACAGTTGCCATGTACATGTGAAAATATGACAGGACACTTGTTATATTTTGTTAATAAGGACTCAATTGTATGCAGAATATGGATACAACCAACAGAAGCTTTTATACACTAAAAAGGCCTATGCATTTAAGAACAATGAACAAATATATACCATAAAATCAGGAAGTCTGTTTTGTGGTTTGTTATATTTTAATTTTTTTTAAAATGAAACAAATAACTATTTTCGCCCCTGATAAATTTTTTCTATTAATAAACCTAGATATTTTTTCTTTTATTTACATTCCTGAAGTATTTCATATGATTTCATATATTTCAAGAAGTTGGCAGATATTTTCAAAATTTAAAAAAAATCACTGAAGCTCAACAAAGTATCTGCTACATTGCTTAACGCTCATGTTTAGAGGTGGACTTTCTAAACAAAATGGCTGGTAATAACTGATGATCATCGATTGCTAATATGAAGTTGTTTCTAAGCTGTTATTCTTCAAAATATTTAATATATTTTGAAACCTATTGATTCCGTTGTTTAAAATACTTCTATTCAGTGTCTTATGCATTCTGGGAACTCTGCTGAGTGCTAGAGAGACATAAAGATGAAAAAGACATTGTCCCACTTCCAGAAGAGTTCTTTGTCCAATGGGATCAATTATTTCTAAAGAAAAATACATTAAGCCACATATTGAAACTTTGAATTTAGTACCACTGTGCATGGATTATTTATTGATCTTATCCTAGGACATTAATTATACTATTTCTTTCTAAATATTTAGTAACAGTAAAATTGTAAACCACATTTATCTTCAGGACTTATTTAAAATGCCCAGCCACTTAAGGTTATTGAACTCTATAGTATGTCTTGTGTTTTAGGCACTGGGAAAACAGAAATAAAACACATTTGAATGGTATAAGGTTGTTAAAAATAACCACAAATTCAGGTTTGATTTCACAGATAGCATTTAAGGCAAAAAAAAATCTGGTAAATGATTTAATGTAGAGAGTAAAATTGAAATACAAAAACAATTCAGATCCACTTGCCTCAGTAATAAGTACTTTTAAATACTAGGAAGTGTATGATATTGCAACATCATGCAATCTTATTAAAACTTATTCAGATGCTTAACATAATTTTTATAATGTGAAGCACTTTGTCTTTTTAATTTTCTGTAGACAATTTAAAAAGTCATGTCCACCTTCCCCCAAGATGGTGAGTGCCAGCATACTGTGAGGGAAGACGTGACTGCTTCTCACTTCAGATCCAACTCTCCCGCCAAGGCCGCTGGGCACAAAGACGGCATAGGGGTCCCCCCAACAAGGACACCTCCTCAAGCCTGCGATAGGTGAGTGTTTCATCTAGTGTCAGGGAGACAGAGAAAATTAAGCAAAATCAGGAGACAGAGAAAGTTGTTTCAAATGAAAGAACCTGAAAAACCCTTGAAAAAAACAACTAATGAAAGAGACAAGTTACCAGATAAAGTGTTTGAACATCAGTAACAAGAAGAGTAATAGAACTATGGGAAAGAGTAAATGAACACAATGAGGATTTTGACAGAAACTAGAAAATATAAAAAAGACCCAGTCAGAATTGAAGAACACAATAACTGAAATGAAAGATATACTAGAAGGAACTAAAAACAGACTACATGATACAGAAGAATGCATGCTGATCTAGAGGACAGAATAATGGAAATCGATAGCATAGCAATAAGAAAGACAAATTAAAAAAAGAGAGTGAGAGAGAGCTGAAGGGACTTCTGGGACAAAATCAAATGTATCAACATTAACATTATAGATATCCCAGAAAGAGAAGAGAGAGAAAGGGGTAAAAAATGTGTTTGTACAATTATGGCTTGAAACTCCTGGACCCTGTAGGTGGCTCAGCTGGTAAAGAATCCTCCTGCAATGTGGGAGACCCAGGTTTGATCCCTGCGTTGGGTAGATCTCCTGAGAAGAATACCCACTCCAGTATTCTGGCCTGGAGAATTCCATGGACTGTATAATCCGTGGGGTCACAAAGAGTCTGACATGACTGAGCGACTTTCACTTTCACAGGAAACAGAGAGTCCCAAACAACCTAAAGCGAACCTAAAAAGACCTACACCAAATTATATCATAACTAAATATCAAAAGTTACAGGTAAAGAGAGAATTCTAAAGGCAGCAAGGGGGAAAAAAAAAAAAAAAGTCATACACAAAGAATCCCCATGAGACTAGCAGCTGATTTTTCAGCAGAAACTTAACAGGTCAGAAGGGAATGTCATGACAGCATGGTAAATTTAAAGTCATCAAAGGGAAAACCCTACAACCTAGGGTAGTTTCTAGCCAGAAAGATTATTATTCAGAGTTAAAGTACAGATTAAAAAAACCAAAAAACTTCCCAAACAAGTAAAAGCTTAAAGAATTCATCAATACTAAACTGACCCCCCCCAAAAAAAAATGTTAAAGGGTCTTCTTAAGTGGGAAAAAGGGGTTACAACAAGAATTAAGAATTTATAGGAAAGGAAAACAAAAAACACTAGTGAAGGCAAATATATAGTAAAGGCTGTGGGTTAACCACATAAATGCTAGTACAAGCTTTAAAAGAAAAAATTTGGAAAATCAACAACCACAACAAAGGGTTAAATGATAAGCATAAAAATGTAAAATATGACACCAGAAATGCAAAATGTGGAGGAGGGAAGTAAGAAAAAATGTAGAATGATTACGAGTTTAAAACATGTAGATATAGATCAACGTATATGAAACCCATGGAAATCACAAATCAAAAACCTACAATAGATATACAAAAACTAGCAAGGAAGGAATACAAGCATACTGCTAAAGAAAATCGTCACACCACAAGGAAAAACCTACAAGAAGAACAGAGAACTATTAAAACTATTAACACATTGTATTAAGTAATACAATGGCAAGTACATACATATCAATAATCACTTAAAACACCAATGCAGTAAATGGTATGATACAGAAGACATAAGGCATCTGACTGCATAATAAACAAGACCTATTCATATACTACCTACAAAAGACTCGTATCAGAGCTAAAAACAGACGCAGATCGAAAGTGAGTGGATGGAAAAAGATATTTCACACAAACAAAAATGATCAAAGAAGACATACAGATGGCCAACAAGTACATAAAAAGATGATCAACATCATTAATCATCAGAAAAATGCAAACCAAAACCACGATGAGTTATCAACTCACACCTGTCATACTGGTTATCATAAAAAAGACCAAAGATAAGCAAATGTTGGTGAGGATGTAGAGAAAAGGGAGCTTGTAGTACACTGTAGGTGGGAATATAAATTTGCTACTGTGGAAAATGGTGTGAAGGTTCATCAAAAAACTAAAAATAGAACTACCTTATGGTCCAACTATTACACTTCTCGTATATATATATAAGAAGAAAAAAATACTAAGTCAAATGATATACATGCCCCAATATTCATTGTATTATTTACAACAGTCATGATATGGAAGCCATCTAAATTTCCATTAACAGATGAATGATAAAGAACTGTTTTCTCTCTCTCTCTCTATATATATATATATATGCAACGAAATGTTGCTCAGACATTAAGAAGAATGAAATTCTTCCATTTTCAGTGGCACGAATGAATGTAGAGGTTATCATGCTTAGGGCCATAAGTCAGAGAAAGACAAATCCTCTATGTTATCATTTATATGTGTAATTTTTAAAATATCCCAGTAAATTGAGCAATACAGAAACAGACTCTCAGATACAGAGAATAAGCTTGTTACCAGTGAAGAGAGGGGAAGGGCAGGGGTGAGTTAGGGGTATGAGATTAAGAAATATGTATAAAGTAGATAAGCCGGAAGAATACACTGTACTATGACTTTCTAAGGCTCTGGTTGCCTGAGTTACGAGTGGGCCATGCAGATGTGCTGCCGCCCAGTGGCCACATGTCAGAACTACAACCTTAAAACCCGCACTGCCGGGCACTTAAGGGTCACACGTTCTCAGGGCTACCCATGAAGCCCTTCCCTCAAGAAATGCCCCGCGGCAGGTAATGGAAAACGAAATCAAAACAGCACCGACTCTCTAGAAACCAATTTCAAGAGCTAGACTTTACTGTCACAAAGAAAATCACCTGAAAAAATGCTCAGCCTCCCTAATGATTAGAAAACTGCCAATCATAATGAGGAGACATCCCCTGACACCAGCCATCACAAGATCCACACAGGAAGAATGCTCCAGAGGGCAGGTAGAAAAGTGACCCACCATACACGTAGGTGGGAATGTAGATTTGCAACAGCCACTATGGAGAAAGGTAGCAAAGTTCCTTATGAAAATGAAGAATAGAGGTACCCCGAGATTAGGAAAAAAATTGTGAAATGAAATTTGTGCTATTTGCAGTGTCATGGATGGACCAGGAGATGATCACAGTAAATCGGGTGAGCCAAAGAAAAACAGGCTCACAGACTTAGAAAAATAGAGGTACCCCAAGATTAGGAATCTCACTATGGAGCATATAACAAGATAAAACCATCCTTCAGAAAGACACATACCCCTCAAAAATCATTGCAATGCCAAAGACATAGAAATAATCGAATTGTCCATCACCAAATGAATGCAGAAAGATGTTACATATACTCAATACACTATTACTCAGCCAGAAAGCAGAGTGAAATTTGTGCCATTTGCAGCATCATGGATGGACCAGGAGATTATCACACTAAACCGGGTAAGCCAGACAGAAAACAAACATCACTGATACCATTTACAGGAGGGCTCTAAAACCTGAGACAAATGAACAAACGTACCAATCACAGACTTAGAAAAGTAACATAGTTACCAAAAGGGGAAGTGGGGAGGGATAAATTAAGAGGCTGCGACTATGAGAAACACACATATAAAACAGATAATCAGTGAGGACCTTTGAGATAGGCCAGGACACTACTCAACATTCTGTCCTAACCTTCATGGCAAAGGAATCTGAAAAACAGTGGGTACAGGCATATGTATAAGTGAACACGGGGGCTGTAGGACTGAAAAGTCAACATTGTATATCAACTATGGACATGAGCTTGAGTAAACTCCAGGAGCTGGTGCTGGACAGGGAAGCCGGGCATGCTGCAGTCCATGGGGTTGCAAAGAGTTGGACACAACTGAGCGACTGAACTGAACTGATGCTGCAGTAGAAAACAGAAATAGAGTTTTAAGAAATTTTTAAAAGTAAAAATATTGTACAGTGAAGGGAATTATAGCCATTACCTTGTAATATCTTTAAATGGAATATGATCTATATTCTGAATATATGATCTATATTCTACACATCTGAAATTAACATAATATTATAAATAAACTATACTTTAACTTTTTAAAAAATGACAAGAAACAAAAGTAAAAAGAATAAAAAATATGGTACAAATAAGACATAAAACTTTGTGGAAAATTTCTTGGAATAAATCAGGTACTGTGATCAGTACTCTATGCCTTTAAAACTGAGGTTTATAACCTATAGTGAACCATGGATTCATCTTAGTGTCTCAAACAACACTTTCTAACAGAATGAAAGTGAAAGTCGCTCAGTTGTGTACAATTCTTTGCGACCCCGTGGTCTAGACAGTCCGTGGAATTCTCCAGTCCAGAATACTGGAGTATATAACCTTTCCCTTCTCCACGGGATCTTCCCAACCCAGGGGTAGAACCCAGGTCTCCCACATTGCAGGCAGATTCTTTACCAGCTGAGCCACCAGGGAAGCTTCAAATAGAATAGTATGAAAATATATATAATTTCTGAGTTTATCACTTTCAGAAAGATTAAGCATTATTCTTCCTGTAACTTCTGTTTCAATTTTGTATTATGTCTGTGTGTGTGTGTGTGTGCACACGTGTGTGCGCTTGTGGCATGTATTTCCATTCCTGATAGAATGTACTACATACTGTAGGGCGTGGGCAAAACATTCGACAGTCACCGCCTTGGCACACTTAATTCCCCACAACAAAAGTATATTAAGCCTGATTAACAGTGCCAATTTATAGAAGGAAAACTGAATTTCATATTCGACATGTAATTTTACCAGTTTACATTTAGTGTGTTAAATCTTGAACCTGAGATTCAGAACATATCATAATACCATGATTTAGATTCTTCTTTTTCTGAGTATCTGCTTTTTCACAGATTTCCTAGTTTTTAAACCTCTTAAGTAAGCAAGCAAAGTCTCTTGTTTTTCCAGGGTTCGACGAGAACCACACACTTATGTCTTCAGCATTTTATACATACACACACTCAACTCTTTTTAGGACATAAATTTATGATAACAGAGCATTCTGGACATTATGAAAAGCAAAACATTTAGGAGTTGGATGCTGTTGTTCAGGCTCTAAGTTGTGTCTGACCCTTTCGACCCCATGGACTATGGGATTTCCCAGGCAAGAATGCTGTAGTGACTTGCCATTTGCTTCTCCAGGGGATCTTCCCAACCCAGAGATCAAACCCATGTCTCCTGCAATGACAGGCGGATTCTTCACTGCTCAGCCACCAGGGAAGCCCAGGAGTTGGAAAAACTATAACAAATATAAATGTATTGAAAGCTTTTTAAGAACTTATAAGCAAAACATCCAAGAGAAATAAACACACTAAAGCCCTACAAAAAAACCAATGTATCCAATTCTAGAAAGTAAAAGGTAAGTTAAAAGAGTGAATTAAATGCAGAAGAGAGTGTCGCTCCCTCGGGGCAAAAACCTAGCACCGCAAAACAGAAGTTGGAGCATTCTCACCACACAGACGCAAAGGATAACAATGTGAGATGGTGGATGTGTTAGCTGATGCTGTGGCAATCATCTCATAATATATGTGTATATCAAATCACCCCTTGTATGCTCCAACATTTGCAATTTCACTTGTCAATTATACCTCAATAAAGTGAGGAAAAAATAATTGGAGCCATTATAGTTCTAAGGGGAAACTGTACATTGGTCCTGGAGCCAGACAAAGTCAAAAGACAGAGCTGGTGTCTCAGAGAATTGAAAAAACCTAAAGCTGATACATATATGAGTGATGCTTTATTTCATTAGCCATTTAGGATGCTCTACTTCATTTGTCATAAAAGCAGCATAAATTATTTTAAAAGCTTTATTGAAATAGAGTTGACATGTACATATTTAATGTGCACAATTTGTTAAGTTTGATGTATTAGTAAACATATGCCATCATTACCACAATCAAGATAATGAAGCTATCCATCACCTCCAAAAGTTTCCTTATGCCCTTTGTAATTCCTGTTCACCCTGCCACTCTTCATCTCTATAACCAGCTGCATCAAACTCTCCACATCAGTCCTCAGTTAACCACAGCCCTGCTTTATGTTATTATATTAATATATTGGTTTACATTTCCAAGAATGTTACACAAATAGAATCATTAGTATGCTCTCTTTATTTTGGGAGAATGGGTCTGGCTCCTTTCACTCAGCTCAACTATCTTGAAACTGATTCATACTGCTACACATACCAATGTTTTTATGACATTTTATGATTAGGTCTTCATCATATTTATAAAGCACATTTTTGTCCATTCATCAGCTGAAGGAAACCTATGTTGCTTATAATTCTAAACTATTACAAATAGATTCTGTGAAATTTTGCATAGCAATCTTCGTGTGGAAACATTCTTTCACATCTCTTGAGTAAACACCTTGTAATACAAAGCCAGAGTCATGTGGTAATCATAGGTTTATCTTTTATGATGCTCCAAACTGTTACCTTATCTCTTACCTCAAAGAGATCATACTATTTTAGGTGTATGAGCATTCTGCTTGTACAATATCCTCACACATTTGGTATTTTGTTGTTGTTGCTAATTAGAACTTAAACCATTGTAACAGATACTGATGAAAGACAAATCAAAGAAAATTTAAACATAAAGGTTTTTTTTTTTTCTGCTCTTTGGCATCCTCTCTCCCCTTTACTGTGCCTTGGGTATCTGCATCGTGCATTGACCAAACCTTCATCTCAGCAGAAATACTTGTTCACCCATAAAGAATAACATTCTCCAGCATCGACATGCTGACTCCTTAGGAGATAATCTTCCTGCTTAATCTTGTAAGGGGCCACAATGACCCATGACCCACTACTCGCTTCATACCTAAGACCTGGGTTGTGTAAGCTGTCAATAATATGTTACTTAATGTAGAGCCCCTTCTCTCAAAACTTTATATAACTGTGCTTTAGGCTCTAATAGGCAGAACAGTTCTTGGAATTTTCTGAGAGGCTGTTACTAATTTTTTTCATTGATAACATAAAATGAAACCTCATTGTGGCATAATTGACATTTCCTAATGACAGATTTTTAAATATCCCTGTGCTCATTTGTCATCTGTATATCATCTTTGGCAAAGTATCTGACAAATCATCTGCTCATTTAAAATATTGCTTTTTGCTTTCTTATAGTTGAATTTTCAGAAATCTTCATATATTATAAATATATGTATTGAGCTGGCCATAAAGCTCATTTAGTTTTCTCTGCAACATTGTACAGAAAAATCTAAACAAACATTTTGGCCAACCCAATATTTTATCAGGCTTAATACTTGCAAATATTCTCTCCAATTCTGTAGTTTGCTTTTCATTTTCTTAACAGTATATTTAAAAAAAAATAACAGTATATTTTGAGGAGCAAAAGTTCTTATTATTTTTTTAAGAACTATTTATCCATTTTCTCTTAGCGATTATGGGTTTTGTGTCACATAAAAGACATTTTTTGCCTTAAAAAATCACAAAATTTCCTATTATATATTTTGTTTTAGAAGTTACATAGCCATGGGTTGTGCACGGTTTGTTGAAAAGACTATTCTTTGTCTATCAAAGTGCATTTGCCCTTTTGATGGATATAAACTGACCACATATGTATGGGTCTAGTTGTGAACTCTATATTCTGAACGATGAGGTCCAGTTTTGAAGTCTCTATTGATTTAGTTTTCTAACTTTATACCAGTACCACATACTATTGATTACTGTAATTTTAAATAACACACTTCCAATCTTGTCATTTTAGGAAAGCTCTTCTGGCTACTGTATTAGGGTTCCTCAGAGAAACAGGCTGAATAGGGTGTGTTTGTCTGTGGGTATCTCTGTGTGTGTTCTGACGAGTCCCAAGATCTGCATGTTGAGTCAATAAGCCATCAACTCCAAGGCTGGCTGGCTTGCTATCCAGAAAGAACCAGTGTTTCAGGCTGAGTTCTAAGGCAGGAATAAAAGTAGTGGCCCATTACTAAGGCAGTCAGTAGAATTGTCTCTTACCTGGAGAAACGTCTCTTTCCAGATCTTCAACTGATTGGATGAGGCTTATCTACATTAAGGAGAGTCATCTCTTATTTTCGGTCTAACAATGTAAATCTCGATCTCATTAAAAAACACCTTCACAAAAACATCCTGAATAATGTTTGACAAAATAGCTAGCAATTTCTGGTCTGTTCAAAGTGACATACAAATTTAAGCATGACTGTTACTCTGGTCCTTTGCATTTCATTATGAATTTCAGTTTATGGACTTCCACAAAAAGTCTACTGGAATTTTGACTGGGATTGTGTCGAATCTATAGTTGACTTTAGGAAGAATTGAAATAACAAATATATTTCAGTTTCCTGATACATAAACGTTGTATCTCACTATTTATTTAGGTTTTCTGTAATGTCTTTAAGCAAAGTTTTATAGTTTTCAGTGAACAGTCCCCAGAATATTTTTTCCTAAAATGCCTCTAAGCAGTTTGTATTTTTGGTGCAGTAAGTGGCATCACTGATTTCCGATATTTTTATGTCTTCTCTCTCTCCTGGACCAAGGTTAGCTGGTTATATTAATTTTCTGGGGAAAAAAAAAAAAAAAAAACTAACTTCAGTTTGCATTGAGTCTTTTTGTTGTTTTCTTTATTGCTGATTTCTACTTTGATCTTTTTTTATTTCCTTTTATTTGCTTACTTTGTGGTTCATCTGCTCTTATTTCTCTAGTTTCTCAAGGTAATTATTATCTACACACATTGATTTGAAAGCTTTATTTTATTCTGATTTAGATGTTTAATGCAATAGGTTTCAAGTTTAGCTGCATCCAAAAAATTAAGTATGTTGTATTCTCATTTTCACAAATTTAAAAATATTTCTTACTCTTTTGATTTCTCCTTTGACTTGTGTGTTATTTAGAGTTATGTTGCTTAATTCCAAATATTTGGGGATTTTAAATATATCTTTCAAATAATAACCTTTAATTTAGTTCCTTCATGGTCACAGAATTTACTTGGTAGACTTGAATACTTTGGAATTTATTGAGTTTTGTTTTATGGCAAAGAATATAGTGAATGTTCTTGATAAATGTTCTATGTTCACTGGAGAAGAATGTGCACTTTGCTATTATTGGGTGAAGTGTTCTATAAATGTCAGTTTGATTAACTTGTTTAATAGTGTTGTTCAAAGTTTTCAATCCTTACTGGTTTATCTATTTGTTCCCTATTCTTGAGAGAGGAGTTTTGAAATCTGCAAGTACTGTTGTGGATTTGTCTTCTTTTAATTTAATCAGTTTGTGCTTAAGTATTATGAATCTTTATCATTTGGTGCAGAAACACCTAGGATGGTCCGAGGTTGTTTGTTTTTTTGATAAACTGATCCTCTTGGCATCATGCAATTACTCTCTTTATACTTTGTTCTGAAACCTATGTTGATATTAGTAGAACTACCACTGTTTTTTTTTTGAAAGGTGGTGTTTTTTTCTATTAGTTTACTTTTTACCTTTTCTGGTTGTATGTTTAATGTGTTTTTCTTGTAGGAAGCATGTAGTTGGGCCATATATTTTTTTAAAAAGTTAGGAATAAATTCTGTCTCTTAATCTGAGTATTTAGCTCATTCACTTAATTTTGATTATGGATATTGCTGGTTTTTACCTACCATTTTCCTGTTTGTTTTCTGTGTGTACCATCTGTTCTTGTCCCATTTTTCTTCTTTCTCTGCCTTATTTTAAACAAGTTTAGTACTCTTTTTCAATCCCATTTTATCTCCTTTGTTGGCTTATTAGTTTTGTCCTCTTAATGGCTGCTTTAGGACTTATATACATCTTTAAATTATCATATTTTACCTTTAAGTGATATTATACCACCTTATGTTTAATATAAGAACCTCATATCTGCATAATTCCATTTCTCTCTTCCTAAGCTAGGTGATAGTTGTGTTGAAAAAAAGAAAAAGAAAAAGCAGCCTCTGACATCCAGAATGTAATCTAATGCTCATAGCTAAGCCTTGATGTTATTATAAAATGATTTAATGCTTACAGCTTAATCACTTTGTTCTACTATTGAATGTAACAATGTGACAAAATATCTGTATCAGGTGAGATTACTTTAAGATTATGATACAATGAGACAAAAACAAGGTCATTAGAAAATTCACAAAAAAACTAAGGGTTCCACATTGTAAGTGTCTTTACCAATTACCGCTCCATCCTCATTTCGGTCTGCCTTCTTAGAGAAAAGAACTATTGAAATGCCCAATCAGGCAACTGTTCCACTTTCTGACAGAATGAGCCCCTGCTTCTTTAGCTCGTTCCCCAAATTTCCCAACCAGAGCCTAAACACTATAATAGGATTCTTCTAACATCCCCTTCCTAATGCACTCCACAGCTCCCAGTGCTGTGTTCCACCCCACTGCAACGAGCAATAAACTCAAGGTATTTTACTGTATGTACTTTCCTGGTGATCATTAGTTAAAGAGAATTGACATTTTCATGTATTTTATTCTACATGTGTAACAAGATTATCCTGTGAAGATGTGGAATAAATAAAAACAATGCTCAAATGCTCACTTCGTGAATTACAAAATCTGATCATTTGAACCACCATTTTGATATTATCTTATAAAATTGAGAAGGTAAGCAATCTGTGAATTACACTCCTTGATTAATAGGCTTGTGTACCAGGCAATGAATATCTCCAATATGCCCAAACAATTCTGTTTATAATAGGAAAAAAACTGAAAATATTTTGTTTCCACCAATAGGGAAATGGACAAATAAATTGTAGTATGTTCATACAGTGAACATTAATGAAATATAGTTGCATGCATCAAAATGAATACATTTCCTATTCAGTCAGAAAAGAAATATAATATAATACCACTAAATATAAAGAGCAAATTATATAAAACCAAACAGTATATGGCTGGGCATGGATACATTTGTACAAAAAATATAACCAAAGAAATTATACACACAACATTCTGGTGATTAGTTTCCTCTGGGTAAGAAGAGAGTTTGAATCAGTGATTTGTATGAACAAAGGATTAATAAAATATAATTATTTTGCAATTTCTTAATACTTAACTTAGGCTTGCCTAGTGACTCAGAGGTAAATAATCCTCCTGCCAATGCAAGAGACATGGGTTTGATTCCTGGGTTGGGAAGATCGCTTGGAGGGGGAAATGGCTACCCACTCCAGTATTCTTGCCTGAAAAATCCCAAGGACAGAGGAGCCTGGCAGGTTATAGTCCATGGGGTCACAAAAGAGTCAGACATGACTTAGTGACTAAACAACGATACCTAACCAGGGCTGTGAATTAATGGGTTCATACTATACTTTTACCATGCATGAATTGGGGGTGCATGATTATGTTTCATAGTAAAAGGAAATTTATCTATTTGTATTTGTTAATAAAATTATCCAGATTTAAATATAAGGTTAAAAAATGACTATTCTTTAAAGACTACATATACGAGATCAATTTCTAACAAGGCTGCCTCAGTGAGTGAGGCTGTCTCACTCTTCGGAGGAATGAAAATTTGAACAATAATTTGCGGCTTGTATACTTTATAATCATATAAATCTGATAAAGCATGATTTTTTTGTGCTCAATAAAGAGATGGTAACCTCAAATGTTTATCAAAAATCAGTTTTTAGAAACTTACAGAAACAAAAAGTCAGTTTTTTTAGACTTTTCCATCTTCTTCATGAACTATACAAAATGCCCATTCTCAAATCATTTTTGAACTAGGCATGCATCCTGCTGGTTCCCTCATTAATGAAAGTTTGATATAAGGAGTTTTTCCCTTGAGCATTATGTTTTTAACATTTTGAGAATTACAACTGACTTATGAAAATCCCACTGAAATGTTACAGTCACTCGATTAGGAAACAGCTCATGGATCAAAAAATTAACGAGTGCAGCTTTGAAACCTCTGCCCTTTCCTGATCCATGAATTCTTGCTGATTTGTGGCAGAATGGCTTTGTTTTCAGAACTCCTATATGTTAATATCTAATGACCTAAGGTGTCTTTATCTTTCAGAAGATAGAAAATTAAAAAACAAACAAGTATAAATAATGACTGAAAATTGATTAAAAAGATGGTCAATTCCTCATTATTCTCTTCATTATCTTTCGAATAGGAATCTGAAATATTTAGTCTGATTCGGTCTTGGAGCTCATGGCAGAATGTTTTCCCTCCAGAGTCAAAGCCTTGTATATCTGGTTCTAGTTGGACCCCTGCCTTTTTAGTTTGCAGCTGGCATACTATCTGGGAAGCCACTGTTTCAGTGTGAAAAATCTGTGAAAGCTTCAAACGGTGAAATAGAATAATGAACTTTCAGATGCCTGCTAGTGTTTCTTTTGTTTAAGGAATTTCATGGCAGGTGGGGGAGTGAGGGAGGTCACGAAGTTAGAATCACAAAGTTAAGTGGGAAAGGAATTAGCAGCCCACAGGGGCCTGTATGTCTTATAACTGAAGAAAGAGTAAAATATGTACATATTTTTATTAGGATAAGAAATTACCACTTCTTAAAGATCTGCCTAATGGAAACGTTTTTGGATTTTTCCTTTTCATCCATTTCACCACACAGGAATTGTTTTCATGTATTTTTTGTGTCTGGATTTTTTTTCATCTATGGGAAAAGTTGTAAGAGAGAAGTTGCAAAGTTCTTTATGAACTTAAGTATTTTATCTGTAAAATAAAAGAGACTTTATTTCTGGTGCTAATGTTATATTAACATGAAATCTTTTCCTAAGATATAACACATTCAATTATAAAGTTTCTTAACATTAAAGAAGTCCTTATTCTGATCAGCTAATAAAGAATAAATGCATCTATAAATCTGAGAGAGAGGCTCATAAATATTCAATTTGAATATACAGAAAGAAGAAGTTAAACCATCGAATACTTGAGATAAACTAGGCTCTTCAGAAGAATGTCTTCTTACCAAAGCTGCTAACACCATCACTCATTTTGAAATATTTGTATAGAATAAACAAGTATATTTAAAAATTTTAAGGATTTGGTCTGTTTTGCCCTGGAAAACCTAGTTAATAAAAATGTACTTGAACTTCCACATCAGCACGATGGCAGAAGTTCTATACAGTCAGCAAAAACAAGACCGGGACATGACTGTGGCTCTGATCATGAACTCCTATTTGCAAAATCAGACTTAAATTGAAGAAAGTAGGGAAAAACATTAGACCTCATCAAATCCCTTATGATGATCCAGTGGAGGTGACAAGTAGATTCAAGGGTTAGAGCTGATAGACAGAGTGCCTGAAGAACTATGGATGGAGGTTCATAACACTGTACAGGAGGTGGTGATCAAAACTATCCCCAAGAAAAAGAAATTTAAAAAGGCAAAATAATTGCCTGAGGAGGCCTTAAAAATAGCTGAGAAAATAAGAGAAGCTAAAGGCAAAGCAGAAAAGGAAAGATATATCCATCTGAATGCAGAGTTCCAAAGAATACCAAGGGAAGATGAGAAAGCCTTCCTCAGTGATCAATGCAAAGAAACAGAGGAAAACAATAGAATGGGAAAGACCAGAGATCTCTTCAAGAAAATTAGAGATACCAAGGGAACATTTCGTGCAAAGATGGGCACAATAAAGGACAGAAATGGTATGGACCTAACAGAAGTGGAAAAAATTAAGAAGAGGTGGTAAGAATACACAAAAGAACTGTACAAAAAAAGATCTGACTGACCCAGATAACCATGATGGTGTGATCACTCACCTAGAGCCAGACATCCTGGAATGCAAAGACAAGTGGGCCTTAGGAAGCATCACTGTGAACAAAGCTAGTGGAGGTGATGGAATTTCAGTTGAGCTTTTTCAAATCCTAAAAGATGATGTTGTGAAAGGGCTGCACTCAAAATGCACACAAATTTGGAAAACTCAGCAGTGGCCAAGGACTGGAAAAGTAAGTTTTCATTCCAATCCCAAAGAAAGGCAATGCCAAAGAATGCTCAAACTACCACACAACTGCACTCATCTCACACGCTAGCAAAGTAATGCTCAAAATTCTCCGAGAGGTTTCAGCAGTACATGAACTGAGAACTTCCAGATGTTCAAGCTAGAATTAGAAAAGGCAGAGGAACCAGAGATCAAATTGTCAACATCCATTGATACACACAAAAAGCAAGATTTCTAGAAGAACATTTACTTCTGCTTCATTGACTATTCTAAATTCTTTGACCCTGTAGATCACAACAAACTGTGGAATATTCTTAAGGATATGGGATTACCAGACTACCTTACCCATCTCCTGAGAAATCTGTATGCAGGTCAAGAAGCAACAGTTAGAACTGGACATGGAAACAACTGTTTTCAAATTGAGAAAGTACATCAAGGCTTTATATTGTCACCCTGCTTATTTACCTTATATGCAGTGTACATCATGTGAAATGCCGGGCTGGATGAAGTACAAGCTGGAATCAAGATTGCCTGGAGAATTATCAGTTACTTCAGATATGCAGATGACACCACCCTTATGGTAGAAAGCAAAGAGGAACTGAAGAGCCTCTTGATATAAGTGATAGAGGAGAGTGAAAAAAGCTGACTTAAGACTCAACATTCTACAAACTAAGATCATGGCATCTGGTCCCATCACTTCATGGCAAATAGATGGGGAAACAATGGAAATGGTAATGGACTTTATTTTTCTTGGGCTCCAAAATCACCACAGATGGTGACTGAAGCCATGAAATTAAAAGGTGCTTACTCTTTGGAAGAAAAGCTATGACCAACTTAGACAGCATATTCAAAAGCAGAGACATTACTTTGCTGATAAAGGTCCATCTATTCAAAGCTTTGGTTTTTCCAGTAGTCATGTATTGATGCAAAAGTTGGGCCATAAATAAGGCTGAATGCCTAAGAATTTATGCTTTTGAACTGTGGTGGGGAGAAGACTCTTGAGAGCCCCTTGGACTTTAAGGAGATTAAACCAGTCAATCATAAAGGAAATCAGTCCTGAATATTCATTGAAAGGACTGATGCTGAAGCTGAAGTTCCAATAATTTGGTCATCTGATGCAAAGAACTGACTCACTGGAAAAAAAACCCTGATGCTGGGAACAACTGAAGGCAGGAGGAAAAGGGGATGACAGAGGATGAGATGGTTGGATGGCATCACTGACTCAATGGACATGAGTTTGAACAAGCTCCAGGAGTTGATGATGGATGGGGAGGCCTGTTGTGCTGCCATCTATGGGGTCACAAAGAGTCGGACACAACTGAACAACTGAAGTAAGAGAATGTTTCTTTGAAAAGATAAAGTTGATAATCTATTAGCCAGACTCATCAAAAAAAAAAAAAAAAAAAAAAGAAGAAAAGAAATTGCCCAATAAAATTAGAAATGAAGGTAGAGAGTCATTACAACTGATATCACAGAAATACAACTATAAGAAAATACCATGAACCATATGCCAAGAAACTGGACAATCTAGAAAAAAGTGAATAAATTTGTAGAAATATACAACCTATCAAGCATCAATCATGACAAAATAGAAAATATAAATAGACCCATTACTAGTAAAGAGATTGAGTCAGTAATCAAAAACCACCCATAAACAAAAGTCCAGGACCAGATGACTTCACTGCTAAATTCCACCCAACATTTTACGAAAAACTAATCTTTCTCAAACTCTTCCAAATGGTTAAGGAAGATGGAACACTTCCAAACTCATTTTAAAAGGCCAGCATTACCCCAGCACCAAAACCAGAAAAGGAAATTTACAGGCCAATATCTTTGAGGAACAAAAATGCAAAAACCTTCAACACAGTGTTAGCAAACTGAATTCAACAATGTATTGAAAGTAGTCATGCACACGGTCAAGTGAGATTTATACCTTGAATCCAAGGATGAGTTAACATTCAGAAGTCATTTAATGTGATACACTATGTTAACAAAAAGAAGAATAAAAGTCGTGATCATTGCGATACATACAGAAAAAGCATTTAACAAATCTACAGTCTACATTGAACTTCATTAAGCACTTTATTTCAGTTATTTAAACATTTTTAAAATTACCACTTTTTAGTATGCTTATCTGGGCTATTAGTATGGTTAGATTATGATATTCACCTCAGATAGCCTCTTTATGGTTTTGTTTCTGTCTTCTTTTGTGTTTTGCTTCTGTCTTCTTTTGTGTTTTGCATATGACCTCACTACCATGCCCAGGGGTATTTTAATATTTTATAAGAAGCTAATAGTTTGGACTTCTCTGGTGGTCTGATGTAAAGATTCTGCCTGGCAATGCAGGGGACATGTGTTCAATCACTGGTCCAGGGAGATTCCACATGCTACAGGTCAACTAAGCCTGCACCACAACTCCTGAGCCTACAAGCCTACAACTCTAGAGCCTACAAGTTGCAACTATTGAGTCCACGTGCCACAACTACTAACACTTAAGCCTGCGCACTTGGAGCCCATGCTCCTTAAGGAGAGAAGCCACCACACTGAGAAGCCTGCAACTGTAACTGGAGAGTGGCCCCTGCTTGCTGCAACTAGAGAAAGCCCCTGTGCAGCAACGAAGGCCCAGCTCAGTCAAATAAAGAAATTAATTAAAAATTTAAAAAAGCAAATTGATATCTAGCATTAAAAAAAAAAGAAACTAATATTTTATAGTGGCACTATAAAGATAAATCAAATTTAGGTCTAAATATCATGAATAATTTTCCATTCTCTTTAAAATAAAGAAAAATCAATTATCTTTCTCATCCTCCTCCTCACTACATTTAGGCTATCATCCTGATTTTTCCTTTTTCTGAAATCCCTACCATTGATGCTTTCTTTTTGCTGTCAGCCTTGCAAATGCTGATACTCCTATCTTTTTTATTTGTTTTCACATCTCGGCCCAAGACGTATTCTTATGTGTTCTTATGCCATAACTCACATAGTACAGGTCTTCTCTCAGTTGTAATTGTTACCACACTTGCTGTTTTTGCTCTTCTAATCATCAGTATTTCTCATTAGGCCAGAGCTTGGGGAGAGTAATGTCCATTACAGGGCCATTCGGCAGGATGTTGTAGCTCATATACCGAACAGAGTTGCCCAACCAAGGGTGGGTAGTTCTTTAGGGTCTGTGTCCCACTCTTTACTAGGCCATTTGCCCTGTCAGTTTCTCACTAGATGGGGTACAGTTTTGCAGTTAATTATCAGGTTCTTTTAAAAATCCTTGCAGAGGCCCTGTATGTACTAATGAGCCCCTGGGCTAGCTGTTCCTAATTGTACTCTAGGATCAATTCAGTGCCTTACAAAATAAGTACCTAAAAAAAAAGTTTAACTAATTGAATGACTTAATTATTGTTAGCTCCTGATAAATCATGCTTCTTCCATTCAGTAATAGTGTTTCAGTTTTACATCACCTTAGGAAATGACTGATATAGCTATGAATTTGGTGCTCTTGCGCTTATTTTTCCAGTTTCACCATTTACCAACTGTGTGCCCTTGGTGAAGTTATGGAGCCTCTCTGATTTTTAGTTCCCTCATCTGCTAAATGAAAATATTAATAGTACTTATTCCACAGAACTATCATGGAATTAATGAATAAAAATATATAAAGAGCTGAGACAGTGCTTGACACATAAAAATGTTATTTAAGTTGTTACTACTTGTAACTGTCAGAAACAACCATGTAAGATTCATTATTTAATTACTTGAAAAGTATTGTTAATTGCATCTTTCATTAGATCACTCAGATTTCTTAAAGGTAAAATATCCTTATGGTTTCTGTTGTAGGAATGGTGTTGTTTGTGATGAGAATGGATTATTTGAAATTGATCATATACACGTTTGTGTTGCTGCTGAAGTATTCAAAGCTGAATGTGCAGTCCACTTGCAGCAAATTAATAAGATTTTACAAGATGTAATTCACATACTAATTTACATAGGTCTTGCCTATATATTACCTTTAGATTGTATTTTTATTATCTCAAATTGACTTAGGAAATTGATGTTTTATATCAAATAATCACAGCAAAATATGAGAAAAGATAATGACCCTAATTTTCTATGTAATTTTATCAAGTCTTAATTGGATAGTATCATTTTCTCTTCTATCCTACTAATATAATAAAACCTATCATATAGGAAAATATGAGAATATTTTTCATAATATTCTTTCTGCATGTAAAATATTTTATTTGTATTATTTATTATTAGGGGACACATTATCTGAGGTAAATGAGCATACAGTTATTGTAATTATATTTACACACTGCTCTAAAGTATTTACTACTATGTCTTTATAGTACATACATAAGGAACCATATATTTTGTGGAAGATGCCATCTATAGACATTACAAATTTGAAGTGGCTACATTAAGGAAATTAAAATTTTCCCAAGAAAGGAAAATAACAAAGCAAACAAACAAAATACCCTGATTATTCTAAAATCACAGTGAAAACTTTAATATTTGATTAAAAATTGCTTTAATATCAGAGGTACTAACAGCCCTTGGAAATATTGTTAAAATTATAATTATGCAAAGGATAGAATATATATTTTTCTAGTTGTTAAACCACTGCATGTACTTCCTTAAACAATTTCTAATTGGTAATGATTTAAAAATACATTGACAGTGTTCTGATACAATCACAACTTGGGAAACATATGTGATGTTTATATATTATGAATTAAATATCCCATTTTGCTTTAATTGGAATAGAAAATTGAGCTTTTAAGAGATGTATAATTCTGACTTTTTGTTCTGTAATGACTCCAAAGTTAGCTTTCAGTAATTTTTCCTCTCTTTAGACCATCTTCTTAGGGTCAAAATCTTGTTGTGCCATCATATTTCAAAATAACTTCTGGAGAAATACTATTATAAATTGATATTAACAAGTTTAAATTAAATTTACCCAAGAGATCTCCTTCCAGAGTAGGTGTCTTAGCAAGTGAGGGTTATGAACTTTATTCTCTCTTCCTTTCTCTTATCAAAAATTCTCACACAAATACCCTAGACAATAGTAAAGATAACACCTTTAATGGTCTAGGTAATTAGAACCCAAGAAAAGTGCCTGATGGAATAGCCTTATGAACTTTTTTATTTTTTTTCTTTACAAATCTTTTAATAAAAAAGTAAAATCACTGAAATTATTGTATATATTAATTATATTAATATAATTATATATAATATTAATGTAATTAATATTATGTATTGCATATATTAATATATTCATTTGTAGCATTTTTTTAGATTCTGCATGTAAGTGACATCATATCATATTTGTCTTTCTCTGCCTGACCTACTTCACTTAATATATTGTATATATTAATATAATCTCCCTGGTGCTGTGCCTTCCTGTATCTTCAGAAGACATATTTAACCAAAATGCAAAAGATCAAAGAAGGAAGTATTTGTGCTGCCAACCCCTTTCACCAAAATAAATTGTGGGATTGGAGAGCAGGAAGTCCCATTCTCTAATTTAACTAGATAGACTGATTACATGGTCCTGTTACTAGACATTATAAAACTCACTCAATTCATGAAGTTAGTTATCAGCACGGATTAACTGCAATGCAATCCTATCAAGTCAGTCTGCATCTGGTTGCTTTCTCTTACACAGTTGATGGCATTTGTCTCGCAAGGAATGAACATAAATATTCCAATGTTAATGAAGTTCCTCAAAGCTTGGATTTTGTACCTTTGGACAATGATGTATTAGTGACAGTCCTCAAGCAGTCAAATGACAAGAAACTAGTCTAAATTCTAAAATAATTACTGTGATGAGAAAGTAGATAGAGAAAAGTATTGGTAAGAAGCTATTACCAGGGTCTAGGCCAGAGCTTGTGAGTACTTGACCAATGATAGAGAATCTGGGGATAATCTGAAAGGGAAAGATTGTGTGAACATTTGGGTGATAAAAACCAAAGGCTTTGGGACAGAACCTGAGTGAGAAGAAAACCTGAGAATGATACCCATAACCCCTATCAGGCATGAAAATAATTAACCATAAGGAGGAATAACCATAAGGACTTAACCATAAAGGACTGACGCTGAAGCTCCAATACTTTGGCCACCTGATGTGAAGAGCCAACTCACTGGAAAAGATCATGATGCCGAGAAAGATTGAGGGCAGGAGGAAAAGAGGGTGACAGAAGATAAGATGGTTGGATAGCATCACAAACTCAATGGACATGTGTTTGAGCAAACTCCAGGAGATAATGAAGGACAGGGAAGCCTGGCATACTGCAGTCCGTGGGGTCACAAAGAGCTGGGCATAATTTAGCAACTTCAACAACAACAACAACAAGTCTTTGACATGTGGATTTTCTTAATCTGAAAACAAACAAGGCCTAGAAGACTCAAGAAGAGCCTTTGATCTTTCCCTTAACTGCCTAAAGAATGCAAATAGAGGGCCTGATCCAGGAAAACAGCCATCACCAAAGGTAACTACAGCAGAAACTAAGCAGGTAGACAGGAAGGAACCTAGCAAAGTCTGTTAAAATTCCTCTCTGTGTCCTCCTGTCTCTGTAGAGCCCAGCAAATATTTGTTTATCAAACATCTGCTTTTCTGCCTTCATTTCAGTCACCTTTCTCCCCTCTGAAGATCCAAACCACTACCTCCAACATTCTCTTCTGTCTTTACCAGAAGGTGGTATCTAAGGTAAGGGTTTCAGCCATTTTGGCGACTCACTCAGTTTTTCTGAATCTCTCCCAGGTATACAGGGTATTAAACTTTTGTGTGAATTCCTCATTAATCTGTATCATGTCAGTTTAATTCTTAAATCAACCAGAAGAACCTAGAAAGAGGAACATTTCTCCCTCTCTGATATGAAAATAAGACCTTCACATTTCCCTCAGATTAACTAGACTTGTCAAAGGCTTCTTTGTGGCTCTAGGTACTTGATTTCCCTCTCATCCAGGCCTAACCAGATAGGTCTCCCTTTTTCTTGGAGAATTTATTTAGAAAACACATACTTGCAATTTTTCACAATTTTTTTTCCCGCCCCTTTGAGATATGAATTGTTTTAAAAGCCTCTTCCAAGGTTATGGATCCCAAGGCTATCTTCCTCGTAGACCTGAGAACTTTCTCCTAAAAAAGCCCTCATTAAGGAAGGCAGTCTTCCTATCTCTCAGGCTCTGTGATAGGAGGGTTAAGAGTCTAACTGCAATTTGCAAAACTACCTCTTGGACAAAAGATATGAGAAGTTTATTTTTCTATTGGATAAAGCAAATTGGTCAGCTTAGATTTTCACCTCAGTTGTTTTGTTATTTTTGTTGTTTGTTCACGCTCAGTTCTAAACATTCATTTCTCTAAAACTCTTTTGATTTTTTTTAACCCCTAGTTAAACTAAGTGCATAACTTAAGTGCATATCTACTTTCTCATCACAGTGCATAAACTAAGAATTCAGTAATGATGTTTCTTGTTTGAGGAAGTTAGTTAAGACTATGCATTTCGATAAATATGAGACAGCCATAACAAGGTACTGATAAGGAGAGAATAGGATAGTTATACAGGTAGCTGCAGAAGTTCCAGTAGGGAACTATGCATAGAGAATGAAACAGAGGAAATGTTGGAAGACAATTCTAAGTTAATGATCACTCGAGAAAGCCATCAAAACCTCATGGAATGAAGCAAGCTTAACTAACTATAAAGCCATAAATAAAAAGACAAATATGCCCCAGACCATTAGGTGGAAGAAAAATATCTATTGATTTTGTCTATTTGAATTGTCTATATCACCCATCTATTGATATGAATAAGTCTTAGTTGCTCAGTCGTGTCCAACTCTTTGAGATCCCATGGACTGTAGCCAGCCAGACTCCTCTATCCATGAAATTCTCCAGGTAAGAATACTGGAGTGGGTTTTCATGTCCTTCTCCACTGATTTAAGTGCTATGATAATCCTAGTTTGACCTCACAAGGTCAGACAACTCTCCTTTCTGATAAGAAGGAAAAACTCTAAAAAGGTAATTTTCCCCTTATCCTTTTCTTTGCCTATAAAATTGTAGGGCACTTAATCCTCAGGGCAAAACTTCCTTGCCTGCCTGTTTGCATCTCTTAACAAGTGTCCTATATTAATGTCTATTTCTCATCTATCACCTTGCCTCTGGCTGAATTCCTTCTGTGCTAAGACACAAAGAATCTGAACCTCAGTGCATCCAGACATCAGATGAGTGATTCTAATTAAAAGATCATTAGTTTGATTCCCAAGTAGGGTTTTGGCTAGGTTGGAGTCCTGGCTGCATGGTTGCAAATTCCAACCTCAGGTGAATGGTTTCAGTACCTCAAACTTGGTGGTAAAATAACAGAAATCTGTGGTCTCAAAGGTTGGAGGTTACAAGTCCAAAATCACAATGTCATTAGTGCTCTCTGAAGCCAACAATCCTTCCTGTTCCATGGTTTACAGATGTATCAATCCAATCTAAATTCCCCTCTTCTCAGAAGGACAACAGTGATACTGGATTAGGGGATATCTCTATTCCAGTGGGACCTCATCTTACCTAATTTGATCTGCAATGACTCTGTTTCCAAATAAAGTCATATTCTGAGGTACTGTAAAGAAAGCCGAGTGCTAAAGAATTGATGCTTTTGAACTGTGGTGTTGGAGAAGACTCTTGAGAGTCCCTTGGACTGCCAGGAGATCAAACCAGACAACCCTAAAGGAAATCAATCTTGAATATTCATTGGAAGGACTGATGCTGAAACTCCAATACTTTGGCCACCTGATGTGAAGAACTGATTCATTGGAAAAGATCCTGATGTTGGGAAAGATGGAAGGTAGGAGGAGAAGGGGAGGACAGAGGATGAGAGGGTTGGATGGCATCACTGACTGGATGGACATGAGTTTGAGCAAGCTCTGAGAATTGACGATGGACAGGGAAGCCTGGCATGCAGCAGTCCATGGGGTCACAAAGAGTCGGACATGACTGAGAGACTGAACTGAAGTGATCTGGGAGGGTAAGACGTCATAGCATCTTTTGGAAGGACAGTATTCAATCCTTAACAGAGACTTAAGAATGATACCATGCCTTCAAAGTCAAAGTGCTTAATGAAGCTCTTAGAGTACTTACACCTACCCACCTTCTGTTTATCTTGGAACTTTAAAACTTGATGGAACTCAAATCAGTCCAACAAATTGAGAGGCACAAATACCAAGTCCTTTTATCATAAGCACTTTAAATATTTTTGGAAAAGCACATATTATTAGCTATTGCTAATTTCACTTTCATGATGGGTTTGATGGTTTCTTAGCAAAAAATTAAGGATAATATAAATATCAAGACATATGAGTGAAATTACAAGCTCTTACAATGCAATTCAAAAACTACCACTTGGTGGCAAGATAATGCTGCTGTTAATGTGCCTAGCAATGACCTAAATACTTGCTCTTTTGAATTACAAGCCTTTGATAAATTTAAAATAGGTCTGTAAAGGGAGTCAGGCGAAATCATTGATACTTTTTTTTAAAAGAAAACAACTTACATCATAAGTGATTCTGATAAAATGAATATATAAAATTCAATTCAAACAATGAGTTAATTCTACTGACTATCATTAAAAAGATATCTAAAATGAAGTAAGAAAATGAATGAGACAACAAGATTCCATAGGTATATTTTATGTCTGTATGTATCCTTAAAAATCCTAGCCCAAAGTGTGGTGTCATAAATTTTTTTTTTTCAGTTCTAAACCCATTTGGTCGAGCATAAATATTCAATCCAGTATTTGTATTTATCTCCTGGTAGAACGTCAGAGTGTCTCCCTGTATTATTGAAATGCTGCCACTTTTTACAAGATTTAATGAAGCTTCTGGCAGAGCAAATGGATTCCTTACTTTCCTCATCAATGGCATGGTATCAAGTGTTCTACTTAGAAAATGTACAAGATCTGCTTAATGAACCTATTCTTTCTAAAATATTGAAGGAGCATAACTGTTTCCAAGGATTTCTCTGTTTGAGGAAAAATGCAATAATAATAATAAAAGCCTCTTCCTATTGGTAGGAAACAACAAAAAGGGATAATTATAAAAATGTTGGTGGGAAATAAATTACATGGTTTTAGAGAGTACCAGAGATTAAATGATATTCTTGGGCAAAGGGAATATCATATAATTAGTCAGTTTCTTTGTTGTCAAATGATTGACCCTTCTCAATACTTAGGCTTTCCATAATTCTGGGGCATATTTAAAGGAAAAATAGCCTCTCTTTGGCACAGGAGAGATTAGAGTTTGGAATATTCTATTTTGATGTTATTTTGAGGCAATGTATTCTAGTAGTTGGGTAAGAAAGATTTGGCATTAGACTACTTGGTTAGAGCCCCACTTTATCATCTATTAGCAAGGCAGGCTTAAGGAAGTTACTTAATTTCATCTCACTTCAGTTTTATCACTTGTACAATGGCTTCGCTGGTGACTCAGATGGTAAAGAATCTGCCTCCAGTGCAGAAGACCTGAGTCTGATCCCTGGTTGGGAAGATCCCTTGAAGAAGGGAATGGCTACCACTCAAGTATTTCTGCCTGGAGAATTCCACGGACAAAGGAACCTGGTGAACCACATAGTTCAAGGAGTTGCAAAAAGTTGGACACAGCTGAGTAACTAACACTTTCACCTCATAGTGTTGTTTTAAGAATTAAATAGAATTATGCATTTAAGGTACTTGGCACAGTACCTCTGATATTGCTAACATAAAGTACTGTACTGCTTATTGTGTGTATGGGTATACATTTCTCTTAAAGTATCTGTTGAATAGTGAGTATCTTGGAAGGATCTCAGGAAAGATGTTTCTACCAAATTTCCTTTTCCCAAGCCTTTTCATAGCTTACTAACAATTTTCAAGTACAGAAAGATTATGGGGTCATTTAGGTTGCTGACAGAAGATCAATTTTTCTCACTCTTTCTGGCCTTTGGTGCTTGGCTTTGGCTGGCAATCGGAATTCAAAGAATGCCTGGAGGTGTCACATTTTCTGGGAAAGTGCTGGAGCCCCGTGGTGTTAATGCTGACTACAGTTCCTAGATGAGCCTTTCAACTTCTGTGCCATGCCCTTTAATGAATATTGCCAGGGGCTGCCAACTTTCAAACTTTTTCTTTTTTCTCAAAAAATTTTAGTCTCTTAACATATAGCCAAAGCAGACACAGGGATATCACAATGTCACTCAAGGTGCTGAAATGTTCTATTCCATAGCTATTGCCATTGGCAAAGGGGCAACACTATATCTAAGCAAAGGATTTTAAATGCCCCTGATGTACAAATGAGGTCATAGAGGAATGCTCTCTTTTGTTAATTTTTGTCTGTTAGTCGCTCAGTTGGACATGACTGAGAGTCGTCAGATACAACTGAACTGAACTGAACTGAGTCGCTCAGTCGCGTTTGACTCTTTGCGACCCCATGGACTGTAGCCCGCCAGGCAACTCTGTCCATGGGATTCTCCAGGCAAGCATACTGGAGTGGGTTGCCATTCCCTTCTCCAGGGGATCTTCCCTGCCCAGGGATCGAATCTGGATCTCCCGCATTGCAGGCAGATTTTTTACCATCTGAGCCACCAGGGAAGCCTATTCATTAAGACTGGCTATTTGTTAATTTAAAAAATATAATTTACTAAGAGCAATCTATGGATCCATAAAGAAATCACCTTGGAAAATTAAGTTAAAATGCTAGAAAAGAATATTTCATAGAAATATGTGGCATCTCAGGACTTCAAAGTTTGCTTTCATATGTTTATAGGCATATTTTGGTGCTTGTGTAACAAACAAGCTATTTTAAGAAGTATTTTTGGCACAGTCATCTCCTATCATAAATAATTAACAGCAGCAAACAGCTGAGGGAAACAAAAAGCACTGGAATACCTCTCACACGACACTGTAGACAGAGATAGAAAAGTAAGCCACTGGCTATTTTGGGGGGCAAGAATAGCACTTCTTACCTGTTTCTACTCAAAATACACAGAAATGGAAAAACAAGAAAACAGAAGACATGGTTGTGCTTAACCACTTGCTGTTGTTGCCAAATCATAGACAGCATGTTTCTAGTCTAAAAAAAAAGAAAAAGGAAAAGCAAGCTTGACCAGTTCAGTGACAGTTCTGGAAACAGTAAAAGACAGTGGTGGGGATAGAAAGAATTAAAAATGCTGGCTAAAATTTCAGGCTTATTTATTGAGTCTAGAGGTGTATTTCTGTACTGTGGAGAAAGATGCCCTTCAGTAGGTTATGGCTCACCTAGTCAGAGGCCCAGTTCATCAAGTATTACACTACTTTCCTGACTGTGGCTACAGTCAGTCACGGAAGAGCACAGAACAGTGTGTGATTCCACCTAGATGACTTATCTAAAAAACTACGTGTATAGAAACGGAGCAGAAGGGTTCCCAGAGGCCGGGGGAGGGGAGGGAAGTGAAAGTTGCTCTTCAGTGGATATAGTCTATTATGCAAGATGAGTAAGTTCTAGAGACCCGCTATACAACACCGAGCCAATAGTTAACATACTGTATTGTGCACTTAAAAATTTAAGAGGGTACGTTTCACACTAAAGGCTTCTACTGCAATTAAAACCCTCCAGACTGTCATCTATCTTCATGTTTAAAAGGGAAAGAGTGTACACTTTCCTATTAAAACAAACAAAACTTAGAATCAGCTGAGAATATTTAAAACATTAGGGCAGTTTAGTATATTTAGATAATAAAGCCTATTTTTATTGGGAGCTGGGGTGACATGGGATACCCGGGAATTGTTTCCTGTAGTTGATGTATGATTTATCCTTTCCAAATAGAGAGGAATTTGAAATAATTTGGAGAACTGGACTTCATAGAAGTGGACTTCCGGTAAGATCTCTCAGGTCAGAAAGGAAGGTGGACTATTTATTTGGTACTATGTCCCACCAGGGAGTGAATCCCTCAGCACAGACTGTGATTTGCTCTGTTTAGAAACAGATCAGAATCTATCTTCTATGTAGAATCATAACTAGTACCTTGTCCTTCAAATTCCCTACTGTGCCTCTCTAAACTCTACTTATCTGAACCTGCTTTTGATCATCACCATAAAATGTGATTTCCTTCTTCTCTGAAGCCTCACCATATACTTCCCATGACATTAATTGGTATTTGACCATCTATTGCTTTAAGACATCCCTTGCATTATTTTTTAGAATTGCTGATTCATTTTATTTACATTGAATACCTCCCTGCCTCACCATCCAATTATAAATACCATGAGATTTCTTTGTATTCCCCACTCTTCTCAGTTATACAGAGTGAATTCTGACAGGTTTGTAATAACTGATAGGAGCTGTTCTAGTCCTAAATTACACCTTCCAGAATCTCCAAATATTTTATTTTTGGACATACAGGGTCCAATAAACAAAAAGATACTCTAGAGACCATGGCATATGTATGCTTTAGATACATAATAGAAGTGAATGAAGAATTAGCTGACCTATAGGGCAAATTCTATTAGGGTAGATGTAATTATCCATGTGTCTCAGTTCTTTTTTACCATATATATGCAAAAACCCAATCAAGCTTCTTAATTTCACTTGAATGCCAATGGGAGGACTGGTTGTATTTAACTAAATTCTTTAAATTATTAAAGAATGATGAATAAACTGTATGGTCAAGTATCAACATTTCACAAGATCATTCCTTTAAAAATTACTGATATTTTTCTACCCTCTTTTGAGGGAGGGCCTGTCATTTCTAAAATTGTAAAAGCTTATAAAAAAAGAATAAAAAAGTCAGAAAGTTGATGTCATGAACATGTGTGAGCATAAGGAGGTGAGATTATTATAGGTACAGAGAACTCTTTGTGTCACATAGCAGAGACCACCTCCCAGGAGATTATAGAGTATTCACGACACTCGCATGGTTCACAACTGGACAGGGGATATGTTGAATAAGCAGTGGCAACTTGTTGCTCTTTCAGAGCTCTATTTTCTAGATATCTCAGTTGATCATCTTTGTTACAGTAACATTATTTTCCACGCATTAATACTGTTGATCACAACTTCCTTCACACCTAATTGTTTTTGGCTTGGACTTTAAGAACCTGCTTTCCTCTTCAACCAATAGACTGCCATTTTGTCCTGTTTTAACAAGAAAGGCTTATCTTTTTTTTTTTTTTTTTTTGAGGCATTTCCCTATCTCAAGTATTTCATGCACGATCTATGAATGTCTGGGAAATGATTCATAAGAGAAATTACAAAAGCATTTTTAAATCAAAAATATATATTCAATTCCAAGGGGAAAGAAAATGCTTCAAATCTCACCAGAGGTTTAAAAAAAAAATCAACATGGCAAAAAAAAAACTATGTTTTCTCATCAACTCATAAATAACACACAATAGCATAATATTCTGAGTATGAAGGTGAACACCTTCCATGTAGGTAGTTGTTTAAGTTTTTTTTTTCTTCTAAAATGGTTGGGTTAAAACTTTTATTAATTATAGAATTATTAGATAGATTACTAGCTAGCATTTTTTTTCACACTTGTGACAGAAATTATCAGTGGGAAAAAAATCTGTATTTTCACAATAATGCTTTAGAAACTAAGTGAAATTTTATTAAAATATACTTAAGACTCTATCTGAATTATAGGTAACACCAGTTAATTTTTATCCATTCTTTAAAATTAAAAAATGATAGTTTTTAATTAAAAAATTTAAAAATGGAGATTTAGATAGTGGGAAAGGAGTTGAGAATGAAGAACAACTGATTTTATTTTCCAACAGAGGTGAAAATGTAGTTTAAAAAAACAATAAATAGTAACACTATTAATACTGTTATATTTCTGCATTGAATATATCTTCCTCCTTTCCTTAAAAAAAGAAATTTTAGGCAAAACTGACAATGTATTATGCATCTCAATTTGGGTAATATTCTCATCTGAATAGTCATATAAAATAATAAATTTTGGAGAAGCTATATTATCTCTTTCAAATAAAATTACCTTGGATTTTCACATCTAAATCTATATAACTCAATATATAATAAGTTTGATGGCAATATATCACCAAGATTTTGGCTTAGGCTCACAATTTAGATCTTTCAATAAAAGAGTTTAAACAATTGATAGAAGACATTGGAAACTGAGTAGAATTGAGGACCAAAAATCAGATATTATTTATGAGAATAATGAGTCAGGGAAAAATCTTTGCTTGTATTTCCTTAAGTCTCAATGGAAAAGATTACTGAAGGTGAAAGTTAGTTGCTCAATCATGTCTGACTCTTTGTGATTCCATGGACTGTAGCCTGCCAGGCTCCTCTGTCCATGGAATTCTCCAGGTAAGAATACTAGAGAATCCTGGAGTGGGTTGCCATGCCCTTCTCCAGGGGGATCTTCCCAGCCCAGGAAGCAAAACCAGGTCTCCTGCATTGTAGGCAGATTTTTTACCACTTGAGCTACCCAGGAACCTAGGAAACGTGTTTATAAAATATATTCTAGCAAACTAGAATCCCTTGAGAGATAAGATACTGATTCACAAATCCTGTAAAAAAAAAAAAAAATCCTATTTTAGTGCCTAAAGACAGCAGTTTCTCCAGCAAAACTTTTCAAAAACAAACTCACTGATATATAAAAAAATAAGTTCCTCTTTGGAGTTTCACTTCCCTGTAATAAACAAACAGAGTGTGAAGACAGGTGCACACTCTTGATGATTCCTCTTAATACACCATTTCTGGGGTACAAACACCTGCTAGCACATATCATGGACTTTGTTCTGGATGGACAGACACACTGTTCTGGGCTGATTCAACTATCTGAGGAAACAATGGGGGGACTAAAGTCAGGGGCTGTACCACACCTCTTCCCTTTCCTATTAGAGAACCACATACACATCACGTTACTCTGTCAAGTACCTATGACCCTACCTTGGAGTAGTACTTAATTCTGTGCCTAGTTCACAGTAAAATGCTCAATTAATATCTGTTGTTAACTAATCAATTTTCTTTTCTGTGCTTATTCCATTATTTGAGCATCTGAACATATATGCGTTTATATGTGAGTGTGCTTAGTCGCTTAGTCATTTCTGACTCTTTGTGACCCCATGGACTGAAGCCCATCAGATTCCTCTGTCCATGGAATTTTCCAGGCAAAAGTATTGGAGTGAGTTTCTATTTTCTTCTCCAGGGGATTGTCCCTACCCAGGGTGGTTCAGTGGTAAAGAACCTGCGTCTCCTGTATTGACAGGCAGGTTCTTTACCACTGAACCACCCAGGAAGCCCATGCATTTAAACAGTGTTTCATAACTTCAGTATTCTTGCCATGAGGCTCCCATTAACACTATGAAACAGCAAAAAAAAAAAAAAAAAAAAAAAAAACAACCAAAAGAGGAGGCCCCTCAGGCCAGAAGGTGTCCAATATGCTGCTGGGGAAGAGTAGAGAAAGAGCTCCAGAAAGAATGAAGAGGCTGAGCCAAAGCAGAAACAACACCCAGTTGTGGATGTGTCTGGTGGTGAAAGTAATGTCTGATGCTGTAAAGAACAACATTGCATAGATATCTGGAATGTTAGGTCCATAAATCAAGGTAAACTAAATTTGGTCAAACAGGAGATGGCAAGAGTGAACACTGAGTCATATGGTAGTTCTAGTTCCAGTTTTTTAGAACTGCCATATGACCCAGCAATACCACTTCTGGGCATACACACTGAGGAATCCAGATCTGAAAGAGACACGTGCACCCCAATGTTCATCGCAGCACTGTTTATAATAGCCAGGACATGGAAGCAACCCAGATGCCCATCAGCAGATGAATGGATAAGGAAGCTGTGGTACATATACACCATGGAATATTACTCAGCCGTTAAAAAGAATTCATTTGAATCAGTTCTAATGAGATGGATGAAACTGGAGCCCATTATACAGAGTGAGGTGAGCCACAAAGATAAAGAACATTACAGTATACTAACACATATATACGGAATTTAGAAAGATGGTAACAATGGCCCTATATGCAGGGCAGAAGAAGAGATGCAGAAGTACAGAACAGACTTTTGAACTCTGTGGGAGAAGGGGAGGGTGGGATGTTTCGAAAGAACAGCATGTATATTATCTGTGGTGAAACAGACCACCAGCCCAGGTGGGAGGCATGAGTCAAGTGCTCGGGGCTCTTGGGCTGGGAAGATCCAGAGGAATCGGGTGGAGAGGGAGGTGGGATGGGAGACCGGGATGGGGAATTCGTGTAACTCTATGGCTGATTCACATCAATGTATGACAAAACCCACTGAAAAATAAAAAAAAAATAAAATAAAATTAAAAAAAAAAAAAAAAAGAGTGAACACTGACATTTTAGGAATCAGTGAACACAAATGGACACGAATGGGCAAAGTTAATTCAGATGACCATTATATCTACTACTGTGGGCAAGAAATCCCTTGGAAGAAATGGAATAGCCTTCATAGTAAAAAAAAAAAAAAAAAAAAAAGAGTCTGAAATGCAGTACTTGGGTATGATCTCAAAAACAACAGAATGATCTTGGTTCGATTCCAAGGCAAACCATTCCGCATCACAGTAATCCAAGCTTATGCTCCAACCACTAATGCAAAAGAGACTGAAGTCAAATGGTTCCATGAAGACCTGCAAGACGTTCTAGAACTAACACCAAATTATATATATATATATATATATATATATATATATATATATATTTCTTTTAAGTCACAAAGGCATGGAATGCAAAAGTAGGAAGTCAGGAGACACCTGAAACAGGCAAGTTTGGTCTTGGAGTGCAAAATGAAGCAGGGCAAAGCTAACAGTTTTATCAAGAGAACACACTAGTCATAGCAAATATCTTCCAACAATACAAGAGTTGATACTACTACACACGGACATCACCAGATAGTCAATACAGAAAATAGATTGATTATACTCTTTGCAGCTAAAGATGGAAAAGCTCTATATAGTCAGCAAAAACAAGAACTGGAGCTGACTATGGCTCAGATCATCAGCTCCTTATTGCAAAATTCAGGCTTAAATTGAAAAAGGTAGGGTAAACCACTAGATCTTTCAGGCACAAGCTAAATCAATTCTCTTATGATTAAAAAGTGGAGGTGATGAAAAGATTCAAGGGATTAGATCCAATAGACAAAGTACCTGAAGAACTATGGATGAAGGTTTGCAACACTTAACAGGAGGTGATGATGAAAAGCATCCCCAAGAAAAAGAAACATAAATGGGCAAAGTGGTTTCTGAGAAGGCCTTAAAAATAGCTGAGAAAAGAAGAGAAGTGAAAGGCAAAGGAGAAAGGGAAATATACATCTTCTGAAGGCAGAATTCCAGAGAATAGCAAGGAGAAATAAGAAAGCATTCTTAAATGAACAATGCAAAGAAATAGAGGGAAATCAATAGAATCAGAAAGGCTAGAGAGATCTCTACAAGAAAACTGGAGATAACAGAGAATGCTAGGTCCATGAAAGTGGAAGTGGTCAAACAGGAGATGGCAAGAGTGAACGTAGACATTTTAGGAATCAGTGAACTAAAATGGACTGGAATGGGTGAGTTTAACTCAGATGACCATTATATCTACTATGGTGGGCAAAAAAATCCCTTAGAAGAAATGGAGTAGACATCACAGTCAACAAATGAGTCTGAAATGCAGTAGCTGGATGCATTCTCAAAAACAACAGAATGATCTCTGTTCATTTCCAAGGCAAACCACACAATATCACGGTAACACCAGTTTATGCCCCAACCAGCAATGCTGAAGAAGCTGAGTTGAACAGTTCTATGAAGACCTACAAGACTCTAGAACTAACACCCCCAAAATATGTCTTTCTCATTATAGGGAACTGGAATGCAAAAGTAGGAAGTCTCTGGAGAAATAATACTTTATCCCAGGGCTGAAAGTAGTCCAATAAAAGTTTTTCAAGGATAACTTGAAGCCTATAATAAAAAAATAACAATAACAGAGTACCTGAATAAGAAGCACCATGAAGAAAAATTAGTTTTTAAAGTGCCAAAGAATTGATGCCTTCAAATTGTGGTGCTGGAGGAAACACTTGAGAGTCCCTTAGACTTCAAGAAGATCAAACCAGCCAATCCTAAAGGAAATCAACTCTGAGTATTCATTGGAAGGACTGATGCTGAAACTCCAACACTTTGACCACCTAATACGAAGAGCTGACTCGTTGGAAAAGACCCTGATGTTGGGAAAGACAAAGTGCAGGAGACGAGGGCAACAGAAGATGAGATCGTTAGATAGCATCACTGACTCAATGGACATGAATCTGAGCAAACTCCAGGAGACAGTGAAGGACAGGGAAGCCTGGCACGTTGTGATCCATGGGGTAGTGAAGAGTTGGACATGACTTAGGGACTGAAAGCCAACAGCAAACATAGACCTACCAAGCCGTAAATATCATACCTATCCAACACGGAAAATAGACAGCTCTGCTTACTTTAATATTTTCAGTCTTCAAAATCTTGGCTGAAAATAGACACTATATATAGTGACCTATCTTATTTGGGGGAAAATGGGGAAATAGATTGAATAAGTTAAATATGGAATAATCCAAAAGAAAAACAGAATAAATGGGTTTACAAGCTGATTAAATGTAGTTCATTTTGATTTTCATGTCATGTTTTGACTTTATGCTTTCACTGTGTTCATCTGCAAAAAGATTTTTGGCTCCCTGAAAATTCACACCTTCATCGTCAAAGTGCTAATCCAATAAAATAAGCTGAAAAACTTGTCACATGGAGAATAAAGTAAGAAATGGCAACTAACTCCAGAGTTATTGCCTGTAAAATTCCCTGGACAGGGGAGCCTAGAGGGCTGAAGAATATGGGGTTGCGAAGAGTTGGACATTACTGAGCATGTACACACATGCACGCATGCATGCATACAAATGTAGTTCATAACACAACAAAGGACCTGAAAAAGACAGCTGCTAAATTATCCAGAAGATAGCAGAGAGTGACAAAGACCGGAAATATTTAAAAGAAGTTAGGCAACATGATGAATAATTATGAAAGCCTAACTACAGTAAAAGGAGAGTAGCAGGTATGTGTCAAATCCGATACCGAAGAAACAATGGGTGAGAATTTTCCAAAATTGAGGGACAAAAGTCACAGATTCAAAAAAAATGCAAAGAATCTGAGGCTAGATAAATAGAAAAACATATACATTTAAGGATGACAAAATGAAACTGACAATAAACATTCAAAAATAAAATTCTAAAATCAATCAAAGGGGGAAAAAAATATTCTTCAAGGAGTTATAGTAAGTCTGCTAGATCACTTTTAAACAACAATAGAAGCCAAGAAACTGAGAAAAAAAGTTTCAAAACAGAAGTATATACTCACGAAGATGTTTTCAAACCTACACAGAGCTTGCCATTATTAAAGGAAATTCGAAAGGCTGTCCTTCCGGCAGAAGAAAACTGATACAAGAAATGGAGCTAAAATGAATTGCAAAATCTGTGAATAAATCTTAACAAATGTCAGCTGTATTAGACAATGATTATTATATGTTCAGTTAAAAAACAAGACAGAATTACAATAAATAATACTATTTCAAAATCAACTGAGAATATAGCACTAAATCCTTGTGTTATTAAGGAATAACTTGCTCAAAATATTATTAATCATTCAGTTTAGTTCAGCTCAGTGGCTCAGTCATGTCTGTTTCTTTGGGATCCCATGGACTGCAGCATGCCAGTCTTCCCTGTCCAACACCAACTCCCAGAGTTGCTCAAACTCATGATGCCATCCAACCATCTCATCCTCTGTTGTCCCCTTCTTCTGCCTTCAGTCTTACCCAGCATCAGGTTTTTTCCAATGAATCATTTCTTTGCATCAGGTGGCCAAAATATTGGAGCTTCAGCTTCAGATCAGTCTTTCCAATGAATATTCAAAACTGATTTCCTTTGGATTGACTGGTTGGATCTCCTTGCTGTCCAAGGGACTCTCAAGAGTCTTCTCCAGCACCATAGTTAAAAATCATCAATTCTTCGGTGCTCAGCTTTCTTTATGGGCCAACTCTCACATCCAAACATGACTACTGGAAAAACCATAGCTTTGACTAGATGGATATTTGTTGGCAAAGTGGTGTCTTTTCTTTTTAATATGTTATCTAGGTTGGTCATATCTTTTCTTCTAAGGAGCAAGTGTCTTTTAATTTCATGTCTGCAGTCACCATCTGCAGTGATTCTGGAGCCCAAGAAAAGAAGGTCTCTCACTGCTTCCATTGTTTCCACATCTGTTTGCCATGAAGGGATGGGCCCAGAAGCCATAATCTTTGTTTTTTGATGTTGAGTTTTAAGTCAGTTTTTTCACTCTCCTCTTTCATTTTCATCAAGAGGCCTTTTAGTTACTCTTCGTTTTCATCCATAAATGTGGTGTCATCTGCATATCTGAAGTTATTGATATTTCTCCCTGCAATCTTGATTCCAGTTTGTGCTTCATCCAGTCCAGCATTTTGCATGATGAACTCTGCATATAAGTTAAATAAGCAGGGTGACAATATACAGCCTTTACATACTCCTTTCCCAAATTGGAACTAGTCCATTGTTCCATCTTCAGTTTTAATTCTTGCTTCTTGACCTGCATACAGATTTCTCAGGAGGCAGGTCAGGTGGTCTGGTATTCCAATCTCTTGAAGAATTTTCTAGTTTGTTGTGATCCACACAGTCAAAGACTTTGGCATAGTCAATGAAGCAGAAGTAAAAGTTTTTCTTAAACTCTCTTGCTTTTTCTATGATCCAATGGATGGTGGCAATTTGATCTCTGGTTCCTCTGCCTTTTCTAAATCCAGCTTGAACATCTGGAAGTTCTCAGTTCACATACTGTTGAGGCCTGGCCTGGAGAATTGTAGCATTATTTTGCTAGCGTGTCAGATGAGTGCAATTGTGCCATAGTTTGAACATTCTTTGTTATTGTCTTTCTTTGTGATTGGAATGAAGTGACATTTTCCAGTCTTGTGGCCATTGCTGAATTTTCCCAAATTTGCTGGCATATTGAGTGCAGCACTTTCACAGCATCATCTTTTAGGATTTGAAATAGCTCAACTGGAATTCCATTACCTCCACTAGCTTTGTCCATAGTGATGCTATGGCCCACTTGACTTTGCACTCCAGGATATCTGGCTCTTGTTTAGTGATCACACCACCATGGTTACCTGGTTATCTTTTTTGTATAGTTCTTCTGTGTATTCCTGCCACCTCTTTCTTAATGTCTTCTGCTTCTGTTAGGTTCATATCATTTCTGTCATTTACTGTGTCTATCTTTGCATGAAATTTTCCCTTGGTATCTCCAGTTTTCTTGAAGAGATCTCTAATCTTTTGCATTCTGTTGTTTTCCTCTATTTCTTTGCATTAATCACTGAGGAAGGCTTTCTTATCTCTCCTTGCTGTTCTTTGGAACTCTGTATTCAGATGCATATTTTTCCTTTTCTCCTTTGCCTTTAGCTTCTTTGCTTTTTTCAGCTATTTGTAAGCCTTCCTTAGACATTTTTTTTGCCTTTTGGCATTTCTTTTTCTTGGGGATGGTCTTGGTCACTGCCTTCTGTACAATGTCATGAACCTCTGTCCATAGTTCTTCAGGCATTCTGTCTATCATCTTCAATCCCTTGAATCGACTTGTCACTTCCACTGTATAATTGTAAGGGATTTGATTTAGTTCATACCCGAAAGGTCTAGTGGTTTTCATTAGATTTTTATAAATTAAGTGCATATGTAGTTACTACCATGTAGTTATTGATATTTAAAATATGGGAATTTACTTTCTACTTTAAAAATTATGTTAAATGGCTTCTTCCCTCTCCTAAACACAAATATTACAAATTAGTGTCAGAGAATCCAAAGCGCGTTGCTGAATTTGTTAGTAAATCCTCGTGTAGGAAATATTTGCTTGTTCAATGTGCTAAATTCATAGACGTGTTTCCATATATGTATGCCATACATTTTCTCAAAGTAAAATTTTATGCATAGAATAAAAACCATATTTGAATAATGTTTAAACATTTTAAAAAATGTGATCTATAATTACCGTTTTTACTTTTACTATTGTTTTTGAGAAATTGAGTCAGCCTGTATGCAATAAACGAAGCCTTAGATGTATATGGATGCACATAAATATTTCAGAATAGTAAATATTTTATCTCTATAATATTTTAATAATAATTTTTGAACATATATTATTTATATTCATTTTATCATAATGCTAAAATAATGAACTTGCACACATGGCATAAACCAATAAAATTTATGTTGAATTTATTATATCATGTTAATAAAAATACAAATGGTAATTTTAAAAATTAAAACTGGTAATAATTTCTTCTGCCTTCTAATGTTGGTATATAAGTTTTATTCCTAGAAAGTATTTTTCTATTGCTTCCTTTGACTTAGAGTCAGTAGTGGGATAAAAAAAAATGGGCAAGATCCTAATCATACGTTAGGAGAAAATGTGCATATTTGGAGTTTTGACTATTCTCAGGGAGCTAAGAACCCCTTTGTGGGACAGTGTTCCTTGTAAGGAGTCCATCAGATTTTTCCTGAAGGAGAGAGAGAATGGAGATACTCTGCACCAGAAAGTCAATTGGTTCTCTCTCTCAATCTCTCCGTTTCTTCCTTTCTCCATCTCTCCCCTTTCTCTTGTCTCTGTCTCTCTTTTTCCCCCCTTCCCTTCCCTTTGCCATTAAAAGCTGAGATCTCAGTTGGCAAACATGTAAGAGATATTTTTTTAGAAGCAAGGAGATTTATGCCTCACCTCATTTTTCCATATTGCTTATCTTCAGTAAAGTGTGTTAAATACATGGACACTTTTTTTTTTTAATGTCTTTTTTCTGGGGGTAAAGTCAAAGATATGTAGCTGTCTTCTATATTATATTTGTCTGAGGATATAATAGTGAAAATATCTATTATCTTAATTTAAAACAAGAAGGACGTTTGAATAGATGTAAAGAAAAGATATGTCATCTCTAAGCACTAAACATCTTCGGGATATTTAAAAGAACAAGGAAGTCCCACGTAAAAGTTCACTTATGTTTAGAAAACAGAAAATATTAGTCTTGAAATATTATGTGATATATTACTTAAACATTGTTACAAATGCTTAACCAGATATCATGTAAATTACTTATATATTAATACTATTTTACTTTTTCATTTTACATTTCTAAGCATATATGAAAATAATAGTCAGAGGAAATATATTCTCTTTCATGTAATATCCTGCTTCCTATATCTGTTTATTGCATTTATCCATTTTGGGGGAATGGGAGGTAAATTTTCTACAAGGATTCTGCATATATACAGGAAAGTGCACATTATAAGTTGATGAATTTTCGCAAAGTGAACACATCATGTAGCCATAAGCTGGGTCAGTAAATAGCATAGAAGTAGCGTCCAGAACCCAGCATCCTGCTGCAGTCCACCCACAACCCTGTGGCTTAGTGTAGCCTACTTTGGTATTTGTAAGAATGGGATCATGCTGTACTTTTTATTTTTGAATGACTTCTTCCAACATTATTTGGTTTGTCCAGTTGTCCCATGTGGTTTCAAGTACCAATAATTTATAATTTTTGCATTGTATTATATTCCATTGGATGTATATATGAAAATTTATTGATACTACTGTTGGACAATCGAAGTTATTTCTAGCTGTTTTCATACTGCAAGTTATACTTGTTTGAATATTTATTTGCACATGTGTTCAGTGAATGCATGTACACGTTTCTATGTCATATATAACCTAAAAGTGGGGATTGCTGAGCCACAGGGCAGATCTGTTCAGTTTTAGTATTTAAATTACCTGTGAACCACTATCACATCATCAGTGAGATCAAAGTAGTGAGGAGAGGCAGATGAAGTATTTAAAGTCAGCTGGAATTTAGTCCTGTTCATACTACTTTTTATTCCTAATAAGTATATTGTTTAATTTCATTGACCCTTAGCCTATACGCCTATAAAAGCATGTATACTATACCATACATTCTATTAAATAAAATAATGTAGTTGAAACATATGCAACTAGTGCCTATATTCATTTGTTTGACTGGTGTTATCAGAGTTAAAATTAAATTTTATGTGGATGTGAACACTGCTAGACATGGGCCTAAGTTGCTTTATTTCTCAGTCTCATTTTATCCATTTGGAAAAGAGGGGCTAAAGCAACAACACTCAGGCTTCCAGAGGCTTTCAGTAATCAAGGCAGCTGGGTGGACAGCAGGTAGGCACCAAGGTTCAAATCTGCAGACAAAAGCCTCAGGAAAATTGACTACAGGCTGAGCCAAATCAAAACAAGATGGCCTGAGAGCAATAGAAGCTTCCTAGATGGCTTTTATATTATATTTGAAAACAGCCCAAGGCAGGAATATCATAATTTCAAGGCCAAACTAATCATCATCTTATGTACAATCTGCTTCTCCCAGAGGAATTGCAAGGTGAGGAGGACAGAACATTTCTACTTTCATTTATTATTTGAATACAGACTTTCTATACACATGTTACCTATATAATAAAAATGTACATGGTATGAGTATATGCCACTGTACAGAGTTTTAGAAATCTTGAACCCACGCTTCCTGTTCACATAAGCTACGGCTAGCAAACGTCATTTGGCAATCTCTGCTCGAACCATACTGTCCCCTGCCACATGTCCCTTTCAATTTCAGCATTCTTCTTAAGTTTAGGGTGCACAGTTGGCATAGCAACTAACAGTCATCAATTAAGTAAGACTTTATTATCTGACAGGTATGTGTTCAGCATTACTATAAGAAGAAGGCACAGTAAGCACAATCTTCATTTCCTATTCCTCAAGGTGCTCAAATACAAACTGCAGAGGCTCAGAAAATGTTTTAATGACAGGATAAATTGGAATCTGATTGCATTATAAAATCAGTGATATCCCCTGCTTCATATGTCTTCCACTTGGCTACAGTTAAGTGGCAAAACTTAAACACGTGAGCATACAAAGTTTGAAAGAAAATCTAACTTTACCATTTTACCAGTCAGGTACATACAACTTTTACAAATATTTTCTAAGATATTCTTCTCAAAAAGAATTGTGTAGAGTCTTTGTTTTAATGAATATTTTGACTGATTTTTAATAAGTACAGGTGAACAAATTCTTTACAACAAAAGGGATGAGAATATTAAGATTAACAAAGGCCACTGCTCATCAGGACTGAGGTTCTTAAACATGCTTTGCTCTTCTTGTTAATTACCGCTCAGTTCTAGAGAGCAGACTATCAGAAGCAAAACACTTCCATTTATAAATAAGTCTGGCAAATAGAAATTAATCATAAGCAATGTGGATTTTTTTCCTAGTAAGAAATAAAATTCATTATTTGGAGTATAGGCTGTTATATGTAACCATGATATTCTAATATGTTCTTAGATACACATACATAATTGAAGTATTTTCAAGTGGCAGGAGTACTGAAAAAGTGAGAGCAATGTATTATTGTTGTGTGGGAATTTAAGAGGTTACAGAATAGTATAGCTGAAGACAGAACAGGAAGGATAATTACTGATTGGATGTTGAAATGTAGCAAGGGTTTATTAGACCTTTGTAGGGTGGTATCAGTATGTTATACACATATGGTACCATGCGTGCGAAGGTGCAGGTAGATTAAGTAGCACAGCCTCTGTATGAAGAACTAAAATGGTTGGTGTTTTTTGGAACATTAAGAGCAAACGGACATATAAATGAGTAGAACATAAAGTAGGTGAAGTAAACAGAAACTAAACATAAAAGTCCTTGCATATTTCTATCTATACTCTGGAATTTTGTCTTACTTTGCTAAACCAGTGTTTTTAATATTTCTAAGTGCACAAAACCTCCTCATACTGCTTTAAAAAATGCAGAGTTGAAGAACCTTGCTACCATCAACTCTTCTCCCATCTTATTTACTTAGGTAGACAGAGGACTCATAGAATTAGCACTTATAAGGTTTTTCACTGCAAGAAATACTATTCTAGACATTGAAAAACATTGAAAACTACTAAGTAGAAGACTGATGTTGTCATATTTCTAAGTTTTAGGAATAATTTGAGAGCAGTGAGTCCAGGTTGTCTGGTTAGGAGGCTAATAGACAACTACCCGTGAGCAATGATGAAGTTTTGAAATATAACAGTAATTTACAACAAAGGGTAGAAATGCAGTGTATTGGGAAATGAGGGTATGTTTAATAAATAGCTATCAATAAGCAAAGTAGACCTCTTTTTTTCTGACTCCTACATGCACAGAATTTCTCTCTCAAACACAAAAATTTCACTTGTATTGAAAAACCTAAATTTGAGAGGTAGAACAAGATTAGAGAATAATTTTATTCTTTGGCTTAAGCATACATTTTAAAAATTGTATATAAAAGACTTCAAATGAAAACAATGATAAAATGGGCCATATCCATGTTAGTATCTCTATTCTTTCAAGACATCATTAAGAGGGTGATAGGGTGACCCAACAAGTAGGAGAAACTGTTTTTAATACATACACCCAGGATATATAAATATTTCTTTAAAATAATAAGAAAAAATTCAGTTGAAATACAGGTTAAAGGCTAACTTTGAAAAGTAGATATCCAAATGGCCAACTAACATGTGAAAAGTTACTCACAATGTAAGACAGCAGGAAAATGAAAATAAAAACCACAATGAGATACTACTTAATAACCAGTAGAATTTTAGTTGTTATTTAGTCACTAAGTCCTGTCTGACTCTTTGCAACCCCACAGACCATAGCCCACCAGGCTCCTTCTGTCCATGGGATTTCCCAGGCAAGAATACTGGAGTGCGTTGCCATTTTCTTATTCAGGGGATCTTCCCAATCCAGGGATTGAACTTTCATCTCCTGCATTGGCAGGTGGATTCTTTACCACTGAGTCACCAGGGAAGCCCCATCCAGCAGGATAGATAAAATTCAAAATGATTTAAAAAATTAAATAGGAGGAGAGGAGTCAAGATGGTAGAATAGGAGGATGTAAGATTCATCGCTCCTCACAAGTGCATCAAGAATACATCTACAAATGGAACCATTCTCATAAAGCACCTGCTTAATATTTGCAGAAGTCTTCAGACACTTAAAAAGATGAGAAAAATCTCCTCACAACCAGGAAGGATGAAAGAAAGAAGGGAAAAAAAGACAAGAATAACCAAAAGAGGACTAGCAACCCTAGTGGGAAGCTGAAGGTGAAGGGAGGTCCCGCATGCATTAAAAAACCCTGCATGGTGGGGAAATCAATTGGGACAAAACCAGACGTGGAAATCAATTGGGACAAAGCCAGACGTACGGAGGATAAAAGGAGAATGAAGCAGACAGTGTGTGGAAGGCAGGACAAAGTAAGAACTACATGTATGGTCTACATCATAACTTCATATTTTCTAGCCTGAGTCATGAGTCACCTATATTGAAGGGGTGCTGGCTAATGGAAAGTGGGGTTAGGAGCATGGATTCAGGAAGGGGAAGCAAACCAAATGCCCATTGACAGATGAATGGATAAAAGAAGATGCAGTGAATACATACATAAGGGGAATATTATTCAGCCATGAAAAGGAGTGGGACTGAATCATTTGTAGAGATGTGGACGGACCTAAAGAGTGTCATACAGAGTGAAACAAGTCAGAAAGAGAAAAACAAATATTGCATTTTTTACATATATATGTGAAATCTAGAAAATTGGTGCAGATTATCCTGCGAGAAAAACAAATAGTGTATATTGACATATTTATAAGTGAAATCTAAAAAAGTGGTGTAATTATCCTATTTGCAAAGTAGAAATGGAGACAGACATACAGAACAAATGTATGAATACCAAGGGGGAATGGGGGGGTTGGGATAAATTGGGAGATTGGGATTGATGTATATACACTATTGATGCTATCTATGTATAAAATAGATAACAAAGGAGAACATACTGAATATAGCACAGGGAACTTTACTTTGTACACTATGGAAAGGAAATCCAAAAGTAGGGGATATATATATATATATATACATATATATATATAAATGATTCATTTTACTGTACAGTAGAAACTAACACAAAAGTGTAAAATAACTATACTCAAATAAAAATTAATTTAAGAAAGCTACACGAACCTCAATGCTCATACCTGCACTATTTACTACAGCCAAGACATGGATGCAACCTAAATGTTCAACAGATGAGTGAATAAAGAGGATATGGTAAATATACACAATGGAATACTATTCAACCATAAAAAAGAATGAAATAGTCCCATTTTCAGCAAGATGGATGGACCTAGATATTATCGTACTAAGTAAGTCAGACAAAAACAAATAGTATATGATATCACTTATATATGGAACCTAAGAACCACACAAATAAACTTATTTATAAAACAGCAACAAACTTAGAGACATAGAAAATATTTTTATGATTCCCCAAGGGGGATGGTGGTGGAGGAGAGGTAAATTATAAGTTTGGATTGTGACACAAAAATACTATATACAAAGTAGGTAAACAACAAAGTCTCACTATATAGCACAGGGAACTATAATTATGTCCTATAATAAATCATAATGGAAAAGAATATGAAAAAGAATATATATATGTATAATCACTTTGTGTGTGTGTCTGTGTCTGTGTCTGTGTGTGTATATATATACATATAAAATCACTTTGTTTTATACCAGAGACTAACACAACTTTGTAAATCAACTATACTGTGATTTAAAAATTAAAAAAAAACAAAAACAAAAACGGCCTATTCTCTTAATTCTTCCTCTGTGTTTAGGTATATGTTAAGTCAAGAACATAAGGTATGTTTTTGCTTTATGTAAGGAAAATAATAAAAGTGGAATCATCAAAAAAATCAAATGTGGACAGGATTTTTAATAACTAGAACTCATACACTCTTGTAGGCAGGCAAATTTTTACATCTATTTTGGAAAATTATTTGAATTCATCTCCTAAATTGAATATATAAATACCCTATTAATTCTATCCCTGTTTATACACACAACAGAAATATACACATAGGTTCAACTAATAGACACTGTAATTCTCACAAAAGCACTTTCACATGAGTCACAAACTGGATACAATCCAGATTCTCATCAATAGTTGACAATAAATTGTGGGATTCAAAGAATGGATACTACATGTTCCCATTGTCTATTGCTGCATACAGAAGCACTTCAAATTTATTAGATTAAAACAACAAACATGATCATAGATACTATGAATCAAGAACTGGAATTGGTTACAGTGCAGATGAAGTTTCTCTGCTCTATGGTGTATATGTCTTCTGCTTGAAAGACTTGCATGACTAGGGATAATTTCAATGTCTGGGAATCAGAAAGTTCTGAAGGCTTCTTCACTCACAAGTTTAATGTCTAACTGGAATTACTAGAAGGCTATCCTCAATTAGAACATTCATATGTGGCTTGCACTTCTCTGAGCATTTCTGCTTCGTTCTAAGAAGGTAGAGTCCCTAGAGGGAGTATTCAAAGAGGTAGAGTTTCTTTGTAAGAGCTAAAAAATTTCTTCTGTCTTAGCCACAAATCATGGACTGCCCCTTAAGTCCCATAGTATTGATTACTAGGAAGAGAACAAGGTCACCATGATTCAAGAGGAGGAGAAGTAGACTCCATCCTTTGAAAGTGGAAAGGATATTTTACAGAAGACTTACAGACTGTGATGTACTGCACTCTCCATCTTTGGAAACACATTCTACCACAAATACACTGATGAGATCGACAATTCTGTACATCAATATAGATAAATCTCTCAAATGTTATGCTGACCTAAAGGAACCAGATACAAAAGAGTTTACTGAAAGAGCAACCAAAAGGTTATAGGAGTTATAAGGTTTGAAAGAGAAACAAAATAGTAAATTTGAGTTACAAGGCTGGGATTAGCAAATGAGCAATCATCAATTGTTTGCTTATGATACAAGAATTTTTTCCTCTGCATACATTATACACCAATAAAAAGTTAAACTAAAAAGAAAAAACCCTTTGGATTTACTCACTTTCAGTATATATTTCTGTGATATATAATTGTGAATATTTTAAGATCATTTAAATTTTTTCTCATTTTTCTTCACTCATTCATTTGTAGTTTTTTCATTTTCTAAGTCATTATACATCTGTAAAAAACTTATACAAAGAAGCATGCTACTTTGTTAGAAATACTTGTAAATATAACATTGGTCTAGTTGCTCATTGTTTACTTAATACAGAATAACTTATTTCCAGAAGTTAAATTAGACTCACACTACGAGCATCTCTTTGTTAAAAATAATAAAATTTATTGAAAATACATGAAGAATTAAAATACATGCAGTAACTGTTATCTTGTAACTTATTTATATATACTTGGAAATAGCCATTTCCCCTAGAATTTAAAAGTTGTCATCTTATTCCTAATAGATTAGACACCTCTTTCTCAAACCCATATTTAATCTATCATCAAATCCTTTCCTTTCCATTTTTGCTTTAACACATATCCAGAATTCAACAATTCCTAACCACCTCCACTGTTACTTTGTCCCAATCCTGTTATCTCCTACTTAGATTTTTCAACAGCATCCTAATAAGGCCCCCTGTTGGCCTTTGCCCTCTTGCATTCTAATTTACAACACAACAGCCTGAGTGATCTTTTGAATCTGTCAGATCAGGTAGATCATTATTGCTCTTACTCAACTAATCCTGCAATGACTTTAATTAGACTAAAAGTCAAAGTTCTTACCAAGACCTACAAATTCCTACAAATCTTCAGCTCCTTCTTCTCTCCCAACTTGCTCATTTTGCTTTAATTACTTCATCTTCTGATTTTATCAAAAATAATCAGCCAAGTTTTCATCTTGCATCTTTATATTTGCATTTCCCTTTACCTAACCCACTTTCCCACTAGACCTATGAATGATTTATTCATTCATTTCCTTTTGGCATTTGTTCAAATTTCACCTTTTCTTTGAAGCTCTTTCCTGACCATTTAAAACATTCCCACCCTTTCCCGATTCCCGTCATGTCCATCTTATTCAACTCTTTCCTGAGTTGAAAGCACTGATGAACTATAGATCCTTGTTATTTTGCATTCATTTAATTGTTTTAAATCTTTTCTACCCCACTTTCTCAGGTAGCACTAGTGGGAAAGAAACTGCCTACCAATGCTGAAGATGTAAGAGATATGGTTCGATCCCTGGGTCAGGAAGATGCCCTGGAGGTGGGTATGGCAGCCCACTCCAGTATTCTTGCCTGGAGAATCCCATGGACAGAGGAGCCTGGTGCGTTACAGTCCATAGGGTTGCAGAGTCAGACATGACTGAAGTGACTTAGCATGCATCCCACTTTCACCCTTAATAGAATGAGTCCTGATTCTATAGGCCAGAATGTGTGTGTGCTTCCCGGAGCTTTTACAGGGTCTATTTCCTCTTTCTCAAAAAATCTTCTCTACTCCATTGTTCTTTATCTGTTTTTCAAAATTCATATTCAGCTTTAAATGTTGTCTTTTCAGGTAATCTTTCTCTGAACATTCTACAAAAAGTAGTCTGACTTTTCATCTATTTATCTATCATATTTCCCCATTTATTTCTTTCATAGATCTTTAGCATTATGTAGTTATTTTGTTCACCTAATTATTGACTTTTTCTTTCTAATTAGGATATAATCTCAATGAGGAGAAGACCTCATCAAAGAAGGAATGTGTGAACAGACAGCAGATTTTACCCAAATATTGGCTTTTTTTTTGACAATTCTTTTTATAAATGAAATTTATACTTTCCTTTTGAATATATTTTTTTTTTGTTGCTTCAGTATAGCTGAAAAAGAGAGCTTGGTAATATTTTTATTTGCCAATATATGGAAGTCTATTTTATTTCTACTTTTTGGAGTACTCTGATTTTTTTTTCAGGTTATCATATTTCTTTCATACAAAATGGAAAGCTTTCTTCATCTACAGGTCCAGGGATGAGCCTGATAAATCCAATGGTAATCCCTAAATCAATTAACTACAGAAATCCCTTTGGCTCCAGGATTGGCATATATGACTGACTCCAAGACAAAAAAGTGAAATAGGGGTTTGCTGAGAGCTAAAGATAGAGAAGTTTTCTATTTCCTAAAATAAATCACCAGAAGAAACAACTTTTCATTCTGTAGGTTTTGTGTTATGTGACTGTGAAGATTTGACATTCCATAGTTATTCTGTTCTCATGAGGGAGGCTACCTTAGGAATGAAGACAGATGAATTCATTGTTAGGGAAATTGCAGAGATACAGATTAGTTCCAATGGGTTTAGCTAGATTGAATCAGTCATACCTTTGGACTTCAAGCTGTGTGAGCAAATATACTTGCTTACTTTATCCATTAGAGTTGACTCTGCTATGCTAACAGCCAAAAGCAGTCTCACTGAAATTCAGAGTTTCGATTTTACTACCACTTTATACAACTGTACACAATTGGAAGACTCCACATATCATCCATTGCTTTGGACATATGTTGATTTGCACATCATTGCAGCTCTTTGGAGAGGCATTTTATGGCTGAGAGCTTGTACCTGTTACCTTCACATTGCTTTGAATATAGAATATTTTTTAGTGAACTTCTAAACTTGAGACACTAGTTTCTGTCATCATTACTGTTATCGATTAGTTTAGTATCTTCTAACAACTAAAATCAATTACAAGTCAAAGGTAACACTATTTTGTTTTTCATCCCACAGACTGGACACTAACGGGAGTTTCTTTCCAGTAGTAAGAAACCTATTTCACAGTTTGTCTGCCTCTTTCAAAGTTGTGTAATCTTTCATCAGTAAATATTGGTTCATTTTCACTCAGGTTGGAAATGTTTTAGAGAAACTATCAGTACAACTAACCAGTCTTACAAGTCAGTAACATCCAAACTTTTCTGACAGTATTCCATACTTAGAGATGATTTGAATGTTTCCTCTTGTGCTATCCCTTGTATGCTACAATATCTTTGTAAGCATGGGGAAATAGTAGAATTTCCCTTTTATTAAAAAAATAAAAACATGTAATAATTTTGCTACGAATTCATGATAATTTGATTTATTTCATGAAGAACATGTAAGACATGCAAATATATGGAATAATATTTTCCTTTCTGTTAATTTCCATCTGTTTTAGAGTCTCAAAAAATCCTATAATACTGGCTCTTAGGTTACATAGAGACAAAAATATATGTGAAATTATTATCATTATTATTTATAGATAACAATGTTTTTCAGTTAAAATTTTGAAATGCTGAATTCAGTTAAAATTAAATAATTTTTAAGAGAATAATACAAGATATTTCCATACTTTAAGATGTTACAGAAGTAAAAGCTAGAATTTCCCATGAAAAACATAGATATGTGATTACAAATATGAAAATCTATTTGATACATTAAAAAAAATCTGGTTACTAGATCAATAATTTACCACAATCTCTTAAAATAATTTGTTAGATCATATTCTACAGATTATACTCTTAATTTAACCAGAGCATTTTTCTGTTACATACTGATTTGTTACTCTTTAAAAAAAATGTTAGATTGTTATACTTACAAAATAGTTTTTAAAGTAATCTACCATATTATAATAATGCTGATGTGTGAAAAATTGCTACATTTCACTATATTACCACTTAAGTTCATTTTGGGTGCCTTAGTATTTCTCTCATTATTGTGTAATACTTTACTGTTACATTATCTCCCACAAATGGAGATACAAACATTTTAAAGAAAATATTAGCAGATGGAATGCAGTCATGTACAATCAAAGGAAAATAGCAAAGGCATTACGCTAGGAAAGAAAAAGACATCTTGAATTTTCAGATTCATCAATGTTAGCCATCTCATACTAATAGAAAAATAAAACATTTTATGTTCACCTAGATAATTGAAGAGAAAACATTTGCCAAAACTATCAAGAGTTTATGATAAAAGAATTCTTAAGAAGTTAGAAACAGAACTGAACTTTTCACTCTGAAAATGAATTTTTACAAAACACCCATCATACTTAATGACTTAAGTATGATTTAAGTATGAAATACTGTAAATTTTCCTCTTGAGAAAATGGGACAAGCATGCCCTATGTTTAACATTGTTGTGGTCCTAACCAGTTCAATAAAATGAGAAGAATACGTAAAATGAATATAAATGAAAAAGAAGAAATACCAGTCATTATTCACAGATGGTAGTAATATGCACTCAGAACATCCAAAAATATCTATAAACAGTCTATGAAAAGGTACAAGGAATATTTACAACAGTCCTAATTAGAAGTTAGACATACAAAACTAAATTTGTTTCCATATACTACTAACAAGAGTAACTTTTTTTTCAATTACAGCAGCATTAAAACTTCAAAAGCCTAAGATTATATCAATCTAGGAGGATACATGTCATATCTTTCAATGAAAGGCATAATTTTAGAAGTTCTAAGTAAATAGAAACTATAACATATTCACAGATTATAAGATTAATTTTGTAAACATGTCAACTTTCTTTGAATTCATCCATAGGTTCAAAAGAATGATAACATTTTTTTAAATTTGGTTGCTTCATGGAAATTAACAAACAGATTATAACATTTATTTGGTGTTGGAGATGTAAAGAAATGAAAACTTCCAAGATAATTTTGAAGAATAATAGTTGAAGGATTTCAGCTACCAGATGTCTGGACTTATTACAAGGATAAATCAAACTGTGAGTTATTGGAAGAAAGATAAATAAACAAATGAAACAAAATACAGAATTCACAGCGACACATACTCTTAATGTACCTTGATATATGGCAAGATGACACCAAGATACAGTCAAGAAATTATTTCATTAAATAGTATAAGATAAAATGGATATCCACATAAAAATAAATTTTAACTCTTCCTTTAAAACATACCGAGATGATTCATACCAATGAATTGTATTTCTAAATGTGTGTTGCTAAATTTGAAAAAAAAAATGGCTTTGTGAACCTGGAGTGGACAAAATATTTTATGAAACAAAGAAGTAACCATAAAAAAATGTAAGTTTGATTACATTAAATTAAAAAGTTCACATTATCAAAAGATACAAAGAAAAACATACAGAGAGGAGATCCAAGCTGGTAGAGTAGGAGGATGTGGAGCCCATTCTCCCCAAGAACACACATCAGAAGTACATTTACATGTGGAACAGTTCTCACAGAAAGTCAACCAACAAACAGTTCTCACACATACACAAAGAAATAATAATAATTGTCACAGATCTTGCAGATGATCTCCTATATACACAAAGCTGCAAAAAAGATCTCCATGTAACCAGTAACCAGGTATGAAAGAAAAAAAAAACCAGCATCAGGATGGGACCAATGCACTTGGGAGAAATCTGTAAAGGAGAAAAAGTCCATAGGGGCAGATCCTCATCATGGGAAATCTGCTGGGTGAGATAGAGGGGCTGGAGAAGCCTAGTCTACTCACAAGTAGTTAGTGCATGCTGACTTGCTAAGGATTAGAGCAGAGAGAGGCTGGTGCTGGCAACTGCCACCTGCCTGTACTTTCCAATGCAAAAAACAGATTGAGTAGGGGTACAGACAGAGGCAGCAGCTTAGCACTGGATCCCAGGCAGATGAGTCCTGGGAGAAGACTTGATCTAGATTGAGGAGACAGTCTGGAAAGCCTGGGGTGTGGTCTGGAAGGAACCAAAGAGCCCATTGTTAGCACTCTCCTAACAGAGGCTGGCCAGAGCTAATTGTCAAAGATCACATGACGGGGCATCCCGGCACACCAGTGCGTGTTCACACTGGGAGGTACCACAGAAACTCCTGTCTCAGGTGACAGACCCTGGGGAGGAGTACACAGCAGTTTGTCTCCTCAAGGGAACTGCCTGGAGCAGATCTGTGTCCTGGGAGAGATCTGCCACAGGGCAGCCCAGGCCCCGGACGGCAGCCCAACCACTCTGAATGCTGCAACTCCAGTGCCTCAGCTCCGTTCACGAGCCAACTCCACACCACAGTCTAGGGATGAACACGAGGGGAAAAAGGATGTAACTCTGGGCTGATTCTGGGCAGAACTGTGGAAGCTGGTAAAGGTGGCATATATGTTTTCTATAATCACACAGATTATCACTTGCCTCTCTAGTCATCACCTTTGGTGTGGGGTATGCACTCAAAAGGTGAGATGCCCGATCAAATCTGACCCTCAGAGCTTATATTCTAATAAACTGGGAAGCAGACCCTGACCCTGACTGGGCTGAGACAGCAACTGAGCAAATCCCACCTAACATCCAGTAGAGGCTCTGGATATAACAATATGAATCAGACCCTCTATCAAAGGGATAACAGCCAGCACGCTCTGAGGAAAGACATGGAAGGCCATACTGAAAACAGCTCTTGCCCAAAACTATTGGACTCACACAGTCTATATACTTCCACATAAAAATGCCCCTATGAGACCATGGTAGACAATTGTTTCTCCTAAATTCATAAAGATAGAGAAAATTAAGTAAAATGAAAAAGCAGAGGAAGTACTCCCAATTAAAAGAACAAGAGAAGTCCCCTGAAAGAACAAATAATGAAACAGACCACACAAGTTTACTCAACCCTGAATTCAAAAAGGAGGGAATAAAAACATTAAAGGAACTAAGAAAGAATATCAATAGAAATGCAGATCACTATTACAAGGAACTAGAAAGAATAAAAGTAAACTAATCAAAATTAGACAACTAAATTGCTGAGATAAAAACAAATCTAGAAGCAGTGAATAGCAGACTAAACAACCCAGAAGAAAACCTTCAAACAACAAAAGGGAAAAAAAAAATGAACAAAGGAACAAAGAACTACAACATCAACTGGAAAACAAAGTTTAAAAATGGGAATATTTACATATCTATCAAGAAACACTTTAAAAGACAATGGATTAAATGTTCAAATTAAAAGACAGAGCGACAGAATAAAAAGTCAAAACCCTACAATCTGCTGCCTACAAGAAACTCAGTTTAGGGTGAAAGACACAAAGATACTGAAAATGATGGGATAGAACAGATATTTTAGGCAAACAGACATTATTAGGATATCAGGGTGGGGGTGGTGAGCAGTACTTGTATCAGACAAAATAGAATTTAAAACAAAGTCCATAAAGAGAGACAAAGAAGGATGTTATATAAAGAGATTAATACAAGAAAGGGATATTATACTCATTAACATATATACATATATATACATATATATAGGAGCACTTAGAAATTTAAAACAATTACTAACAAGCATAAAGGGAGAAACTGATAGGAATGCAAGAATAGAATAGTAGGAGACTGGAACAACCCACTGATCTCAATGGACAGATCTTACAGACAATGCATCAGTAAGGCAACAGAGGTCGTAAATGACACAAAGGATCAGTTGGACATAAGAGATATGTATAGGACACTACTTCCAAAAACAGGAGAATACACATTCTCTGAAGTGCACATGGCACATTCTCTAGGATAGAAAACATACTAAGTCACATAACAAACCTCAACGAATTGAAAAAGACAGAAATTATTCCAAGCATCTTTTCTGACAACAATGTTATGAAACCAGAAATCAATTACAGAAAACAAAGGGGGGGGGGAATAATCAACTCATAGAAATTAAACAACATGCTACTGAAAAAAATAAAAACAATGGGTCAACAGTAAAATCAAGAAAGAAATCAGAAAATACCTCCAGACAAATAATAATGAAAATAAAACCTTACAATATTTATTGGATGCAGCAAAAGCATTCTAGGAAGAAAGTTCATTTATATAAGACTTCCTTGAGAAATAAGAAAAATAAAAAATAAACAAAATAACTTACCATCTAAAGGAATTAGAAACAGGGGAAAAAAGTCAGTAGAAGAAAGGAAATAATAAAGATCAGAGAGCTTTTCATTAGATCAGAGCTCTAAAAAGAGTAGAAAAGAGCAGTACAATCAAGAACAGGATTTTTTGGGGGAAAATTATATAGGAATAATGCCATGGCAATGAAACTAAAAGATGCTTGCTCCTTGGAAGAAAAGCTCTGACAAAACTAGACAGCATATTATAAAGCAGAGACATTACTTTGCTGATAAAGGTCTATCTAGTCAAAGCTGTGGTTTTTTCAGTAGTCATGTATGGATGTTGAGAGTTGGACCATAAAGAAAACTGAGCAATAAAGAATAGATGCCTTTGAACTGTGGTGTTAGAGAAGACTCTGAGAGTCCCTTGGACTGCAAGGAGATCCAACCAGTCAATCCTAAAGGATATCAGCCCTGAATATTCATTGGAAGGACTGATGCTGAATCTGAAGCTCCAATCCTTTGGGCACCTAATGGGAAGAACAGACTCTTTGGAAAAGACCCTGATACTGGGCAAGATTGAAGGCAGGAGAAGAAGGGGGCAACAGAGGATGAGATGGTTGGATGGCATCACCAACTTGATGGACAATGAGTTTGAGCAAGCTCTGGGATTCGGTGATGGACATGGAAGCCTGGCATGCTGCAGTCCCTGGAGTCACAAAGAGATGAACATGACTGAGTGACTGAACTGAACTGACTGATATAGGAAAAAAAACAAACAAAATAAACAAAGCAAAACTCTAGTCAGGTTCAGCAAGAAAATAAGAGATAAGAGATAGAAGACAAATATGCAAAATAAGAAGTGAAAGGAGAAATTAACAACTGATACCATAAAGCTACAAAAAGTCATAAGAAATAATATTAACAGTTCCATGCCAACAAACTAGACAACCCAGAAGAAATGGACTGTTGTCTAGAAACATCAGCATGACAAAATTGAGTCAAGAACAGAAATGATTTGAACAGAACAATCACTAGAAGTGAAATACAATCTGTAATTTAAAAAAAACACAAACTTCTCTGTAAACAAAATTCCGGGACTGGACAGTTTCTCTGAGGAATTCTGCCAAATATAACAAGAAATACCTATCCTTCTCAAACTATTCCAAGATATTGAAGAGGGGGAACATGCCCAAATTAATTCTATGAATCCATCATCATTCTGATAGTAAAACTCCAGGCAAAGATACTATAAAAAGAAAGGATATTAAAGGCCAGCATCTTTGATGGATACGGATGCAAAAATCCTCAAAAAATATTAGCAAACCAAATCCAACAATACATAAAAATTTGTACACTGTGATCAAGTTGGATTGATTCCAAGGTCAAAAGGATAGTTCAACACACAGAAACCAATCGATGTGATAAACCACATTAACAAAAGGGAAGACAAAAAAACACAAAATTTCCTCAACAGCTATATGAAAAACACTGGATGAAATTAACTTCCGTTCATTATAAAAACTCTCACCAAAGTGGGTATACAGGGAATATATCTCAACTTTATAAAAGGAATGTATGACAAACCCACAACCAACTTAATACTAAATAATATTAAGTATATATATATATATATATATAAAACCTGGAAGACTTCCCACTAAATTCAGGAACAATACAAGTATGCCCACTCTCACCACTTCTACTCAACACTGTATTGGAAGCCCTGGTCACACTAATCAGACAAGAAAAGAAATTACAGATCTCCAAATTGGAAAGGAAAAGGTAAAACTGTCACTATATGCAGGATGACATGATAATCCATTAAGAGAACCCTGAAGTATCTACACAGAAGCTGTTAGAAGTAACTAGTGAATTCAGCAAGTATTAAGGAAGATGCTATTATAACCCCAGAAATAGTGTCAGCTTGGGATCAGGAAGTCTGCATTTGCTTTGCAGTCATTATGGTCAGTTTCCCACTCTTGGAACAATTCCAGTTACTCAGTTTCCGCAGTTACAAATTGTGGTCATTTTTATTATTGGTCTGGGTAAGAAATGTGCCCAGTATAACAATTCCATTCAGGTTACTGAATTACATATCTAGATTTTTGAGGGAGAAAAGTTTCCTTACAGGCCATCCTTGGATTTATGTTGTCATTATGAAATAGGAATTAGATTTACTTGCAGAGATATGCGGGGCTTCCCAAGTGGCATTAGTGGTAAAGAACCCACCTGCCAATGAAGGAGACGTAAGACACATGGGTTCAATCCCTGGGTCAGAAATAGTCCCCGGAGGAGGGCATGGCAACCCACTCCAGTACTCTTGCCTGGAGAATCCCACTGACAGAGGAGCCTGGTGGGCTACAGTCCCTAAGGTCACAGAGTTGGACACAAATGAGGTGACTTAGCTCAGCAGAGGAGACAAGTTTAATGTACTAGGAATCTGCTGCATTTATTTACACTAACAATGGAATATCAGAAAGAGAAAGTAAAAAAAGAGCAAAACAAAACAAAAGCTTCCATATAAAATCATGTCAAAAAAGTACCTAAGCATAAACTTAACCAAGGAGGTACAAGACCTGTCCACCGAAAACTATAAAACACTGATAAAGGAAACTGAAGATGATTTAAAGAAATGGAAAGATATTCCAAGATCTGGATTGGAAGAATTCATATTGTTAAAATGACCAAGCTACCAAAGCAATCTATAGATTTCAAGCAATCTTTATCAAAATATCCATGATATTTTTCACAGAACTAGAATAAATAATCCTAAAATTTATATGAAATACAAAAGACCCAGAATTGTCAAAGCCATCCTGAGTTAAAAGAAAAAAGCTGGAGGCATAAATTTTCCAGACTTAAACAGTACTGAAAAGCTAATCAAAACAGTGTGATATCAGTACAAAACCAGATATATAAATAAATGGAACAGAATAGAGAACCCAGAAATATACCCACACATCTATTGTCAATTAATTTATGACAAAAGAGGCAGGAATATACAGGGGAGCAAAGACAGTATCTTCAACAAGTGCTGTTAGAAAAGCTGGAAAGTTACATGTAAATAAAAAAAATAGAATCTTTCTTCCAATCATATACAAAAATCAACTCAAAGTGCTTTAAAAGCATAAATATAAAACACAAAACCATAAAATTCCTTTAAGAGAACATACTCAAAACATTCTCAGATATAAATTATAGCTATATTTTCTTAATCAGTCTCCTAAGACTAAAGAAATAAAAGTAAAAATAAAGAAATGGGACCTAATACAATTTTAAAACTTTTGCGCAGCAAAACAAACCATCAAAAAAAAAAATCACAAATTATACAAATGGGAGGCTAATATCTAAAATACACAAACATCTCATACAAATCAATATCAAAAGGCAATCCAGTCAAATATGGGCAGGAGACCTAAACAGACATTTCTCCAAATAGGACATACAGATGGCCAAGAGGCCCATTAAAAAAAAAAACAAACTGTCCAACATCATTATTAGAGAAATGCAAATCAAAACCACAATAAGGTATCACTTCACACTAGTCAGAATGGCTATCATCAAAATATCTATAAGTAATAAAAGATAGGATGTGGAGAAAAAGGAACCCTTCTACAGTGTTGGTGGGAATGTAAATTGGTAGCTACTATAGAGAACACTATGGAGGTCCTCAGAAAACTAAAATTAGAGCTATCATATGATCCAGCAATCCCACTCCTTCCTGGGAAAAGACAAGAACTTTGATTCTAGAAGCTATATACCCCTCACCCCAGTGTTCACAGCAGCTCCATTTATAATAGGCAAGACATTGAAACAATTCAAGTGTCTATCAACAGACAATTGTCCATAATAAGATGTGGTATATGTTATATGCAATGGAATATTACTCAGTCATGCAGAATAATTAAATATTGTCATTTGCAGCTATATGCATGGACCTAGTAAATATCACATTAAGTCAGAAAAAGGCAAATATTATATCACTTATATATGAATCTAAAATATAATACAAATGAATCTATACACAAAATAGAAGCAGACAGACACAGAAAGCAAACTTATGATTACCAAAGGGGAAAGGGAAGGGGGAGGGAGAGATTAAAAGCATGGAATTAACACATACAAAGTACTATGCATAAAATAGATAAGCAACAAGGAATTATTGTATAGCACAGGGAACTGTGTTCAGTATCTTATAGTAACCTCTAATGGGAAATAATCTGGAAAAATATTTATTTATAACACTGAATCACTTTGCTATATACCGAAAATAACACAACATTGTAAGTCAACTAAACTTCAATTTAAAAAAGCATACAAATACACAGGGCAGGGTGAGAAAAATGCTTATTACTGAGATATCTAACATTTCTCAAAATAAAAATATCTAACATGTGTTAAGAATTTGAAAAGAACTATAATAAAAGGTGGACAAACAGAAGATGACAACTGACTTGGTCAAATACATCTTGAAAGAGTTTACAGTTTTTTTAAAAAGCCACTTGAGTGGTAATTTCAAAGGAGATAGAAAGGATAAAGGAAAACTGATTCTTGCTGGAGAAGGAATACTGGCCTTAGGAAACGGTGGCCGAGTAGCTTAGATAAGAGAAAGAAGAGCCTGTGATTGTAAAACGGAGGCAGGCGAAACAGTTTCTAAGACTGATCCGTAGGTGATCTTCAGAAAGTTCTTACTGAGGAGTTTCTCTCTTCTTTATAAAGAGAGAATATCTTCTCATGAAAGCGAGGAGTCAGAAGCAACAGAAAGTGGAAATCTGAGGAGAGGGGAGATTTCACTGTGGAAAACCGAGACTGAGTTGAACAGAAAAAATGGAGTAGGGATTTGGGGAAATATTTTTGGTTTATTTGAAGTTGACAGCCATTTATTAATTTAGAAATTAATTCTAGCATCAGTTGGCTGTATTTTGTGAACTCAGCTCTCAATAGTTTTCCCTAATTCTCCTAGTTTGTTTGCTTCCAATCTGTCTGCCATATCTACTTCCTTTGAAATTTTCCTACTTTATTAGCTTTGATTCTAAAATCAGGACTAATTTTAACTAAAATAAAACATAAACATGATTTTGAATGGGTTATAAAAGTACATTTCCCCCCACCCCTCCATCCCCCCCACTCATATAACAAACCGTCTGGAGGTAAAGACTGAAGTCCTTCCAGCAGTACAATAATAGCAGGGTTCTAAGTTCATGTCTGTGCAGTTTTTTCATTATTTCTTTAACTGTAAAGAGGTGAATTCTGCAACCCCAAACATTGTTGTCTCACTAATATCTCGTATGAGAAGGAAGGAAAAGGACAGACAAAGGGTTTTCCTATTGTAAGAAAGAAAAAGGATTCCTGAAGATTCCTCTCCTCTACCACCATCTTATTCATCTTCTGATGCTGCTTCAAAGAGATTTTGTTAGTAAGAAAATGAGAGGAAAATGCAGTTAAGAAAGCAACTACAGTATTCACTATTGTTCACCATTTAACAGCACGTTTGTCAATGTCTTAAACCTTCTTGCTTTTTTGTCACTTTGTCACATCCATATGTAAAAATTCCAAAGTTGAATATTTGTGAAATGTTGATAACTGGGCAGCATAAGACACAGAAATTTAAGTTGAATTCTACTTTTTTCTCTTAAAAAGTAACCCTTGAATGCTTTAGGAAATTTAAAACTATATAATACAGGAAGAAATTGAATTTAAAGAGATTTGCTATTTTTAGTAGTACATTTACCATTTTAGGCACAGTTCATGTAAAAAATTAGTACATTCTATAACTCTCTAAGTTGACAAAGTCCAGGAGATAAATATACAAATAAATAAACAGGAAAAAGTTTTACATTTCAAAAGTTTTCAACTATAGGAAAGCTTATCATGCAATCTTATGGTCATTTTTAATTCAATACTAAAAATAACAATAAACCACTAATATGTGTAAGAAAATCCAAAAGAGATCTCATTATCCTCATAACAATTATTTTATTGTCTTTTGTTATAGTGTTCCTATATTGAATCTTTTCAAACATGAAAAACACACACAGAAAAATACCACACATTTGTACACTTCTCCAAACACATCTTCATGATTTCTTCAAAAGTAACCACTATCCCCAGTTTTGTACTATTTCCCCTGCATGCTTTTATAGTGATATTAAATAAATATCTTTAAAGTATTCAGTTGTATTTTATCCTAGTGCCATATTAGGCTGTATCTGTCTTCAGCTTCCTTTTTATCACACATCATGTGAGATTTATCTTTGCTGATACCTAAAATATGAAATTGATTTATGTTGTAGAGTATAAAATATTTTCTCCCACTCCAGTGGGAGAATTATATGTGTCCTATTGATGTCTGAAATGACCATATGATTTGTTTTAGACAATGAAATGTGATGGAAAGTGACGAGTGTCAGTGGTATATCTTTGTGATTTCTTTTTCATGAAAAGCTTGATGATCCATATAGAAATATCTCTGACAATTTATCTACAGAGTGTAAAGGTTAGGAAAAAAAATAGAGGCTAATCTATGATGTTGTGTGAGAGAGGCTTCATTGCAAGCCACTGGAATGACTTGTTATCACAGCATAAGCATAGGTTAAGCTGACTGATGTAACTTAGTTTTATTGCTATTGAATATTTTATTGTGTATGTAGACCAAAAAATGTTTTGGTTGATCATATTGACTGAATTGTGCCCTACCCAGAATTTGTACATTGAAACTCTCCCCCCAGCCCCCACCCCCACCCCCCGTGGGCTATATTTGGAGACAGAGCCTTTAAAGAGGTAATTAAGGTGAATGATGTCATGAGGGTTGTGCCCTAATAGTTGGTTTCCTGATAGTTGGTTCCCTTTTAAAAAGAGGAAGAGATACCAAGGAAAATCACAGAGCAAAGGTCATGTGAGGACACAGAAAACAGTTATCTGCAGGTAACAATAGAGTCCTCAGGAGAAAGTAAGCTGCCAAAATTTGATTTTAAACTTTTAGTCTGTAGAACTGTAAGAAAATAGATGTGCGCTGTTTCAATCCCGCAGTCTGTTGTATTTTGTTATTGCAGTCCTAAAAACACTAATATACAAAAGACAGGGATTTAAAAAAATTTTTCTGCTACAAATATTGGTATAATGAACATCCTTATTTGTATTTCTTGGCATACAAACTTGAGAATCTATGACATAAGCTTAAAAAAAGAAAATTCTGGATCAACAGAAGTTATATCATCAAACAAGGTTTTGATGAACTTAGTTCATATGAGAATTTTCATGTTTCACATCATTATTGCTATTCAGACTCTGATTATCTCTTCACAAATATGGAGTCACTCTCTGATTTTAGTTAAGCTCATTAAGCATAGAAGATGCACCAAACATGGTTGGATTTCTGTTAACACACGTGTAATGAACATTTCTGGTAAATATTTCTATTCTATGAGAAAGACATTAACATATTATATTGTCAAACTACATAAGAAAAAACATGATTACCAGATGGAATTTGAACAACCCTCAGATTAACTATTAAAATGAAGTCTGAGAATTTTTCATTTTTATTCTGAGATTATCTGTTGAAGAGATAGAGAAGGTTTACTTTGTGTACTTTGTATTAACCCCTGATCACCAATAAAAACATGCTTTACTTCTAAATAGTAGATATATACATATTAGTCTTTTCAAGATACAGCAATCATCTCAAGGTATAATCTAAATAAATTGATTTTACTTCATGTGAAAGTGAGTCGCTCAGTCGAGTTGGACTCTTTGCAACCCCATGGACTATATAGTCCAGGGAATTCTCCAGGCCAGAACACTGGAGTGGGGAGCCTTTCCCTTCTCCAGAGGATCTTCCCAACCCAGGGATCAATCCCAGGTCTCCCTGCATTGCAGGCAGATTCTTTACCAGCTGAGCTACAAGGGATACTGGAGTGGGTAACCTATCCCTTCTCCAGTGGATCTTCCTGACCCAGGAATCTAATCGGGGTCTCTTGCATTGTAGGCAGATTCCTTACCAGCTGAGTTATGATCATGTACAATAGGAATAATATGTTTGCCTTTTTTACGTACAGGTTTCCTTCAGAAAAACTTTTGAAAATGTCAATCAAAACATGACTTAAAGAGTTTCATTACTGAGATAACAGGCTAAACAAGAAAAATTTTATTTCCACTATTTTTTATTCAAAATCATCAAGCTAAATAAATCCCTAAAATAAACCAAGTAGTTTCTATTTTCCTTAATACCATGCTGGCTAGATATTTAGTGAACTAAAAGTCAATGCTCCTGAAAAACTGGTGTATTTACATGCACATCCCTTCCAATTATTTAGGATGTACCAAAAAATGCCAAATAGTATATCAAGCAAATCTACATTATTTAAAAATGTGAGTGTGAAAAGTTAATTTCAACACATAGCATTGCAAACACAAATACACAATTTAGTTCAGAGTTATTTTTAATAACAACATGATTTATGGTAGACTTTCCTTGACAGAAATAAAAGAAAATTAGAAAAAAAATTACAGTTGTTTTCTGAATGTAGGATACTTTATATGACCCCAGATAACTAATGTACGCTCTTAAAATTCAGCATCTCTCTGAATACAATAAACTGCAGAATTAGTACGCTACCATCTACAAATTTTAAAAAAGCAGTAAAATGTAACTAAGCTGAACTAGTTTAGCACTTGTAAAAATCCCAAGTCAAAATTTATCTTCTAGTTTTATATCTAACAATTATTTATGGTTTATACTAAACCTATGAATTATGGTATCAGAAACAGAAATACCACAGGGCATTTTACTACTGCCTGCAGGCATTACTTCATTATGTATTAGAATCATGGATAAAATTATTGAGGCCTAGGAAAAAAGAACCTATTAAGTGAGCTGAGGAGATTCAAATGGAAATGCAAAACAATTAATCCTAGTAAAATCCATGCAAAAGTGATGCAGTATAAAGTGATATACTCTCTCAAGTGACAAAAAGGAATGTGCTTTATAGTCTGTAGTATAATAAAATTCCTTAAGTGTCCAAAAACAGGAGAAAGAAAAAAAGTGATAAAAAATAACAAAAGAACAATAAGAGAAATGTGAAAATTTATGCTGGCTTTATATCTAAATATTGTTTTATTATTTTGTCTAAATAAAATGTGTTTGTGTGTGCATATGTGTGTGGGTGTTAATGTGTGTTACAGCTATTATATTTCTTTTCTTATTATATTTCTGATACATAAAAAAGTAGTAATTACTACCTTTTCCCAGCCCCACCTGGGCTCAATAAAATATATACATTTTCATGATGCCACAGAATTTTGCTAAAACTGTTACTGAAAAATCAGTAATTAAATGATGACTAAGCACACGAAGTACAAAACAGGTGTTAAAATTCTTTAGGAAACAAAGTACATCATTCAATAATCCCTCCAAGGTTTAGTAGTATAGTAAGCAAGATAAAATGTGCAAGTATTTATGTATAAATTTGACTTATTTCTAGATAATGAAATATTAGACAAAAAAATATTTTTCTGTTCTTCAAAGGAATCTGAGTTAGTTAACTAGAGTTTTCGATAATCTGAACTGTCGGTAGACTTACATATACTGGAGAAAGAATACTGAGACCATCTGTAAAATTTTCAAATTACGTACATGAGGGAAAGGGCCATGAAACATGTTAGTGAGAATGTCCGGAAAAAATAAGATTTAATTTAACTAAAAGAAGAATAAATTGAACTGGCTTTCAAACATCTTTGAGAATAAAACTATAATGGAGGATAATCATTTTTTAATTCTGAGAAGATATTAATATAAATAAAAAGGTTTTAATTAAAAGTAAAATTTTATTAAAATTATTTAAAAATTAAAATTATTAAAATTATATTTAATTAAAATTATTTATTTAAAATTATTTAATTTAAAATTAAAATTAAATACTCCTCAATACTCTGTTGTTATTCAGTTACTCAGTTGTGTCCAACTTTTGCAACCCCAGGGACTGTAGCCTGCCAGGTTCCTCTATTCATGGGATTTCCCTGGCAAAAATACTGGAGTGGGTTATCATTTCCTTCTCCAGAGGATCTTCCTGATCCAGGTATCAAAACCCCCTCTTTTGCACTGGAGGCAGATTTTTTAGCACTGAGCTACCAGGGAAGCAAGCTAATATTGAAAATTTAACACAATTTAATCAACTGATCAATCTGAGAAACTTTTGTTTGGTCAATATATTTGATTAAAATTATGTTCAGCATTAAAGATATATTAAAATATCCAAAAACATGTGAAAGGTTAAGAAGGGATATCACAACAAAGTCTATGACTAGAGATTTCAATTTGCAAAATCTATATAAAACAATAATCGAGGAACAGATGTAGGTAAAGTAATGGAGAGGGCTGAAGCTGCCCAAGAAGAAAAACAAAGGCTTCAGATAGATCCAATCTGTGGATTAGATAGATCTTCAGATAGATCTAGTCTGTGACTAGATTGGAGATCATCAATGACTTCTTATATAGTAGTTTCAGTGGCCCAGAGAGGATGCAAAGGAGACTGAGGATCTAGCATATTGCTTAAATCAGTATTTTAAATCTCTTCAAGAAGAGAAAGAGAAAGATGGATATTATTTGGGGAATGAGTTTTGAGAGTTTGTTCATTTTTCAGTAAGGCTTGAACATAAATATAATTATTATGTGTCTTTATAAGTAAGTACAGCTGACAATTGAACAACAGAGGGTCAATCCTTGTGTAACTTATAGTTGGCCCTTATACATGTTCAGCCAACCTGCAGACCATATAATACTCTAGTATTTACTAACGAAAAATTTCCACGTATAGGTTGACTGCTGCAGTTCAAATCCATGCTGTTCAAGGAACAACTGTAAATTTATTAAATGGACTTTTTCAAAGTAATCATCGTTAGTAAGTATTAGAGCACATAACCTTGATAATAGCTGTATTTTTGGTAGAAATTATTTTACAAACTAGTTCTCTTACATTTCACATTTGACTTCCCCTATAGAATATAATTCCAAAGGGCAGAGGTCTAGTCTGATCACTTCAACATTATGTCTCCAGCACATGTAGATGCAAAACAGAATTTTTGTAATAAGTATAAATTTAATGTTCACAATAACAGTGTTTCTACCTTCTGTTTCTTCTACATAGTTTTATAATGATGCATAGTATAATAAAAATATTTTTACAATCCCAGTAATTATTAAAATCATTTTTAAAATTTTATTTCAAGGCTTTTCTATTATCCTATACATAAAATTCAATCTAATTTTTCACTCTAAATCAGTGAGATTATACTAGTTTGTGGTGAGGTATCAGAACCAAAAAGTGCCAGCAGATTAATATGGTCAAATTTTACATATCCTGGATGCGCTATATCCACTGTGGGTCTGGGCATGTGTATATGCATGCAGGATGTCTCTTCTCATAGCAGTCTCTAAGCCTGACTGAGGCTTCCCACCAATATGCAGCTCCAAGTCATGCAACAGAGGAAAGAGGATGGAGGAAGTCAGATACCGGCTCTTAAACCTCTCACCTGTAACTGGCAGAACTCAAGCCTGCTAAGTCACTTTGGTTTCCATCTCATTTGCCAAATGAATCTGCAACCGTGACTGCCTTCAACAAAAAAAGGTGAGAAAGGGAAAACCTATCAATTGCCTCAAAAGCAAATATCTGGGATTATTTAGTAACAGTGATACTGCCTTCCTAGTACTTTCAGTTTACTGCTTCACCCTAACCAAAGAATGCTTGTGCTACACAAAAATGTTTGAGACATGCTAAGTCACAATTCAGGCATCAAGTCAATCCTAAACTATAATTCATAAAAACAATATGAATCCATTTGAATCACTTGCTATCAACTGACAGAACAAAAAGAATTATGTATCAAAATGGTATAACACTCAAGCTTAACAAAGCATGCGCCATAATAGTGAAGGGTGTTAAACATTCAGATAATGGTTGAAAATTATAATTATAAACATGGTAATGATGCTGAAGACATACCCTTTGTAATATATTAAAATGCTTGCATTTTTCTAAAGGCAAAAGAAACCATGTTATGGCTGGCAGTGGGATTGGCAGGGTCCCTTTCCGTAGGTACATGGTTTGTAGGGACACAAGGTCTACGTGTGTGAGTACAGGAAACAAAAACGGAAGTAACTGATTTCCCCCCCCCCCGGGTTTATTTATTTATTTTTTAATTTTATTTAGTTATTTTTTTTCCAGTGGGTTTTGTCATACATTGATATGAATCAGTCATAGAGTTACACGTATTCCCCATCCCGATCGCCCCTCCCACCTCCCTCTCCACCCGATTCCTCCGGGTCTTCCCAGTGCAAAACAGAAAAAGAGACACAGAAGTACAGAACAGACTTTTGAACTCTGTGGGAGAAGGTGAGGGTGGGATGTTTCGAAAGTAACAGATTTTTAGCTGCAGCACTTTCTTTTACGCTTTAGCATTGTCACAAAAAGATGCCATCAGAAAAAAGGTTAATACTGAGTTGTAGAAAGAGAATACTTGTCTTCTCAGATGGTTACCAGGGAAATACAGTTATGCATACAGATGGGTAAATACAAAAGATTGATTAACATCTTACTTCAAATTGAAATTAAATGTTATTATCTTCTTCAGGTCTCCTATTTTCTCCTTTTATGCTATCTTTACAAAATTTAAAGCAAACAGTTTCATTGACTTTCTTGGAAATCATGATGGAGAGAAAGATTATGAAAAGTAAAATCACTCAAAAAGAAATCATGGAAAAATATGTCTAGGTGTCTTTGCAGTCTTATGATTTTAGGTAACAATCAGGGTAACTTAAAATATTATATATTTCCTAATATATAATATTAGGAATAATTTATATATATATTATTTCCTAGGAAATAATATATATTTCCTATATATCTGACTTAAAATAGTATTTCCCTGCATTGTATTGAATTAGACATATAACTCATTTAGCATATCTGCTTCTTTTTTCTTATTATGTTTTGATAGATTTAGCAGACAAATTTTCAAATTCCAATCTGGAGTGAATATTTTATTTAGAGGTGTCCTTCATCCCTAGTAATTTTTTTTTTTTTGATGAGTTAATAACACTTTCCATTACTCCCTGCTAGTAATTTTTAATGAATTGGAATCTAGCCTAATTGTTCTACCATCATTTATACAATTTTTTAAAATATCTGAACTTTCATTATTCTTATTGAAGACAACACAAAATCTTCAAATTATTAGAGATCCTTAAGGAAAATGACTAATTTACATAACATAATGAAAAATGCATTTAGAGGCTAAACTTAGTACTTTTGACATGACAGATTTCTTTAAGTAGTCGAAAAGAACAACTATGAATTTTTTATGGCAACATTGCTGATTAGTTTATGCCAAGAAAAATTTTTCAAGATATCCTAAAGAAGTTAATACAGAAATGACAATCATATTCTTCATTATAATGTACTTATTTAAAATTCTGATATCATTGAGAGAGGATCACAAAAATATTCTCCAGCTTATTAACCTACCCAATATAATATCCACCTCTCCATTTTGCTGTAGAAAAATGACAATGGAATCCAAATTTCATATCTCAAGAAGGAGCACACTGGATTAAATAGACACTTTTAGTTTTATCCTTTGCCTTACGCTAGTCTATTATTGCAGTTATTATCCTTACGCATCTGAAAGATTTGTTTTCAAGATGTATTTATACACTTTACTTTTCTGAACACAAAAACATGGCTAAATCAGGTTTCCATGACCTGCAAAGAAGTCAAGTTTGCTGATACTGTACTATTCTGAAAAAATACATTATGAGCAAATTTGACTGCTCCTGAAAAACTCCTCCTTTTTTTATACAAGTTGTGACTTTATACTTATTCATAAATTATATTGAAATCAGAAGGCATAATTTAGAGACTTAGCTACATATTATAAATCTACTTTTTCATTTATATATAAAAATATTTTATCTAAATTTCTAGTGATGTTAGGATGATTATATCAGATGAAAAATCTTTGAAAGTTAGAGGCATGAGTATGTTGAGACATATGATTATCCACAATTAATAACTGTCTGAAATTCATGATTCATAGTAATATTTCCTACCACACCTGGGGAAGAGAGACTAGTCTGTGATGGTTAGGAGGAAACAATCAGTTCTTAAATCACATGAGTAAGCATAAAAGATCAATGATCAACTTAGATAAAAAAATATCTTCTTCATAATTCTTCTCTCTTTTGATCTTTTATGCTGTCTCTCTAAATTTTAAACTGACATTTTGGATAATATCAAGTGGTTGATTTTTTTTTTTTTTTTTTTTTTTGCTTATTTGTATTTTTCCCTGAATTCTTGAATCATTTTCAATATTGACTTTCAGTTCAGTTCATTTGCTCAATCGTGTCTGACTCTTTGGGACCCCATGGACCGCAGCACGCCAGGCCTCCCTGTCCATCACCAACTCCCGGAGTCTACCCAAACTCATGTCCATTGAGTTGGTGATGCCACCCAACCATCCTCTGTTGTCCTCTTCTCTTCCTGCCCTCAATCTTTCCCAGCATCAGGGTCTTTTCAAATCTGTCAGCTCTTTGCATCAGGTGGCCAAAGTATTGGAGTTTCATCTTCAACATCAGTCCTTCCAGTGAACACCCAGGACTGATCTCCTTTAGGATGGACTGGTTGGATCTCCTTGCAGTCCAAGGGGCTCTCGAGAGTCTTCTCCAACACCACAGTTCAAAATCATCAATTCTTGGACCCTCAGCTTTCTTTATAGTCCAACTCTCATATCCATACATGACTACTGGAAAAATCATAGCCTTGACTAGATGGACCTTTGTTGATAAAGTAATGTCTCTGCTTTTTTTTTTTTTTTTTCATTTTTTAAAATTAGTTGGAGGCTAATTACATTACAACATTGTAGTGGTTTTTGCCATACATTGACATGAATGCCTCTGCGTTTTAATATGCTGTCTAGGTTGGTCATAACTTTCCTTCCAAGGAGTAAGCATCTTTTAATTTCATGGCTGCAATCACCATCTGCAGTGATTTTGGAGCCCCCAAAAATAAAGTCAGCCACTGTTTCCCCATCTATTTGCCAAGAAGTGGAACCAGATGGGACCGGATGTCATGATCTTAGTTTTCTGAATGTTGTGCCTTAAGTCTTAAAGAAATATAACTAATGGGTCTATGTTATATTTTGTTCATTCTTCTCCAACATTGCATTTGGCAAATTATCCAAGAGAATATTAGTCTCATGGATATTACCCAGATAGCATTCTTACAACCTTGGTACTTTTCAAGATATGTTACATGATATTTTATCAATAGTCTCTTGTTAAGAATGACGATCGAGAAGTATTGGATTTAGAAACCTGTATATCTCCCAGGAACATACGTAAGGAGTCTGTTGATAACTGAAATTTGTAAAGTCTCAGGAGATTTGTACCCAAGAGTTAGATGGATGCTGTCAGAAAAGTTATGCATTAAGAGGTTGCCATCAGCAAAATTATAAAAATATTAAGAAGATGGTTTAGTGATCCCATATATGATTTTGTAAAAATATTAAGATATTATATCAGTATATTTTAGGTACATACACTAATTCAAATTAAAATTTTAGTATGAAAGGACAAAAACCATTATTAATCTTATTAGATATCTCAGAACAAATAGAATATTCTTACTATAACTGAGATTTAAAGACGTAAGAGATATGCTTGAGATTAAACAAATGAACTTTCTCCAGTTTGTCTAAACCCTGTGTTCTCTTCTATATCACTGAATTCTCACTTCAATGTATATGACAGCCTTTTTTGGAACAAGCTTTCCGCTATTTAAAATTTTAAAATTCTTTCAATCAGTTTTTATCAATAGTCATATGAATTAAATACTTATATCAGCAAAACTATTTTCTGCTACTTGAAGTCACTGGACCAGTTATAAAATGTCTATAATTTTCTTTAAATGTTTCAACTCTGTTTTCATTATTTACTATTAACATTTTAAGAGAAAACTTTTTGGGTTTTATGCCTGTTGGGCTAAACAGTATTTTCAAACCATTTTGGATTTTTATAAACCCTAAAAGAATATTCTCCTCTTAATATAGTTTTATGTGAATAACTATTAATAATACTTTTATTATAATTTAAGATAGGTGCAAAGTTTTTAATTTTTGATATACTATAACAATGGTATCACAGCAACTTTAAGGTATCCAATAGTGTTTAAAGTTTAAAATATGACGTTGTCAAGAAGAAAGTAAGTGAAGCCCTAAAGTAACATGAGAAATCAAAAATACAGAATTAGTTGAGAATTTTTTTGTTTTGTTTTTGATCATCACAAATATCCTAAATTTATGTAGGGCCTGCAAATGACCAGGGCTTCCCTGATGGCTCAGCTGGTAAAGAATTCACCTGCAATGCATGAGATCTGGATTTGATCCCTGGGTTGGGAAGATCCCCTGGAGAAGGGAAAGGCTACCACTCCAGTATTCTGGCCTGGAGAATTCCATAGAATGTATAGTCCATGGGGTCGCAAAGAGTCAGGCACAACTGAGTGATTGTCACTTCACTGCAAATAACTATAGAGTTTAAATTTCTTGTTCCACTTATATTCAGTTAAAGTACAATTGTTTTATGCATGTGTATATACGTGTGTGTGTGTGTATCTCCCTCTTTTAGTAAATAATCAGCAGGTATTCAATTTGCATCAGTGGTTTTGAGTTCACTCTAATGGACTGCTTCTCATCATTTGTTATCAGGGAAACTCTAATATTCTATTGTTTCATGATTCTTTATCAAACTTCCCCTGATATTTTGTTTTGCATAAATTCTTATCAGAATCTCTTACAATTGCTCCTAACAGTGTACCTAAAATATATCACATTTTAGGTGATGTTGGTCACATCCTTCAACAGTCATTAGAATGGTTAACTTCTCTATAATACTAAAATCTTTTCATGAATAAGCTCTTTTATAAAAGCTTATTTTTTTTTTCCCTTGAATGCTTACCTTCAATCCTTTTCTCCTATAGAAGTTTATATTAAAATTATGTTTATTTTGAATTCTTATTGATTTTACAATCATACACCCCTAAAAATATATGTAAATTTAAGAGTATTTTTTTTTTCCTGTGGTCATAATGCCAAGTGTTCTAACAATTATTCCAAAATGAGTTATTTTTATAACCATTACTAGAGCAAAGAAGCTATTAATAAACATATTTCTAATATTAATACATATTTAAAAAAGGGTATCATTTCATTAGAAATGTATCTTATAAAGCTTATGGAGCTAGTTTTCTTCACTTGATTCATACATTTGAATAAATTAAATTACTTACTGCTGAAATGAGAATAGTAAAGTATTTTCATTTATTCAATTATTCTCATTTAATCAATCCTAATCCATTTTTCCATATTTATAGATGTGAGTGTTGGCAAAAGTTTCAAATATATGTGCACAGAAAGAACAGAAAAATTATTTAAATTTACTCTTTGAATTTATAGGACTTAGTAAATATTCTAAAAAATCAATAAAGACCTACCACAAAAATTACTGTCAATGATCACTGACTGACAAATTATTTGGATCCCTTTTTCATTGTACTAAACAAACAAATTTGAAACTATCTTGCAAAAAGATTTGATATCCAGACATTAGAGTCATTCACATTTTCAATATTTGAGAAATTTTTTCAAATATTTTATTTACACTAATCTACCTGGAAATCTTTCATATAGAGCAGTGATTCTAAGCAGGGGAATATTTTGCAAACTGGGGGATATTTGGCAATGTCTGGGGACCTTTTGGATTTTCACAGTTGGTGGGGAGAAATAGTGGTAAGGAAGAAGTGCTATGGCATCAAGTGGGTAGAGGTCATAGATGATGCTAAATATCCTAAATTGCACAGAACAGTTCTCCATACCAACAAATTTTATGGTTCATATTTCCAATGATATAGAGGTTGAGAAACCTTGAAATGGTGATATTTTACTGATGAGGCTATAATGAGGCAGTGTTAAGGTCAAAATATCATTGGAAATTGTGTACCATAATATATTTTTAATTTGACATAACTACTAGTACCCACATATTTAAGCAAAATTCGAATTTTGCAGTACCTACCAATGTGATTTTAAAAGGCAAGAGAATGGCTCTGCATATACAGATCAATCGATGTAATATGCCACATCAAGAAAGGGAAAAATAAAAAACATATAATCACCTCAGTAGAGTCATAAAAAGCATTTGATAAAATTCAACAGTAATTCATGATAAAAACTCTTGAAAAAGTTGGTAGAGAGGGAACATATCTCAACATAATAAAAGCTACTTATGAAAAACCCACAGCAATATAATACTAAATGCTGAAAAGCTGAAAGCCTTCACACTAAAATCTGGAATAAGGAAGCCCACTTCCACCACTTCTCTTCAACACTGTTGGAAGTCCAGTCAAATCAATCTGGAGAAGAACATGGCAACCCACTCCAGTATTCCTGCCTGGAGAATCCCCAGGGACAGAGGAGCCTGGTGGGTTGCAGTCCATGGGGTCGCAAAGAATCGGACAGGACTGAGTGACTAAGCACAGCACAGCCATGGCAATCAGACAAGAAAAAAGAAATAAATGGTATCCAAATTAGAAGGGGAGAGGAACAATTGTCATTATATGCAAATGACATGATACTATATGCAGAAAACCCTAGAGACTCCACACAAAAACTACTAGAGCTGATAAATGAATTCAGCAAAGTAGCAGAATATAGGATTAACATACAGAAATTAGTTGTATTTCTTTACATTAGCAATTAAATATCATAAAGAGAAAATAAAAGAAAAACCCTGTTTGAACTCCCCACCACCACCAATCCCCAAAATAAAATATCAGAAGTAAACCTGACCAAGGAGGTGAAAGACTTATATGCTGAGAACTATAAAACATTAACAAAGGAAACTCAAGATGTTTCAAAGAAATGGAAAGATATCTCATGCTCTTGGGTTGGAGGAACTAGTAGTATTAAAATGGCCATACTCCTCAAAGCAATGTACAGATTTAATGTGATCCTATCAAATTCCTCAGGACATTTTTCAAAAAACTAGAAAAAATAATACTAAAATTTATATGGAACCATGAATGATCCAGAATTTCCAAGAAATCCTGAGGAAAAAGGACAAAGCAGGAAGCACATCGCTGCCCCTCCTTCCACCAAGACTTAAGACAGTACTATAAAACTACTATAATCAGAACGTTGTGGTATTGGCACTAAGAGAGACATGTGGATCAGTGAAACAGAACAGAGGGCCCAGAAATAAACCTGCATTTCTAAGGCCAATTGTCAGCAAAAGAGGCAAGGATATACAATGGAAAAAAGACAACCTTTTCAATAAGTGAGCTGGGAAAGTTGGACAGCTGCATGTAAATCAATGAAGTTAGAATACATCTTCACACCATATACAAAAATAAACTCACAATGACTTAAAGACTTAAATATAAGACATGATATCATAAGACTCCTAGAAGAGAACACATGCAAAACATTCTCTGACATAAATCATATCAATATTTTCTTTGTTCAGTCTCCCAAGGCAATAGAAATAAATGCAAAAATAAACAATTTGGACCTAATCAAACTTACAAGAGTTTGTTCAGCAAAGAAAGCCATAAACAAAATGAAAAGACAACCTACAGACTAGGAGAAAATATTTGCAAACAATGCAACTAACGAGGGCTTAATTTCCAAATTATACAAACAGCTCACACAACTCAACAACAACAAAAGCCAAATAGCCCAATCAAAAAATGGGCAGAAGACCTAAATACACATTTCTCCAAAGAAGATATACAGATGGCCAAAAGGCACATGAAGAGATGCTCAGCACTGCTAACTAATAGAGAACTATAAACTGAAACTACAATGAGGTACCACCTCACACCAGTCAGAATGGCTATCATTAAAAATCTACAAATACATGTTTCGATGCTGTTCGAACAGCATCAAAACATGTATATTATCTAGGGTGAAACAGATCACCAGCCCAGGCTGGATGCATGAGACAAGTGCTCGGGCCTGGTGCACCGGGAAAACCAAGAGGGATCGGGTAGAGAGGGAGGTGGGAGGGGGGCTCGTGATGGGGAATTCATGTAAATCCATGGCTGATTCATGTCAATGTATGACAAAACCCACTACAAAATTGTAAAGTAATTAGCCTCCAACTAATAAAAATAAATGAAAAAAAAAGACTCTACAAATAAATGCTGGAAAGGGTGTGAAGAAAGGGAACCATCATCTGCTGTTGGTAGGAATCTATATTGGTGTAACTACTATGGATATCAGTATGGAGGTTCCTCAAAATATTAAAATACAGTTATCAGATGATCCTGCAATCTCACTACTGGGCATATATTCAGACAAAACTAAAATTCAAAAAGACATGCAGCCCTAAACTCATAGCAGCATTATTCACAACAGCCAAGACATGGAAACAACTTGAATGTCAATCGTTGGATGAATGGATAAAGATGCCGTGGTACATATATAAAATGGAATACTACTCAGCTATAGAAACAGAATGAAATAATGCTATTTGCAGCAACATGGATAGACTTAGACATTGTCATATTAAGTGAAGTAAATCAGGAAGAGAAAGATGAGCACGATATTCTATCATTTATATGTGGAATCTAAGTAAGACACAAATGAATCTATCTATGAAAGAGAAACAGACTCACGGACATAAAATACAGATTTGTGGTTGTCAAGGGGGAGAGGGTAGGGGGGATGAACTAGGAGTTTGGGATTAGCAGATGCAAACCACTATATACAGAACGGATAAACAAGGTCCTGCTGCATAGCACAGGGAACCATATTCAACATCCTGTGATAAATCATAATTGAGAAGAAGTGAAAAAAAGAATGTATACATATAATTGAATCACTTCAATGTACAGCAGAAATTAACAACATTGTAAATCAACTACTCTTTAATTTTTTTAAAAAAGAGAGAAATTGAAGGAGGGACATTCCAAAATCATAACACACATTTATAATAGTTTTACTTTACATCTAATAATTAATAACTTTTAATTATGCTAAAGAAAGAATTGGAACATCATATAGACCTCAGAAAAATAGGAATTTGTTGTAACTGATAACATTATTTTTAAAAGTTTTAGGTATTATATTATTGAATGAAATCATACATAACTTGCAACTGAGAAAGGGTTGATTCATGAAGAATAGTCACCAAGATGATTCTTGTTCCCTGGAATGGGGAAAAGGTAGATACTGAAGTTGAGAGTAAATCTGTATCTTCCAGCATGATTGTCACAAAGTCATTCTATTTGCTAGATAAGACAGCTACCAGAAAGAAAAAAAAAAGGGGGAAAGAGAAAGAGAGATAGCAGCCATCAGGCAAAAGCAAGCATGGTGTTTTGCTTTGAGTTTGTCATTTGAATACAATTAGTGACCCCATCTTCACTATTTTTTTTTTTAATTATTTTTATTAGTTGGAGGCTAATTATTTTACAATATTGTAGTGGTTTTTGTCATACATTGATATGAATTAGCCATGAATTTACATGTATTCCCCATCCCGATCCCCCCTCCCACCTCCCTCACTACCCGATCCCTCTGGGTCTTCCCAGTGCACCAGGCCCGAGCACTTGTCTCATGCATCCAACCTGGGCTGGTGATCTGTTTCACCCTTGATAATATACATGTTTTGATGCTGTTCTCTTGAAACATCCCACCCTCGCCTTCTCCCACAGAGTCCAAATATCTGTTCTGTACATCTGTGTCTCTTTTTCTGTTTTGCATATAGGGTTATCGTTACCATCTTTCTAGATTCCATATATATGTGTCAGTATACTGTATTGGTCTTTATCTTTCTGACTTACTTCACTCTGTATGATGGGCTCCAGTTTCATCCATCTCATTAGAACTGATTCAAATGAATTCTTTTTAATGGTTGAGTAATATTCCATGGTGTATATGTACCACAGCTTCCTTATCCATTCGTCTGCTGATGGGCATCTAGGTTGCGTCCATGTCCTGGCTATTATAAACAGTGCTGCAATGAACATTGGGGTGCATGTGTTCTCTTTCAGATCTGGTTTGTTCGGTGTGTATGCCCAGAAGTGGGATTGCTGGGTCATATGGCAGTTCTATTTCCAGTTTTTTAAGAAATCTTCACACTGTTTTCCATAGCAGCTGTACTAGTTTGCATTCCCATCAACAGTGTAACAGGGTTCCCTTTTCTCCACACCCTCTCCAGCATTTATTGCTTGTAGACTTTTGGATAGCAGCCATCCTGACTGGCGTGTAATGGTACCTCATTGTGGTTTTGATTTGCATTTCTGGGATAATGAGTGATGTTGAGCATCTTTTCATGTGTTTGTTAGCCATCTGTATGTCTTTGGAGAAATGTCTGTTTAGTTCTTTGGCCCATTTTTTGATTGGGTCATCAATTTTTCTGGAATTGAGCTGCATGAGTTGCTTGTATATTTTTGAGATTAATCCTTTGTCTGTTGCTTTGTTTGCTATTATTTTCTCCCAATCTGAGGGCTGTCTTTTCACCTTGCTTGAACTAGAACAAATAATTTCACAATTTGTATGGAAATACAAAAAACCTCGAATAGCCAAAGTAATCTTGAGAAAGAAGAATGGAACTGGAGGAATCAACCTGCCTGACTTCAGACTCTACTACAAAGCCACAGTCATCAAGACAGTATGGTATTGGCACAAAGACAGAAATATAGATCAATGGAACAGAATAGAAAGACCAGAGATAAATCCACGTACCTATGGACACCTTATCTTCGACAAAGGAGGCAAAAATATACAATGTAAAAAAGACAACCTCTTTAACAAGTGGTGCTGGGAAAACTGGTCAACCACTTGTAAAAGAATGAAACTAGAACACTTTCTAACACCATACACAAAAATAAACTCAAAATGGATTAAAGATCTAAATGTAAGACCAGAAACTATAAAACTCCTAGAGGAGAACATAGGCAAAACATTCTCCGACATAAATCACAACAGGATCCTCTATGACCCACCTCCCAGAATATTCGAAATAAAAGCAAAAATAAACAAATGGGACCTAATGAAACTTAAAAACTTTTCACTATTTCTTTCTGGTGATCTTTTTGTTATGTCAGGAATCTTCCCTAGAAGCAGTGCATCCTTTAACAATAAAAAGGGTATGGAAAACCAAAGTTGTTAAATTAAAATTGGCATCACACTTCCTGCCCCACTCAACAAAATAGCTGAATTTAGAACATACCACTATGGGTCAAAAATCTTGTTTTTAATGTAATGCTTTTCCATAACAGAAATATTTCTGAGACAGGGAAAGAAAGACATGAAGGCTTAATTGCTGCATGCTGCCTTGATTAAGGAGACTTTATGAAAATTAGTATTTCAAGTTTTCTTCACTGATTTAGAAGTTTTAACACTTTAAGAAATTTCAAGATGGGTGAAAATATTATTTTATTTTTTTAAGTGGAAGAGATAAAAAGGAGAACTTCACAATTTCTTGCCTGAAGACAAATATTTGTTAGATCAGTCTAAAAAATGGAATTCATGGAAGCTGGGGTTTTTGGAAAGTGATTCCTTTAAGGCTATTCATGTTATTTTTGAGACTGGAATGAATTTGCATTTATACCTATAATTATAAATCTATCTCTATCCATAGCAGGTTTAATTTTTTTTGCTTCTCTAAGAATTGTCTGTTCATATATCTTCTATGGTAAATGTCCTGTTTATGTTTCCTAATGAACTTTTCAACAAAGTGTAACATGGATTAAGAAAAGCATACATATCAAAAATAAGTAGTGATGCAAATTTTCACATATATGTAACCAAGCACTCAGATAAGGAACAGAGTAGAGTTTCAGAAGACATATTTCCTCTTTAACTATGTCTTCCCTACTGCCTTTCAGCAATGTTTTTTCTAGTTTGTAGCATAGAGATTATGCATGTCTCTTTACAGATAGATGACTTTTGATGTTATTGTTAATAGACATTTTAATGCTATGTTAGATTGCTACTAGTTAACAGAAATAAAAATTAGTTTTACAGACTGATCTTGTATATAGTATCTTGTATTAGTCACGTATAAATTATATTGTTATGTAGATTTTTAAATATTTTCACATATACATAATAAAATATGATTCAGTTAAGTCTTCAGATGCTCAGTCACATCTGACTCTTTGCAACACCATGGACCGCAGCACACCAGGCCTCCCTGTCCATCACCAACTCCCAGAGTTTATTCAAACTCATGTTCATTGAGTCATTGATGCCATCCAACCATCTCATCCTCTGTTGTCCCCTTCTCCTCCTGCCTTTAATCTTTCCCAGCATTAGGGTCTTTTCAAATGAGTCAGCTCTTTGCATCAGGTGGCCAAAGTACTGGAGTTTCAGCTTCTACATCAGTCCTTCCAATGAACATTCAGGACTGCTTTCCTTTAGGATGGACTGGTTGGATCGCCTTGCAGTCCAAGGGACTCTCAAGAGTTTCCTCCAACCACAGTTCAAAAGCATCAATTCTTCAGTGCTTAGCTTTCTTTATAGTCCAACTCTTACATGACTATTGGAAAAATCACAGCCTTGACTAGACGAACCTTTATTAGCAAAGTAATGTCTCTGCTTTTAAATATTCTATGTTGATTATAATTTTCCTTCCAAGGAGCAAGTGTCTTTTAATTCCAAGGCTGCAGTCACCATCAGCAGTGATTTTGGAGCCGCCCCCACCAAAAAATTTTTCCTCATTTATTTGCCATAAAGTGATGGGATCAGATGCCATGATCTTAGACGGCAAGATCTTCTGAATGTTGAGCTTTAAGTCAACATTTTTACTCTCCTCTTTCACTTTCATCAAGAAGATTTTTAGTTCTTCTTCAGTTTCTGCCATAAGGGAGGTGTCATCTGCATATCTGAGGTTATTGATATTTCTCCTGGCAATCTTGATTCCAGCTTGTGCTTCTTCCAGCCCAGCATTTCTCATGATGTACTCTGCATATAAGTTAAATAAGCAGGGTGACAGTATACAGCATTGACTTACTCCTTTTCCTATTTGGAACCAGTCTGTTATTCCATGTCCAGTTCTAACTGTTGCTTCCTGACCTGAATATAGGTTTCTCAAGAGGCAGGTCAGGTGGTATGGTATTCCTATCTCTTTCAGAATTTTCCACAGTTTATTGTGATTCACACAGTCAAAGGCTTTGGCATAGTCAATAAAGCAGAAATAGATGTTTTTCTGGAACTCTCTTGCTTTTTCGATGATCCATCAGATGTTGGCAATTTGATCTCGGGTTCCTCTGCCTTTTCTAAAACCAGCTTGAACATCTGGAAGTTCACGGTTCACATATTGCTGAAGCCTGGTTTGGAGAATTTTGAGCATTACTTTACTAGCGTGTGAGATGAGTGCAATTATGCAGTAGTTTGAGCATTCTTTGGCATTGCCTTTCTTTGGGATTGGAATGAAAATGGACCTTTTCCAGCCCTGTGGCCACTGCTATGTTTTCCAAATTTGCTGGCATATTGACTGCAGAACTTTCAGAGCATCATTTTTTAGGATTTGAAATAGCCCAACTGGAATTCCTTCACCTCACTAGCTTTGTTCATAGTGATGCTTCCTACGGCCCACTTGACTTCACATTCCAGGATGTCTGGCTCTAGGTGAGTGGTCACCCTATCGTGATTACCTGGGTCATGAAGATCTTTTTTGTACCGTTCTTCTGTGTATTCTTGCCACCTCTTCTTAATATCTTCTGCTCTGTTAGGTCCATTTCATTTCTGTCCTTTATTGAGCCCATCTTTGCATGAAATGTTCCCTTGGTATCTCTAATTTTCTTGAAGATATCTCTAGTTTTTTCCATTCTATTGTTTTCCTCTTATTAATTACTGTAACTTATATCTCATTCCCCATAAGAAAAATGGAGACCTACTGTAGCAATTTAGTTGACTTGATCCTCCTTTCCTCCAATCCATGAAGAACCTGCCTGAAGAGAAGGGGATAATTATTGCACGAAGATACTGAGAAGTACATTTGTATCCTGCAACATAACATCATGCTTAGGTTTCTGAGATACAGTGTTTAATGGGCAGTCTAGTCAAATGAATATTCTATATCCTAAAAAATAATTTAAAAAAAATTAAATTTCTTGTCTGTTCTTCTGGTCTCTATACCACTCATTCACTCATTTCTTTTTTCTTTTTTTCCCCCTTCTTTCAGCCAAAGTTTGTTAACTGAATGTTCTGAACAAGGCACACGTGATACCTGTAAGCAATATATTTCCTTCTCTCCTGGAAACTTTTGGTTCTGCATAGTAAAATGCTCCCCAAATCTTGCCATTTATGAATAATGCATGAGACATGGGACTTACACAGAAAACAAAAGTGCTTTTATAAGCCTATCACTTATTCTAAAACATTTACTCTTCAGATTTAAAATTCCGTATGTTCAAATATACAAGGAAAGAACTGTCCAGTAAATTTTACTCATATCTTTCAGGAAAAGAAGCTAGAAAATACAGAAAATTTAACAATCATATAATCTGGGATTTGAAATCTTGCATGCTATCAATGGACTATATATGCCATTTTTTGTTTTGGAATTGATGCAAATATGGTCACTGTCACTGTGAATTTTATAGCTGGCAAGTTGATAACACTATACATACATGAACTGAGGTCTCAGAACTGCCCAGAAATCTTATTTCGCCCTCATACAACTTCATGGGTTCTCTACCTTTACTCCTAAAGCTATCTCTCACCTACCTGATTCCCAGCATACAATCTTATTTTACGATCACCTAAAAAGCAAATGTTATTAGCTAAGAGTTTTCTCATCTTTCTGACATAAAATCTCTAAACTCACCTGTATCTGTAGCTATGTTCTCTATACCTCTGGTTGTGTGTGCATGCTAAGTCGCTTCAATCATGTCTGACTCTGCAACCCTCTGTACTGTACCTGGAGCCTGCCAGGCTCCCCTATCCATGGGTACAATGGATGAAATGCCTTCTTCCTGTCAGGAACCAACAGTGCCATGGAGCCTCACCACTAATAAAGTCTCAGAGAAATGACATGAGGTGTTATAGACTTTCCTTTATCTTCATCCTCTATGCATCTATTACATCAGTCCTTGAAATCACCAATTTTCAGTCTGATCTTATGGCCAATACACTCACTGATCCTGATTCACAGCCATAAGGTTTTGTAGGAATTGTTTAGATGTAGTCTTCTTTTTCTGGTCTTCCTTTTTTTCCCAGTCACATTTCCACCCAATCTAAACTGGCTTTTACTCTTACAGTGCCACCTAAATGGAACCTTTTTATGATCTGTGTAGGAAACATCAAGTGAAATACTTGCTGGCGCATTAAGATTCTTTCAGTAAAAATTTCTTTCACCCTTCTGGTATCTCCTGGCTAGGGCTGATTAAAATAAGGGCAGAGTCAGCTAAACAAAACTGAACTATTTATAAATCTTTAAATGGGATTTAAATACTTAAATAGTGAGATATAAAAGCTAAAAACTGTTATTGACCAGTCCTCTCCCAGAAATGTCCATAAGATCCTCCTACCGAAAGATCTTGCAGCAGCTCGTGTTTGTAACATCCTTGGCCTTACTTTGCCCTTGTTTTACTTTGATGGACTCTTAAGCAAATATAGTTTATAGTCCGAACCATGACACTTTGGAGATTTAGTGGGAATGCTATTAATCATTATATCTAGAGACCCTGCATAATCAGGAATCTCCCAACAACAACAACAAAAAAATAAAAAATAAAAGGAATTCAGCAACTTTTCTTTTTTGCCCAAGTCATTTCCTGTTGTATGCCATCAAAAATATTAACTGAGTCACTTATGCGGCCCTTCATGTTGCTAAATATAATGGATACTTCAGTCATTATCTGAGTTTATTTTTCAGCAGCATTAGTCACCACAGACTGCTTTTCCCTGCTGATACTCTCCTCGTAACTTCTACATTTGTTTTTTTTTTTTTTTTTTCTTGCTTCTTCTAAGTGTCGTTTGTAGTCTCCTGACTGTAGAGACAGAACTCTTCCTGGATCCTTCGCATCTCTGCAAATCGTGTGGGAGGCACGACTGCTTTTTGTTTCACTCTGCTTACACAAGGATGTGTGTACAGCAAACAACTTGAAGGATCAGGATACTGTTTTAATCTGGAGTATGCTTATTGTCCAGGATAATAAAGGTATAGTCTCCCTCCACAGCAAATGGCAGGATGACTTCATTCTTTATAAAAGATTTGGGTTCCTAATTTCAAGGTTTCTGATCTATAACCCAGCCCAGCACATATATAGACATCAACCCGGACCCATTCTCATGACCTATGGGATTTGGGGGATAAAGAGAACTTCAGTAAATATGCTGACACTCATGGTACTTGCTGAGACATGAGTAATAAAGTGTACTTTTATATACTTTATTGATAGAGTCAGAGCCTAAGGTTTTCTATCGGTATTAATGAAATTACTTCAGGCTAAATTTTTAGCTTATAAATGGGGCACAATCACAGACCCTTCTTAGTTTTTTAATTGACATGCAATACTGTGTAAGTTTAAGGTATATAATGCATTGATTTGATACATTTATATATTACAATATGATTACATTACCTAACGTAGTGTTAGCTACAACCTCCATCAGGTCACATAATTATCATTTCATTTTGTAGTAAGAATATTTACAATCCAGTCTCTCAGCAACTCTGAAGTATAGTTGACCCTTGAACAATCCTGGGGTGTGGGGTTCCAATTCTCTGCAGTTGAAAATCTGTCTATAATTTTACAGTGACTCTGTATCCACAGTTCCACATTCTTGGATTCAACCAACTGCAGATTGGTTGAAAGCCTCTTTATATAAGTGGACCCTGCAGTTCAAACCCTTGTCCAGCAGCCACTGTATATAATACAGTATTGTTGACTATAATAATCAGTGTTATATATTTGATCTTCAGAATGTATTCATCTTTTAACTGCAAGTCTATACACTTTGACCAAAATCTCCCCAATTCCCTCATTCCTCAGTTCCTAGTAACCATGATTCTAGTCTCTGTTTCTATGAGTTCAATGACAAAAACTATGATATCACTTACACATGGAATCTATAAAAGCCTGCACAGCTCTTGACACTCATCCTTTCTGGACTCTCTATAGAATGTAGTTCCTCAGGGACCCACTCTTCTCCCATTCTGTTAGCTCCTGGGTGATTCCATCCATTCATAAATCCTAACATCTATTTCATGTTATTGATAACTAAATTTCTATCTCTCACTTTCATTCTTTTCCAAGTTCCAGATGCATGTACTCATCATAAGAATAAGGTGTTCCAGATTTAACTCTTTACTCCCCTGAAAACCTCTGTGTATGCTGCTTCCTTACTCATACTCCTTGGAATATGCCAAACCTTTCCTTATTCCCAGGATGTTCACACGTGTATCCTACTGCTAGAAAGACCGCCTGTTAAATCTTCTTCTGGTCATGCTCTACTATCCTATAGGCTTTCTTGCAGAAAGACTCTTCTGACAATTCAACATAAATCAGGTCCTTCATTTTTACTCAGGCCCCCCCTTCTCCCACACACAGAATTTATCATCATTTGTCATTGTATATTTATTTGTGTGGGGTAAAATTGGTCTTGATCACCATGCCTGTTTGGTTTTGAAGCTGAGTGAATTTAGAAAACACATATTTTCTGTCTGATTCTCTCTTTCATTCTCAGTGCCACACCTAGTGCTAGACAGAATAGCTTATTATTATTTGTTGAATAGATGCAGGCAATAGATGTTTTTCACTAAAACTCTTCTAAAATCAACCTATCCTCCCTTCTTTACAGGAAATGGATTTGCTGTCTAATATTTTGCCTGATTTTAAAATATTTTAATTTTCTTTGTGTTAAAGCAATTTATTATTTTTTTCTGGTCCATTTAAAAATACATGGAGAAAAATCCAAGAGAAAGAAACTGGTTATCATTTCTCCATTCCAAAGACACAAATTAGATTAAAACAGTAAGTTGTCACAGAAATTAAATTACCAAAGTCAAAATCTCTAAATTTAACCAGGGTAAAATCTATAGTATAAAAAAGACTTATTATGCAAATATTTTGTCATTGTCACTCACACATTAGGACTGACTCTCTTGTGTTAGAGATCTTCAAGTTCATTTTTCTTGATTAGTTAGAAATAACACGTAGAAATTACATTTTTTATTTTTAAAATATTGAAAGTTCTTTCATATAAACAACAACATATATATTAAAAGTCATATTAAATATATTAAAAATAATAGTCACTGATTCTTATTACCCAGTATCATATTTTCACTTAAACATATATTCTTTTTAAAGGCAAACATATCACACCCTATTTAAATTACATGGTCCAAAGTTATATGCTAGTATAAGAAAAAACTTAAATAATTTTAGATATCATTTCCTACAACCAGAGAGAAAAAAGCTAAGACTGCAAAGAAAAATTGAATTCAAAAACATGAAATGCAACCCTGTACTATTAGAGTCACAAATTGTTGCTTTGAGAGACTAAAAAAGTATGATGATCTTATGTACACGATTGCTCTGCTCTTATACTTCCTTGAAGATTGAAAAATTAAAAACTGCAAAGCAGTTTACACCATAAAAGCAGATGATGTATAAGAGCCACTTAAGTTGCAGAAGTACTACCTGTCATTATATCTCCCACACCACTGAGACAAATTAGGTGTTTGAAAAGCAATAATGTGCCTTTTACTTGGAATGCTCAGCCTTTAATTTCCTCTCTGTGGAGTAGCTCTAATGTGATGGTGCCTGTCTCTGTTTAATCTGAATATTATACTCTTTCTTTATAAAAGTGAAATATAAAACCCTAAGAAATCTTTTTTCAATTTGCATTTATGCTGTCCATTAAAAATATAGCACTCCCAACCATTTCCATTACATACAAAAATATGTGTTTCCTGCATTTTAAATCTTTGTAACAGGACACTAAAAAGGACTCATTCTTCCTCAACTTCTATTGAAATGTCAGTGAGACAGAATTGGATACCAAAACGATTGTGAGACTAATATGCATATGGAGCTTTTCAGAGAAAAGGATCCACCACTTTTGAGTTCTAGCACTTCCCCCAAGAATATAAAAATGAGATCAAAATTTGAAAAGGAGAGATTTTATAAAATAGCTCTATGAGGCTCTTATCTTACTGGTCAGGGCTTGGAAAAATTAGAACATGTAAATATGTCCATCTTAGTCTAGATCAAGGACTCATGGCTGAGCCACATCTTAACAATCTATAGTGGAATTATGGGTGGATGTCTGAATTCCAACCCCTCACCTATTTGCTCAGGAATTCTAGAGTGGAGATTAAATGTTACAGGTATCACTGATTTAGCAACAGAGCCCAGAAAATTTCCAGAGTTTGTTGAATTGTTGAATGTTTCCATTGGGTCTTTTGTCCATGGTGGGGTTACCATGGCTATTTTCAATAGGGCTAAGTGAATCTTAGGAAAAAGAGATCTTGTTCCACTGAATCACCCAGTAGATGCCAAAGAGATCGAACACTACTGAGTGACTTTCACTTACTTACTTATTTATGAAAAAGAAGGAAATTCACTGTTTATGAAAACATGGTTGGTCCTTGAGGACATTATGCCAAGTGAAATAAACCAGACAGAGAAAGATAAATGTGCTGTGATTTCACTTATATTTGGAATCTAAATGACAAGACAAAAAACCAAAAACAGAGATACAGAGAATAGACTGGTGGTTGCCGGAGGCTGGGTTGAGGGTGGGCAAAATGGGTGAAGGTGGCCAAAAGATGCAAACTTCCAGTGAAAAATCCATTAATTGCAGGAAAAGTACATCATTTGCAACATGATGACAACACTTAATAATACTGTATTGTAACGTGAAGGCTGCCAAGACATGGGTTTGGGTGGACTCCCCGGGAGTTGATGATAGACAGGGAGACCTGGCGTGTCTCATGGAAAAAGAGCCTCGTAGGCTGCAGTCCATGGGGTCGCAAAGAGTCAGATATGACTGAGCTGAACTGAAGAGAGGTAATTCTAAAAAGTTCTTATCACAAGAATACAAATTTTTAACTATGTTTACTAAATGAAATGTTAACTAGACTTATTGTAAATATTAGTCGCCCAGTCGTGCCCGACTCTTTGCGACCCCATGGACTGCAGCCTACCAGGCTCTTTTGTCCATGAGATTTTCCAGGCAAGGATACTGGAGTGGGTTGCCATTTCCTAGACTTATTGTAGATCATTCCAACCTGTAGAAATATTAAGAGATAAGTTATGCACATGAGAGTACTATGATATTATAGGTCAATTATATCTCAATTTTAAAGGTTAAATAAGTTAAAAAATAAAAATAAATTACATAATTCTGTAAAATTTGACATGATTAACGTTAAAAAACAAAAACATAAGCAAAATATTTGAAACTATTTTCCTTTAGAATGGGTAGAATTACCATAAAACACACCAACTTTATTCAAAGAAACTACTTTGAGAAACCAGCCTTTAACTATGTAGTGAGTTATATAAAACATATTTATAGGAGTTTCTCATATTTTAGTATCTATTACCTATATAGAAACTTTATTATTTTTTCTTCCACTTTTATTGAGATATATTTGACATGCAGTACTAAGTAAGTCTTGGAGACAGAAGTGGCAACCCACTCCAGTATTCGTGCCTGGAGAATTCTGTGGACAGAGGAGCCTGGCAGGCTACCATCCATGGGGTTGCAAAGAGTTGGATACAACTGAGCAACTGAGCGCGCACACATCAACAGATCTTATAAATGGAAGTCTGTACCTTTCAACTGCCTTCATCCAATTTCTTCTCCCCTTCCCCACCCCACCCACCTCTGATGACCACAAATCTAATCCCTTTTTCTACGAGTTAGTGTGTTTGTTTTTGAATTATGATTGACCAATGACATTGTTAGTTTCTAAGAAACTACTAGTAATTTGACATTTTATACATTATAAAATGATCATTACAGTAAGTTGTTACCATTTGTCACCTTACAAAGATAAAATATAATTATTGACTATATTCCCCACACTGTACATTTCGAGCCTGTGACTCATTTATTTTGCAACTTGAAGTGTGTACCCTTATCTCCCGTTCCTATTTCCCTCCTTATTATTTTTAATTTAGTCATTCAAGTGAAACAAAATTTTACCGAATAATCTAGGGATATGGTACAGAATAAATGCATAAAGCACATTAAAACACCAAGCTATATCAAGTAAGTTATGATTATGATAGCATTTTGTCTTCTGTTTTGTTCTTTGTCATGCATAAAGAATGCCATAAATATTACTTTTAGGAAGAAATAATTTATTCCTTCACTAAAGTCCAAAAGTATTTATCTCTTACTCCTATATGGCTCTCTCTCTTATATATTGTTGTAACTCATGTTGTGTTATTATCTCCTGGAAAAAAAAAAAGAAAGCAAATTTCTTGATACCAGGCAAGTTCCTTGTCTTATTCACTATAGGCATATGTTAAAGATATTCTAAGGTAATAGAATAAAGTCCACCGCACACAAGTCCAGACCACCACAATAAAGTCTATATTGCAATAAAGCAAGTTACATGGATTTTTTGATTTACCAGTTGCATATAAAAGTTACGTTTATACTATAGTGTAGTCTGTTAAGTAGATGGTAATGATAACCCTATACGCAAAACAGAAAAAGAGACACAGAAGTACAGAACAGACTTTTGAACTCTGTGGGAGAAGGTGAGGGTGGGATGTTTCGAAAGAACAGCATGTATATCATCTAGGGTGAAACAGACCACCAGCCCAGGTGGGATGCATGAGACGAGTGCTCGGGCCTGGTGCACTGGGAAGACCCAGAGGAGTCGGGTGGAGAGGGAGGTGGGAGGGGGGATCGGGATGGGGAATACGTGTAACTCTATGGCTGATTCATGTCAATGTATGACAAAACCCACTGAAATGCTGTGAAGTAATTAGCCTCCAACTAATAAAGAAAAAAAGAAAAAAAAATTAATAAAAAATTTTCCACTGAACAACAACAAAAAAAAGTATGCAACAGCATCATGCCTAAAAAAACAATGTGTGTGCCTTAATAAAAAACTTTATTGCTAAAATATGCTAAATATTATCTGAGTCTTCAATGGGCTATAGTAGTAAATAACATCAAAGACCACTCCCTGATCACAAATCACAATAAATAATAATGAAACAGTTTGAAATATCACAAGAATTACCAAAATGTGACACAAAGACATGAAGTGACCAAATGCTGTTGGAAACATGGTGTTAAAAAGACTTGCTTGATACAAGGTTGCCACAAGTATTCAATTTGTAAAGTCTAAGTGCAGTAAAGCACAATAGAATGAGGCATACTTGTATTTCCTTCTCTCAGTGTCTTTCAAAGGATGGGTATTGATAAAATAAAAATTATTAAAAGATGAGACTATAAAATGAAGTACCTACCAACAAAGTATTAATCATTTATTTTAAGTAATACCATTCGAGAAGTACATGAGGGATATATAAACAGATTCTGAAACAGTAACCAGCAATTTTAGGAAAGTAGCCATAATATCACTGAGTTTCACAAAATCGATTTTTAAAATTGTCCAACTGAATTAATTAAATCAATCAATTTAGATTGTTACTTGGTTTCTTTTTTCCTTCGATATTATCTTCCGTGGTGTCTTTTTGGGGGTATTATATCTTTACTATTTACTTTGTTAGATCTGATAGGCAAAATTGTTTTATATTTACATGTTATCTCTGAACTTTATTATATATGATAAATACTTTGAAGAAGATTCTATATGTTGTTTAACTCATAAACGGTCTTATGCGTCTCTGTTTACCTCTTCATGTATGGTCTTTACTATTAAAATTTTCATGGTTTAGTTTATATAATAGGACACAATGCTGTTGTTTAGTCATTAAGCCATGTCTGGCTTTTGTGACCCCATGAAATGTAGCCCATGGGATTTCCCAGGCAAGAATACTGGAATGGGTTGCCATTTCCTTCTTCAGGGGATCTTACCAACCCAGGAGTCAAAGTGCTATCTCCTGCATTGAGATGATGATTCTTTACTATTGAGCCATTGGGGAAGTAATAGTTGAGTGTAAGTAGGCCAGGCTTATAAAAATCTGAATGAAAATAAAATTATCCAAACATTGCATAGTATTCAACTCTTTCCTTGACTTTGTTTGTGGAAATTCAGACTTGGTTGTTGTTGGCCATATTTTTCCATCTTAATATTCCAAAGAGATTTTAGAGTGATTTACTTTATGAAATGAGAAGAAATTGGATTTTAGACCTTTATATTGACCCACTCTTCAACCATTAATGAAATCATTTCCTTCATAATTGGACTCCCTTGTAATCTTATCATTTACTACATGAAGGTGAGATTACTCAATCACATCCTTCATGACTTCCTGAAGGTTTCTAAAGGTATCACCTTTAGATCATCATCTTGGGTAATGGGAATTATATGAGATCACAAGCTCCCATGGTGTTGTGAAAGTTAATGAGGACGAGGATGTCTTTGATTCAAGCTCCTTTTGGAGAGAATTTCTCTCTTTCTTTTTAAAATAGTACTTTTTTTATAGAGACACATAGCTTTCTGTCATTCCCACTGGAAGAATATTGTCTTCAAGGTATTGTTGTATAATGGTGAAATAGTTATCAGCAGTAGTTAAACCGTAAAAACAAAAACACTTCAACGAAAACAAACACGTCAGAAGTATAAAAAATGACAAGAGAGAATATGTGAAAGAGAGTCAGTGATAATACAGCATATGATTCTTAAACATATATGAGGAGGAGAAAGAAAGTGAAAATGAAGTTGCTCAGTCGTGTCTGACTCTTTGCAACCCCATGGACAGTAGCCTACCAGGCTCCTCGGTCCATGAGATTTTCCAGGCAAGAGTACGAGAGTGGGCTGCCATTTCCTTCTCCAGGGCATCTTCCCAAACCAGGGATCAAACCCGGGTCTCCTGCATTGCAGACAGACACTTTACCGTCTGAGCTACCAGAGAAGAAGATAATCAGACAAAAATAAGTGACACTATCAGAGGCCAAAAGGACATGTTCATGCAGAAATGCTTGATATTACCAAGGGTCTGAACAATCCTTTAACCTCAGTATTCAATGGAGAAACTAAAAGGTCATGCCATACTTGCAGACTGAATATCTCTCTGAAGAGAGGGATATAAAACAATGAACTATGTTTCAATAAAAATGATTAAGAACTCTTTCAAAACCACATTTGGATTTAATGCATCTTTGCATATTTCAAAGTCAATTCTTTGAATTTGCTTTTGCAGTATCTTTATTGTGTTTCTCATTTTGGCCTCTATTACTTTTTCTCACCATGTTTGTGACAGAAATTGAGAGGACACTTTCACTGTGATGCTAAAAAATGAAAGTGGTCTCTGACCTGATGTACCTGTAGAGAAATTCAGTATTTCACATAAAACTGTCCTCAGTGTATAAAATATAAAAGCTATGTGACATACTTGAGAAAGTAGGAAAACTAAGACTATAACTGTTTCTGGTAAGGTGTAAAAATCTGACACATATTCAAATTATCTGTAACATTTTATTCTAACTGGGTGAGCACTGCTAAATAATTTACACTTAAAGCCAATATGTAACAGGGCCTTTCAAATTTATTTTCAGATGAAATATGTGAAGAAACAACATCATATTTTACAGTATATAAACTTGTTTAATATAAAGTACAAATCTCTGAAGACAAATTATAAAATATCATATCTATAAGTTATCTATCATTATTTTTAACATTTATTATGCCTTCCAGTGGCTCAGCAAGTAAAGAATCCACCTGCAATACAGGAGGCCTGGGTTCAATCCCTAGGTCAGGAAGATCCCCTGGAGAAGGGAATGGCTAACCATTCCGGTATTCTTGCCTGGTGAATTTTATGGACAGAGGAGCCTGGCAGGCTATAGACCATGTTATCATAGAGAAATGGACATGACTGAGTGACTAACATTTTCACTTTTTATGCATAATTGAGGAACTTTTCCCTTCCTCCCTCTCTTCATCTTTACTTTCCATCTCTTTCTCAATGCATATGTAAATATATATAAAGAAAGAGAAATACACATATGTGTATATGTATCCTCATGTTTATGATGAAGTGTAATTAAGCTGTTAACATAGTCATAAATAGAATTGAAAAATTTTCTCATGTTCTCCTGCTATTTATAAATATAGCATGATGTTATTAGCCTTATTGTACTTCACTACAAACAGGAACAATCATTTAAGTACTTAAAACTTATTTTAAATATGTTTTAAATGTTTAAATATTATGAAAGATGAAATATTATGAAAACAACTTTTGAGTTGTTTTGAGCATCTCTTTAATTATAGATGCATTTGATATTATACAGTGTACTTATAGTTATTCACCACACTATAACTAATGCACTATGACAAGTAATTTTATTCATTTATTAAATGCTAATAGATGCATAAACATATTCTATTTATTGTTATAGAAGCAAAGATATAGCAATACACAAAGAAAAAATAATGCTCCCTTGACTCACGGGTTTTATAATGCAGAGAGGGAGACAGACAAAAAAAGATAAGTATGAATATATATAGTATATTAGATGTTCAGTCATCTATAAAGGAAAATAAAGTAGAAAAGAGTAGGTAGTGACAGACGAGGGCAATTTACAAGTAAGAAGTTAATACTTGAATAAAGACATAAGGAATACAAAACAATGGGCCACACAGTTATCTGGAAAAGGGAATTTCAGCAACAGGGAGTAACAAATGCAAAGGCTTTGAACCAGCAATGAAATACTGCAAGGAATCCACTGTGATGGGAATAGAAAGTGATGACAAAGTGTTGGGAGATAACCTTGAAGAGGTAGGTAGCTGGGATTGCAGATCACGTAGGGTTTTGTAGGCTTTCCTGACTACGTATTTTGTTCTGACTGATACTGGAAACCTCAGAGGCTTTTGCACAGATAGTGAAATCTCCAATTTGCTTTGTAACAGGATATCTCTGGCAGTTAAGATGAAAATCAACAGAAGAGGACCAAGAGTTACATCAGATTTAAAAAGGTACTTGCAATTTCCCAGGTGAGAAATGTCTGTGATATGACATGGTGGTAGTAAAAGTATTAGAAAGAGGTAAAAAGTCTAGTCCTATTTTAAAAGTTGAGCTAAGAAAATATTGTTGAAAGACTAGAAGTCATAAAGAAGAGAAGGAAAGTATTCTAGGTGACTCCAAAATTTGACCTGAACTATCAGAGAGATGGAAAAATCATGAGTTAATATGAGGAGATTTTGGAACCAAGGGGCCAAGATTAGAATTCACTTTTGAAAATGGTGAATTTGAGATGCAATTGATATTTGGATTGAGGTGGAATTTGAGATGAAAATGGTGAAGAGATAGAGTGTTTGCTTAAATGTGAGTCTAATGTTCATGGGCAAGGCCAAGGAAAGAGATGCGATTTGGGGATTCAACAGAGGCTGGCTTGGTGGTGAAAGAATCCACCTGCAATGCAGGAGACCCAAGTTTGATCCCTGAGTCAGGAAGATCCCTTGGAGGAGGACATGACAACCCACTTCAGTATTCTTGCCTGGAGAATCCTATGGGCAGAGGAGCCTAGTGGTCTACAGTCCATAATGTCACAGAGAGTCAGACACGACTGAAGCGACTTAGCACGCAAACACAGTGGAAGGATGATTTTTAATGCCATACTCTGGATGAGACCATCAAGAGATTAAGTCACATAAAAGTGAAGAGAGTCAAGAGTTGAACCCTGGAGGCACCAGCAATAAAAGTTTAGAGAGATAAGTAGGAATAAGCAAAGGCCATTAAATAAATGATCAGAGATACAAAAGGAAATGAGGAAATCATGCAATTCCTAAAACCTCATGAATGTTTTGGGAGGTGAGAGTGATCAGAGTCTCCAAATTCTACTTCTAGATCAAGATGAGATTTGAAATAAAGTTGTATGTAAATGATTCAACAATTATTTGACTAAGTTTTTCATTAAGTACTCACCGAGGTTATTTCTAAAGGAAGAATACATTTGCCAGTGTTTATCTGACTTCAAATAAAACTTTAAAACTTATAAATAACATTTCAATATGTAAAAAAGAAAATGTAGGTTATTTTTAAAATGACAGGTAAAAATATCAGCATCTTGTCACTTTGATATAAAAATGTAAAAATATATTTCATCTTGACTATTAGCAATAATGTCCAATAAAAAAAGTCTTATTTTTAAACAATAAATGTTAAAACAATACTTTAAAAACATCATATAAGCATAATTGAGCTATGTGGATGTAAAAATGATCTTCTGGGATGCATTATATAAACCATGGAATTTGAATTAGCCCAATATATTAACATATAAATGAAATTCCCAGCCCAGTTAAACAAAACCTATATTACAGACATCACCATATCTTAATCAATGGACGTTTCCAATTTGAAAAACATTTTTCATTGTTCTGACTATGAAAGGACTATAGCTATTTTATAGTGAGTTCATAATCTGATTCTAACCCACGAGTCCAATTTCTTCCAATTCCTGCATCTCTCTGCCTAGCCCATCTACATTTTACATGAAACTTATTGTCTTCTGAGCATAAATCCTAAATCCATTTAAAACTATCTGCTTTTGTGACATGATCCCAGCTAACTTTAAGAAACAAGTAACCTATTCATCATCTTCTCTCATTTCCTCAGTAATTTCTTGAAAACGCTTCTCTAACTAAGGCTTCTGCTCCTGTGTTAAGCATTGTCAGCATTGCAAATGCTCTTCCTGGCTTACATAGTCCAAATCTGTTTCCTTTGTCCTCAAAGTCTTAGATTTCATTGCATTTTGTGCCTTTTGTACTCATCTTGTTGACTGAAAACCTGCCCCGTGCTGTGCAGAACCACAATTCTATAGAGGACCACAGGGATTGGATGCTAAGTTAAAGTTCTTGTTCTTTGTAGGCTATGTGTGAGATATTGGTGTATTATCTATTTTGTTGAAGGCAGGCCTTATTCAAAATCTTCTTGTAGTCTCTTCCTGGATTCATGCCTATTTTATGGATTTCCTTCAACTTCATATAATTTTGTATTGCCCCTTAATGACTTACACATGAAGCAAGCATTGAGCAAAACTATCAAATATTAAAGTGAAATGAGTAACGAAATGCTCCCCCTGTCTCAGTTAGCAGGTCAGTGCATCCATTTTCCAGTTGCTGTGAATGAGGGTGTTCATAGCTAATGACTACCCTTCTTCTACAATGGACTGCTCATTGGACTTGCCTAACTGAAGTTACTTCCTCAGGGAAGTTACATCCTCTCTCCCTCTAAGATTGACTGGCACTGAGGTACAAAGATCCAGCTCCTTTTGTTGTTGTTTCGTTTTCTTTTTTTGCTTCATTGAAAGACAACTAGACTGTCTGGGTCATACTCCAGAGCACTCTCCCCCTACTCCCCAATTTCCAAACTCAACAACATGTGTATATACAGAACAGTAATACATAATAGTGGGGGGAGGGGAAAAGATCCAGAATAATGTGTATGTTACGGGACCATTTTTTTTTTTTTGTAAAAGACAGAATATAGACATCGCTGTTGTTGTTGTTTGGTCACGCAGTAGTGTCCAACTTTTCTGCAACCCCATGGACTGCAGCCTACTAGGCATCTCTGTTCATGTGATTTTCTAGGCAAGCATACTGGAGTGGGTTGCCATTTCTTCTTCAGGAGATCTTTCTGACCCAGGGATCGAACCTGTGTCTCCTGCACTGGCAGGCAGATTCTTCACCACTGAGCCACCAGGGAAGCCTCAGTATAAACATGTTTCTGTAAACATAGAATATCTCTAGAAATATACACAGGGAGAAAATAAAACATACCTCTATTTGAGTGTTTGAGATATTAAGAGAAAAATAAAGAAGAAAATGTATTCCTTTTTTTTTTTTTAAATTTTAAACTTTTTACTTTATATTGGAGTATAATCAGTTAACAATGTGATAGTCTAAGGTGAACAGTGATGGGACTCAGCCCTACATATAGATGTCTCCATTCTCCCATAAACCCCCCTCCCATCCAGACTGACACACAGCATTGAGCAGAGTTCCACATGCTACACAATAGTCTCTGCTAGTAAAATACTGTACTATGTGCATAAATTACTTATTTAAAGTATTATTATTGTTTTCATTTTCAAAGGTGACTGATTTTATCAGTAGGTGTTTTAACTTTGTGTCCAAGGCTAGCCACTATTAGGAATCAGAGACAACGTCATAAAAAATCAAATTGTGACTCCTTTGTCTGAGATAGTTTTGGCTATAATTCAGACACCTGATGGGTTGGAAAGCATCACAAGTTCAGATCAGCATTTCGGGGAGCTCGGGTGTGAGTCTGGCAGTGATTTTGATGAATCTGGGACATCGCAACCTATCTGCTTCATGGAATAAGCTTCAGTCTTCAGGCAGGTGATCAGTGAAGAGCTGTTAGTTTGGCAAATGGCTAACTGATGAATTATATACATTTTATGAATTATATTTTTAAAGTTCAAACTTATGCTTATATAATGTGAAAAATAACTTGCATCTAAAGGAATTGCATAGGAAAGAATCCATGGGGAGGAGAAATATATCAGACAAAGAGGAAAATATTAAAAATTTTAAATCACATGCCGAAATATAAGCAAAATTTGATTTACTTAACCAAAATATATTGAAAATAAGGATTGTGGAAGTGATTCAATAGGGATCTATTAAGATTTCCAAGATATTTACTGAAACCCAGATTTAGCTATCTTGGAAATCCAATGAAATTCAATCAATATATACATATTCATTTTGCTTTATTTTTAGTTTTATAGTACTATCCAAGCCTTGATGTCAACTATGCCATTAAACAGGGCTGAGTATAATAGGTATGAAAAAAGTCACTTGGATAGGGATTTGGAAAATAATTTTTAGCTATATGAGTTTAGATTAAATGCTATAAAAATATAGTGCTTTAACCTTAAACATGCTGAAGATAATGATTGTTTAGACACTTTCTGAGACAAATATCATCTATATCTATAGACAAATGTCATCTATTCCTATTAGATACACAGAATAGTGGCTCTGAATGTATAAATGTCTTTTATCTCAAATATTTTGTTACAAAACTTTTAACTTTTTAACATGCATTTATAGGGCTTTAATTTAATTTACAAGGAGATTTTACATGTCAAATATGTATCTGGCTGTCTGCTAAGGCATATAAATGTGTAAAATGTTATTTTTAACAAAAGAGCTTCATAATCTAGAGGGGAATAAGACATACTAATATGAAAGAGCATTATGAAGTCATTACCCATGTAAAGAATGTAAAAATTTTGCATTATTACTGAGAAATTGTAAAAGACATAATAGGCAGCCCAGGTTACTGAAATATTTATATATTCCATTATATCTTACAGGAAACCCAAACAAACTTTTTGGCCAACCCTTTAGAATATTCTCAAAAGTATACTTCAAGGGACAGAACTTCAAGAAATTCTTTTTTTTTTTTTTTTTTTTTTAATTTCTGGTTAGCTAAAAAACTCACAGTGTAAAACGTAAATCTGATTTGAAATCCTTGGGTTTTTTCATGATTTGATATCACTTTTTATTACATGTTCCATCCTATTTCAACAAGTGGTGCTGGGGAAACTGGCCAACTATATGCAAAAGAATGAAACTAGAACACTTTATAACACTATACACAAAAATAAATTCAAAATGGATTAAAGACTTAAATGTAAGAATAGAAACTATAATACTCTTAGAGGAAAACATAGGTAGAATACTCTTTGACATAAATTGCAGCCAGATCCTCTATGACTCACCTCCCAGAGTAATGGAAAGAAAAATAAACAAATGGGATCTAATTAAAATTAAAAACTTTTGTACCACAAAGGAAGGTGAAAGGACATCCCTCAGAATGGGAGAAAATAGCAAACAAAACAACTGACAAATAATCAATCTCTAAATATACAAGCAGCTCATGCAGCTCAATACCAGAAAAACAAGCAACCCAATCAAAAAGTGGGCAGAAGACCTCAACAGACATTTCTCCAAAGATATACAGATAGCTAATAACACATGAAAAAATGCTCAATATCACTCATTGTTAGAGAAATGCAAATCAAAACCACAATGAGGTATCATCTCACATTGGTCAGAATGTCCATCATCAAAAAGTCTACAAACAATAACTGCTGGAGAGGAAATGGAGAAAAGGGAAACTTCTTACACTGTTGGTGGGAATGAAAACTATACAGCTGGATACTGTGGCGATTCTTTAAAAAACTGGGAATAGAACTGCCATACAACTCAGCCTACAAAGGTCTGTATAGTGAAAGCTATGGTTTTACCAGTAGTCATATAAGGATGTGAGAGCTGGACAATTTTTTTAAAAAGGCTGAGCACCAAAGAATTGATGCTTTTGAACTGTGGTGATGGAAAAGACTCTTGAGAGTCCCTTGGACGGCAAGGAGATCAAACCAGTTAATCCTAAAGAAAATCAGTGCTGAATATTCATTGGAAGGACTGATGCTGAAGCTGAAGCTCTGATACTTTGGTCACATGATGTGAAAAGCCGACTCACTGGAAAAGAACTTGATGCCGCAAAAGATTGAAGGCAGAAGGAGAAGGGGGCAACAGAGGATGAGATGGTTGGATGGCATCACCAAATCAATCGACATGAGTTTGAGCAAACTCTAGGAAATGGTGAAGGACAGGGAAGCCCAGCATTCTGCAGTCCAGAATGGACTTTGGGGTTGCAAAGTGTTGGACACAACTAAGCAACTGAAACAACCACCACCCAGCAACCCCACTGCTGGTTATATGCCCCGAGGAAACCATATCATTTTAAATAGAGGGAGATACTATTTTATACAGCAGAATTAAAACTACAAGCGCAATCTCCACTGAAAATGAAGAGGGCTAAAAACCACAAAACACAAATTAGATGGTGGAGCTGCCAGAGCAGAGGAGATAAAACTAGACAAATGGATGTGGAAGCAGAGAGAGAATCTCTGGACTAGGATCTCAGAAAAGAGCTGGAATAGTACCACTCTCAAAAGTGAGGCAAAGTCTATGTTTACAACAGATGTGGGTATTGTCTCTAGGAGATTTTCTGAATGCTATTTTGGCCTAGGATGCAGTAGAAATAGACCTAAATGAGAAATACAATAGGCAGGCCATAGTTGGTTCACAGGAATTTTTTTCCTGCAGTTGTGAGAAATAAAGACTGAATTTTGAATCGCCTCACAGCTACATAACTTAGGTAACTGGGTCAGGGTTGGGGGGAATGAGAGCTAAATGCACTCAATGGGCCTACACAACGTAACTCTAGGACGCAAGAACAATGCTCTGTCATCTAGCTTGAAACACAGCCCCCTCCTGTTCCTACCTCTCTCTCTCTCTCTCACACACACACATACACACGCACACACACTCATCCCCTAAGCACGCTCCCCCACCACACACACAGTAAACACACCTATACACTTCTCTCTTACAAATAGCCAGTCCTGGAAGAGTACTCAATTATTTCAAAGAATAATACAATCCAAGAAGCAGCCAGGATAAGATCTATACTAATGTACTAGAAAGAGAGAGAGAGAAGGGAGGGAAGGAGAAAAAGCCGAACTGGAGGGAGAGAAGAAAAGGTGGGTCGGTGGGCAGGGGGGAACAGGAAAAACTCAGGCCAGAAGACAATACTTAGTAGAAAATATTGCCAAGACAAGAAATCTGAAAAAGGCATTATTAAAACCTTACAAAGCAATAACATATTGGCCTGTATGGGGCTAGAGTACAAATTAGAAACACCTGCCAGGGAAGAAATACCGAGGTGACAGAGAGAGATAAAAAGTGAAAAGTCAAAGCAGAGGAGGAAAAAAAATGACCATTAAAAAACACAAAAGTTCAGGGAATTTCCTGGTTGCCCAGTGGTTAGGAAGCCACATGCCAACTCAGGGGACACGGGTTCAATCCTTGGCCTGAGAACTACCAGCCCAGATACCGCAGGGCAATTAAGCCCGTGCGCCCACTGCAACTACTGAGCCTTTGGGCCCTAGAGCCTGCCTGCCACCCAGGAGAGGCCACTGCAGCAGCGAGCCTGAGCTCCACAGCCAGAGAGCAGCCCCCACTTCACCACTACCAGAGAAAGCCCATGTGCAGCAACAAGGACCCAGCACAGCCAAGATTAAATTAAAAAAAAAAAAAATAGAAAAAATTGGCAATGCATGAAAAAACCGAGATGCTTCTATAATCACTGGAAATGAAGTATAGAGAGGACAAAATTTTTTCCAAAAAACTAAAATGATATGAGACAAAGCAAAGACTAAAGTGATAAATAGGATAATTATAGAGATGAGCAAATAAGATCTAGCATATACATAACTGACCTCTCCAAAAAAGCAATTTAGTAAAATTTTCCAGATATATCTTCAAATGGAAAAGATACAGTATATCTCCCCCCCAAAGAAACAAGTACATTAAAAAAAAATACATATGTTAATAAGTTACTAGACGTCAAAGATTTTTAAATGTCAGTTAAAATTTTAGCTATTTTTATGATCAGGACTTAGAGGCTTCAAAAACCCAGAGACACATTTAAGGGTAATTTTGGAACTTTTTCCATTGGCACAATTAGAGTCTACATCCACACCGATTTGGGAAAATCATATTAAGAAATGAACATGAAAATTTCTTGTTTACTATTTCACTATGACACATGGTTTCTGATAAGCCATTTACTAAACATTTGCAGAAGTAACACATCAATAATGGTTTGGAAAATTAATTTACTCTAAAATGAATTGGATTATTTTAGTACTCCTCTTGTCTGGTAATTGTCAAAGCATAAGTACCTGCTTTTAACCTATAACAGAGTTTCTACAATTCAATGAATTACTGGATAAAACTACCAGGAACTCTAGCACCCATCTAATCAAAACACCAATTTAAGTAATAGTGTAGAGAATTTACATAAAGGATATGTATTTACTACTTTTTAACTTATTTTCTTACATTTCCTTTTTAATCATGGAAAATAATGTGATTGTCTTACACATGTACTGAGTTTGGCCCCTTGCAGTGCTTACAGAAATGCATGCTGATATTGATACCATAAGTCTTTAATTAAGGTGTTTTAAGAAAGGGTCCTCTGACATTAAAATTACAGTGTCTATTGCTTAGAGAAGAGCAAGGGAAAATTTATTAGGTCATATTAAGAAATAATGTATACAGCTAATTGCAAAATAAATTGAATAGACAGTTGGATACTGACATATCTCCAAGAGCAGATAAGAGTTTTGAACTAAGACTTGAGAAAGGAATGCATACCAACCAATACAACTCATAAAAAGGACAAAGGCATTTTACGCACAACAGCCTGTAACGAGGAGTATTTCCATTTACAGTGGGTCATTTGTCTAATTTTAAGCAACGAACGATGGAATGTCTGGACATTAATGTCTGTGAACTTGAGATCCTGCCAGGCTGCCTAATCTAAGGCCCCTCATGACAACATCCAAAAAAACAAATCTCTGCTTCCTTTGTTGGTGCTGTTTGTTGAAACGCAGCTTTTCCAGCAGTCTTTACATTTTTGTAAATATGGACAAAGAACAACCTCACATCATTTGTAGTTAACATCCATAGAATCTTGTTATGCCAGACACAGGTCATAAACTTAACATTTTAAACTGTTTTCTAATTTTTTCTGTCTCAAATCACTTGTCTCTATCGCTGTGTCTCAAACTAAAGTTAATATAATACCATCACAAACATTGTATAATGTAATATATACCAATTTTTTTTTTAAGTTATATTGATTTGAGAACTAACCAACTTTTTACAGTTAAATGTCAGTAACAATAGCTTAACCTTTAAGGGATTTTGCAGGATGTTAAAATTTCTGCTGAGTAGATCAACTTTCTACCAGACAAGTACTACAGGGTGCTAGGGCTTTCAAGTCTTAGGAAATAATGGGGGCTGATAAAAACTAGCGCTTGGAGGGCAGACAGGTGAGGACATCAACTGACAGAGAAGATAATGGTTTATGGGTATTGGTTAGGACAATATTGCTTGGGCCTTTATAGGCTTCTTTAACTATACAGTTCACTGTATTAACTCAAGTATTTCCAAATGCTTGACTCTGATTACCCAAAAGCCATTTGGACTTCATGGGGGAAATGATACATATGTATTAATCTTCTTTGTATTTCTTTTTAATTAAAAAACAAATCCCAGGGAGGCCACAGAAATGTAGAAATGGAAACCGAGTCAGTGCTGACATTGCCTGTGTTTTAAACTTTCAAAAATAGAGAAAGAATAAGGTTGAATAAGTAAACTACTTTAATAATCCTTTGAATTATAGACTTACAGAATCTTAAAGCCCTAAAAGGGAGACTCCTAATACATACACAGAAGTGACTAATGATTGCATGTCACCTGTGTTAGGTGAAGGGAAATGATTGTTAAACTGGGGAGAAGGGTGGTAGGTATGAAAAAAAAAAAAATCAATGCAAAAGTTAGAAAATTTTAAAAAGAAAAGGAGAAATGGGAGAGAGGAATGGATGGAGGAAGCAAAAAAAGGATAGCAATGACACTTAAGTTGAAATTTATAGACCAAAAATGAAAAGGAAGACGAGATTAACTTTAGGCTCAAAACAAAAGCAATGGAGGAATGAAAATTTATGGTGATTTAAGGACTGTAAGTAGAACAAGGTAGTTAAATATAAAGGCTGCAGAAAGAAAACTATAGTTAAATACAAGAAGCTAAATTGGAGCAAATTATGAAAGGCTGTACTGGCTATGTAAAAGTGCCTTGTTATACTTACTGCAGCAAATGAAGCAACATTAAATGGCTTTAAATTGAGAGGTAATACCTTATTTACCATTTATTTTTATGAGTATCAATAACATGCTATTTAATTTAACATAGTATTAATGAAACTCTGTATAAAATAAAACGTATTCCATGTTGATTTTAAATCAAATACCTCCTGTCTCCTTTTCCTTATACACCCATCATCACCTCAAGCCTCTCAACTGGTTTTCCTGCCTCCATTTTTGACCTTTTCAAATTCATCCTGGAGAATTCAGTTACAAAATTCTTTCTAAACAGAAATATTCCATCTTATCTTTAAAAGAAACTTCAGTGGCTTTTCTTTGTGCCCATAAAGAAGAACAAACTGCTTTTAAAATGTTCATTCTAATCTCAAACATTGGCACTATCTGCTACTTCATTCCATACTTCTACCCTCTGGGTCTAAGCTCTAACTGTAGTTATTTCTCAGTATTTTTAACTACAAGGTCTTCATTTTCCTGGTCTTTGCCTTAAATACATCACACACTCTTTGCCACATTCAATCATCAAACAATTTTGACATCTAAACCACACTATACAGATGAAGAAACTTAAAAACACATAATTTGGTAACTTACCAAAATCACAAAACGAAGATCAGGATCTGAGCTTGAGGAATTCAACTTCAGAGTCCATACTGGAACTGTGAAAGGAAGTTTCCAGGGAATTTTCTGAAGTGGAGTCTAGGTTAGGTTAAGTGCAATAGGAAAATATTTCCCCTGTAGTGGGAAAATAATTATACGCACTTAGAGCTTAATTCTACCCAATACATCATTTGTTTGTATTTGACACTTACAAATACGAGTATGTGAAACTGATCTCAATGCTCTCCTATACTAGACTGATTTCAATGTGTTCTAAATCCTGAGTTCTTTACATCACCATGCATCATTCTTTCCATAAATCATGTCTTCAGGCCAATAGTTTTGACCCACAGTAACTGATAAAAGACTTGAAAGTGATAATGCTGGACATTTTGTAAAGAAATAAAGAGTATCATGTTAGATATTAAAGTGCAAGGTTTACAAAGGTTTGGGACACTTTCAAGGAAACACACAAGGTAACACAGAATAATTATCAGTGGATGTGCTTTGCTGTTGTGGAGGCATTAGCAGTCACTGGAGTCAGGAGGTTGATAAAAAATTATGAGACTTCCCTGGTGGTCCAGTGGCTAAGACTCCACACTCCCAGTGCAGGGGGCCTGGGTTGCATCCCTGGTCAGGGAATTAGATCCCACGTGCTGCAACTAAAAAGATTTAGCATGCCTCAGCTAAAGAATCTGTGTGCTGCTACCAAGACCTGCACATATTTAAATAAAAATATTTATAAACTTTGCATGAAGATTAACATGGTAGGCACTGCCATAATTTCAGGGGCTGTGGAGAAAAGTGAAAAGAGTTTTTACATAAAATGTGATCTCTTCAAAATTAAGAGAAAAACACGGTTTAAAAATACAGCCTTTTGATTTTGTTTTGTTTTTCAATAACCCATTACTTTAACTTATTTATAACTATAAAATAACAACAACAACAACAATGAAGTAACAGATCATAAGACCACCTCAAAAGCTAAAAACTGGGACTAACAGTTTCCAGTAAGCCATTTAAAAAACTTGGAAATTGTCATTCTGTCCTAACAGCAGGTAAAAAGCTAACCTGAAAAATCAACACCACTTAGATCCATAAGAAAAGTAAGCAAAAGTGTCCCCCCATGAATTGGAGAGACAAATGGGCAAATACAGAGAATCATAACTTACCTGAGCAGAAATCCACAAGCTGAAACGTTAATGGAAGCTAGCGTTGGCATACAGCTACCTGAACTGCCATTGATGAATTTCTGGAGGCTCAATGTGGACAACTCTGAGGAATAAAAACTCCAGAGGGTCCAAATCAAAGTTGGAGTTTGACCTCTTGCAGTTTTATCAGGTTCTCACAATGGATAATGAGAGAACTTCCCTCACGCTTTCAGCTTCTGCAGGAAAAAGGAACCATGTTGAAGCTTTCCAGAATATGCTGTTCTCAACGAGATGTGCCCCCAGGAGAAAGTATTTAAGGAGAGCCTAACCCAGTTGGGATTTATCAGAGCCTAATTGATCTGAGACACTAGAAATAGCGAATTCTAGGTCTCTCTAGCCTTCTACCTAGAGGAAGAGACATACCCAAATCCAACCCACTCTGGTCGTCCTGTCCTACGCAAGGGGTGCTGAGAAACACGTGTAAATTCACAGTCCGGCGACACAGGTGGCACTAGAAGACAGAATTAATAAAACAACTATAGCACACTTCCCCTCCCCCTATCACCTCATTACTAAAGGCTTATTTACAGCAGTTCATTTTATCTAGTATGTCAGGTTCAGCTATGAAGGAAATCATTAAAAAATAGTTTAAACACAAAAATACTGTTGGAAGAGACAGCAAAACTGTGTGTGTGTGTGAGATAAGAATGTTTAAGACCAACTCTCAGCAAATTTCAGGCATACAATACTGTATTATTAACTAGGATACTGAAAGCTCAGCCTCTACACCTGTGTCAAATTAAATCTTGGAGGCAGTGTTCTGAGTGCAGTAGAAAAGGATAGCTTCATTGCTTTGCAAAGGGAGACATTCTGTCTCAAAAAACTGTGTCTCAACCCAGGAGGGTCTGATGAAGAGTATTAAAACAATGATTCAAAGGTAGGGGTCTCTGACAAGATTGGAATGAACACTGAAAACTCACCTTTTCCAGTCCTGTGGCCACTGCTAACTTTTCCAAATTTGCTGGCATGTTGATTGCAGCAGTTTCACAACATCATCTTTTAGGATTTGAAATAGCTCAACTGGAATTCCATCACCTCCACTAGCTTTGTTCGTAGTGATCCTTCCTAAGGCCCACTTGACTTTGCACTCCAGGATGTCTGGCTCTAGGTGAGTGATCACACCATCGTGGTTATCTGGGTCATGCAGACCTTTTTTGTACAGTTCTTCTGTGTATTCTTGCCACCTCTTCTTCAGTTTTCATTCCCATCCCAAAGAAAGGCAAAGCCGAAGAATGTTCAAACTATAGCACAAAAGCTCTCATCTCACAGGCTAGCAAAGTAATGCTCAAAATTCTCCAAGTCAAGCTTCAACAGTATGTGAAATGTGAACTTCCAGATGTTCAAACTGGATTTAGAAAAGGCCAAGGAACCAAAGATCAAATTGCCAGCATCCACTGGATAATCAAAAAAGCAAGAGTTTCAGAAAAACATCTACTTCTATTTTATTGACTACGCCAAATCCTTTGTGTGGATCACAGCAAACTGTGGAAAATTCTTCAAGAGATGGAAATACCAGACCACCTGACCTGCCTCCTAAGAAATCTGTGTGCAGGTCAGGAAGCAGCAGTTAGAACTGGACATGGAGCAACAGACTGGTTCCAGATCAGGAAAGGAGTACGTCAAGGCTGTATATTGTCACCCTGCTTATTTAACTTATATGCAGAGTACATCTTGTGAAATGCTAGACTGGATGAAGCACAAGCTGGAATCAAGATTGACGGGAGAAATATCAGTAACTTCAGATATGCAGATGACACTACCCCTATGGCAGAAAACAAAAAAGAACTAAAGAACCTTCTGATGAACGTGATAGAGGAGAGTGAAAAAGTTGACTTAAAACTCAACATTCAGAAAACTAAGATCATGGCATCCAGTCCCATCACTTCATGGCAAACAGATGGGGAAACAATGGAAACAGTGAGAGACTTTATTTTCTTGGGCTCTAAAATCACTGCAGATGGTAATTGCAGCCGTGAAATTAAAAGATATTTGCTTCTTGGAAGAAAAGCTATGACCAACCTAGACAACATATTAAAAGAAGAGACGTTACTTTGCCAACAAAGGTCCGTCCAGTCAAAGCTAAGGTTTTTCCAGTGGTCATGTATGGATGTGCCTACTGAGTGACTGAACTTAACTGACAAGACTAGGGTGTTAGCAGGCTTTGTTTCTGTTTTCCAGTCACTAAGTTGTGTCTGACTCTTTGTGACCTCATAGGCTGCAGCACACCAGTGTCTCTGTCCCTGGCCTTCACTATCTCTCAGAGTTTGCTCAGATTCATGTCCATTGAGTTGGTAATGCTATCTAACCATCTCATCCTATGTTGACCCCTTCTCCTCCTTAGCAGTCTTATACTCCCTTAATCTGGTCTCAGGTGGTCAGATATCTTGAATCCTAAATCTTGGTTCTTATATCTTGCCTCCTGTAATTTCTTCGCTGTTCCTCTTTTGATTAGCAACTGTTCTGATCTAGCCTTTGGAACTCAAGAAAGATCAAGGAGGCTGGAATCTTGCCTACAAGCAATAGGGGACAGAAAGGCCTCCATGCCTGAGAGTCCCACAGAGTCCTACTCAGTTTCAAGCATAGTCATGATGTCATTCATTAAATCCTCAGAACTTCTTTATTTTATAACTGAAAAATTGTACCCTTTGATCATCTCCCATTCCCCCACTCCTCAGCCCTGGAAACCACCGTTCTCTGCTTTTGTGAGTTTGGTTTTTATTTTTTAGATTGCACATATAAGTGATACCATATGGCATTTATCTTTCTCTTTCTGTCTTATATCACTTAGCATCATTCCAGGTTCATCCACGTTGCAACAAATGGCAGAAGTTACTACATTTTTTAAGGCTGGATAACGTCTCACTAATATATACCTCATTTTCTTTTATCCATCCATTGTGCATTCTACTAACAGTGTACAGATGCTTCCCAGGTGACACCAGTGTAAATAACCCACCTCCCAATGCAGGAGACTTGGATTCGATCTCTGGGTGGGGAAGATCTCCTGGTGTAGGAAATAGCAACCCACTCCAGTATTCTTGCCTGGAAAATTCCATGGACACGGGAGGCTGGAGAGTTATAGTCCATGGGGTCCCAGAGAGTCGGACACGACCGAAGTGACTTAGCACACCAGCAACAGTGCACAGGGGTTCCCTGGTAGCTCAGCGGTAAAGAATCAGCCTGCTACTGCGTCCCCGGGTCAGGAAGATCCCCTAGAGGAGCAGCATGCAACCCACTCCAGTATTCTTGCTTGGAAAATTTCATGGACGGAGGAGCTTGGAGGGCTATATTGCATGGGGTCACAAATGATCCACTGAGCAGGCACACATAACCATGCACAGGGGTTCCTTTCTCTCAACACCCTTGCTGACACTTGCTATCTCTTGTCCTTTTTATAATCACCATGGTAACAGGTGTGAAAGGATATGTCACTGTGGCTCTGATTTGCATTTCTCTGATAACTAATGATGTTGAACATCTTTCTTATGTACCTGATAGCCATTTGTATGTCTTCTTTGTAAAAATGTCTATTCAGGTCCTTTTCCAGCATTTTAATTGGATTATATGGCTTTTTATTTTTGTTTTTATTTCGTGCCATTGAGCTGTTCTAGTTCCATATACTTTTAAGTATTAACCTTTTATCAGGTATACGGTTTACAAATATTTCCTCCTATTCCATAGACTGCCTTTTCGTTTTGTTGATTGCTTCCTTTGCATGCAGAAACATATTTAGCTTAATGTATTGAATAGTTTTACTTGTTTATTTTTGAATTTTTCAGTTTTACTCCTATTATTGATTTGTAGTTTAATACCACCGTGGTCAGAAAAGATATCTGATATGATTACAGCCTACTTAAATTTGTTAAAACTTGTTTTGTGACTTAAAATATGATTTACTCTGGAGAATGTTCTATGTTCACTTAGAAATATATATGGTGCTATTTAATGGAATGTTTTGTATATGTCTATTAAGATATCTGATTTACAGTGTTATTTACATCCACTCTTTCCTTATTAAATTTGTCCAGATGAGCTGTCTAGTCTGAAAGTAGGATAATTAAATCCCCTACTATCATTGTATTGTTGTCAATTTCTCCTGTCAAGTCTAATAATATGTGCTTTAAATATTTAGATGCTTCAATGGTAGGTATGTAAATATTTACAATCATTACAACCTCCTGATAAATTGACACCCTCTAAATGTCTTTTGGATTGAATTTTAGAAGATGAAGTGTGAAAGTGGAGATGTTTCTGGGCTTGAGTCTCTTACCAGTAGAGATGCAGAGGTAGGAAAGTAGCTAGCAAGAGAAAGAAAAGACTAACTGTGTACTCCGTGGCCTTGCCATCCCTCTAGGTGGTCTGTGGCTTTGAGACTGTTGCGATGGCTGCCGTTGGATCTAAGGTGCAGATAACTGGATTCTGTGACCCTGTGGGTAGAAATGGTGCTAGAAGGAGCAGTCTCTACCTGAAAGCCATTGCAATAGCAAGAGTAGCTGTTTGCTCTGCCCTCCTCTGACCCTCCTCAACCTCCATCCCTACCGTAGAGTCCTCCCAGGATGCTGAGGCTGCCACAGCTGATAGAAAAGACCTCCTCCCACCTAAAGACTTTAGGCAACCAGGTCCTGGGCACTTGTCGGGGCAAAAACATTACATTTTAAGCATAAAGACATAATCCACGGAGGTTTCAGGAAGAAAATCATGTAAGGCAAGTAATGAGGTAAAAACTCAAGTTTAGCTCAAATGTCTCAATAGCCACAGTCAATCCAAACTCTTACAACAATGTGTTGGCAGCTGAATTCTAAGTGATGCAAAAGGTGCCTCGAATGTTAAACACAAGCAAGCTGTCATTCATGCCTAGTACAGAAGAAAGATCTTTAAAAACAGTACAAGAGCTCAGGGAATGTCGCACTCAGCAACTATCCAGAAAGGTATGAGGAAACACTGCCCACTAATAGATTCAGTGAAATAGAAAATTCAGGAACATAGAAACTATGTCATGGTATTCCATTTCATTGCTGCTGTTGAGCAATGAATCCATTTAAATGAGGAAAACTACTACAGTTTCAAGAAATATAGTACACAAGGGAAACATTATAAACAATGACAATATGAGATAAGATTATGTTATGTAATAGCAAAAACATTGAGATAAAGTGAGAGGAAAGGTGGGTGGAAGTAGTGTGCAAAGTAATTAAATTATGATTTATGTTATGAAAATAACTTTAAAAAGAACTAAGAGATATCTGCATTCTTAACAGATGGCAAAAAAAAAAAAAAAAAAATCCACATATGATCCCCAAACAACACACAGATTATGCAGCCAAAGAAACAAAGGAAATATCAGAAAGCATTGATACTGGGATTTCCTCTATAATACAGTTGGAAAACATACCAACCCTTCACCTTCCCTCAATTATTTTGTTGAATTTCTTTCTGGAAACATTAATAACTCCCTGTTACCCACATTTTGGCAAGATTCTAAACCTTTACAGCCACTTTTAGGCATTAAAATATTTCACATACTCTAAATCAGCCTTTAATAGCACATCCAATTTAGTGTTTCTCTACGTTCCCAGGCAGGGCATAGAATACCAGGAAGAAGTGTGGAGTTGATTATTTTCAGTCTTTGTCTACCTCGTTTTTCCCTTGCTTCTGCAACTCAAATCCAGGAATAAAAATGACCAGGCTACCTCACAGAAAGGCTGTTTTAGTGAGTCTGTGCTGTTAGTAATTTTGTCTCACATTTGATTCCTTCTTTTTGCGTTGTTCTTGTTTGTTGTACAGTCGCTGACATAGGGGTGTTCCCATGTGGCGCTAGAGGTAAAGAACCTGCCTGCCAATGCAGGAGATATAAGAGACGTGGGTTTGATCCCTGGTTTGGGAAGATCCCCTGGAGGAGGGCATGCAACCCACTCCAGTATTCTTGCCTGGAGAATCCCATGGACAGAGGAACTTGGCAGGCTACAGTCCACTGGGTCACAAAGAGTCAGACACGACTGAAGTAACTTAGCACTCATGTTAAGTTGTCTGACTCTCTGCGACCTAATGGACTGCTGCATTCCAGGCTTCCCTGTCCATCACTGTCTCCTGGAGTTTGGTCAAACTCACGTTCATTGAGTTAGTGATACTACCCAACCATCTCTAAATACCCACCTCATCTCGATGAGGGTCCATGAATGGGTTCTTTAGAGGATTCCCTCAACCCATTGCCTCCAAACTGCACTATTCCCTGAGTGGTGCCTCTTCTGTTTTACCTTCTCAGAGTTTCCCTTTTTATACTTTCTTGCTTTGTTACCTAACATCTACTTTCCCTAGCATTTAACATACCAAGATGGCATCCACATGAAAATTTGTTTTAATACCATTAAGTGAAGTGAAGTGAAATCACTCAGTTGTGTCCAACTCTTTGCAACCTCATGGACTGTAGCTTACCAGGCTTCTCCATCCACGGGATTTTCCAGGCAAGAGTACCAGAGTGGGTTGCCATTTCCTTCTCCAGGGGATCTTCCCAACCCAGGGATCGAACTCGCTTCTCCCACCAGGCAGATGCTTTACCCTCTGAGCCACGTAGCATAGAGATGAACCTTATACCATTATTGCCCTCTATTTTTTTTTTTTTTTGGGTAATGTTGTTGAAGATTGCTGTTTCTACCCTCCTTCCTTCAGATTTTTCCAGGTGAGAGTCTGACTTCATTGAGTTGGTGATACTACCCAACCATCTCTAAATACCCACGTCATCTCGATGAGGGTCCATGAATGGGTTCTTTAGAGGACTCCCTCAACCCATTGCCTCCAAACTGCACTATTCCCTGAGTGATGCCTCTTCTGTTTTACCTTCTCAGAGTCCCTTTTTATACTTTCTTGGTTTGTTACCTAACATCTACTTTCCGTAGCATTTAACATACCAAGATGGCATTCACATGAAAATTTGCTTTAATACCATTAAGTGAAGTGAAGTGAAATCACTCAGTTGTGTCCAACTCTTTGCAACCTCATGGACTGTAGCTTACCAGGCTTCTCCATCCATGGGATTTTCCAGGCAAGAGTACCAGAGTGGGTTGCCATTTCCTTCTCCAGGGGATCTTCCCAACCCAGGGATCGAACCCGCTTCTCCCACCAGGCAGATGCTTTACCCTCTGAGCCACGTAGCATAGAGATGAACTTTATACCATTATTGCCCTCTATTTTTTTTTTTTTGGTAATGTTGAAGATTGCTGTTTCTACCCTCCTTCCTTCAGATTTTTCCAGGTGAGAGTCTGACTTCTTACCTCTCAAGATCCTAAAGTCAGGAAACCTCTGGAACTCTGTTCTCATAGCGGTGGGCTTGCCAAATTTTTGAGATATAGTAAGAATTCAACCTGGCATTCTGATGCCTGTTGTCAGGGCAAATACAAATTAAAATTAAGAAGTCTTTCAACCTATTGAAAAATAAGTGAAAGTAAAGGACTAGAGTCCCCCCTTCTTCTTCATTTTTTTTTTTAGAGTACTTACTTTAAAGAAATGTAATTATAAAGTTCTTTATATGTATTTTTGAAATGTATGTAAAACTTCTGAAAAAATGAATAAGGCTTTTGCCAACTTTATGAGCCTGACATGCATTTCTTAAGGTCCTGATAACCATCTCTTTGAAATGTATACACCAAGGAAGATAGTACCGTACCTTCCAGTTTCTGCGCGAAGGCAGAAGCCTGACTTCCTCAGGGTCTTCTTGTGACACAGTTCAGTCGTGTCCGACTCTTTGCGACCCCATGGACTGTATAGCCTACCAGGTGCCTCTGTCCATGGAATTCTCCAGGCAAGAACACTGGAATAGGTTGCTATTTCCTTCTCCAGGGGATCTTCCTCAGGGTGCCTAGTTCCACATTGCAAAACTCCCTCCTATTATAAAAGATTGTCTTTGCAATGTCTTAGCAGATTGCCTGTGATAACTGTCACATTCTGGTTTGATATTTATTTAATATGGAATTGTTTTCTTTCTCTTCTATCACTCTGGAGAGATTTGCTGGATTTGGAGGAAATTTTGTTTTTAATTTCATTTCCTTAGCATTGTCCTGCAAGCAGTCATTCTCTTACAGGCCAATTATATGCCCTGGGATATGAAAGCATCCTCCTTTTCTACACAAGAGTAATAAGATACCACAGCACTTTTTAGGAGGATGTGACATGGCTCAGTGGGTAAAGAATCAGCCCACAATGCAGGAGACTAAGGAGACACACGTTTGATCTTTGGGTCGGTAAGATACCCTGGAGAAGGAAATGGAATTCCAGTATTCTTGCCTGGAAAATTCCAGAGCCTGCTGGGCTACAGTCCATGGGGTGCAAAGAGTCGGACACAACTGAGCACATGGCACATTGCATTTATGTACTTTTCAGGAGCATGAGATTTTTTTCAGTGAATGTCCAGTATGGACTGAACAAACTTAGTGCTCAGAATAGATATTTGATGGATTGATTATAATGCTTATGGGACGAGTTAGTACTCTTTGCAATCTGACAATATTTGTCACTCACTGTCCCTCAAATTCACACAGATAGCCACACATATAATTGTATTTTCAGAATACCTTCTCTGGAAAATCATGCAAGAATATGTCAGTGGTTACCTCAGAGCTATGAACTTGGACTGGGAATTAGAAACAATATTTGGAAGACTATATAGATTTCTTTTTTCCTTTCTTAAATGTAAATTTTATTTTTTATTTATTTTGTGGTAAAATACATATAACATAAATTTAGCATTTTCATCATGCTTAAGTGTACAACTCAGTGATATTAAACACATTAACATTGTTGGGCAACCGTCCTCACTATCCATCCGTAGAACTCTTTTATCATCCTAAAGGGGAACTCTAAACCCACTGAGCAGTAACTATAAGTCCCCTGGTAAACATGATTCTATTCTCTCTATAAATTTGACTCTTCTAAATCCCTTTATTCTTACAAACATTATCCTCTGTGATTGTATTATTTCATTTAACATACTGTTTTAAGATTCACTTATGTTATAAAATGTTAGAATTTCTTTTTCACTTTTAAGGCTGAAGAATATTTTACTGTCTGTATATACCACATTTTGTTTATCCTTTCATCCATCAATGGACAGCAGGATTGTTTCCATCTTTTGACTATTATGAATAATACTGCTATAAACATAGATGGGCAAATATCTGTTTGAGTTTCTATTCTCAATTGTTTGTGTATATGCCCAGAACAGAATTTCTGGATCATACGGTAATTCCATGTTTAAGCTTTTGAGAAATCATGGTACTGTTTTCTATAGAAACAATACCATTTTATAATCCTACCAGCAATATATGAAGTTTCATTTTTCTCCACATCTTTGCTGACTCTTGCTATTTTCCTTTTTTTTTTTATTATAGCTATCTTAATGGGTGTGAAATAGCATTTTATTGCAGTTTTGACTTGTATTTCACTAAATATTACTGATGTTGAGTTTCTTCTCATGTATTTATTAGCCATCTTATTTGAACAAAAATCTATGCAAGTCCTTTGCCAATTTACTAATGGATTTGTTTGTATTTCTATTGAGAGTTAGTTCTTTATATATTCTGAATAATAATTCCTTTTTGGATTTGTGATTTGCAAATATCTTCTCCCATTCTATAGACTGTCTTTTCATTCTGTTGCTAATGTTATTTGATGCAAAAAAGTTTTCTATTTTGATGAAGTCTAGTTTATCTATTTTTTATTTTGCTGCCTGTACTTTTGGTGTGATGTCTAAGAAATTATTGACAAACTCAATGTCATGAAACTTTCCCCCTGTTTCTTCTAAGAGTTTTATGGTTATATCTCTTATATTTAGGTATTTGATCTATTTTGCATTAATCTTCATAAGTAGGTAAGTGTTATGTACTATTTTGTATCTGGATGTCCTATTTTCCCAACACTATTTTCTGAAAAGACTGTCACCTCCCCATCAAATGATCTTGACACGCTTGTCAAAGTCATTTGACCATATACACAAGCTTTCATTTCTGGGATTTCTATTATACTCCATCAGGTTATATGTCTTTATTCTAGTACAACTCTTTTTTGACTATTTCTTTGTAACAAGTTTTGGCATCAGAAAGTATGGGCCCTTCATCCTTGTTATTCTCTTTCAAGATTGTTTCAGAAATTCAGTTTCTCCTGTGATAGCATGAATTTTAAGATGGATTTTTCTATTTCTTTAAAAAACATAATTGGTCTTCTTCAGTTCTGTTCTTCTTTCTTAAGGTTGTTCTCAGTATTCATGGTATTTTGTGCTTCCATACAAATTTTAAAAGTTTTTGTTCTAGTTCCATGAAAAATGTCATTGATGTCTTGATAGGTGTGTTACACTGAATCTGTAGATTGCTTTGGGTAGTATGGACATTTTAACAATATTAGGTCTTCCAGTCCAAGAACATGTATATCTTTCCATCTGATTCTGTCCTCTTCAATTTCATTTATCAATGTAATTGTTTTCTAAGTACAGGTCTTTTATCTACATGAGAAGGTTTGTTCCTAGGTCTTTTATTCTTTCTTATGCAATGGTAAATGGGATTGAACTTCTGATAGATTTTTGTTAGGGTAGAGAAATGCAAAATATTTCCATGTATTAATTTTGTATCCTGCAACATTACTGAATTCATTGATGAGCTCTAATAGTGTTTTCTTTAGGGAGAAATATTTGCAAATTATATAATTGATAAGGGGTTACTATCCAAAATATATAAACACCTCATACAATTCAATAGCAAACAAACAACCCAATTAAAAAATGGCCAAAAACTGGAACAGGCATTTTTTCTAAAGAGAAAATTAAGATGACCAAAAGCACATGAAAAGATGCACAACATTGCTAATCATCAGAGAACTGCAAATCCAAACCACAATTAGTTATTACCTCACAACTGTCAGAATGCCTGTCATCAAAAGGACATAAATAACAAATGTTTATTTATGGGATGTAGAAAGGAAATTTTCCTACACTGTTGGTGATGATGGAAATTGACGATGTAAATATACATATATAGAGATATAGATATACACACATACACACACATATACACAGACACACAGTAGAACACTACTCAGCCATAAAAACAAATTTTGCTATTTGCAACAGCATGGATGGACCTGGAGAGTATTATACTATGTGAAATGAGTGAAATAAGTCAGAAGAAGACAAATACTGTATCTGTCAAATCTAAAACATACAACAGACTATTAAATATAACAAAACAAGAAATAGACTCATAGATCTAAAGGACAAATTGGTGGTTACCAGTGAGAAGGTAGAATGGCATGGAAAAATATAGATGTAGGGAATTAAGAGGTACAAACTATTATTTATAAAATAAGCTATAAGGATATATTATATAGCACAGGGAATATAACCAATATTTTAAAATAACTATAAATTAAGTATAACCTTTAAAAATTGTGAATCACTATATTGTACACCTGTAGCATATAATATTGTATATCAATTATACATCAATAAAAATAAGATAAATTTGCTAAAACTTTCATTGGAATTTTGGTAGAGATTGAATTGATTCTACAGATCACCTTGAACAGTATTGACATCTTAACAATATTAATCTTCCAATGCATGAACATGAAATGTCTTCATTTACTTGCATGTTCTTCAATTTCTTTCAGCAATATTTTGCAGTTTTCCATGTATATCTATTTTACCTCCTTGGTTAGATTATTTCTAAATATTTTCTTGATGCTATTAGAAACAGAATTTCTTTTCTTAATCTTCTTTTTGGATTATTCATTGTTGGTGTATACAATACAACTGATTTTTGTGTGTTGATTTTGTGTCTTGAAAATTTATTGAATTTGTTTATTACTTCTTACAAGTTTTTTTATTGCATGCATTCTTCATTGTATTTTATTTTCAATAAATATTCACATGCCAGTCAAAGGGTATAAAAGCACACATTGTATAGACTCATTCCTTTCCTTTCCCTTCTGATATTCACATTCTTTCTCCAGATTATCAATTTCTTATGCACTGTCCCAAATATAGTTTTTAGATATATTAGCAATTAATATATCCTTACATTCATGTACTTTTCTTTTGTCCACTTTCATTATATCATAGCAATGTATAAAATACTTCCTTATTCCATGATGCAAAAAGCTGCATGTTTGACAGCAATGTGGTATACCTCTCATATTTTATTTCTTTTTACTGTTCATACTGTCCACCCATGCATTTCAGAAAGATATCCCTGAAGAGCAGTTTAATATGTTTCTTAATTTTGTTCTTTACCTTCCATTATACACACACACACACACACACACACACACGCACACACACACACACATATATAAGGTTAATAATATTTGCAAAATTAACCTGTATTTTATTTTCCTTTTCTTAATGACCTGTAGTGGTATCATAACCTTCTAGATTTTGTCTAAGGGGATATGCACAAAATATTGACCAATGACAATGCATCTTATCTACTTTCAATTTCTTAAAGTGGTAAATCTCAACCAACAACCCTTGCCCCTGCTGTAGCTCAGCTGGTAAATATCCTGTCTGCAATGCAGAAGATCCTGGTTTGAGTCCCGGGTTGGGAAGCTCCCTTGGAGAAGGGATAGGCTACCCACTCCAGTATCCTTGAGTTTCCCTGGTGGCTCAGGGAACCCACTACCATTTTATTGCCTGGAGAAACCCCATGGACAGAGGAGCCTGGCGGGCTACAGTCCATGGAGCCGCAAAGAGTCGGACACAACTGAGCACCTAAGCATAGTACAGCACAACCAGCATTAAGTGTAGATCTGGACTCAGTATATTAAAATACTTCTGACACTGCCCTCATGTGCCTCCCTCTTGTTCTTTAGAGTATTAATTTCAGGAATTATATTGGACTTTTTCTTAGGGAATAGGCAATTGCTATATTCATTTTAAATACCTGCATGGCCTAGAACTTACTGTTCAATTCTTTGAGTTAAATTTCTTTTGACTTTTGAGCATGTAAGTAAACTACATTCTCAAAAATCCCCCATGGCTTAAATGGAGAATGGATTTTGGGGACAACCAACCTATATGTTAGTTGTTCAAAGTGTCCGATGCTTTGAGACCCCATGGACTGTAGCCCGCCAAGCTCCTCCGTCCATGGAATTCTCCAGGCAAGAACACTGGAGTGTGTTGCCATTCTCTTCTCCAGGGGATCTTCCCAACCCAGGGATTGAACCAGGTCTCCTACATTGTGGGAATATTCTTTACCATCTGAGCCAGAATGGAAAAATCTATATTTGCTTAGCAAGGCCTTATATTAACCATTTAAAGCTAAAACTTCTTAAATATTCCATGATACACTAATAATTCAGGTGCCTTAAAGTTCTAAAGGAAAAAAAATATTAACTCCTAATAGATGAAACCTATTTGCAGGTCAGGAAGCAACAGTTAGAACTGGACATGGAACAACAGACTGGTTCCAAATAGGAAAAGGAGTATGTCAAGGCTGTATAAGGTCATCCTGCTTATTTAATTTATATGCAGAGTACATCATGAGGGCTAGATGAAGCACAAGCTGGAATCAAGATTGCTGGGAGAAATATCAGTAATCTCAGATATGCAGATGACACCACCCATATGGCAGAAAGTGAAGAGGAACTAAGGAGCCTCTTGATGACAGTGAAAGAGGAGAGTGAAAAAATTGGCTTAAAGCTCAACATTCAGAAAACTAAGATCATGGTATATGGTCCCATTACTTCATGGGAAATAGATGGGGAAACAGTGTCAGACTTTATTTTTGGGGGGCTCCAAAATCACTGCAGATGGTGACTGCAGCCATGAAATTAAAAGACGCTTACTCCTTGGAAGGAAAGTTATGACCAACCTAGATAGCATATTAAAAAGCAGAGACATTACTTTACCAACAAAAGTCCTTCTGGTCAAGGCTATGGTTTTTCCAGTGGTCATGTATGGATGTGAGAGTTGGACTGTGAAGAAAGCTGAGTGCAGAAGAATTGATGCTTTTGAACTGTGGTGTTGGAGAAGACTCTTGAGAGTCCCTTGGACTGCAAGGAGATCCAACCAGTCCATCCTGAAGCAGATCAGTCCTGGGTGTTCATTGGAAGGACTGATGCTGAAGCTGAAACTCCAATACTTTGGCCACCTCATGCGAAGAGTTGACTCACTGGAAAAGACCTGATGTTGGGAGGGATTGGGGGCAGGAGGAGAAGGGGATGAGATGTCTGAATGGCATCACCAACTCGATGGACATGAGTTTGAGTAAACTCTGGGAATTGGTGATGGACAGGGAGGCCTAGCATGCTGCGATTTATGGGGTCACAACGAGTTGGACACGACTGAGCGACTGAACTGAACTGAACTGAATAGATGATGAAAAGATGTGGAAGATTCTGTTCCCAATAACTGAGACAGGAAAAGCTATAATTGCATCATCAAGTCATGGTCAAGCACCAGTAGTCTGCATCCTGAAGTCATTGAGGCTGCTACATCCCATCCCTTTGCTGAGGCCTGCCTGGAAGCATTAACTTGCCAAGTCTCCTGTGGCTGGCACATGCTGAGGTTACATTTGCACTTCAACTTTGGTTGAGTTAACCTCTAGCCACATTCAAACACGCCTCATGCTTTTGCTTTGGTTGAAGACTGTAGGTCTCCTGTGACTGCTGGTGTCCATGGCCATTTATTTATGGTCTGGCACACACAAGCTAAACATTAAGAAACTATTGATGACCCAGAGAAACAGCCACTCACTTGGGGATAAAGCAGCATTAAGAAGCCTAAGATTTTCTATCTCTTGTTCATGCCAACATGTAAAAGCCAATTGTAATAACTATACACTTATACAGTTGGGAAGAACAGCCTAATTGCTTGAAATAGGCATCTACAAACAGCAGAGTCAAGATGCTGTTTCCAGACAAAAATAAGTTCTAGGCACCATACATGTACCCTCATTTCAACAATATCTTTCTGTAATGTTCATTTTTCTCTTCCATATTTTACTGCCTACATATTTCAGCCACATACTTCACATTGAGGTAAAAGGAGGCTTAATTAATTAGTAATTAGCACTACACCCCAGCACCCAAATGATAAATTAATTGAAAAATAATGACAAACATGTACACTGAAGACAAAGTAGATATTGGTGAGTAGTTTTCCTAATACTGAGTCTTGTGTTCATGACTGTCATTCCTAGCAGGGTTAGGCTGATAGTCATCTCATCTCAAGGATAGATCCTACACTTGGAGAAGAAAACCAGATTCATGTTCAATCTGGGTAACTCACTACTGAGAGTAATGAGAAAGTATCTGGTCAACATATACATCCTTCCTTTATTCTAAATCCACCAGCTGTATAAGCCATTTAAATTTTCCTCCTGTGCGGTGGATAAATGAATGGATCTAAGTCAGTACTGTTACATGAATGTGGCTTCCTCTGCTTAAGAATAGCACTGGGATGTGGTAAAGACATCACTCATTTCACCTTCAGTCCTTGATCTTCCCTCCAAGATGCCCATCAGCACACTGCATTCTAAAATACTTCAAGCTACATTTCAGCTGAGTTTAATATATTTCTCTCAATTTATGTTTCTCTCAATTTACGTTTCCAAAACCTTAATCCAGGCCTGTATTCATTTTGGAGAAAAATAGTATTTAAGGGAAAAAATGTAATATTTGTTTTAACAGAGAAGAAGAGCACTTTAATCTTTCATATGGTTACAACCAAAGAGCTACCTTCTTCTAATAACCACCATCAATGACAATGTAGGTAGATGTCAATGTCTCACTGTTATGGCATGCTTCCTTTCCAAAGTTATTCCATATATACCACCATAATATGCATCATATTATATCATGGCTCATGCTATTATGAAGCCCCACCATCTGCTATCAACAAGTTGGAAAATCAAGAGTCAGTGGTATAATCCAGTCTGGGTCCAAAGGCCTAAGAAGCAAGGATGTCAAAGGTTTAAGTCTCAGTCTAAAGGCCAAACAATGTGGCACTGATAGTAAAAGTCCTGGTCTGAGTCAGAAGGTTCAAGAACCAGTAGTGGCAGTGTTCAAGGGCACGAGAAGATTGATGTCTCAGGTCAAGCAGAGAGTGAATTCACCCTTTCTCTGCATTTTTGTTTTATTCAGGCTATGGACTGGATGGCGCTAACTTGCATAGGTAAAGGCAATCTTCTTTACTCAGGCTACCAATTTAATTGTTCATCTCCTCAGGAAACACTCTCACAAACCTGGAAATAATGTTTTCCCAGCTATCTGGATGTCTCTTAGTCTAGTCAAGTTGCCACATAAAATTAACTATCACAGAGGGTAAGACAGGTTGTGAGCATGTGGTGTCTTTTCTATTTCTTCTCCATATCACGTTTTTTCCAAATGTCAATTTCCCTTTCTCCCCTTGTTAGGTAGTCTCCCCTACACTTCAAGCCATGCAGTCCCTCTTAGACCTCGTGAGCTGGGTGAATAGACAAAATGATCTTTTTATATTTTTAAAAACATTCCAAATATGTCATTCCTATCATTATTAGAGACCCTTCTTCCCTATTTCCGAAGTAGTAAGATGACCAAAAAGAAAGCATGACCAACTTTTTAGCTTAGAGTCTCTCATAAAATGCGTTTAAAAGTTCTGTTATGAATATGGAAATGGAGAATATTTTTATACAGAAAGAAAAAGATGACAAGTGACATGTGAGATAGTGCTGGCTGGACTCACACCACAGCTTTCCAGAAAGGAATTAAGAGGCACAAGGATCATAAGAGGTTAAGAATCACTTGTTGCTTTTGCCTTCGAGTGCAAATAATGATATACTTCTAAATTTTCTTACACTTAACTACTGTACGTATCTAGTACTACCATACCCAGATCGGTTGAAAGTCCATTCTCCATCTTTTGGATCTCAGAGTGGAAGCTGGACAGAGTGGGAGATTAGAAATCCTAGACTGAGCCCCCAGAATTCTAGCTGTTGATGATGAATTTATGATTAGTCTGGCCTCTGGGCTTCCGCTGGAGAAGGAAATGGCAAACCACTCCAGTGTTCTTGCCTGGATAATCCCAGGGACGGGGGAGCCTGGTGGGCTGCCGTCTATGGGGTCGCACAGAATCGGACACGACTGAAGCGACTTAGCAGCAGCTGCAGCAGCTGGGCTTCCCCGGTGGTTCAGATGGTAAAGAATCTGCCTCCAATACAGGAGTCCCAGATTCAGTCCATGGATTGGGAAGATCCCCTGGAGAAGGGCATGGCTACTCACTATAGTATTCTCACCTGGAGAATTCCATGGGCAGAGGAGCCGACAGGCTATAGTTCATGAGGACTCAAAGAGTCAGACACAACTGAGTAACTAATAACACACACTTGCTTGTTTGGCCACAAGAGCTCCTGGGTCAGTCCTCTCCCTGGGCAAGCAAGGCCTTTTCATGGAGAGGGTCTCTGTGGTGACCCCAGTTCTTCTACACCGAATGTAAGCATTAAATGTAGAAACTAATCACATTTCTTCTTGATATTTGTATGATAAAAAAATAAATTCACTTTACACATATATAGACTATAACTTTCTAATAGGCTATATGAAGTCCTCCATAAATTATTTCAATGACTCATGTTTTTTTTTGGATTTTGAAAATAAAGCTAATTTTTTTGGCAAAAATCATGCAGTAATGAGTCCAACTAACTTAATTTTCTGAGACGTTGGAAGCTGTAGTTGGGAAGGCATTACTGTGTTTTTGTTTAGTCTGTTTTTCATATACTCATTGGCAAAACATGTGCCTTCCTCTAAATTTTGCTGTGAATGTAATCCTGCTCTAAAAGTCTTCAAAAATTTATATTTTTTAGGTCTTTCCCCCATTTTTATTTCATGCAATGTTTCTCTGGACAAAATAAAAACATAATTCCACTGTGTCATTTTCCTTAGCAATCTACACATATGTTTTCATCAGTTGTTAACCATATCATTTTAATTATAAATGATTAGATTTTATTTATTCTTGTTCCAAATGTAGCTAAACCTTACTTGTGTAGATTTTTTTTGAGTGATTTATTTATTTACTTATTTATTTTTGGTTGCACTGGTTCTTCATTGCTGTGTCTGGGCCTCTCTAACTGTAGTAAGCAGGGGCTTACTCTTCCTTGTATGGCACAGTTTCTCATTGTAGTAGATTCTCTTGTTGGACAGCATAGGCCCTATGGTCATGGGCTTTAGTAGTTGCGGCACGGGGGTTCACTAGTTGTGGTTTTCGGGCTCTAGAAATCTGGCTCAGAAGTTGTGCAGCATGTGGAATTCTCCCAGACCAGGGAGCCAACCCATGTCCCTTGACCTGACTGGCAAATTCCTATCCATTCTACCATTAGGGAAGTCCTTATGTGAATAGATTAAAAAAAAAAAAAAACACAGTAATTTCTTCTCTTAACATTGAATGTCCTTCTCTTAACACAGAATATATATATATATATATAGTGAAAACAATCATGACTTTTACATGTGCATAAAAAGATACTCTAGCCTTTGACTGTGTCAGTTAAACAGCAGTCTCCAATGAAATGATACATTTTCTGTTATGTTGTGAATTACTTTCTGCAATAATTCACTAGTGTTGGGATTTGTGGTATAACTGTCTATTTGTCACATTTTAGAGACTTGTAGATTTCATGTTATCTAATTGCATTAGTGAAAATGATAACTAATAGATATTTAATTCCACTGTAACTTGAAAACTAGCCCTTCCTCACTAAACAACATATCTCCAAATTGCAATCACATGCCAAGCACTTTCTACTACAGATGTTCCTTGTGAATGTGTCAACAAAGTTTTCATTCCCTAGTCACCTAAAAGAAAATTTCAAATAAGAAGAAATTGCCCCCACTGGTCCAGAGTAATAACTGTTATGTTGATGCAAGCTTTGATAAGAAGAGTGCAAAGATTGGTGAACCCTTGCGGCCCCTTAGGAAGGCTGCTGAGTTAACAGAGTCTGCAAGGCTTGACCTTCCTTGCATGTAATTGGAATTGGCCTTCAAGGCCCATTTATGTGGACTCATAAAGATACAGAATGAATACCTCAACTTCAGCCATTCTCTAGTATTCTCTTCAAAGAATAAAGAATTTGTGTTCTTATGTGAGGGGGATTAACAATATTAGTTTTTCTCAGGAGAGGAAAGCTTCTATTTCCTCCCTGCAAAGAAAGACATTTCTCTGGGCTCTCTTTCTCTATTTTTGACAAAATAGTTCAACATTGTCTTACTGGAGAGGATCAGTGGAGTGAGACCTCTTGACATCGAGTGGCCCTTCACAGCTCTTCAGGACCAGACTCTGTCAGATACCAACTTTGATTAAAATGAAACACAGAGTTGGTTTTGATGAGGTAGATTATAATTTTTTTCAATAAAATTGAAATAGCGGAAAGTGGAACATGCATTATAAATATCCCATCATATGTATGATAGAATTATACCGCAGTCCTTTTTTTCTCCTCTCACAGAGGCTTTTTTCCTTCTTAAGCAGCAGTTTATGGGTGAGTGCACTCAGACCTAAGCAAATATTTCTCACACTTCTGGCTCTACCTATGGGACACGTTATGTTGTACATGAAAGATCGTGTGCCAGGATCTGCGTGGAATCAGTCTCCATCTGATGAAGGTAGAACTTTATTACCTTTAGCCCTCTGCCAGTGTTAGCACCTGGATGGAGTTTAACCTCAGTCACCAGGCTGTATTTTAGGCAAAAAGCTGACAGGAAGGGAAAATATATTGTGGGGATGTGCACAGCATTTCACGTTTCTCTTTGCTCAGGAAAGTGGTAACACAAAACTTTGCTTGCTGCGAATTTGACCTCCAATCTAAACAGAGGATTTCTGTAGGTCTTGTCCACGTAATAGCTACCCTCTGGAACAAAATCTCCTCATTACACGGCATTTACAGGATATTGCTCAGCTCTCTGCAGTTGACAGTTGAGCAATAAAAGGATTCCCCAGGGTTGCTTGCCGACTTGACTGGGGTCAGTCGTGACACTGACCTGGTGAGCAAAGTCAGGCTGAGTGTTCTCCCAGGCTTCATCATAAACAGCCTCAGCTTTGGGGGTTTAACCTTCCAGTGCAACCCCTTTCAGGATACATACACAAAAAGCCTCTTATTTGCTAGAGACAGCTTTTCTCTTTGTTAGATAGATTTAATCTAAACATTTGAGTTGAGGATCCTAAGGAGGTATACTTGTGTACTTCAACAGTAACTGAGACTTACATATGGGTGACTTTATGAATTTATCCAGAATTTATGAAGCAGGTGTGATTTGGCTGCATAACACACATAAGTGTAATATTGCTTTTCTTACTTTTATAAATCAAGTTAAATTTGATGGTTAAGGCTAACTATTCAATATTCTTTTTTTTTTTTCTTTTTGAGGTATTAGTTTTATATTTCTGCTGCAACAACTTAAGACAAATGTGGTGATTTAAAACAACAACAAAATTTTTGCCTTACAGTTTTGTAGGTCAGATGCCCAACACAGGTTTCATGGGTCTAAAATTAAGGTATCGACAAGGTTGCATTTCTTGCAGGAAGGAAATGCTGCAGGGGAGAATTTGTTTTCTTGCCTTTTCCAGCTTTTGGAGACCACTGCTATTTTTTGGCTTATAGACTTTCTCCTTCATTTTCATAAATAAGAGCAGATTGAGTTCTTTTCACACCTCATCACCCTGACCTCTCTGCCTCCACCTTCTTCAATACTTTTAAGAAGCCTGTGAGTACACTGGACCTATCTGGATAACCCTGGATAATCTCCTTATTTTGAAAACAACAGATTAACAACCTTTAGTTCTATTTGCAACCTAAAGCTCCTACCCCATGTAAAGTGACATATTCATAGTTACCAGGAAACTGGATGTGGGTATTTTTGGGAAGAGGGCAAATTTGGGGGCATTTTTTTTTGCCTACAACCAGATGTATGGAACCTCATGATCTTACTCAGGCTAGATGGACATAGTATTTAGGCTTAAGTGGCTGTTGTTATCACCAGCAATGCTGCTGCCATTTAAGCATGTTTTTAAACTGGTGGTCATTATGCTGTCCGCTTGTTTCTTCACAAATGTACCCACGTTCACTGGACTTCAGGACCTGCCTCCTACTACGGGCACACATCCTCTCCTCACCTTTGAAGCATTTGTGGGAGTGTCCTCTCCTGCCAATGGAAGAGCCATGGGATATGTGTCCTGGACTTGGAACTGTCCACTCCTCTAGTGTTTAGTCTAAGCAATCTGCCCCTCGGGGCTGACCACTCCTCCTCCTCGCCCTCTCAAGACATCAGCCTCTAGTCTTCTTACCAGCATCCAGCTACATGAGTGTGATTCTAAAGAGTAATCCTCAAACTTGAAGGCAAAAGGTGGCATTGGTGGATAGCCTTCATGGTCCACTGGCCCAGGGTGGTAAGAGGATCTTGTCTATAGAACACTAAGGCTTAGCTATTGTTCTAGGAAGAAAAATGCGTGAAAGGTAAATTTCCAATATTTCTTTCCTTGAATTTCCTCTCCTTTTCTTACTCTCCTTCCGCCTCCCACTACTGGTTCCTTTTAACATTTATTGTCCTTGACTGTCTTCTGCTATATAAAGAAGAGTGGGAAAATATCCCAGAATAGATGATTTGTTCCTATTACACTTACTCTTATATCATATTAATGACATGCATGCTTCTGAAATTGTCTCTAGCTACACATGCTAGCTCTTTCCTCTGGGAAAAAAGAACATATTTTATGTATTTCAGAGAACTGTGGGAACATAAAAGATGCTTTGTTTCCTGTGGAAAACAGAGTAAAACAATTAAAGTGAAAAATTATTAGGTATATACATAGAAAAGGTGTATAATCATACAAAAAATCATTTGAAGCCTTTTATGATAAGCCTAAACTACAATTGCAGAGATAAAGTCAATATAGAGTGACAATAATCAATGAGTATGACACTAAGAATGCTAATAAAAATTTTAAAAGAGGGAAGAAATCAAGAGGAAAAGAAGGAGAAGAAAGGGAGAGAGAAACAAAAGAAGAAAGAAAAAAAGGTGAAAGATAAAAGAGGAAGTTCTAAAGTCAAATGATATTTTCACAAGAATATGCTTGTCTTTAAACGGGGCACATTTTCTTTGAATAATGAAATAAACTCCCTGTGCCATCTTACCGACATGACCACATTTCAAAATAAGCTTAGGTAATACCAAGCAGGAAGCTGACAAAATGAAGAGAACTAATGGCATCCATAGGAAAATGATTAGTGCATTATTTAAGGCATAGCCCAGGCAATCACTATACCACATAGCACAAGGAAATCCACTGTGCCCTACATATAAATGTAAAATTGAGCCAAGATTTGATTTTCAGATACCAAAGATGTTTTCAGTGATGATTTGTTTTAGTAGTTTTGCCTTAGGATATAGTATTAGAATATGAGGATTACTCCATAAATTTTATAGCTATGACCAAATTATTTTTCTTGTCTTTTGTGTTTGTCACTCAGTTGTGTCCAACTCTTTGCTACCCCTCATCTGTCCATGGAATTCTCTAGGCAAGAATACTGGAGTAGGTTGCCATTCCCTTCTCCAAGGGATCTTCCAGACCCAGGGGTCAAACCAAGGTCTCCTGCGCTCTAGGCAGATTCTTTATCATTGGTGCTACTAGGGAAGCCTCTTGTTATTGTGATTTTAATCTGCAGTGATTCAACCTGAGATTAAACTGTATAATGAAAAACTTCCTGATATATTCATTTGTTTCCTTATAGCAAAGAAATGTAGTGACATAGCTTCTTATCTTTTGGATACCTCCAAACCTCTTGAGGGGGAGGAGAATGGGGTGATAAGAGGATGAGATGATTGAATGGCATCACTGACTTAATGGACATAAGTTTGAGCAAATTCTGGGAGAGAGTGAAGGACAGGGAAGCCTGGTATGGTGCAGTTCATGGAGTCGCAAAGAGTTGGACATGATTTAGTGACTGAAAAACAGCAATAAAACCTCTTGAATTACACCTTTTTACAATAGTATTTAAAAACCATGAATTTATTCTCTGGAAATTCTGTTAAAGCATTATGCCACTTGCAAAAAGTAAAATTATTGGAAACATATTTTCTTTTATTGTATATGTATTAGAAATAAGTTTTATAGTCTGTAATCATAGGACACAGCCAAGTATCCCAATTTAAACAAAAAATAGAATAGTGTGTTTAATGTCCATTACTTTGCTTTCTCTAGAAAGGTTTCTCTGGTGGCTTAGATGGTAAAGAATCTACCTGCAATGCAGGAGACCTGGGTTTGATTCCTGGGTTAGGAAGATCCCTTGGAGAAGGGAATGACAACCCACTCCAGTATTCTTGCCTAGAAAATCCTATGGACAGAGGAGCCTGGCAGGCCACAGTCTCTGGGGTTCCAGAGTTGTACACAACTGTGCAACAACAGAGAAGAGCTACTTATCCTTTTCATTGCTGTATATCCAAACCTCTTAGGAGACAATCTGGCACATAATATACTGTTAAAAATAATCTGTTGAAAGTAATCTTGAGAAATAAGATTGGGGCTGGAGGAATCAACCTTCCTGACTTCAGACAATTCTACAAAGCTACAGTCATTAAGGCAGTATGGCACTGGGACAACAACAGACATATAGACCAATGGAACAAGACAGAGAGCTTAGAGGTAAAATCCACGTACCTATGGACACCTTATATCTGACAAAGGAGGCAAAAATATACAATGGAGAAAAGACAGTCTCTGTAATAAGTGATTCTGGGAACACTTGGCAGCTATGTATAAAATAATGGCAGAAAGTGATGAGGAAATAAAGAGCCTCGATGAGGGTGAAAAAAGAGAGTGAAAAGGCTGGCTTAAAACTCAACATTCAAAAAAATAAGATGTTGCCATCCAGTCTCATCACTTCATGGCAAATAGAAAGGGGAAAAGTGGAAACGGTGGCAGATTTTATTTTCTTGGGCTCCAAAATCACTGTGGACTGTGACTGCAGTTATGAAATTAAAAGACACTTGTTCCTTAGAAGAAAAGCTATGACAAACCTAGACAGAGTATTAAAAAGCGGAGACATCACTTTGTTGACAAAGGTCCATATAGTCAAAGCTATGATTTTTCTTGCAGTCATGTAGAGATGTAAGAGTTGGACCATAAAGAAAGCTCAGTGCCAAAGAACTGATGTTTTTGAATCGTGGTGCCCCAGCACCATAGTTCAACAGACCCTTGGACTGCAAAGAGATCAAACTAGTCAATCCTAAAGGAAATCAACCCTGAATATTCATTAGAAGGAATGATGCTGAAGATGAAGCTCTGATACGCTGGCCACTTGAGACAAAGAGCTGACTCACTGGAAAAGACCTTGATGCTGGGAAAGATTGAGGGCAGGAGGAGAAGGGGGTGACAGAGGATGAGACGGTGGGATGGTGATGGCATCGCCATCTCAATGGACATGAGTTTGATCAAACTCAGGGAGATAGTGAAGGACAGGGAAACCTGGCATGCTGCAGTCCATGGGGTTGCAAATAATTGGATACAACTTAGTGACTCAACAACAACAACAACATGTAAAAATAATGGGGGGAAATGGGGAGTTCATATCACACTAATGTGGATAGAGTCACTCTTTGCTTTAGATTTTGTTTTTATTGTAAACAAATTTGTTTATAAGTCTTAGAAGATTGCATACTGAAAATTGTTATAATAAAGTCTCTGAAGTTATGAAAGTGGAAATACTTCCATAATTGTGTGTGCTTCTGAACAGAAAATATAAACAAAGGAGTAAACAATCTTCAGAGTCACCAGTTAACAAGAAAGATCTGTACAGCCATTCAGGAATGATGAGTTTGTATGCAGAAAGCCTAATGCATAACCAACACCCTCTAGGCATATCCAATTCATAGTACAAGGGAAAATCCTTCAGTTCTATATGATCTAACACGGGAATATTTTGTAGTATTCAAGGATGTAATGGTGCATAATGTACAACACTTGATCTTGAATAGTGGATGATAAGGTGGTGAATTGAGAAAAAAAAACACAGCTTAGAGTTGCATCGAGCATGCATGTTAAGCCAGAGTGGATGTGAGGAAACAACTCTGAGGAGCACTGCAAAAGGGTGCCAAGTTTTTACAGAATTCATTTTCCTAGACAGTAAAACAATGCATCAAATCTGTTTCACACAGAAGCAGCTAAGGCAGAATGCTGCTTTTTTTCCAAAATCAAGTGTTACAATTTTATGTTTAAATACTGGAAATAAATCAGTTTTTCTGGCTTATATCACACCTTCTCATCATTCACGGTAACTGGAAATAAATAGAGCTAAGTATTGATAAAATACTGAGTAATACCCTGTCATTGTTTTCACCCCTCTTAAATTGTTTCCTGAAAGTTTCATATACAATTTAAGTCAATTACTCTTATCATTAGAAAACAAATCTTTTTTGTTTGTTTGCATCTTTTTAACACCCTGGGAATAAAAATTTCCCAAGGTTACATTTTCTTACTAGTTTCTGCCTTCTTCTCCCCTAAGCATTCCTGTTTTCTGTTTTCACCTTATTTTATTGTCTGCTTCCCACTTGTGCTGCCATGCACATGTCGTCCTTTTTTCTGATATCTGCAGCCTGATTTTTCTAAGCACTTTTCTGTCATATCCTCATTCTCTCTGACTTACAATTCCTTGTCACTTGCGTTTTCTCACAGACACATTATCTTTTAAAACAGCCTGTCTCTCACAGTTCCTCCCTTCTACATATTCCTTCTCTGTCACTGCATGCCTATCCTCACTATCGTCTGCCTCTCAGACAAACTCCCAGCTTAATGTCTAAATCAACAAGGCTAGACAAGCTTACATTCAGAGTCAGCAGTACCGATGCACCACATCCCAACTGTACCGCTCGCTCTGCAAATAGTGACCTAGAAACACTCAACTTCCTCCAGCATTAAGAAAGCATTCAGCGACTCTCAGCATTGACCCTCTGTCACTTATGTGTATGCACATATACACAAACCCACAGCACACACAGATACATGCTCCACACACCCACATTCACGTGCACTCACCCTCCCCACGCCTGCTAAATTCCATTGCTCTCTCTTGGCTCAACTTCTCTCAGTCATTTCAACTGTTACTGGTATTGGGAGTACAGAAGACATGGAGAAGGCTGACCTATGGTGTGTGCTATGTGGAAGGAGGAGAACAATACTGGGAATCCTATTAGTTTATGAGTCAAATATCTTTGGGGAGAAAATGAGAAAACATAAAGTCTGTGGACCATGGAATCAAGGGCTAAGGGGAAGTGGAATGGCAACAGTCTATGCATTATGTTTTATATTGCTATTTCTTTTAAAAAGATAAGAAGGTATCAAAACTTTATCTGGAGTTATTCTTAAGAGAGATTACTTTTTTTTTTTGGCTATTAAAAGTTCAAAGTTCAATCTTTAATTTACAACAACTGAACATATATTTTCACGCCTGAAGATGAATTTTAGAATAACACTGTCTTTCATTATTTTCCACTGAAGAATATGCTGCTTTTTATTATGTTTTCTTATAAATAAAATGTTTGGAAGAGATACATATTTCACACAAGTTCTACATGGGCCACAGAGTTAGCATAAGAAAAAGTGAGGCACAGATTCAGGGTTATCCTTTCAGTAGACCAGAACAGTAAATTTGAAATCATGTAAGTCTAAAAGGGGAGACTTATTTCCAAATTGACATATGTTGAAACAAAAATTTACCTTTCTGGTATGAGCAGAAACTCTTAATTTTCTTTTCTAATTTTCAAAACTTATGAATAATATACTCTACCAAGATAGATACTACAAATCAAACAGAACATGGAAAGTAGCTGGTATTGTTCAAAAACGGCTCAGAACTATAATTAAGCAGATTTTGTATCTTCAGACCTGAATCAGGTCTCTTCTTGTGTATTTTCTCAAAGTAATTAAAATTCTTTATCTAATTTTGTATTGATACCAGTGCTAAAATCATGTTTCTATGTAGAATTTTTGCTGGCCCATGTGATGAAGTCATTATATGCACTATTTTATTTCATTAAAACAGGCTATCCCTATTTAAAAATTTTCTTTTTTAGTTGAATTGTTTTCTGACTTATGAATACTACATGGTCATTTCTAGTTACAAACATATTTTTCAAACTTTTTTTCCCCCCTAAGGTAAGTTACATCACTGTTTCTGCTTTTTTTAATCCTGTCCAATGAGAAGATCCAATGTATCTTCCGCTTACACTATTTGGAGGTATTTTTCCATAATTTTTCTTCATTCAGCCTGACTTCACCTTGTAGAATGTGTCTTTCACTTCATGTCTCACATTGTAGCATTCTGTGAAATCCTGGGTGTTTTATCCTTGCCATATAAACATATATCTAATATCGTGATTCCCTTTCTCGTCAAGAAGCTATTATTGAATCAAAGGTTTATCTTACATTAACTGTGTCTTAGAATCAGGCGCATAAGGCACATAGAATTTGCAGGCAGTCACTTCACTTCCTTGGAAATTGGCTTTCTCATTTTCTTCCAAAATATAGGCCCATCTTTTGGGAAACATTCTACAAAAATATTCTGCACTATTTCTTTGAGGTCTTCCTATCTCCAACCACACTGGGGTCATTCTCAACCTCCTCTGCCTGCTCACTCATCTCCTCTTGGTCACTCTTATTAGAGTCTTCTTGTGCAGTCTTTTTAGCAGACACTTTTATTTTTTTTTATTTTTTTTTTTTATTTTATTAGTTGGAGGCCAATTACTTCACAACATTTCAGTGGGTTTTGTCATACATTGACACGAATCAGCCATAGAGTTATACGTATTCCCCATCCCGATCCCCCCTCCCACCCCGCCCTCCACCCGACTCCTCTGGGTCCTCCCAGTGCACCAGGCCCGAGCACTCGTCTCATGCATCCCACCTGGGCTGGTGATCTGATTCACCATAGATAATATACATGCTGTTCTTTTGAAACATCCCACCCTCACCTTCTCCCACAGAGTTCAAAAGTCTGTTCTGTACTTCTGTGTCTCTTTTTCTGTTTTGCATATTGGGTTATCGTTACCATCTTTCTAAATTCCATATATATGTGTTAGTATGCTGTAATGTTCTTTATCTTTCTGGCTCACTTCACTCTGTATAATGGGCTCCAGTTTCATCCATCTCATTAGAACTGATTCAAATGAATTCTTTTTAACGGCTGAGTAATATTCCATGGTGTATATGTACCACAGCTTCCTTATCCATTCGTCTGCTGATGGGCATCTGGGTTGCTTCCATGTCCTGGCTATTATAAACAGTGCTGCAATGAACATTGGGGTGCATGTGTCTCTTTCAGATCTGGATTCCTCAGTGTGTATGCCCAGAAGTGGTATTGCTGGGTCATATGGCAGTTCTATTTCCAGTTTTTTAAGAAATCTCCACACTGTTCTCCATAGTGACTGTACTAGTTTGCATTCCCACCAACAGTGTAAGAGGGTTCCCTTTTCTCCACACCCTCTCCAGCATTTATTGCTTGTAGACTTTTGGATAGCAGCCATCCTGACTGGCGTGTAATGGTACCTCATTGTGGTTTTGATTTGCATTTCTCTAATAATGAGTGATGTTGAGCATCTTTTCATGTGTTTGTTAGCAGACACTTTTAGAGTTTATGTTACTTTTAAGTCCTACGGAAAAATGGAAAATATATTCTGGAGACATTAAAAGCCCTGGGAGTCTCAGTGAAGAAATATGGAAAAGAGTTTTACAATCTGATGCACTTAATGTGGTACTAGAAAAATATGAGCATAGATTCTAGGAAGCACAGAGTTTGTGTGAAGAAAATATCCCTCCCTAGAGTTTAGTTCAGACATATGGCTTCTTAAATCCAGACAATCTAGCATTAGTCATAGAAATTGCATAGAAGCTACAGCAGGGCCTCTAGTCCCTCTCTCCCCAGGGCTATGGGCACTGCTGACCTCCCACTCACTCCCTGCCATTCAAATACTATTTTGGAATGTTTGGTTATGTGTGAGGCAGAGAGTTGGAACTGAGAATCTATAGGGATCTGGTGCTTTAAGAGGGCCCCAACATGACTATATACAGTGGTTTTCCCAGGACAGGTATCAGTTTCCATTTCTTATCCAAGTCCTTGTTTGTAAAATAAGTGATATCTTTATCCACTTAATACAGAGATAGAAAAACTGTACTCCTGGTTCAGAGAAGCAACAAGTAATCTTTCCTCTTCCTGGAACTTGGGGAAGGAAATGAAACCCTTCCAAGGAAAGAGCACCCTATATTTGCAAGTTTCGAATAATATTTACACTCCTCTAAAACTCTTGGTAATAACAAAACCTTACCACCTTCAGAGGCACTTAAGGGCTGGAGATGCCACAGACTTACACAGAAGGAAAAATATTTTGTTAAAGATGTTAAAGATGAGTACACAATAAAGATAATTGTCACATGAGGTGATGATATATCTGATGGCCATTAAGCTGATCCCTTCTCAAAAAAGGAAAGGGAAGGGAAAAAATGATTGGAACTTGAGATAATTGAACAGACTGACACAGTCAATTACCTCCCTTTCCAGTCCTCCTTCCCTTTTCTTGCTAATGAAAATCTTTCTCTCTCTGTCTCTGTCTCTCTCTCTTACACACACACATACACAGTGTGACAGGACTTGAACGGGTGGCTTGGTGCATTTTTCACATCACTTAAGGAGTTTACTGATTAGCCAGTACATCTTGTCTCTTCCCATAAGCCAGAACAAAGACGTGGTGTGGTGAGTCAGCAATGACCCTGCCAGGAATGGTAACATCCTAGTTGATGGCAGAATGAGGAGGAGAGCTGTGTCCCTGAAATTCTTAGGATAGAACTGCCTACACTCCCTGCCTGACCTATTATGTCAGAAATAAATACAGCTCTATGTTATCTGAAAAACTATAGTTTTGAGTCTCTTTTGTGTTAAAGCAACTTAACTTAATCAACAGATAACATAAATAAAATGAAAATCAATAAGAAAAAAGAAGGAAGAGAAGCCAGAATGAAAAATAAGACACCCTGAAAAAAACAGATGAAAAATTTCAAAACAGATCCAAATAAAATTGGAAAAAATTAAAATTTGAGACAAAAACAGAAATGTGACAAAATTACTATACACACACAAGTACATAGTAAAGCTCTGTCTTGTATGTATATTTTATATATATATATTAATGTCTTGTATATATACATGAATGCCAAGGTCACATGGTAAGAACATATACACAAGGAAAGAGACAATATTTTGAAGGATAATGGGCAACACATTTTTCAGGACTGAAGAATGATAAGAATGGTCAGATTGCAAAACCTGCCTCAACCCATGAAGTCTCACCTAGACACTGTAATAAATCTGCAGAACTCCTCATGAGGAGTTATTAATTTTTTAATTCTTTTAAATACTGTACTGCATAAAGTCTTTAGAACTTAAGGTAATCCCAGAAGACATAAAAAATTAATATCTTAAACTATAGGAAGACATATATCCTACAAGTAAAGATGAATAGCCATAGAGGAAAGATTTGGCAATTTATATCAGAGGAAAAAACGTTTTACCAATCAAAAAAATATTTCTTCAAACATATAAGGATAAAAAATCTGATCACAAACAAAAATACATCAAAGAATATTAACACAGGAAAAATCCTCACTATATCATAAAAAAGGGCTCAATAACTTTTTAAGAAACTGCATATTTAGATTTCATTGATATCATTTTTAAGCATATCCCATTGTCAGAGCACAAAAAGTATGATAAAACTCTGTTTTGTTGAGTTTATAGGAGAAAGGTCACAAGTACTACTTATGGGAGTATGAGTTATTAAAAATCTAATTTCTTTGTAGTGCATTTGGAAAATCAAGACAATTTATAACTGTATATTTTTTGGCCTGAAAGAAATTCTACTTGAAATTTTTATATATACTCTACTCATTATAGCATTGTTAATAACATCTAAAGATTGAAAACAACATAAACATTTCCCAGTGGAAGCTTATAAAGAACTTAGAGATTAAAATTACAATATATTATTATGCAATATATATTTGTATGATATTATTTCCAAGATAAATTACTATTTTAAATTTTTGAGAACACAGTGTAGACTAGGCTGCTGTATGTGAAAAAGGAGGAGTAACACAGAATATATTTAAAATTAGATTCGTTTGTCATCTATGTTTGTTAGAACCTTGAAAGTATATGTATGAATAGTTCCTATTTATATATAAGTTGTTTATTTTGAACTGGCTTATATAATTCAAGGTGGCTTATTTTTCTCACTGTAGCATTTCATTCACTTTCTAGTTAAGTCTGTCCAAACACCATGACAATCAGGCTATTATCAGAAAAATAGTCAGCTTATCATTACAAACTTGGCCCCTGTTTCAGATATTTGTCCTGGTATGCCTCTAGATAGTTTATCATGAGAAAGTTACAGATTCTGTGGTGTTTAGAATGACAACTTAATGTTTGCATTCTTCACCCCTGTCAAACGTCAGACAAAACACCCAAATATGATGATTCCAAAATATCAACCATAAGAAGTGCTGACCTAAAACAAATGCACTGCCAGGAATTTATCCAGGAAAGATGGGTTTATTCAGGATTAGCAAAAACCTGCAGTTCTGGGTCTGCAACCATGATAAGCCAAACGCAGTTCCCCCAGTGCAAGGGAAGGAAGATGCTTTCATAGGGAGGAAAAGAAAGTTTGGAGGACCATAGTAAGGGAAGAGTGTATGGCTTCTTATTGTCTGAGTCCTTGCCAGGAAAAAGGAAGAATTATTTTTCTTCCTTTTAGGCTCTGCTGTCCTCACAGGACATGAGAATTCCTCCCTCTGGTCACCTGACACTCTTTAATTGAGGTTTCCATTTATTATTATTTTTTAAATAAAGTAAAAATAATCCATTTAACATAAAATTGTGAAGTGTACACTCCATGACCAAGTGAATGATATTTAATTTGGTAAAATAATGAGAAGGCCATTAACCAGAGCAGATTTGCCTCTAAAGATCTGACATTTAAGGTGGAATTCAGAACATACTCCATTTTTGGCTGAATATACCCTTAACACATTTTTCCTCTTGAGGTTTTCTGAATTTGATTTAAAAAACAACAATGGAAATTTAGCTTCTTCTGTCTTTCCTCCTCCTTTGTTTGCAATGATAATGATAATGTTAGGCCCTTTCCCCTTTCCTTCTGTTTTGAGTGACAAATCATTTCTCTTCACAAAGTAGAAAGGTGATTATCTCTCATCTGGAATTTGTTGAGCAATTAAACTGATAGATAAGTAAAATAATGGCAGAGTACAGAAATAAGGCAGAAAGACCAAATCTGATAGGAACATAGATGGTCTCTGCCCTCCTTGCTTGAACTAAAAAGGATGAGAGAGTTTCTCTTTTTACTTACTCCAAGGAAGGTGTTTAGGCTTATGCTACATTTCTTGCTTGCCCACAGCTGAATACAGTATATCAAATAAATTAATGATACAAAGTAGGAGAGGATACAGTATAGACCCTCTTTGTTGGTATGAGCAGTGTGTAAAAGACATATCTTGTCCACATGATTTGATCAAAAGGAATTGTGAAAGTATATTCCTAGTCACCCAAGACGACCTATCGTGCCACAAAAAAGCACAAAATCAAATGACATCTGGTTTCTAATGAGGGGACCATGGGCCAAAACTGACTTCTACACAAAATTTCCTACATTCTAAAAAGGTTTCCAACCTCTTTCAATAGCATACAAAATTCATAGTGAGATTGTGAAATAGATAGTCAGTGGTATTTTAATAAGTGCTGCTCTAGAAAAATCTTTTATTTTGTTTAAAATCTTTATTGAATTTGTTACAATATTGCTTCTGTTGCTTTTATATTCTGGTTTTTTGGCCACTAGGCATGTAGGATCTTAGCTCCCTGACCAGGGATCAAATACATATCCCCTGTGTTAGAAGGCAAACTACTAACCACTGGATCACCAGGGAAGTCTCTATAAAAATTTTTGAATGAGAAAGGCCAGGACAAAAATGGAGATATTTCTTTTAAGATCTAGGCAGGTTAGTGGGATTCAGGGCCGAGAAGAAAGAATTGATGCAATTTTAAAACTGCACACTAACTATTTAATATAACTGACATAATTATACTTTCTAAACTTATTTTTTTAATTAAACTTATTTTTTTTAATTAAAGGATTTCTATGACTATGGGAGGTAATTAGTGAATACCTTTGGCAAGTCACATGCTTTCTAAACATTCTGATCCTCATCACGGTGAAGATGCTGTACCAGAGCAGTGCATTGAAGAAAATATTGATTGGACCATAATTTCTTTCTATTGATATCTGTTTGGAATGGTTGAGGGTCTTCTTTCTACCAAACTACTTTGACCACAATAAATTTTATATAGTCATAAAATTGCAATCTGTTTATAAATAGCAGATTTTAAAAATCATTCACATAAAAACTGATCAAATACCATGGAAGTGGCAGAAATGTGGGAGGGAGAACGTTTTTTGGAAAAGTCTTTAAGTACATATTTACTGAGTTTGAAATCATCATAATCTGCCTTTGTATGCCATAAAAATAAGAGAGACTGGAAAGAAGAAAAGATTATTAAAAGAGAAGTTATATTATTAAAGTCACTTAAGTGACAATAAATATTTTTTCCACATTTCTGGAGGCATGATCCTTTATTAAGACTTGTCATTTTCAAAAGTCTAATCACGCTATCAAGTATATTATGATTTTATTTAAGTTGATAAAATGAAATTAATAACTGAAGTGTCAAGTAACAGCAAACAAATGTAATTTCCAAATAAAAAAAAATCATTTTAACCTGCATTAATTAAAAGACGGAGGGAACATAATTTTGCTGGAATATCACTAGTAGAAAATATCTGAACTAGAAAAATACTTGGTTTATGGACAGATCCACCAGTGCCTACTGTCCTCTGGACGTTCCAGTAAAGACAATTATATACTGCATTAATTAAAAGACGGAGGGAACATAATTTTGCTGGAATATCACTAGTAGAAAATATCTGAACTGGAAAAATACTTGGTTTATGAACAGATCCACCAGTGCTTACTGTCCTCTGGACATTCCAGTAAAGACAATTGTATACCTGCTGTCATGTGCTAACTAAAAAGGTAACAAATTAGAATTCAAGGACATAGGCAAATAAAATTTTCAGCTGTCTTGAAGTAGTCAAATTATATCCAGAGTGCCTCATGTAATGCTGGGCTGGATCAATCACAAGCTGGAATCCAGATTAGCTGGAGAAATTTCAACAACTTCTGATAAGCAAATGATACTACCCTAATGGCAGAAAGCTAAGAGAAACTAAAGAGCCTCTTGATGAAGGTGAAAGAAGAGAGTGAAAAAGCTGGCTTAAATTCAACACTCAAAAAACTAAGATCTGGTGATCTTAGTTGATACCTGGTCCCATCACTTCATGGCAAATAGATGGGGAAAAAAATGGAAACAGTGATAGATTTTATTTTCTAGGGCTCTAAAATCACTGGGGATGGAAACTGCAGCCATGAAATTAAAATATACTTGCTCCTTGGAAGAAAAGCTATGACAATCCTAGACAGTGTAGTAAAAAGCAGAGACATCACTTTGCTGACAAAGGTCCATATAGTCAGAGCTATGGCCTTTCCAGTAGTCATGTATGGAAGTGAGAGTTGAACCATTAAGGGCTGAGCACAAAGAATTGATGCTTTTGAATTGTGGTGCTGGAGAACTCTTGAGAGTTCCTTGGACTGCAAGAGATCCAACCAGTCCATCCTAAAGGAAATCAGTCCTGAATATTCATTGGAAGGACTGATGCTGAAGCTGAAACTCCAATACTTAGGCCACCTGATGCGAAGAGCTGACTCACTGAAAAAGACCCCACTGCTGGGAAAGATTGAGAGCTGGAGGAGAAGGGGCTAACAGAGGTGGAGATGGTTGGATGGCATCACTGACTCAACAGACATGAGTTTGAGCAAACTATGGGAGATAGTGAAGGACAGGGCAGCCTGGCACACTGCAGTCTATGGGGTCACAAAGAGTTGGGCAGGACTTAGGGATTGAACAAAAACACAAAGTCAAATTTGGTGAAAATAGAGCCAGTTAAGAACCCAGCAAGTTAAAACTTAAGGTATCTATGGTATTTATATTCACTGATTTATTTATTTTTCCTTTGTTTTGAAATAATTCAGTGACTAGAAAATGTATTTGTAGAGGTGTTGGGGACAATGCCAGAAAATGTAGAGCCATTTGCACCAGCTTAACAAATCTTTGCCAATGATCAAGTTTCAGTGGAACCACAGGAACAACCATTACAGGATTAAAATAATTTTTGAGCAGTTCTCATGTTAATCTTGAGGTATTAAATTATAGTAACTATATTTATTTTTGAAACAAAGAAACTGTGGAAAAAAGAGTCTAGTGACTCAGGCCTAATTATTAATTATCATTTTGGATAATTCTAAATTCTAATAACTTTGAATTATGTGGTAAACTCATGAGTTAGAGTAACACAATGACAAAACTATATTTGCTCAATTTTAATTGAAATGTTAGAAATAATTTTATAGCCCATTCTTCTATTTTAAAATGTATTATTGCTTTAATTCTTAACCTTTCTTTGAATATTTACTACCATGCATGTCACAGCAGTCAACTTTAATTATGATGGTAGTAAATTCCTACAAGAATGTGACTGCCTCTGCTCACAATGTCAATAATCTCATAGTTTCACAAAGCTACATTAGGATACAAAATACTGAAAGTATGAAATAGAAATTAAATGTATAAATCAGCCTGAAGTTCTTTCTAAAGCTGTTTATAAAAGAAAACAAATTAAATGCTTGTAATTGCAGTTATTTAAGAGCTTCAGGTTTTTTCATTTGAGGTCTGATTATAGTGGAAAATTCTCTATTGCCAAAATTATCATAAAGGAGAAAATAACATCAGTGTTATTGATGAGATGAAATGTGATTCCACACTGGGTAGAATGGCTTTATATATCTCTGAAATATTTCTAATATCTTCTTTGGTATTTTTTTTCCTATACTTGCAAATAGTTATTTATATTATCTAAGCAATATTATCATATTTCAGCAATTGTTGGAAAAATATTGCTTGCTTTTTATAGTCCCTTGTGTGACCTATTTTACAGACCTTTTCAGCATTTAATGATCCCTAGAGGCTCTTAAGTTTGCCAGTGTTACCCTCAATGTTAATAATTTATACTCTTGCTACATGAAAAAAAGCATTGCAGACAAAAGGACTGGTAAATAAGGAAAAATAAGAACAAAAGCACTGTAAATTTGAAGAAAGCTCAGAAATTGAAAGTAAGAAAGCAGTGTGTGTATGTGAGAGAGAGATAAAAATAAAAAGAAAACAAAAAGGAGAAGACGGTTAATTTACAGTTTTGAATTAAGAAGCATAACAATTACTTAGGACAGAAAGCATTTTTTTGATATTAAATTTCCAGAGTCGTGTTTTCTATGACTATATTACCTCTTATATTTATTCCTCCATTCTGCAAATACCAGTTAAATATTTTTACTGTATTGGGGGTCCTATGGTAAATGTCAGAGGCAACAACATCTTCAAAGAGCTTAAGGTTTAGTAGAAGTAGCTGGGCAAATTAAACAAAAGTGTCACAATACAATTTTACAGACACTGTGTGGGTATCCTTGTGGGATTCTGTAGAAGGAAGAACAAAGATGTGCCCATGGTACCCAGAGCTAGGCCATGATGAACAATGAATGTCATTGAAAAAGTTGGGGACTTTGACTAGAATCCCCAGAAAACAAACACAGGGGGCAAAAACTTACTGATAGAACTTTATTAGAGGTCTTCCCTGGTGGTAGAGTGGATAAGAATCCTCCTGCAGGACACACGGATTTGATCCCTGGCCCAGGAAGAGTCCACGATCCCTGAAGCAAGTAAGCCCATGCACCGCAATTACTGAGGCCGTGCACTTGGAGCGTGTAAACCACAACAAAAAAGCCACCGCAAAGAGATGCTTTTGAACCATAATGAAGAGTAGCCCCCTCCTGCTGCAACTAGAGGAAGCCCGCGAGCAGCAATAAAGACCTAGCACAACCAAAAATACAATTAACTAAATAAGTAATATTTAAAACAGGAAAAGGAAACGCTGAAAACAATTTATCAGGAAGTATTATTCCTGGGAAGGAGCACACAATAAGGGAACACATAAAAGCTGGCCACGCACTCCTCACAGGGGCCCCGTGAATGGCCGGAGGAGCAGAGGCAGGAGAGAGGCAGACACATTTTTCTACTGGCTTTCATCTTAATTTTTTAACTTTTAAATTACTATTGGCCGTGCTGGGTCTTTGTGGCTGTTTGTGGGTTTTCTCTAACTGCAGTGAGTGGGGGCTATTCTTGCTGTCTGGATTCCTCATTATAGTAGACTCTCTTGTGGAGCATGGGCTTCAGGCATGTGGGCTCAGCAACTGCGGTGCCCCGGCTTAGCTGCTCCAAGGTACGTAGGATCTTCCTGGATCAGGGATTGAACATGTGTCCCCTGCATTGGTAGGTAGATTCCTAAACACTGGAACACCCAGAAGTTTGGCTCTCATCTTTATTGGTTAAAAATTGGCCACCGTTAGCAATAATTCTCCAACATTTCCAGAAATTCATGCCGAACATCTGTTGAGTCTTGCTACTCTTCATGCCAGATCAGAGTAATGCCCCAGATCTGGAGGCAAGAGGTGGCAGCGGAATTTGTGTGAGGTGTGGCTCTGTTGGCTGTGCCTAGAAGCAAGAAGAGTGATCAGAAGTAATGGCCCCAGAGACCTCCTTGGAGGCAGTAGCATTAACATCATCATCAATAACTCACATGACCATGAAGATCATGGGCAGGGGTGTGTGTGTGTGTGTGTGTGTACGTGTGTGTGTGTACGTGTGTGTGTTTACTCGGTTGCTTCAGTCGTGTCCAGTTTGTGTGACCCTATGGACTGTAACCCACCAGTCTCCTCTGTCCATGGGATTCTCCAGGCAAGAATACTGGAGTGAGCTGCCATGCTCACCTCCAGGGGATCTTCCCAACCCAGGGATCAAACGCACACCTGTTCTGTCTCCTGCACTGGCAGGCAGGTTCTTTACCACTAGTGCCACCTGGGAAGCCCAGGCAAATCTGACTGAATAAATAAGTGCGCAGATCTGGGATGGTCCCTAAACTGCGATGGTCTGTAAACACAGCATCTTGTATATGCTGCTTGAAGTTAGTCTTGAAAAATAACTAGATGTTCACCAAATGAATATGCAATCAGAAGGAAAATCATAAGAAAATGCATGATTGTATGTAACTGACTCTTGAATTATACTACTGTTGAATCTATCCATGTCCTCCATTGATACTGATACAGTCTTGTCCTATTCTCTGAAATATAGCTTATTAATTAACAGCCTTTAAAAAATCACTATCTAATTAATCTGTCCATATTCAAACTTTACCCTTCTTTCACAGATCTTTCCATCATCCATTGCACAAATAGTTTTGGGATTTCAAGTCTTAAAATATTTCAAAGAATTTTCTTTTATTTAAGATAAAATTCCCAATCTTTAACATGGCTTACCAATATTTTCTAGCACCAACCTGTGTTTTCTCTTAGCCCAAACCTACTGGCTCATCATTCCCTCACAGTGCTGAGATCCTTCTCATTCCTGTAGGCTAATTACCTAGCAGATTGTCTGATTAATATCCATGCAAATAGACAGAAAGGAAATGAAGACAATGCCTCCCTTTAGAACCTCCGTTGAACAGGTGTGTGTGTTCAATGGTTCAGTTGTATCAGATCTTTGCAACCCCAAGGATGGTAGACTGCCAGATTCCTCTACCTATGGAATTTTTCAGGCAAGAATACTGGAGCAGATTGCCATTTCCTACTCCAGGGGATCTTCGTGACCCAGGAATTGAACCTGCAACTCTTGTGTCTCCTGCATTGGGAGGCAGATTCCTTACAACTAGTACCACCTGTGAAGCCCCCATTGAGCAAAAGAGGCAGACTAATGGATGTCAAACATTGGAATCAAATCTACATAATAGGTACTTTTGTGTTGGATTTGAAGATGAGAAAAGCATTAGAAAACTTTTAGTGAAATAGTCCCTGAATGAAAAATAGCAGTGGATATTTAGTTATTGACTGCTGTGCATTCTAGAAGAAAAATACTATTGCAATGTTTTGGATTGTAAAATGCTTTGGTAAGATCAGAGGAAGTAGAGTAATCTGTCTCACTGGCACTTGGGGTGTGGGGTGAAATAACTGGAATGGAACCAGAAGATAACTTTTTTTTTTTAGTATCATACTTTTTGTAGTCTCAGAATTATGTTTTTCTGCAAAAGTATATATCTTCATAACAAGTTACTCTTCACTCTGTCAAGTCCATTTGTGTATCATCTTATTAATGGGCAGATCTATGTGATGTTTTAATTGTAAATCCTATCTCATTATACATAGTATTACTGTAAAATTATGTTTACCTTCTTGTGTTAAAATCTCTAGGCCACTTGATATCTTATCCAAATCCAACATTTGGCCTAAAGATATACAAGTTCAAAACTACTGCCTCTTGCCTCTTGGTGACTTTCTTGCTCTTTATTTTTCAGCCAACCCATCCAGTATTTTTTTTTTCAATGTCAAAGAACATTTTTGCTAAAATATTTTCTTTTAGTTATAATAGCCCTTATGAATCAGTCACACTAAAGATCTAGTAGAAGTAGAAGAGATCAAGAAGAGATGGCAAGAATACACAGAAGAACTGTAAGAAAAAGATCTTAATGACCCAGAAAACAACAATGGTGAAGAAAACAACAATGGTGAGGTGACCCACCTAGAGGCAGACATCCTGAAGTCTGAAGTCAAATGGGTCTTAGGAAGTACTGCTGCCAATAAAGCTGGTGGAAATGATGGAATTCAAGAAGTGCTATTTAAAATCCTAAAGGGTAATTCTATTAAAGTGTTGCACTCAATATGTCAGCAAATTTGGAAAACCAAGCAGTGGCCACAGGATTAGAAAAGATCAATCCTCACCCCAATTCCCAAGAAGGGCAGTACAAAAGAATATTCAAACTATCAGACAATTGCACTCACTTCCCGTGATAGCAAAATTATGCTCAAAATCTTTCAAGCTAGGCTTCAGCAGTACTTGAACAAAGAACTGCCAGATGTACAAGCTGGGTTTGAGGAACCCAGAGGAACCAGAGACCAAATTGCCAACGTTTGCTGGATCATAGAACAAACAAGAGAATTTCAGAGAAACATCTACTTCTGTTTCATTGACTATGATAAGCCTTTGATAATGTGGATCACAATAAACTGTGGAAAACTCTTAAAGAGATAGGAATACCAGAACACCTGACTTGCCTCTTGAGAAATTAGTATGCAGGTCAATAAGCAACAGTTAGAACTGGATATGGAACAACAGACTGATTCCAAATTGAGAAAGATGTCAAGGCTGTATATTGTCACCCTGCTTATTTAACTTATATGCAGAGTACTTCATGAGAAACACTGAGCCGGATGACGCACAAGCTGGAATCAAGATTGCTGGGAGAAATATCAATAACCTCAGATACACAGATGACACCACCCTTATGGCAGAAAGTGAAGAATCATAGAGCCTCTTGATGAAAGAGAAAGAGGAGACTGAAAAAGTTGGCTTAAAGTTCAACATTCAGAAAAGTAAGATCATGGCATCTTAGTTTAGAAACAGTGGAAACAGTGGCTGACTTAATTTTCTTGGGCTCCAAAATCACTGCAGATGGTGACTGCAGTCATGAAATTAAAAGATACTTACTCCTTGGAAGGAAAGTTATGACCAACCTAGATAGTATATTAAAAAGCAGAGACATTACTTTGCCAACAAATGTCTGTCTAGTCAAAGCTATGGTTTTTCCATTAGTGTTGTATGGATATAAGAGTTGGACTCTAAAGAAAGCTGAGCGCTGAAGAATTGATGCTTTTGAACTGTGGTGTTGGAGAAGACTCTTGAGAGTCCCTTCGACTGCAAGGAGATCCAACCAGTCCATCCTAAAGGAAATCAGTCCTGGGTGTTCATTGGAAGGACTGATGTTGAAGCTGAAACGCCAATACTTTGGCCACCTGGTGCAAAGAGCTGATTCATTTGAAAAGACCCTGATGCTTGGAAAGATTGAAGGCACGAGGAGAAGGAGATGACAGAGGATGAGATAGTTGGATGACATCACCGACTTAATGGACATGAGTTTGGGTAAACTCTCGGAGTTGGTGATGGACAGGGAGGCCTGGTGTGCTGCAGTCATGGGGTCGCAGAGTCGGACACAACAGAGCGACTGAACAAAACTGAACTGAACTACAGAAGTATTATCTAGGGATCAGTCACTATAAATACAGAATAAGCCTCCTACTTAGTAACATGTTCAAGAGTCAAAAATAATAACAGTAATATCAGAGAACTGTTCCAAACACTCTTCTAAGCACTTTGTTTAAATTATTTCAAATCTTCAAAAATCTATGACGTTGATAATAACATAGTCTCTTTAAATTCATAGTCATTAAATTTAGGAGATCTTTAGAAAAAAATAAATGTTCATTACTTAATTATGTAACCCAAGTGTGCAAATAGTAATAATGTCACACAAACCTAAAAATGCTAGAGTTTACATGCTCATTAAGCCACATCAATAATATTTCCATCAAGTTGTCCTAGCTGCTGCTGCTGCTAAGCCACTGCCTTCTCCATTTACCATCTGAGAAACCAGGGAAGCCCCCAAAGTGTCAATACTTGTAAGTATCTGTCTCCTCTCATGTTTGCATCCATGTACACAATGGAGAGGAGGGTAATTGAGGATATATATATATAAATTGATTTCCACACCATCACTACTTTCACCACCCTTTTCACTCAGAGACCCAAACTGAGTGGCTGTTGTTCCAAACATGTGCTTTAAAACGACTCTCAGTGGAGAAGGCAGTGGCACCCCACTCCAGTGCTCTTGCCTGGAAAATCCCATGGACAGAGGAGCCTGGTAGGCTGCACTCCAGGTGTCGCTAAGAGTCGGACATGACTGAGCGACTTCATTCTCACTTTTCATTTTACTGCATTGGAGAAGGAAATGGCAACCCACTCCAGTGTTCTTGCCTGGAGAATCCCAGGGATGGGGAAGCCTGGTGGACTGCCTGCCGTCTATGGGGTCACATAGAGCTGGACACGACTGAAGTGACTTAGCAGCAGCAGCAGATGGTAAAGAATCTGCCTGCAATGCAGGAAACTCAGGTTTAATCCCTGGGTAGGGCAGATTCCTTGGAGAAGGGAATGGCTAACAACTCCAGCATTCTTGCCTGGAGAATTCCATGGACAGAGTGAGAGTGGTCTGGTGGACTATAGTTCATGGGATCGCAAAGATTCGGATACGACTGAGCGATTGACACTTTGGCATTGACACTTATGCAAATATTAAGATCCAGATGTAATTTCAATTCTTTACATTTGTTCTTTTTATCCTCGCAAATTGAAAAAGTCAAATGGAAGCTATTTTTCTAATAATATTTTGTGCATATAAAAATAATTATTTCTGGGCAGTTAAAATAAATGCTCAGCTTCTATAAAAGTCATTAAAATCTAAATTTTAAAAAATTTAATTTAAAAAGTCACAAAGAAAATAAACTTTTAAAATGAACAGTCACAATAATGGCTTTTGAAATATTGATTTCAAGTCACAATTCAAAACCAGTAATGTGTAACTCTAAAGCATTTTGCACTGGTAGCTGTGTTTGGTAATTACTTTTGTTATTTCTCCTCAAGAGAAATTAATACAAATATTTTTGAGTCTGAAGTAAAAAATGAAATAAAAAATAAGTGGTCAGCCTCAAAATACCCTATATTATGCCTTATAATACAGAGGCATTGCAGTACCCAGGTCCTGCAATATATCCCACTTTCATACATTAATTTTGGATTTAAATTTTAATTATCTTGACTCATTACTTGTTTCTGTACATGATTTTAATTACATACCTCATTATTCATTTTAATGCACTTGTATAATGTCTTGTACTGATCTGGAATTTCTTCTCTTAATGTACGTACAATCTAACTTTTTGGAAAATGTGCATATTTAATCAATTCATAGTCTCCACTTAAACTTTTGTCAACAATTTTTAAGTTGCACTATACATTTGTCTTTTCCTGGAAAGTCTAATGAAGCTTGAATAATCATAAAAATCATTTTAGGTATACGAAGGCATATTTTTTTCATAACTTGGCTCCTTAATCATTACTTAATTTATATATCCTTAGTTTGCAGGGAAAAATGAAAAAATCCAATTACTCTTTCTTGAGATGAATACAAACTTGGATCCATTAACCTTTATTATGTTCCAGGTAGTTTGACTAAATATCTGTTTATTCACTGTAATACTCCTCCAGTTTATGAAGTTCTAGTAAACACTGAATAAATGGCATCAGTTATTATGTGCTGATCTCAAGTCTTCTAATTGCTTTTGAATATCAAATTTTATTTCTATTCATAACACTATGAAGTAGGTATTACTGTTATTTCCATTTCTCTGATGAGGAAATGGAAGAAAAAGTTAGGGTAAGCTTTCTGAGGGCCAGACAACTAGTTATTTCATTCCCAAATCTGAATGCTTAACCAATGAGCTATTAGTGCCTCATCCAAGTATAAGCATATAGACGATCTGTTTTACTCTCACCAAAACACGACACAGTGAAGAGCATGGTTTCAGTGGCAGACAGATATGACTTTGAGTCCTGATCCTAGACAGTTAACTTCTCTGAGCCTCACTTTTCTCATCTGTGAATAACAGAATTTATCTGAGGACCTGAGACACTACCTACCTATATGTTGAGTGTTTTATAAACAGCAGATCTTATATAATTAATTTTAAAAGCAATATTATTATAACGAACAATAAATTGATTTGGAGTATTAGGATAAAGGATAAGATATTTTAGGGAAAAATAAAGATTGGATGTGAGTTAGGAAAACGCTGTTTGCATCCCAGAGGAAAAGCCATTTAATGTCGTAGTTTATGTAAGATCTAAGCTTTCCCAAGACTGCATCTGAGTAGAGCCAAGGTAACAGCTGCTTCAGTTACCCAGATTATCTTTGATAAAGTCCATGGATAAATCCCTGAAAAGTGAAAAGAGCTTTGGAATTCCCTAAATAAGCTATTTGATTTTCTTTATTCTCGATGGAATAAGAACTGTTTGACTGTTTGCATTGATTATGTCTGCATCATTTAAACACAGATGTCCCCATGATTAAAATCACCTAATTGTTTTAGAATACTACGATAGGTTTTTCATTGTCCTAAGGGAAAAGATGAAAAACTCATATTCAATAGGAAGAATCAGACAGCACAGCTAAATACTATCAATGACTTCCAGGTGCCAGGGACCTGGAAGGATTAGACCTATAGAATTAGATATACAACTGTTGCAGAGTGATCCAGGATACTTTGCACTTGAGATCCTACCCCTTACGTATGTATCCCCAGCATGACACTCTTTTAGCAGAAGGGGAGAAGGGGAGAAAAATGTCTCCCCTCTACAATAATGTTATAAAATCTAGCCAAGTATCAGGTATGTGGTACCATATTCCTGAATTCACCAATATTTATATTATATTTAGTTTCCTTTCTTGCTTTCCCTTCTTATAACTTCCTACCTTTGTACACATCTTAAAGCCATATTTATGAATGTGTCTATAAAACTGGCCAGAGAATTACAATTAAGTGGAGGATTATAATAATTATGTGGGAAAAAGCTTTGACTTCTTAAAGCAATAAAAATCAGTAGGTAATTATGTTGAAATTATTTTTCTTGATCTTAAATTATGCAGATAATTTAACCAGACTGCTTTTTTATCTGGAATATAGAAATTGATATGTATCTTTTGGAATATCAAGGGTATTAATCTCTATAAAGCATTTACATAGCTTAAATCTCCTTTTTATTGAAAACTATAGTCAAGGTTAACATTTTAAGAACCATGTCTATGAAAATAATATGATATACAGTGTATGATTTATCTAAAACAAAACATCTTAGTGTTTTAATATATTTTGAACACGTTAAAGGTTCTACATTGACCCTAAGTATATTTTGCATATTTCCAAAGTTTTTTGAATTAGATGTTATGTCCTGTAAAAAATGATGACATATTTCTGCCAAATTATGTATTTTTTTAAAGATATTGTGGGAACTCTCCTTGTGAATACCTGAAAAATGGTTGAATCTAATATAATTTCATGACATCAGTAAAGTATACCATAGACATAGTTTTGAAATATTATTAAGCATCAGAATCACCTGAAGACTCTGTTAAAATGCACATATCAGAGTCCTCTAACACCTTTAAAAAAAAAAATCTCCAAGGGAAAGGTCTATGCACCAAAATTTAATATAGCATAGATTCCCATGATCCTGACAATGTAACTTGGAAATTATTACTGTCAAAAATATTTTTATCCTGTATAGAATTTAGGACTACACCAAATCTTCAAATAGCTTGCAAATAATATTTTACAAATATCTAAAGTGTATCTATGGTATCTTTTTTATGATCATTCGGAATTAGGTCTATGCTTTCTCTCTAAACTGAACTGTTTTAGAAAATTCACTTAGGTAGAAGCAACATACAGCTGCCCCTTGAACAACATGTAATTTAGCTGTGTGGATCCATTTATATGTTATTTTTTTCTATAAATAAGTACAATACTACACCATCTGTGGTTGGTTTAACCACGGATGTGGAACTTCAGATGTGAGGTTGGAATACAAGGTCATGTGTGGATATTCAAGTGCTCAATGAGTCAGCTCTCTTAATTCCCACGTTGTTTATAGGTCAATATGTGTAACATATATAATACATGCACATATACCTGGGATAGCATATTTGGAAGCTAATATACACTACTTTTAAACAAATATCAAACAATTTCACTAAGATAACATAATAGACATTTATTTAAACTATTCTAGGTGCATTGATTTTGACAAACATATTCATTATAAAGAAGGGTTAGATATTTTTATAATTTACAATAAGCCATCTTTACTATTTTTGTTTATTCTTATAACTTTGGCAACTAGAATAGGATTGGAACAGGGTTAACATTTAAATATGTGTAGAGTTATTATGTGAAATACAGATTGACTTCAACTGATGAATTTGCCTTTGATTTCCAGAAACATGTAATATTTTATAACTGAAAGATACTTAATGTATCTGTGATCTCAGTAAAATTTGTTTATACTGCTTATGATCTCTCTTTTTAGCTCTCATAATATGTAATAAGACTACTTAATGTTCCCAGGTTTTACCTTATCAGCCTTGTAATATATAACCTGCTACTTCCAAAACAAGATAAGTAAATAGCATATGTAATTAAACCTATTTTCTAGAATACTATTGTTTTAAGCTTCATTCATTAACTATCACAATAGCATTTTATTTTGTGATTTTGACAGTCAGTGAACCACAAGTTCCAGGTGAATGGTTTTTGAAGTTTCTATGACAGTATATTGAATATGATTACTTCTGTTGATGACTTACATGGGTTTGAATGTAAATACCTCATAACAACAAGATTTAGATTATTGTGATTCCAGGCAGGTTTAATCCACAAACCTCATTAACAATCATGTATTATTTTCTGTGGACCTTTGAATTAATTTGAGTGTGTTTGAATTTTTACTGTGCCAGTAGCAAGGTTCAAATAATTGATAGACATTATAAAAAGCATGGTAGAGTATTACATCCTTATTATCCTTGAATGAAAAGATAAATATAAGTTGTGATGCACAGCAAGTTACTAAATTTTAATGGCTCTTCTTTTGTCTTGTTGTACAAACGCATGCATGCATGCTAAGTTGCTTCAGTCGTATCAGACTCTTTGCGAACCTATGGACGGTAGCCCGCCAGGCTCCTTTGTCCATGGGATTCTCCAGGCAAGAATACTGGAGTGGGTAGCCATCCCCTTCTCCAGGGATCTTCCTGACCCAGGGATCAAACTCAGGTCTTCTGTACTGCTTGTGGATTCTTTACCGTCTGAGCCACCAGGGAAGGCCTGGTGTACTAAATCAACATATAAAGTGCATTAGAATATGATTCTCCTGCACTTAAGTTTTGGAATCACAACCTGCTAACTCTTTTATCATGAACAAACTCCCTTATCAGTTTTATTTTTCTCTTCATATACAATCTCTCATTAACTGTAAGTTTTTCTAGTCTTAATACATATTTTGAGTTGCTCTTCAAAGTGAGCTGCTCTTCCTTTGAATCTTTTTTCAATGCTCACAACTTTGGCCACAGAACAGATTATGATTCTGTGGCTCTCTCTTCCACTAGAACTCCTGTCTCCTAACAAACTCCTGCCAAATGATTTTCATCCTGATACCACTTTTACCATCTTTGTCACTTGGGCCATTTAACAAACTCCAGGACACTCATCCCCTTTCTTCAGTGATCTTAACTCACAGTTTTCCTTTTCAGCTTGTCCTCTATCATCATTTTTTTTTTTAATTTTAAAAAATGCACAGTAAAAACTCTTCTCAAATTCTGAACTCACTGTTTTTCAGATTTTTTTAATTATAATAATTTTCACTATATTTTAGGCAACCAACAAATAACTAACATTAAACTGTGTCATTATCAGAAATGTCCTATTTCCTGTATTTTTAATTCTGAAATAATGTTTCTAGCCTTTCTACCTGTTTCATTTCTATTAATTTTATTTATCACAACCCTTATTAACTTGTCTGCCACACATGTCAGTAGTCCTCAATATCCTGTGTCTTCCACTCATACTTTACCCATCCTAATCTTTAAACTCACACCAAGGTTCACACAAACCTAGATATTTGCCATCTGTTTTTCCTGTAGTTGGAGATCTTCCAATTGTTGGACTTTGGTGAGTGGACTATCTGTTACCTCCATTGTCTCTTTTTTATTATGCAAAATCATAGTGCTTTTTTCCTAAAATTGGAGAGATGTGATACAATGTCATCTAATCACTCACTATATTTTGGCAAATTTTATTTATCACCTGATGCTAAGGACCCATATCCTGACCAGTCACCCTCAGTAATGGTAGTCCTCTCACTTTCACTTTTGTTATTTTACTGAAAATATACATATTTTCCCCAGTCAGCTGAGCAGCATCTGACCTACCTAAAGAAGAGCCCTAATAGCATGCCAGATGTGTGTGTATTTCACCCTGCACTTTCGCCCTAACTCTTGATTTTCTCCAAACTCTGAGAATGTATCTTGCTTTGTACTTGCTAACACAACCCCACGGCCTCTAAATCCTTCAGCTCCAGCCTCTTAGAAACTTTATTCTACTTTCATTGTTAGAGATGATCTTAGATGTTTCTAAACTCATATGACAAAGTCTAGATGTAGTTTTCATGAGGATATATTTATTTCTAAAACATATAACATAGAATGATCCCCTGGAAGAGGGCATGGCAACCCACTCCAGTATTCTTGCCTGGAGAATCCAATGAATGGAGGAGTTTGGCGGGCCACAGTCCATACAGTCACGAAGAGTCGGACATGACTGAAGCGACTTGGCAAAGGTAACGAGGATAACACTCTCTTCTAAAATAGAAGCCCTATGATCTGTAAGACAAGTTCTCAGGTGTTTTCCAAAACATTGGTATCAAAGAAACACTGACAAATTAGAAAAGACAATCATCAGCTCCAGAGACATCTTTGTCATTGGGACCTAATTTATAAAATGTAATTTTTTAAATAAAATATTTCATAAAACGTTCAACTCTGTTACCCTACTTTCCATATGAGGCAGGGACACTATGTCAGAATTTCTGAGTCTACAGTAAAGGGCAGTATTTAGGATAAATTTTAGACATACAGTATTGCTAAAAGAATGAATGAGTGATATAGGTAATGATGACAAGCTGTTAGTTATTATCTTCTTTTGTTCATTCACCATGCAGCTTCTAAATTTTATAGCATCTCTCCAAACCTTAATCTGAGAAAAATGGTAAAACTAATATAAATTACATCACAGTGTCCTTGGGAGAATAAATGAGCTAATATGTAGAACAAGTGTATAATACTGCCTATCACCTTGCAAACACACACACACACACACACACACACACACACACACACATACACACACAAATGTTAATGATGTTATGACTTACTAAATATTTCCTTACAATATTACCTCTGATCTCTGACACTGCTGTCAAAACCTCCTAACCAATTAGCTATTGATGACAGAATTCAATGAACATTAGTCAATCCTTTCTCACTAATTTTTTGAAGACTTTTTGCTCTTTACCTGCTCAGCCTACTGTGAGACTTGGGGTTTCTGCATCACTACACTATACTAGTCGGTATTCCTGTCCCTCTGATTATTGCAATTTATTGATGCTCCTTCTATCTAGAAATTTGTTCTTCATTTAAAAGCTCTCCTCCATGATTTTGAGCTCTATGACTCTGTTGATCTGATTAGCCTATAACAAGATGTTTTGACCACAGCAGAGGCATTCCTGATTTGTAATCTCTACAGACAGCTCATTCCAAACTTAAAGGAGATAATAGGCTTTAAAAAAGAAAAGAAAACCTTGAATCACCTTCTCTATCTTTTCTCTCAGTTCAATACTTAGCTCAAATGCTAGTTTCATGAAGGATTTTCTGTATTCTTATTTTATATAATGTCCTATAGTTTTGAAGCTAAAATAGTCCATTTTCTCCTAACCCAGTCAAATATTACTGTTAGCATTTTATCATGTAAACTTGAATATTTGCCTTCTCTTTCTCTAGACTGGAACAGTTTGATAGAAGAAAATGTACTTTACCATTGTACGCCTTGCAGATCCCGTGCATTCATGTTTAGTCACGTCTGACTCTTTGCGATCCCATGGACAGTAGCCCGCCAAGTTCCTCTGTCCATGAAATTTTCCAGGCAAGAATACTGGAGTAGGCTGCCGTTTCCTACTCCAGGAGATCTTCCCGACTCAGGAATTGAAACCACATCTCCTGCGTCTCCTGCATTGGCAGGCAGATTCTTTACCACTGAAGGCTTTTGACTAGATAGGCACACAGTGTAATTGGTTGAATGGACTAAAGAGGGCAAACGCATTTCAGAGTGAAATGATAATAATGAGATAAAAATCCTGGGGAGTTCCCTGAGGTCATCCATGGCCATTTGTGGCTCTAAGAAAAATTATTACCTGCAAGAGTTCCATACTTCCAGACTTTTTTGAACGTAATATCTAATTACTAATGGTGAAGGTTGCATATTACGTTCCCACTGTCACCTACTGATGGCATAGTGAAAACAAAGCTGCCCTACTCAGTTGGAAACTATAAACAAGGGAGGTACGCACACTATTCTCCTTTTTCCTGTCAGGCTTTCATTTCTTTATTCCTCCGTACCCTTTTTATTCCTTCCTTCCCTCCTCTTTCTTTTTCTTCTTTTCTCCTTCCTTCCTCTTTTTTTTTTTTTTTTTTTTGTTATTTTTTCCTTACAAAAATTTTTAACTTTAAGCACACTGAATTTTATTTATTTTATCAAGGTTATATATGCATATAATTTAAAGCATCAGTTAGCTTTCCATAGTGTGTTAGAGGATGGGCTAAGGTGCTGAGAACAGCGCTGGCACCTTTATCTATCCTCTCTGCTACTTTACATTTTGGCCCATAAAATAAGCTTTACTTTATTATGACCTTGTTTATGCACTTAAAAGGAGATTTTATTATGTCCAACATGTCTAGGAATTTGATAACAAAGACTTTTTCTTTGATGTATATGATGCCATATTGCTAATGTTTGGGTTAAATTGTCTCCGTAGAAATTTCAGGTTTAAATATCATTTTAAATTCTTGGGAGTTTGTATTCTAAAAGTCAGACTAGGCATTTGAGTCAATTATTTTTACTATAAACATTCATTCACATATTCAAACATTCATTTACACATTAACTGGGTAAATATCAAGTGTCTACATTGTACCAAACTTGATTCTAATTGTGGGATACACAATAATGTATAAAACAGATAAATAAGAAAAACAAAAATATTTAGCTAACAAGCTAGTGATGCTATCTGCATATCTGACTATCTGATGTTTGGAGTCTCATATATATATATATATATAATTTGCAAATACATAGTATATTCTATGGTTTAGTTTAGAAACACCCAGAAAGATATTAATTAAACTGAAAAACACTACAAGCTTTCCTTTTTGTTCATGATTTTACTTCCAGTTAGTGATAGGTTATTACATGATGTATTTGAAGGTGTTTCTATATATTTTATTATTCTAACATGAAGAACAATGTTGAATAGATTTTCCTACAAAAATTAAGCTTACATAATGAAACATGGAATGGTAAATGCAGACTCCACTCCATTTTTAGCAATCAAATATATATAAATTTCAATATTTGTATAAATATTCAGCTTTATGTTGACATTATCTAAGTATTCAATATCATTTTAGCATGAGATATTTACTTTTATAAATTTGGAAACAGACCTGCTGAGTCTTAAAGAAGAAACACTATTCTTAAAATAATTGAATTAATAATCTTGGAATTTTTTGAAATTTGATTTTACTAAAAGTAACCTTATGAAATTTAACACTCAAATGCTGACATCAGGATATTATGAAATTTAAGAGTGTATGCAGTCATAGAGAAATATATATTACTTAATGCATCATATTTCATATATCTGAATGCCTTATTAAGACAGAAGAATAATAACTAAAATATTAATATTGGTAATCGTGTGCTGACACTCAAAAGTCCCTTGTTTTAGATTTAATAAACTACATTTGGTATTTTACTTAGATGAATTTTGTAAGTCATATTTTATCCTTTAAAACAGATTATTTTTTAAAAATAGATTTAGATTTACAGAAAAATTGAAGAGCAAGTGTGTATTCACCCTGCTCCCATGCATGCACAGCCTCCCCCACTACCAACATTTGTACCAAATACATTTGTTATAACTGATGAACATATACTGATACATCATTATCAGCAGCCATAGTACACACTTTGCTCTTGGTTGTTGCATGTTCTACGGATATGGACAAATACATAGTGACATTCATCACTGAGTATGATATGGAATAATTTATTATTATAAATAAAAATCTGCCTTATAAATCCTGTTTTGTCTATTCCTTACACACTCCCACGAAGCCCCTGGAAGCCACTGATCTTTTAACTGTGTCTATAGTTTTGCCTTTTCCAGGGTGTCATATAATTGGAATCATGTACGATGTAGGCTTTTCAAACTGGCTTCTTTCACTTAGTATTATGCAATTTAGTTCTCTTCATGTATTTTCACGGCTTGATAGCTCATTTATTTTTAACATGGAATAATGTTGCATTGTGTGGATGTACCATCATGTATTTATCCATCCACCTACTAAAGAACATCTTGGTTGCTTATAAGGTTTAGCAATTATAAATGAATTTGCTATAACATACAACATGCATGTGCAAATTTTTGTGTGGACGTGTTTTAAACTCATTTGAGTAAATAAAAACCAGTAAAGGCAACTTCTGGATGATATGAAAAAAGACTGTTTGTTTTACAAGGAACTGCCAGACTGGATTCCAATGTTGCTATATAATTTTGCATTTCTACCAGCATTGAATGAGAATTCCTAAAACTCCATATCCTTATGACAGCATTTGGTACTGTCAGAGTTCTGGATTTTGGCCATTCTGATAGGCATGAAGTGGTATCTCATTTTTGCCTTAATTTGTATTTTCCTAATGACTATGACATAAAGCATCTTTTCATATGGTCATTTACCATCTATACATTTTCTTTGGTGAGGTGCTTGTTCAGGCCTTTTGACCATTTTTAATAGGTTTTTATCAGGTTGTTTCCTCATTTATGAATTTTAAGAGTTGTTCATATATTTTGGATAACAGTCCTTTTTATTGATTTTTTGTGTGTGTGCAAATATTTCCTCTCAGTCTGTGGCTTGTCCTCTCATTCTCATCGGCATGTTTCACAGAGCAAAAAAATAATTAATTTTAATGAAGTCCAGCTTATCAATTATTATTATCAAGGGGTCATGACTTCAGTGTTTTATCTATAAAGCCATTGTCATGACCAAGTTTATCTAGAATTTCTTCTTGTTATCTTTCAAGAATCTTATACTGTTGTGTTTTACATTTATATCTGATCCATTTTGAGCTAATACTTATGAAGTGTGTAAGGATTGTATCTAGAGTCATTATTTTGTAGGAGAATGTCTAGGTATTCTACCACCATCTGTTGAAAAGACTATCTTCTCTCAATAGCACAGCTTTTATCCCTTTATCAAAGATTAGTTGACTATATTTATGTGAATCTGTATAAATCATTTTAACATCTGGTATTTAATACTTCCTATACATTCTTGTGGGCTTCCCAGGTGGTGCTAGTGGTAAAGAACCTGCCTGCCAATGCAGGAGATGGAAGAGACACAGGTTCAATCCTGGGTCTGGAAGAAACCCTGGAGGAAGACATTACAACCCACACAAGTGTCCTTGCCTGGGGAATCCCATGAACAGGGAGCCTGGCAGGCTACAGTCCACAGGCCTGCAAAGAGCTGGACATGACTGAAGTCACGTAGCATGCACGTGTACATTCTTGTAAACATTATTGATATTCACACTTAATCCCACTGTCTAGAGAATACATCTTTCTTTTTCGTATTACCATTTCTATTTCAACTGACAATCACATTTCTTTCTGCTGATATTCTTAGGCAAATTATTAGAATTATAGGTTCAGGCATGCTGTTTCTATATCTTCATCCTTGCTCCTTGTGACAGCTTAAGTATTTATCAGAACGTGCATAAAACTTAAATATCACCAGTCATCTATTCATTCATGTAATTTTCTGAATGACTTTGAGGTACTAGGCACTAGTCTAGGTTCTGTAATATCTTATTGCATATTCAGTTAGATTTGTATTATACAGACATATATAAGTACATGCATTTGTGTATACATGTATATATATTTATTTTTATTTTTATTATAGTACTAAGATAATTTATTTCCATAACTGAAATATGTACACAATACTTACTGAAGTAGAGGATAAGCCATTAACTATTTATGAGAAAGAAGAAAAGATATTTGAATCAGACCATGGAAAGGTTAGCTAGGGGTGCCTGCTGCAAGAGTGTAAGGAAAGGTGATATTCAGGAAATCACAAGTAGTTCAGTACTAGAATTATCCAATAAGTTCATTTGGGTTTTTTCTGAACTTTTTGGAGAACCCTATATAAAATGCAAAGACCCACATCAGTCAATGAGTCTGGATGGATAGATGAATACAGCACTATTAAAAGTCAGGTATGGTTAGAATGTGGTATTTTTATCAAGGTGAAAATAAAATAAATAGGTCATTCTAAGATTATGTTTTTATAAAACATAAAAGAATACACTGAAAGCGCTGTGGAGAAATGACTTAAAAGAGTAAAAGTTGGAGCCAGGGTACTGGTTATTTTAAAGCTTAAAATGAAACATAAACCTGGGATGAACTCAACGATGCTGAAATGGAGAGGAGGAAGCTGAACTAGGGAATGGTGAAAAGGCTGAATAACAGCATTTTATGAATGTCTGATATGCAATACACACAAAAAGGAAGGAATTTAGGATTTCTTCTGGTTACCAGCACCAGTATTTGGATTCATGGCAGCACGAATTTCAGAGGCATATAATAAGAAGGAAAAGTTCAACTTCTGAAGAGCGGAAAATTAGATTGTTTTTAAAAATTTGCTATAGAAGAGTCAGTCTTCTGAAGATGTTTATTTAGTTATAGCTAATCTGTCTCCCCTTTATAGATCACAACCTTGTTGTGGCAAAGAGGCTTGTGTAACTCAAGGAAGCTATGAGCCATGCTGTGCCGGGCCACCCAAGATGGATGGGTCACAGTTGAGAGTTCTGACAGAACATGGTCCGCTGAAGAAGGAAATGGCAACCCACTCCAGTATTCTTGCCAAGAACCCATGATGAGTATGAACATGCAAAAAGATACGACACTGGAAGATAAGACACCCAGGAGGCAAGGTGTCCAATATGCTACTGGGGAAGAGCAGAGGGCAATTACTAATAGCTCCAGAAAGCATGAAGTGGCTGGGCCAAGTGGAAATGACACTCAGTTGTGGATGTGGCTGGTGGTGAAAGTAAAGTCCTATATTGTAAAGAGCAATATTGCATAGGAACCTGGGATGTTAGGTCCATGAATCAAAGAAAATTGGACATGGCTAAACAGGAGATGGAAAGATTTGAACATAGATATCTTAGGAATCAGTGAACTAAAATGAATGGGAATGGGCGAGTTTAATTCACATGGCCATAATATCTACTACTGTGGGCAAGAATCCCTTAGAAGAAATGGAGTAGTCATTTCACAGTCAACAGAAGAGTCTGAACTGCAGTACTTGGGTGCAACCACAAAAAGACAAAGGATCTCAGTTCCTTTCCAAGGCAAACCATTCAACATCGCAGAAATCCAAGTCTGTGCCCCAACCACTGATGCCAAAGAAGGTGAAGTTGACCTGTTCTATGAATACCTACAAGATCTTCTAGAACTAACACCAGAAAAAGATGTCTTTTTCACCATAAGGGATTAGAATGAAAAAGTAGGAAATCAAGAGATACCTGGAGTAACAGATAACTTTGGCATTGGAGTACAAAATGAAGCAGGGTAAAGGCGAGCAGAGTTTTGTCAAGAGAACAGCTGGTCACAGCGAACACGTTTACAACAATCCATGAAATGACTCTACACATGGATCTCACCAAATGGTCAATACCATAATCAGACTGATTATGTTCTCTGAAGCCAAAGATGGAGAAACTATATGCAGTCAGCAAAAACAAAACCTGGAATTGACTATGGCTCAGATCACGAGCTCCTTATTGCAAAATTCAGGCTTAAACTGAAGAAAGTAGGGAAAACCACTAAGTCATTCAGGTATGACCTAAACCAGATCCCTTAATGATTATAGAGCAGAGATAACAAATAGATTCAAGGGATTAGATCTGATAGAATGCCTGAAGAACTATGAATGGAGGTTTTTAACACTGTATAGGAGGTGGTGACCGAAAACATCCCCAAGAAAACGAAATGAAAGAAGGCAAAATGGTTGTTTGTGGAGGCCTTACAAATTGCTGAGAATAGAAGAGAAGCAAAAGGCAAAGGAGAAAGGGAACGATCTAACCAAATGAAGGCAGAGTTCCAGAGAATAGCAAGGATAAATAAGAAATCCTTCTTAAGTGAGCAGAGCAAAGAGATAGAAAAACACAATAGAATGGGAAAGTCTAGAGTCCTCTTTAGTTTAAGCCTGAATTTGCTATGAGGAGCTGATGACCTGAGCCACAGTCAGCTCCAGGTCTTACTTTTGCTGACTGTATACAGCTTCTCCATCTTTGGCTACAAAGAATGTAATCATTCTGATTTCAGTATTGACCATTTGGTGAGGTCCGTGTGTAAAGTCACTTCCTGTGTCATTGAAAAAGGGTGTTTGCTATGACCAGTATGTTCTTTTGGCAGAACTCTGTTAGCCTTTGCCCTGTTTCATTTTGTACTTCAAAGCCAAACTTGCCTGTTACTCCACGAGGCCAGTCAGGTATGACTTAAATCAAATCCTCTTTGAATATACAGTGGAGGTAACAGATTCCAGGGACTGGATCTAGTAACAGAGTGCCTGAAGAACTATGTGCAGAGAGGTTCGCAATATTGTATCAGAGGCAGCGAGCAAAACCATCCCAAAGAAAAAAATGCAAGAGGCAAAGTGGTTGTCTGAGGAGGCTTTACAAATAGCTAAAAATAGAAGAGAAATGAAAAGCAAGGGAGACAGGGAAAGGTACACTCAACTACATGCGGAGTGCCAGAGAATAGCAAGGAGAAACAAGAAGCTCCACGTCAATGAACAAGGCAATACTGGATTTTGGGCCTTTAAATGAATTTTTAGCAGCTGCTCTTCAGCATGCAATTTACTGTAAGTGTTTATTAGTGTTTGTTTTTTTTTCCGGCCATGCCACATGTGAGATCTCAGCCCCCTGCCTAGCGATCCAGTGTGCACTCCCTACCTTGGAAGAACAGAGTCTTAACCACCAAACTGCCAGGGAAGTACCAGTGTTTGTGGTTAAAGTGTTAAAACTTTGATTTTTTTCCCTCTAAAATCTTGAAAGAAGAAACCAAAATATGCATTTTTCTTTCACAATGTGTTAAACTTAGATTTGAGAAATTTCGTAAATGCAGAAACAGTTCCCAAAATGTTAGATCTACTGGGAATTGGAGGGTTCCACTACATTGACATGAACAATTTGGCAATTCTCACCCCTTCTCGAAACACTGGTGTGACTTACATTAGTTACATGCAGATCTCCAAAGGAAGGCAAGGAACTGGCTGTAGACCAAGGATGTTGGTGGATTGAGATAAGGTCACTATGACTTCCTTCCCTGGGAGACTGGAAAAGGATGTGAAGAGCATCCTTTAGCCACATACATGGACAAGTAACATGCTAACTTGATATATGTTAATCATTGTATTTTCCAAGATATGGAAGATAGAAAAAAAATACTCAAATCTATAGTGACAAGAGGATAAGTAAACAAGAGACAAAGTGGGAAATAACGAAGTTATGTGTTTCCTTTAGTTGATGTGAAAAAGCATACTTTTAAGACAAAAATATTATGAGTCAGCTCCAACCTTCCTGATTCTTGATAGCCAAAGACTGATTTTGTCATGTGTCTTATATTTATGTTAATATTTATAAATTCCCTAACAAACGCATTGTTTCTTTCTTCAAAGATTGGAAGAAAAATCTTCTCCATATTCTACTTTATACTCATTTATTTTATTGTACAGTAATTTTCATTGCAAAAAGAAAGTGAATAACTGCTGGAGCAAGCTTAAGAAAACAGTAGTAATTCTAATGAAAATACAAGTTGTGTTAAAAACAAAACTAAGCAAAAACAGAGAGCGACATCTATAAGGTTTCTCCCTCTGACTTCTGCATCTCTCTGTTTTATTCTTCTCTTTATATGCAACTTGAAGCTTGAAATACATTTTTTCCCCTTCTTCTCTCTATATCTTGGAGATGATGGACATCAACAGTTTCTATTTTTGCATATTACATATCCCTTTATCTGAACAGATGTCCTGTCTCATGTTATCTTTCTCTTCCCAAGGAGAGAAGTTTTATTTTCTCATACCTAGGTCAAACATACATGACTAGGGAAGAAGAATCATGATGTATAAAAACAATAGAATTCGCTACTGAAGAGGCCACGTGTTTAAATGTGAAATGAGGACAGCAGGGTCTTGAAAATTTCTATTAACTTGGGAGTCAATTATGCAGTTCTCCTTTATGCCTGTCTACCTACCACTCGTATTGGAATGTAAATTGCCTATCCACACAAAATGTTCATCTTACTTCCCTTCCCCATGACAGGCATTGCTAATTTGCCGTTATGCCTTTATCATCAAATTCAAATGCAGTCATTAAATCCTGCAAGGCAGAGGGCTCCAGGAACCTCCTTTAAATCAAGGGGCATGCAAGGTAAATCTAATTTCTCATATCTTTCCTCTCACTTTCTCATTATATCTCCCACCCATTCTATGAATATTATAAAAGGTACCCTTCACTTTGTAAGTAATACCATAACTAGAGTTCCCTCACACTATTCTGAGAAGATCTTTTGTAGAAACAAAAAGATAAGGAAAATATATAAACATTTCTACGCTACATTGTCTCTAAGAACATTAATATTTCTTATGAGGATACTTGTTTACTAAAGCTTCAAAAATCTCTAAGACCCAATATATCCTAAGCAAACCTAAGGCCTGAATTTTATTTTTAATATCCCTAAATTTTCTGAACATTGATTATACAATGTATCCTGGTTTTTAAATTGATTTTCCTGCTTAATGGAATTTCTGTCAAATGCATATAAAATATTTTTAGTTAAGATAAGTGCTATTATACATTTTAAAAAAGAAAGTATCATGACTTTAATTGCAACACATTAACGAAAATTTAAATGATGTAATAGCATTTTGGTAAAGTAAACTCATCTTCACAAAGGATTAGTATTTAGGGGGTATAGCATCTACTACCTGTTCTCTGAAATCAACGGAATTATGTTATTTTAAAATATACATCCTTTTTATTTCAATGTTAAAGAGTAATTCAGTGGTCACTTTTCCTTATTTATATTCTGGGTCAGGCTATGTCCTAAAATTGGACTGAATACATTTTCATATTGTTTGCTTATATACTGGGCATTGGAAAGAGAAAAGGAGAATTGTGTTGCTGTTTCCTAACTTTCTTATCCTGATTTTATTTTGTGTTTATATTCTCCATCTTCTTTCTTTTCTCTTCTTCTCTTTTTCCTTTCCTTTTTTTTTAATCTTCCTTCCTTCTCTCTCTCTCCTTCCTTTCATTCCTTCATCTATTCCTTTGTTAGCTCTGCTTACCTGTCTTTCTTTCTCTCTTTATGCCTTCATTCTACTTGTAATTATTATTCCTAAGCCACCTCATGTGAAGAGTTGACTCACTGGAAAAGACCCTGATGCTGGAGGGTATTGGAGGCAGGAGGAGAAGGGGACGACAGAGAGTGAGATGGTTGGATGGCATCACCGACTCGATGGACATGAGTTTGAGTAAACTCCGGGAGTTGGTGATGGACAGGGAGGCCTGGCGTGCTGCGATTCATGGGGTCGCAAAGAGTCGGACACGACTGAGCGAGTGAACTGAACTGAACTGAACTGAACTGAAACTCTCAGAACATATCCTCTCCTGTAATCAGCTGATGGTACAGGCCTTGCACTCATATCCTCCTGGTCATAGAGGGGCTGGAGAGAAGCTAGGATATCAGGAACTTGGACTAACGCAGTTCTCATGGAAGATGGCAAGAGTGTGTTTTATTATTTCACCATTTTCATGTGTGAAACAGCACATGTTTTCATTATGGAAATGGATATATTGTGGCCAATGTCTTAATTTAAAATATATAATTTATATTTGATAGAGAAGAACTGATGTTTTGCAAACAACAAAACACATAGAAAAAAAAACTTAAAGATTATACTAGCAATTCAGTATGTTACTTTGAATAGTCTTGGACTCTGTATATCACAATACTACAGAAGATAGGAAGATTCTTCAAGAATTGCTGGGCTGATTGTAAAGTTGAGAATAGGAAAATCTCTTTGTATCATTCAAAGTTGAAAGTAAGCATAACCTGAATTTTTATCATAGAGTTTAGATATAGTTAAAATTTTCTAGCAAAATTATTCATTTCAATGTCTTCAAGAAATTTTATTATTGGACTAAATATTTCTAATCAATAAATGAATTTTCCTATTATAACAGTTTTTTTGATAATGTTTTGATAATGTGAGTTTTTTTAAGGAATATACATGGAAACTAGTAGGCATTGCCCCATTTGTGTTTTGTCAAAGTGACTTTTATGTAACTTTACCTTACTTATACTTGAAAGCAAAACTTTTCCAAATAAATTTTCAGTATTTTTTTCACTTTTATTTCCTTCCTCTATTAATCTATCTAATGTTTCCCATGGCATGTTTTTATTGTAAGAGGCTTAAGTTTCTCAATTTCAGGGCATTTTCCACATTGGGAAAAAATTTGCATCACATTCTATGCTCTTTCACTCATATTTCTGCATTAGCAGGTTTCTAAAAATTAGCCTTGCTCAGACTGTGGGTTTCTGCTGACACATAAAGGCACTGCTGCAGAAGCAGAACTAAACTAAATAGAAATACGCTTGCCTTTGCATTAATACCATTTCCTACAGGCTTTTCCATAAAGATAATCCCAGAAGAAAGCATAAAAGCGAAACTTTTGTTACTATAAAACAATAGCAAGATTTTCTTCTTTTGTGGGTTATAAACACCTCCAAAGGTCAAAGTTAGCATTAGTAAAATGAGAAGAAATGTCCTGATAGTTCTTTTGAATCCTCTCAGGCTTAATATCCTTTTTTTCTTTCTTCTTCAACTCCCTTTCCCATTTTGAACCTAGTTCTTTCCCACAAAGAGAACCATCTGATATCCTCCCTGTTGCCCTCTAAAATGATCCAAGCTCTAGTCCTTTCACTAGGAGAGTTGTATTCTCAGTGCTAGGTCAAGTTTCAACAGTACACAATGTGTTAGGAAAAATACAAAAGTGGACATACTGGACCTCTTACTTGTAACATAGGGTTTGCAAAACCAAGGTGGAAAAGAAATTGCAACTGATCTTAGAAGGTTTCTGGCAATAAATAAAATAACACAAATGCCACTTAACATTAAATGAAATTTTAGTCATGATAAATAAGTAATAATACTCTATAGATAATTTCTAGGCATTCTGACTTAATCTGCAGGAAATTGTCAGCATCTCCTTCTACCACATTTTTATGAGATATATGGTGGTGGTTTTGTTTTTCTGTAGGAACTTTTGTGCCTGGATTCCCATCAAAATAAATTTTAATATTAGGAGTCAATATTTTGACTCATATATCTTGCCTTCTTAACTATGATAGAGGTTCCAACACTGTAATTTAGCAAGAATGTGTGACACTAAAAAAAGAAACAAAATTTGAAAGAGTAAAGCTTTGATTGACACCTCTCTAGGACCTGCGTTCCATGGACTTTCTCCATCTAATATAACTGCAGAATAAACATGTCTTTGGCTGAGAACCGAAGAATTGATGCTTTTGGAATGTGGTGTTGGAGAAGACTCTTGAGAGTCCCTTGGACTGCAAGGAGATCCAACCAGCCCATCCTAAAGGAGATCAGTCCTGGATATTCATTGGAAGGACTGATGCTGAAGCTGCAACTCCAATACTTTGGTCACCTGGTGGGAAGAACTGACTCATTGGAAAAGACCCTGGTGCTAGGAAAGATTGAAGGCAGGAGGAAAAGGGATGACAGAGGATGAGATGGTTGGATGGCATCAGCGACTCAATGGAAATGAGTTTGAGCAAGCCCGGGAGCTGGTGATGGAAAGGAAGCCTGCTGTGCTTTAGTAAATGGGGTCATAAAGATTCAGACACGACCGACTGAATTGATACATGTCCTAAGATGCTCTCACATTCTGTGTTGGATGTCTTCCTCCTCGTAAATGCCACTGAGTACAATTTTGAAAAAAAAAGCTCAAGGTTCTAGGAGCATGGATCAGATTTTGAAGAGATGATGTTCATAATGTTGCTCTTTATGTCACTTATTCAGTCAGGTTTTGAACGTGAACATAAAATCCCTACTCCCACCTCAAATCCCATTAGTCATGCTCGGAAACAGTGCATCCTTATGTCAATTAGGCAGAGAAAGAAAGGGCAAAATACTATAAAAGTTCAATACAAAGCACATAGTGGCAAATTGGCAATGATACTCCTTACTTCAATTTCTTCATCAGGATTAAAAGTGTTTATGAAAAAATTATACCATGCTAAGAATTTGTAGTGATATAGACAACAATGCCACATGAACACATTTTTACTGGAGATGGCTTTTGTATAAATTAAATTTCAATTAAAAGTGTACCCATATTGTTCTTGCTTTCACCAAATTTGGTTTAAAAATATTATTACAATAAAGACAATGTTTTTATGGTTCACAGCAAAGGAGCCTAGCCAGTAAATCAAATATGTCAGTGTTTTTTAAAAGTTTTGTATAGCTTCCAGCAGGACTGAGGTGAGGTTCTGCTAAGGAATAGTAAGTGTAAGAATGACTTGGAAATTGTTTAAAAATTCACTCTGCCTGTCATTAAATTCTTGCAGTCTGTACTGAATTACATATGGAAAGCAGGCAGATTAAAGAAGTGGGAAGAGTCTAAATGGCACAAACAAGAGAATTCAGAGAACAAGACTAGAATCTGTGTGTGTGTGTGTGTGTGTGTGTGTGTGTACCTGTGCGTGGCTTAATTATACTCCTCGTGTACTACCTCATCAGCTGATGTGCATTCTAAAGGATTAAGAGAGTTCTTTGAATCTGGCTTGCTCAAATGAGTCACATGTTATGATTTCTCTTGCTTTCAGAACATCTAGAACACTCACATCATTTGTCATTAATAAATATATGTTTTTAAAGGTATGATATGTTCTTTAAAGGTATCTGTTGGCATCTTTATGTGAACCACATAACCTTCTCATTTTGATGCTGACCCACAGACTCATCTCTGTTTATAGCATTGCTACTACCCATTTCTAGGTAGGGATTTGATTCTAGACAGGATGAAAGAGCTGCAACATGCCATAGGCTCGGCTCACTCTTCATATACCACCGCAAGCCCAACATGACTGCAAGTCGTGGGGCAGGGTTCCCTTTATACAAATTATCAAGGAACTGTGATTCACATGATAGCACCTGATCTGAATAAAAAAGCTCATTTTAAATATTTATTTTGGCTTCATATTGACACTTCTCAACTACTTTGGACTAAGGCTGAGTGACCATATAAAGATTTTAATAGAAGCAAGGGTTAAAAAAAGGACATGAAGGAAAAAATATACTTAAATTCAAAATAAACTTTGAAAATCAATGTGGCTGACATGAGGGAGCTAGCAAAAAGACTTGAATATTTTTATAATACTCTGCCAGAAGAGCTGGAATTTTTAAAAAAATATTTTTAATTGACGCCTCTAAGAGAGATTTTGGCTTACGTTTCAGGTGAAACACAGTAAAACAATAGAGACTAATACTCATTACAATATGTTTTTAAATATATCATTATAAGTAGATGGTATTTTCAACAATGTATTAATTACAAGAAAAACATTTAAATATCCTCAGCAGATAAGCTCTTAGCCCTATCGGTAAAAATAACTTTGTGAAACACATAAAATTAGGCTGTGAAGAACTGCCTTTTTTCTATCTTTGGATAGAAGTATTAACTCTTAGTGCAACTAATTCCTAGAAATCAATATTCTAGTTCAGAGTAAAATCTTTTTCTTTTCTTTTTAACCACTTCCACTGGGTGTATGTAAGGAATCTGCCCCACTTAAATTGTATTTCTCCATTGCATTTCATCAAGGAAATTTTAAAATGCTTCATGTGCCAAGGGTAAAAGCTTTCTAAATGGAAATTCATGTGTATGAGATCAATTAAAGGTAAGAGATTCTTTACTGTAGCCAAGAAAAACTGTGAAGTTACTGGAAAAACATAAGCCATTGTGCGTTAGATTGCATATGTGTTATATCTGTCTGTAATTTAATTTTATATAACAGATTTGAGAGAGAAAACCATAAATAAGTAGATGCTGCTTGAATGCTAGTGGAATGGGTTTCACTTGCTATATGATTTAATTTAATCATACATTTTAATAAAACTTATTTTAACTCAACTACCTCAGGAAAGAAAGAAAGAAGAAAGTGTTAGTTGCACAGTTGTGTCTGACTCTTTGAGACCCCATGGACTATAGCCCGCCAGGCTCCTCTGTCCATGGAATTCTCCAGACAAGAATTTTGGAGTGGATTGCCATTCCCTTCTAGTCTAACCTAGTTATTATAATTGAAGAATGTTTTAGAAGGCAATATGAACCAAAAAGATTTAAATAATATTTAAATAATACATTTTTAATGTATTATTTAAATAATATTTTAAAAATACATTTTTAAAATAAAAAATGTATTTCATTATGTAGTACAGCAAATGATTAAGCACAATATATCCTACTAAAGACATATATCATTATTTTCAGAGAATAATAAGATTAACAAAACCTTTCTAAAATGTTATAGTGACTGGAATTTCCAAATTAAGTATTGCTGTTCTGTTTAAAAAGAATCCATAAGATTGTGCCTCATGTAATGTGTGCTTAAAACAAAATCTTAAAATATTTAACTGTTTTTAGCACATATGTATTATATATATGCATATACATAATATATGCTAAGTGCTTGTTAAACAGATTTGGAATTAAATGCTGTTCATAAAGTTATTTGCATTTAACTCTAAAAATGTTAGAGGTTGAAAGCACGTTAATTTGTTTTTTTCATTTAATTGATACCTACATGTGATACTTGTGATCACTCAAAAGAACTGAATTTTATAAATACATGATTTTAAATATGACCTGCTTGCCTTTTTTTAACACTAATATAATTCAAGAGTCTGGTGTGGTGAAATGGTGGTATTTGATGATAGATTAAATAGGCAGACTTACTAAGCATTTATGTTTAGTGCTATTTATGCTTTAGCTGTGAAAATGTATCTTTATAATCAAAATATTACTCAATAAAGTTATGGACAGTGAGGTACATTTTTAACTCTTCAATTTAAAACAAAAACATAACACAGCATCAAGCATGTTGAGATGATTTATAAATTTGCAATTTGTAAGCATTTCCTCTTCACGTGGGTTTGACAGTAAACACGTGGATCTGACCATAAACACATTCAAGTCATTCAGGCCCCACGAGGCTTAAGAACAGGGCCAGTTGCATTTCTATTTAGAGAGAAGAGACTGATTACTTCCTAAGTCTACTGGGCTTCCTCTAACTATACAACTTTTGTTTTGACACACTAATATATTTAAGTCACAAAACTATCTGTGATTTTAAATTCTTCACATATGGTTAAAATTGCCCATTTTTCTTATCTAAAAAAACAAAAAGACTTTTCTTGCCAGTCCTTCATGCTTAAAACATGAAACAAAGCTCAGAAAAAGATGTATGCTTCATCATATTCTTACAAAGTCATAATATATTTTTCTATATTTGAGAAATGTTGACCTCTGCCACTTCAGTGAGCCTTCCAATAAATTCTGCCCAATTCCCCTTCTGATCTAACAGAAATGGCCATACACCCACAAAGTACTATGTTACATAAAAGGATGAACCAAAATACCAGTTGAGATTCAAAGAATGGATAGAGCCCATTATTGAAAACATCAAAACAAATTCTAAGGCTAAATTCAAAGAGAACCTGATTATTGATATGTTCATTCCCACAAACCCAGGGACTAAAGACCTTGGACTGGTTTGAAAACCTTGTGTAAGATAGATGGGTGTATGCACAATATTGGTGTGGAGGGGTGGTGTGGATGGGAACACAGAGGAAAATATAAAAAGATTTTCTCTTGGCAACCACATTTCAGTATTTACCATAGGATGTAATCCTTTCACTGTTTCCTGTTTTGGAGGCTGGATGGAGGCATTAGACTGGTTTTTCTCTCTGAAGTTGAAGAGAGAAAGACAAAAGAATTTTGATATGAGTATCTGCGCGAGGAGAAGACTGTCACTCTCTGCCTTAGACTACTGATTATTTATCTATCAGACTTAATATCTCATTGGAGTAGAAAGTGTTCTAGGGAAAACTGGTACAGATATTAAACAGATAATTCATACCTGCTCATGTTCTTGGTTCTAAAAAGGTATGTGAGATAAATGACTAAGTGACTTGAAGAGAAATTATTACAAATTACAAATTATAAATCATCTCAACATGCTTGATACTATCTTATGCTTTTGTTATAAATTGAAGAGTTAAAAAAAGTACCTCATTGTCCATAATTTTATGAGATGTATCCCTGCTGAAGGGACTGAAATATTCAAGAAACTTTGTACCATAGTACAAAATTATATATATATTTTTTGTACTACAGGACAAAATTATTACAGACCTGGAAGGGACAATGGTAAAGTTTAGGGGAAGAAACAAGACAGACAAATTGGACACAGACAGGGATGAAGTTAGCTGACAACTGTTGAAGGCATGTGTAAAATTAAGTTCACGTCAGCCACACACCCTGTTGCTGACCAGTAGAATGGGGACTGCGACCTTGTTACTACTTATACCGTTGTTCAGTCACTATGTTGTGTTTGACTCTTGCAACTCCATGGACTGTAGCCCACCAGGCTTCTCTGTCCATGGGATTCCCCAGGCAAGAGACTGGAGTGGGTTGCCATTTCTTTCTTCAGGGGATCTTCCTGACCCAGGGATTAAACACATCTCTGACATTTCAGGCAGGTTTTTACTGCTGATCTAACAGGGAAGCCCACTACTTGTACTAGATGATGTCAATATTCCAACGAATAAAACAAACAAGCACTGCCAACTCATGTGCGGCACATGTTGTTGCATTTTAACTCTTGACTTTCCCACTTGCCATTCCCCAGCGCCAGAAGCATAAGACAAGAAGGGAAGATGAGAGCATGGGAAAGCATATTACAAAAGTTCTTCTTACTAAGACTCTGAGCAGATACACATTTCTTAGTGAGTGAGGGTGGCACTTTGAATTAAATAAAATTGAAATGTTGAAATAGATACATTTAAGTCTTAGCTAAATGTTGACTGAAATAACAACTTGTTTTACCCAGGGAATTCAGTACCCAGAAGTGAAGCTTGCTTGAACAGAGTATATTACCTTTACTAGGAAAGCAAAATAATTTCATGTGTCAAAGCATTATTTTCAAAAGGTTTAAACATGCCTCTCATAAAAATACTAACTAGACAGTAATCAAAGTTTGATTAACTCATTAAAGAGAGAACTTGCAAGATCTGAAGCTGTTTATCAAAACATTTGAGAAAATTTTCATGGTCATTTGAGGAAAGCTTGCTAAGTTGGAAAATAGGTTGGTTAATGTCCCATAAAGCAATAAAACCTAAATGTTGGGGTCACCTTCTCTACTCAAGAGACATGATTTGCATTTCTCCTGACAAAAATCTACATTTTAGCCTATAATTTCAAGAGACAAATCTTTAATAAATAGCCAACAGTAAATCAAACAAAGACACATTCTAACGGAAATTAAATGATATTTAAGTTGACCTCTTAGACCAGGGGTCATCAAGTTTTGTGTGTGTGTATATGAAAGTCCAGATAATAAGTATTTTAGGCTCTGTGGTATATATGGTTTCTGATGCAACTAGTCAACTCTATGTTTGTAGAGCAAAAAAGGACAGAGATAATACAGAAAAACAGTAGCACAGCTATGTTTCAAAATAATTTATTCATGGACACTGAAATGTGAATTTTATATAATTTTTATGTTATAAAGTATTCTTCTTTTGATTTTTTCAATTAAAAATGTGAAAAACAACCATAGCTTTTGGGTCACATAAAAACAGGGGGTGGACCAGATTTGGCCCTGGTGTTAGATAGTCTATGACATTAAAAGGAAACATTTTTTTTTTTTAACTTTACACCCAAGTTGTGTTAATATGTGATTATACATCAGTTAGTTGAATCTTTTCACACTTGTTCTACTTACAATTGGAAGTTCTCAGTTTAAAATGTTTCAAAGATATTGAACCTTAACCAGAAAAACAATGGCTCCTTAAGCATACTGAGAAATAGTTTTTCTAGCTTTAAACTTATGTAACCCGAGATAGGCAAGTTACTTGGATTCTTCAGACTTCTCATAGCCTGGACACTTGAGATAAATAATTTCTAAGGTTAGTTTTAAGTATAAGACTATTTAATACAAATGAAAATTATTTAGGAAAATATTTTCTGTATATTGTTTTTTCACACTTGTAGAGAAATTTATGTCAAGTGAGAATTACATTCTCAATCTCAAACACACATCATCATCATCTACATTTTAGACAGCTTAGTGTGCAAAGGGATTTGCATTTAGATTGACATAATACATTTATTTTCAGAGGATTCACACCAACAATTATAGCCATAGAAGCATTTATAAAACTGAGCAATTGAGGAGGGACAATATAATCAAAATGAAGTTGTATAAAATGTTGGCAATTGCTATTTTATTATAGGATTCTGAATGAAGAATCCAAAATCAAGAGGAAAAAGGCATTCAAGACTAATGACTTATCTAAATTAGATTCTAGTTCTATAAAAATGTCATAAGCAAAATTACATCAAAGAGGAGAATCTAGATCACTTGGAAATTAATATGAAAATTATAAACAAACAACTCTTCTTTCAAACATAAGTGAAACATGAAAATGTATGGCCCATTCTGCCACCTGAAACTATTTACACTTAAACATACTCCAGAGAAGAAATAAAATTTGAAGATAAATATACTTTTTAACTGCATAAAGGATGTATTAATGAAAAATATTTCAATTACATCACTGTTAACTAGACTGGTAACACTATCATAGAAACATTTTGTATTGTGATAGTTTGATAAGAGACTATTTCTAATTATCTCCTGTTATTGCATTGCTTCTTAGAGAGAGATAACTAGCCCATCTGAAATTTAAAATTTGAATAGCTTATAAGAGTTCTGTTATGTGTTTAGGACAGAAAAGGGAGGACTTAAATAATCTGAAAATTTTATTTAAAATAAAAGTTTACATGGAAACGTTGTTATCCAAAAGTACTTTTTCTTCCAGGTTATCTTTCTCCTCTCTCCGTATCTATTCAATTAAAAAACATTCAGTTAAATAAAAGGGACCTAATAAGCTCCACAAATTTACTGACCTTACTCTTTGTGGAAATATAAAGTGAATGAAAAAGCTTTCTTTGGCTTTTTCTTTATTCAGTTTTTATGTCTATGACATATATCCAGGAAAGGAAGACTTAAGAAAAAAAATTTCACATAGACTAAGAAAATGTTTAACATACATTAATATCCCAAATAAGAATTAGAGTACTGTAAAAATAATAGAGTATAAAACTAATAGAACCTGCCTTGATTACCACAATTCCTGTTATATTTTCACATTGTTTAAATCACTGCAAAAATCACATTTATTGTGTGTCTATTATGTTTCAAACACTCTACTAGATAGAAACATTTTTGTCCTTTTTTTTTAACAGCAAAGGAAGAGACAAACAGTGACTATAACAGAATGGGAAGAATGTAGTCAAAAGTTAGAAAATTAACACTATAGGACAGTGTAACAGATAGAAAAAGAAATCAGAGAAAACATCATTTGTTATAATGCAAAGTAAGCTTTTCCGTGTAGAATCATTTATGTTAAAATCCCTGGGGTATTGGCGAAGACATGTCATGTAAGCTAACCTAAATCTTAATAAAATATCTATTGCAGCAGGACAACAATAGAGTAAAATAATATTAACATTAATAATTACAATTTCTTCAGCTAAATTTTATAAATATAAAGATTGAAGAAACATAATGACTTAAATCCATGGGACTGAAAGCCATTACATTTTAGATTAACAGAATATAATTTTAAACAGTACAAAGAACTATATAGTTAATGTCAGTGTTATAAAGTATCAAGATAACATTTAAAATGTATTTTCATTTCTCTTTCCCCTTATATTTTGATACCAATTTCTTTCACATTAATATCCTTGCCCTAAATCACTTTTATTTATATATTTTATACATGTTATATACACCATGTTGTTTTCAGGTATCAATAAGAATTGCTTTTGGTCATTACATTGTATGTTCTGCTTATGGACATATCTATAAATATATATTTTTCTAAACTAGCTGTGTAATTTAAATACAAACATACCTTAACTTTCACAAATTGCATTGAGTGACATACAGTGACAGTGAGCAACAGGATATATATACGACTTTTAACAACTTTCACACCAATTTCTATTGATGCCTCCATGACACTGGCAGAGCACTTATAAGAAACTTTGAAAGGTGATGCATGAATTTTTTAAAGTTACAAAACTGCTTTCATGCTCAGTCACTCAATCATATCCAACTTTTTGTGACCACCTGGACTGTAGCCCAATCAGGCTCCTCTATCCATAGAACTTTCCAGACCAGAATATTGGAGTGGGTTGCCATTACCCTCTTCAGAGGATCTTTCCTGACCCAGGGATTTAACCCACATCTCCTGTGACTCCTGCAGTGACAGGCAGATTCTTTACCACTGAGTCACTTTTAAGTCCTCCTATAAAAATATACTACACAAATACACTGCATATTAAATATATCCCCATTGGTCTCTATAGTTTTAATGTGAACTTTTATTGGATTTATTTTAACATGAATACCACAATTTCGAAGAAATACATGCATGCTTATTTGCTCAAAAGTGTCTGACTCTTTGTGACCCATGGACTCTAGCCCACCAGGCTCCTTTATCTACGGAATTTTCCAGGCAAGAATACTGGAGGGAATGGGTAACCATTCCTTTTTCCAGGGGATCTTCCTGACCCAGGGATGGAATCCAGGTTTCCTGCATTACAGGCAAATTCCTTACCATCTAACTTTCATTGGATTTATTTTAACATGAATATCCAAATTTTGAAGAAATACATATATAATCACAACTTACTAATGCAATATAATATATACAGTATAAATTATTAAGTGAGTATCTTCAAAGAATGTTCTAAAAATAAATACATAGAGGAATTCTAAATATTTCTTTCCATATCCATTGCTGTAAGTTGTTCTCCCCCTTTGGCGACTCTGGAGGCCACTATTTTGCTCAGTAATTTGCAGCTCAGGGATGGGGAAAGTAGGTTTTATGCTACTAGAATTTGGGGGTAATATATATCAGACTCTGGGGATGGATGACAGGATATATGTTTTAAAAAGTGTTTAAAAATTACTGGTCTGAAAGAAGAAATTTTCAAAGTCTGAATCCCAAAGACTTTTATTCTCCTATTATGTATCTAAGAATCCTTTTCTCTGCAATCTTCTTTCAAAAAATAAGAACTCTGTCAAAGAGGAAAATGGGATTAGAGAAAGGTCATGTTATTTAGCAATTATGCCACACTACATACTTAATGGCCAAATTTACATCCAATGATAAGGATAGTCTAAAAATTTTTACATATCATCCATGTACTCAGAGAAGAACTGCAACCCCTAAAATAACTGAAGCTCATTTTTACATTTGTAATTTGTCAGTAATAAATTTTAAAACAATAATTATTATGTTGCATATTAATTCATCTGTTAGCTGACATCCATGGGAGTGTTGTGGTTTCTTCCAAAACAAAAATAATAATAAAAAGCAGCAGAAGTCATGAGAAATGAGAATATACTGTAAATAATCAGGAAGAAGAGCATTTAACTTGCACTATCAATCATGCTACAATCATATCTAATGTAACTTTCAGAAACTGTTGTATGAGCTGTTTATATATTTTGGATCTTAACTCATTATTAGTCATATCCTTTGCAAATATTTTCTCTCATTCTGTATGCGGTCTTTTCATTTTGTCAGTAGTTTCCTTTTCTGTGCAGAAACTTTTAAGATTAATTAGATCTCATCAGTTTATTTTTGCTTGTATTCCCTTTGCTTTAGGACACAGACCCCACCAAAAAATTATTGTTACAATTTACAACAGAGTGTTCTGTCTATGCTTTTTTCTGGGAATTATTATAGTATCTGGTCTTATTTTTAGGTCTTTAATTCATTTTTGGTTTATTTTTGTGTATAGTGTTAGAGAATCTTCTGATTGCATTCTTTTACATATAGATGTCCAGTTTTCCTAGCACCACTTATCCAAGAGACTGTCTCTTCTTCATTGTGTATTCTTGCCTCCTTTGTGGTAGATTAGTTGATCGTTGGTGTGTGGGCTTATTTCCAGGCTTTCCATCTTGTTCCATTGATCTATATTTCTGTTTTTTTAATGTTTTTGGCTGTGCTGGGTTTTTGCTGCTGCACAGGCTTTTTTCTAGTTGCAGAGAGCAGGAGCGAATCTAGGTGTAGTCTGTGGGCTTTTCATTATGGTGGCTCCTCTTGGCAGAGTACGGACTCTAGGGCACGTGGTCTTCAGGAGCTGCAGCTCATGGTATCAGCAGTTGTGGCTCCTGGGTTTAGTCGCTCCATGGGATGTGGGATCTCCCCAGATCAGGAATCAAACCTGTGTCTCCTGCATTGGCAGGCAGATTCTTTACCACTGAGATACCAGGAAGTCTATATTTTCTGTCTCTGTGCCAGTACCATACTGCCAGTACCTATATTTTCTGTCTCTGTGCCAGTACCATACTGTTTTGATTACTGTGGCTTGTAGTATAGTCTGAAATCAGCGAGCATGAGTCCTCCAGCTCTATTTTTCTTCTTCAAAATTGTTTTGGCGATCCAGGGTCCTTTATGTTTCCACACAAATTGTAAAATTTTTTATACTGATTCTGTGAAAAATGCTATTGGTAATCTATTAGTATTGGTAATGATAGAGATTGCATTGAATCTGTGTATAAATTGCTCATACAGCTCAACATCAAAGGAACAAACAACCTGACAAAAAAGTGGGCAGATGAACTCAATAGACAGCTTAAAAAAAAAAAAAAAAAAAAAAAAAAAAAAAAGACATGCAGGTGGTTACCAGGTACTTGCAAAGATGCCCAACATTGCTAAGCATCAGGGAAATGAAAATCAAAACTACAATGAGGTATCTTCTCACACCTGTCAGAATGACTATTACTCAAAAGAACAAAAATAACATATGTCAGCAAGGATATGGAGAAATGAGAACCCTTGTGCACTGTTGCTAGGAATGTAAATTTGTGCAGCTACTGTGGACAACAGTATGGGTGTTTTACAAAAAACTAAAAATAGAGCCACCAAATGACCCAGCAATTCAAATTTGGATCTATACATATCTAAAATCAAAATACTAATTCAAAAAGACACACCCCCCAAATATTAATAGCAGCATTATTTACAACTTCTAAGATAATGGCACAACCTAAGTGTCCATCAACAGATGAATAGAGAATATTTGTCATATATATATACAGGTATAAACATCTATATGTATGCATGTATCTGTCTTTCTATACACACACATAGATACTCAGCCATATGAAAGAATGAAATTTTGTCATTTGTGACAACGTGGATGGACTTGGAGCATATTATGCTATGTGAAATAAGTCAGGCAAATACTATATGATATCACTTATATATGGAACCTAAAAAGTACAACAAACTAGTGACTGTAACAGCAACAGCAAAAGCAAAATCAGACTCATAGGTATAGAGAAAAATTAGTGGTTACCAGTGGGAAGCGAGACGAGGGAAGGGCCAGTATAAGAAAATGGAATTAGGAGGTACAAAGGATCATGTATAAAATCAGTTACAAGGAAATGCTGTTCAACATGTGGAATATAGTCAATATTTTATAATAACTATAAATGGAGTATAACCTTTAAGAATTGTGAATCACTATGCTGTATACTGCTGCTGTTGCTGCTAAGTCGCTTCAGTCATGTCCAACCCTGCATAGCCCCATAGACGGCAGCCCACCAGGCTCCTCCATCCCTGGGATTCTCCAGGCAAGAACACTGGAGTGGGTTGCCATTTCCTTCTCCAGTATTGTATACTAGTAACTTACCTAACACGGCAACTATAGTTCAATAAAAAAAGAAATCAATTGTGTTACTCAAATGTCCGTAATGATTTCAAACAATTCCTTACAACTGAATTGGTTTTACTTTCCAAATGCATGTGCTCTGGGCATCTTGACACATAAAATGTAAGTTGGCATGCTTGACTTAAATGCACAGATTGGTTGATTAAAACTCTAATGAACAACTTTAATCATTTTAGCATGTAGTTAATGACTTTTATCTCTGCCTTGGTTCACTGGTTAATAATGAAGAAATTGAAAAAGTGGTGTGTAAAATAAGTTAGCAATCTGATTTTCTATCAAAGTCAAAGACTGTCTCTTGATAGGGTGTCTGTGCATATAACAGAAAAAAAAATTCCTTCAGGAAAGTTTGTATTTATCAAAACAATATTTACTCACTTAGGTAAAATATGGATTCACTCAGTGACCTACAATTACACATTATTTATTTATTTTAATTCAGCCTAAGACGGTAAATGTTATAATTAACATAAAGCTCTTTTCACCTCCTATTTATATATAACACACCCATCAGGGTTTGAAAAGTGGGTTGTGGTAACTAACTCATTCTTGGCTCAGATGAATTACTCATTAATTTTCTAAGCAGTAGAGCTCACAGCATACTTTCTCTTCTCAGGTTTTAGAAAGTAGGTTTGCAAGTCCGGTGGGGTTTCCTTTACTGTTCTAGGTCAAGCATCAGATTCTTTTATATAGAATGAATGTCGCTTCTGAAAACTGCTTGTGAAAAGGACTGCACGTCTTTTAGAAATGTCAGGTTTACTCTACCACGCCTCCAACCTGACTCTCTTCGTTGCTCAATGATATGCACACCTAACAACGGAACTGCGCACTAGACCAAAAGGAATTGGAAAATATGTTTTTCTATCAGTAAAAATGTCTCTGTGAGATATGAAATAAAGTCTGAATATTTTTACTGTAGAACAGTTTATCAAGTTACTCTTTAGTTCACTCATAATGTATTATTTAAGCAGACAGAAGGCTGAAGAGAAAAAAAAATAAATTGTGTTGAACAAGGCCTCGACTTTATAGTGTTGTAAATATAGTACAGTGACATAAGGGATCAGTAAAATAAACTGCTCCAAGCTGGCCAGTGAATCATGTATTTTATAAATACACCCTATTTGCAAATGTAAAATAAGATGGGATACTACGGATTAAAGAAGGGTTAATTAAACTACATTTATGCTCTTTCACATACAAAATAACAAGAGAGAGGAAAGATAGTATTCCTTTTCATACCAGTAATATCTAGAAAATAATGAATACTACTTCTATACACCTCTAACGGCTTTTATGACCTCCATATTCCAAGAGGCCTAGAAAAGATAGTCTCAAATTCCTAATTTTGTGACCTGGCATATTCCAAAGCACCTCAAGTTTTCTATGAACTTCTCAAGGCTTGAATTTTTATGTCTTTCTTTGTAGCAGTAAATAATACTTAGCACTTATGACTACTTTGGGAAAAAAAACAAAACAAACCCTCTAATCCACTTCATGATTAGTTTTTCTAGCCAATGTCTGAGCTCATCAAAAATATTATTTTTCCTTTCTGAAGAAGGGTTTTCCAGTTTCAGCCACATTGCACTAGCTCTAGCCTACTTCAGCTTATAATCTATAGGAATGTGATTTTTTTCCCTCTCTCATTCCTTGAGTATGAAGAATTTTTCTTTACTCATGCTTGATGTCTCTGCTACCCTATATTGTACTATTTCTCATTTTTTCTCAAAACATCAAATTCTTCATTCACAAGTTGACAAGGTGCCTTACTGTTTTTCCTCTTTATTCCTTTATAACTAAGGCAGATTACCGGATTACTGTTGGAACTGTGATCCAAAACACAATCTGCCTTCTTCCTTTTCCCGCAGCAGATGGTCAGGTGGCTGGTATCCCTTCTGCACTCAAACCAATCCACACACCTGGTCCTGGCACTGACCTGCAAACAGCCTCATTTCTCCTTATTTAAAAGTTCTGTTACCAGAAGCGCTGCCCGTCACATTGTATGAAAATTTAGATTCCAAATAGTCCACATTATAACTGCAGACATTTACATAACTCAAGGTAAGACTTATAAGAGATATTATTACATACATAACTGTGGCATGGGGTTTATATTGCAGGAAATTTCAAGAAAATAAGAAGTGATACAAGGAAGTAGATGGAAATAGTGAAGCTATAAAAAATTGCTGGTTTTATAAATTTAAATGTTCACACAGGAGTGTTTCTAGTAAATTCTCTGAATTTTCAAAATCCAAAATTTATTGATAAAATAAATTTATACAGCTACTCAGTATTCTGCTTTTCAAATCCTAGCTGGTTGTTTCCCATACTTTATAAAGTTTGATTCAAGTCTGTCTTTATTATTCTTATTCCTATTTTATTGAGCTATATTTGACATATAACACTGTATATATTTTGGAGAAGGAAATGGCAACCCACTCCAGTATTCTTGCCTGGAGAATCCCATGGAGAGAGGAGCCTGGTGGGCTACAATCCACTGGGTCTCAAAGAGTCTGACACGACTGAGCGACTTCACTTTCACTGTATATATTTACCATATACAGCATAATGATCTGACTTACATACATCATGAAATGATTACCACAATAAGTTTTTGCTGTTGCTATTCAGTTGCTCAGCTGTAATTGTCTGACTCTTTGCAACTCCCTGGACTATAGCATGCCAGGCTTCCCTGTCCTTCAATATCACCCAGAGCTTGCTCAAACTCAAGTCCATTGAGTCTATGATGCCATCCAACCATCTCCTTCTCTGTCACTCCATTTTCTTCCAGCCCTCTATCTTTCCCAGCATCAGGGTCTTTTCCAATGAACTGGCTCTTTGCATCAGTTGGCAAAGTATTGAAGCTTCAGTTTCACCATCAGTCCTTCCAATGAATATTCGGTGTTGATATCCCTTAGGATTGACCGGTTTGATCTCCTTGCAGTTCAGCAGTCTCTCAAGAGTCCTCTCTAGCCCTACAGTTTGATAGCATCAGTTCTTCAGCGCTCAATCTTCTTTATGGTCCACCTCTCACATCTGTAAGTGACTACTGGAAAAACCATAGCTTTGATTATACAGATCTTTGTCAGCAAATTGATGTCTCTGCTTTTTAATATGTTATCTAGCTTTTCTTCCAAAGAGCAAGCATCTTTGAATCTCATGGCTGCAGTCACCATCTGCAGTGATTTTGGAGGCCAAGAAAATAAAGTCACTGTTTCCATTTTTCCCCCATTTTTTCCATAAAGTGATGGAACCAAATGCCCCACTTAGTGAACATCAATCACCTCATATAGATATAAAATTTTAAAAAATGGGAAAAAAAATCATTCCTTATGATGAGAAATCTTAGGATTTATTCTCTTAACAACTTTCATATGTAATATATTGAAGTGTGAATCATATTAATCATGTTGTATATTATGTACCTAGCACTTATTTATCTTTTAATTGGAAGTTTATACCTTTTGTCATCTTCTTCCAATTACACTTTCCCCACCTCTGGTAACAGAAATCTGATTTCCTTTTCAAAGAGTTTGTTTTTGAAGTATAACTGACTTACCACACTATGTCAATTCCTGGTGCACAACCTAGTGATCAGATATTTCTATACCTTATGAGATATCTTCAAAATGTCTACTCACCTTTGTGTCATCGTGTAAAAATGTTACATTATTACTGACTATATTTTTCATGCTGCACAATGTGAACATTTTATATCGTATTAAATAAGTTGGCATCCTTTGTCCCTATTGTCAGTGAAAAGCAGTTGACAATCCTACATTTTAAGACTTTTGTTGACAATATTGAATTATTGATTGAAGCTAAAAAAATAATGGGAAACACTAGAGATCTCATCAAGAAAATTGGAGGTACCAAGGGAACACAACACAAACAGGGGCACAATTCAGGACAGAAATGGCAAGGACTAAAAGGAAGAGATTAAGAAGAGGTGGCATGAATACATGGAAGAACTGTACAAAAACGGTCTTAATGACCTGGATAACCATGATGGTGTGGTCTAGAAGAGCCAGATACCCTGCAGTGTGAAGTCAAGTGAATCTTAGGAAGCATTACTACGAGCAAAGCTAGTGGAAGTTTTGCAATTCTGGGGGAGCTATTTAAAATCCTAAAAGATGATGCTGTGAAAGTGCTGCACTCAATATGTCAACAAATTTTGAAAACTCAGAGGTGGCCAAAGGATTGGAAAGGTCAGTTTTCATTCCAATCCCAAAGAAAGGCAATGCCAAAGAATGTTCAAGCTACCATACCATACAATTACTCTCACTTTCACATGCTAGTTAGGTAACGCTCTAAATCCTTCAAGCTATGCTTCAGCAATATGTGAACCGAGAACTTCCAGATGTACAAGCTGGGTATAGAAAAGGCAGAAACTAGAGATCAAATTGCCAATATCTGTTGGATCATAGAAAAAAGAAGGGAATTTTAAAAAAATCTACTTTTGATTCATTGACTGCACTAAAGTCTTTGACTCTGTGAATCACAATAAACTGTGGAAACTCTTAAAGAGATGAGAATACCAGACCACCTTACCTGCCTCCTGAGAAACCTTTATGTGGGACAAGAAGCAACAGTTAGAACTGGACATGGAAAAACAGACTAGATCAAAATTGGGAAAGGAGTCTGTTAAGGCTGTATAATGTCACCTTGATTATTTAACTTATATGCAGAGTACATCATGCAAAATGCTGGGCTGGATGACTCACAAGCTGGAATCAAGATTGCTGGGAGAAACATCAAGAACCTCAGACATGCAGATGATACCACTCTAGTGGCAGAAAATGAAGAGGAACTAAAAATCCTTTGATAAGGGTGAAAAAGGAGAGTGAAAAAGCTGGGTTAATACTCAACATTCAAAAAATTAAGAGCATGACATCAAGCCTCACCACTTCATGGCAAATAGGTGGGGTAAAAGTGGCAACAGTGACAGAATTCATTTTATTCTTCTCCAAAGTCACTGCGGATGATGACTGAAGCCATGAAATTAAAAGATGTTTGCTCATTGGAAGCAAAGCTATGGCAAACCTAGACAAAATATTAAGAAGCAGAGAGATCACTTTGCCGACAAAGTTCCATCTAGTCAAAGCTATGGTTCTATGGAGAGTTGGAGCATTAAAAAAGCTGAGCATTAAAGAATCGATGCTTTCAAATTGTGGTATTGGAGAAGACTCGAAAGTCTGTTTGACAGCAAGGAGATCAAACCAATCAATCCTAAAGGAATTCAACCCTGAATATTCACTGGAAGGATTAATGGTGAAGCTGAAGCTCCAATGCTTTGGCCATCTGATGTGAAGAACCAATTCATTGGAAAAGACCTGGATGCTGGGAAATATTGAGGGCAGGAGAACTGGCTGACAAAGGATGAGATGGAATGATAGCATCACTGACTCAATGGACATGAGTTTGAGCAAGCTCTGGGAGATAGTGAAGGACAGGTAAGCCTGGCTTGCTGCATTCATGTGGTCACAAAGAGTCGTTCACAACTTAGTGACTGAACAACAACAAAAGCAACTCTAGAAATCACTATTTAGCAATATATTTTATCCATATAATCACATATCTTACAAACAGTAAATTATAAACAATTTCAGAAGAAAGTTTAAGTTGCATAAAAACTTTCTAAATAGTTTCTCTTTTATTGATTTTTTTCAACAATAGTTATTAGTTCCAAAATTTCTCTTATCAACACAATGCAATGATCAAAACTTTCATAAAGATTTGATATGCACATGCTGTTTGTCAATTTTTATATGAGAAAATTTACAAAATAAGAATTTATTTGTGCTAGCCAAAATCTAAAATATAGAATGGGATTATTTTGCTATGGGCTTCCCTGGTGGTTCAGCTGGTAAAGAATATGCCTGCAATGCAGGAGACCTGGGTTCAATCCCTGGGCTGGGAACATCCCCTGGAGAAGGGAACAGCTACCCGCTCCAGTATTCTGACCTGGAAAAATCCATGGGTTGTGTAGCCTATGGGGTTGCAAAGAGTCAGACACAACTGAACAAATTTCACTTATATTTATTCTGCTATATTCTAAAGTTGAAGAATATGTTGTTGGCTGATAACCTGGGCTTGAATTTTATCTTTAATTCTTATTATTATATATGTGACCTTTAGGCTTGTCATTTTTTATTTCTAGGCTTTGATCTCCTCCATGTTTACATTGGAAATAAACATGGTGTTTCTCTGATTCCTGAGTTGCTGTAAGGGAATACACACACACACACACACACACACACACACACATTTACAATGTTTGGTAAAGCTTTGATGAGGCCTCCAAGGTGGTGTAGGGGTAAAGAATCTGCCTGCCAGCGCAGGAGACACAGTAAACAGTGGCTCGATCCCTGGGTTAGGAAGATCCCCTGGAGGAGAAAATGGCACCCTATCAGTATTCTTGCCTAGAAAATCCCATGGACAGAGGAGTCTAGCAGTCTAAAGTGAATGGGGATGCATGAGACGAGTGCTCGGGCCTGGTGCACTGGGAGGACCCAGAGGAGTCGGGTGGAGAGGGAGGTGGGAGGGGGGATCGGGATGGGGAATACGTGTAACTCAATGGCTGATTCGTGTCAATGTATGACAAAACCCACTGAAATGTTGTGAAGTAATTGGCCTCCAACTAATAAAATAAAATTAAAAAAAAAAAAATAAATAAAGTGAATGGGGTTGCAGAGTCAGACATGACTGAGCACACACACTGTTAGATTGTTTTTTCTTTACATCCAGTAAATGAAAAATATTTGTCAAGTTGGATGTTTTAGCAATAATGCAAGATCAAAGTTACTGGAGAGATCTAAAGAGAAAGATGGAAAAGTACAGAACCCATCCTTTTAGAGCATAACAAGGTTGGAAATAATATCTAAACTACCTGTCTATTAATTCCTTATGCCATAGATATAGCCAATTGAGTTCATAGAAGTTTTAAGTTAGTCACTCCCAAATGGAATGGATCTAAAATTCTCTTAGAAGTATTTTCTCTTGTGTGTCCACCATCTCCTAATGCCAGAGTTGTTGGTATACTCTACATTCTCATCAAATTTATCTAGTAATTAGGAATTTGAGATTAGCAGATACATATTATTATATATAAAATAGATAAATAACAAAGTCCTACTGTATAACACTGGAAAGTATATTTAATATCCTGCAATAAACCACAATGAAAAAGTACCTATATATATGTATATAACTGAAAATTATTTATATATATATAAAACCAAATCACTGCACACCAGAAATTAATCCAACATTGTAAATCAACTATACCTCTATAAAAATAATAAAGAAAAAACAATTAAAAAGAGGGCAAAAGATCTGAAGAGCTACTGTATCAAGGAAGAGATGCAGATGGCAACCTAATTCTTGAAGAATGCTCAATATAAATAGTCACTGAGGGCATACAAATAAAATCACAATAGTATATAACACAAAAATATGAGAATATATCAGGAATGCTAAGTATGGTGAGGATATGGGACTACCTGAATTATAAAACATCACTGATGGGCAAACACTTTGGAAAATAATATGGCACTTAAAAAGTTAAACATATACTTACTATATGTCTCAGCAATTCCACTCCTAAGTATTACTTAAGAGAAATGAAAAACTATGTTCATATAACAACATACACCTGAATACTTAATTGTAATCAACAAAAATATTAAAAAACACACACAACCCATTGTTCTTTTCAGCTTTGCAATATCCATGTAATGGAATATCACTCAGCAATAAAAATGAACAAACTATACACAACAATATATTTCACATTTGATGGGCATATATTCAGAGAAAACTATTATCTGAAAAGATACGTGCACTTCAATGCTCATTGCAGCAGTATTTACAGCAGCCAAGACCTGGAAGCCACCTAAATATTTGTCAACATAGGAATGGATAAATAAGGTGTGGTACATACATACAAGGGAATAATACTCAGTCATAAAAAGTGGAATAATGCCATTTGCAGCAACAGGGATGTTTCTAAAGATTATCATACTAAGTTAAATAAGCCAGAGAAAGACAAACATCTTATGTGGAAACCAAAAAAGAAATTATATAAATGAATTTACTTACAAAACACAAGTAGACCCACAGACACAGAAAGCATGTTTATGGACATCAAAGGGGAAAGGCAGGGGGGAGGGGTAAATAAGGAATTCACAATTAACATATACACACTTTTATACATAAAATAGATAATCAATAAGATCCTACTGTATAGCACAGGGAAGTATAGTAAATATTTTGTAGTAACCTATACGGGAAAAGAATATGAAAAAGAGTATTGTACACACACACACACACACACATATATAATTGAATCACTTTGTTGTAAACTTGAAACTAACACAACAGTGTAAGTCACCCATACCTCAATTAAAATTAAAAAGTTGTATGCTCAGCAAAAAGAAACAAAACACACATATATAGATATGTGTGTATATATATGCATATGTATGTATATATATATATATATTTTTTTTTTGAGTCTCAAGTACATTTTGCTAAGTGAAACTTGCCAGACTGAAATCAGAAAAGTGAATTATTTCATTTATATGAAATTTTGAAAAAGCAAAGTCTTGTGACAGAAAACAGATAAGTAGTTGATAAGGTCTGTGAAAGAGAAGAAATTGCTACAAAGGGACATATAGTTCTATTATTTGTGATGATAGAACTGGTCTTTGTTTTGATTATGGTCACAAGACTACATGAGTTTGTCAAAACTCATAAAACCATACAACAAAATTTTTCTTACTGTGCAAAATATATTTCCATCAAAAAAGGAAGTTACTGAAGAAAACAGTAAGAATCTCAAAGGAATTTTTTACTAAGGAAAGGAAATTGAGACCCCTAGAAATTTGTAAAGAAAAAAAAAAACAAAACACTGTGAACATTTCAAAATACCCTGCTTTAAAAGTCTCACTAGGCAGACTAAATATAATATTTCTCCAAATTTACAAAATATTTGTTGCTTTAAAAAGATACTTATACCAATGAATTTCAACACAATTATTTTATTGAAGAGTTTATAAGTCATGGAAGTGTAACAAGATCAACCATACGATATTCTAGTGTTCATTTTTTATAGTGGTGACTTTATACACTCCAGTATTTATTTCCTCATCCATTTCACTATCCTCAAAATAGACCACAAGGTCCAAGATGTTGTTTGTCCTAGAATTCTAGTTCCAAGGCTACATTATCATAGTTAGTAATTAGATGTAATTTTTACAGTTTCCTTTTCATCTGTTTATAAGTTAGTAAAAGAGAACAATATTTGGCATGTTTGACAGTTTGTCTATATTATAAATTGAAATTGAAAATTTTCACTTTCTTACCAAAGATGTTACCCCAATGAACAAAGGCAATCTTGATCACAAGCTGTGATTGTTAAATAATAATATAGAACATATGAATTCAATGTATATTTGAGCCTAAGGAAGTGTTACTAGTATCCAAAGTTTTAATGCAATATAATTGTCATTAGAAATAAATTAAATTGTCTCATTTTAAGAAACAGTGACCAAGGCCAACAAGGCTGACTTACTTATTCAGGACAGTGCAGCCAAATATTGTCAAAGGTTGGAATCAATATGGACCCACACAGTAGCAGTTTATTACCTTTCCTACTATAATATACAATTAAATATTTTGCTGAGATTTAATTACTAAAATATAAATAATTATAATTCATGTCTATATTACTTGACAACAATGGTTACTCAACAGCTAAATTCTGAGATGGATTGAGTAGTTCCTACAGTTATTACCAGTTTTTTGGCATAGAAAATAATTTTGATACTGTTTCTGTATGAAAAATTATAGTCATATATAAGAATACTAATTTAACAATTACATCTAAACATACATGAACTTCAGGCTCTACTACATAGCAACAGTCATCAAGACAGTATGGTATTGGCCCAAAGACAGAAACATAGATCAATGGAACAAAATAGAAAGCCCAGAGATAAATCCACACACCTATGGACACCTTATATTTGACAAAGGAGGCAAGAATTATACAATGGAGAAAAGAAAATCGCTTTTATAAGTGGTGCTAGTAAAACTGGTCACCACTTGTAAAACAATGAAACTAGAACACTTTCTAACACCATACACAAAAATAAACTCAAAATGGATTAAAGATTTAAATGTAAGACTAGAAACCATAAAACTCCTAGAAGAAAACCTAGGCAAGACACTCTCCGACATAAATCACAGCAGGATCCTCTATGACCCACCTCCCAGAGTAATGGAAATAAAAGCAAAAATAAACAAACGGGACTTAATGAAACTTAAAAGCTTTTGCACAACAAAGGAAACTATAAGCAAGGTGAAAAGACAGCCTTCAGAATGGGAGAAAATAATAGGACAAAGGATTAATCTCAAAAATGTACAAGCAGCTCCTGCAGCTCAATTCCAGAAAAATAAATGACCCAATCAAAAAATGGGCCAAAGAACTAAACAGACATTTCTCCGAAGAAGACATACAGATGGCTAACAAACACATGAAAAGATGCTCAACATCACTCATTACCAGAGAAATGCAAATCAAAACCACAATGAGGTACCATTACACGCCAGTCAGGATGGCTGCTATCCAAAAGTCTACAAGCAATAAATGCTGGAGAGGGTGTGGAGAAAAGGGAACCCTCTTACACTGTTGGTGGGAATGCAAACTAGTACAGCCACTATGGAGAACAGTGTGGAGATTTCTTAAAAAACTGGAAATAGAGCTGCCATATGACCTAGCAATCCCACTGCTGGGCATACACACTGAGGAAACCAGATCTGAAAGAGACACATGCACCCCAGTGTTCATTCTAGCACTCTTTACAATAGCCAGGACATGGAAGCAACCTAGATGTCCATCAGCAGACAAGTGGATAAGAAAGCTATGGTATATATACACAATGGAATATTACTCAGCTATTAAAAAGAATTCATTTGAATCAGTCCTAATGAGATGGATGAAACTGGAGCCGATTATACAGAGTGAAATAAGTCAGAAAGAAAAACACCAATATAGTATATCAACACATATATACAGAATTTAGAAAGATGGTAACGATGACCCTATATGTGAGACAGCAAAAGAGATGCAGATATAAAGAACAGACTGTTAGACTCTGTGGGAGAAGGTGAGGGTGGGATGATTTGAGAGAATAGCATTGAAATATGTATATTAACATATTTGAAATAGATCGCCAGTCCAGGTTTGATGCATGAGGCAGGGTGCTCAGGATGCACCTGGGATGACCCTGAGAGATGGGATGGGGAGGGAGGTGGGAGGGAGGATCAGGATGGGGAACACATGTACACCCATGGCTGATTCATGTGAATGCATGGCAAAAACCACCACAATATTTTAAAGCAATTAGCCTCCAATTAAAATTTAAAAAGCAAAGACAAAATTTTTTTTTAAATGCATGAATATATAAGTAGAGAACTAAGCCCTCTGTTGGTCCTGAATAAGAGAAATTATTAGGAAATATCATAAGGATAGATATGAAAGTGAAAGTGGCCCAGTTGTATCCGACTCTTTGTGACCCCATTGACTATACAGTCCATGAAATTCTCCAGGCCAGAATACTAGACTAGGTAGCCATTCCCATCTAGAGTGGATCCTCATCTCCAGGGGAATCTTCCCAATCCAGGGATCAAACCCAGGTCTCCCACATTGTAGGTGAATTCTTTACTGGCTGAGCTACTAGGGAAGCCCAAGAATAGTGGAGTGGATAGCCTATCCCATCTCCAGAAGATCTTCCTGACCCAGGAATCGACTGGGGTCTCCTGCATTGCAGGAGGAGTCTTTACCAACTGAGTTACCAAGGAAGCCCCAAAGAAATATATATTTACCTCTTAAAAGCAAGAGAGTTCCAGAAAAACATGTATTTCTGCTTTACTGACTATGCCAAAGGCTTTGACTGTGTGGATCACAATAAACTGCGGGAAATTCTGAAAGAGATGGAAATACCAGACCACCTGACCTGCCTCTTGAGAAACCTATATGCAGGTCAGGAAGCAACAGTTAGAACTGGACATGGAACAACAGATTCGTTCCAAATAGGAAAAGGAGTACGTCAAGGCTCCTTTTTATATTGCCACCCTGCTTATTTAACTTATATGCAGAGTACATCATGAGAAATGTTGGACTGGAAGAAGCACGAGCTGGAATCAAGATTGCCAGGAGAAATATCAATAACCTCAGATATGCAGATGACAACACCCTTAGAGCAGAAAGTGAAGAGGAACTAAAAAGCCTCTTGATGAAAGTGAACGAGGGGAGTGAAAAAGTTGCTTAAAGCTCAACATTCAGAAAACTAAGATCATGGCATCTGGTCTTATCACTTCATGGGAAATAGATGGGGAAACAGTGGAAACAGTGTCAGACTTTATTTTGGGGGACTCCAAAATCACTGCAGATGGTGATTGCAGCCATGAAATTCAAAGACACTTACTCCTTGGAAGGAAAGTTATGACCAACCTAGATAGCATATTAAAAAGCAGAGACATTACTTTGCCAACAAAGGTCCGTCTAGTCAAGGCTATGGTTTTTCCAGTGGTCATGTGTGGATGTGAGAGTTGAACTGTGAAGAAAGCTGAGCGCCAAAGAATTGATGCTTTTGAACTCTGATGTTGGAGAAGACTCTTGAGAGTTCCTTGGACTGCAAGGAGATCCAACCAGTCCATCCTAAAGGAGATCAGTCCTGGGTGTTCATTGGAAGGACTGATGCTGAAGCTGAAACTCCAATACTTTGGCCACCTCATGCAATGAGTCGACTCACTGGAAAAGACCCTGATGCTGGGAGGGATTGGGGGCAGGAGGAGAAGGGGATGACAGAGGATGAGATGGCTGGATGGCATCACTGACTCGATGGACATGAGTTTGGGTAAACTCCGGGAGTTGGTGATGGACAGGGAGGCCTGGCATGCTGTGATTCATGGGGTCGCAAAGAATCAAACACAACTGAGCAACTAAACTGAACTGCTAACACTCAACTCTTAAAACTCAAATTAGCTTTAGAAAACAGAACTTACAGTGTCAATTTATCCTAAAATTATTTTTTACAATCTATTATGTAAGTAAGATATTTCACTGATAATCTTTTTGAAGTAATTTTCTGTGTGTATATATTTCAATTACCAGATTTATCAAATAACAATAAACTGTGAACTTCTCTTGTTATTTAATTTATTCTCAAATCTTTTCCTCACAACAACAACTGTGCTTCAGTTCTATATTTGATTTACCTTTAATAAGCTGACATATTTTTTCATGAAAGTAAATTGGTTCTATCTTCTGAATTAGTGTGCTCATAATGTTTTGTAACTTCTTTGACTCAGTACTTTAAAGATACTATTTTCTGACATGTACAATAGAGAGGAAATGTATAATTAGCATGAATTTGGATTCTTTGTAGGAATCTTGCTATTTTTCCCTTTCTGATATTTACTAGGATTCTTTCTTTATAATCCAGATATTTCTTCCAGGAAATATAAAGGCTAGTTCATTTGTTTAAAAACTGTCTACCTGTTGAACACACTGACATTCCCACTGCATTTCTACTACTGCACTTTCACTTTATTCTGTTCATTTTATCAGCTTTCATTTACATGCCTGACTTTGTCTTTCTCTTGAGGATAAGTGTTCTTTTCTTTCATATAACTTTTACTTCTTTTTCTTGATATATGCCTATACATTACAATATTTAACATTAATCTGAATTTGTAGATGTTATTTTTATACTCTCTCCTTCTTGTATCTAGTATCTACATTAGCTTGTTCTCTAAGCCAGATTTTTTAAAAATTACCTTTCTTGTCATGAAAGATACATTTTATAATTCATTAGTGTGTATTTCTAGATTTTATTGAGAAAACAAAAATGATGTTCTTTTACATTCTATTCTGTTTTTTTAGAACAAACCATTTTCAAAGGAATGCTTCCATTTTTATTTTTGAATGCTACCAAATAAACATGGTAGAAAATTTCTAGAAACACTAAATTATTCTCCCCACTCTCCTAATTTTTAAATGAAGGATATATGATATATATATATATGTGATAAATATATGTGATGTTTAATTCACATATCTGTCACCTACTAGCTCTATGTGCCAGGACAAGCTGCCTCAAAACTCTGTGCCTTGGGCTTTTCATCTCAAGCAAGAATGAAGCTAGTGACTACTTTTTGGCTTTCTCTGATGATTTAAGGAAGTTATTCTTAGTAAAATGTTTATGTATCTCCTCCACTGAGATGTAATCACTCAAAATTACTGTCTTTCAGAATGAACAACTGTATTTTTTCAAGTGGTAAATCTGTATTGGCTGAAAAATTATGATTTAAAATCTGCCTTACAGAATATAGAGATTGATGGATATTCACCATGAATTTTGAGAATAGGATAATTTAATTGAGAAGAGTTTTCTTTTTTCCCCCCCGAATTGAAAGATACAGCAGAATTTGGTTGAGTAAGGCTGCCAATGACAGTTTGCCTTCTATACTCTTGATACTTAGCACTGACTCCTAAATGGTTTGATACACTCTCAAATTATAACCTCTTTGAGAGTCCAACTGTAGGAAGACTCAAGATAGGTAGGTAAAATCTACTTACTAATTGGTCTAAGAAACATGTTCTTAAACATTTCTGAGATCTTATTAAATATAATTCTGATTTATTGTAGAAAGGAAAAAACAGGCATATTAAATATCACTCTAGATTATAAACACTGTTAATACATTTCTCTAAAAATGCTTATTTACATAAATATGTTATATTGTAACATATTACACAAAGTACATCATGCTATTATTTTAAATTTCATTTGTCTACATTATATATAATATTCATTATAATATATATGGATACTCTCTCTATATATGTATAAAATGTGGTGGATGACATATAATATATATACGAGTTATACTTATGCATTTGTTTATATATATATATATATATATATATATGGGCTTCCCTTGTGGCTCAGCTGTTAAAGAATCTGCCTGCGAACCTGGGTTTGATCCCTGGGCTGGAAAGATCTGGAGAAGGGAAAGGCTATCCACTCCAGTATTCTGGCCTGGAGAATTCTGTGGACTATAGTCCAGGGGGTTGCAAAAAGTCAGACACGACTGAGCAACTTTCACTTCACTATATATATATGCGGGCGTACTCAGTCATTTCAGTTATGTCTGACTCTGTGACCCCATGAACCATAGCCCACCAGGCTCCTCTGTCCACAAGATGTTCCAGGCAAGAAAACTGGCATGGGTTGCCACACTCTCCTCTAGGGGATCTTCCTGACCCAGGGATTGAATCCAGGTCTCCTGCATTGCTGGTGGATTCTTTACAGACTGAGCCAACAAGGAAGGAGCAGAAATGAGTTCCCACAGTCTTCACAGCTATTCTTCTTTATTCATGATGTCAAAAGCCAAACCATTGTTTTATTCCACCTAAGAACATGTTGCTATCCACGGTGAATTTAAAACTACATAAAAGCCCCATAAATCCAATGTATCTATCAGTTTCTTGTGCTCCTAATTGCCAAAAACACTTTCTTGCCTTTCACCCACAGAGAATAACTTGGAAGATAATCTCCACTGGTATATCACTTTTCTACTCATCTTGTGAAGAGAGGCACTGGCTACCTTTGTTCTGGACTCTCTTTCCAAGGCTATTTGTATAGTAAACATCCTTAGAAGATAGATATAATATCTTCCTCTAGAAGAAAAGACTGGCATACTTAGTTACCATATTAAAGTATCATGATTTCTTAAACCTCTGAGTTCTTCTCTTGTAACACAAATGACTATGCCCTGCAAATACTACCTGGCCCCCTTTCTGTAACCTTCTGGGGACTGAGGCTTGGGGAACCAGCGCAAGGAAATGCTGATAGTCTGGCTATTGCTAGTGCTGTGAGTACTAAATTCTTGTTTCTCTGACCTATTATTGTTGTTTCATCTACTACCTTCTGTGAAACTGTAGCAGACTAACTTGTGAGCTCTCTAGGGGAAGGCTGTCTGGAAGGAAGAAGAGAAAGAATGTTAATCCAGTCAATTAACAAGATGTGAGTGAAGTTTATGTGAACTGGTAGTGAACATATTGACTGAATTTTGTGGTTGACTGGGCAATAAATGATTCCACACTCTACTACCTATTAACATAGCTAAGTAAGGGAGGGGGTTGCTTGCTGAGTAGTATGAAATAGGTTCAAAGACAACTGCTCCAAAAGTGTCTAATTTTTTGCAAACTATCCCCTGCACAAAGGAAATTTCCTTGTCAATCTGGTGATCAGCCTCAGGCCCACTACTGTAACAACTATCACTAGGATTTATCCTGAATGGACAGAAGATCCCCTCTGCTACCCAACATTTACAGAGGCGCATACCTACATTGCAACACTAAGCATAAAAGAGGAAATTTTTGTGCCTGCTGTGGAGAAAAACCTGATGAATCATTACAATTTTGGCTGGTTCACTTGGGAGTTGAGGCAATAAGACATCTAATGCTTGTTAAGAAAAAAAGCAACCCTGAGCTGTCATAAGCTCACCCCCTCCTGAAGTCTATCATGTCAACCTTAGGTAAATTCAGAGTTGACAGTTAAAAAGTCTCAGAATGTTTTTCAATGGGTTCTGTCTTTATAAGAGTGATATCCCTGAGACAGTAAAGTCCTTAGGGAAATCAAAGATGAGGCATTGACTCCTATTCAGACTCTTAATGCCCTGGGGATAGTTTACCATGATGAAGAAAGTGAACCATTGGAAAATGAGAAACTGACTCAAAGAAATGCAGAAGGGAAAAAATAAAGTTTTCAGCTATTCCTATACCTGAGGAAACTCTGCTAACCTTTATTTTGAAACTGGAAGGTAATCTAATAAATGTTGTCTTATATAACAGAGAGGGTAAATACCTTCTGAAACAAGGTTGTTGTTATTCAGTTGCTCAGTCACGTCTGACTCTTTTTGGCCCCAGGGACTGCAGCACGCCAGGCTTCCCTGTCCTTAACCATCACCTGGAGCTTGCTCAAACTCATGTCCATTGAGTCAGCGATGCCATCCAACCATCTCGTCCGTTTTGTCCCTTCTCCTCCTGCCTTCAATCTTTCCCAACACCAGGGTCTTTTCTAATGAGTCAGGTCTTCACATCAGGTGGTCAAAGTATTGGAGTTTCAGCTTCAGCCTCAGTCCTTCTGCCATGGCAGTGTGTAATTTCCTCGGTTCTGTCTCGTTCTAACAAAAATTTGAAGTGACGGACGTTAAAGCCCTTAGACAGGCTGTGTCACAGCTCTCGGACAGATCAGTGTTACAGCTCTGTGTTACAGCTCAGTTTTATTTAGAAAATAAAGGAAAATACATCCTTGAGGCATGAGGGCCTGCCAACCCAAAAGACCTTGAAGAGAAGAGAGAGAGCGCACAAGAGAGAGACAGTGAGAGAGAGAGCGAGAGAGAGCCCCGGCCCTTTGGCTCCTCTTCTTCTATGTTTTTCCCTCCCCCTGGGCCTGCCCTATGTAAATTGGGCTAGCCAGAATGCTGTTCACTCTACCTGAGGTCCTCACTCCAGTCCTTGGACCTTTCTTTGTTCTATTTTCACGGGCTTTTCCCTTCCTTGTCTTTTAGCCACCGCCATTCTGGGCTCCTTTTTCCTATTCTAACTACCTAACACTTCCAATGAATATTCAGGACTGATTTCCTTTAGGATTGACTGGCCTGACCTCCTTGAGGTCCAAGGGATTCTAAAGCGTCTTCTCCAACACCACAGTGCAAAAGCATCAATTCTTCGGTGCTCAACTTTCTTTATAGTCCAACTCTCACATCCATACATGACCACTGGAAAAATCATAGCTTTGACTATACGGACTTTTGTTGGCAAAGGTCTCAAACAAGGTAGTCACTGTACAAATCAAATCCATGTGAACCAGAGGATATAAATCCCATTGCCATCACCAGAAAGCAAAGTATCTCTCGCTAATATAACAAAGAGTCCCCAATCTTTCAACAATGATGACATTTCTGCCAGCTATAAAGCTTTAGGTGAGCAAGTTTGTTTGGTTTATCCATAAATGACCATCACAGTTTCTTCTTTACACCCTATGATCCCTTCCTCCCCCATTATCTCTGCCTCTGCTGCTTAAGGAAGAAACTGAATATATCTGAAGCTAAAGGTCTTTTGGAACCCAAGGGGGGTTGAAGAGTACATAAGTATACAAAGGAATTTGGTGAGGAGAAACCAATCAGACTTTTATGGTTGTGTTTGATATACACAACCAAAACACCATTTTACCGCATCCTGTTTAGAACAAGAGGTTTGAAAAGTTTTACCAATATTAAACGGATAATGTTTAGGCAAGGTTCTCTGTGGAAAAGAGAAGCTGACATGACAATTTGAGTATGGTCTTACTAGCCAATTCAATATTCTCTTATTTCTTGTATGAAAGTACAGTAGGAATTAATGTGCTATATGCTTATTACTTCTTGACCTTTTTAATTGGGGATTCCCAACCTTCAGGCCATGGACTGGTAGCTCCTGTCAGATCAGTGATGCTTTAGATTAGAAATAAAGTACACAACAAATGTAACGAGCTTGAATCATCCTGTAACCACCCTCCCCGCCATTCCTGGTCCATGGAAATATTGTCGTCCATGAAATCGGTCCCTGATGCCAAAAAGTTTGGGGACTGTTGCCTTAAATGATGGGGGTGGTGTCTCCTATTTGGGTAAATCCACATATAAAAAAGTACCTGTACTGGGGGCTTCCCTGGTGGCTCAGTGGTAAAGGGTCGGCCTGACAATGCAGGAGACATGGGTTCAACCCCTAATCCTGGAGGATTCCACGTGACATGAAGCAAGTAAGCCCGTGTGCCATGTCAACTAAAAAATATAATCACAACTTGAAAGTACAGAATTACTTTATTTGGTGGGAATGCTTAGGACTCTGCCAAACATTAATCTCAACAGCTCTGAGACAGTAATCTCAATAGTTCTGAGAAAATTGCCCCAAGGAGGCAGGAGGGGAAGTCAGGCTATATACAAGTTTGTAACAAAGGGAGCAGGCAGTCTGAACATCAAAGATCAGGTATTGAGTTAAGGAATTTAGCATTCTCTGTAGGGGAAGATGCAAGCCTCTGGTCTTGCTGAATTCATTCCTTTCATATGCACCTCATCTATCTGGGGCAAATCCTTTTTCTTTGTTCTCCTTGCTCCTTGCATTCCCCCAGCTCCTCAGCAATCACTGTGGGGTGGGGCAGCATCCCATGGATGAAGTTTGGGGAGGCCTCATTCACACTGGAGGCCAGAAGTCGCTGATGGCAGTGACATTTCTTGTTTGTTGATGAGGCAGGAGATGTTTTCATGGCACAGCCACAGCAGATAAGCCTGTGCCCTAGAGTCTGGGAGCCACGACTACTGAGCCCACATAATGCAAGTACTGAAGCCAATGCCCCCTAGAGCCCATGTCTGACAATAAGAGGGGCCACCACGAGGAGATGGGCACGCACGACAACTAGACAGTGGTTCCCGCTCGGCACAGCTAGACAAAAGCCTGAAGAGCAATGAAGACCCAGCATGGCCAAGATAAGTAAAATAATTTTTTTAACAAGTGCCAGTACATTTGGTTCCTACCACACTAATGATGCCTTCAAGACACAAATCTCCATGAATGCTGACCTTGTTGGTTGGCTTCTATAGAAAATGGAGGCAAGCTTCCTCTAGAGATACCATAGAAAGTTTTGGATTCATCACCTTTTTTACACAGCTACTAGGTACACTCATTTTTAAAAGCAGCTGGGTTCTTTTTGGACCTGATAGCCTTAACCCATGGAAGGCAACTCTCTGGCCTAATATTTCCACTACAGATGGATAGCTCAGATTCAATGTCCATTAAGGTAGGCTGCAGTCAATAAATCTTGCTTGTAGAAAATAAATAGTATGGGTGAAGGATCTGCCAGATTGATCCCAGTGGTATCTTGACTATTCATAAGAAACTAAACAAAGTGACAGGTCTCTTTTGGGGAATCGTTATTCCCTACTTTCCAATCCAAAGCAAAACTGGCTGTTCATTGAGATACCCAAGTCACAGATATTCCCATAAGGGCCCGGTTCTGATCTAGTGATGGGTCAGCTAAGCTGCAACCAGATGGTATCTGTTATATTATTCAAACTCAATGCCAGCTTTGCAGAACTAAAAGTGGGTATAAATGCTCCACTCATTGGGTAGAACTCAACAGATTACCATAGTTCTGACCAATATTTCTTGATGAACCTTGTTTAATTTTTACTGGTTCTTGGATTGTTAACTGTGGCCACTTGGAAAGTACAGGTTAGCACATTAAAGAAGTCTGTTGGGGGCCACACTGTGGGAAAGGAAATCATAGCTGCTGACCTAACCATCTGGGTCACTCATGTAGATGTACAGACCCAGTATCTGATCAGGCCATCTGGAATCCAACTGCTGACTGAGCCTCTAAACAGCAGATTGCAAGCATTTCATCATCACACCACATTTGGCAATCTACCTACATTATAGCTTGGGCACAAAATAAAGGACTCTGTGTTTCTGATGCAGGGGCTATGACTGCATGCAAGTTTGGCTTATACCAAACTTGACTTTTTGACGTGTGGTGAAGGCGGTCACATGATATTGGGCACGGGCCCAGATTGGTTACAACGAACCTTTAAAACAGTCACAGGCTTATCAATAGTGTCACACTACCATTGATATTTGCTCAAATTATAGTGTTGCTATTACAGTCCAGTCAGTTCACATACTTGTGACTCTTTAAATTAAAGCATGTCATGTTTTCACCTTTCCAGACAATCTTCAGTCTGTTAATTGTTTGACTTTTATACAAACACCACCTAGCATTGGGCTGTAAGTCAAAGTGTTTTATAGACTTTCTACGCTGCCTTTCATCTGCAGGCTTCCGATACTGTAGAGTATTGGAATAATCTCCTGAAAAACTGGCTCAAAATTCCTTGAGTATACTTTCTTCACTGCCTCCTGATTCAAACACATTAGTAAGACAACTTGGTCACTGAATGCAGCTGTCCCAAGAGAAAGATCATTTCTTGGCCAATTCCTGGGTAATTATCAAGATAGGAGTGTGGCATTACAAAGACCTATTTTGAAAATCTGAGATCCCACTTTGAAAGTTTCTTGGTGTGACACTTCCCTTATTCTCCTATTTGCAACTCAATGCCATCTGAATGATATATTTTCTGGGTGACAGTCTCATCAAAAAGGATCCCCAGACTCAAACCTAATTCTGGTTAGTAGCTCTCTTCATCCCTTATAAGAATGACATAGCCCATTCTATCCAATGTAAAAAGGATAATGGATACCGAGGTAGAATACACTGCTTGTTGAGGCAACACACAGTGACTCAAAGACTCTTACAGACCAAGGTGGGAGACATATTTTATTGTAAATTTTATTTTAAAAGTGCTCTTACCTCACAAACATATTAAGGCTTCTGGATGAAAAAAAAAGTGTTTTAAATAGGGTAAGATTGAAAAGAGCAGTCAAGATTTAGCTACCAGAATGGGAAACTCTGATTTGCAGCACTGAAAGGATAGCAGTATTCCAAACATCAGGGAGAGATTGGGCAGCTAGTATATTAGTGTTGTTTGCATTTTTAGAAGAGTATTTGGAGGTTTTCCATGTAGGAGGGCTTTCCTGGTGGCTCAGATGGTAAAGGATCTGCCTGCAATGTGGGAGATCTGAGTTCAATCCCTGGGTCGGGAAGATCCTCTGGAAAAGGGAATGGCAACCCATTCCAGTATTCTTGCCTGGAGAATTCCATGAACAGAGGAGCCTGGTGGGCTACAGTCCTTGGGATAGCAAAGCGTCAGGCACAACTTTCATTTTCACTTTACATGTAGGAAAGTGGGCTGGTTCACTGGGGACACTGTCAACCTTACCACAGACTGAGGCAAGTCCTATTTGGGAGGCTCCAACACTCAAAAGCAGTATTTTCTTTCCTGGGATGCCATTTGCACCCCAGACTGTAATTACTGTTCTGAAGCTAGGCATTAACCTGACTCCCTCTCAAACATAGGACTTCCCTGGTGGCTCAGATGGTAAAGTGTTTGGCTGCAACAAGGAAACCTGGGTTCCATCCCTGGGTCAGGAAGATCCCATGGAGGAGGAAATGGCAGCTCACTCCAGTATATTTGCCTGGAGAATCCCAAGGACAGAGGAGCCTGGCGGGCAACAGTCCATGGTATCGCAAAGGGTTAGACACGACTGAGCAACTAACATATACTCTCAAATGTAGGTCTTGCACTTTTCGAGCAATATTAAGAAAAATGTAAGTGTTTACGGAAACACCACTGGTAGGTCATGCAAACCTCAGAAGACTGGTGATTTCTTCAAATTGAGAGAGTAAGCTACCTTTACTTATTTACAAAAGCTTCCTTGAAGGACAAATAATTTATTTATATAAAACCTGTGGGCAGTTATTCATATAAATGGAGTCATCTAATTAGAAACTGTAATGTAAAATTGGCTCCTGACAGCTAAAGTGACACTGATGACACCTCTGCCCTGCAAAGCATCCTAGTAAGCCTCAACAAACTGGTAAAGATTATTTTAGATTAAAGAATTGTCCTCAGCTTCCACTTTGTGGATAAGGCAGTGTCCACTCAGTCACTGGGAAAGCCAGCTCTAGCTGAATCAAGGGATTAGATCTGATAGACAAAGTGCTTTTAAGAACTATGGACAGAATTCGTAATAAGTGAGGCAGTGATCAAAAAAATTCCCAAGGGGGAAAAATATAAAAAGTCAAAATGGTTGTGTGAGGAGGCCTTATAAATAGCTGAAAAAAGAAGAGAAGTGAAAGGCAAGGGAAAAAAGGAAAAATACATCCATCTGAATGCAGAGTTCCAAATAGTAGCAAAGAAAGATAAGAAAGTCTTCCTCAGTGATCAATGCAAAGAAATAGAGGGAAACAATAGAATGGGAAAAACTAGAACTCTCTTCAAGAAAACTAGAGATGCCAAGGGAACATTCACGCAAAGATGGGCACAGTGAAGGACCAAAATAGTATGAACCTAACAGAAGCAGAAGATATTAAGAAGAGGTGGCAAGAATACACAGAAGAACTATACAAAAAAGAACGTCATGACAAAGATAACCGTGATGGTGTGATCACTTATCTAGAGCCAGACAACCTAGAGTGCAAGGTCAAGTGGGCCTTAGGAAGGAAGCACCATTACAAACAAAGCTAGTGGAGGTGATGGAATTCCAGGTGAGCTATTTCAAATGCTAGAAGATGATGCTGTGAAAGGGCTGCACTCAATATGCCAGCAAATTTGGAACACTCAGCAATGGCCACAGGCTAGGAAAGGTCAGTTTTCATTCCAATCCCAAAGAAAGGCAATGCCAAAGAATGTTCAAACTACCACATAATTGCACTCATCTCACGTGCTAGCAAAGTATTGTTCAAAATTCTCCAAGCCAGGCTTCAACACTACGTGAATCCTGAACTTCCAGATGTTCAAGGTGGATTTTGAAAAGGCAGAGGAACCAGAGTTCAAAATGCCAACATCTGTTGGATCATTGAAAAAGCAAGAGAGTTCCAGAAAAACATCTACTTCTGCTTTATTTGTTACACCAAAATATTTGACTCTGTGGATCACAACAAGCTACGGAAAATTCTTCAAGAAATGGGAATACCAGACCACCTTACCTGCCTCCTGAGAAATCTGTATGCAGGTCAAAAAGCAACAGTTAGAACTGGACATGGAATAACAGACTGGTTCCAAATTGGGAAACGAGTCCATCAATGCTGTATACTGTCACCCTGCTTATTTAACTTATATGCAGAGTACATCGTGCGAAATGCTGGGCTGGATGAAGCACAAGCTGGAATCAAGATTGCTGGGGGAAATATTAATAACCTCAAATGTGCAGATGACACCACCTTTATACTAGAAAATGAAGAGGAACTAAATGGCCTCTTGGCTCTGACGTTATGAAGGACTCATATAATTTGAACTCCAATGAAAGCTTAGGATTTAAAACTACTAGGTGAATATAAATTCGAAGAACTCCCATTTATTACTATTTATCTTAATGGCTATGTATACTTATCTGATTTGTGTTCGTTGAAACTTTGTCTGTCTAGTAGTATTATTCCATTAGCATGGATCACATTCCCAGTGACCTCTACAAGACTACAGGGCATAAAAATTTTTATAATATTTTTAGAAATACGTATCCAATACCAATTTAATCCAAGCTTATCTTACTTATCCAGATAAGCTCAGGTATACCATAAATCATAAATGATATAGTTAATAACCTTTTTACTTCAGGTTAATAATTTATCATTTTCTAGTCACTACTAAAGTGAAAGTGAAGTCGCTCAGTCGTGTCCAACTCTTTGCGACCCCATGGACTCTAGCCTACCATGCTCCTCAATCCATGGAATTTTCCAGGCAAGAGTACTGGAGTAGGTTGCCGTTTCCTTTTCCAGGGAATCTTCCCGACCCAGGGATCAAACCCCAGTCTCCCACATCACAGGCAGACTCTTTACCATCTGAGCCACCAGGGAAGCCTACTATATTTATCTCAATTTCCTAGAAAAGCTTACTGCTATCACATGTGACGAAGATATTGCCTATTTTATTAGAATGGAGAGAGTGTCTGGTTAAAAAATTATCTTTTTTAAAAAGTTCTATTCTTCCATGAAATCCACTAGTTATTCTTATTGTCTGATTTGAATAAGTGACAAGTCCAAAGCTTGACAATTCCTAGTGTAAAAATGCTCTCACTTTTATCCTGCAAGAGTAATGAAATTATAGGGAATAAAAAAAGGCCCTCTTCTACCTTTTGTAAGTTATTCTTGCATGACTTTTGACAATGCAAAATTTCATTCTACATTTAACTTCCTTTCCATACACACACACACACACATTATGCTATATTAGAGGAATGATATAACACAGGGAGACAAATGATTGAGAACACTGAAGTGGAAATTTAAACTTCTTTCTATTATTATAAAACAAATGCAGAAGAGATATGGGTATCTACAGATATTATTCAGGGCTGAGTCAAGAAACAGAGGTCACTTACAGTAAGCAGATTACTTAGCTACTTAGAATTAGTGGGTTAAAATAGGGACATGAGAACTTAATAACTCTTAAAACAATGGAGAAGCTTATGTCAGGAATTTTTCAGGGAATGGCAGAACAATGTTTGCATGAAGGTTTCCACTTGCTTCAGTTGCATGTAATTCCACAGTGGTCTTAGTAGAACCCTTAGTATTCCGGATACAATCTCTCAGAGGCCATTTGCTGAAACACACATCCTTGCCTTAGTTGCCTGGGAGAATAACGACTTTTTCCATTTTCTGAATCTTTTGTGAATAGATCTCATTGATTAGAATGAAAAAGAATCCTGTGTGTGCTAAGTCACTTCAGTTGTGTCCAACTCTTTCCCTAGAGACTGTAGTCCACCAGGCTCCTCTGTCAATGGGATTCTCCAGGTAAGAGTACTGGAGTGCCTTCCTCCAGGGGATCTTTCTGACCCAGAGATCGAACCTGCATCTCTCATGAATACTTCATTGGCAGGTAGGTTCTTTACTACTAGCTCCACCTAGGAAGCCCAAAGAAGAATCCTACTAGAAACCAAATCTACACTATAAGCTTCAAAAATTTATTTTCCATTAGTTGTTGTTGTTCAGTCACCAAGGTGTGTTTGCCTCTTTGCAACCCAGTGGCTTCCCTGTCCCTCACCATACTAAATAGCAACAAATAATATCTGGCATCTGAGTAAAATAGCATGTAAGCTGACTGTGACAAATGGTGGTACATTTTGAAGTGACAGGGAATTAGAAAAGTGGTAATAATCATTCCTATCTATAGGTTTAATTTTTGACTAGAAAATACAAAGGCACAAAGTTTAAAATAAGCCAAGTAACCACTCTCTATGGTATCCATAAATTTAATAAAAGGGGTTAGAGGAAAAACATACTTATATTTGCTTTCATACACACACACACACACACACACACACACACACACACACACACACACATATATTATACATGGACTTCTCAGATGGTGCTGGTGGTAAAGAACCTGTCTGCCAATGCAGGAGACATAAGAGATGTGGGAAGATCCCCTAGAGAAGGGCATGACAACCTACTCCAGTATTCATGCCTAGAGAAATCCATGAACAGAGGAACGTGATGGGCTACAGTCCATGGGCTTGCAAAGAGTCGGACACAACTGAGGCAACTTAGCACTCACACATATGTGTGTGTGAATGTATGTGTGTGCATGTGTAAAATGACAGAAGAATGAACAGTAGTTCATTACTTGCTTTGCTGAGGTTTGTGTGGGGAGCTGGAGGGATTAGGGGCTGAATATTTGTAGAGATCAGTATGAGGGTATTTTTCAATAGACGTTCAAATTTTTAATTTTTCAAACTTTGTGATTATCAATTTATTTCCAATTTAAACAATAAACATTTGAAACAGTATGATTTTTTTCAACATCAGTAATTTTTCCCTGATGCAAACATCATTCACAAGGGCATGTCTATAGGAAAAATTTTATAAGTGAAATTGAGTCTGAGACAGTATTATTTAAAGTGTAACTTGCAAAGAGACAACATTAACAGTATGTGGAATGTTGTCAGAAAAGATAATTATTACTCTCCATCCCAGGTCTACTGAATCCACATCGCCAGAGGCAGGACACAGGAATTTGCATTTAAGGAGCTCTATAGTCCTGGGTATTCACTGGAAGGACTGATGCTGAAGCTGAAACTCCAGTACTTTGGCCACCTCATGCGAGGAGTTGATTCATTGGAAAAGACCCTGATGCTGGGAGGGATTGGGGGCAGGAAGAGAAGGGGATGACAGAGGATGAGATGGCTGGATGGCATCACCGACTCGATGGATATGAGTTTGAGTAAACTCCGGGAGTTGGTGATGGACAGGGAGGCCTGGTGTGCTGCGATTCATGGGGTCGCAAAGAGTCGGACACGACTGAGCGAGTGAACTGAACTGACTGGTAGGTGACACACGTGCTAACACTCAAAACACTTTTGTATACTATGGGCAAATCTCCCTCTTGAAGGTTAGTACTGAGTTGTGTCTCTTTAGCAAAAGATTTCCTATGTAAGTCAAGGCATTATTAAACTTTGGAATTTTTAACAAGTTTATAGATGAAGCATGGTGTCATTTTGACTCATCTGTACTCTTACTATATCTTTTCACATCATTAAAAGGTACTCATATTTTTCTTTGTACATTCTAACAATATGGATTTATTACTTCATGTAAATGGAATTATACATTATGCATATATTTATGTTTGACTTATTTTTTTCAACATAATGTTTGTGAGAATCATCTATATTGTTGTGCACATTTGTAGATTATTGATTGTCATTTAAGCTGCTTATTCATTTCTATCAATATAAAAGCATCTACTTATCTATTCAAATAATAAATGGTTTTAGGGTACTTTGAAGTTTTGCATCATTATAAGTAGTGTAGCTGGGAACATCCTATTATATGTCTTTCATTAAATAGATGAGAAAAATACTTTTGGGTATATATCTTAGACTAGAACCACTGAGTCATTCAGTACACATTCATTCAACTGGGTAGATATTGCCAAATAATATTTCAAATAATTTATACCAATTTACTCTCATGACTGCAGTGTTAAGATTTCTTAATTGCTTCACATCCTTGACAACACTTGGCGTGTCAGCCTTTTTAATTTTAGGCATTATTCTGGGGTGTATCGGTATGTTGTAAGTTTAATTGCATTTACCCGATGACTAATAAAGTTGACCACCTTTCATGTTTAATTTTAATATTCTTTTTAATGAAGTATCCTTCCTCCAGGGGAAGCCTATATCAAATGACTGGATATTATGGAGTATACAAACACTAACAGCATTATCTCAAGTCAGGTAAAACCCTGGGAATATTTCAGCTCCAGAGCTCTCCATGAAATTGAATAAGGCCTACGCTGCAATAACTCCCAAGTTCAGTTGCTCAGTCATGTCTGACTCTTTGTGACTCCATGGACTGTAGCACACCAGGCTTACCTGTCCATCACCAACTATTGGGGCTTGCTCAAACTCACGTCCTTTGAGTCTGTGATGCCATCCAACTATCTCATCCTCTGTTGGCCCCTTCTTCTCCTACCTTCAGTCTTTCCCAGCATCAGGGTCTTTTCCAATGAGTCAATTCTTCGCATCAGGTGGCCAAAGTATTGGAGTTTCAGCTTCAGCATCAGTCCTTCCAAAGAATACTCAGGACTGTTTTCCTTTAGTATTGACTGGTTTGATCTTGCAATACAAGGGACTCTCAAAAGTCTTATCCAACACCACAGTTCAAAGGCATCAATTTTCAGTGCTCATTCAGCTTTCTTTATATTTCAACTCTCACATCCATACATGACAACTGGAAAAACCATAGCTTTGACTAGATGGACCTTTGTTGGCAAAGTAATGTCTCTGCTTTTTAATATGCTGTCTAGGTTGTTCATAGTTTTTCTTCCAAGGAGCAAGTGTCTTTTAATTTCATAGCTGCAATCACCATCTGCAGTGATCTTGGAGCCTAAGAAAATAAAGTCTGTCACTGTTTCCATTGTTTCCAGAACTATTTGCCAGGAAGTGATGGGACCAGATGCCATGATCTTTGTTTTATGAATGTTGAGTTTTAAGCCAGCTTTTTCATTTTCATCAAGAGGCTCTTTAGGTCCTCTTCATTTTCTGCTATATAGGTGGTGTCATCTGCATATCTGAGGTTATTGATATTTCTCCCAGCAATATCTCAATTTCAGCTTGTGCTTCATCCAGACCGGCTTTTCACATGATGTACTCTGCATATAAGTTAAATAAGCAGGGTGACAATCACAGCCTTAATGTATTCCTTTCCCAATTTGGAACCCATCTCTTGTTCCATCCAGTTCTAACTGCAGCTTCTTGATCAGCATACAGATTTCTCAGGAGGCAGGTAAAGTGGCCTGGTATCCCCATCTCTTGAAGAATTTTCCACAGTTTGTCATGATCTACACAGTCAAAGGGGCTTCCCTAGTAGCTCAGATGGTAAGGCATCTGCCTACAATGCAGCAGACCCAGGTTCGATCCCTGGGTTAAGAAGATCCCCTGGAGAAGGAAATGGCAATCCACTCCATTATTCTTGCCTGGAGAATTCCATGGACAGAGGAGCCTGGTGGCCTATAGTCTGTGGCATTGCAAAGAGTCTGACACAACTGAACGACTAACACACAAGCACAAGCACACAGTCAAAGGCTTTGGCATAACCAATAAAGCAGAAATAGATGTTTTTTTCTAGAACTATCTTGCTTTTTCTATGATCCAACGGATGTTGGCAATTTGATCTGTGGTTCCTCTCCCATTTCTAAATCCAGCTTGAACATCTGGGAGTTCAAGGTTCATGTACTGTTGAAGCCTGACTTGGAGAATTTTGAGCATCACTTTACTAGCATGTGAGATGAGTGCAATTGTGGGTTTGAACATTCTTTGGCATTGCCTTTCTTTGGGATTGGAATGAAAACTGACATTTTTTAGTCCTGTAACCACTGCTGAGCTTTCCAATTTGCTGACATATTGAGTGTAGCACTTTCACAGCATTATCTTTCAGGATTTGAAATAGCTCAACTGGAATTCCACCACCTGCACTAGCTTTGTTCTTAGTGATGCTTCTTAGGCCCACTTGACTTCACACTCCAGGATGTCTGGCTCTAGGTGAGTCACACCATCATGGTTATCTGTGTCAAGAAGATCTTATTTGTATAGTTCTGTGTATTCTTGTCACCTCTTCTTAATATCTTCTGCTTCTGTTAGGTCCATGCCATTTCTGTCCTTTATTGTGCCCATCTTTGCACAAAATGTTCCCTTGGTATTTCTAATTTTCTTGAAGAGGTCTCTAGTCTTTTCCATTCTATTGTTTTCCTCTATCACTTTGCACTGATCAGTGAGGAAGGCTTTCTTATCTCTCCTTGCTATTTTTTGGATCTCTGCATTCAAATGGGTATATCTTGCCTTTTCTCCTTTGCCTTTAGTTTCTCTTCTTTTCTCAGCTATTTGTAGGGCCTCCTCAGACAACCATTTTGCCTTTTTGCATTTCTTCTTCTTCAGTATGGTCTTGATCACTGCCTCCCACACAATGTCATGAACCTCCATCCATAGTTCTTCAGGCTTAATTTTTACCTCTAATGAATCCTGTTTCTTTCAGTGCCTTGTGTTGTCTTTAAGAGTGTTTCCCAAGGTGCTGTATGGCTAGTTTTCTCTTGAAGCCTCTTTCCCAGGATTTCTAACCAATTACCAACCCTTTTTATATTTCAGAACGGGATCATTTGTTGGTCACTTTTCAGTAAGGACTGCATATCTGGTAATACAGTGAGATAAAAATCATAGTGGTACAGCTGTTAAAACTTTCACTGGAGGTGGACTAAGGTTAGACACTGATGAATGAAATGTATCAGAAAACTATCTCAGCATTTCTGTGGCAGTTGGAAACTAAATATAAGTGTTTCTGAATTAGGCAACTGATGCTGATTGTTACAATGCATTGGAGAAAGCCAATAAAAGGCTGTGGGTGACTACTCACAAATTTAAGAAGTGTAAAAGTTAATGGTTTTCCTGAGAAGCAGATTTTAAAAGCCCTCTTCTCTCCAACAGTTAGAGGATAGAAGAAGCTAGGAAGCTGCTCCAAGACCTAATTATTATGGTATTTGAGAACCATATAAATTTAAAGTCTCAATCTGACAAATTCCCTAGAGCAAAGGCTGACCTGGATTGAAAAAACTGGGATCCTGAGTCACCAAATACAGACATATGGGTCAATGACTACAGTAACTTTGAAACCCCAGTGCTCCTTTAGTCAGCACAAACATCTCTCCTTTTTACAGGCAAACTCTCCATGTTTTAAGGTAAGTCAGGACTTCATCCTTGTGAACCAATATGCTCTCTTCTAAGAATCAAATCTACATTCCTCTCAAACTTTCAAGTCACAACTTAAGACAATTATGGTAGATTTCTGCTTGCTAATGGAAGAAATGAGTTATAACTTTTGAAATACCTGCAGGACAAGTCAACATTTTAAGGCAGGATCCAAGGGTATATGAATAGGACTAAGGTGTTAACTCAAAAGTGATGAAATATAAAGTTTGGATCAGAGATATTTACCAGTATAGACATACTCTCCTGTGAATATGGTTTAATACCTTAACAGCATTCCCAGATGGTTCATTTTATGTGTCAACTTGGCTGGGCTAAAAGGTGTCCTTTATTTGGTAATACATTATTCTGGATATCTCTGTGAGGGTGTTCCTGGATGAGATTAACATTTGAATCAGTGAACTGAGCAAAGTAAATTGTTCCTGACCAATATAGGTGAGCCTCATTCACTGAAGGCCTGAATTGAACAAAAAGGCTGAGGAAGGAAGAACTCATTCTCTCTCACTGTCTTACTGTCTTCAAACTGGGACAATCTCTTGCCTTTGGATTCAGGCTGGAACTTACACGGTCAGCTCTTTTGCCTTTGGACTCAAAACCAGAACCATAAAATCAGCTCTCCTGGGTCTCTAGCTTATTGACCACAGATATTTTGAGACTCCTCAACCTCCATACTAGTGTGAGATGATTCCTTAAAATAAATAAACAAACATCTATTTGTTCTGTTTCTCTGGAGAGTCCTGTAATGGTCCATACTAAATGAAGAAGAGAAAGAAGGAAATGGGCAATGAAGACCTGGAGCAAGAAAGGCAGCCCACATTAAAAGAGAGAAATCCCAGAACTGTAAGAGCAGAGAATTGGAGAAAGAGATTAAAATTTTTTGATTGGTTATATTGGTATAAATACATAATTAAAGCTGGAAACCACTGGAAAATTCCCAAAAAAGGACACAAAAGACTTTATTTATCAAAGCGATAAAGACTATGCTAGTGAAGAAGGGTCAGCAGGAGAATCTCAGGGGTAACTGCCCTGGGTAGGACAGGGCTGATGATCAGATGTGCTATTAATACGATTACTACACAACTGGGCTCTCTTTTAGCAATAGAGTTAATAGGACCCTGAAATAATGGAGGTCAAAACATGATTCTCAGTCATCAGGAGGTATAAAGGAGCAATTATTATAATGGGTTTCAAGTTCAAAGTGGCAGCCACAGGAGACTGATTTTCTGAAAATTAAGGACATGGTTAATAGAAATGATAAATTTAGGAAACTAATAGATTGGAAGTCTACAGAGTTATTATTTAATTTACAAAATATAAAGAAATCAAGAATGAATGATCAGTCAATTGAAGACAATCACACTATTAAAGTTATCATCTCATAATTACTTTCTGTGGTTTAGCCAGTTTATGGACCTATAAACCTTTGACTGAAGTCTTTCTATATGGTTATGATACTGTCAATTCTTTAAGGACATTTATTTGGTAATTATATCCAGAAAAATGGAAATGTCCTGCCATTCTGAGAATTATTGGAGACAGGATTCAAGTTGACATTAATTTCCAGGGATCTGAAGTATAATCATGTTCCTCTCCCCAACAGAGTGAGGGTATATGAGATTAGCCTGAGATAACTGGACTCTGAGCACAGTTCATAGACTCACACAATGGTCATTTTCCTCTTTTGAAACTGTGAAATTAGAATGTATGTTTTGTTGGTAAAAATTTGTCCTCAGCATGTGAGAGAAAAACTATTGCAGTGGAGAAAGTCAGATAGAAGTTCCTGATTTTGAACTTCATTCTTATCAAGAGAGTAAGTCAAATAAAATGTCATATACCAGGTATATGACAGAAAACAGTGACCACTTTAAGGAATGTAGGTATGGTACTACCATCATAACCCCATTTAACTCACCAGTCCAAAACCTACTAACACCAAATGGATCCTGCCATATCAAGTGCCCTATTTAAATAAAATTTAACATCATGCCAGCCAATAAAGTAGAAGAGTTTTTTTATTGGGATATAGTTTGCTGTACAATATTTTGTTAGTTTCTGTCATACAACAAAGTAAATCAGTTATATGTACACATATATCCCTTCCCTCTTGGACCTCCCTTCTTCTCCCATCCCACCCATCTAGATCACCACAGAGCTCCAAGCTGAGTTCCCTTGCTATATACCAGATTTCCACTAGCTATCTATTTTATACACAATAGTATATATATTTGACACAACTGATCGACTAACACATACACACAGAGCATATATATTCAGAGAAAACAATGAAAGGTATATCTGGAGTTGAGAATCAATAAATTGATAAATGACACTTGTATACCTATTTAAGTACTCAGCTTCTGTGTATACCTTTACAATTTTGAACTTCTATACAAGAATAAAATAGTTTATATTTCCAAAATAAGAAACACTTATCCTTTTAATAAGTGAAGGAATTCTCACTATTTCTCCCAAATCAAATTATGAAATGAGAAAAGTCTTAATCCAAACAGTCACTGTTCTATTGGTACAAATCATGCATCAAATTCATTGCAATCCTACTGAATATTGTGTTACAGAAAGACTGAATCTCCAATAACTTCTATATTTAAAAAGGGAAGAAGAAAAGAGAAGAGTAAGATGGTTAGCATAGACAAATAAACATATAGTAAGCAGAAAGAAAGTATGCTAAACTACTATGATTTTTATTTTTGTAGTCATAGGCTGTGATTGATATCTAAGCTTCCTCTTCCTTTGATATTTCTCAACTCTCACTCAGAACCTCGGATGGTCAGTTCTTTCACATTATAAAGTGATCCAAAGTCACTGAGTCCTCAGTTGTTCTTTAAAAAAAAAAAAAAAAAAAAAAAAAAACTGTAGTTTTCCATTAATTCTAGGCTATGAAAGTACTAAAAGTTGTCTCATAGAATTCCTTGAGTTCCAGAAATAGTCCTCAATGCTTTCATTTTATAGAAGTAACCTGATTTCCCTACACAGCCAGGATCAATCACCTGAGCCTATAGAATAACCCCTATTTCTGCTTGCTGGTTTAGTGGCATAAGAGATGGGAAAAAGAACAGGTGACAGCCTCATCTTCTAATTTAATGGAACTAATGCTATGGACCCTTGTTAAAGTAGCATCACTACTTTGGAGATTAAAAAGGCCAAGCCAATGTGTAAAAGAATGAAATTAGAACACTTCCTCACACTGTACACAAAGAAAAAGTCAAAATGCATTGAAGATGTAAATGTAAGGCCAGAAACTATAAAACTCTTAGAGGAAAACATAGAAATAATACTGTATAACAAATCACAGTAAGATCCTCTGTGACCTACCTCCTAAAGTAATGGAAATAAAAACAAAAATAAACAAGTGGGACCTAACTAAACTTCAAAGTTTTGCACACCAAAAGAAACCATAAACAGGGTGAAAAGACAACCCTCAGAATGGGAGAAAATAATAGCAAATGAAACAACTGACAAAGGATTCATTTCCAAAATATACAAGCAGCTTATATAAATCAATACCAGAAAAACAAACAACCAAATCAAAAAGTAGGCAAAATACCTAAACAAACATTTCTCCAAAGAAGACATATAGATGGCTAATAAACACATGAAAACATGTTCAACATTGGTCATTATTTGAGAAAAGCAACTCAAAATTACAATGAGATATCACCTCACACCAGTCAGAATGGCGATCATCAAAAAGTCTACAAACAATAAATGCTGGAGAAGGTGTGGAGAAAAGGGAACCCTCTTGCATTGTTGGTAGGAATGTAATTGATACAGCCACTATGGAAGTCAGAATGGAGATTCCTTAAAAAACTAGAAACAAGACCACCATATAACCCAGCAATCCCACTCCTAGGTATATATATATATCCTGAGGACACCAAAATTGAAAAAGACACATGCCCCAATGTTGAGCACAGCATTATTTACAATAGCTAGGACATGGAAGCAACCGAGATGTCTACCGACAGATAAATGGATAAAGAACTGTGGTACGTATATACAAGGAACATTACTCAGTCATAAAAAGGAACACATTTGAGTCAGTTCTAATGAGGTGGATGAACCTAGAGCCTATTATATAGAGTGAAGCAAGTCAGAAAGAGAAAAGCAAATATTGTATACTAACGAATATATATGGAATTCTGAAAGATGGTACTGGTAAACCTACTTCCAGGAGAGCAATGGAGGAACAGATACAGAGAACAGACTTATGGGCACGGGGGTGTGGGGTGGAAGGGGGGCATGGTGTGTACAGGGTAACATGGAAACATACAGGACCATATGTAAAGGAGACAGCCAATAGGAATTTGTTTATGACTCAGGGGACTCAAACTTGGGCTCTGTAACAACCTAGAGGGACAGGGTGGATGGACATGTGAGGGCTGTTCAAGAGGGAGGGGACATAGTTATACCTATGGCTGATTCATGTTTATGTCTGGAGGAAACCAACACAATACTATAAAGCAATTATCCTTCAGTTACAAATAAAATTAAACTTAAAAAAAAAAAAAAAAAAAAAGGGAAATCCAAGTCATCAGAGTTCAATTCTGCAAAAATTCTGTGACTAATTGAGTTTAATAGTAAGAGGAGCCATTTCTACTCTTTGACTCCTGGAACTATGTATTGTGGTTATGGGTGAGATATGGTTATATGGTGGTCTCTGATTTAAAGCATATATTCTATCCTGTAAGACAAATTCCTGTCTTTAAGGGGGGTTTCTCTCAGCTGACAACATATCAGAATCTTCAGGAAGCCATATTTACTTAGTTCAGTTCAGTCACTCAGTCGTGACCAACTCTTTGCGACCCCATGAACCGCAGCACGCCAGGCCTCCCTTTCTGTCACCAACTCCCAGAATCCATCCAAACCTATGTCCATCGAGTCAGTGATGCCATCCAACCATCTCATCCTCTGTTGTCCCCTTCTCCTCCTGCCCTCAATCTTTCCCAGCATCAGGGTCTTTTCCAATGAGTCAGCTCTTCGAATCAGGTAGCCAAAGTACTGGAGTTTCAACTTCAACATCAGTCCTTCCAACAAACACCCAGGACTGATCTCCTTTAGGATGGACTGGTTGGATCTCCTTGCAGTCCAAGGGACTCTCAAGAGTCTTCTCCAACACAACAGTTCAAAATCATCAATTCTTTGGCGCTCAGCTTTCTTTATAGTCTACCTGTTACATCCATACATGACCACTGGAAAAACTATAGCCTTGAATAGACATACCTTTGTTGGCAAAGTAATGTCTCTGCTTTTTAATATGCTATCTAGGTTGGTCATAACTTTCCTTCCAAGGAGTAAGAGTAAGCGTATTTTAATTTCATGGCTGCAATCACCATCTGCAGTGATTTTGGAGCCCAGAAAAATAGAGTCAGCCACTGTTTCCACTCTTTCCCATCTATCTGCCATGAAGTGATGGGATCCAATGCCATGATCTTGGTTTTCTGAATGTTGAGCTTTAAGCCAACTTTTTCACTCTCCTCTTTCACTGTCATCAAGAGGCTTACTTAGAGCAGAGGTTAATTGTTCAATCCTTTTGTTGTGAAATAAGCACTTTATCAGAATTGGTATGACAGATACCATGATGTTTGAGTGTTGGCAAAAGCAATCAGGCAAGGAAGACAAATTCATGTAAAAAACATGGGTCATTCCACATGAAAAGGAATTTTAACCCCTCTATGATGAAATAGGCATGATGAGGGCTGAGTGCAGGAGCTGGACTTGCAGGTTAATGGTGCCATATCAAGGTTCAGCGTTTATCTCTGCTTTGACAGAACAGACACTTAACAGTAACATTAACAAGGTCAGCCTTGGTAAAGGGAAGTCCACATTGTTGAGCCATGTGTAGCCTTATGCCCATCACCTTGGTCACAATTAAGCTATATGACGCAGTGGTCCAGATCCCTATCTCATCCACAACTATTGCTTAGAATAGTTCCCTCAGGTCATGCATAGTTACAAAGGTGCTCCCTTATGACAGATTAACGGAGAAGGCAAAAGGCCAAGTTCGGTAAATCGGTAAGGCAACAATTTTTCTTACAATTAAGATATATATACATATATAAAATATATAAATTATATATTATATAAATTTCTTCTAATTATGCTAGTAAAAGAATAGAAAAAACCTAAAGAAAGTAAAATGATTAAAAAAGAAAAAGGCAGAAAAACTGAAATAGAATATAGATGTAAGAAGGTAAAATCTATGAAGACAAAAGATTAAGTAAATTGTAAATACCTATAATAATTATCAGGAAAAATAGAAAACATTAATTGATAGTATTTATAATTAAAAAGGAATATGTCACTACAAATACTAAAAATATCAGGAAGGCAAAAAAATTAAAATCTAGATATTTGGGTATCTATTTTGAAAGCTTCAGTGTAGATGGATTCACCAATCAACTCTCAAAATCATGTTAAACAGAAGTAACTCAATCTAGAAATATTCAAAGAAGTTACCATGTCATATCCTAGTGTAGTACTATATGAAAGGTTGGTTCAATATGGGTAAAAATTTACACAATTAGGCTAACAAGACTTTTATTCTTACTGATTGACTTTCTATTTTTCCTATCACCTGGGAGAGAAATTTGCTAAAAATTACCATCACTGTTTTAGAATTTTCCCTTTTTACTTTTCTTTTTGCAACTTTCTCTCTATCTTTGGAAACTATGCTCTTGGGTGTTTACATTTGTCATGTGTTTTGCAAGCATGCATTTCTTTCCTAATCCAGTTTATCATCTTATTATTTTATGTGTGTATTTATCCTATTTACATTTAGTGTAATTACTGACATTTCATTTTGTGTCTACCTTCTTTTTATTTTTCTATTTGAACTATCTTATTTGTATTCCTTAATAAAGATTTATTTCTTGTGTTCCTTTGGACTAACAAAAATATTTCATCTATTTACCCCACTGATTAATTTTTTCCAGTCCTATAAATACTACATGCCTTTCCCATTTGGATTCAATTTTTTGTGTGTGTGTGTTTTGTTTGTTTGTTTTCTTCATTTTCACTGTTGTTCCTTTGAAGATGCATGTATGTATGCTCAGTTGCTTCAGTCGAGTCTGACTCTGCAACTCCATGGACTGTAGCCCTCAAACCTCCTATGTCCATGGGATTACCCTAGAGCTAAATTTCAGTCTTTATGAAATCTATTCCAGTAACAGTTAACCAGTAGTCCTGTGGTATAGTACTTGAACATTCCCAACCAAAAATTTGGGTTTTACCAGTCACTAACACACACTTTGGTATAACTTAAAATCCAAAACATATACAGATGTGAGTTGGACCATAAAGAAAGATGAGCGCTGAAGAATTGATTCTTTTGAACTGTGGTGTTGGAGAAGACTCTTGAGAGTCCCTTGGACTGCAAGGAGATCAAACCAGTCAATCCCAAAGGAAATCAATCCTGATATTCATTGGAGGAACTGATGCTGAAGGTGAAGGTCTGATACTTTGGTCACCTAATGCGAAGAACCAACACATTGGAAAAGACTCTGATGGTGGGAAGAACTGAAGTCAGGAGGAGAAGGGGACAACAGAGGATGAGATCATTGGATGACATCACCGACTTAATGGACATGAGATTGAGCAAACCCTGGGAGATGGTGAAGGACAGGGAAGCCTGACGTGTTGCAGTCCATGGGGTCACAAATAGTTGGATATGAATGAATGGCTGAACAACAGAATCCAAAGCCTGCCACTCCACTATTAGGAGATAGTCAAAAGTTCTGCTTGGTTTCCCAACATTTTATCAGCTGCTTACAAACAATCAGATATCTCAAGGGGAAAAATGACAGTGAATGGCAAAATCACTTCTCTATGCTTCTTTCTTCCCACTGCAGTGGCCTCACAAGTCCTACTTACCTTGAGATCTCTTATTTCTAATTTTTGTCTCTCTAGCTCCAAGAGAATACCAAAATCTTTATTCAGCTTCCAGTCATTTCAGTTTAGTTCAGTTGCTCATTCATGTCTGATTCTTTGTGATTCCATGGACTGCAACTCACAGGGTTTCTCCATGTTTCACCATCTCTCTGAGATTGCTCAAACTCATATCCACTGAGTTAGTGATGCCATCCAACCATCTTGTCCTCTGTATCCCCTTCTCTTCCTGTCTTCAATCTTTCCCAGCATCAGGGTCTTTTCAAATGAGTCAAGTTCTTCAAATCAGGTGGCCAAAGTATTGGAGTTTCAGCTTCAGCATCAGTCCTTCCCATGACTATTCAGGACTGATCTCCTTTAGGATGGACTGGTTGGATCTTCTTGCCGTCCAAGGGACTCCTAAGAGTCTTCTCCAACACCACAGTTCAAAAGAAGCCAGCCATTTAGTACACTACTTTGTGTTCACCTTCTCAGCTCTAGGCAGCAACTTTTGAATCAGAAAACACTTGCAGGAGAAAAACTTAGCACAGTGTGAGGTTCAACAATGTATTTTATTTCTCTTGAGTTCCGTTGGTCAAGCAAATTTTAGTTTCCTTGGTAATTTTCAAATGATTCCAAAAAAACCCAATTTTTCTATATTTTACCCAGCTTTGTTCTTGGTGGACAGTTTGTCTAATATAGGTTTGTAAACAATAGTCAGACAAAGCTTTGCATTATTGTTGAAAAATGCTAAATTCTACTACTGTTCAGCATTTTTCATCAATGAGATCTCTTATGTGTGATTTTCTCAACTTCTTTCTATATCACTACTTTAATTACTTTAATTTGAGCTGTATTTGCAAGCATTAATGTATTTTGGCATCTTAAGATCACACTTAAGACAGAATGATCTCTGTTCACTTCCTAGACAAACCATTCAATGTCACAGTAATCCAACTCTTATGCCCGACCAGTAATGCTGAAGAAGCTGAAGTTGAACCATTCTATGAAGACCTACAAGACGTTCTAATAGTAACAACCAAAAAAGATGTCCTTTTCATTATACGGGACTGGAATGCAAAAGCAGGAAGTCAAGAAACACCTGGAGTAACAGGCAAATTTGACCTTGGAGTACAAATGAAACAGGGCAAAGGTTAATAGACTTTTGCCAAGAGAACGCACTGGTCATAGCAAACACCGTCCTCCAACAACACAAGAGAAGACTCTACACATGGATATCAACAGATGATCAACACAGAAATCAGACTGATTATACTCTTTGCAGCCAAAGATGGAAAAGCTCTATACAGTCCGCAAAAACAAGACTAGGAGCTGACTGTGGCTCAGATCATGAACTCCTTATTGCCAAATTCAGACTTAAATTGAAGAAAGTGGGGAAAACCATTAGACCATTCAGGTATGACCTAAATCAAATCTCTTATGATTATACAGTGGAAGTGAGAAATAGATTCAAGGGACTAGGTCTGATAGACAGAGTGCCTGAAGATCTATGGACAGAGGTTTGTGACATGGTACAGAAGGCAGGGATCAAGACCATCTCCAAGAAAAAGGAAATGCAAAACAGCAAAATGGTTGTCTGAGGAGGCCTTACAAATAGCTGTGAAAAGAAGAGAAGCAAAAGGCAAAAGAGAAAAGGAAGGTTATAGCCATCTGAATGCAAAGTTCCAAAGAACAGCAAGGAGAGATAAGATAGCCTTCCTCAGTGATCAATGCAAACAAATAGAGGAAAAAAATAGAATGGGAAAGACTAGAGATCTCTTCAAGAAAATTAGAGATACCAAGGGAAGACTTCATGCAAAGATGTGCACGAAACAGGAGAGAAATCATATGGAATTAACAGAATCAGAAGATATTAAGGAGAGGTGGCAAGAATACATAGAAGAACTATACAAAACAGATCTTCACAACCCAGGTATCTATGATGGTGTGATCTCTCACCTAGAGCCAGACATCCTGGCATGTGAAGGCAGGTGGGCCTTAGGTCAGATCACTAAGAACAAAGCTAGTGAAGGTGCTGGAATTCCAGTTGAGTTATTTCAAATCCTGAAAGATGATGCTGTGCAAGTGCTGCACTGAATGTGCCAGCACATTTGGAAAACTCAGCAGTGGCCACAGGACTGGAAAAGGTCAGTGTTCACTCCAATCCCAAAGAAAGGCAATGCCAAAAAATGTTCAAACTACCACACAATTGTACTCATCTCACATGCTAGCAAAATAATACTCAAAATTCTCCAAGCCAGGCTTCAACAGTACGTCAACCTTGACCTTCCAGATATTAAAGCTGGTTTTAGAAAAGGCAGAGGAACCAGAGGCCAAATTGCCAACATCTGTTGGATCATTGAAAAAGAAAGAGAGTTCCAGAAAGACATCTACTTCTGATTTATTGACTATGCCAAAGCCTTTGACTGTGTGGGTCACAACAAACTGTGGAAAATTCTTCAAGAGATGGGAATACCAGACCACCTGACCTGCATCCTGAGAAATCTGTATGCAGGTCAAGAAGCAACAGTTAGAACTGGACATGGAACAACAGACTGGTTCCAATTTGGGAAAGGAGTACATCAAGGCTATATATTGTCACCCTGCTTATTTAACTTATATGTAGTGTACATCATGAGATACTCTGGGCTGGAGGAAGCACAAGCTGGAGTCAGGATTGCTGGGAGAAATATCAATAACCTCAGATATGCAGATGCCACCACCCTTATGGCAGAAAGCGAAGAGAAACTAAATAGCTACTGATGAAATTGAAAGAGAGTGAAAAGTTGGCTTAAAGCTCAACATTCAGAAAACAACGATCATGGCATCTGGTCCCATCACTTCATGATAGATAGATGAGGAAACAGTGGAAGCAGTGACAGACTATTTTGGCAGGCTCCAAAATCACCGCACTTGGTGACTGCAGCCATGAAATTAAAATACACTTGCTCCTTGGAAGAAAATTATGACCTACCTAGACAGCATATTAAAAAGCAGAGACATTACTTTGCCAACAAATGTCCATCTAGTCAAGGCTATGTTTTTTCCAGTAGTCATGTATTGATGTGAAAGATGGACCATAAAGAAAGTTGAGGGCTTAAGAATTGATGCTTTTGAACTGTGGTGTTGGAGAAGACTTTTGAGAGTTCCTTGACCTGCAAGGAGATCCAACCAATTCATCCTAAAGAGATCAGTCATGAATATTCATTGGACGGACTGATGTTGAAGCTGAAGCTCAAATACTTTGGCCATCTGATGTGAAGAACTGACTAATTTGAACAGACCCTCATTGAAGGCAGGAGGAGAAGGGGACAACAGAGGATGAGATGGTTGGATGTCATCCCCGACTAATGGACATGAGTTTGAGTAAGCTCTGGGAGTTGGTTATGCACAGGGAGGCCTAGTGTGCTGCAGTCCATGGGGCGCAAAGAGTTAGACACGACTGAGTGATTGAACTGAACTGAATTGCTTTTTGAACAACTTCCAGCAAGCAACGTGAAAAATGCAATTTAAATAGTCATCATCCCTGAAGCCCAAGTTATACTTTTTATAGTGGTTCATATATTGTCTTTTGAGGTGATAATTTTAGTGATATATTTTACAGAAAAAGGTAGCATAATACATGAATACTTAATATTTGCTTTTCTTAAATTGAAATAATGGCACAAAAAGGTATTACACATGTCTTATCTATAAGTATACTCTATTTGCTAGAATCTGTGAAAACAACTATGAACAAGTTCTACCTTAAATGTAAGAAACAATGTGAGAAATGTATAAATAAGTAAATATTTACATTAAGAGTACATGGTGTGACATGTACAGTACAGCAGGTGGTGATTTTGTACAGAGATTTGACTTCAGAAATATCTGATTCAAATATTGATTGTAACACATTCTAGTGTAAATTTGATCTCTTTACTCTTCCTAAACTCAAATATCATCATGTAAGTGGACTTTTTGTATAATTGCAAAAATGTATATAAAATTCTTACTACAATAAATTCTTAATTTTAGAGCTCAACAATGTCTTTTACCAGCATTATTACCATAAAATTTTCATGCTGCAAGGAGGGTAACAAGTAATTCTTACAGTACCGGGAAGATGCATAGAAAGAGGAGCGATTGAGCTGAAATGTGAACATTTTGCAAATATCATTTAGCTATGAAAATAAGTGTTGGAAGAACAATCTAAGTAGAAGGGAGAGAATATGCCAATCTCATGGGTACTATGCATATGGAGAACTGTTCACTATGACTGGCATGGAGATGAAAATGACAGGAGTTGAGCTTGGGCACAAGGTGGAATCAGAACATGAAGAGCTACAAAAATCATTTTAATGCATTCAGATTTTATCCTGTTGGTTGATGGGGGGGGCATTAAAACATTTTAGATTAGAGTAATCAGATTTTCATTTAACGAAAAATAGATTAGCACAGTTTAAATGATGAAGTCTGTGAACATCATATATATCTTGTGCTCTTCACTAGTGTTAGAGCAAATTTTTAAATGTTATTGCTTGGAAGCATTTAATAGGCCTCATTATAGACTAATGCTTTTACTAGCTGGATTTACTCTCAAGTAATCCTGAGTTATTAGAACTAATAGTTAATCACCTTTCAAAACTATAATGCCAAAGTAAACATCTGTTTATTAGTTTGCTCAATAAATAGGCACTGCATGTTCTGTAGACATTTCACAAAAACATCCAACTGATCTAATCTGTTCTTTGATACATATGATTTGTTCCAAAGTTTACCAGTTACTTTGCCAGTTACTTTGTCATTATTACCACAGCCATTCTCTGTTGTGTGACTCTGAAGAAGTCTTGTAATTAAATTGTGAAAGTTTAAAAACAATTCACTTCATTTAGTGACCTTAATTGTAGTGAAGTTTTATGATACACACATTACTAATACGATCATCCAAAAATAATACATATTCAAGTAGGTTTTCATTAACGTATAAAGACTGTAGTGTATTAGTGTAAAAAATTTTACATATTTTAATGTATATAATAATTGTCCTCTTAGAAATAACTGATTAGCCAGACTAATTTATGATCTTTAAAAACAGTTATGTACAGTTGAAAAATAAAAGGCATATTGACTCCTATGAATTACCACATAACTCTTAAATATAGAATTCAATATAACACTGACACGTCTAATAGATTATCAATCCTTTATAATAATTAGGAATATATTAACTTTTAAATGAAATATTGAAGTATCATGCCACACCATGTTATTTTATGAATGACAGGTTATAAATTTGGAGTAGAGATTTGGAGGAAAACCACAATTATTTTTTCCCCTTATCTTGAAGCCAAATGCTGTAAACAAGACTAAAGGATACTTTTTTCTTCAATAATTCCCACATTGAATATCTTGGAGCAGACTTCTCCACTCACATTAGCAAACTGAACTCAGATTAAATATATATTGAAAAAAAATTAAGAAGTGTATTTTTATTTCACATAAATCAAGAACTACCCAAGGCACCTAATTTTCTTTTTTTTCCCCCAATTATTTTTATTAGTTGGAGGCTAATTACTTTATAAAATTGTAGTGGTTTTTGCCATACATTGACAGGTATCAGACATGGATTTACATGTGCTCCCCATCCTGAACCCCCCTCCCACCTCCCTCCCCATCCCATCCCTCTGGGTCATCCCAGTGCACCAGCCCCAAGCACTTGTCTCATGCATCCAACCTGGACTGCCGATCTGTTTCACACTTGATAATATACATGTTTCGATGCTATTCTCTCAGATCATCCCACCCTCGCCTTCTCCCACAGAGTCCAAAGTCTGTTCTATACATCTGTGTCTCTTTTTCTGTCTTGCACATAGGGTTATTGTTACCATCTTTCTAAATTCCATATATATGTGTTAGTATACTGTATTGGTATTTCTCTTTCTGGCTTAGTTCACTCTGTATAATGGGCTCCAGTTTTATCCATCTCATTAGAACTGATTCAAATGTATTCTTTTTAATGGCTGAGTAATATTCCATGGTGTATATGTACACAGCTTCCTTATTCATTCGTCTGCTGATGGGCATCTAGGCTGCTTCCATGTCCTGGCTATTATAAACAGTGTTGCGATGAACATTGGGGTGCACGTGTCTCTTTCAGATCTGGTTTCCTCAGTGTGTATGCCCAGAAGTGGGATTGCTGGGTCATATGGCAGTTCTATTTCCAGTTTTTTTAAGGAATCTCCACACTGTTCTCCATAGTGGCTGTACTAGTTTGCATTCCCACCAACAGTGTAAGAGGGTTCCCTTTTCTCCACACCCTTTCCAGCATTTATTGCTTGTAGACTTTTGGATAGCAGGGAAGAACATAGGCAAAACACTCTCCGACATAAATCACAGCAAGATCCTCTATGACCCACCTCCCAGAATATTGGAAATAAAAGCAAAAATAAGCAAATGGGACCTACTTAAACTTAAAAGCTTTTGCACAGCAAAGGAAACTATAAGCAAGGTGAAAAGACAGCCTTCAGAATGGGAGAAAATAATAGCAAATAAAGAAACAGACAAAGGATTAATCTCAAAAATATACAATCAACTCCTGCAGCTCAATTCCAGAAAAATAAATGACCCAATCAAAAAATGGGCCAAAGATCTAAACAGACATTTCTCCAAAGAAGACATACAGATGGCTAACAAACACAAGAAAAGATGCTCAACATCACTATCAGAGAAATGCAAATCAAAACCTCAATGAGGTACCATTACATGCCAGTCAGAATGGTTGCTATCCAAAAGTATAATTTTCTAGATTATTATAAATACAAATATAGATGTTATGACAATCTTAACATCTCTGTATGATAATAAATTATTATGGAGATTCTTAGGGGTTAATTTCTAGTTTCAGATAGAATTTAAGCTTTACAAATTTATAATACCACTTGATGACAAGTTATTTATTTTCCTTGGAATATGTTTTAATATTTAAATTTTAATTTAATATTTAAAATTTTTAAATTAAAATTAAAATTTAATTTAATATTTAAAATTGTAATATTTAAAAATATTTAAAAATTAAAAATTTAAATATTTTAAAATGGAGTTTGAGATAATGAGAACTCCATAAGAAAACTAAAATATTTTATTATTCTTCTTAAAACAATTCTTCTATCTCAAAACACATCTACATCTGTACAGAGTGGAGTCCAGAATGGCGGTGGCTAAAAGACAAGGAAGGGAAAAGTCCGTGAAAATAGAACAAAGTAAGGTCTGAAGACTGGAGTGAGGACCTCAGGTAGAACAAACAACACTCCTGGCTAGCCCAGTTTACATAGGGCAGGCCCAGGGGGAGGAAAACACATATAAAAAGGGGAGCCAAAAGCCGGGGCTCTCTCTCTCCCTCCCGCGAGGTCTTGGGTTCTCCCTCTCTTCTCTTCCTGTCTTTGGGTGGGCATGCCCTCACGCCTGGAGGATGTATTTTCCTGCTATTTTCTAAATAAAACTGAGCTGTAACACGGATCTGTAACACTCTCTAAGAGCTATCACACGGTCTGTCCAAGACTCGAGAGCTGTAACACGGTCTGTCCGAGAGCTATGACACGCCGAGGATCTAACGTCCGTCGCTTCAAATTTTTGTTGCGAGGAGACAGAACTGAGGAGAATACACTCGCCTGACACTTCCAAATCTCCAGGGTAGTTACTCATTAAATATTTAGATGTGAGTAGAGTGTGTGTGTGTGCGTGTGTGTGTGTGTGTGTGAGAGAGAGAGACGATTAAAATGAAGTAATGAAGCTTTGAGTTCAGGTGTGTGAAGTGAAATCAAGAGGGTATGTACAGAAAGAGGTAGGTGGAAAACAAAGAAAGAAAGAGAAGTAGTGGTTTGAGGAAAGCTTATATGAATATTTCCAACAGGGGAGGCCCCCACTTAAACTTCAGTATCATTACTTTAGTGCCACATCTATTCATCTTACTTATATGTGTGTGTACTTGTTGGTGTTATAAGTAACAACTCCAGTTGTCAGAATAGTTGTGTTTCAGAGAGAAGGATGTATGCTAGTAAAACTCTTGCTACTGCTGGCACTAATGCATGTTGTGAAAACCCAGTATATTAATGAATGTGCATGGTAGAACATCATTTAACCATTCAGACAGGATCACATGTGTCTAGGTTGCTAAGGTTTAAAAATTCATATTTTTGAATTTCTGTAATAGCAACTAAACTTTTGATTGAGCTAAGTGCAATTGTACTGTTTACCAGGAAAATATCAACTTTTATTGACTTGAGAGTTTGTCATATTAAAAATGCAAATTAAAAATTCTCACAGATAACCATGGAAAGGTAAATGAAATGGAACAAAGGAGACCAGTTCAAAGGAGTAAAGAAAATGAAGAAAAAAACACAGAAAAATATTGATGGAATAAAAAATACAATATATGTATTATTTATGATTTTTTTTTAGGGAAATGAGTGAAAAAGAAAGCAGTAGAGATAAACCCCAAAATTTATCATTAAGATAGAGAGTTTCAATGTGGTAAAATATATAATAACTAAAGTATAAAATTCAGCAGCTATATACTTCTTACAAGAAAAACTATAGTCAAGCTCCCAAACCAAATTCTCAAATTAGAGAACTTTGGATAAAATAATATATAATTAAAAACAGAATTGGGTGTAAATTTTATTTCTAGAAATTAATGCAAGGGCAGATAAATAGTAAAATATTGAAGAACTGAAAAAACTGTTATAGTCATATTTACAGAAACCTAAATCCATATTCATATGGATATAAAACATATGTGAAAACATATAAAATACATGTGAAAGATTAATAATTGGCTATATAGTAGACAGAACTATTCAAGGGGTCTAAGTCTTTAATTAGCTGAAGCAAAGTTAATTGGAAGTATCTATCATAATCTTGTTTCACAAGGCAAATGAATGATACTGATTTAAAAGCCATTGTTAATTGAGTTTTCTGATATTTTCAGCCCAAATATTCCTTAAATAAACCAAATTCGGAATAAGACATTATTTTGCTACTGTCTGTGCTTCCTTACATCCTATAGCAATTCCCATACGCATTTAACAGGTGTTTCTAAGTACTTAATATTATACTGATTGTTAATTTTTGCCTCTGGTTATAAAAGTTTTGGGTGATTTTATCCTGAAAGCACAGGCTTCCCTGGTGACTCAGTGATAAAGAATCTGCCTGCAATGCAGGAGACCTGGGTTCGATCCCTGAGTCAGGAAGATCCCCTGGAGAAGGAAATGGCAACCCACTCTGGTATTCTTGCCTGGGAAATCTCATGGACAGAAAAGCCTGGTGGGCTAGAGTCCATGGGGTTGCAAAGAGTCGGACACAACTTAGTGACTAAACAAACACAAGTCCTGAAAGCATAACCCTTTTAATAAATCACATAAAAACACTTACATTTACCTCAGGTATACATGGCATTGTTTTATATAAAATGACATATGTTTGTATTATATACAATCATTGTATGAACTATTTGCTATCCATTTTTTTTTCTAATACATGACTGCTCACTTCATATTTTCACTTTCTCTCTTAGCTTTTGAAACACTGAGAAAAGCTGAATAGGCTAATGAGCCCAGATCATTTGGATGAGACTTTTCTTGTTTGGTACTTGGTTAATGCTTCTTTCCTAAACTAAACTTTTGATTGAGCTAGGGTTATTGTATTATTTATATTCTCCTTTTAATCTTAAAAAAGTTCCACTAGAATTTTGATATTAGATATTTGACATGGACATTTTAAAGAGTCCAGGATAGTTGTATTGTAGAACTACTCACATTGCTTCCTCTGCATTGCTTTTAAAGTTAATCTGAAATTTTTGTTCATTTTCTTTCCTTTTTTTTTTTTTTAACATAAGGGAGTGCTTTGATATAGTTCTAAATTTAAGAGGATTTGCCCATATTTCTTGTTTCTTGTTTTTCAAAAAATGTTTTATCATTTGGAAAACACAGCAGTGGCCACAGGACTGGAAAAGGTCAATTTTCATTCTAATCCCAAAGAAAGGCAGTGTCAAAGAATGTTCATACTGCATGATTGCACTCATTTCACATGCCACCAAATGAATGCTCAAAATTCTAGAAGCTAGACTTCAATAGTATGTGAACCGAGAACTTCCATGTGTTCAAGCTGGATTTAGAAAAAGCAAAGGAACCAGAGATCAAATTGCCAACATCCACTGGATCATAGAAAAAACAAGAGAATTCCAAAAAAACATCTACTACTGCTTCGTTGACTATGCTAAAGCATTGGACTGTATGGATCACAACAAACTGTAGAAAATTTGTAAACGTATAGGAATATCAAACCACCTTACCTGGTTCCTAAGAAACCAGTATGCAGGTGAAGCAACAGTTAGAACCAGACATGGAACAGACTGGTTCCAAATTGGGATAGGAGTACATCATGGCTGTATATTGTCACCCTGCTTATTTATCCTGTATGCAGAGCACACCATGCAAAATGCCAAGCTGAATGCAGCACAAACTGGAATCCAAATTGTCAGGAGAAATATCAATAACCTCAGATATGCAGATGACACCATCCTTATGGCAGAAAGTGAAGAGGAACTAAAGAGCCTCTTGATGAAGGTGAGAGAGGAGAGTGAAAAAGCTGAATTAAAACTCCACATTCAAAAAACTAAGATCATGGCATCCTGTCCCATCACTTTAGAGATAATGGTAACAGAGATAATGGTAAAATGCAAATTGGACACATCAATATCTCAATGAAAGGAATAGGGTATTTAATCCATAAATATTGTGTTTTAATGTATTTGAGTGGGTGCCTTGGTCTTCATTAGCTACCTCATTTTTGTTAAGATCTCTCAAAAGTTAGTATTTTTAGTCTGAATTTAGATATCTTTTGCTTTAATGAACAGAGTATTTGAAGAAAATTATATAAATGCATCATATGATGTGGATTTCCTAATAAATTCCAGAAAAATTGCCCTATCTATGTTCCATATAAATATGTGTGGATGTGGCCCTACTTGTTTGCCTATTCTGGGTCTGTTGCTGGGGGTTACAGTCATGTAGTCTACTGTAGATGATGTAAAGTGCAAAATATTTACACATAATACTACTGTTTTTCAGGGATTTTGAAAAAATCACATGGAACTATTTCACTATAATGCTAAGTCAGGATACTGTTCATACAAATGGATGCCAAATGGATTTATGTGCCACTTATTTATGAAACCTGAAAGAATCAATGTTTTCAGTTAAGTAAATCTCAAAATGCCCCTTCAATAATGTTTTGAAGGAGATGTGGGGCAAGTTGATAAACCTAATGAAGTTTCACTTGATCAAACAGAATTCTATGCTAAGTAAGAATAAAAAGTATAAGTCAAATTGTATGTAGTATATGTACAGATATAGACTAAGATGTAAAACAAATACTTATGCCAATGTTTTTCACAAATTACTTAGGACAAATGTACCAAAGTTTAAAAGTGACGTCACATTTATACTTTAAACGTACTTTGAACATCATTTGCTTATATCCTTGCCAGTTTTTAGTATCAAGCACTCATGTGTACAAGCTACAGTCTTGTGATACACAATTTATTTTATATTTTTGATGTATGGATTTTCTGTGTCATACCTGCAAGCTTCTTTCCAAGTTTCCAAGTTCAAGTTTTGAACCATAAAGGAAATTGGAGCAGGTCGTGAGGGGCTCAGCTCCTCTCCTCCCAGCAAGGTGGCTCAGGTGAAACAGTCGTGTACATCTGACCTTTAAAATGTAACACTCCAGTAACTGCAAAAAGGCCAGTTCGGTGCTTTCCTGCGTCGCTGCACTTTCACATAGAATACTCAGGAGCTGACATTTATAAAATTGCTGGTGCACTCTGGAGAAATCCTGATAGCTGAGGTGTTATATGAGTCTATCATTATCATGATAATGGATATGCAAGTGTGTTAGAGAGTAACACTAGAGAGATTTTGAAAGAGAAGAGAAGAGACATTAGTTAACTGGATGACTTAAGAGTAATAATTTCATAAAGTTGTTATTTGCTATTAATATACAAATTCATACTGATTTTACTTAGAGTAACAATTTAAGCAAACCAGAAAGAAAAATGTAATACAAAAATTGTCAAAGAAAAACGTTAAACAACTTTTAATAATCCATAACATTAATTTTTTCACTTTCCCTATATAATATCACTGACACAGTATTTATCTGGCAATAACTTTCCTCATAGGAGTAAATGGGAGATACTTCACATGTAGCTAAAAAATAAAAACAAACAAAAATTTACCTAAATGATTTTTGGGGACTTTGTCAAGATAAATTATTTCTAATATGTTCCTATATTTTAATAAATTCAGATGAGAAAAAAGTGAATATTGTTTAAATATATAATGAACGCTTTTAGCAATCATATCTAATTTTAGAACATTTAAGGCATTAAATACATGTGCTGTGTATAGGTTTAACCATCGGTGAATTTCTTCAAGATTACAATCAAACAGAAATTAACTTTCAGATATGCAATCTTGTCTATTATTTATGTCTATATTTTAATGTTTTTAAAAATTTGATATCTGTGTCTAGTTATTTATAATATGGACATCACTATATTTCTTATGTTTAAAATTTGATATAATTGATAGAGGATGTATTTTCAGTTAGAAGATTCTTCCTGAATTCAACCATTTATATAATATTTATATTGATAATTACATTTATTATTTTAGTTTAAATATACTTTCAAAAAACGCAAGATAACATTTCATTAAAAGATCAGTGATATTTACTTATAAAGCCATAAAAATATTTGTGAAAATATTTGTTCACTCTTTGTACAACAAATTAGCCATGATACATCCCCGAGAAATATCCACATGAACACGCCTTGCCTTGCTAAAATTCACTCAGTCATGTCTGACTCTGCAACCCTGTGGACTATAGCCCACCAGGTTCCTCTTTCCATGAGATTTTCAGGCAAGAATACTGGAGTGGGTTGCCATTTCCACCTCCAGGGGATCTTCCCGACCCAGGGATCAAGGCCACATCTCCTGCATTGCCAGGCAGATTCCTTACGACTGAGCTACCAGGGAAGCCCAAAGAACTTGTACACACACTATATAAGGGACACTCGAAACTCAACAATAAACAACTAACCCAATTAAAAAGCTGATCTTATATTTTTCTAGAGAAGAAATATATTTGGTATATGATCATATTAAAAGATGCTTGGCATCATTATTCATTAATGAAATGCAAACCAAAACACACTGATTAGAGTAGCTTTAACAATATAGGCAATACTAAGTCCTGGCAGATGATGGAGAGCAATTAGAACTCTCATTTCCTTGGGGGAATGGAAACTTGTAAATCCCTTCAGTAACAGTTGGGCAGTTACTAACAATATTAAAAATATACTTGCCATATGACTTAGGAATCACACTTCGAGAAGTCTGACAAAGTAATATGAAAATCGATGTTGACACAAAGCTGTATGTGAACACTTTATTAATAATTACTAAAAACTGAAATCAACCCTATGTCCTTCAAGTGTGAAGTGAGCAAACAAACTATGAAACATCCAGATCTCAACAACAGACTCCTAACTATTCTTCCACAATAAGAAATAAACTATGGCTACCTGTGACAGTATGGATGTGCTGAAAAAATTATAGACAAAAAATTACATAAAATTGTATGATTTCATTTAGATGACATTACTTCAAAGGAAAAATTTAAGAATAGATAACAGGTCAATAGTTGCCAGAGTCAGGAGTAAGTGGAGAGTTGGCTACAGAAAGATATGAGAATTTTTTTTAAATGATGTGTTTCTCATGTCCTGAATTTAGTGATAGCAGTAAATCTATATACATTTATAAAGATTCAAAAAACTAAGCACTTGTGTGAATTTTACTGTATATTAATTATGGCTTCAATTTTTAAATGAAAAAAAATCTATAGTCAGCACTTCATACAAAGTCTGGTTAGTGCTCAAACAATATAACTTAATAATATATAATTGTTATTGATTGCACACAAATATATAAAATAAAGATGTAAATTGAATAACAGAGAAATCTTATCATTCAATTTTAATAAATTTACTTCACTATCTTTCACATTTTTTAAAAAATCTCCTTTGTGGACCACAGTATTTCTCAGATGTGCATTGTAATTCACTCTTTGAATAAAAGAACATCATACTTTGCCCAGGCATATAATTTTTCATTAGTATAAATTGATTAAAATATATATAAACATTGAATGTAAATGTTAGTGTCCAATAAATTGTACATATGATTTTTGTGAGTTACATTTACAAAAAGCAGGTTTCTTTGCCTTATCATTATTCTTGTAATATCATTTGTTGTTTTTGTTTTTGAGTTTCTAAGTCCTGTCCTCTCTGACTCTGAACCTTCATGGACTGCAGCACACCAGGCTCCTTTGGCCTCCACCATCTGAGTTTGCTCAACCTCATGTCCATTGAGTTGGTGATATTTTCTAACCATCTCATCCTCTACTGCCCCCTTTTCCTTTTGCCTCCAATCTCTCCCAGCATCAGAGTCTTTTCCATTAAGTCAGCTCTTTGCATCAGGTGGCCAAAGTATTGGAGTTTCAGCTTCAGCATTAGTCCTTCCAATGAATATTCAGGGTTGATTTCCTTTATGATTGACTGGTTTGATCTCCCTGCAGTTCAAGGGATTCTCAAGAGTCTTCTCCAGTGCAATAAACTGAAAGTGTCAATTCTTTGGTGATCAGCCTTCTTTAGGTTCAACTCTCACAAGCATACATGGCTACAGGAAAAACCATAGCTTTGACCATACAAATCTCTGTCTGCAAAGTGATGTCTCCACTTTTTAATACACTGTCTAGGTTTCCTTCCAAGGAGCAACTGTCTTTTAATTTCATGGCTACAGCCACCATCTGCAGTGATTTTGAAGCCCAAGAAAATAAAATGTGTTACTGCTTCCACGTTTTCTCCTTCTATTTGCCATGGAGTGATGGGACCAGATGACACAATCTTGGTTTTTTGAATGTTGAGTTTCAAGCCAGGTTTTTCATTCTCCTCTTTCACCCTCATCAAGGGGCTATTTAGTTCATTTGCACTTTCTGCCATTAGAGTGGTATCATCTGCATATCTGAGGTTGTTGATATTTCTCTTGGCAAGCTTGATTTTAGCTTGTGATTCATCCAGCTCAGCCTTTTGCATGATGTACTCTGCATAGAAATTAAATAAACAGGGTGACAATGTACAGTTTTGGCATATTTCTTTCCCAATTTGGAACCAGTCAATTGTTCCAAGTGAGGTTCTAACGGTTGCTTCTTGAACCTCATACAGGTTTATGAGGAGACTGGTTAGTTGGTCTGGTACTCCCATCACTTTGAGAATTTTCCACAGTTTGTTGTGATCCACAGAGTCAAAGGCTTTAGTGTAGTCAATGAAGCAGAAATAGATGTCTTTATGGAATCCCCTTGCTTTCTCTATGATGCAACAAATGTTAGTAATTTGATCTCTGGTTCCTGTACTTTTTCTAAACCCAGCTTGTACATATGGAAGTTCTCAGTTGACATACTGCTGAAACCTAGCATGAAGAATTTTTTGAGCATAACCTTGTTAGAATGTGAAATGAGCAAAATAGTGTGGTGGTTTGAATATCCTTTGGCATTGCCCTTTTTTGGGGTTGGAATAAAAATTGACCTTTTCTAGTCCTATGGCCATTGTTGAGTTTTCCAAATTTCACCCATTGTTAAAAAAGAATCTCCTTGCGTAGTGACCATGTGAATTAAAAGTAATTGGATGTTCCTTAAAACATCATCAGAGGCAATATTAGGTATCTTTTAGTCTTTAAGTGAAAAAGGAAATAATTAAGATAGGAAGTTTTCTCAAAGTCTAGCACAAATACTGAAAGTAATATTGATTGTTTTTACTCAAAGTTTCCAAGTTTTTAATAAAATGCAAAAGATCTCAAGACAAATGTTCAATGACAGTAAAAGTTACATAAATTTGCTAAGAATTATAATTTCCAAATGTACAATAAGAGAAAAATATTATAAATGATAAACCTTAAGGTAAATATTAAATGCATATAAATAGGAATGTAATCTAGTATTTTTATTAGCATTATTATGATATACCATTCTTTGCCCTTTTGTTTTTAACTCATCTATGTCTTTAAAGTGTTTTTTTTTTCAATTTATGACATACAGCTGGGTCTTACTTTATTTATTCATTTTGGCACCGTTGTTTGGTTGATGTGTTTAGAACATTTCTATTTGAAGAAACTATTAGTACAGTTGGATTAATTTCTATCATATTTATCTCTGTTTTCTATTCATTGTATTTTTGTTGTTTCTCCCTCTTCCCCTTTTTCTGCCTTTTCTGGTTTTAACTGAGTATTTTGTATGATTCCCTTTCTCTTCTCCCTTAACATACACACACACACACACACACACACACACACACACACACACATATATACATATATATATATATATATATATACACACACATATCATTTATATCTTTTTTAAAATGTTTACTGGTTTCTCTAGGGTTTAAAATGTATTTTTAAAACAATATAAGTTCACTTTTGAATAATACTACATGGCTATACATGTTACTAGTGTACTGCTATATATGCAGCACAATGACCTTGTAGGCATTGCTTTATTCATTTCCCTTATCCATACCCCATATTCACCCAGTACATGTGCACTATTATTACTTTGACAAAGTATTAAATATTCCTTCTCTCATGCTCTTCCTTTATTTAGATCCTATGTCAGATCAATGGAAGTTTCCTCTCCCTGAAAAACTTCTTTTAACATATTAATATTTTGCAAGGCAAGTATGCAGGACAGAACTGTTTTTATTCATATGAGGAAGCCTATTTCTCTTTCACTTCTGAAGGATAATTTCCTGAAAATAAAGTTCTGGTTTGTTTTTGCTTTTACTTTTAACACATTAAATATTTAACTCCCCTCATTGCTTGCATAGTTCAGCAGAAATTTCACTATAATTCTCATCCTTGTTCCTCTCTAAGTAAGGTGTCACACATCCTCCTCTGGCTTCTTTTTTCTCTTTGCATTTGCTTTTCTGTATTAAAAAATAATGTGCCAAGGTATGGGTTTGGGGGTAGGAGAGATATTTATCCTTTTGATAGTCTCTGATTTTCCCTGATAGATGGTTTGTTGCCTGTTGTCAATTTTGGAAAGCTCTTGCCCATTATTTCTTTATTTCTTCTGCTCCATTCTCTATAGTTTTTGTAATCCATTTATGTGTGTGTGTTACATATTTTGATATTGTTAAGCAGTTCTTGGATGTTTCTTTTTCTTTTGTTACTGTTTTTAGAATCTTTTGTTTGTTTGTTTCTCTTTGTATTTCAGTGTATAGAATTTCTACTGGTCGCTCTTATTCTTCACTAATTCTTTCCAGCCATGTTGAATCTATCAATGAATCCATTAAAGTCATTCTTCATTTCTATTGCTGTTTATTAGACTTCTAGCATTGACCTTTTAAAAAATGTCATTGTGACTTGCCATTTGAATCTTTCATAGCTTTTTATCTATTTACATAATCTACCTTTGCTTATACGCTGTCTTCTCTCTCCATTAGATCCCTTGCCATATTAGTCATAACTATTTTTAATTTCTTTTCTCACAATCCCAATGTCTAGCTCATATATGAATACTGTTTAGATGTTTGTTTTACTTTCTCAGACTAGGGCTTTCCTTGACATTTGGCATGCTTTTAAATTTTTTGTTGACAACTACACAAGTTGTATGAGGTAATAAAATGAAGCACATACATCTTTCATAAGAATTCATGCTAAGTTGGCTAGTACTTGGGTTGTGTTATTTAAATGGTTAAAATGTCTAATGTTTATTTTAGCTTTAGGTACAAGAGAAGCTTCAACTTATTTCTCCTGAGTGTTTGGCTTTGTTTTCTTTTTTTGGCTTTGAGTCTTTCTACAGACTGCTCTTAAAAAGTGTCTGTGGCATGTAACTCTCAACCTGTAACCCATTGTAATTAAACTGGATCCCTGTTGGAGATGGTGGTAAGGCATTAGGAGTATTCTACAAACTTCGTATTTACTATTCATCTTTCAAAGACATTGCAGGACTATGACTTTCACAGATGTTTTTGTTCCTTCTCCTCACTCTCTACTCCCTTCTCTAACTGCAGAATCCCCAATCTATTTCTTCAAAGTACTGTCCCTCTAGTGAGAATTTTGTTGTTCTGGTTTTTTCCCCTCCAGGAAGACAGGAAATGACAGAGCAAGGACAAATGCTCTTCCTTTAGGTAGAATACACTTCCAGAATTGCACTCTGTTGAGGTTCTTTCCCTTGAAGTATAGGCCACTTTCATTGTTGAAGTGCTGCTCATTCCCAGGTGGCTCAATAGTAAAGAACCAGCCATGCAAGAAATGCTGGTTCAAATCCTGGGTTGGGAAGATCCCTGAGAAAAAGAAATGGGAACTCACTCCTATATTCTTGCCTGAAAATTCCATGGACAGAGGAGCCTGGCAGGATACAGTCCATGGTGCCGCAAAAGAGTTGGACATGACTTAGCTATTAAACACCAATGATGACACCTTTCACAATGATTTCATTTTGCCTTCCTCCTCCAGTACCATGAGGGGATCTTTCTCAAATCTCACTATCAGAATCAACTGAAATTCTCAGAGAGAAAATTCACACAAGTTTGGGCTACTAAGAGCACCTCTTCCCTCCTCCTCCCACAAGGCTGATGCCTCTCAGAGCTTCTCATTCTCCTACTGAACCCTTGACTGAATAATCTCTAACCTCCCTAGTCAGCCCCTTGGTGGCAACAGATGAGTGGTAGTAGATATTAATAAATATTTCTCCATGACAATTTTTATCACAGTAGAGACAAACTGGCTACAAATTCAAATAAACATTGATGGGAAACTTTAAAAACACATCCGAGGTTATTTTTGTGTCATTAATCACCTGTCAACCACTTAAACCTGGAAAACCTGTAAAGGTGGGACCCAGCTAGGAAGCAAATCCTTAAGGGGTGTTTGAGCAACCTGCGTGGCTTTTATCCAATGTTCCTTCATGATGGGATTTGAGTATGTTTTAGTTATTGTATGTCTATTTTCAGAATAGATTGAAGAATTATTTTGATAAAAAGTCACTGCCTTAACAGTCACTAAAGTGCTGCTTGATTTTATGCTCCAACCTTGGGCATTTCAACATTTATATAATGTGCCCAAGGCACATACTTTATAGAAATCATCACAAAAGAACTCTGTAAGATGTTATCCACTATTCAAAAACCACACTGTGCTCGCCAGTCACAATCTTCTGGAAAGGTTGAAAAACCCAATGGCATCCTTAAATTACAGTTAATATCATTTTGAAAACTTTTTAATTTCTTTGGCTAAAAGTACTTCAGTTAGCCTGAATGGCAATATAGTCCTTTCATTTACAGACATATTGACTTACTCTCTATAAATTGGTAACTGAAATGTCTATGTATTTAGAGATTTTTCTCTTTTATATAGTATATATGCTTTGTTATATGCAGCCATGGCAAAATGTTGCAAGGGACTTATGTACTATATCCTATTTTATCACCAGCAAGTTAAGATTGCCTTCCTTCTTCATGATCTTGAACAAGGAGTTTCATACACCAGGGGTGGGGGAGGGGGAACTACTTTTAAACTTGTTGTAAACAATTTTATCAGGTTCTATTAACAATTAAAAAAGCAAGTTTCAAGAAGTCAATGCTTAGGTTTACAATTCACTAGTAAAGAAGCAATGTAGAATTGCAAGCAATTGGACAGATGCTCCAATAGGGTACCTCAAAGTGAAGGGTCACAGATACCCTAAAGACAGAGCTTATCTTCCTAAATACAAAGCTGGCCCAAGACCTTGAGAACAAGTGGATGATGTCAGATAGTGGACTGCTCAAGGTGTCAAACCCAGGTTTGTTTGACACCTAAATCCTGTTTTGTTTCTTACTTTCTCACTTAGAATCATGGTTCTCATTTTCTATAGATTCCTCATTGTTGTGAGCCTACAATAACCCTCTTTCTCCTTTAGTTCCTCTTTATACATTTTAGATCAAAACATATACAGTAAAATTCTAACTGGGTCATAGGGATTAAAAAAATGTATACTATGGCACATTTTTTAAAGTGTGCTATAATATACATTTTTAAAAAAATACATTTAAAAATACACATTCTAAGATAATTTTTAGATTATCCCAAATGTAGCTACTGCTCTTAATTTTACCTACTATTGAATATACCATTCATCACCAGTCCCCTATGATAAACATTTCTGGCCAACTCAGGTCTCATAAAATGATACTTTAGGGAGTTACAACTGGATAGCATCTTTATTTGCAACTATAAGAACAAATGACTATACAGAAACGTGTGACTTTGCCAGCACTATTCCCTCCCAGAAAAAGAAAAAAAAAAAATATATTAATCAGATGTTCAGTTCAGTTCAGTCACTCAGTCATATCTGACTTTTTGCGACCTCATGAATCGCAGCATGCCAGGCCTCCCTGTCCATCACAAACTCCCGAAGTTTACTCAAACTCACGTCCATCAAGTTGGTGATGCCACCCAGCCATCTCATCCTCTGTCATCCCCTTCTCCTCCTGCCCCCAATCCCTCCCAGCATCAGGGTCTTTTCCAATGAGTCAACTCTTCGAGTGACGTGGCCAAAGTATTGGAGCTTCAGCTTTAGCATCAGTCCTTCCAATGAACACCCAGGACTGATCTCCTTCAGGATGGACTGGTTGGATCTCCTTGCAGTCCAAGGGACTCTCAAGAGTCTTCTCCAACACCACAGTTCAAAAGCATCAATTCTTCGGCACTCAGCCTTCTTCACAGTCCAACTCTCACATCCATACATGACCACCACGGGAAAAACCATAGCCTTGACTAGATGGACCTTTGTTGGCAAAGTAATATCTCTGCTTTTTAATATGTTATCTAGGTCGGTCATAACTTTCCTCCCAAGGAGTAGGCGTCTTTGAATTTCATGGCTGCAATCACCATCTGCAGCACCATTTGGAGCCCAGAAAAAGAAAGTCTGACACTGTTTCCACTGTCTCCCCATCTACTTCCCATGAAGTGATGGGACCAGATGCCATGATCTTAGTTTTCTGAATGTTGAGATTTAATTCAACTTTTTCACTCTCCTCCTTCACTTTCATCAAGAGGTTTCTTAGTTCCTCTTCACTTTCTGCCATAAGGGTGATGTTATTTGCATATTTGAGGTTATTTATATTTCTCCTGGCAATCTTGATTCCGGCTTGTGCTTCTTCCAGTCCAGCGTTTCTCATGATGTACTCTGCATATAAGTTAAATAAGCAGGGTGACAATATACAGCCTTGACGTATTTCTTTTCCTATCTGGAACCAATCTATTGTTCCATGTACAGTTCTAACTGTTGCTTTCTGACCTGCATATAGGTTTCTCAAGAGACAGGTCAGGTGATCTGGTATTTTCATCTCTTTCTGGATTTTCCACAATTTATTGTGATCCACATGGTCAAAGACTTTGGCATAGTCAATAAAGCAGAAATAGATGTTTTTCTGGAACTCTCTTGCTTTTTTGATGATCCAGCGAATGTGAGCAATTTGATCTCTGGTTCCTCTGCCTTTTCTAAAACCAGCTTGAACATCTGGAAGTTCACGGTTCATGTATTGCTGAAGCCTGGCTTGGAGAATTTTGATCATTACTTTACTAGCGTGTGAGATGAGTGCAATTGTGCGGTAGTTGGCGCATTCTTTGGGATTGCCTTTCTTTGGGACTAGAATGAAATCAGATGTTAGATGATTTTAAATTTGAATTCAACAATCTTCATAAGGCAATAGGCTAAACACCTGTCACTTAAAAGAGACTAATAGAGATCCAAACATGTAACCAAGCTAATGAAAGGCTTTGAGTTTGACTCTGTATTGTGGACAATGCCTTTGTTTCTTGGCATCTCTGAGTGACCCTGCTGCTGCTGCTGAGTCACTTCAGTCATGTCCAACTCTGTGCAACCCCATAGACAGCAGCCCACCAGGCTCCACTGTCCCTGGGATTCTCCAGGCAAGAACACTGGAGTGGGTTGCCATTTCCTTCTCCAGTACATGAAAGTGAAAGGTGAAAGTGAAATCACTGTTGTGTCCGACTCTTAGCGAACCCATGGAGTGCAGCCCACCAGGCTCCTCCGTCCATGGGATTTTCCAGGCAAGAGAATTGGAGTGGGTTGCCATTGCCTTTTCTAATTTACTTGTAGCTAATTTACTTGCCATGCCTTACTAATTTACTTGTAGCCAGGGTTCCAGGTCTTGCTTGCCTTAGACAGATAACTCATGAAATTTAGGAATAGTATAGGCAAGAGTAATAATATAAGACTTTTCTACACATAGAGACCTTAATTCTATAATAGCTAAGTTGGAAGTTCTTACCCAGGCATGATATCCAAAACAACACCACTCTTAATTATTCATAGAAATTACTGATTCATTTTTTAACATGAACAATCAGGGCAACATTCCCACTGGTACCAATAATACACATAGAAAAGAGTAAAGGAAACTTATTAGTAACTCTGATAGAAGTTATGAAAGATATCACCTCTGCCCTAGATGGAATATTGGTTAGTCTGAACTCATTAGCATGACTAGTGATGTGAACAGTGGCATGGATCTCAATTCTTTGTTGGCAAATTATAATGATGGCTGTACCACTGCTGATACTTCTTACTGTATTTGGATGAATGGAACAAGCAAAGTAGAATATGGTATATATTACTTCCTTAAGAAGAAGCTACTTGAATGTATTAAATTTTTTCCTTGTGGTCTATGAGGCTTATCTGTTGGCCTAATTTGGGAAGGCTGGGTTTCTGGTTTCAAGCATCTTAAGGGAACTATTTACTATTGCTACTTCATATCCATTTTAGTAAAAATTACACTGTTCCTCTACAATATACCCAGGATCTTAAATGTTTCTATGCAGCTGCTCTTTTATCAGATGATTACCACGGTGGTACAACAAAATGCCAAGAACAGTTTTTCATACAACTGCATGAAAATAATCCTAAAGCAGTGAGGATCTGGATGTAGCCTTTTCCTCAATTGGTCAACTTCTTGCAAGGGACAGTATGATCAGAAAAAGGACTGAGAGACAATATACATCTGAACCATGGCCAGGCCCTACATGACAACTAGAATTCTTACCCACAACCTCTGGAAGAACTAGCCCAGGAAGACAAACCACTACTTCCGCAGATGCTGATCAAGAATAATCAAAGACTTTTGGCTTCCTGGTTGTTTTCCCCACTTTCAACTAAGGCCCAACCAAGTTAACATAAAAGGTTTTGGATTGAGAAGGTTAGGGAGGAAGTGGACCATATTTAATACATGCAGCAAGAATGAAGGAGAAGCACTCCTTAATATATAAAAGTCCAAGCAGCAGGAAGTAAATAATTTGCAATTAATGCATGTTATTAAATAAACCATTAACGTATTGCTTCTTCGTCATTTCAAATTGCCTTAATGCTACTTGCGTTAACAGCTGTGACTAAATAATAATACTCTTTCCAGGCTAGGTATTTTTGTTTTGTTTTGCTTTTGTCATCATTTCTTTCCCATTTAAAGAAATTCAACTTTCAAGACACAAGTCATTCAGCATTAAGTGTCAGCCTCCACTCTTTTTTCTTCAACTGGGCCAAAGGTGAAGTCTTGCATAGTAAGATCTCCTTCTTCCCTCTATTGAAATCTTTTCACTGGTTTGTGAAGATAAATGTTTTCCTGCCCTATTCACTCACCAAGAAAGAAGAGGTCAAGGGCTAGAAGTTAGCTTTTTTCATAAGGCTACACTCTCTGTATCATCCATATCTAGCAAAATGCAGCTGAGCAATTTTTGCTTGCTGAATATGAGTGCATTTCAGGAAATATGCTGCCAAGTGGTTTTGAAAGCCTAGAATTGTTGTCAAAAAACATTATTAAGTTCAGTTATTACTAAAGGCAGATTGTATATCCATTACTATTTTAGGAACTGTTAGTGCTGAGTTAGTGAGGTTGCCATCCTCAGAAGGATGGCATCAGGAGAATAAGGGGTTGGGGAACACGGGGTCAGTATCATGGCTTTAATATTTGTCTTGGCCTCAGTAAAATTCTGCTATATAATTGCACAGACTCAAGGTTAACGCACAGCTTGAATCTAAGAAGCTAACAGTCCAGGCTGCCCTCTTTGGGTGGAGTACCAAGGGTGCTGGACTCTGGAGAGATGTGAGATGTGAGATGACTGTTAGGTCTGCATTCACTGGGCAATGCCATGGGGTTGAAGGGCTCTGACCATCCAACTTGACTGACGTGGGTTGGAGCTGTGTTAGTGGGCCTCTGTGAGCTTGTATAGGACAGGCCATGGGAATACCTCGAGAGCCCAGAGCGCCGGAAGGCAGTGGAGGGCACGCCTAGATCCTGACCTCTATGCTGAGTGCAAGGAGCATCTGGTGAGAGACTGAGTGGATGCTGAGATATTCTTGGACAACTCTGGTCATCAGGACACTCAGAAGGTAGCCTTCCTGGATTTAGGGATACTGAAGTAAGATTTAAGATTTTTAACAGCTCAGAGCAAAGTATGAGTGCTAAGATCAGAGGGGTTGTGAGCTGGGCCAAAGCTGATGGGACTTGGCAGCTGCCTAAGCTTGGTTTTGCCTAATAGTTATCTGACTCCAGTTCCTCCCTGGTGAGGAAATGGCTATGGAAATAAGTGCTCAGGTTTCAGAGGACTGCTTTATCCGGGCTCAGCCACTGTTCCAGTGTGTCCATAGAGCAGAGGTAGTCCTATTCACTTCACTGCTTTCAGAAGTAGAGTTGTGGGAGGGAGCTTGGCCCACTGAAACCAAGGTGATATGATCTGCTAATGGGAGAGGCAGCTGGAAAGCAGTGGTGATATGCTTTCTTTAGACTGCTCCCTAGCAAACCATAAGCTTTACATTTAAGTTCTCCTTCTTAGTCAAGCCTCCCTCCATCACTACTATACCAGCAGGCCACTTGTCCAGGGCCCCTGAGTTAGTCATGTCCAGTGTGGGATGAGCAATGGAATTCATGTGCAGAAGTGCACGATGCTCCGATATATTACATCTCACCTTTACAGGGAAGAGCCAGTTGGCATCCTGAATGATTGGTTCAATCACCATAATCATGTGAGTGGCTGCAGCCACAGCCATTTCAGAGAGCATTCCTTCATTTTTGGTCCATAACAAGTTAAGCACAGAGATGATTACAGTGCATTTTGTTACAGCTGTTGGTATAAGCAAGCTTTGCAAGGAACTTAATTAAACATTCAAAGTTAACAAAATTTTGTGGTGGCAACTTTTGACCTGTTCTCCATAAATCTCGAAGTTTTTTTGTCTTAGTCTTGCACACTTGCAACTTCTGTCCATGATTCATACAGAATAAAAGTCATCAAAATTTAAGGCAATTTCCATAATTAGGGTTTTAAATCAACATCTTACAGCATGGGGTTTATCCAGGTGAGAAGCAGAGCAGTCTACAACAGCTCTGTTTCTTTAGCTTGGAGGCCCCAACATCAACTTTAAAATGCTGTTCTCAATCTGGTTCCCTAGGAGAAGCAATGGCACAGGCTTCAACTAGAACCCCCTTCAAGTATTCTTTCAAAGGAGTCTCCAAAGCTGGTCTTTCCCCCCACCTATCTTGATTGACTCACATTTCAGGCACAGCCCTTCCTAAGATTGCTAATGTTTTTGATGGGATTATACTGAAACATTATAATGAAACAAATAATTTGCTCTACTTCCTATCAATGGCCACACAGTTGCATCCATCTGCTGCAAATTGATCCTTACACTGTTCTACTTGATTTTCTTGGGCTCTAGAATCACTGCAGATGGTGACTGCAGCCATAAAACTAAAAGATTCTTACTCCCTGTAAGAAAAACTATGACCAACCTAGACAGCATATTAAAAAGCAGAGACATTACTTTGCCAACAAAGGTCCATCAAGTCAAAGCTATGGTTTTTCCAGTAGTTATGAATGGATGTGAGAGTTGGACTATAAAGAAAGCTGAGAGCCAAAGAATTGATGAGTTTGAACTATAGTGTTGGAGAAGACTCTTGAGAGTCCTTTGGACTGCAAGGAGATCAAACCAGTCCATCCTAAAGGAAATCAGTCCTGAATATTCATTGGAAGGCTGATGCTGAAGCTGAAGCTCCAATACTTTGGCACCTGATGAGAAGAACTGACTCCACTGGAAAAAACCCTGATGCTGGGAAAGATTGAGGGCAGGAGGAGAAGGGGACGACAGAGGCTGAGATGGTTGGATGGCATCACTGACTCGATGGACGTGAGCTTGAGCAAGCTCTGGGAGTTGGTAACGGACAGGGAAGCCTGGTGTGCTGCTGTCCATGGGGTCGCAGAGTCAGACACAACTGAGCAACCGAAATGACTGACCGACTTGATTTGCAGTTTCAACCATTTCTTGTCATTTTTTTTTTTAATGGAAGTCCCTGAAAGTTGATTTCTGAAGATTTGTGAGCTTAGTTCCATCTGCCTCTAACCAAATCCCAGTTTATCAAGTAGTTTCCTCTGTTTCTTGTGAAGATGGTAGTACACTACACCATGTTCATGCACAGCTTGAATTTTCACAAAAGACTTTTGTCTTTCACCTCCACCCACAGTAAGCAGTGGCTAAGCTTTAGTGAGTCAAACCTGACAGGGCAGGGAAGCAGCACCAGTGATTCTCCAGGCCCTCCACTGAGCATGTCATGGGCCACTCACTGACACAGCCCTAATTCCTTCTTTCTGTTTCTGTTTCTGCTATCTCACCTGCTGCTCTCTGATAGGACCTCTAAGTAGAATTTGGCTAAATCATCATGTCACTTGCACACGGAAGTGTGCAAATTCATGGAAGCCTGGTCGTTCTATCAGGTGAAATGTGGAAGCATGGAAACATATGGAATATGTATGATACTGCTTTAAAATTTGTTGCATAATGCAAATATAAGCATTATTATAAAAATGTATATAAATATTGTAAAATTATATAAAAATATATATGAATTTATAAACATTAATAATCATACAGTTTGAATCTTTGTAGGAGAAATTCTTTTCAGGATGTATTGTTCTCTCTTGTAAGAAATAATTGTACAGTAGCTTAATTACCATTTCTGAAAAAAAAATTAATTTTAACTTGGTTGTTGCTGAACTGTGACTTTGAAAGTAACTTGTCTTTTTGACAAAGGAAATGGTGAAATATGTGCTGCCAAAATACTAATTTGCTCTCTCTTCTTTTAAAGGTGCTTCTGAAAATATTCCATACATACTCTCCATATGCAGTATAAACATCAATATTAAAATAGAAGTTAGGGAGGGATTTTGTGCCTGCTATGCACTCTATCCAATACTTAAAGCCAAACAGTTTTTAGTTAATACTGTCTCTAGTAATCACTCTATTGTTGCCACTGATGTTATTACTTTATGCATAAAACAAAGAGAGCCTCTGAGTTTTACTTTCAGCCTTTACCTGATAAAGAGTTTGAAATGTCAGTATGCAGTGTAGTATAAATACATACTAGACAAACTGAATTTAGAAGGCAATGATATATACAAATTTGAAAGGAGATTTAGAGTTTGTTTGTATTTTGCAAGTTCAGCACTGCTGAGTAATCAAGGTTACTATAATAAATAGTTATCAGTCAAGAGTCCTTCAAGAAAGAGAAATGGACAGTTAAATTGTCAAAGTCTGCATAAAAGAAGAATACATTATTAATTCACATACCAAAGAGAAAAGATATCCTGGAAAATATTTTCTAGGAAGAATTTTTAGTGGTTTTCTCATCAATCACACTAGTTATTGATTTACAGACTACATACTAATAACATAGATTAAGTAGCCCCATTATTCATCACTGCTTACCTACACATCGGACATATTTCCATGCTTACCTACACATCGGACATATTTCCATTGAGTATTTTCTTTCAATTAAATATTTTTCCAGAACAAATTTTGGTGTCAACTTTCCTACAATGAAATCAGTTCAAAAGTTCAATGCCTTTTTTTTTTTTTTTTCAAATCACATGCAACTGTGTTGAATTTTGTCACAGACAGGATAAACAACTATTGTCCCTATGTTAATTCCTCAGAGGGGAAAAAAGTATTGCAGTTGTGTAAATAATGATTTGTATTTGTCAAGAAGCACAAATCATTCTGAATTTTATGAAGAGAAGGGAAAACACCTTTAATAAAAAGAAGCTAGAGTTTGAGAAAACTGGCTTAAAACTCAACATTGGAAAAAAAAAAAAGAAAAGAAACTAAGATCAGGGCATCCGGTCCCATCGCTTCAGGACAAACAAGGGGGAAAGGTGGAAACAGTGACAGCTTTCCTCTTCTTAGGCTCTAAAATCACTGAGGATGGAGATTGTAGCCATAAAATTAGAAGACGACTGCCTCTTGGCAGGAAAGCTGCGACAAACCTAGACAATGTGTTACAAAGCAAAGACATCACTTTGCCAGCAAAGGTCCATATATCAAGGCTATGGCCTGTCTTGTAATCATGTATGAATGTGTGAGCTGGACCATGGAGAAGGCAGAGTACAGAAGAATTGATGCTTTCGAACTGTGGTGCTAGAGAAAACTCTTGAGAGTCCCTTGAACAGTAAAGATATGAAACCAGTCAATCTTAAAGTAAATCAACCCTGAGTACTCATTGAAATGACTGATGTCAAAACTCCAATACTTTAACCACCTGATGCAAACAACTGACTCATTGGAAAAGACATTGATGCTGGGAAAGGGTGAAGGCAGAAGGAGAAGACAGAGACAGAGGATGAGATGGTTGGATGGCATCACTGATTCAATGGACAGGAACTTGGGCAAACTCGGAGATGGTAAGGGACAGGGAAGCCTGGCATGCTGCAGTTCATGGGGTCACAAAGAGTCAAACACTACTTGGCAACTGAAAAACAACAACATTGTTTGAGAACAATGTGCACATACACATATTTAAATTTTATTGACTTGTTAATAGAGAATGTTAGGGCTTCCCTGTGGAGAAGGAAATGGCAACCCACTCCAGTGTTCTTGCCTGGAGAATCCCAGGGATGGTGGTGCCTGGTGGGCTGCCGACTATGGGGACGCACAGAGTTGGACCCGACTGAAGCAACTTAGCAGCAGCAGCAGCAGCAGAACTTCCCTGATAGCTCAGCTGGAAAAGAATCCGCCTGCAATGTGGGAGACCTGGGTTCGATCCCTGGGTCAGGAAGATCCTCTGGAGAAGAAACTGGCAACCCATTCCAGAATTCTTGCCTGGAGAATCCCATGGACTGAGAAGCCTGGCAGGCTACAGTCTACGAGGTCACAAGAGTCGGACACGACTTAGCGACTCAACCACAAACCAGTAGAGTCTGTACAAGGAACATTCCCTTAAAGGCATAAGAAGATGTCCAAGCATGCTTAACTTTTATAAAATCAGAATTCCATAGCTGAATGTCATCCCACTGGGCACTAAAGAGAGAAGGTTTCAACTTGGCTCTGTTTTGGTGTGATGAGAGCATCTCACAGAAATTCCATAACATACTGCCGTGATTTCTGTAATGTAAGAACATTTACAATATCTGCCCATTTTCTATTACTATTTTCTCTGATGTTACTAGGTTTCCCAATGTTTTTCTATAAAAAAAAAAATGGTTTACGTTTTATCTTGTGAATTCACTGAATTGCATGACGCTTAGCGGCTATATGGCTGTGGAGTTGTTCTGTCAAAAATGCAAAACCTCAGTGCGCACACAGCCTTACTCAGTTTTACATTGCTTTCTTACTCTCTTGGTCAAAATCATTTCTATTAGGATTATTGTGTAATAAATCATGTATTTAGAATGAGGCAAGGAATAAATGAAAATGACACAATCAAAAACACAAGATTGATAGAGGTGGTAATTTACATAATCTCTATAGAGGAAAAATTACAGGAACTGCTCAAGTAGTTTTCACTATAGACTCAAAAGTTTTATGTTGATGTCTTAAAACGCCGGCTATTTTTACCTTGAGACACTTTGAATGGAAGGTAGATTGTGTTGTGGTGCTACTTTTCCTCCAGGGCCATGTATTTTACTTTTAGGTAGATATTTATTCCTTCTATTAGATTCAGTGGTTTTTCTTTTACTAGTCTACCATGGGCATTAAACTCAACTATATACTGTTTTAATAATCATTACCATTTGCCATCACCATTGTCTTCATGATAATCATAATTGACTTCATCATCTGAAATAATACCACTAGAGCCAATAAAAATAGTAAAAGTTGCTATGTGCCAGTGGATGAATTGAGCATTTCTACAGATTGTTTTTTGCATTTATTTATCATAATAGTTCTAGGTATTCAATTTGGCTTATTAAAAAATGTGACTGAGCAAAGAATGTAAGTAGCCACCTGATTCTAAAATATGGTATCAGATCCTAGTTAGAGAGATGCTAGCAGCCAGTTTTATGACAGTGATTTGTTTTCCATATCAAAAATACAGACATACACTTAAGGGAAGACTCCACCTTCAATGGTAGGTATCCTTTAGTTTTACCATCTATATAGTATTTTCACCTTCACCTTTGCATTTCTATTTTATTCTGTGTGCTCCTCTTTAATATTTGATTGGCTTTATAAATGTAATGATCAAAATAAAATAGGTATGGATGAGTTTGAAGTGAACTGAGTGGAATGAAACTTTTTAACCCACAAATATCATTTATATAAACTCAATAGTTAACAACATGCTTTTGGAGAAGGCAATGGCACCCCGCTCCCGTACTTTTGCCTGGAGAATCCCATGGACCCGGAGGAGCCTGATCGGCTGCAGTCCATGGACTCGCGAAGAGTCGGACACGACTGAGCGACTTCACTTTCACTTTTCACTTTCGTGCATTAGAGAAGGAAATGGCAACCCACTCCAGTGTTCTTGCCTGGAGAATCCCAGGGACAGGGGAGCCTGGTGGGCTGCCATGTATGGGGTCACACAAAGTCAGACACGACTGAAGCGACTTAGCAGCAGCAGCAGCAACATGCTTTATGCTCTTTTTGATGAACACATGAATGCTCTACCCATAAGGCTAAAAATAAGGCAAGCATTTGTACTTTCAACCTTTCTTATTCTCTACTATATTTGAGATCCTAGCAAGTTCAACAATGACAAAAATGAAATAAAATGTACACATTTTACTGACAAAGGGATAAAGCAGCTTTATTCATAGCAAAGATAAGGTTCTACATATAAAAGCTTAAAAGTATACAAAACTATTAGAACTAATTTGATAAGTTCACTTGTTATAATATCACTATTTAAAGTTCAATTGTGTTTCTGTATACTATCAACAAACCGAAAATAAAACTAAAATAAATATGTCTTTTACAAAAGCACTAAAGAATATAAAACATGGAAGCAACCTAGATGCCCATCAGCAGACAAATGGATAAGGAAGCTGTGGTACATATACACCATGGAATGTTACTCAGCCATTAAAAAGAATTCATTTGAATCAGTTCTAATGAGATGGATGAAACTGGAGCCCATTATACAGAAAGATAAAGAACATTACAGCATACTAACACATGTATATGGAATTTAGAAAAGATGGTAATGATAACCCTATATGCAAAACAGAAAAAGAGACACAGAAGTACAGAACAGACTTTTGAACTCTGTGGGAGAAGGTGAGGGTGGGATGTTTTGAAAGAACAGCATATATATTATCAAGGGTGAAATAGATCACCAGCCCAGGTGGGATGCATGAGACGAGTGCTCGGGCCTGGTGCACTGGGAGGACCCAGAGGAATCAGGTGGAGAGGGAGGTGGGAGGGGGGATCGGGATGGGGAATACGTGTAACTCTATGGCTGATTCATATCAATGTATGACAAAACCCACTGAAATGCTGTGAAGAAATTAGCCTCCAACTAATAAAATAAATAAATAAATAAATAAAAATTTTTAAAAAATAAATAAATAAAATCAGGACTTGTGATAAAAAGAAAAAGAATATAAAACATGTATGGGTTAATGTAACAAAATATATATAAGATCTCTAAAATAATACCTAAAGAACTCTGGTGATAGAAGTCAGAGAGAAGACTTAAATTGAGATTTATATAATGTTTATACAATGCTTCCCTGGTGGCTCAACTGGCATAGAATCTGCCTGCAATGCAGGAGACCTGGGTTCAATTCCTGGCTTGGGAAGATCCCCTAGAGAAGGGAATGGCAACCCACGCCAGTATTCTTGCCTGGAGAATGCCATGGACAGTGGAGACTGGTGGTCTACAGTCTATGGGCTCTCAGTCAGACATGACTGAGATACTAACACACACAATGTTTATGGATTCAAAGATGCAATATTGTTATATCAATTATCCCAGAAATTATTATTAGAATTTACAAATTCTAACAAATTTCTGAAAAAAAATGTTTTTTAAATTGATAAAATGATTCTAAAATTCATGTAGAAATTCAGGTCTAAAATAGCCAAAATAATTATGAAGATATAATTTAAACATTTTGAGAAATCACAGTACTTTTTTCATAATCAAGACATATTGTGGTATTGACACAGAGACAAGTAACTAGATTAATTGAACCAAATTAAATGTCCAGAAACAGACATACATTTATATGGCAAATGAATTTTTTAATTAATGGTCAATTAATGGCAAAATATAGTCTTTGGCAAATTGTTCTGGTACACTGAGCTATTCATATGTGAAGAAAATGAACCGCTATCTCACACCACACAAAAACTGAGATTGATATGTGACCCCAGTCTGAAAGCTAAAACTACACATCTTCTACAAGACTATATGTTACAATATCTTTACAATCTTGGCATAGTAAAGATTTCCTAGAGAGGACCAAGTAAGCACTGAAAATAAAGATCTTTAATTAAAAAAAATTAACCAACAGACACAGGAATGAAAATTAACAGGAAGTCGCAGAGTGGGGGAAATGAAGGGTTATACATACATGTTTGGCAAAAGACTTGCTTCCAGAAAACATGAATGAATGAATGAGAGTCGCTCAGTCATGTCTGATGCTTTGCCACGCCATGGATTATAACCTGCCAGGCTTTTCTGTCCATGGAATTTTCCAAGCAAGAATACTGGGGTAGGTTACCATTTCCTTCTCCAGAGAATCTTCCCAACACAAGGATAAAATCCAGGTCTCCTGCATTGCAGGCAGATTCTTTACTGTCAGAACCACAAGGGAAACTAAAGTGAAAGTCGCTCAGTCCTGTCTGACTCTTTGAGACCCCAATGACTGTAGTCTATGGAGTTCTCCAGGCCAGAATACTGGAGTGGGTAGCTTTTTCACCTCTCTAGTGGATCTTCCCAAACCAGGAATCGAACCGGGGTCCCCTGCATTGCAAGAGGATTCTTTACCAGCTGAGTTATCAGGGAAGTCCCATGAAGGAATGCATGAAGACTTTCCATAAATCAATAATGAGTAAGTAAAATCAGCAAAACAATAAAAACTTCAAAAAGAAAGTTACACATTTACCAAGAAGTTAATAAAGAAGCAATCAGCATCACTAGTTATGAAGGGTGTAGAAATGCAAATATAGTACTGTTGGTGAATACTTGAGTTCCTAATCAAAAACCTATGTTTGATTTTTCAGTCCTGACCACGGGAAACTAGAGAGGCTCTACCTGGCAGGCGTCTTGGACTAAAGCTGCCCTCTCCACCCCGGAATTGGTGCATAGCTGACACACCGCAGTCTCTGAATGGAGTTTCAATCAAGGATGCAGGCCTTCTCTGGCTGGCCATACTCTTAATAATATCTGCATTTCTAAACTCGGTATTTACTTCAAAGATTGTATAAGTGAATGTTGTTAGTCGCTCAGTCAAGTCCAACTTGTTGCAACTGATGGATTGTAGACGGCCAGGCTACAATGGAATTCTTGTCTATGGGATTCTTCCAGGCAAGAATACTGGAGTGGGTTGCCATTTCCTTCTCCAGGGAATCTTCCCCCCCAGGGATCGAACCCAGGTCTCCTGCATTTCTTTACCATTTCTGCAGATTTGTTACCGTCTGAGCCACCAGGGAAGCCCATAGGATCATCAACATGATTGTGTCCTGTTTCAGATGATGTACTAGGCTTAATTCACTTAAAGAAAACATTTTACTACTACTTTCAGTAAAACTTTCACATAATCAACAGGTAATTATTAGATACATTTTATTGCCCTGCACTATATAATGTTTATGAACTCCTGAAGAAGACAATCATTAAAAGGGTTTATCAAACATGCTGAGTTTAATGATGGAAAGAGCAAGTTAATTCATTTGCAAGAATATTTTCCTAAGAAAAATATAAATACATCCTGAATAATTCACTATTTTGATGAATAATTGAGAAATCACAGAATTTTTTTTTAATTTAAGCTTTTTAGTGCTATGTCATACTCTAAATGGGGGCTTCCCTCATAGCTCAGTCAGTAAAGAATGTGCCTGCAATGCAGGAGACCTAAGTTCAATTCCTGGGTCAGGAAGATCCTCTGGAGAAGGAAATGGCAACCCACTCCAATGTTCTCGCCTGGAGAATTCCATGGACAGAGGAGCCTGGCAGGCTATAGTCCATGGGGTCACAAGAGTTGGACATGACTTAGTGACTAAACCACCATACTATAATAGTCTGTATTCCCTCTTTTAAAAATAATAGCTATGAGGGCTTCCCTGGTAGCTCAGTGGCAAAGAAACCACCTGCCAATGCAGGAGACATGTGTTCAATCCCTGATCCAGGAAGATCCACTGAAGCCCTTGAATGTTAGAGTCCATGAGCCACAACGAGAAGCCACTGCAATAAGAAGCCTACGCATTGCAGTTAGAGAGTAGCCCCCGCTCATTGAAACTAGAGAAAAGTCCAAGCAGCAACTAAGACTCAGCACAGCCAAAAGTAAATACATTAATTTTTTAAAAAGACTGAGAGAAAATGACTTTAATAAAACACTAGTTATCAAATGAAATATCATTAACTATTATTATAATTGTTACAACAATTATAGAAAACATTTAAAGAGCACTTATTACGTACCTGACATTGTTTAAGTACTTTATATGGACAAACTCTTTTATTTCTCAAAAGTCATTCTGTGAATCAGGTGCTAATGCTGTCACTATTGTAGCAAGTTTACGATCTATCTATAAACTGCCAGAGTATTCAAGCCTGAAAAAAATGTTGACTCTTAATGAGATGATAATTATCAAAGTTGTGCATTTTATTTTTTATCTTTATTTTTTTAAATTATGAAAATATGATAACACATTTACAGGAGACTTGGAAAAAAAAAAAACAGGTTACACGCAGTTCCACTATATATTATATTTGTTTTAAGCAGATAAATTAAGATTTTTAGTTGGAGTTTCAATATCAAACCTTCAGAAATTAATAGAACAAATGTACAGAGAAGTAGAAGAATACAGTAGACCTGAAGAGCATTATGAACCAATGTAACATAAGATTTATATAATTTTCACACAATAGTAGGATACAAATTCTATTCAAGTTTCCATAGACTATAAATGAGAAAACACCAGGACATATCCAGAGACATAAGACCAGGTACAGAAATTTCATGTCTAAAGGTATAGAAATCATATAGTCTGTTCTCTTATGACTATGGAATTATGTTAGAGATTGATATCAAAAGATACTTGAAAATAAGCCACATATTTTCAAGTGCTATGTGACATGTACCAAGAGAGATCTTTGATGTAGCCATTGAAAGTCTCAATAAAGTTAGAAGGCTGGAAAGGGTGATTGCAGAGAAGAAAGTATGTAAATGAGAAATAAATACCAAAGATACTTTAAAAAATCCCATGTATTTGGAAATTAAATGTCTACTTTTAAATGAGGGGTATATCTAAGAAGCCATAACAAGGAAAATTAGAAAATATCTGTAGTAAAATAAAACTGAAAAAAGAAATTACCAGGTGATTTCATTCAGCTGAAGCTGCTCAATGCAAATAAGTACAATTGCAGTGGAGTCTTGAATAAAGTATGGAAATAAGAACACTAGCATAACATTTCATGAGATTTGAATAAAATCTGTACTTCAGTTAATAATACTGTATTGGATTAGAAGCTTAAAGCCTCATTCAATTTTTTTTTAACCACTCAGATGATAAGCTTCCTAGACTTTTAGCAGTAATATGAGATGCTAAATACATGTAACTATGTAAAATTTTTGAGTGAATATAAGTTAAAAATCTAGCATTCTACTCGTACCAAGTCAAACAAGTAGAACCAAAATGTCATAAATTATTTGGCTAGGCAAAATTTCATAAGTTTTCTAAAATATATGTACTATACATACTACATATATATATATATATATGTTTTTATACAAAAGCTTTTCTACTATGCTTGGTAAATACTTGAGAAACCACATGAGGGACAGAGAAATTGGAAAACATAAACTAAATGAAATGGGAGCACTGAACATGAAATAGAAAAAGTGAAACAAACTAGATAAAAGTAAAAAAATCATCATATAGCCCAATTGTTTTTAAATGTTATCTTGAAATTTTTGAAAAATACAAATGCCCATATATATTGCTATTTTTCCCTCCAAAGCTCCAAATGTGTTTCTAATGAGTAGCCATATTTAAACTTGTGCATTTTAAATAAATTCATGATTTTAGGCAGGTTATGAAGAGATTTTTGAAAAATGTTTATTTGATCTGTTTTTCTAGGAATTTCAGTAATACTGTATGTAGTGAAATTGTGAAGTGGCAAAGAGAGAAACTCCACTATGGTGGAACTTGCAGTTCTTGCTAAAAAGAGAAATGTGACTTAGGGACCAAATCTTTAGTGGGATTGCTTGCACCCTTATGTTCACAGCAACACTATTTACAATAGTCAAGACATGGAAGCAACCTAAATATCTGTCAACTTAGGAATGGATAGAGAAGGTTGTATGCATGAGTGAAAGTGTTAGTTGCTCAGTCGTGTCTGACTCTTTGTGATCCCCATGGACTATAGCCTGCCAGGCTCCTCTGTACATGGAATTCTCCAGGCAAGAATACTAGAGTGGTAGCCATTCCCTTTTCCAGGGGTTCTTCCTGACCCAGAGATCTGAACACAAGTCTGCATCACAGGAAGATTTTCTACTGAGTCACCAGGAAAGCTCTCTCTCTCTCTCTCTCTCTCTCTCTCTCTATATATATATATATATATATATATATATATATATATGTATATATATATATATGTATATATCTCATTAATATGTTTAGGAATATTACTCAGACATGAAAAAGAATGAAATGATGTCATTTGCAGCAACATAGATAGACCCAGAGATTATCATATTAAGTCAAACAACAAGCAAAAGACAAATATCATATGATATCACTTATACGTGGAATCTTTAAGAAAGAGAAAAAAATAACTTATTTATAAAACAGAAATAGACTTAAAGGCATAGAAAACAACCTTACAGTTGCCAAAAGGGAAAGGTAGGGGAAAAAATTGGTATTAATATCTATACACTCCTATATATAAAATACATAAACAACAAGGGCCAACTGTATAGCACAGGAAACTATAGTCAATATCTTGTAATACCTATAATGGAAAAGAATATAATTTCACAGTAAAAAAATAATCTGAGTCATGTTTCTGTATACCCAAAACACTGTAAATCAACTATACTTCAATTAAAGAACAGGGATTGTGCTTTCTATATCCTTGTTACCAAGATAAAGTACTTTCTCTAAGAACAAATTATGACATATTTTAGCTTCTTTGTCCATTCCACAGTAAAATGACATTCCCAGTTGTTAAATCTGGAAAATAAATCACTGAACTTAATCGATAGAGCTGTTTATTCATCTTTGCAATTTCTCGTTCAGTACTGGGAGACCAGCCTTAGTTAGACCTGTCTGTAATTAGGTGGGTAAATCAGCTTATTACTGGAGTTTGTTTTATAATTACTACTTCACCTAAGATTTAGTATGAAAAACGTTAACTATGGTATCTCCTTCTACCACTCCTTTGTATTTTTAAAAAATTTTACAGACTCTTGTATAAAAGAGATGTTATTCATTAGATATCATTGAATAACCTATGGTACACATTATTTTTACACAATTGTATTCTTTGAAATCCACTTACCAAATAACTATTAATTTATTTATAATACTGTATTTGCATTTAATGCTAATAAATTATTAAGACCATCTTAGTGTAGATCAGTGTGCATTTCTATCATGTTACTTTGCACTTAAGAATGATCATGTCAGTTGATTTTATGATATGAAAAATTAAGTGGCAAAAGAACTACAAAATTTTAAATTTCATCTGAAGTCTTCATGCTTGAATAGATGATAAATTCACAGCCAAGTTCTCAATTTAAGCATTTGAATTCAGGCATGAATGCAAAAAAGGTGGGCAAGTCCCAATACTTTACACTCTACAATAACAGTTTGAAGTTTCCATGAGTAGGCTGGGGAAATAAATTATTCACTGACTTTCACAGAAAATCCTTATGAATTAGATCCTGATTGAAGTTCTTTATTCTACTGAAATGGTTTAAAGCACTGTTTTTATAAAAATTCAATTAGCACTCTTGCTTTATGATGCTAGTATATATAGATATAATTTATAAAATCTTTTTTGGGAAATATTCTCATATTAAGGTAGATCAGATTTGCTTTTGGTAAGAAGATCTCAATTAAAATTTATTAGAAATTTCTTGTGATGAGGGAAATTAAAGATTTGTTGATATAAGCAAATGATTTATATATTGATTTACTTTGCATGGCACATTGTTGCTTTTAGCAGTAGGGGATGGTTATTTAAGGAGGTAAATTGCTCTGCAGGGTATAGATGGAGCCAAGCAATGAATGGCTCCAATCAAGCTACTCACATTCTGGCAGGCTGTCTGTGGCTGTGGCATTATAGATGCCATTACCCAAAATGTGCTGCTAATTGTAATCTTTATTCTGAATCCAAGGGGAATGTAAATGGTTTTTGACTGATAAATTCTTATAGTAGTGTTAAATCTCTATAATTTTACTACATAAAAGCATCTCTTTATTCACATTGAGAGTATCACAAGACAGCTGACTATACTACACACACACACATACACACACACACACAGACACACACAGATATCAAACTTTGAGATTCAGACACGCTTCTTGCTGTATCTGGGAGACTGAGACTTTGATCCTTTTGTACAAAAACTGAGTATATACATCATTCTGAGGGAAGAATACAGGCACGTTAGGCTTAATCTAATGTGAAACTTTACTTATTATTGAAAGTAAGAATTTGTCATAGATCCTATTGTTTGTCATACCAGTTGTTTCAAAGGGTCAGGACCTTGGGTGTCCAGGAGGGTCCCAGTATGACAGAGTGCTGTAAGTATTCATGAAGACTGGGGCATAAAGATCGCCCTACTTTGGGAATCCTGTAATAATACCAAAGTGGTATTAATCTCAACCCCTCACACTGCTCTTTAATGGATGGTCAGCTACATAGCAGAGTGGGAGAGTGATCATGCAGAACAGAGGAAAGAGTGGAGGAGAACAAGTGGCCTTGTCAAGCAGAGCAGAGTCTGGCTACACTGAGGTACTCAGTGAAAAAGTGACACTGGCCTTGCTGACATAGAATTGCAAACACACACAGTAGGCAAAGTTGCCACAATAGCAATTACCAAGACACACTCATAGGGGAAACATATACAAACATCTGCAAAACACCCTCTACAAAGCCCTAGACATGACTTCAGAGGAATTCTGAGGGAGCCAAGGTCCTCAATCTGTAGATGTAGGGTGGAAATTTCTGACCAATTCTTTCCATGTGAGGTAAGATCAAAGAAACTTGGTAATGCAAATAAACACTATATAGTTTGTTAATAATTAATAGACATGGAGAAAAATAAACCAGAAAATACTCAAACCTTATTTCTGTTTCTTGTAACTAGGACAAATATGTCTATATATGACTTTATATATGTGTTGGGTACTTAGAATAGGAAAAAGGAGTTCAAAATGGCGATGGCAAAAAGACAAAGAAAGGAAAAACTTCCTGAAAATAGAACAAAAGAAAATCCAAGGACCCAAGTGAGAACCTCAGGTGAAACAAACAGCTCTCCTGGCTAGTCCAATTTGCACAGGGTAGGCTCAAGTTGGGGAGGAGACAAAACGTACAAAAAGAGGAAGCCAAGATGGACTGAGGCCTCTTCTTTTGGCTAGGTCCGCCCTCACACCTCTTTCCTTTGCTTGCTGAACAAAACTCTGCGCTGTAACAGAGCTGTAACACTGGCTCGCCATTTCAAATGTTTGCTGCGATGAGACAGCACTGAGGAAATGACACATTGCCCCGACATATGTGTAACTTAACTACTAATATTTTTGAAGAGTCAATAAAATCAGGTTCCTGTTTAGCCCTGTTTATCTTCTCTTTTATTCCTTCCTTTTAGATGCATGGTCCCTCCATTTATCAGAGCTATCCAGTTATCCAGTTATCACTACCTGAAGGGACATTAGCACACATGCAATCAATACAGTGTGTGACAGTACAAGCTTTGAAGTGAGACAAACCTCTATCAGAATGCAAATTTAATAAATTGAACTATTATCAACATATTAAGCTGACTCATTTGAAAAGACCCTGATGCTGGGAAAGATTGAGGGCAGAAGGAGAAGGGGGTGACAGAGGATGAGATGGTTGGATGGTATCACTGACTGAATGGACATGGGTTTGGGTGGACTCCGGGAGTTGGTGATGGACAGTGAAGCCTGGTGTGCTGCAGTTCATGGGGTTACGAAGAGTTGGACACGACTGAGCGACTGAACTGAACTGAACTATCACCATATGCAGTCCTTTTATGGCCCGCTCACACCACAACTAATTTCTACAAGAGTAATTATCACCAGTTGTCATCATTCTTGATTTCCTTGTCTTAATTATATTAAATTATATTATCTACACACATTTATATATATGTCAAATATATATTTAACATATTTAATATATATTCAATATATTAATTATATGTAATATATGTAATATATTTTAATATTTTAAGTATTAAAATAAATTAATAAAATAATTTAATAAATTAAAATTAAATATTTGATTTTTAATATATATTTGATATATACTTAATATATTTAATATTATATATAATATATATAATATGTATATGTATATATTAAAAAAAACTAATTCACACATTGTTTCTGAGAATTAAATAAAATACTGTACATAGGGGGCTTTTAGGTGGCGTAGTGATAACAACCCACCTGCCAATGCAGGAGACACAAGAGACTTGGGTTTGATCCCAAGGTCTGGAAAATCCCCTGGAGGAGGAAATGGCAACCTGCTCTAATATTGTTGCCTGGAGAATCCCATGGACAGAGGAGCCTGGTGGCCTACAGTCCATTGGTTTGCAAAGAGTTGGACATTATGAGCAACTGAGCACACACAGCACAGAGAGATTTTAATAATGAATGGCATATATCAACTGCTTGATGAATATCAGTCTTAGACCTTATGTGCTTTAGAATCTGCTGTAAACTAGATTTCTGGCTTGTTGCAATTTAAGTCAACCAAAATCCACATATGCATTTAGAACCTATTTCATTTTTTGGAGCTCATCTTGCCACTTAGAGGTTAAATATAAGAAACTTTATGTTAAACTCAATGACTCATGATTAAACTTTCTCTCATTCAAATCCCAATTCCGTCTTCCATCTTATTTGTTTCCTTTGATTCCTATGCCTCATCCCACAACTGAGCTTTGTGGTTTCTGCTTTGCCTCAAATGTTTTTGATTACTGTGATGACTGGCATTAATCATTCACTGATGATGTCAACAAATGAACTTTCACAAAATCCTGCAGCAATCCAAATAAATTTAATGTTATTTTCAACTCCATTTCACAGAAGAGAGAACTGATACACAGAAAAGCTAAGAAACTCATTGGAGGTCCCAAGGCGGTAAGTGGCAATATGGAATTGTTAACCTTAGTTCTCTGGCCCGAGTGCATTTCCTTTCAACAACTATGCTATGTGATTTCTCATAAAATACTTAGCATATTCCCTATCATTTAAGGCACTTTAGATGAATGTAGCACTCCAGATGTTCAAGCTGGATTTAGAAAAGGCAAAGGAACCAGAGATCAAAATGCCAACATTCACTGGATCACTGAAAAAGCAAGAGAGTTCCAGAAAAAACATCTATTTCTGCTTTATTGATTATACCAAAGCCTTTGTGTGGATCACACTAAACTATGGAAAATTCCTGAACAGATGGGAATACCTGACCAGCTTACCTACTTCCTGAAAAATCTGTATGCAGGTCAAGAAGCAACAGTTAGAAACAGACATGGAACAACAGACTGCTTCCAAATTGGGAAAGGAGTATGTCAAGGCTGTATATTGTCACCCTGCTTATTTAATTTATATGGAGAGAAAATTATGTGAAATGCCAGGCTGGATAAAGCACAAGCTGGAATCAAGAATGCAGGAAGAAATATCAGTAACCTCAGATATGCAGATGACACCACCCTTATGGCAGAAAGCAAAGAACTATAGAGCCTCTTGATGAAAGTGAAAGAGGAGAGTGAAAAAGTTGGCTTAAAACTCAACACTCAAAGCAATGAAGATTATAGCATCTGGTCCCATTACTTCAAGGCAAATAGATGGGGAAACAATGCAAATGGTGAGAGATTTTCTTTTGGGGGGCTTGAAAATCACCGCAGATGGTGACTGCAGCCATGAAATTAAAAGATGCTTGCTACTTGGAAGAAAAGCTATGACCAACCTAGGCAGCATGTTAAAAAGCAGAGACATTACTTTGTTAACAAACATCCGTCTAGTCAAAGCTATGGTTTTTCCAGTAGTCATGTATGGATGTGAAAACTGGACTATAAAGAAAGCACTGGGATGACCCTGAGGGATGGGATGGGGAGGGAGGGTGGTGGGAGGGGGTTCAGGATGGGGAACACATGGCTGATTCATGTCAACGTATGGCAAAAAGTACTACAATGTTGGAAAGTAGTTAGCTTCCAATTAAAATAAATGTTATTTTTTTAAAAAAATGAAAACCAATAAAGCCTGTAAGTGTACATTTTTATGAAAAAAAAAAAAAGAAAGAAAAAAGAAAGCCGAGTACCAAAGAATTGATGCTTTTGAACTGTGATGTTGGAGACGACCCTTGAGAGTCCCTTGGACTGCAAGGAGATCAAACCAGTCAATCCTAAAGGAAATCAGTCCTGAACATTGATTGGAAGGACTGATGTTGAAGCTGAAACTTCAATACTTTGGCCACCTGATGTGAAGAAATGACTCGTCTGAAAAGACTCCAATGTTGGGAAAGATTGAAGGCAGGAGGAAAAGGGGAGACAGGATGAGATGGTTGGATGGCATCACTGACTCAATGGACAGAAGTCTGAGCAAGCTCCAGGAGTTGGTGATGGACAGGGAAGCCTGGAGTGCTGCAGTCCATGGGGTTGCAAAGAGTCAGACACGACTGAATGCCTGAACTGAACTGAGACGAATGTGGTTACTCTTTCACCATTTTATGTTTACTAGTCAAGTTTCTTTGATGCTTTCCATAGTCTTCTAGGGTTGCTAATCTATACTGAACACTCTCATTGCTTAATTACCTTACTTTTTTTTTTTTTTTTTTAACTTCCAGTCTTCATTTGATGCCAGACCCCTCAATACTGCTTTGGACTTTGGGTTATCATCTCTTCCCAAATTATTATTTTCTAATTATTTGGCTAGCCATTGGAGATGTGACTCCAGTTTGCTTTCTTTCCTTGTAAACCAAAATTAGTTTTTTCTTTTCAAGTCATCCATTCGGCTGGTTTCACTGCTGCTGGAAAAGTCTTCTTTTAACCTGTACAAAGTAGTTATTTTTTCTGTACTTAGGATCACATCCATTCCTACTTTCCTAAGACCCAGCTACTGGAATTATTGCTGGCAGGAAGCCTTCAGCTGTTCCTACCTATGGTGACTGCCTCTGTTCTAGACATCCTCCTAGCCCCAAATTATACCAATTTCTAGGCCAGCTCACGCCTAATAACTGATTTGTGTGGGAATAAGATGACCTAGCCACCTTAGCCTAATTTAGGACAATTGTTAAAGGTTATTATACCTATAGGATTTCCAGTAAAGTTGGCTGAAACTATTATTGGGTCTGTGTCACAGCTGATGTCTCCATCTGGAAAATTCAACTTCTTTCCACAGAGTCTATCCTGTGGTTAATCTTTAATAAACATCCTATCTTCTTTCATCTTAGAGGCTGTTTAATGCAGGAGCTCATCATATCAATATCAATACAACATAACTAGAGCTTCCCTAGTGGCTCTGACATTAAAGAAGCCACCTGCAGTGGAGGAGACTTGGGTTGGATCCCTGAATTGGGAAGATCCCTGGAAAAAGAAATGGCTACTCACTCCAGTACTCTTGCCTGGAGAATTTCATGGACAGAGGAGTCTGGTGGGCTATGCTCATTGGAAAAGACCATGATGCTGGGAAAGGTTGAAGGCAGGAAGAGAAAGAGGAGACAGAGGATGAGATGGTTGGATGGCATCACTGACTCAATGGATATGAGATTGAGCAAACTCTGGGAGATGATGAAGCACAGGGAAGCCTGGTGTGTTGCAGTCAATGGGGTCATAAAGAGTTGGACACGACTTAATGACTGAACAACAACATAATTAATTCATTATCTTATGTCTCCCCTGGGATTTTGAGTTCTTCATCTTTATGGGGTTTCTTCTAGTAGTATTTGCATATATTCAAGTCAATTTTATATTCCAATGATAATGATAAAAATCTCTCTCAACTTCATACCATAGTAATCTCTCTCTTAATTTTGATCAGACATGGTATAATGCTTGAGCTGTTGTCCACATCATCTATCTGCATTATTTATTTTAATCTCACTGCCTCCTTAATACATTGCCATATGTTTGCAAAATGTCATTTCACAAAAACTACTTTTGTCAAGATTCACAATTATTCTGAATCCTATATTCACTTTCTATTTACTGTATTTGAATTTGACTTTTAAGCACAATTTTTTTTTTCTCTCAAAACCATCTTAATTTTAGCATCAGGAGTACCTTTCATTTGATTTCTACTCTGTATCTCCAGCTATTCCTTTTCTGTCCTTTTTAGGGTTCTCCTTTAATGATTCTGATCAGTAATTACAATGTAGTAACTCTACATCACCAAGCAGTTCTCGAACACCAGCTGCTTATCCCATAATTCAAATCAATTTTGACATTGTCTATCTGAAGATATCATCAGATCCCACAGATTAAGGTTTCAATCCTAAAAGACTGCCCACTCCTTTCACTTCAGATGCCAATCACAAGCTCAGATTGTCACTGTCAATGTGCTACCTGACTGGATACAGACAAGAAGTTCCCATGATCTCCTCCTAAGTTTCCATAAATTTGCTACAGCAGATCACACAACACAAAGGAACATTTACTTCCTAGATTGTTCCTAGAAAAGGAACAATCAGATGGAAGAGACGCATAGGGTAAAGTACAGGGAAAAGGCATAAAACTGTCATGATCTCTTCAAGCACTCCCCTCTCCCTATATGTTTACTAACCTGAAAGCTCTCCAAACCCTATCTTTCGGATATTTATGAAAGCACTTCACAGGCATGATTTACTGATTAAATCACTGAGTACTGGTCACGGAATTCAATCTCTTCTCCTTTCCTCCCGAAAGGTCAGAAGGTGGGACTGAAAGTTTCAACCATCTAATCACAGAGTGTTGTCTCTCGTGGAAAACTGCCCACATCATTAAGTTATCAGGCACTTTCCAAAGTTGCCTTCTTAACAACAAAGAACATCTTTAAGCTCTCAAGAATCTTTAAGCTCTTTAACAATCTTGAAGCTCTTTAAGAATCCAAAGTGTTTGGTGTTTTTACCAGAAACAGGGGTGAAGGCCAAATACACATTTCTCACTGTAAATCACAATATCATACCCTTCTTCTTCCCAGTAATTGATGTTGTTGCTCTTGACCCATTCTGTGCTTGGCTTAATTCTCATTCTTTATATTGTTTTTGAATCATTTATTTACCTAACTTCAGAAGACTACATGGATACTATTGTTGACCTTAAACAAATAGACTGTCAAGATGTTAATTCAACATGGATGGGTTCCATAAAATAAAATTCAGGTTGGACTGTGAGACTGGGGTTACCAGATACAAGTTATTATATATAGAATGGATAAACCAGAAGGTCCTATTGTACAGCAAGGGGACAATATTCAGTATCCTGTAGTAAATAACAATAGAAAGTAATGAAACAGAACAGTAATGAAACAGAAAGTAATGAAAAAGAACATTTAAAAATAAACTAAAATCATATTTTATGGTAAGACAAAAAATTTTAAACATAAAACTTAAACACAAAATTTTCTTTGCCCATTTGGGCCTGCACCCTCCCCTTTAGCATACTGTGCATCTGCAGTAATCAGAACTACTTAGGAGACAACATTCCTCCTTAAGCTCATAAAGTGTCACAGCTCCTTAGGAGATAGTCTTCCTGCTTAATCTTGTAAGGGACCAGGATGACCCATAATCCACTACTCGCTTTGTATGCTTAGGTATGGATTGTGTAAATTCTCAATAATACATCATTGGACCTATAACTCTTTGTCTCGAAAACTTGTGTAACTGTGCTTTGACCTCAAACAGAAAGAATAACCCTCTGAGCTTTCTAAAACACTATGTTATAATCCTCAAGTTGACCTGAAAAAAAAAAAATGTTTCATTTCTTTTTTAGATAGACTTTTAATTAACTTTTTTCACCGGCAGACTTATTTGGGATCAGCAGATAACTGCAATCAGGGTCTGTAACAATAGTTATGTATAAGTTCCCATACTTCAAAGGAAGAAGAACATTCTTACAGAGGAGAAAAAGAATTTGGGAGGGCTATAGTCGAGTCAATAACTTCACTGAATTCAGTCTTCGCCAGAAAAGAAGAGGAGCCTTTCTTCTTCCTGTTGGACATTCTTTGAAGAACATGAGAGCACCTTCTTCTGGCCTCCTGACTCTACTTAACTGAAAGTATCAGTCGCTCAGTCATGTCCGATTCTTTGCGACCCCATGGGCTGTAGCCCACCAGGCTCTTCTGTCCATGGGAATTCTCCAGGCAAGAATACTGGAGTGGTTAGCCATTCCCTTCTCCAGGGGATTTTCCCAACCCGGGGATCGAACCTGGGTCTCCCACATTACAGGCAGACTCTTTACCATCTGAGCCATCAAGGAAGCCATTTACTCAAGGTTGAGATATTTGTTTATTAAATTTTTACACTATATTTCACAGCAATCAATACTCGATAAGTTAAAGCATAATAGAGAAGTTTAACCTTTATGGGGAATTTAAACTACAGAGAGAATTTAGGGAAGTTATTTTCAAAAGATATAATAGCATAACATTTTCTAGAAATGAAAATAGTCTTCATATATAACACTCACATGTCAAAATAGTATTTTGAAAAACATAAGTTAGAGAAATAAATCTTAAAATATTAGAAGATAAAAAATAAATTGCAAAGTACTTCCAAAAAAAAAGGTTACACTGACAGTGTATTTCAGATCAACTACATACATGCAAGAAGTCAGTGGTATACATATTCTAATGGCCATGGGGTGGGGAGGCAAACAACTGAGTCTAAACTGTGTCTGAACAATGGAGATGAAAAATCTCAGACAAGTATTATTAGAAGTTGTCTTGTTTTTTTGTACCTTAAATATTTGGAACTATTGGATCTGTTGATACATAATTTATACCAAGTTTAGAAAGCTTTTAGTCATAATTACTCAAATAATATTTTCAGTTTCTCCACTCTGTCTTCTTTGGGGTTTGCTATTACACATAACGGAGAAGGCAATGGCACCCCACTCCAGTGCTCTTGCCTGGAAAATCCCATAGACGGAGGAGCCTGGTAGGCTACAGTCCATGGGGTCTCGAAGAGTTGGACATGAGTGAGCGACTTCACTTTCACTTTTCACTTTCATGCATTGGAGAAGGAAATGGCAACCCACTCCAGTGTTCTTGCTTGGAGAATCCCAGGGATGGGGGAGCCTGGTGGGCTGCCATCTATGGGGTCACACAGAGTTGGACACGACTGAAGAGACTTAGCAGCAGCAGCAGAATCATTACACATACATTAGGCTGCTTCAAGTTTTCCAGCAGTCAACTGAAGTTCTATTAATCTTTTTAGTCTTTTTTTTTTTCTTTTTGTTTCATTTGGATAGTTCCTATTGCTGTTCCTTAATGCCACTAATATTATCTGGTGTACTTTTCATCACATGCATCACAATTTTTATCTGCACAAGTTCAATGTGGTTCATATTTTATTTTCTATATCTCTACTTACCTTTTTGAGGATATGAAATATAATACTTACACAAAATATTTTAAATACTTTGCTAATTATAGCATCTGTGTTAATTCTTGGACTGTTTATATTGCTTTTTCTACTCATTATGGGTTATACTTTCCTATTTCTTTGGTAGTCTTTATATTGCACTGCAAACACATTTTTTTTGTTGTTTGTTTGTATTACCCTAGTTACATGCTGGATATTTGTATAATTCTATAAATACTCTGAGTTTGTTCTGGGATACATTTAAGGTACTTAGAGGTAGATCCTTTCAAGCCTTGCTTTTAAGATTTGCTATAAAGGACAAGATCAGTGTTTAGTTTAGAGCTTACTATTCTTTACAATTAAGGCAAGAGTCTTCTAAGTATTCTACCAAGTGCTCAGTAATTTACTAAATTTTCCAGTTCAGTCCTTTGGGAATAGGTGTTATTCTCAGCTCTGTGTGAGTACCAGATACTTTTAATTCTTTCAGATTGTTTTCCCCAACGTTAAAAAGTTGTCTTGAGTCCTTGTGCCAATCAATACCCTACTGAATATTTGAGGGGGACCCTCTGCAGATCTCCAGAGTTCTCTGTCTGTAAAGCTCTTTCCTCTCTGATATATTATCCCACAATTTTAGCTACCCTCATATCCTGGAATCTCAAGTCCACCTCTTTAATTCAGGATATTGATTTTCTCTGCCCTCCTCCACCCCTGCCACCTGGAAAATCAAAGCAGTAAGCTTAGGCAATTATAAGATTCACCTTATCTATGTCTTATCTCTCAGAAATCACTGTTCTTCACTGCCTGATGTTCAATATCTTAAAAATTGTTGTTTCAGACATTTTGTCAGGATATTTCATTATTTCAGGAAAGAAGTTAAATTTGCCCCATATTATTTCTAAGTGGCTGACAACCGAAGTCCTGGATAACATCTAAGAGTGATATTTGCTAATTCTTCTTATATTGATTTACTAGGTGATATTGTCTGAATAATTTCCATTAAGATCATATGTTATTTGTCCTACTGAGAAAATTTGTCTAGAGTTGAAAATGTCAGTAGCTCGATACTTTATATAAATTAAATATATGTATATTATATATATGATTATATTTGTGGTTAGAGGAATAGCATGTGAATATCATCAATAAGAAACAATTTATGCACTAAACTTGATAGTTTATCCTGTAAAATGTTAAACTGAATTTCAAAATATTTGTTTATTGAGGAAAAAACTCAAAGTTTTGACATGTCTAGTTAGAATATTTGGCTGTGAGAGTATATATGTATATCTATGTATAGATATCATATAAACATTTCATTATATTTATAATTCATTACATACATTTATATCCTCCTGTAGTCAGAATGGACTGATTAAATTTTAATTAATCTTGAAGAGAAGACTACTGAGCTATTTATTACTCTTCAGATTATTGTACAAGATTCAGAAAAAAATTAAACAATTTCCACAAAAACAATTTTCCCTGTGGTTTTATTTTTCAATTTAATGATAAATCAAATTTACTATTTAAAAAAATCACTGTGTGAGATTTGACAGAAAATGACACAATTCTGCAAAGCAATTATCCTTTAATTTAGAAGGTAAATAAATTAAAAAAATAAAATCTAAAAACTGAAAGGTGAATATTAAAGGGTACTAAAATAAATAAAAATCAGTAAAAATATGTATTCCATATATATTATTTTTGAATCTCTTTCATGAGTATCTGTGTCTACTGATGTTCCTGTGGTATTGTTTTTGATGTTCAGGACTAACTTCTTTCACTGAAAAGTGTAATATCTGTTATAAAAATTATGCTTACTTTTATATATACCTTTGACACAATATTCTTTAGGTGCTTATGTTTTCAAAAGATACTATTAATAGCTTGCTAATGATAGCAAATTTAATTTTTCTAGAGAAACAATGTATTTTCTCGTAAGTATGTAGACATGCACTTAAGAACTGCCACATCTAAAACATGCATTTAAAATAGCACTATATTTTTGTGCTCCAAATTTTACCTAATTATATTTTCTTTGCCTGAACAATATTATCAAATATACTTACCATTAAGCAAATCTTCTGTTAGCTTCTGAGAAGCAGAAAAGCACAACCGTTTAACCAGGATGCACTCTCCTAAGAAAGGTATTAAGGTTATATTCTGTAGAAGTCACTAAAATTTACTTATTTTCCAGCTTGTCACTGATGTAATCCATTTCAAAAAAGGGGAATACTGACAAAGGGAGAAGACAGTCATTACTTTGTTTTTGTAATTTTTTTTTACAACATAGTATTTCTTTATATTCTCAGAATTGGATTACATGTTTCAAACGTCATTCAATTTTTTTAATCACTAAGAAAATAAACTTTCTAGACTTTTAGCAGTGATCCTCGATGCCAGAGTAAATGGAACTATATCAAAGTTTTTGTGTATATAATTTAGAAATCTAGCATTCTATTCATACTTAGTCAAACAAGTAGAACCAAAATGTCATAAATTTTTTAGCTAGGCAAAAATTCATAACTTTTCTAAAATATATATATATATATATATATATATATATATTATACATACTATTTACTGGGGCTTCCCAGGTAGCACCATGGTAAAAACTTTTCCTGCCAATGCAGGAGATGAGGGTTTGATCCCTGGGTCAGGAAGATCCCCTGGAATAGGAAATGGCAACCCACTCCAGTATTCTTGCCTGGAAAATCCCATGGACAGAGAAGCCTGACGGGCTATAGTCCATGGGGTCACAAAGAATCGAACATGACTGAGTGACTAAGCGTGCGCGCGCGCACACACACACACACACACACACACACACACACACATCGATATGTACGATCCTATTACTGTTTTCTTGTTTGGGGATTATTTTCTGTGGATCTTTTCCTTTTCTTGTATTTCCTTTCTTTTCTTCCTCTCATGTATTTTCTTCTCCTTTTGTAAGTTACTTTAGCATTTTTCATAAAGCTGGTTTGGTGGTGCTGAATTCTCTTAACTTCTGCTTGTCTGGAAAGCTTTTGATTTCTCCATCAAATCTGAAGCAAAGTCTTGCTGGATAGAGTATTCTTGGTTGTAGGTTCTTCCCTTTCATCACTTTAAAGGGAATGTGCTATTCCCTTTTGGCTTACAGAGTTTCTGCTGAGAAATCAGTTGATAACCTTATGGGAGTTCACTTGCATGTTATTTGTTATTTTCCCCTTGTTGCTTTTAATATTCTATCTTTGTGTTTAATTTTTGCAGTTTGATTACTGTGCATCTCGGTGTGTTCTTCCTTGTTTCCATCCTGCTTGCAACTCTGTGCTTCCTGGACTTGGTGGACTGCTTCCTTTCCCAAGTTACAGAGTGTTGCTGTGCTACCCTCAGTCGTGTCTGACTCTCTGCAACCCATGGACTATTGCCCACCAGGATCCTCTGCCCACAGAATTTTCTACGCAAGAATACCAGAGTGCACTACCATTTACTACACCATGGGATCTTCCTGACCCAGGGATCGAACCCGTGTCTCTTGCGTCTCCTGCATTGCAAGTGAATTCTTTACCACTGTGCCACCTGGGAAGCCCTGATGTGATGGAAGTTCCCAGCTATTATCTCTTCAAATAATTTTTCAGGTCCTTTCTCTCTCTCTTCTCCTTCTAGGACCCCTACAATGAGAATGTTGGTGCATTTTATGTTGTCCCAGATGTCCCTTATGCCATCTTCATTTTTCTTTTTTTTTCTTTTTCTTTTTTCTATATTCTGTTTTGGGGCAGTAATTCCCACCATTCTGTCTTCCATGTCAATTATCTGTTCTTCTGCCTCAGTATTTTGCTATTGATTCCTCCCAGTGTATTGTTCATCTCTGTTTGGCCTGAGGCAACCCAACCCTTGACTCTACAGGCTCTATGGTAGGGCTAATGGTGACCTTCAAGAGGGCTCATGCCAAGAGGCACGTCCCAGGAATTCTGCCGCCAGTGATTCCCATCTCCGCAGGGAGCCACTGCTGACCCACACCTCCACAGGAGACCCTCCAATACTAGCAGGTAGGTCTGGTTCAGTCTCCTGTGGCGTCACTGTTCCTTTCCCCTGGGTCCTGGTGCATGTAACATTTTGTTTGTGCCCTCCAAGAGGGCACAGACTGGAGTCTGTTTCCCCCAGTCCTGCAGAAGTCCTATAATCAAATCCTGCTGGCCTTCAAACTCAGATTCCCTGGGGATTCCTAGTCTCTTTGCTGGATCCCCAGGTTGGGAAGCCTGACCTGGGACACTGAACCTTCACAACAGTGGGAGAACTATTTTGGTATTATTGTTCTCCAATTTGTGGGTCACCCACCTGGCGGGTATGGGATTTGATTTCATTGTTATTACTCCCTCCAACTGTCTCGTTGCTGCTTCTCCTTTGTCTTTGACTTGGGGCATCTTTTTATGGTGGGTTCCAGCGTTCTCCTGTTGATGGCTGTTCAACAGCTAGTTTGAATTTTGGTGTTCTCACAGGAGGAGATGAACACATGTCCTTCTACTCCGCCATCTTAAACCAATCTCTCAAATTTATTTTTTAGCATTCTTTATCAAAACAAGTATAGATAAACTATACAACTACTCACTGTCACAGAATATTTTATTCTCTGTATGTTTTGATATGTAGTAGATGTCATATGTGACTCACTATCACATATTATTATTATAAAACAGATGTCTTATGCTGCATAGTATATCATATTCAGTATGAAAGATACTCCTAGAGGTCATCCAAAAAACACTTTTGCTCTCTCTGGGCCACAGATGGCTATTTTCATTACTTAGACATCTTACCGTACATCATCCATTCCAATCCCTGAAGGTCCTATTCCAGTTACATGTGCTTACACATCAGGAAAAGCTACATTAAAAAGAGATAATAACTTAAGATGGTAACTATGACATTTGTCACAAATATCTTTATGCAGGGAAATACTGGGGCTTCCCTGGTAGCTCAGTTGGTAAAGAACTTGCCTGCAATGCAGGAAACTCCTGTTTGATTCCTGGGTCAGGAAGATCCTCCGGGAGAAAGGATAGGTTACCACTTCAGTATTCATGGACCTCCCTGGTGGTTTAGATGGTAAAGAATCTGCCTGCAATGTGGGAGACCTGGATTCGATCCCTGGGTGTGGAAGATCTCCTAGAGGAGGGAATGGAAACCCACTCCAGCATTCTTGCCTGGAAAATCCCCATGGACAGGCGAGCCTGGTAAACTACAAGTCCACAGGATCACAGAGTCCAATATGACTGAGCAGCTAAGCACAGCACAGACAGGGAAATATGGATGGTAAAACACTCTCTCAAAGAAATATTAACAAAATCAAAATTAATAAATTTTATTTAACTATGAAAGTTAGACTTCATAAAACAATATTATATTGAGATTATAGGAAGTGGTGATAAGGCCATGACAGGCCAGAGTAGTATCTCATGGAAACTACTCTTTTGAACCATTGTGGTTGTGAAAGGGCCTTTTGTGGAAATATTTAATACCTTTACTATTGCTTTTGTTTTGGAAAAGTAAATCTATTAAAACTTATTCAGCCAAAATTAGATACCACTACATACTCATTAGATGTAAAACAACAAAAAAAAGTAAGAAGTGTTGGCAAGAATGTGGGGAAGCCAGAATCCTTGTGCACTGCTGTTGAGAATGTACAATAGCATAGCCACTGTAGAAAACAGGATGGTGCTTCTGAAAATAATTAGAATTACTACTGGATTCAGCAGTTCCACTTCTTGTTATGTGCTCTAAAGAACTGAAAGCAGAGGCTTAACCAATTTTCATTGCAGCACTATTCACCAAAGCCAAAAGATGGGACCAATCCACATGTCTGTCAATAAACAAATGGATAAACAAAATGTGATGTATACATACAATGCAATGACATTTAAAAATGAATAAAATTCTGCTCCATTGTACAATATGAATGATATTGAAGAAATTATGCTAAATGAAATGAAAGTTAGTCATAAAAGGACAAATATTGTATGATTGCACCTATATATGGTACCTAAGGGCTTCCCTTGTGGCTCAGCTGGTAAAGAATCTGCCTGCAATATGGGAGACCTGGGTTTGATCCCTGGGTTGAGAATGTCCCTTGGAAAAGGGAAAAGCTACCCACACCAGTATGCTGGTCTGAAGAATTTCATGGACTGTATAGTCCATGGGGTTGTAAAGAGACAGACACGACTAAGCAACTTTCACTTTCACTTTTCACGGTACCTTAAATAATCAAATTTCCTTTTTTCAGGGGATCTTTCTGATCCAGGAATTGAACCCAGATCTCCTGCACTGTAGGCAGATTCTTTACCAAGTGAGTTATCAGGGAAGGCCAAAATAATCAAATTCATAGAGTTAGAAGGTAGCATGGTGGTTACCAGGGGTTAGAGGAAGGGAGGAATGGGGAATATATAATGGGTACAGATTTTCTGTTTGGGATAATAAAAGAATTTTTGGAGACAGTGGTGATGACTGCACAACAATATGAAGGTACTTAATACCACTGAACTGCATACTTAAAAGTAGTTACATGGTAAATTTTACATTATGTATATTTTACCACATTAAGAAAAAGAAGCTTACAGGACTTTCCACATTCTGTCACAGTTGTTATAATTAGCTATTATCATTTAGAAACTCCAGGTATTATATAACATTACCTTTAAAGTATAAATTTCAAAACCTAATTAACAGCAACTGTTTAAGGACAGCACACGGACCTTTAGCTGAGCAATGCATGCATTGAAATTAGGTCTATTTTACTGAATAGCTAGGGAAGATTAACATAATAAATTATTTTTCACACCAAATAAAAAATAAATCATTCTGGCCTTTACCAAGATTCCTATATCTAGGCTTCCATCATCAAAATGCTTTTGCCAACTGGGCAGAATTTAAATATATGTTAAAATAACTTTAAATAAAACTTTAAAATAAAATTAAATATATATATTTAATGTTAAAATAAAATAATAATGTTAAAATAAAATAAAGTTAATATAAATAAATAAATATTAATATTTAAATATTAATATATTCAAATATATTAAAATTATAGATTTAATTTATATATATATATTTGGACCCATATCTCTTGCATCTTCTGCATTGGCAGACAGATTCTTTACCATTATTCCATTTGGGAAGTGCCCTCTCTCTCTCAGAGATGGGTTGGGATGATTCCTTGGAGTAGGAAATGGCAGCCCACTCCAGTATTCTTGCCTGCAGAATCCCCATGGATGGAGAGAGGAACCTGGCAGGCTACAGTCCATAGGGTTACAAAAAAGCTGGACACAACTGAGAGGCTGAGCACGTGCACACACATGCACACACATGCATACTTTTCTTCTAAAATAACAGTGCTGGTAATGATATGCAAGGTTATCATATCAAGCTATTTCCATTTTTTAACATTATACCACCTCAAACAAGAGAACTTTTAGACATATTGAAGTATACAGGGCCAGGTAAAATGTCACAACTTTTCTTCTGAAACTTTTTGCAGTTGTGCGTTTCTCTAGCTGCTGATTTACAAATGTTGTCAGGATCGGACAGTTCTCGTTTATCTTCGCTGAGGCACAGCAGAGCCAACCACTATGTTTTAGTAGGAAATTATGTGGACCTTTTATCTCAGTTTATCTAAGGAATAAAGAGGATTGGTTCAGCAAAATGTAGGATTTTATAAAAAGAAGAGTTAAGCTTGGGACGATATATAAGGATGGTATAATATGGACGCACAAGGAGACAATGTTTTCAAATAACAGCAGTGTCATTTGTCAGTGTCAGATGAAATAAATTTCCGAGGACGTGTCAGCATTTTAATTTATATTTAGGCATATAGGGGTGGTAAGTAATTATTTACAGACTCTAGTAAGCTCAAATAGGTTTAAGGACATCATAGGGAATCTAGCTAGAAAATTATATTATGTAACCATGTCCTGAAGAAATTAAGTGAAACAGCACAGATAGTAATCAGCTGTCTTACAGCACACAGTGTTCTTTTGTGAACTGCCTTCCATTCTTTACAATCTATAAATCCTCTTTCAAAAGTCAAAATAAGCTCAATTTGTTTCTCTAGCAGAAATCTTATAAAGGTCTCTACTGCCTAGAGAAGATTTCTGCCTCTTAGAATGGCATATGGGGAAGTTCTTTAATGCTGTGTACTTATGAAAATCTAGCCTCCTTCCCCTCTCTTCTTGATACCCTCTCTTCCTCTCCTTTTCTTTTTCACATATGGTATCAAACTTGTAACCCTAAATATCATACTTTCTTCCCAAACTCTATGCCATTTCACATATTACTCTTCTACTAGGATGTGGTAGGCATCTCTGCTTAGTAAGATATGAGAGGGTACTATTTCTGGTCAATTACTACTATTGTAGGCATCTAGCAGACAAATTAGCTATTTCCAGTATGTCTGCCTTGGGTGTTGAGGCCTTTAAGTAATTCAGTAAACTTATTTTGGTTACTTGAATTTCTTAAAATTTAATCAATATACGTGCAGATAAATGTGTTCATCATAAATATAACACTTTCTGAATTCTGACACTTCAGGCAAACCCTTTGAAACTTTGTAACTAAACTTCATTTAAATAAATTGGGGTGCACGTGTCTCTTTCAGATCTGGTTTCCTCAGTGTGTATGCCCAGAAGTGGTATTGCTGGGTCATATGGCAGTTCTATTTCCAGTTTTTTAAGAAATCTCCACACTGTTCTCCATAGCAGCTGTACTAGTTTGCATTCCCACCAACAGTGTAAGAGGGTTCCCTTTTCTCCACAACCTCTCCAGCATTTACTGCTTGTAGACTTTTGGATAGCAGCCATCCTGACTGGCGTGTAATGGTGCCTCATTGTGGTTTTGATTTGCATTTCTCTGATAATGAGTGATGTTGAACATCTTTTCATGTGTTTGTTAGCCATCTGTATGTCTTCTTTGGAGAAATGTCTGTTTAGATCTTTGGCCCATTTTTTGATTGGGTCATTTATTTTTCTGGAATTGAGCTGCAGAGAGTTGCCTGTATATTTTTGAGATTAATCCTTTGTCTGTTGCTTTGTTTGCTATTATTTTCTCCCAATCTGAGGGCTGTCTTTTCACCTTGCTTATAGTTTCCTTTGTTGTGCAAAAGCTTTTAAGTTTCATTAGGTCCCATTTGTTTACTTTTGCTTTTATTTCCAATATTCTGGGAGGTGGGTCATAGAGGATCCTGCTGTGATTTATGTCAGAGAGTGTTTTGCCTATGTTCTCCTCTAGGAGTTTTATAGTTTCTGGTCTTACATTTAGATCTTTAATCCATTGCACGTCCACCCCAATGTTCACTGCAGCACTGTTTATAATAGCCAGGACATGGAAGCAACCTAGATGCCCATCAGCAGATGAATGGATAAGGAAGCTGTGGTACATATAACCCATGGAATATTACTCAGCCATTAAAAAGAATTCATTTGAATCAGTTCTAATGAGATGGATGAAACTGGAGCCCATCATACAGAGTGAAGTAAGACAGAAAGATAAACACCAATACAGTATACTAACACATATATATGGAATTTAGAAAGATGGTAACGATAACCCTATATGCAAGACAGAAAAAGAGACACAGATGTATAGAACAGACTTTTGGACTCTGTGGGAAAAGGCGAGGGTGGGATGTTTCGAGAGAACAGCATCGAAACATGTATATTATCAAGGGTGAAACAGATCACCAGCCCAGGCTGGATGCATGAGACAAGTGCTCGGGGCTGGTGCACTGGGAAGACTCAGAGGGATCAGGTAGAGAGGGAGGTGGGAGGGGGGATTGGGATGGGGAATACATGTAAATCCATGGCTGATTCATGTCAATGTATGGCAAAAACCACTATAATATTGTAAAGTAATTAGCCTCCAACTAATAAAAATAAATGGAAAAAATAAAAATCCTCAAAATACATCTCAAAAAAAAAAAAAAAAAAAAAAAAAAAAAAACCCACATCAGAATGGTAGCAAGTAACTGGAAAGAAAGCCAATAGTTAATATTTTGTCAGCAGATAGAGGTCTTAGTGGAACTAAGGGGGTAATATGACCTCTGCTCAGGACAGATACGGTTAGCTCCATGGGAGAAGATAGCTTCAAAAATCACTTTAAGTCAAAACTTGGGGTTGAGATAAGCCAAAGTGCTGCCTACCTGGCCCCTGATGTGTGACTCTGCCACGACAACTGCAGTAAACACAGGAGGTTCCCAGGGCTTCCAAGACATCGGGACTCATAGGTGTGCCCTCAACAAACCACAAAACCACAAGACAAATACTACTGTAACATCTAATAGTACAGATATTTTACCCTAGAGATGAAATTATATGTGATATATTATTTAATCTGGCTTCCCAGGTGGCACTAGTGGTAAAAACCTACCTGCCAATGCAGGAGACGTAAGAGATTCAAGTTAGATCTCTGGTTTGGGAAGATCCTTGGAGCAGGAAATGGCAACCCACTCCAGGATTCTCACCTGAGAAATCACATGGACAGAGGGATTCTAGTGGGCTACATATAGTTCATAGGGTCGCAAAGAGTCAGACATGACTGAAGCTATGTAGCACATATTTAATCTGGCAGGTTTTGTTCAAAATTATGGATATAAGAGTCACTGACTTTTTAAAAATAATTATAATTGTTTTATTCACACTAATATATTAAATTGTATCAGTTTTATTATTTAAAGTGATTATCAAGAAATTTATTTCATTACAGGAACCTTTATTTACAACTATTTCCCCAAGTAGGAAATCGGGATCCCAAAATATTATAACAAAATATTTGTAATTAAATTTCTATATGTATGTGGAGTATAATTATAGGTGAAAACTCCTCATATAAGCAATTCTGTAGAATAATCAGTGGAGAAGTTAAAGCTATGCACCGTACACCTCTCAAAACACGATGAAGCTACAGAAACTTGAGACAGCTGCACAATGACTGCTCAGATTTTAGTACGGCTTTAAAAGAAGCTTAAAGACGTCTACTGGGTTTATCAAGTAACAGCTTCCTTTAGAAGCCACGGATAAATAACTCATACCAATCTAATTTATACACTTCAATTATAATCATGCATTATTAAATGTGCCAATGTTTAGATTTTAGATTATACAACTCAAATGATGAAATGATCAAAACCAATAAACATTTCTCGGCCTCATTTGGGAGCTCTTTTTTAGTTTTCTACAATCTTTACAACGTAAATGCATTAGAGCCAGTAATTTGGCTTTGTGGAACTTTAAAATGCTGCTGAACTTACAAGTGATCCATGACACTGAACACCTGAAAAAGGTGCGTGACATCCACACCACGAATAGCGTGCTTGCTGCTGCTGCTGCTAAGTCACTTCAGTCGTGTCCGACTCCGTGCGACCCCATAGACGGCAGCCCACCAGGCTCCCCCGTCACTGGGATTCTCCAGGCAAGGACACTGGAGTGGGGTGCCATTGCCTTCTCCAATGCGTGAAAATGAAGTCACTCAGTCGTGTCCGACTCTTAGCGACCCCATGGACTGCAGCCCACCAGGCTCCTCCATCCATTGGAGTTTCTGGGTGAGAGTACTGGAGTGGGTTGCCATTGCCTTCTCCGGAAGTGTGGTTATGTATTTCCAAATAAAATTTAGAGATAGAAGATGTTGCAAAAAGAAAAAGCCAGCAATCTACATCTAGATTATTTTCTCATAACTAGGTTATTTTAATACTACTGCAAATTATGAATTTGGAGTCAAATTTTGACTGAAAAATTTCCTCATTCACACACATATACCTTTTCATTGGTATTAAATTTATGTCTTTCTAATATAAATATTAGAGACAGAGAAACACAGAGACAGAGACGGATTTATCCAGAAATTCTGATTATTTCAGGCTCATTTTCCATAGGCTTCCTGGTGACCCAGAGGTTAAAGCGTCTGCCTGCAATGCAGCAGTCCCAGGTTCGATCCCTGGGTCAGGAAGATGCCCTGGAGAAGGAAATGGCAACCCACCCCAGTACTCTTGCTTGGAGAATCCCATGGAGGGAGGAGCCTGGTAGGTTACAGTCCACGGGGTCGCAAAGAGTCGGACAGGACTGAGCGACTTCACATTCACTTTTCACTTTTCCATAAGGAAGGATCATATGAATAAGCAAAATTGATCAGGAATGTTTCTGACTCACCTTTATAACACTTCATTAGACGGGTCCATATTTCTAAGAACACAATGCATTTTACATTCTAAACAAAGGACTGGCTTTTAAGATACAATTTAACTGTTCCAAACTTTATACGTTAATTATGATTTCCAACATGAAGTGATTATTTGTTTTCCTAACAGCACTGGCACATTTAAAAACTGCATTTGTAATGTTTTAAACAACACTAATTGGTTATATATTGTAGCTGTTTTTCAAATTCTTTGGTAACCAGATGTTTATTCTGGAGCTGGCTTTATTTACAGCCACTTTTTCTATGGTTTGTCTCTCTCGCTTGAGACATTTCCTTAATGGAGATTTGAGAAGTCGATAAGAAAACTGCAGAGGCTATTGAATTTAATGGTCAATCACCTGGTGCGGCTTGATCACTGCGACCTTCTCACCCCAATACACCTCTCTTGAAAGGAGACATCTGTGTTGCTTATCCTCTCCCCAGAGACATGCAGGAATTTACCTGATTCACTTTTTCACTCCAACACTGTAGTGTTTGAGTGTTTTGCTCAACACTCATGTGTGTTCTTAGTTTGACATTGTGTAAATATTGTGTAATGTGTAATGTGACATTGTGTAATGTGATCAAAGTTTGACCTTGTGTAAAATGATTTTCCCTTCAGAAATATGGAGTTGTTCAACTACTTGTCCTTTACTTATTTAAATAAATCAGATGACTTGGATTCTTCTGGTCTTGACATTACCATGTTTTATTACTTTACTGTAAGAATTACACATTGGAATATTTGCACAATATTTGAAAATGACATTGGTGATTTCACTAGTATGTTGTAAAATACATAGTACAATTGTACATTTATACATAGAGTTTAGTTTGGCTAGGTATTAAGAATCATATTTAATTAATCATTTAATGACTGCTCCCTAAGAATACTTTCCAGAAGTATTTGGCTCAGCAAATCATTAGATAGTCAACAAATTCTAATGAGAGAAAATGGAGAATATTCTTATTTCTAAAACTCAGAAGCTACTGAACAATCCTTGGTAATTCCAGTTGTTGTTGATATGTATATGCATGATTTCTAAGGAACTGTCAAACTCTAAAGCAGATGTATGATTTTACACTCCCATCATCAATGTCTGAACATTTCAGTTCCGCCACATCTTTGCCAGAATGATGTATTGTCGGTCTTCTATGTTGTAAACCAGTAACTTATATTGAACAGTTATAATAAGGACAATTCATTCATTTTATAAGGTCTAGTATGCATCTTATGTGACTAAATGCAATTCTCTTTTTGCTAGTGTTAATGGATTATAAGAGTTCTTAGTAAATATTAAGTCCCTTTTCAAATGCATGGTTTGGAAATATTTTCTTTCAGCTTATGGGTTTTTGTTTTTTGTTTTACTTTCTTAATGATGCATCTTGTAGAGTATTCAGACTTTTGATATGCCTAACATTACTTTTAAAATATATACAGTATTCTTGCTGTCCTAAGAAAATTTGTCTAGCTCAAAATCACAAGTATTTCTCCTACATTTTCTTTTAAAGGCATTAGAATTTTAGCTCTCAAACTACTTTGATAAATATGTGAGCATAGTTGTTAATACTTATCCTTTACTGTCACTTTTAAATGTTATGGGGTTATTAGTGATGGACACTCCCATCTTGAGATTAGTATTTTTTTCTTTTTTCACATTTTCTCTTGGTTATCCTGACTTGATTTTTAAAATAAATGTTACTGATCTTATCAAAAGAACTAGCTTTGTGCTTCATTGATTTACAGTTTTCATTTCATTTATTTCTGCTCTAAATCTAATTCTTTTTTCTGTTTGTTTTAGGCTTAAATTTCCCTTATTTTTCTTCTTCTAACTGGCTAAGATAGGAGAGTAGATTGTTGATTTTAGATTTGTCTTCTTTTATAATACACACATTCAATGCTATAAATTCCCTCTAGGAAATGACTTCACAGCATTTCACAAACTCTGTATTTTCATTTTCTTCAAAATATTTTTTAAACTCTTTTGAGATTCCTTCTTTGATCCTGATGCTATTTGGAAGTGTGTTTTTCACTCTCCAAATATTTTGATATTTTATGTTAATGCAAACAACAATCTATAACTGAATTCAATTTTATTTGCTATTCCATTGTAGTCTGAGAATATAATTTGTGTAATTTCTATTCATTAAAATTTGTTTAGGTGTATTTTATTGGTCCATAATGTGATCTATCTTAGTGAGCCACTCAAACTTTATTTTGGTTAGCATTAGCATATTACCTCTTTCTTCATGTCTGTACGATCTGTGCCCTTATATTTAAAGAGGGTTTCTTGCACAAAGTATATAGTTGGGATTGTTGTTTTAACTACTCTAAGAGTCTCTGGTTTTTGTTTGTTATATTTGGACCATTTACATTTAAAGCAATTAATTATATAGTCTAACCAATATTTACCATGTTTGTAACTCTTTTCTATTTGTTATACTCGTTCTTTGATATTTCTGTTTCTTAATATTCTCAATGTTTTCTAACTTTTGAGCTTTCAAATGAGCATTTTATATTAGTCGATTTTCTCTAGTCCATTAGCATATCAATTAATTATACCTATTTTAAATTACTGATTATCCTGGAGTTTGTAATATACACTAATAAATAACCTAAATCCACTTTCAAATAACAAATAACAATAAAATCCACTTTCAAATAGCTTTAGTGACAGGGTAAGTAGTTTTTCAAAGAGAATTTATAATTCCATCCTCCCTCCCATTATAACATTGCTGTCATTCAATCTAGTTTTCTTCATGTTAAAAACACTCAAATATTGATAGCATTATTATTATAGATAAACAGGTATTTATTAGATCAAATAAGAATAAGAAAAATTAAATATTTTCTTTTACTTTCATGTCTGACACTCTTTATGTAGATCTAAATTTTTGATCCATATAATTTTAATTTACCCTGAAAAACTTTCAATATTTCTTGCAAGCCAGGCCTGGTGGCAACAATCTCCCTAGGTTTTTTTGTCTGAAAACATTTTTAATTCCCCTTAACTTCTAAAATATAATTTCACAGGATAAGGAATTCTAGGTTTCCTTTTATTATTTTTTTCTTTCAATGCTTTACATATTTTACTCACCTTTCTGTTTGTATGTTTTGTGATAAAGAATCAGATATAAATCTCATTCTTGTTCCTCCTAGATGAGATGTCTTTTCAACTCAGGATTCCTTTGAGATTTTCTTTGATCTACAATTTGAATAGATATGCCAAATGATGAATATTTTTGGTAGTTACTCTGCTCAGTATTTGCTGAAGCTATAGATGTCAGAGACTTCAGTTTCCTCTAGTGTTCCTGTCCAATCCTCTGTTGTTATGTTGGAATTTTCCTAAGAATGAAATCCTAAGAAATCCTTCTTAAATGAAGATTGTGTCTTGCAGATCTTTCAGCTGTGATTCTGTTATACTCCAGCCTTGTTGAAATGAATAATGGTAGCGTGTGCAGAGGGAAACTGTTCTATATCTTATGATCACTTCTGTCTTTTGGTGGGCCTGGGTCCCCAGACTGTGACTTTCGCAAGTATCTTTCAGCTTTTTTCCCCTTATTCTTACATAAAATAGGAAAGGAAGGCTGGGGAGTATGGGGGATGTGGCTGAAGCCATATAATTACTCCTTCCCCTGTTAAAACTCTCTAGTAACATAGTTTCCCCTGCAGTGGTAGTCTTTGCCATGGAGAATCCTCCAGGAATATTTTATTTTCCTTTTCCTCTGCCCAAAACATGAGGGCATTTACTGGATCAACATGAAAAACTGGTAGGATTCCTGGAGGTTAACATCTACAAAAACTTGGACTATGGTCCCAGGAGTTTTTCTCAAGCGAGTTCACACTCAGTCTCACCAGTTAGTTTGTTGAAATGACTGTATGTGTTCCTTCCAGTTTAAGACTTCAGAGGCTTCTGTTCCAGGTAAATTGATAAAGACTGGTAATAACTATATTTGCCTGCCTCCCTAAAGTACTGTTTATAATTTTTCCACTGACTTCCAATCTCTGATGAGTCTAACAAAAGTCACTGCTTTTCACATTGCTCAGCTATTTTTCTATAATGATGGCATGATGACTTCCAAGTATTATATAGGTTGGAGCTAAAATTGGAAGTCCTACAATCACATTTTAATATAAAGAGAGTATTTCACAAGTTATAAAGACAAAAGTTGTAATTTATTCTGCATGGTACATATCTAAAGACACTAGGAATGGATAAAAACTTATCAAGCAATAATCACAAATTTATAAATCAATTATTTGATGAAAGTTAGTTCCTCTAATTACTTGTTCATTTTTTTTCTTTACTTTTCGCACAGTTTTCAGCATGAATCTGAATTATACTGTTGAATAATTCAAATGGAAAAAGCACTGTAAAAGGCAGCTTTGTAAAGAATAATTTCAAATATGCAAGGTAGATAATAGCTTAGGAGTAATCGAGGTTTGCTTTTTCCCTATATATTATGTTATTACTTTATTTCTTAATTAACTGTGGTGCTTTTGAAATAGGGTTGAATTCTCAAGCATCAGAACTGATATTCCTGATTATATTCAGAAAACAAAGACACAATTTTCTAGCAGTGTAAACAATATTCTCTTCTACTTTATTCAACTTTATTCAACTTGTTCTCTTCTACTTTATTCAACCTGGGATACCTCTAAGGGTGTTACTGGCATGTGAAAATACTGAGTCTGGTCATCTGCTAGATTTAATAAGTCTTTTGAGTTCTTTCTTTGAAACAGGTGCTTGCTTTCTGCAGTTTTAAAAATGGTGTCTACAACAGTCAAATTGAGAATAAAGTTATTTGGGAAGTGTAACAGTGAGGACTTGACATGGATTGAAGAATGGCTATATACAAGACAGAAAAAGTCACAGATGTATAGAACAGACTTTTGGACTCTGTGGGAGAAGGCGAGGGTGGGATGATCTGAGAGAATAGCATTGAAATATGCATATTATCAATTGTGAAACAGATCGCCAGTCCAGGTTTGATGCATGAGACAAGTGCTCAGGGCTGGGGCACTAGGATGACCCAGAGGGATGGGATGGGGAGGGAAGTGGAAGGGGGGTTCAGGATGGGGAACACATGTAAATCCATGGCTGATTCATATCAATGTATGGCAAAAACCACTACAATATTGTAAAGTAATTAGCCTCCAACTAATATAGATAAATGAAAAAAAAAAAAAAAGAAAATAACATGACCATTAACGTGAAGAGTTTATTCAATGTTCTTTCATCATAACTTTTCATCAGAGATAAAGTGATCTCTTTACTAGTGAAAGTCATGACTTATTTGTCAGTGCAATTTCACTTATGAATGTAAGCTTTTCAAATTACTTTACATCTTAATAAATGTTGATACATAAAATTCAGGGTATGGATTCTCAAGGGTTCTAAATGTCATCATTCTTAAAAACCAACCCTTTAAATTATTTTCTCTACATAATCTATTATACCCATGAGACTCTGCCCTGCTAACTTCCATAGTATTCTATAACTTCCACATCTTTGCAAACATATAGGACCCAAACCAGGGTCTCTGAGAGCTGGAAAGTAATGCATTATTTTAATGAGTGTATATCCTATAAAATAAATGTTTCAGCTCATATTAATTTTAGATCATATTAATTCTAGACTAACAGAAAAACCTATCCCATTAGAGTTCTATCATTGTTTGAGGAAAGAAAAATAATATAATGAAATGTGTTCAGTACATGGTCTCTATTCTTAATCACTTGAAAACTAAATCTAAATTCATTTAAAAAATAAATAAATCTAAATTCATATAAACTTGGTTTATTCCTATAGTGTAAACATCCATGCTCCAGGACTCCATGATCTCTTGGAAAGCATTTTCTGCCTCCTGCTGGTTTTAGAACCATTTTCCCAGCAAAAAGTTCTAGAGATGCTTTGAATATGTGGTAGTCAGTTGGCCAAGAGGTCAGGTGAATATGGCAGATAAGGCAAATCTTCATAGCCAAATTCGTTTAACTTCTGAAGCACTGGTTGTGGGATGTGTGGTCGGGCACTGTCGTGGAAAAGAATTGGGTCCATTCTGTTGACAAATGCCAAGATGCAGGTGTTGCAGTTTTCAGTGGATCTCACTGACTTGCTGAGTATACTTCTCAGATATAATGATTTTGCCAGGATTCAGATAGCTGTAGTGGATCAGATGGGCAGCAGACCACCAAACAGTGACCATGACCTTGTCTTTTCTTGGTGCAAGTTTGGCTTTGAGAAGTGCTTTGAAGCTTCTTCTTGGTCCAACCACTGAGCTGGTCACTGCCAGTTGTTGTATAAAATTCACTTTTCATCATACAGCACAATCTGATTGAGAAATGGTTCATTGTTGTGAGAACAAGAGGAAGACGATACTTCGAAACAATAATTTTTCTGATTTGCGGTCAGCTCATGAGGCACCCTCTTATGAGTTTTTTCACCTTCCCAATTTGCTTCAAATGCCAAAAGACCAGAATGCTGGACATTGGCTTCTTTGGCAACTTCTTGTGTAGTTGTAAGAGAATCAGCTTCGATTATCATCTCAGTTGGCCGTTGTCAACTTCCAATGAATGGTCACTGAGCTCCTCATCATCAAGGCTCTCATCTCCTTTGCAAAACTTCTTGAACCACCACTGCACTGTATATTCATTAGCTATTCCTGGACCAAATGAGTTGTTGGTGTTGCGAGTTGTGTCTGCTGCTTTAAGACCCATTTTGAGCTCGAATAAGAAAACTGCTTGACAATAAATGCTGGAGAGGGTGTGGAGAAAAGGGAACCCTCTTACACTGTTGGTGGGAATGCAAACTAGTACAGCCACTATGGAAAACAGTGTGGAGATTTCTTAAAAAACTGGAAATAGAACTGCCATATGACCCAGCAATCCCACTTCTGGGCATACACACTGAGGAATCCAGATCTGAAAGAGACACGTACACCCCAATGTTCATCGCAGCACTGTTTATAATAGCCAGGACATGGAAGCAACCTAGATGCCCATCAGCAGATGAATGGATAAGGAAGCTGTGGTACATATACACCATGGAATATTACTCAGCCGTTAAAAAGAATTCATTTGAATCAGTTCTAATGAGATGGATTAAACTGGAGCCCATTATACAGAGTGAAGTAAGCCAGAAAGATAAAGAACATTACAGTATACTAACACATATATATGGAATTTAGATAGATGGTGGTGATAACCCTATATGCAAAACAGAAAAAGAAACACAGAAGTACAGAACAGAGTTTTGAACTCTGTGGGAGAAGGTGAGGGTGGGATGTTTCAAAAGAACAGCATGTTTAATATCTATGGTGAAACAGATCACCAGCCCAGGTGGGATGCATGAGTCAAGTGCTCGGGCCTGGTGGGCTGGGAAGACCGGGAGGAATCGGGTGGAGAGGGAGGTGGGAGGGGGGATCGGGATGGGGTATACGTGTAACTCTATGGCTGATTCATATCAATGAATGACAAAACCCACTGAAAAATAAAAAAAAAAAAAGAAAGAAAAAAGAAAACTGCTTGAATTTTCTTTTTGTCTAACATCTAAAATAAATGTCTAACAACTAAATATATTTAATCTAAAATAAACATAAAATAAACAGCAAGTAATAAGTCCTTAGCAAAAAACATAAAGCAAGAAATGCATATTAAAATGATGTGTAACATAACCACATTTATTTAACAATGTATATACCTTATACATGAATGTATATACCAATATCAAATAGCAAAATTCAAGAGTAGAGTGCAAAACCACAATTACCTTTGCACCAACTTAAATAACACTTGTGAAAGTTGCTCAGTTGTGTCCGACTCTTTGTGACCCCATGGACTATAGAGTCCATGGAATTCTCCAGGCCAGAATACTGGAGTGGGTAGCCTTTCCCTTCTCCAGGGGATCTTCCCAACCCAGGGATCAAACCCAGGTCTCCTGCATTGCAGGCAGACTCCTTACCAGCTGAGCCACAAGGGAAGCCCATTTGGCATATCTCAAATTTTTTAAAATTTTCTATATATCTCAAAATATTTACATGTACACTATTTAATTTTATGGTAATTTTAAAGTTAGATGAAAATTTTCTTTAAAATTGTGGGATTAAGAAAATTTATAATTGGTATAGTGGCATTTTTCTATTAATAATCAGAAAAGGAACACATTTTATATGACTATATTATGATAAATACCAGAGATAAAACAGTGAATAAACTCTGCTCCATGTCCTGATTCTTATCTCTTAATTCTGTTATTTCTCTTATCTCTTATCTCTTATTTCTGTTATAGGAACCACAGTAGAGATTTTTGACCAGCTCATTTTTCACTGAAATTATTAATATCTCACTTCAAGGAAAACCCTATATGCTTTCTCCTCATGAAATTCCTGACTTAAAAACTGGTATTAACAATTATTTTCCTTTCAATCTATCTTTATGTCTATCGACATATCATCCAATTTTTCATATTTGCATTTTCCTCTTATCAACAATTATGTATTGATTTGAGGCATGTGCTCTAGCGACTACAAATAGTAATTGTAACCAATTATGATGTCAAAGAGATTACAGTTTTGGTTGAGAGATACAAAGTGTGTAATTTATTCTTTAGAAATATGCTAAAAGTGAGGAGCAGTTTATTTCTACAATTTTGTGAATATCACCTAAACTTACATAAAAGAAATGAAAATAAATGATTATGGGTCCCTAAAAATTGAAGAGCATACTTTGAGTAGTGCTATGAAAGGTTTTTTTGAGACATTTAAGTTTAGAGACACACAGGAGGTAGACACCTTTTTTTCAACTTTAATATAGATTTTGATCTTTCAGTCAATATTTGCTCACTGCATAGAACTATTGTGTCCTTTAATCAACTATGTCTGTAAGAAAACCCAACTTATCCTGTGTGTATCTCTTTTACTCTCACACTACTACCACACTCACACTTCTGACACCAATTGTGTGAGACCGTTTTCCCCACACCAGCAAGAAATTATCTGTGACACTGGCTGGGTGTCCTACAATTTAACTGAATTCTGACATTATCTACCTGAAGATGAAATCAGATCCCACAAGCTGAGGGTTCAGTCCTATGAGACGGCTCTCCATTTCAGAGGCCAACCACAAGTAGTAGGTCTCTAGATTACCCAGAACTTCTATCCAATTTGGCTACAAACCTGAAGTTCCCATGATTTTCTCCCCCTTAAATTTGATTACTTGCTAGTACAGTTCACGGATTCAAGGAAAGACTTATGTTTACCAATTTATTACATAGTTTTATATAGTAAAAATGGATATGATGAATGATAAAGAAGAACAGATGAAGAGATACACCGCAGGAGGCCTGGGAGGGTAAGCGTATAGTAGCTTCTATTCCCATGGATTTGAGGTGCACCACCCTCCTTGTAGGTGGACGTGTTCACCAATCTGGAAGCTCTCCAAATCCTGTAAGTTGGGGATTTTTATAGAGGCTTCATCACATAGGCAGGATTGATCATTAACCTTTTGCTAGTTTTTCTCCCCTCTCTAGAGAACTGGGGTGGAGCTGAAAATTCTAAGACTCTAATTACAGTTTAGGCTTCGCTGGTGGCTCAATGGTAAAGAATCTGCCTGCAATGCAGGAGATGCAGGAGACATGGGTTCAATCCCTGGGTATGTAAGATGCCCTGGAGGAGGGCATGGCAGCCCACTCCAGTATTCTTACAGAATCCAATGGACAGAGGAGCCTGGCGAGCTACAGACCATGGGGCTGCAAAGAGTCAAACATGACCAAGAACGCATGGAAGCAGAATTTGCCCTTTCTGGTGACAAGCCCTCATCCAGGAACACACCCAGTGTCACCACATGAAAACAAAAGACACAGCCACCACTCAGGAAATTCCAAAAGATATAGAAGCTCAGTGTAAGTAACTTGGGATCAAAAATCAAATATTAGAACAAAAGATGCTCCTAGTGCTTCACTTAGGAAATTACAAGAGTTTAAAGAGCTCAGTTACAGGAATCAGGTGCAGAGACCAATGAATATATTTTCTATTACTTTACAACATCTAACATCAATTTTACCTGAAAGTAAAAGCCAATATGAAAAAGTAAAAGCCTTTTAGAGATGTGATCATCTATAAATACTCCATTTTAATATTAGCTTAACCTCAGATAGAAGGGAAGAGGAAGAAAAAATAATCGTGTGGTACAACAGAAAAAAGAACAAAACACAGTTCTAAAAAAAGGTAATGATGTTATGTGAATGTCATTTTCTCTGTAATGTGATGTTCTCATTTATTGCTGTTTGTATTTTCTATTTCATGTGGTTTGAGAGAATCAGAAGAGATAATATATTTTAGGTTTAGAAACACTTTTGCTATTTTTGAATTTATCATTTATCTTTCCCCCTGTACTCTATTGTACTGGCAAAAATCATGAAATAACTTCATTCAAAGTAGAAAAATACACTGAAAATATGGCATCTTGTTGTCATTCTTCATATCCTATTGTCATCTATGATGACTAAGTACTGGGGCATATGGGATAATGCATCTACCAAAAAATCAAATAAAAAAATCAATAGTAAAATTCTTCCTTTTGGAATTGAGAGGACTCTAAGGATAAATGGGACATAGAGCTTATCAATTAATTTTATTTTATTTTGCTAGAATGATGCATGTTGAATGAAATGTCACTGTGTAAGAAATGACCATTCTATAAGCAGTACAATTTCCTTCACCTTTTATTTTTTAGAAAATAATTGAAGTCACTTTTCTCTGTGACCAATCCTTCTTTCAGAGTGAGGATTAAAATGTTATTCCATTGTTCACCTTCATGAAAGCAGTTGTCATGCACATTTATAGCAAAGGCCAGAAAGGAAATGGAATATTTCAATACCATGGAGAGTTTCATACTCTGAAGACAGCCATCAACCATTATATTATGTAAGCAAATCTACTTTCCTTTAAAAATCTGTTGGAAATGATGGTATATCCTTTATTTTATCACTATATTGGCATTATAATTGTATTTGCCTTACTTTATGAGATGAACATATTAACATATTTCTAAATTACACAAGAGGTAACATAATACTTGAAGAAAATTCAAATTAATAAATCAGTCATTATAATGCATAAAGCTAAGTACAAGTTAATGTATAAAATATGTTTTATATTGCTATTTGAAAAATGTTTACTAAGTCAAATCACTCTACAAAATATAAAGACATATAGTCTTGAATCAGGCTAACCAGAACTTTTTTACATCATGCACAAGTCAAAAGGGTATTTTAGAAACAGCTAAGATTAATTCTTCAGGTTTTTTTTTTCAATTTTATTAAAACACATGAAAAATATTAATAGTACTCACATGATGCTAGAAATTTTATCTCCATTTAGTCATAACATCCTTGTAATGTAGACATCAATCCATTAAGTGTGTAAAAGTGTGTGTTTATCTTGCTCAAAGTCAATACCTAGCTAGTATTCAAACTCAAATATGATCTGATACACCAGTAACTTTCATTCAAAAACTATTTATGGAATTGATACTATAGAGTTTAGCAGACACGTGAAAACAACATATGAGACCTATGAGATAATAAAGCATGCTGATCTATGCATAAAGATCTCAGAAGGAAAAGAAACAGTAAGGGGGATCAAAAAGTATTTAAAGAAATTATGGCTGAAAACTTCTGAAACCTAAAGAAATAAACAGATATCCAGGTACAGGAAACAATGAGGGTGTTAAACAAATGAACCGAAACAGACCTACACCAGCATATATTATAATTAAAATGGCAAAAGTGAAAGAGAAAATTCTAAAATGCAGCAGAGAAAACAAGAGTTAATTACAAAGGAACATTAAAAGGCTATCGGCTGATTTCTGTGCAGAACACTGCAATTCAGGAAGAATTCAAAAGATATATTCAAAAATCCTAAAAGGGAAAAGCCTGCAAGTAGGATAGTCTATCTAGTAAGATGATCATAAGATAAGGAGAGAGAAAAAACTTCTTAGACAAGCAAAAACTAAAAGAATACAGCAATATTAAATCTACTCTAAAGAAGTATATTAAAAAGTATTTTTAAACAGAAAAGAAGCAAGGATCAATGTTGTTGTACAGTCACTAAGTCACGTCCGATGCTTTAGGACCCTATGGACTGCAGTACGCTTCCCTGTCCTTCACTCTCTCCTGGAGTTTGCTCAAATTCATGTCCATTGAATTGGTGATGCCATCCAACCATCTCATCCTCTGTCACTCTCTTCTCTTCTCGCCATCAATCTTTTTCCAGCATCAGGGTCTTTTCCAATGAGTCGGCTCTCCTCATCAGATGGCCAAAGTATTGGAGTTTTAGCAGCAGCAGTCCTCCCAATGAATATTCAGGGTTGATTCCTTCAGGATGGACTGGTTTGATCTCCTTGCTTTCCAAGAGACTCCCAAGAGCCTTCTCCAGCACCACAGTTCAATAGTATTAATTCTTAGGTGCTCAGCCTTCTTCATCGTCCAACTCTTACACCCATATAAAACTACTGAAAAAACCATAAAACTGACTAGATGAAACTTTGTCAGCAAAGTGATGTCTCTGCTTTTTAAGATACTATCTAGGTTTGTCATAGCTTTTCTTCCAAGGAGAACTTTTTTTTTAATTTATTCATTTTTAATTGAAGATAATTGCTTAACAGTATTGTGTTGATTTCTGCCAAACATTAACATGAATCAGTCATAAGTATCCAAGCATCTTTTAATTTCATGGCTGCAATCACAATCCACAGTGATTCTGGAGCCCAAGAAAATTAAGTCTATCACTGTTTCCATTTTTTTCCCCCATCTATTTGCCATCAAGTGATGGGATTGGATGCTTTGCTCTTAGTTTTTTGAATGTTGAGTTTTAAGCCAGTTTTTTTTTTCTTTCTCTCCTTTCACCTTTATCAAGAGGCTTTTTAGTTTCTCTCCACCAAAAAAAAAACAAAAAAAAAACGATGCCCTTTTTTTATCACAGGGGACTGGAATGCTAAAGTAGGAAGGCAAGAGATACCTACAGTAACAGGCAAGTTTGGCCTTGGAGCACAACATGAAGCAGGGAAAAAGGTAAAAGAGTTTTTCCAAGAGAACACACTGCACTGGTCAAAGCAAACATTCCTTTTCAACAACACAAGGATCGAGAGGAAAAGAAAAATCACAAGAGAAAAAGCAAATATATAAAAGGATCATAGATCACTTAAATAAGCAAGTGTTGCTGTTCAGTTGCTAAGTCATGCAGAGCTCTGAGACTTTGTGGACTTAGCATGCCAGATTCTTTTGTCCTCTGCTATCACCTGAAGTTTGCTCAAATTCATGTCCATTGAGTTGGCAATGCTATCTAATGATCTAATTCTTTGCTGCCCTCTTCTCTTTTTGCTTCAATCCTTCCCAGCATCAGGGTCTTTTCTGGTATGTTGGCTCTTTGCATCAGGTGGCCAAGTATTGGAGCTTCAGCTTAAGCATCAAGTCCTTCCAATGAATATTCAGAGTTGATTTCCTTTAGGATGGACTGGTTTGATTCCTTGCTGTCCAATGGACTTTCAAGAGTCTTCTTCAGCATCACAATTTGAAAGCATTAATTCTTTGGCACTGTCTTCTTTATGGTCCAACTCTCACATCTATGCATGACTATTGAGAAAATCATAGCTTTGACTCCAATGACCTTTGTTGACAAAATGATGTCTCTGCTTTTTAGTGTGCTGTCTAGGTTTGTCATAGCTTTCAAGGAGAAAGTGGCTTTTAATTTCATGGTTGCAATGACCATCCACAGTGAATTTGGAGCCGAAGAAAATAAAGTCTGTTGCTGTTTCCACTTTGTCCCCTTCTATTTGTCATGAAGTGATTGGATTGGATGCCATGATCTTAGTTTTTACAATGCTGTTTCATGTCAGTTTTTTCACTTTCCTCCTTCACATTATCAAGAGGCTCTTTAGTTCCTCTTTGCTTTCTGCCATAAAAGTGATATTATCTCCATATCTGAGGTTGCTGGTATTTCTCCCAGCAATCTTGATTCCTGCTTGTGATACATCCATGCTGGTATTTCTCAAGAAGCACTCTGCATATAAGGTAAAAAAACAGGGTGACTAAACATGACTTTGTAGTACTCCTTTCCTGTTGCATAAGTCTGCTCTTTCATGTCCAGTCTAACTGTCGTTTCTTGACCCACATACAGGTTTCCCAGGAGGCAATTAAGGTAGTCTGGTATTCCTGCCTTTCGGTCTCTTTAATCATTTTCCACAGCTTTTTCTTTTCTTTCTTTCTTTCTTTCTTCTTCTTCTTTTTTTTTTTTTTTGTGATCCATACAGTCAAAGGCTTCACAGTAGTCAATGAAGCAGATGCTTTTCTGGGACTTCCTTGCTTTTTCCATGATCCAACAAATTTTGACAATTTGATCTCTGGTTCCACTGCCTTTTCTAACCCCAGCTTATGTGTCTATATGTTCTCAGTTCACATACTGCTGAAGCCTAGCTTGAAGGAATTTGAGCATAACCTTGTTAGCATGTGAAATAAGTACAATTCTACAGTGGTTGGAATATTCTTTGGCATTGCCCTTTTTGGGATTGGAATGAAATGACCTTTCAGTCCTGTGGCCACAGCTGAGTTTTCCAAATTTGCTGACATATTGAATATAGCACTTAAACAGCACCATCTTTTAGGATTTAAAATAGCTCAGCTGGAATTCCATCAGCTCCACTGGTTTTATTCACAGTAATGCTTCCTAAGGCCCACTTGAGTTCACACTTCAGTATGTCTGGCTCTAGGTGAGTGACACCATTGTGGTGGTTTTGGTCACTGCCTCCTGAACAATGTTAAGAACCTATATCCATAGTTCTTCAGGCGCTATACCAGATCTAATCTCTTGAATCTATCCATTACCTCCACTGTATAATCATAAGGGATTTGATTTAGATCATACCCATATGGCCTACTGGTTTTCCTTACTCTCTTCAATTTAAGCTTGAATGTTCCAATAAGGAGCTCATGATCTGAGCCACAGTCAGTTCCAAGTCTTGCTTTTGCTGACTGTATAGAGCTTCTACGTCTTTGTCTGAAAAGAACATCACCAATCTGATTTTGGTGTTGGACTCTCTGGTGATGTCCATTTGAAGAGCTGTTATTTTTGGATTGTTGCAAAAGGGTATATGCTATGATCAGCGTTCTCATGAAAAAATTCTGTCAGCCTTTGCTCTGCTTCATTTTTAATTTCAAGGGCAAACTTGCCTGTTATTCCAGGTATCTCTTAACTTTCTATTTTTGTATCCCAATGTCCTGTAATGAAAAGAATCTTTTTTCGGTATTAATTCTAGAAGGTGTTGTATATCTTCATAAAACCCATCAAATTCAGCTTCTTCAGCATCAGTATTTGGGGCATAGACTTAGATTACCATGATGTTGAATGATTTGCCTTGGAAATGAACCAAAATCATTCTGTTGTTTTTAAAACTGCACCCAAGTACTGCATTTTGGACTCTCTTATTGACTATAAGGGCTACTCCATTTCTTCTAAAGGATTCTTCCCCACAGTAGTAGGTATAATGGTCATCTGAATTAAATTCTCCCATTTACATCCATTTTAGTTCAATGACTCCTGAGGTGTCAATGTTCACCCCTTGCCATCTCCTACTCAACCACATCCAATTTAACTTAATTCATGAACCTAATATTCCATGTTCCATTGCAGTATTGTTCTTTATAGCATTAGACTTTACTTTCACCACCAGATACATTCACAGTTGAGCATCATTTTCACTTTGGCCTGGCCACTTTATTCTTCCTAGTGCTATTTGTAATTGCCCTTTGCTTTTCCCAGTAGTATATAGGGCACCTTCCATTCTGGGGGGCTCATCTTCAGGTGTCATATCTTTCTGTCTTTTCACACTGTCCATGGTGCTCTCCAGGAAAGCATACTGGAGTATGTTGCCATTTCCTACTCCAGTGGACCATGTTTTTTCAGAATTCTTCACTATAATCCATCCATCTTGGGTGGCCCTGCACAGTATGGATCATGGCTTCATTGAGTTACATAAGCCCCTTCATCATGACAAAGTTGTAATCCATGAAGGGAAAAATAAGCTAGTACAAAGAATTAAAATAAAAAATTAAAAAAATTGTGAAAGTAATTATAAATGAAATGAAAATATAAAATATAAAATAGGACATCAGAATCATAAAATGAGGAGGGGAGTAAGAAAATGACTTTTTGAATGTGTTTCAGCTCATATGACTACCAGTCTAAAGTAAGAAGATATAGTAATGTGCTAACATACTTGAAAACCAGGATAATTGCAAATCAAAATACATACAAAGAGATTCACAAAAACCCAAAAGAAGAGAACTCAAGCATAATATAAAAGAAAACCATCAAGCCAAAAAAGGAAATAGAAAACAAGAGGAATAAAGAAGAAATACAAAATAAACTGGGAAACTAGGTTTAAAATAGCAATAAATACATAGGTATCAATTATTACCTTAAATATCAATAGACTGAATGTGCTCATCAAAAGATACAAAGCTGCAGACTGGATAATAAAACAAGATCCTTCAACATGATACTTACAAAAGATCCACCTTAGAGTGAAGGACACACATAGACTGAAAGTAAAGGGATGGAAAAGGGTATTTCATGTAAAGGGAAATGCCAAGTAAAGGGGGTAAGTGATATTCATATCAGACAAAATAGGCTGTAAAACAAAGACATAAAAAAGGTAAACATGGACACTGTATAATGATAAAAGTGTTAGTTGCTCAGTCATGTCTGACTCTTTGAGACCCCATGGACTTGAGCCCGCCAGGCTCCTCTGTCCAAGGAATTCTCCAGGCAAGAATACTGGAGTGGGTTGCCATTCCCTTCTCCAGGGACCTTTCTGACCCAGGGATCAAACTCAGGTCTCCTGCATTGCAGGCAGATTCTTTACCATCTGAGCCATTTATAATCATTTATAATGATAAAAGAATTTTTATTTCATTTTATTTTTATATATTATATATAATCTACTATATGTATATATTATTTCATGTATTATAATGATAAAATGATTTCATTTATCATCATTTGTAATGATAAAAGGATCTATTCAAAACTCCCTGAAGATAAAATTCAGGCTTCACTGGGGAATCCTACCAAACATACTGTTATGCCCGATGTCCGAATCCCCGAGCGGGAAGAGAGAAGGCTTCCAAGACAATGCAACTCGCAAAAAGGGAAGTTTATTACTGACTCGAGCCAGGACTCTCTGCCGCAACCAATGCAGTGGTGCGGGTCAGAGAGCCCCGAGCCCAAGTTGTTACACAAATTTATAGGGTGAGCACACGCAGTTGGTAGTTGGTTTAAGCGGATTGGTTACAAGTTTGCAAAGCAATTTCATTGGTCAAAACTTTCACAGGGGTGGGACTTTCCTGGGGGTTTCTGCCCCGTTCCTAATTTCCTAATTGTTGAACAGCGGTCAGTATTAAGTGAAAGCTAATTGGTCCTAATTGGCAAACAGTGGTCAGTGTTAAGCGAAAGCTAATTGGTTGTATCCAGGTGGCCTGATAATCTTACCAAGTAGGAAGGCCTACTCCTAATCTACTTCTGCTCGCCTCACACATACAAACAGAAATTATATGGATCCTTCTCAAACTCTTCCAAAACATTAAAGAAAACACTCTCGAAGTCATTCTATAAAGCCACCATCACTCTGATACCAAAACCAAACAAAGCCATTACCAAAAAAGAAAACTAAGAACTAGAACAAATAATCATAAAATTTATATGAAACCACAAAAAGCAGAATTGCCAAAACAATCTTGAGGGAAAAGAACAAAGCTGGAGGTATGACTCTCCCAGAATTCAGACAATACAGAGCTACAGAAATCAAAACAGTATGCTATTGGCACAAAAACAGACATGGGTCAATGGAACAGAACAGCAAGCCCAGAAACAAATCCACACACCTATGGTCAACTAATCTTCAACAGAGGAGGCAAGAATATACAATGGAGAAAAGGCAGTCTCTTCAGCAGTGGTGTTGGAAAAATTGGACAGCTGCATGTAATAGTAACTCAATGAAATTTAAACACACCCTCATACACCCTTACATAAAACAGAAAATAAACTCAAAATGGCTTAAAGACTTAAATATAAGACATAATATCGCTGACATAAATTGTAACAATGTTTTCTTATGTCAGACTCCCAAGGCAAAATAAATAAATACAAAAATAAGGTTTTCACACAGCAAAGGAAACCATAAGCAACAATAAAGACAATTTATGTACTGGGAGAAAATGATTGCAAATGATATGACTGAGTGTGGCTTCATTTCCAAAATACTGCAAACAGCTCATATAACTCAATTACAAAAAAACAAACAACCTAATTAAAAACAAAAAATGGGCAGAAGACATACATAGACATTTATTTAAAGAAGACATGTGGATTGTCAACAGGCACATGAAAAGATGTTCAACACTGCTAATTATTAAGAAATGCAAATCAAACCTACAATGAAGTAGCACTTCATCACAAGTCAAAATGACCATCATCAAAAGGTCTACAAATAATAAATGCTAGAGAGGATACGGAACAAATGGAACCTCCTACATTGTTAGTGGGATTATAGAGTGGTGCAGCAACTATGGAGAACATAATGACGGTTCCTTGGAAATTAAAAACAGGGTTATCACATGATCCATCAATCCCACCCCTGGTTAGATATCCAGAATAGATGAAAACACTAATCAAAAAGACAGATGGACTTCAATGTTGAACACTGAAGTGACACTATTTACTATAGCCAAGACATGGAAGCAACTTAGGTGTCCATCTACATATGGATAGATAAAGACGTGGTATACATACTCTATAGTTGTTCAATCACCCAGTCATGTCTGACCCTGCAACCCCATGGACTGCAGTACACCAGGCCTCTCTCTCCTTCACCACCTCCTGGAGTTTGCCCAAGTTCATGTCCATTGCATCAGTGATGCCATCTAGCCCTCTCATCCTCTGTTGCCCTCTTCTCCTTCTGCCCTCAATCTTTCCCAGCATCAGGGGCTTTTCCAATGAATCAGCTGTTCGCAATCAGATGACCAAAATGCTGGAGTTTCAACTTCAGCATCAGTCCTTTCAACAAGTATTCAGGGTTGATTTCCCTTAAATTAAACGGTTTGATCTCCTTGCTGTCCAAGGGACTCTCAGGAGTGTTTTCCAGCACCAGAGTTCGAAGGCATCGAGTCTTTTCCAGCACCAAAGTTCGAAGGCATCAATTCTTCAGCGCTCTGTCTTTATGGTCCAGCTCTCAGAACCACATATGACCACTGGGAAGACCATAGCCTTGGCAATATGGACTACTGTCAGCAGAGTAATGTCTCTGCTTTTCAGCACACTGTCTAAGTTTGTCATAGCTTTCGTGCCAAGAAGCAAACATCTGATTTCATGGCTGCAGTCACCATCTGCAGTGGTTTTAGAACCCCAGAAGAGGAAATTTTCTCTTTTGTAATGGAATACTACTCAGCCATTAAAAATAATGAAATTTTGCTAAACTTCACATATGGAGTATCTCAAAAGACCAGTGCAAAATCAAGTAGTAAATGATGCAAATTGCCAAAAAATACATTTGAAAATTTAACGATTCAAATTTACTTTCAAATTTTCATCTTTGAGAATGTCCCACAATTAATTTGTATGATTAACTTTATTTTTTTCAATTAGAATCATCAAAATACTAATTTTATACTTTTGTTTCAGTAAGAATAGTGTTGTTAGATAAAATACAGAACTTTTTTATAAATTGAATTTAAGATAAAAAGTAGATATTTTTAAGTGTATGTTCCATGCAATATTTAAGACATGCTTAGAAGAGAAAAGTATTCATTGCCTACATGAATTTCAAATTTATCTGAGCCACTTCTGTTTCTATTTGCTAAATTTGTAAATCAGAGGGGCTGAAACTGAGACAATTTAATATTTACTCAAACATTTTAAAGTTAATTTGAAAATATATGCAAATGAACATCCATTTTTTTCTGTCTTTAGTATCAATCCTAGCAGTCTATTAACTACATAAAACTGTTCAACAGACTCTGGGGTGCTGTTAAAGTGCTATACTTAACATGTCAGAAAATTTGGAAAATTTAGCAGTGGCCATGGGACTGGAAAAGGTCAGTTTTCATATTAATCCCCCAAAAGGGCAATGCCAAAGAATGTTCAAACTACCATCCAGCTGTGTTAATTTCACATGCTAGCAAGGTAATACTCAAAATCCTTCAAGCTAGGCTTCAGCGGTAGTTGAACCAAGAACTTCCAGATGTACAAGCTGGACTTAGAAAAGGCAGAGGAACCAGAGACCAAACTGAAACGCCTGCTTTATCATAGAAAAAGCAAGGGAATTTCAGAAAAACATCAACTTCTGCTTCATTGACTACTCTGAAGACTTTGATTATGTGAATCACAACAAACTGCAGAAATTTCTTAAAGGGATGGGAATACCAGACCACCTTGCCTGTCGCTTGAGTGACCTATATGAAGATCAAGAAGCAACAGTTAGAACCGAACATGAAACAATGGATTGGTTCAAAATTGGGAAAGGAATACAACAAGGCTGTATATTGTTATTCTGCTTATTTAACTTACATACAAGGCTGGATGTGAAATACTAGGCTAGATAAATCTACAAGCTGGAATCAAGATAGTCAGGAGAAATATCAACAACCTCGGATAGGCAGATGATGCCACTCTAATGGCAGAAAGTGAAGAGGAACTACAGAACTTCTTAAGGAAAGAGACGAAAAGTAGGCTTAAAACTCAATATTCAAAAAACTAAAATCATGGCATCTGGTCACATCACTTCGATGCAAATAGAAGGGGAAAAAGTTGAAACAGCTACAGGCTCTATTTTCTTGGGTTCCAAAATTGCTGCAAATGTTAACTGCAGCCATGAAATTGAAAAATGCTTGCTCCTTGGAAGGAAAGCTATGACAAACCTAGACAGCATATTAAAAAGCGGAGACATCATTTTGCCACCAAAGGTCCTTATAATCAAAGCTCTGGTTTTTCCAGGAGTCATGTGTGGATGTGGTAGCTGGACCATAAAGAAGACTGAGCACCAAAGAATTGATGCCTTTGAATTGCAATGCTGGAAAAGACTCTTGAGAGTCCTTTGGACTGCAAGCAGATCAAATCAATCAATCCTAAAGAAAATCAACCCTAATTATGGAGAGACTTGTAGTGAAGCTGAAGCTCCAATCCTTTGGCCACCTGTTGTGAAGAGCCGACTCACTGGAAAAAGACCCTGATTCTGGGGAAGACAGATGGCAGGAGGAGAAGGGGGTGACAGAGGATGAGATGGTTAGATAGCATCACTGTCTCAATTTACATGAGTTTGAGCAAATTCTGAGATATAATAAAGGATAGGGAAGCCTGATGTGCTGCAATCCATGGGGTCACAGTCGGACATGACTTAGCAACTGAAAACAACAAAATAAACTATTTGGTAAATGGTGCTGAGGCAAAGTTTATATCCATGGAAACTGCATTTACCCTTCATTCTATGAAAAAAAAAATATTTTAAATGCTAAGCTGTGGAAAATCGAATTTTAGTTAGAAAAACTTGTAGATATTTCTATTTATCTTTGAGTTGGAAAATATTGTTAACAAATCTGTATCAAAAGGAATGAAAAAGTTTACAGTTTTGAGAGTATTAATATGAAAAGTATCATATTACTTTCATAGCACCAAAATAAGAATAATTGGGCAAGCCATTAGTGGATATTTGTAAGAAAATAAATTATATTTATATGCAAAACATATAAGCATCTCCATCATTTCAACTGATGAAAGCACAAACAAGTCAAGAAAATAATTGCCAAAAGTCATGAAGAAGCATTTTGCAGGAAAGAAATCACATGTGGCCCATAAACCTCAAAAAGGATGCTTGACATTGTAAATAATTTTTAAAACACATTAAAATTCACCACTTTATTCCCAGTAGCCTGTTAAAAAGTAAAAAGGCTGGCAATGCCAAATCTTGGCAAAAATATTGCAGACTCTTCTCAAAAGAGCATAAATTGATGCTACCATTTGTAATGGGTACTATGATCAAATTCTGAATCTATGCTTCAGATTATTCTTTTTTTATCAACTCTGATTGTTTTAGTTTAGGTTTAATAAAGTATGCACAGATATAAAGAATAAACTAATATATAAACTAGTATGAATATAAAAGTCTGCGTATGCATAAATCATACTGACTTCAGGATTGCAGTTTCCCTGGAGAATAAATGAGATCAAATGGGCTACAGGAAGTTCAAATATATCTGTATCTCTTTATATTTCTAAAATTCTTAAATTTCTAAAAATTCTTTTAAGTTTGAAAATACATTTTTAGGTGCATATTATTTCTAATAATAGTTAACTTTTTCAGCATTTACTATTTGGTTAGTTCTATGTTAAACACTTGGCGTCTATCATATAGTTTATATATATTTTGTTTCTGCTCAGTATTTAATAGGAACACATTTTAAAAAGCGAGTCATAAAAGATAATAAGAGGAAAGTGAGAATATTCTTCTTAGGCATTTATTTTTTAGCAAAATCTGCAAGACATTGACCTTTGTGACCCTTTGATCAAACTGATTGGCGACATTCGTTGATAGTGAACAGACGGTGTGGCAGAGTGCCCGGGATGTTGCTGGACCCTGAGGTTATTAGTACAGCCACGGAATCAGTTGAGAGCTGGTTAAGGCTTGTTAAACCTGGATGGTTGAAGAGTATATGTTCTACAGTTTCAGAGAAGATGCTGACTGATCTTTCAGAAAGTACAGTTCTCCAAACCAGACTACCTTAGGGAAATACCAGCCTGAATTAGAAAGAGAAATACAGATGTTTTTGATAAAAATATAAGTTCTATTGAATGATAATGTTGTTATAATGATAAGTTCTGTGGAACGAGAAATAATTTTATTACTATTAGTATGGATGTAACATGCAACGGTTATGGCCGCTAAGGTTTCTGCTAATGCGTCTTTAAGAAATAGATCAAAATATGTACATAGCAAAACAGATCTTTGTTAAATAAATTGTATTTGTGTGTTCAGTCACTCAGTGGTATCCAACTCTTTGTGACCTCATGGTCTGTAGCCCACCAGGCTCCTCTGTCCATGGAATTTTCCAGGCAAGAATACCACAGTGGGTTGCCATTTCCTTATTCAGGGAATCTTCCTGACCCAGGGATCAAACCTGCATCTCTTGCTCCTTCTGCATTGGCAGGTGGATTCCTTATCACTACACCGTCTCTTTCAGCATATCAGCATTTACATTGCACTTAATTTTAACACTATATATTATTTTTACCATCTTATTTTTGTTATCAATTTCCTTAGTATGACCTTTACAAAGTTTGTTAACTAGAAAAATAAAAATAACAAAATCGATTGAGTTCATTCAATGGATTAGAAGTTCTACTAGTATTCTTTAAATTTTAACACTATTCAACACAAATTTTAATGCTGCCCCCTTCACACTTCACAGATAAGAACACACAGGCTAAGCCGAAAATTACTGTTAAACAAAAGAAAAAGATGTCAATTCCAGAACCATCTTCATCAAATTCCATGATTTTTTTCATTACTTTTCAGTGACAGTCTCTTCATTGTGTAGAAAAGCACAAGCTAAATGGAGTTAAAATCTAAGACATTTGATTCTAAAGTACACTGTTTGTGTACAATTTCCTGTTTATCTCACATATGCTGCACAACATCCCTTTCTCTAAGAATCCCACATCAAAAGGTGCTTTGTAGTTTTGCCAAATAATGTCTGATATGGTTTTACCATTTGTTTGTCAAACAAGCATGAGAGGAATACATGACTTGTACAATTATTATAATTTTGTGAAGAAATTCAGAAGTATGCTCAGCTTGTTCAAGGCCAGAGAGCTAGTATATGTTCAGGATTTGAACCCAGAACTTTTGATTTCCAGAGCAAGTAAATTTCCACAACACTCAGGTGATTTTCTAACTTCAAAGACACGTAACATGCTTTGCATCTGACGAAAACACTAATGTCTTATTATTAGATTGATCATCTTATATCTGTGCTAACACTGTATCTTCTCTTTCTACCTCTTAGGCATCAAAAAGCTATATCTTTATTTATATTTTTACTTCTTATTTTGAAAAGTTTTAATTTGTAACTTATCTAAAAAGAACTGTGACTCAGATAAACAGTGCACAGCCTTTGTTAAAACTTGATGCAAGCTTGACAGAAAAGTTAGTCTCAACATTGTCTTTGCAAAGAAATACAATACTGAAAGGCATGCTATGATTAGGAAGAAATTTAGAAGACTGGAGATTCATCAGAGATCGATCAAATTACATGCAACGTAGTCGAAACTGTTAAATCATTGGGCATTACTGTCTCCCTTTTATTTCTACCTACCACCCACCATAGCCTCCTTACCTCTTCTTTAGCAAGCAGAGTCGATGAGATTCCACTGAGAACAGAGCTTTGATCCACTGACAGAAATCTTTTTTTTTTCCCTCAAGCAACAATATTTTGAAGGAAAAAAATAGAAAGAAAAGAGTTTCAATAAAGGCACACTTTATTTTACAGAGATATTTTCCTCATAGTCATTAAGAACATAACTTTACATCCACTGCAATAAGATGTATAATTGTAAAAACTGCCCCACAGAGTGCATTTTTAATACTAGGCATTTTAAAGTGTGTAACAATGTCAATGAACAGTTAAATGGAAATTCAGCACTCATGCTATCACACTTGAAGTTTAACTTTCCTTAGTTTCCTACCATTATTTTACTCACTAGACCAATATATTTAATTGTGAACTTAATATTTAAGTGTGAAGTTTCATTTATACTAAAATTGAAATTTTGTGAATTTTAAGAATACTACTTACTGTAGGATAATCTTTTATTGAGATAGGGTGAAACATAAATTCATATTTATATATTTGATAAACACTTATTTTGAAATTCACCATAGAAAAAAGAATTGTAGACCATAACTGTCCTGAATTAAAGAAATCATATTTAAATATTGCTAAAAGGATTTACATATTACATATGTACCAAGTAAGAAACACATCCAGACATCTGGTTGAGGAGAAAGCAGATATGGAATGGATACCAAAAGTTATAAATAGCAGGAGGTATACACACCTTATGAAAAATTACGAAATGAGGACAGTAGCAAATATTCTTTGTTATATAAATATTTGTGTTCATTAACCCTTTTTTCGCTGTCCTCTATCTCTACCATTTTGTGTAAAAGGTATATTTACAGTTTAGGACTTACCAGCAAGAAGCACATGTGGAATGCAGCGGGTAAAGAAGAGACCAGTATAGCTCCAGCAGTGGTAGCCAGGCAAATGGGCTTTAGACTATGGAAGGTTTCAACTTCCCGTGAATGCCACATTTTTTCCTTACATCTCACGTATTATATATATTTTTAACATCTCAGATTTAAAAAAAGAAATCTAGAAAGGTGACTTGCAGCTCACAATGAAGAGAAGATATACGCTGCTGCTGCTGCTAAGTCGCTTCAGTCGTGTCCAACTCTGTGCGACCCCATAGACGGCAGCCCACCAGGCTCCTCCGTCCCTGGGATTCTCCAGGCAAGGACACTGGAGTGGGTTGCCATTTCCTTCTCCAATGCATGAAAGTGAAAGTGAAAGTGAAGTCACTCAGTCGTGTCCCACTCTTAGCGACCCCATGGACTGCAGCCTACCAGGCTCCTCTGTCCATGGGATTTTCCAGGCAAGAATAAGATGAACGTTACAGAATGATCATTAAGTTGCTTGGTTCCTGGCTGGAGCGTTAGCTGTGTTGGCGTTGGCAGGTGGATGCTCCTTCGTCCAGAAAGCTGAGTCAGCCCTGTGTCAGCAGCCGGCGGCAGCGCCCCATCACGCTGGCCCTGGACAGGCTCCCAGGCTCCGAGAATACTGTCTGCTCGAAGGTGTGGCACTGCGTCACGAAGCTCCCTCTGCTTATCTCCTTGAGATGTCGGGGACGCTGTTAGTTTTCAAGATCAACGCCTGATGTCGCTTGAGGAGGGTCAGGGCCACCTGGAAGGTGACCTTGGAGCCCTCCGTGAACAGACTCTCCCAGAGGTGAAGCAACGCGGGCTGGAGGTTCACAGACAGGCAGACAAACCAGCGCAACACGCCCGGGCTCCGCCGCACGCCGCGCCTGTCCCTTCCTGGCCACCACCGCCAGCAGCTTGGTCTTCACCAGCTCCGGAGGACCTCCTGGCCTGTCTTCGGGCTCAGCATCGAGGGGCCGCAGTACTCTGGGAGTATTCCGTCCGCTGGGACGTCCAACAGTCACAGGATCAGATATCCCGCCATGAAGCTCACTCCCTGGCAGCCCACCCCGCGGCTGTGCGCGGGCTGCTCAGCAGCACGTGATCCAGGGTCCTCTGCAAGCAGGGGCCCGCGCCCTTCTGCAGCCTCACGCTGGCCGGGAAGGCCCCGTTCCTGTGTGTTCTGAGGGCCTCCTCCAGGCCGCCATGCCTCTCTCCTCAGGGAACACAGTGGTGGTGGCCGGGGTTCCGGTCCACCGGGGCCAAGGCTTCGTTCACCCCGACGCAGGCGCGGGCGCAGCGCTCCGGCGGGACGCCCTTCGGGATGCGGTGCGCCACTGTCGTCATCTTCTGGACCCCGCGGCTTCCCTTTAGAGGCGTGGACCATGTTATGGCCCTGCTGGTGGCACGGAACGGGTGGGGGAAAAAAATGTATGCATAGGATATTACATGTTTGGGAACTAAGACAGCAAATATTGATTTGAGAAGGCAGTGGTCTTAAATTTGAACTTGCGTTGGATTACCTGGGGGACTGCTAAAACATATATTGCTAAACCCAGCCTAGAGTTTCTGATTCAGTATGACTGGAGTGGGGTCTTAGTCATTGCACTTGCTAACAAGTTCTCACACTAGTGCTGCTTCTGGCGAACACAGTTTGAGACTCACTGGTGTAAAAACAGAAAACAATTGCATGATTGTGCTTCTTTTATGTTTTATGTAAACCTGAAATATGAAAAGTGCAAGTGAGGACACAGTGGCCTCCATAGCTTACAGTTCTGCTCTATAATTTGCCCTTACAAATGGCCTGTCAAGTTGGTTGTATGATCAACTATTTAAATATTGATGAGACATTTTTTCCGTCCCTGCCGTTCTTAGCTATACCAGCTTGGAACTGTAAGCAAATCATTTTGTCAGTTTTTGTGCAATGCACATTACTTTCTCTTTCTCCCCCTCACTGTATCTTCTTCCAATAATTTCCTGTAAAGCTTGCTGCTTACCTCTGACGGGAATAGCAGCAGCTCAGGTCATCCATCAAACCAGAGCCCTGTGTCAGCGGCTTCTCAAATGATATAAGGTGATTCTTATATGACATAACCATCAGAACGCCACAAAGAAGAAGTCACAGTTGTCAACTTGGGTCATAAACCACAGGAAATCTCAATGAGCCTTCTAGTACCTGCCAAGACTAGTATTAAAAAGACAGGAGGATGGAAAGATAGCATGGCCACTAATGACAGGTAAATATGTCTTTCAATATTATAATGCATACATTACAACATCTATATTATAGTTACTGTTGTTACAATTATGTCACCATTTTCCTGATCTCTAGAAATGGAATTTATATAAAGCATACTATTCTCAGAGGTAATTCACATGTGGAAAATACATTTTAAAATTTTAACTACAAATTTAAAAATCAAGTATTAAATTTAGATAAAGATAATAAAGATGTTTTTGTTTTGGGCTCACTGCCTAGGAACATATATTTCTGCCTATAAAATAGCCTTTGTTTTGAATTTTCCACCTCAACTATATTTGATAAATATTACTAGTCAAGTTTTATTTCATTGTAATTTGATAATCAAAGGGAATAAGATATTTGTCTTGCATTTTCTTCTGTTACATTTACCTGTTACTATTTTGTTTTTAATTTGGCATTATTTCCAGACTAGTTAAAGAAAGAAAAAATATCTAGGGTTTTTTGTTTGTTTGTTTGATTCCCTGGAGGTCATGTTTGCCCATGCTTTGTAAACATAAAGAACATGTTTTCAAAACCCGGTGGATTAGGTACTATGAAAGAAGACAGAAACAGAGAGAGAGAGACAGAGAGAGAAGGACAAGGGGAGGAGAGAGGAAGGAGGAAAGAAGGAAAGGAGGGAAGAAAAAATGAAAGGAAGGAAGGAAAAGAATATGAAAAACTCCCTTGACAAAAAGTAGTGCTGGGCAACACATAAATTATTAAAGCTGAAGAGAGTGAAACATGTGAAATGCAATTTTAATGTAAAAGTAGACACTTTCTGATATTTCTCCATGTTATCATAATGGGCAAGGAAAAGTGAGAGAGGAGGAGAGGGAAGCATGGGAGGAAAGGAGAAAGGGAGGACGGGAAAGACAAGTAAGAAAAGGAAGATAGAAAAAAACTTGCAATGACAAAAACCAGGATTGGGCAACATGTGAATTATTAAAGTTGAAGAGAGTGAAACACTTAGATCCGAAATGCAATTTTAATGTAAAAAGTAGACTCCTGAGATTTCTCTTTATTATTATAATGATCAAATGTAGATCAAACCTCTTTGTCTCTTAACTTTCCATATTTCTAATTTTTGCTGTGTTTGCTATTAAAGCTGTACAATTATCTGAGTATATTTTCAAAGTTTTAAATATATTTTGTTAGTGGTTGTTTTCTAATTTTTTTTTATTGTGACTTTAATCTCAAAAGGCTTTATATCCTTTATACTCCATATAGCATTTACATTTTTTTAGAATGTCATTCCTCTCAGATTATTTTTAGCATATTTGTTAGGGTTTTTTATTTGAATTGTTTTTTCTTCATTTATTACAATGCTTATTAATTCACTTATGTTCTTTATTTCTGAAATTATCTTTCTTATGATATTTTTCATGTGTATGAATATTTATTATCACTGATATTTATATTTAAGAGAGAAGAAATTGATAATTGGCTGGATTCCCTGGCAATCTGATTAGTAGGATCATTTCTTGATATATTTTTCCATAGGTGGTGCATCAAGAGAAGTAAGTTAAAATATGCTGTAGTGACAAGCATTTAGTGGCTTGACACAAAGGTTTATTCCTTGCTCGTGTTGAATTTCCATCAGGGGTTTGTGTCTATACTGTGTTTTAAATTGTCTTCACTTTGGAACTTGAGCTGCCACAGCACTTGATATTTGGATTTTTATTGATCATTATGGCAGAAAATGAACTCTAATGACTCTTCTGTCAACAGTTAAATGTTCCAATCTGGAAGTGGTGATGATTGTCTAGAACTAGTGACAGGGGCCACATTCAACCCCAAGAAGGCCACAGACTGCACTGCTATCATTTTCCCTTGAAAGTCAGAAGATTAAGATGGGGATTTATAATGGTCATTAATCACTACTATAGGTCAGAATTTGGTCAGAAACTCAACGTATGATAGAAAGTGGTATATTGATTCCTAGACTTCAATTTATGGTGCTCTGGGTGAGAGACTTCTGTGAGGAAATGAACTTTCTATGTGCCAGAATGAAGGTTTTTCTCTAGGAAACAAAATCTACACTAGATCCCTAATTTCCTCCAGATTCTTTAATCAACTGCATTAAAGAAAAATGAATTGCTAGTCTTACTCAATTCTCATTGCCTCAATTCTACATAATGAATAAATGGAAGAAAGGGATTGGAGGTGAGTTCTGTTTTCATCCCTAACTTTCATGCTTGCAGAATTTTGTACTTAATGAATCAGAGCCAAGACCACGTTAGACTATCAGTGTGAGGATTGCACTAATATTTCTCTTGCACGTCCTCAGAGCGTACATTAAACAGTAACCTTTTATGTGTTTCAGCCACTAAATATGCCCCATCTAACTTATGACTTGAAGAAATTTGCTGTTATAGGTCGATTCTAATCTGTTTTTACATTTTAGTCTCAATAATGTTTCAGGAGAGAGAGCCATATGTGTCCAGTATCTCTGCCTGAAAGGAGAAGCTTAAGTGTGGAGTGTTTTTATTTTTTTTGGTTTTGTTTTGTTATTTAATTGGTAAATAAGTATTTTATTTTAGAATAATTCAGTTTTATAAAACTTTTATGAAGACCGAAAGTTCCCATATACTCATAGCCAGTTTCTCCTATTAGCATTTTATTTTATTATAGTACATATATTTGACACAATAGGTGAACCAATATTAATATGTTATTGTTAACTGAAGTCCAGTATTTTAGGTGGATTTCCTTAGTTTTTTGCCTAATGTTCTTTTTGTCTGTTCTAGGATCCCATCCAGGATACCACGTTACATTTCATTGTTTTGGCTCCATGGACTCCTATTGGCTGTAACAGTTTCTCATATTTTCTTTGTCTTTGATAATCCTAGAAATCCTGAGAAATACTGACCAGATATTTTGTAAGGTGTCTCTCTCACATTTTTCCTGTTTTTTCATGGTTATACTGGAGTTCTTGAGGTGGATGTCACAGAGGTAAAGAAAGTATCATCTTCATCACAATATATCAAGAGTACATATTATCAATATGCAATCATTGTTGATGTTAGCCTTGGTCACCTGACTGGGTAATACTGGTTAATTTCCAACACAGTAAAGTTACTTTCTCCCCCTCTTTCCACACTCTTCTCTTTGGAAGCAAGTCACTCTGCACAACCTCACTTAAAGACTGGGGAGTTAATAATCACCATCATGAAGGTGAAATAACTACATGAATTTAGAATTACTTTGCATAAAATATTCCATCAATCATTTATATAAGTATGGACTAATTTTGACAAATACAGAGAGTAATTTCTGTATCATTATGGTCTTATTTCTTTGCTTTCTATTCTGTTCCTCTGATCTGGGCATGTGTGCCTGCTGTCGCTTCAGCTGTGTCTGACTCTTCACAGCCATATGAACTGTAACCCACCAGGCTCCTCTCCATGGGATTCTTCAGGCAAGAACACTGGAGTGGGTTGCCATTTCCTTCTCCAGGGGATCTTCCCAACCCAGGGATCGAACCTGCATCTCATGTCTCCTGCATTGGCAGGTGGATTCTTTATTACTAATGCCACCTGAGAAGCCCTCCATTGACCTAGGTGTCTATTATTTTGCTAATGCAACCTGTGTACTGTGACTTTACAGTAAATCTAAAATCTGATATTGTGAGTCATTCAGCTTTTTTATTTTTCAGTATTAAGTTATTCTAGGTCTTTTGTCCTTTTGTATATTTTAGACAGGCTTCCCTGGTGGCTCAGTCGGTAAAGAATCTGCCTGCAATGCAGGAGACCTGGGTTGGGAAAATCCCCTGGAGAAGGGCATGGCAATCCACTCCAGTATTCTTACCTGGAGAATCTCCATGTTTTAGAACACTTTATAGAGGTCTATACTGTAGGTCACTAGGATTTCAGTTGGTATAGGATTAGATCTATAATCAAATTTTAGAAGACTGACTTCTTATAATAGGGGTTCCTCCAATGCATGACCATGGGATAGTTCTCAATTTGTTTAGAACTACTTATTATTTTAATATGCATTTTGTAGATTTCTGAATATATATTTCATGTGTACTTTTAAAATATTTATACCTCAGAATTTAATAGGAAATTTTATATAGTATTTTTTAAAATCCAGTTGTTTAGTACTGAGATACTTGAAAGGAAATTATTTTTGTATATTGGTTTTGTATGCTATGACTTGCTATACTGACTTACTAGAATACTAGAAAGTATTTTTGACGGTAGATTCATTGGGGGTTTTATACATAGGTACTCATGTCATTTGCAAAACAAAATAGACCAGAACAGTTACTTCTCTTTTTCTAATTTATATAGTTCCTAGGACTTCCAGGGTGATGTTGATTAGTAGTGATGAGAGAAAACATCCCTGCATTTTTTCTGAATTTAGGAAAAATTCTCTATTTTGTCAAACTGTAAAAATTAATTTTGATATGTGCTCTTTATCAAATTAAGGAAACTAACCTCAATTCCTGTTTTGCAGAGAGTGTTTATCAGAATAAGGATTGCATTTTGTCAAATATTTTTCCTACCTCTAATAATATGTTCATATGAGTCTCATTCTTTAGCTTGTTAATATACTGGGTCACATATATTACACTTTAAATGTTGAATAAATTGCATTAATGGGATAGATCTTGTTTGTAGTGTATTACAATTTTGTATTAATTTTGCTAAACATATTTCAGCTCTGATTCACTGCATTCACCTGTATCTCTAGAGTTCGGGTAGTGATTTACAATCTCAGTTCTTGAATGGGTCTAAGTCATTGATTTTTAGTGTTTCCAATTTTTTCTAACTGTTAGGATGAACATGATGGCATCTAGGTCTTTACATGTCGGAGTTAAAACCAGTAGCCTCTGTGTATACCCCCTATAGCTTAAAAAAAATTAGTATCTTATTTCTTACAAATTATTGAGTAATTGCACTCCCCTAAAATAGTTTATGTGGAATTATTACAGATTAACAACATTTCCTCCTTAAGCTTTTCCATAGTCACAAGATTAAAAATTTTTTCTTTGTATTTTCTTTTATATTGCTCACTTTTCTATTCCTTTAAAGTGATAATATCTAAACAAAAAAAATCAGATTAAATATGGTTAAGAAAACCAATCAGTAGTGCCACCAGAAACAATGTTTTATTGTCAAATTGTAAAGAGGTTTCTAGACATAGAATTCTCTCCTCAGTTCATACTTGGCCAAGTCATTATTTGCATATATAAGTGATGATAATATTTGCCAGTGAAAGTAAATGAGAGATTATCCTAGCATACCTGTGTTAAATCTGTATCCCAAAACATATAGATAGGAAGGAATGCTAAGTCTAAGATAACAAAATTAAATTTTATTTGAGTGCCCTATATTATATTCTCTCTGAGTGACAGTTACTAATAGTGAAAAAAAAGAAAATCAAATTCAGTTACATTCAACAGACTTCTTCAGTTACAGTAAAATGTCCTCCGCATACATTGTTCATAGAATTTTTAACCACATAAAATAAATAGCAGTATAATTATTGTTATAATAATATAAATAACTGAGGACCCAAGAGTTTACTTTTTGTGATTCAAAGTCAAATAATTAAGTAGTATTAGAAAAAAAATTCAATTTATGCCATATAAACTCACTATGAAATAATAAGTAAAAATATAGTTGTTTTATGTCACATACTGATACAAATCTGGGTTGAATTATTTGTCACATACTTGTACAAAGCTGGGTTGAATTATTTATTTTGTTTATAGTTAATGATTTTGTAAAACATTTGGAAAATTTCAGTGTGCACAGGGTAATGTATACAGTATGAATACAGACTTGGAAAGACATTGAAAATACAATGGTTGAGGATGCTCAGAAAAGGTAATGATAACGCTCATCATATGAAAAACAAATGGTCTTAGAAGAATATTAGTGACAGAGTGGGGTTTAGATCCTTAATTTCTTTTATTTCTGTTTTATGTATTGGATCTAAAAAATACACGACAGAAATAAAGGAGAAACTTCTTTCTTTTTTCCTGAAACTCACTGAATGGCAAGCTAACTGTTTGGCGTGTGTGATAGGAATCTCCTTCCATTTCATTCTTATTTCCTGGAAAGCTGGCTGGGATCTGTATCATCTCTCTTAACATTAGTAATCCCCTTGGCAAGTACATTCTGTCCGTGTGGACATATGTCTAAAAGAGATAAGACATATGAAATATCTGAATGTATTTTTGTCTTTTTGCTGCTTTTTTGTTCGTAATATTCTACTTGGCCAAAAGTTACTATCTGTCTAGATAACGGAATGTGGTCTTCCAAGGGGCAGGGGAGAGATGGTTAGAAATTAGAACTCTTATTGCAGAAATAGATAAAGAAATAAAATCTGGATTCTTAATTTTATAGCAATATAATAGTCTGGAAAGCCAGGTAATTTTGTAAATCCATGGCTGATTCATGTTAATGTATGGCAAAAACCACTACAATATTGTGAAGTAATTAGCCTCCAACTAATAAAAAAAAGTAAATTTATCCTTTAGCATTTTTAACAAACCAAGAGTGAGACTTGGATAACCAGATTACAAACAATTTCATAGTGTAGGAAAAAATTCAGAGATTCATGATATATTAAGAATTTTGCTAAACAGTGAGTGGTGGAAGGAATACAAGCAAGAAAATAAGAGTGTGAGGTAGGAGAGGAAAGCACCGAATAATGTTGAACACTCCCTATGCTGATGAATTTGAGGAAGTGTTTGTTATGTTGATAGTTTGCTGTGTTTGGTGAAGAGAAATGCCACCCTACTTTCCTTTTGGTACTCTGGGAGGAAACCTTTCAAGTGAAGAAGCCTTGCACTGACATAGGATGGTCTCAGCAAGTAAAGACAAAGGTATACAATGCATAAGCAGAGACAGAGATTACTTAATAGCCCCAAACTCCACTAATCTTGCTTGAAGTGCATCATCACACAGGATTTCTTACATTTCCTTGATGATTACAGAGGTCAGCCTAATTGAAAGCCTGTCAGATCTAAATGTCCTTAAATTGCCGCCACCCAAGTCTAGCAGTTTCTGAGTTGATGGCACAGCAGAGGATGTGGCATGGAAATCCTGGGCCAGGACCTGTGGAGAGAATGTGACAGAGATTTGGGGGCTTGAGGTAAAGGAGACCTAAAATGATTCAGAGGTGTATATGGAGGCCGACTAGGCCTTAAACAAGAATGACCAGATCACAAGTTGAAACCGCTAAGGGCTTCAGCAGCGATTAGCCTCTCATCCAGGAAAGGACCAGTCTTATCTTTTCCTATCCAGGGAACAACTCAAAGTAGCCTCTCTACACTGGATGCTATAAGGAACCAGTGGACAAAACATCAGTATGTGGATGCCTCTCTCTTCTGCTATCACAAAGTTATGGAAAACCACTCTTTTCTCCATGTACAAGGAACAGGAAGATGAGAGGTATTAGAGTCAAAGGAACTTATTAGGGAAAATAAATCACCAGACTATCTAAATATAGCACGATAATTTGCTTTCCTTTTCACTCATTCTAAATAAATCAAGGACATTTTAATCTGGCTATGTCAATGTTTTATTTGTAAAAAACATATGTAGAAATATTATTAGCAGTTTCTTTGTTTTGTTACTGATTTATTTTGCTTTTTAAAATCAGGATATTTTGTTTACTCTTAAGAGAAAATCATGGGGAGGAATGTTTACTCAGTTGTGTCTAACTCTTTGCAAGCCCAAGGACTATAGCCCTCCAGGCTCCTCTGTCCATGGGATTCTCCGGGCAAGGATACTGGAGTGGGTTGCCATGCCCTCCTCCAGGGGATCTTCCCAACCCAGGGATTGGACCCAGGTCTTCCGTATTGCAGGCGATTCTTTACTGTCTGAGCCACCAGAGAAGCCCAAGACTACTGGAGTAGGTAGCCTCTCCTTTCTCCAGGGGAACTGCCCAAACCAGGAATTGAACCAGGCTCTCCTGCATTGCAGGTGGATTCTTTACCAGCTGAACTACCTGAGAAACCCCAAAATATTTATTTGGCACTGCTGGGTTTTAGTTGTAGCATGTGGGATTTATTTTTCTGATCAGGAATTGAACTTGGGCCTCTTGCAGTGGGAGCAAGGAGTCTTAGACCCTGGACCACCAGGGAAGACCCCATCAACTCCAAACTTTAAATTTATGTACTTTGAGAAAGTTTTAAACAATAACATGCAAAAACTACGTATTTCCATGTATCTGTTCCTGATTTTACATTCTTAAATGTACATTTTCAGGTACCTATGTATTAGAAATATTCACAATGCCAAGATATCATATATATGTTATATTATGTTAAATTCATGTACATTTCATTGGTAAAGTTATACAAAGAACAAAATATTGATTAACCGTATTGTCAGTGATTCTTCATCTTTTGTTAAAGAAAAGGGTGCTTATTTTCTAACGATTCTGATACAGATTGTTAAGGGGAAAAACAATGATAAATAGAAAAAAGGATTCCAAGATAAAAAGGAATACAGAAAACAAGAGCTGATTTTTTATAATATTAAAGATCACACAATTTACCTCACAGTTTTAGGATAATTTGTTTGAATATTGCATGTGCATGCTTGTAGTCTACTAATTATGGAAGACAACTGTTCTTAATTGATGGGTAGAATGTTATTAAATGGACACCTGCTTTTTTCCCCCACTCTTCCAGTGTACAAAAAATAATTGACAGCCCTAATTTTTTTCTGAAATTTTCCTCCATTTTAACCAGCCAGCCTCTACTTCAATCCTATTCTTAATCCACATTAATGAGACTGTTTAATTCTCTAATCATGAAGAAAAAGATGTTCACCTAAAAAGACACAACAATGTGTGAGCATTCAGACACCTGTTCAACATTTCTTTGTGGGTGGATTTAGCATAAACATATTCCATGACATTTGTTAATTAAAACTGAAATCTTTAAGTCAGTAGACGTTGAAGGTAATATACAAGCTTCAATTAAAAGTTGCATGCCTCCAAATCTGCCTGTGTTCCTACATACGGTGAAGTTAAGTTTTCATCTACATGTGAAAGTTAGTTGCTCAGTAGTGTCTGACTCTTTGCAACCCAACCCTGTGGACTGTAGCCCACCAGGCTCCTCTGTCTGTGGAATTCTTCAGGCAAGAATACTGGAGTGGATTGCCATTTTCTTTTCCAGAGGATCTTCCTGACTCAGGGATCGAACCCTGGTCTCCTGCATTGCAGGCAGATTCTTTTAGCATCTGAGTCACATAATTCTAAGTATCTTATTATTGTAGGGAACAAAGTAAGGTATATATAATTTGATTGACTCTGGCTTATGACTAGATTGTTTTTAGTTTTATTTAATAATAAGATACAATTATTTACTAAATAAGCTCAGTCTTGTCCCAGTTTCATCTGGTTGACTGTCCTGCTTTTGTTATTACACTTTTTAACTCCCTCCTTACTCCTTTGTCCTTTCCATCAACTATTTTGCTTTTATCTTTGTTTTATGCTTCCCTCAGAGGAATAATATATCCACTTTCTCCCTTTTGGATTATGAAGAATTACCAAGTCACTGATAACCATTTTATTAGCTTCTCAGCTCCACAGATGAAAACGATTTTTGCCCCAGGATGCATTATACTCAAATTCTCACTTGTATATAAGACAATTTAACACATGAGATTTAGGATTAATATAAGATTTAGGACTTGGAGTTGATGCTATAATATTTTGTGAATTTGGGGGATATTTGGTTGGGGTGAATGCATTTTGCATATGGGGTGGATAATTAAAATATTTTGGAATAACTTCTATAACATATGGTGCATTAATATGAGAAGAAATATCTCTAAGTACTGTCCCCTTGTACCTGATAGTACGAACTTGTTTGGAAATTAGTTCTTTGCATAGGTGTTAAATTATGGATGTCAAGATGACATCATTCTGGATTTAGTGTGGACCCTAACTAAAGGGAGCTTCCCAGGTAAGGCGAGTGGTAAAGAATCTGCCTTCCCGTGCAGGAGATATAACAGATGTGAGTTTGATTCCTGGATTCAGAAGATCCCCTGAAGGAGGACATGGTAACACACTCCAGTATTCTTGTCTGGAGGGTCTCCATGGACAGAGAAGCCTGGCAGGCTATAGTCTATAGGGTTACAAATAGTCAGACACAACTGAAGTGACTTAGCACACATGTACGCTCTAAGCAGTCTCTTGATGAGGATGAAAGAGGAGAGTGAAATAGCTGGATTAAAACAACATTCAAAGCACTAACATCATGGCATTTGGTCCCATCACTTCATGGCAAACAAAAGGGGAAAAAGTGAAAATAGTGACAGATTTAATCTTCTTAGGCTCCAATATCACTGCGGATGGTGACTGCAGCCATGAAATTAAAAAACACACTTGCTCCTTGGAAGGAAAACTATGATAAACCTAGACAGCGTATTTAAAAGTAAAGATTTCATTTTGCTAACAAAGGTCAATATAGTCAAAGCTATGGTTTTTCCAGTAGTCATGTAAGGATGATCATAAAGAAAGCTGAGCACCAAAGAATTGGTGCTTTCAAATCGTAGTGTTGGGGAAGACCCTTGAGAGTCCCTTGCACTGCACAGAGATCAAACCAGTCAATCCTAAAGGAAGTCAACCCTGAATATTCATTGGAAGGACTGATCCTGAAGTTGAAGCTCCAATACTTTAGCCACCTAATGCAAAGAGTTGACTCATTGGAAAAGACCCTGATGCTGGGAAAGACTGAAGGCAAAAGGCGAAGGAGGAAGCAGACGATGAGATGATTGGACAGCATCACTGACTAGATAGACAAGTTTGAGAAAACTCCAGGAGACAGTGAATGCAGGGGAGCCTGGAGTGCTGCAGTCCATGGGGTGGCAAAGAGTTGGATACAAGCTAGCAACTAAACAACAAAAATTGTATCTGGTTTTTAGTGGCCTTATGAGAGACACAAAATGAAAAGACACAGAGATATCTACAGGGCAAAGTTACATGTAGACAGAGGCAGAGATCAGAGTGATGTATTCACAAGCATGTCAAGATGCACCAGTCCAGTTCAGTTCAGTCGCTCAGTCGTGTCTGACTCTTTGCACCAGCAGCCACCAAAAGTTAGGAGAATAGAACTGAAAAGATTCTCAGAGGCTTCAGAAGGAACTCGTTTCTGGTGACATCTTGACTTTAGACTTCCAGCCTACAATATTGTGAGATAAATAAGTTTTTGACATTTTAAGATTCTAAGCTTATACTAATTCTTACAGCAATACTCAGAATATTTAATCATCTTACCATATGATCTGCAATCACACTCCTAGATATCTACACAATTAACTATAAAACTTTTAACCATATAAAACATGTATGAAAAGGCATTCAGTAGCTTTATTCATAGTCACCAAAGCTGGAATCAGCTCTTCAATAGGTGAGTGTATCAATGATAAAAAAAAAAAAAAAAAGCTAGAAAGTCGCAAAAGAAATTGGTGAATCTTAAATATATATATTAGTAGGGTAATGAAGTCAGCCTTACAAAGCTACATACTATATGCTTCCAATTATATAGCATTCTGTAAAAGATCAATCTATAGCAATGATAAAAAGATTAATATTTGCAAAGGGTTTGAGTGGGAGTGGTATTGAAGGGGAATTAAGTAGAAGCAGCACAGGGGATTTTTAGAACAGCAGAACCGTTTTGTATGGCAGTGTAGTGGTAAATACAAAGCATTAAGCATTGTCAAAACCCCATACAACTAGATAGCACAAAGGTACAACCCTAAAATACTTAATTAAAAAAAATCATTTAGAAGTTTAGGGTTTTCAGGATGGAATGCAGAATATGACAGAAGTATCAAATTACATTTAGTCATTCTCCTGATGGTGTTCCATGATTCATGTAGGCTTTCTTTCTTTCTTTCTTTCTTTGATTTGTTGTACCCCTAAGTAGCTAAGAGAATGTCATCCCACTCCAGTATTCATGCCTGGAGAATTCCATGAACAGAGGGTCTTGGCAGGCTATAATCTAGGCTATATGGAGTCGTATAGAGTCAGACACGACTGAGCGACTAACACACACAAATGGTTAACTTCAAGTGATCTGTCTTCAAGTTGATCATTTTTTTTACATGATCAAGTCTGTTGTTGAAGTTCTGTGTTGAATTTTTCAGTTCTGCCATTGAATTCCTTAGCTCCAGAATTTTTGTTTGGCCTTTTATGGTTTATTTATTTATTTTTTAAATGAAATTTCTCATTTTGTTCATGCATTGCTTCCTGTTTCTGTTTAGTTGTCTATCTCCACTTTCTTGCATTTCATTCAGTTTCTTTAGAATGATTATTTTGAATTTTTTCCAGGCCAATCATAATTTCTTTAGGGGTAGGTTGCTCGAGCTTCATTAGTTTCCCTTCAATGGCATCATATTTACCTGATTTTTCATGATCTGTGTAGCCTAATGATGTTTGTGCTTTTGAAGTAGCAAACATCTCTTCTAGTCCTTACCGAGTGGATTTAGTGGGTAACAGTCTTCTCCTCTCAGTTGCCCCAGAGTGGTGCGATTGCATGTAGAATTGCAGTCTTGGTGAGTTGATGCCAGTTACAAGGCTGTCGCTGAGTTTGCAGTGGGGTATGCTGTTCTCAGGCTTATTTCCAGGCTCCAGGTGGGTATAGATTCTATCATGTGAGTAAGTCTTCTGAATTCAGTGCCTCCTGGAGTGCAGCTGAGGGGTCTAGGGCCAGCTGATGTGCCACATCCCTATTCATACCCAAGGCCAAGTTCCGTCACCCAACACATGGTGGGCATGACTCCTCCAGGATCTTTGTTATATAGTACTGGTGTCAGATCCAAAGCCAAATGGGGCTGCAGCAGTCCTCAAGGACGTGGATGTGTTTCCATTTCTGCAGCCAAGACCATGCATGGGCAAGCCAAATACCAGTTTGTGAACCTGACCTCAAAATGGCCCTCTGTAGTCCTGGGCTCTGCACTGAGGTTTCACAACTCTTCCTGAAATCCAAAAGTTCCCAGGAAGTTTTTGTGAACATATGACAAGTTTTTTTTTGTTATTGTTGAAGAGGAATCTTATTCAGCTACTTTGATGACATCATCAGATTGAGACCTATAATTCTTAATATGTATCCTCACAAACTGATAATAAAAGGAATTCTTACATACAGAAAATGTTATAATTTAATAGTAAATTCAAGTAGTATTTCACATTATAGCAACATTTTAGTTAATGGACCACCAAATTTGCTAGTCTGAATTATTGAATGACTTAAAAGTGAAAAGTGAAAGTGAAGTCTCTTAGTCGTGTCTGACTCTTTGCGACTCCATGGACTGTAGCCTACCATGTTTCTGTCTGTGAGATTTTCCAGGCAAGAGTACTGAAGTGGGTTGCCATTTCCTTCTCCAGTGTATCTTCCCGACCCAGGGATTGAACCTGGGTCTCCCACATTACAATGTGGCAGACACTTTACTGTCTGAGCCACCAAAGAAGTCCTAATGACTTAATAAATATATTAATTAAGACCTAATAAATAATTTAATAACTCCCAAAGGATCACGTGAAAAACCAAATTCAAGACAATTTTGGATTACAGTACTAGGTATAAAGTCTGCCTACAAAGCATGTAGTAATACCTTACAAATTTTAGATGAAATAAACATTTTTAAATGTCTCATTTTAAAAACATTTATATATTAGAAGAAAGTTAAACATGAAAACAAAGTTAGGTAGTTCAGAAATCAGGTCATTGAAAAGTAATTCATGAGTCAGGTGTATTAAATGAAGATGAGTACACGCAACTATTAAATGGTATACAAAGGAGATGGTCAATTCAATATTTTCCTAGAAATAATACTTCAGTCTAAATTTGGGCGTTAGGTAGAGGCAGACTTTGGTTCAGTGTAAACAATGAGCCTAAATTCTGGACACTGGAGTTGTGTCAAACTTTGTTCCTGATTACCAGAGATTTTCTACAGTAGATAGAGGACTCTCCCCCAATTGTAAGATAGTGAGTATCCCTATATTTTGTTGTTGTTTATTTGCTATGTTGTGTCTAACACTTGCGACTTGTATTGGGGTTACCTTGGTGGCTCAGCAATAAAGAGCCTGTCTGCAATGCAGGAGATGCAGGCTCCATCTCTGGGTCAGGAAGATCCCTTGGAGAAGGAAATGGCAGCCCTCACCAGTATTCTTGCTTGGGAAATACCCTGGACAGGGGAGTCTGGTGGACTTCAGTCCATGAAGTCTCAAAGTTGGATGGACACTCTTGGTGACTAAACTACAACATCCCTTTATTGGGTCATGACTTAGAGTAGATATTTTGTTTTATGATTCCTTCTAAATTAAATATTCTGCAATTGTGTCCTTTTTTTCTTGCTAAATACCTCAGTGTATTATTATAAATCAGGGGTTATATCACTTGTTTGTGTTCAGTTGCTCAGTCATGTCCAGCTCTTGGTGACCCCATGAACTGTAGCTCTCGAGGCTCCTCTGTCCATGGGATTCTCCAGGCAAGAATACTGGAGTGGGTTGCCATTTCCTCCTCCAGGGGATCTTCCCAATCCAGGGATCGAACCTGCATCTCCTGCATTGGTATGTGGATTCTTTATCACTGAATAATCTGTGCCTTCCTTATATCATTTACATAATTCTTTTCCAGATGTAACTCTCAAATTAGGTTTGATGAAGCAGTGAGTATTCTTGAGTTTTTCATGAAACAACATAACCTAAAAATAATTTACTTCAAATAAACTTGCCACTATTGAAATAAAATAGTAAGATCATTTGTATCATCATAGAATGTACTTCATTCTTCTAACCAAAATATAAACATATTGTCAATCAGTGAGTTACAATTTTTATTGTTCTTCTTTTCCTTATTTCCTTTCTGTGAAAATGAGCTAGAAATTAAAGAGTACTTCTAAGTAAAAATTGCTTATGAAAAGAAATTGTACTTTATCAAATTCATCAGCAGCTTGTCTTTCACCTCTTTAGAACTGAAATAACCTTAAAACATGTATTTACTTTATAATGAGTAGATGGCAAATACAGAAATTTTAACAGAATTGTAGGTGGTAACCTTTTAATTTCTAAAAGGAAAGTAGATACAGAATGTCTAATAATTTGCCACTTTATGTCAACTGCATTGTAATAAATAGCAATTATCCTGAACTCTTAGCCCAAATTCTAGTTATCAACTTTCTTTCTCTCAAATAAAATTTGGTTCTGAGACAAAATAAATGCAAGAATAATTATGTTACCTTTTTATATTGCTAGTGTATCATGTAATTGGATGATGGTTCAGAATATTGAAGACATCTTTGAGTTTGGAACCTACTACAGTATTGTCAGTTATTTAATGACAGCATTCTCTATCCTCTCTGTCTCCCTTTGTGATTAAAATTAACTATGTGGGATGAGACTGCCTTTCAATAATGACTAATTTTGTTTCCACTGTAGAAAACTTAGTACTCTCATCCTCTAAATGAAAGCATTAAAAAATAAAAATATTATTTTCTACATATTCTGTAAGCTGATCAATTTAAATAAGAGATGCAGCATTTTATCCTATCATTTCATATACATGTAACCAGTAAAGCAGTTCACTAGCCTTTTTCTTTAAAATATATGATTTAATTGCTCCCTCATGCATTTCATCTCTCTCTGAAACTACAGCCAGAGAGTTGATACTTGTGTTCATTTTAGAAAGCTCAGATGAGTCTATATTTCATTTTGTATTGATGCCAGTTTCTGATTTCTTATTGAAGAATACAAACACATATATATAATACACAAAACCAACTATAAGAGACTTAAACACATTTTCAAATTTCTGTAAGGATAGAATTATATTACACTATAATTACATGAATGCTTTACTAAAAATAAAGATATATTGATCAAGAATGCAGAGTTTGTAGTACTTTAAAATTTATAATAGTGATTTGATTTACATAATCTTTTCATCTCTGATTAACTTTTGTTGTTTTCCAGTAAATTTTACATGTTCTTTTCAAAGGTTTTCTCTGCTTGTTATATGTCAGCAGGGAAATTACTTGATTCAATAACAATTTTTCTATTATTCTTTAGTACATGAATATGAGATCTACCTTTCTTCTCTTAGCCTAGTCCATTGATACATACATAATCCAACATATTCAGAGAAAATCTGAATATACTTAATTTTGTTTATATTCTTAAATCCTCCATAAAAGCTATTCAGACACTTGTATCGTAAAGTCTGCCTTATTTTATGCGCATTTACCCACAATACAAAGATAAGCTTAAAAACTGAAGTATATACCAGGTTTTAAATGGAATGTGTGTATACTAATTCATTGACTCATAAGGATATCTCATTTAAACGTAACAGAGACTTCCCTGGCTGTCCGTGGTTAAGACTCTGCTTTGAATATATGGGGTATGGGTTTGATTCCTGGTTGGGGAACAAAGATCCTACACACACACACACACACACACATACACACACACACACACACACACAAAATTCAATGTATAGAGATCATTTCTTTCTCAGGACTTCCTAACTGCTTATAAACTCTAAACCTGTTAATTTCTACTTGAGCACTGAACATTAAATTTATATAGTTTTATGCAACCAAGCACTTAACTTAGAAGCTCTTGGGGGAAAAGTGCTGGTTAGCAAGGATGGAATAGGAATAATTTCTAGCCACTAATTTGAATTCTTACACTTGAAAGGATACTATGGATTCTAAAATATTAGATGACTTTAGTTTCTCTTATAGGAAAGATATGAAATAACTTAAATGAATATAACTGAACCCACTCAAAAATAATAACTAAGCCTATTTTGATATGGAATGTGAGAAGCTGTGAAGTAGAAAAAGTGTGGCTGATAGCACTCATAATCTTTCCTGGAGAAATTTGTGTTTTTCTCAGAAAGCCAAGAAGAATAGCCTTTCTCTCCATATTTGAAAGGAGATTATTTTACTTCCCTTATCATCTTTCTACGTGAAAGCACATAATAAAAATTAATGTAGAATGAAAGCAGCTCTCTTCCTTCACAAGTAAGAATCAGGTTGATTAAATGAATAAGACTTTGAAGTAAAACATGAAAACTCTCTGTAAAACTTGCAATGTTTTAATTTTCTATTCAGAATTTCAAAACCTCTAATAGCAGATTCCATGCTATTTAAAACTTGTCAGCAATGCAGTTATTCTGATGAAATTACAATAAATGTCAGTGAAGAGAAATTTTAATAAGTAAAATAGTTTCTGAGTTAAGCATATTGTCATCCCCTTAGAATTTTACCACCTGCTCAAGCAGCACATTATTCTGTCTCAGAATAAGGAATATTCATTTTATATTTCTTCAAATGTGGCAATTAAGCTGGTGGAATATTAGAGTTGTTTAAAGCATCAAGTTAGCTTAACTTAGTCAAGATAGCCAGATAGCATAAAGGAGTGGCTCAGGTGCTCTGGGACTATGCTGACTATATTTATATTGGATTGCTGGTATCTCTAATTTTGACATTAGATAACTTTTAATAATAGCTCTTTGTTTAATCTCTTTACTGAATCTACACAAGGGAAATGTGTCTAATTGCCTAAATTCATTAGCTCTTAGACTAAAAATTGTAACGAGAATAAAATTCAACAGCTATCAGAAAGTATTTAGATATTTAGTAGACTAGATACGGAGGTTTGGCACTTCTTGTCTCCTTTTTGCATTCATTTGCCACTGAAATTTCAGACAACTATTTTTTTCATTTGTTACCTATTGCTGCATAACAAACTATCCCAAACTTAGGTATCTTAAACAGCATTTATTATCTCACCATTTCTGAGGGTCAGGTATTTGGGGGTTCACTTAGCTGGGTGATTCTATCATCTTAGGTGATGACAATCTAGATGTCAGCTGGGACTGCAGTCAACTGAGGGCTTCACAAAGCTAGAGAACCTACTTTCAAGATAGAGCTATTAAAAAGAATTCTCAATTCCTTAGTAGCTCATGGTAAGAGTTCCATGTCATATGAACCTCTGCATAGGGCTGTTGAGTGTCCTCATAATATCCTTATAGTGAGTGATTCCTTAAAGCGCAAGGTGGCATAAGGGCTTTGATTACCTTGTCTCAGAATCACATATCACAACTTTTGCAATATTCTGTTGATTACACAGGTTGACCCTGTTTGATTTGGAAGAGAATTATAGAGCAGTAGGAATGCCAGGAAATGAGGTTCATTAATGCCCATATTGGAGATTATGTTTATTGAATATTTAGCTTTATTAAAGTTATATCAAGGAAGGTTGGAAATAAAATTATTGCTATTTTATGCACATCACTTTTTCAGAAGCTTCCCCATTAGAAGTTGATGAGATTGGCTTTTAAATAATTTCAAAATATCCTTTCAAAATTATTTCTCATTTTTCCCAATTAAAAGGGTTCATCAACTCAAGAGAGCTATCTCATTTACTTTACTCATTTTCTTCATCTTTTTCTTCTTAATTTATTTTTAATTGAAGGATAATTACAATATTGTGTTGGTTTCTGCCATATCATCATTTTCTTCTTTACAGTCGGTGTTCTCATCCACTAATTCATATATACCCCATTCTTCTGGTATTTGAATAATTTCCATCTTTCCAGGCCTCATTAATGTATTCCCTAATTGACTGTGAGACCACCAAAAACTCTAACTTACTCTAAGCCTTATAACCATCAGTATGGACACACACTGTGTTTTTTTTTTCATTATTAGCAAATAGTTTATATGTGAAGATGCTTTTTCTTATGAAGAATATAATTTTCTTGAACGGATAGCATATATTCTTTTCTAAAATTCCTCATTACATCACTCAGGACAATCCTGAGCACAAAGCAACATTTATTCAGCTGAATCATCTAAACACAAGTAGCCATTGACAGCTTCTCAGTCGATGCTCTGTGCCGAGTACTCCGCCTTACTGCTGCCGTAGGCTCTATAGGAGTCTATTTTCTGTCATTCATTCATGAGAATTTTCCTGAAAAATAATAACTTCCCACTGATCACAGTATGCTAGAAAAACAAAGTTCTAGGATGTATTTTATCAAGCAATTCTCAAGTCAGTTTTACTTTCTTGTTATAAGATTTCTTTTAAATTTGAACTGTTATTTTCGAAAAATCTTCATCCTGGGTATTTTGTCATAACTCAATTAGAACTGACAGCACATTCCAAATTCTACTTTTACTTGAACAAATTACTGTGCCAACCTTCCTTCAGGCTATACTTTGATTATTAATTAGCACACATATCATGTAGCTAAAGGAAGATAGGCATTTTATGGCAGGGATTTTTGCCTAATTAAGTGTAACAGCTTATTCATTTCCAGTGACTTTGAGGTTAACTTTTTAAAATCATTTTTAACTCCTTCTTTATTATTCTTAGTTGTAGAGGACAAAAATGCCTGTGAATTTCAGCTGCACTTAGTGGTAAGTATTATTACCAGTCTATATACTCCAGTGGTTGTTTTGCCCCAGAAAGGCAGCTTCCCTTTATTAGGTTATTGTTGCCAAGTGTATCAAAGTTTACAAGGCTCTGTAATAAACAGATTTTTTGAACTACAGAAAAAACAAATAGAGTCTTCCTAGATATCATTTGGAGAAGATAGGTTTCATGAATTGAATATACACTGTAGGAACTTATTACTAACTTTATCAGTAGTGACTGTCTTCTACTCCTTCCGTTTGAGCTCCAGAGTATGCTTGCAGATGGCTTTCAGTCTCACTTATCCTGTTCTCCCTCCCGCCTGGCTTTCTGCTTCCTATGACAATTCAAGGAGATAAGTTAATTCTGACTCCTATTCAACAAAGCAGTCAAGATCGTTCCTCAGTTTTGAGCCTGGAGTATTTCACAACCACCAGTTCTGCTGTGTCACCTGACTTGGAGACAGCTAAGCAGAGGTCTCAAGAAATGCTTCGTGCGTGTCCATTACTACCTCTCACCTGTCACGCTGTTTCTCATCCAGACAATGAGGCTGCAGCAGTCTCTTCTGGTCTCAAGCAACTACTGTAAATGATCACCACCTCTCTGTCAAAGTATAACAGAAAGAAAAAAAATGCACCTTACCTGTCATAGAGTGGTATGAATAGGGGAGAATGTTTCATATAAACTTTGGCCTGACATTTCTACCTAGTTCTAATTAGGTTTACACTCCCACAGGCAGCTTGAACCATGCTAGATGCTAGTGTTGACCACATTGTAGATATAGATTCATATTCACAACTGTTCGTCTGTTTCCGCAGGATCAAGTCCGTGATTTCATTAGTTTTTATATTGTGATTTTTTTTTTTTAAATCAGGCTTCCCAGGTGGCACCAGTGGTAAGTAACCTGCCTACCAATGAAGGAGACCCAACTTCAATCCCTAGGTCAGGAAGATCCCGTGGAGGAGTGCATGACAACCCACTCCAGTGTTCTTGCCAGGAGAGTCGCCATGGACAGAGGAGCCGGATGGGCTACAGTCCATGATTTTTCTATCAGGGTACTCGTTACTGAGCAGGATGGCTCATACTCACATGTTTAAAGAAATGCATGTTTCAGGAACAAGGTTATAAAGTTTTTGTTCTTGCCCTCCAGGAAGACATCTTGGCACTTTATAATTAATTTTCTCCACTGCTCCTCAGTAATCGTTAAGTAAGTGAATATATTTTTCATGCAGAGGAAAACTAAGTCCCTCCTCAGCAAACTGATTACATATCTGCAAATATGCATGTAGGTGTGCACTTGCATTAGTGTGTGTGTGTGTGTGTGTGTGTGTATGTGTGTTTGAGTGTATATAAATATAGTTTGGCATTTGGGTTTTCTTGCTTTCTTTTGTCTTGTATTTAATTCATCCTTCATTAAAATTATAGATACATACTGGAAACATATATTAAATAAACTGCAACTGCCCATAAGCATAACTTGAGCAAGCAGACAAAAGTAAGAGTTTTTTTTTCCCTACTGTGTATTGATGGCACTCCCTATAAGCACTCTACTTATAGACAGAAGTAAAAATGACAATAGCAAAGAAAACTTATATAACTGTATGTTTTAAAAGACAAAAATAATATAGACTGTCTTAGAACTTGAAATATGATCCCTTTGAATCATGTTCTTTGTAAAATGGTAGATCAAACACCTACAGGAACAAATTTTCTGGAAGTTTACCACTGCTGCTGTGTGTTTATCAAACCATGCCTTGGTTATGATTTTATTAATGACAGGGCTCTGTTACAATTGCTATCATGGATTTCAGATCATTTTGCCTCAGGGAATTGCTCAGTGATGCTATTTCAGTTTGTGGTCTAGCAGTGGATTTAATGGACCACTTAAAATACAGTACACTTTCACCTCATCTATAATTTTATCTGCCATATAATGCAGTCTGTTACTGGCTCCCAAGCATCATAAGCAAAACACAATTAACTTATCTCAACATTTCAAACAATCTATGTAAAATACACTAGTCACACCTCTCAGTTATCAGATTCTCACACAGTTATATGTTTACAAACCAGCCAATTATGTTTAAACTAATAAATTTAATAATTACTGAATATCTCACTATTTTTACACCGGGTGGCTCAGACAGTAAAGAATCCGCCTGCAATGCAGGAGACCTGGGTTCGATCCATGGGTTGGGAAGATCCCCTGGAGAAGGGAATGGAAACCCACTCCAGCATTCTTGCCTGGAAAATCCTCTGGACAGAGGTGCCTGGTGGGCTACAATCCATGTGATCACTTAAGAGATGAACACGACTGAGTGAGTAACACTTTCACTATCTATACCAATTGATCAGTGCTAGGAGATATTTAGAAGTTTAACACTTAATGGGTTAATATAACTATGATACAAAGTTGAAAACCAATGAAGTATAGTGATAAGACAAATTACAAGAAAGGTATTATAAATGATTTATCGATTACACCAAGTGAGAGACAAATTAAGTGAGAAAACTGATGAGTATATAATCTTACAACATTACAAGCAAACTTTTAAATAGAAAAGTCACCTCATAGTTTGTCTAGATAATTTGGTCATTGTTATGGTTCAGATAAATCATTATTTATAGATACTTTCAACACTTAATTGCCTGAACATTCTGAAACTAGAAAAGCACAATTCTAATGAAATAGTATCTGAGTTGATTTCTTTGTAGAAATGGAAACAGACACATGGAAAATGTCTACTCTCTTATCTTCCCACCAAAGAATCACGTCACCTAATAGCAATGAGGAAGCAATGTATCACTATCCATGTTTATAATCATGCTAGCTTTGTCACTTTGAAAATGTCCAATGAAGTCTTGAAGGATTAATTTCAGTTTAAAGACAAGATCTAATCTAAAATGATTACTATTTGTTTATTTTCATAGGTTTTTATGCTGTTGTCTTGTTTTTTTCCAATAATTTATTTTAATGTGATATAAATATGATAAAATGCACCGAAAACTCTACAGATCAGTAAGTTATGAAAAATGCGTACAGCCTTGTAACACATACTTTTTCAAGATTGTTCCCTTATGTCCCTCTCAGTCAATCTGCTATACCTTCTGCTTCTAGATATTATTTATATCATCATAGACTTATTGCCTGCTCTAGAACTTCGTAATAGTGGAACTGGATAGTCTGTTCTCTTTGGGGTTCCGCTTCTATTTCTCACCTAAATGGTTTTCAGTGATTTTTTTATGCATTTTTATTGTTGCATATATCAACAGCTTGTTCCTTTTTGTTGCTGAGTATTGTTCAATTTTACTAATATCCTACAGCTTATCCATTCTTCTGTTGATGGATATCTAGCATTGGTTATTTCCAAACTTTCCCTCTTACAAATAAAGCTACTATGACGATTCTTATTTAAGGTATTTAACATTCTTGCTTTTATTTCTCTTAGATAAATAGCTAGAAGTGAAATTCATAAGTCATAGTTTTAAGAAAATGTCAAGCTATATTTTTTAAAAATAGTTTATGCTTCCATTGGCAATTTATGAGTCTCAGTTGCACTGTCAGTTTTTTTGAATTACTATTCTAGTGTTTGTGTAGTGTTATACTATTGTGGCTTTAATTTTTCTCTCTTGGTAACAAATGATGTTGAATATTTTTTATATGCTTTTTGGCCATTTTAGCATATTCATTTATGAACTGTTTAAGATTTTCTCACATAGTTTTGTCAATATAATGTTATAGCAGAAAGAGTGAAAATGCTAAAAATAGGAAAATAAGAAATTATTTCTATGCCTATATAGTCATGCACAAAAGAAACAATCTTTGTTCTACACCTTTGAACTAAAACTGTGTTCTTGGCTTATCTAAATTTTGTAGTTACAAAAAAATAAAGTATTCTCTGCAATTTCCCCTTTTATATGTGTGTGTATGTTTTCCCAATATATCAATGGATGATAAATATTCTTTAGATTTCAATAATTTAACCATATTTTCCATTAAATCAACAATCCAAATATATTATTTCATTATCATTTTCTTTCTAAAATATTATACAGTAATATTTTACATCTATATAATTGACTTTTAAATTCTCTGGTTCCAATACTATGAATTTCATGATTATGCATTGAACTAAACTATCTTTGATTGTACTCAATACAAATCTTTGTAAGTAATAGTGATATCACTATATTAATTATATAATATTTCATGTTGCATTTTAAGTAGTAAGATTAATGCATTACACACATACTGTTAGTCATTCTTGAAAGCTGATATTTGATATTTTAATCATCCATGGTTTCTAAAATGCTTTTTTGTAGTACCTTAAAATGTCAGGTGAAGAGCATACTGAAGAAACACTTCCTTTATATAGCTGAGATTTCTGTTCATGCAAATCATGCTGGCAACTGTATTTGTACCTATGTGGAAGCAAATGTTGAGAGAATACGATGCCAAGAAACAGAGATGGGAAACCGAGCCATGGAAGCTTTTAATTTTCTGTGTCCAGTTATCTCCTGTTCCAGATGCATCCGGTCTTTGCTATGATTAGCCTACATTTGTCCCATATGTTTTCTGCCACTTGTATGTATTTGACAATAACATAAAGAACATTTGCTATGGGCCAGGTACCAACAAAAGCATTTTTCAGTTATTGACCCAAGACAAAGTTATGAAGTAGATCCTGTTGTATCTCCAATATTACAGGTAAGGAAACCTCAGAGAATGTAAGAAATCTGCCCTTTTCAGTTATCTGTTGCTGCATAACAGACCACCCAAACCTTAAAAGGACACCTGTTAATTTGCCTGTGATTCCGTGGGTCAGAACTTTAGTCTGGGCTCAACTAGGTAGTTCTTTGATCAGTTTCACTTAGGAACACTCATGCAACTTCAAACACCTGGTGGCTCTGCTGGGGCAGCATGGTCTCAAATGGATGTACATATATAACTGTCAGTTGATTCTGGCTATCAACTGCAGTCCTTTGTTCTCCTCTGCAAGACAGCCACCCCTGGGGGGCTAGACCTAGTTTTTTGTTTGTTTGCCTGTTTGTTTTAGATGGATTCTCTCGTAGGAATGTTTCAACACTATGGGAATATGAACCACAGTTCTTAAGACAGGATCTGCAATTTGAGCAATAACACATAATCTATATTCTGTTGTTCAAAGCAAATCAAAACACAAATCCAGATATAAGGAATGGGAAAATAGATTATACCTCATTATAGGTGTGGTAAACCTACATTATAAAAGTGAAAGAGAAAATGAAGTCTCTCAGTCATGTCTGACTCTTTGCAACCCCCTGGACTGTAGCCTACAACGCTCCTCTGTCCATGGGGTTTTCCAGCCAAGGGTACCAGAGTGGGTTGCCATTTCCTTCTCCAGGGGATCTCCCTAAAGAAGTGTGCATTTAAGGAGAGGGCATTATCCTGGTCATTTTTGCAAATATTCTATCACATTGAACAAAGTCCCATAGATAACAAGTTTTAGCAGCCATGACTGTAATGACTACACTACAATGCTTTTCGTGTAAGACAAGAACCTAACTTAATAGGACACATACCCACCTTCATAAAAGGAGTACAAGATTTTTTTTACCTCTCTTTATTTCATGGTATAATATAAAATAAAAATTATAGTGTATAATTACTAAATTATAAAATAAAAATTATACACATTTATACAGGTACACACAGAGTGATTTACTATTTTATTCTTTCCCTATATTAAAGTATTTAAGTTTATGTGCTCTTATATTAAATTATTGCATTATAAGAGTTTGTATATTTGTACATTGTAGTGGTTAAATTATGTTTTTAGTACATTCACATTTTTAAGTTGTCAACATTTAAGCTCCTTGTGATCAATAAAATACATAACAGAAATATCATAGTGAAATCAGTGAAAGCAAAAGTTATTATTTGAAAATATCAACAAAATTGACAAAAATTACCTAAAATGATCAAGAAAATGAAAGAGAAAATACAGATTTACAAAATTGAGGATAAAAAGGGAAGGAAGATCACTAAAACTTGTGAAAATGTTAAAAATAAACAAGGAAATATTACATTGAAAACTTCATACCAATAAAATAGTCAATTTAGATGACAAGCAAAAGCTTCCAGAAAAAAAGTAAAATACCAGAACTGAATTGAAGAGAAATAGAAGGCCACCTATTTTTCACAAAGTCTTCCAGAAAATAAAAGAGGAACATATTGTAACAGATTTTATGAGGCCAATATTACCCTGGTAACAAAACTAGATAAAGTTGTGTTAAGAAAACTAAGGACCAATACCTATCATGGACACAAGATGCAAGTTCTTGAAAAGCCAAATTTAGCAAAATGCAAAAATTATTGTCGGCTTCCCTGATGGCTCAGTGGTAAAAAATCCACCTGCCAATGCAGGAGATGTGCATTTGATCCTTGGGTGGGGAAGATTCCTTGGAGAAGGAAATGACAACCCACTCAAGAATTCTTGCTTGGGAGATCCCATAGACAGAAACCTGGCAGACTACAGTACATGGGATTGCAGAAAGAATTGGACAAGACTTAGCAACTACAACAACAACAACAATGATGATTACATACCGTGACCAACTGGGATTCATCCCAGGAAATCGACTGGTGTAACATTCTATACTATGACCAGGTATATCTAGTATGAACTATCATATTACATTGTATTATGTTGTGTTATAATATAATAAAACACTAGACCTGGACTTTTATCTCAGGAAATTTCTATTTTATTGAAAGAGATATACAAGTGAAGAAAAGTATATTTTGAGATGTTTATAACCACTTAGAAGTTAATTGAATAGTTTTATGATTTGAAGAGAGAGGTCTACTTTAGATATTATGATCAGAGAAATCCTCTCTGATAATATTTGTTCATTATCTCACATATTTCCTAATATACATTATGTATTAATAGGCCAGATATCTTTGCTAAATATTAGAAGTCACAAATAACTTAAAATATTTTCTGCTCAGATGATTTGTAAGGAGATGAGTGGATACCCAATTAATGAAAATGAAACTATGGAATTTGAAAAGCAGTATTTCAATTAACAGTCACTAATTATAAACATTGGAAGGACTGATGCTGAAGCTGAAACTCCAGTACTTTGCCCACCTCATGAGAAGAACTGACTCATTGGAAAAGACCCTGATGCTGGGAGGGACTGGGGGCAGGAGGAGAAGGGGACGACAGAGGATGAGATGGCTGGATGGCATCACCGACTCGATGGACTTGAGTTTGAGTAAACTCCGGGAGTCAGTGATGGACAGGGAGACCTGGCATGCTGCGATTCATGGGATCACAAAGAGTTGGACACAACTGAGCGACTGAACTGAACTGAACTGAATTATAAACAACTTCCTGATTAAGCATTCATATCAAAACAGACAATGTACTGAGCAAATTGCAAGACGTATCCCTCTCATATACGGCTCACAACAGCGCTGCTATAGTTTTTAGCAGATGCAGAAGCAGGACTTAATAGAAAACACTTGAAACACTTGACTGAGATTCTACTGTAGAGAAGGTGAGGATATGGGTGTATAACCCAATTCCATCTCACTTTAACATCTGTACACTCTTCAGTAAGTATTCTGTATTCTGATTAAAAACATGAATAATAGAGCAAAAGAGAGTAACATTTCTAAGGTGAAGTATAATACATACTGGATGATGCAACAAAAGCATACCAATGAATTAACAGTTGAACTTGATAACACAAGTGTCATTTGTGATGAAGAATCACAAATCACCTATTACCATTATCAAAGCAGATCTTACTCTATTAATTGCAATTAATTTTTTTTTTCATTTTGAGATTTCACAGATAATAGCCTACCTATCTATGTATAATTCTCTGAGCTGAAAGACAGTCATGAAGAATAAAATGTAAACAGATTATGCAGAGGAAAAGATTCAGAATTGTATGACAGAAGCCTAATTGTGAAATCTAATTCTAAAATCTGATGACTTTAACTGTACTACAGTGTCCTCCAGTGCAAAATAAATACATATAAAACTGAATCTTAAGTCATTATTATAAAAAGCTTGTTAAATTATTTTTTAAAAGCTCCAATATTAAATTATTGTTTAAATACAGTTTAACTTTAAAGATTCTGTTATTATGATGCTTTTATTCTTGATGTTCTAGATATTGTGGATTGTCTTTCTCCATTTCTCACTTCCTTCTTAGAGAAGTTGGAAAGCTACAACTTTATTTCTTGTGGTCTCTTGTATCTTTGGGTCTGGATTTAAGAAAAATCCAAACATGTGCTTAAATATGGAAGATAAAAATGAAGTAGAGGCCAATGTCCTGTATATGTTTATCTTTTGTGATGGCAAAACAGGGTTGTACACATTTGAAGTTTCCCTGTAGCCACCACTTAGGTCTCTTCATTAACTTCCACTGTGTTTAGTGATACCTGCGGCATCACTAAGTGGTATTTTCTTGATACTGGTTTTTCATCCCTTGACCTTCATTTTCAGGTGTGTATGCTGGATGTCATGGCTCCAGTTCTCCGTGGTAGGTACTAAGAGAACGGGAGTTATTCCTTATTGTTATCTAAGAACCTATCCTTCAGTGATTTGTGACAGAAACCATTTAAAACCACCTGTTTAAAAATGGTTTCTGTTTCCTGTAGTTGACTTGGCTGATACCAGCAGTGGGTGCAAAAACAGATATTCAAGGATGAGAACATTTTTGTTGTTGTTGTTGTTGTTGTTTGTTTTGATTTGCTTTATTTGGCCTGCTTGGATATGAGTTGATCTGGTGGTTATAACTGGAGGATGAGAGCTGTACAGTCTATGGAAAGCAGTGACAGAAAAAGTAGTAAGGGAGACATGGCTTCAGTGAAGAGTCCTTGTTCAATAGCGTGTTATGGTGAAGATGAGGATTATAAGAACTGGGAGATGAGCTAGTTGCCTCTGACACTACAAACCTTTAAGAAAGACACCTGCAAGCTCTGAGTTTTCTATTCATAATTTAAGATAATTTTTTTTTCTGTACTTAGCAGTGTTAGGGTAATAAAAACACAGATCAGATACATGGTTTTATCCAGTTATGGAATTTATAAATAAATTGTCGGTCTCTTATGTGAAGACTGGAACACTGACTGGGAAAGAGTGGAGGTGGAGAACTGGAATGGGATCCTTTGTGTGAAGCTATCTGGATACGAGTTGTGTGAATCCCTAGCCCTTGTTCTTCTCCTGGCTCATGGGTGTGCATGCCATGGTGGAGAGCTTTAGTCATTCACCTGAGCTTTTTGCTTTGCAACGACACACCAGTTCTTCTCACTAACCACTCTTACTACCTCATAGCCTCTAGCCAGATAAACTGATTCTGATAGCATTATGTCCCAGAAAGTGAAGTGACAGTATTAATCACTTAGTCATGTCTGAACCTTTGCAACCCCATGGTCTTGACTATAGCCTGCCAGGCTTCTCTGTCCATGGAATTCTCCAGGGAAGAATACTGGAGTGGGTAGCCATTCCCTTCTCCAGGGGATCTTCCCAACCCAGGGATCAAACCCAGGTCTGTATTGCAGGAAGATACTTTATTGTCTCAGCCACCAGGGAAGCCCAGGAATAACCAGAAGTAGGATCAAGATAAATATACTATATGCCATGTATTACATTCTTTCACCATTTATTATTGGAAAAATCTGGTAAATTTAGTTGGAGCTGCATTCTAAATGTGACAGAAAGGAAAGAAAACATTAGATTAGGGAAACTTAATCAATATGGCTATACTTACATACAATTCTAATTGTAATGTGCCATTCTGAGCAACAGGAGTAGTACTTCAAGCACCTTGTTCAGTTGTTTGAATAAACCTAGTCTTACAGGTAGCTCCCACTAAATGTATATGAGACGCCAGGCATTTATTGTCATAACTTACACGTGTAACTGTTCACTGGCTCCAAAACAATGTTAACCTCTGCAGATCTGTAACACCACTGTGCTCTGTCAGAGGTGGGGCTTATAGTCATGGAATAGAGCTTTGGACTGAGTCATTTTCAGAGTAGATTCTGTACGGAGAAGCTAAAGATTTGCCCTGAAACCTTCCCCTTCTTGGGCTTCTCTGGTAGCTCAGATGGTAAAGAATCTGCCTGCAATGCAGGAGACCTGAGTTTGATCCCTAGGTCAGGGAAACTCCTCTGGAGAAGGGAATGGCCTACCCATTCCAGTATTTGTGCCTGGAGAATTCCATGGACAGAAGAGCCTGGCAGGCTAGTCCATGGTTTGACAAAGAGGTGGACATTACTGAGCACTAACCCTTTCATCTTCTTTCCACCCCTCCCTATCAAAACACAACAATAAAAGCAGTGCTGTATTCCTTGGGGGAATTTCAGAGATTCTTAGCACAACTCCACTTAAGATGTCTGTTTGGCTTTTGCAGATGAAACATGGCAGGAATGGGAGATAACCACATAAAATCTGATGATGACTCCAACTGTTCCAGATGTAGTCTCTTTATAGGAGCAATTAACTTTGCCCCTGGCACCTATCATGCAGCTATCAAACTGCCAAAAGATTTTGCTTTCTGTCAATAAGTAGAAAACATGAGCAGCAATTGGCTTTCAACTTGTAATGACAGCACTAAAACTCTATTGTCTCTTTTCTTTTTATAATTCTCTCTCATAATTTAGTTTAAGAAATCTAGACTAACTCAACATCTCAAAAGACATTATGCTGGTCCACCACATTAATGTCTACATATTGACAGGATAGACACAGTTTATATCCTCTAACATTTGGCAAGAAAAAAAATGCTTGTTAAAGAGGGATGTGTGTGTGTGCTAAGTTGCTTCAGTTCTGTTTGACTCTTTGCAACCTATGGACTATAACCTACCAGGCTCCTTTCTCCATGGCATTCTCCAGACGAGAATACTGGAGTGGGTTGATTTGCCTTCCTCCAGGGGATTTCCCTGACCCAGACAGAGATGGAACCTGCGTTTCCTGCAGCTTCTGCATTTCAGATGGACTCTTTATCTCTAAGCCACCAGGGAAGCCCTAAAGGGAGATAAAACCCATCAAATTTCAATTTTCTACCTCAGTTAAGATTATTGGTGTTTCCTGGCCTGAGTCAAATTAGAGTTACTCTAAAGTAAAACAAGGATGATGCCCATTATAGTCCCTAGAACTAGGCAAGTGGCACATGGCTCATTTGTCCTTTTTTGACTTGAGAGGTATATGACAAATTAAATGTGCTGTATTTTGCAAATTAGTTTCTGAAGGCTACAAGGTTTTGAATTTGGGATCCAGTCCTTACAAAGACTCTGAGAGCTGGCCCAAGCTTTAGTGACTGCGTCTTTGTCACATAAGGCTTGGCAAAACCAATAATACTCAAAATTTCTGTAGCAAATGAAGAAGTACCTTCAGTCTATTGTGAGTCCTCAAAGATAATTAGCGAATGGACCCTTAGGGTTTGGAGAAAATTTTCTTTGGGTACTAGGCAAAGACTACTGTCCTACAACTGAGCATATGCAAATAAATGGGCATTATCTAATTCACCAAGCCACAAATGTATGATCAGCATTCCTGTACCATCAAGTGAAAATATCATGTTGAAGAATGGCTTCAACCTTGTCCCAAAAGTACAAGTAAGTTGCTCAAGCTAGTGGATCATGCTCCCAGAGCACCTATTCCTGGTACACTGCCACTCACTCTCAACTTACTGCCATGGTCTTCTAGGGAGTTTGCTATATGTTAACTATGGAAGGTGACATTTTTAGTCTGCTTTGCAGTTGGTTCTGCATGATAAGTTGTCACCAGCTTGAGGTGGAACACTACAATATTAAAATCTTGTTCATGAGAATAACTGAATTTACAGTAAGAGGCAAAAAAATGTACTGATTAGCATGGATTTTACTGGTTTTACTCTGTATTTCAGCTATCTGGGATAGCAGTTAGCATCTGGCCTTTCAGAATGCTAGAATGACCTTCTGAAGAATGCAGAATCCAAGTGCCAAGAGAATGGATCTAGGCATGGCATTTTTATACATCATGCAATCCACTCATGAACTATTTTTTATTCCATTCCACAAGACATTATACATCAACAGTTTAAGATTTTTCTTGGCTTTTTTAAACAGCTTTATTGTGGTATAATTGATATACAAAGAACTGCATGCAGTTTTTGTGTACATTTTAATGAGTTTGGACATGAACAAACACCCGTGATGCCATCACCACAATCAAGGTAATGATCATATCCAACACTGTCCAAAGTTTCTTTATGTCTATTTTGTGTGTGTGCAGTAAGGACACTTAACATGAGATCTACCCTCTTAACAAATTTTGAAGTGCTCAATACCATATTGTTAACTAAAGGTAGTATGTTGCACAGCAGATTTCTAGAATTTATTCATCTAGCATAACTGAAATGTTATACCTGTTGAACAACTGCTCCCCATTTCTCCCATTCCTCAATCCATGGCAACCACTACTGTATTCTCTTCTTCTATGAGTTTGACTATTTTAGATGCCTCATATAAATACAGCCATTCAGTATCTGTCCTTCTGTGTTTACTGATTTTATCTCACATGATGCCCTCCATCCTCATTGTGTCAAATGGCAATATTTCCTTTTTCTAAAAGGCTGAATAACATTCTATTGTATGTATTTAACATATTTTCTTTGTTCATCTCTTGAAAGCACATAAGTTGTTTCCATATCTTGGCTACTGTGGATAATATGGCAATGAAACTGGGAGTGCAGTTATCTCTTCAAAATCCTGATTTTAATTATTTTGGATACATACCCAGAATAGGATTGCTGCATCACAATGTGCATATGAAAAGATATTCAACATAATTAATAGCCATGAAAATGCAAATAAAAACCACAGTAACATATCATCTCATATCTGTTATGATGGTTATCAAAAAACAAAAGATCACAAGTGTTGTTGGGGATGTAGAGAAATTGGAACCCTTAAACAGTGTCGTGGTAATGTAAAGTGAATCTGTGTCTTTCCCAAATTCGTTATATTGATGTCCCAATTCCCAAATGATGTTATTTGGGAAGTGGGCCTTGGGAAGTAATTGACTTAGTTGAGGTCAAGAGGATGGGGCCCTCGTGATGGAGTTGGTACACTTATAAAAAGAGACACTAGCATTTACTTTCTCTCTTACACTTTCATTTGAGTACATATTAAGATGATAGTATATCTAAGCCAGCGAGGCAGATCTCATCCTACCATTCTAGCATTCCAGATCTCAATTTTCAGCCTTTGGAACTCTGAAAAAAATACATTGCTGTTGTTTAAGTTACTGATCTATGATACTTTGTTATGGCAGTGGCAGTCCAAGACAAGACTATCCGTATCCTCTCCCCCTCTCTCTATACACACACACATATACATATGGCATATATATATATTTATACACACACATATATATGTATATGTATATATATAGTCTCTTCATTTTTCATTTTTATTTTGCTGTGCTGGTGGTAGTGAATATGAAAATTTAGTTCCTAGACTAAAGGATATCAAGGTCATACTAGATTTTGACAGTTACAGAAAACAAATGAGCACCACCATCTTTCTGCTGAAAATCTATGTTCTCCTTCAGTGAGAGTCTGTTTTGGCAGCAACAAACCTATGTTTATTCAAATTTTCTGATCCTTTTCCCATAATTATGAAGTTGAGGCAAATAACTATATCAGTTGCTTCAAAATAGTATATATATATTGATGAGTCTATTTTTTGTTGTTTAAAGGGACCTTCATGAACTTCAAAGTAAAACTTGCCTCTTCTGACTTTCAAAAAATTTCATTTGCTTGGGGAATAAAAAATAATGTTTCCTGCTTAAAATTTTGATTTTATGCTTTGAAACATGAATAAAAATTTAAATGTGCTCATTTTGAAGAATCTGGCAGAATATATATGTGTGTGTGTACATTCAAAGAAATTGAAATTACTCAAAATTATACTGTCAAAGGATATCAAGAGATAAACAGTCACTATTAATAATATTTTATATAAGTGTCCTGACGATTTTAAGTGTATTTATGATATTTTAAACAAAAATTAGAGTCTATTTTAAATACTGGGAAGTACCACAGTGCTTAAAAAAGATTAATTTTCTAAGTGTTTTCTCTTTGCTTTCAGACAAGGAAGCCTATGGAAAATATGTCAGTGAAATTAATATATAGTTATAAAAGTTTAAAACATGAACAATTACCTTGATTTTTTTTCTATTTTTTCCTCTTTATTCTCTCCTAATCAACACATTTAACATCTTTTTCCTCGATTCACATTTGCTTCATTCATAAATACAGCTATCTTTCTCTCCTATTCTCTCTTGTCATTAAAAGACACTTTAGATCTTCATTTCCATATTTTTTCCCTTTTTCCTGAGCTGATATAGCTTATTTATCACATCTTTCATTCTCTAAGTTGCTGTAAGAAACTGAGCCAGTTAACAATCTTCAATATACAATATTCTTAAAATAACACTTTTGTCTTTTAAATAAGTCGATGTCACTATTGGAATTTCTGCCAAACATTCCTAAAATAATGAGAGATAAACATCTAACATGTCAATATTCTCATATGCCAATACTAAGAAAATCTAGATAGTAACAGAAGCAAGAAATTCTGTCTTCCCTCTTATCCACAGACCTTTTACTCAGTAAAGAGTAAAAATATGCAGCAACATTACTGAATGACCCAAAATTAATTTTCAAAAATTTAAAACTATAAATATATCTACTATTTTACCCATGTCTCAGATGTTGGTAAATAATGATTTAGAGCATGACAGTGATAAAATAAGCATACATTAAACATATTTTTTTAAAAAAGAATACCTACTTTATAAAGATTCATTTTGACCTGATCAAAGAAATAATTATAACCAAAATTATTAAGCATTCATATTTTAGAAAAATGATATTGATGAACCTACTTTCAGGGAAGGAATGGAGATACAGATGTGGAGAATGGTCTTGCGGACACAGTGGGGTAAGGAGAGATTGGGATGAATGGAGAAAGTAGCATTTACACTGTCATTTGTAGAACAGATACTTGGTGAGAAGCTGATATATAATACAGGGAGCCAAACCTGTCAATCTGTGATTACCTAGAGGAATGGGATCAGGGGAGTGGAGGGATGGTCAAGGAGGGGATATATGTATAATTATGGCTGATTGGCATTGTTGCATGACAGAATCCAGTTCAACATTGTAAAGCAATTTTCTTCCATTTAGAAAATAAATTTTAAAACATTTTAAAAAATCCTATTTTAAATGTATTTTAGTACTTAAATTCCTGTATGTTCTAATATTAAGCATCAATGTTTTCAGACTAATTTATGTCTGTTTAGTAACTTTCATAATTCTGTAAGAATTTATTGTCAAAATCTTATTTCCTCTTAAAATTTATTTTATTAGATTTATAAAATTTGATTACTTTGTCATTAAGTTTAGAAAGCAGACCTGTTTAAATGTTAAATATATCAATGGTACAATATACAAACTCAAATGAGATTCATCAAATGATTTTATGAGATTATGCCCACTCAACATATTTCTAAAAAGCAATTATAACTGCATAATAAAATGAGAATGATTATAATACAGTGTATGATGATTTTCTTTAGTAAATCTATTTCTCATCATGAGATTAATGATTTATGGACAGTCTCTCCAAAATTAACTAACTAATGTAGACAACATAGCATTTCCAGGATCAAATATTTTTTGTGCTGTTTAATACTTTTTGTGTTTTGAAAATGAAAGTTCAACAAATAGCTGGAATATTAGCATTACAGATTCCTGATCACCCAGAGCTCCTCTTGCAGTATCCTTCTGAAAATGGCAACTATCTTCTTGGATTTAAGCTTGGTATCATCCTGTGCCTAGTTTGGCTTTGCACTAGGCTCTTTCCCAGCGTTTGCTTATTTATATTGACAGATCAATCTCCCCAAGGATAACAAGAGTCTCGTTATCTGTGAACACATGTTATTTTCCCTTCTTGTTCTCATTCACATCAATAGAGGATAATTCCAAAAGCAGTTTTATTCCTAAGGGAAGAGAAAAACAAAAAGGCTACTTCCACATATAAAGAAAGAATCAGTTTCACCTTTCGAAGAATTTGATGCTTTTGAAATGTGGTGTTGGAGAAGACTCTTGAGAGTCCCTTGGACAGCAGGGAGATCCAACCTGTCCATCCTAAAGGAAATTGGTTCTGAATATTCATTGGAAAGACTGATGCTGAAGCTGAAACTCCAATACTTTGGCCACCTGACACAAATAACTGATTCATTTGAAAAGACACTGATGCTAGGAAAGATTGAAGGCAGGAGGAGAAGGGGACAACAGAGGATGAAATGGTTGGATGGCATCACCAACTCAATGGACGTGAGTTTGTGTAAACTCCAGGAGCTGGCGATGGACAGGGATGCCTGGTGTGCTGTAGTTCATGGGGTCTCAGAGTTGGACACGACTGAGCGACTGAACTGAACTGACTGAAATGATATGTATTTGAGAATCAGTTCCACCTTGTTGTTGTTCAGTCACCAAGTTGTGTCCAACTCTTTGGGATCCCATGGACTGCAGCATGCCGGGCTTCTCTGCCCTTCACTGTCTCCCAGAGTTTGCTCAAATTCATGTCCATTGAGTTGGTGATGTTATCTAATCATCTCATCTCTGCCGCCCCCTTCTTCTTTTGCCTTCAATCTTTCCCAGCATCAGGATCTTTCCCAATGTGTAGGCTGTTCGCATCAGGTGGCCAAAATATTGGAACTTCAGCTTCAGTATCAGTCCTTCCAATGAATATTTAGGGTTGATTTCCTTTAGGATTGACTGGTTTAATCTCCTTGTAGTCCAAGAAGAATAATTGTATTATTTGCAATAACTAACACTTGGAGCAGCTAATTATACTTCAATATGTATTAAATTATAGTTCCATTGGTTAGACATATATATGATAGAATAGTTTTCTAATTCTGTTTCTTTAAGTTATAGATAAAGAACGGTTAACCTATGGCATGCTCATAAAACAGAATACCATGCATCATTAGTGAAACAAAAAGCTCTGTATATATACTGATATAGGAATATCTCTATCATGTAGTGAAGAGTATAATCATGGCCACCATTATATGGAGTTTCACAACTTGTATACTTCACAACTTCAGAGAACTCCAGGTAAGGTGAATTGTTCCCCATAGAGGTCTGATCTGAATAAATAAAATATACATTTTATTAATATCTCATATTACTTTCCTATTACAACTTATAAAATTACCAAAAATTACCCCAAAATGTGGTTAAACAACACAAATTTATTTCCTTATATTTCTGGAGGTTAGAATTTCAAATGGGTTTCACTGGGCTAAAATAAATGTATCAGCACTGCTATAACCTGCCTGTATATTCAAAGTCAGCAACAGTATATTAAATATTATGCAGCCATCACTCTGCTTCTCCCTCTTCTGCCTTGCTCTCCCACTTATAAGGATTCTGTGATTACATTGAAACAACCCAAATAAGAAAATTTCACTATCTTAGAATTCATCCATTTCTCTTGGTTGTCCATTTTACCAGCATATAATTGTTCTTAGTGATATCTTTTTTTTTTTTTTTTTTTTTGGTATTTCTGTGGTTTGACTTGTAACTACTGTAATTTATGATTTATTTATTTGGATATTCTTTTAGTCCAGATGCATATGGATAAAGATTTGCCAATTTTGTTTATATTTTCAAAGAACCAACTCTTTATATTGATAGTTTTTAAAGTTGATCTTTCATAGCAAGATTAAATCAGGAAGAAATACAGCATATAAACAAACCAAGTACCAGTAATGAAATTAAATCAGCAATAAAAAAACTCCCACATAAATACAAAGGTCAAAGACCAGACAGTTTCATAGATGAATTCTACCAAACATTTAAAGAATTAATGCCTATCCTTCTCAAAATAGTCCAAAAAATTAAACAGAAGGAAATGCTTTTGGATCCATTCCAGAAGGCCAGTACCAACCTGATATGAAAACCAGACAAAAATACTGAGAGAGAGAGATGGAAAATTACAGGCTAATATCACTGATGAGAATAAATGCAAAAATCCCCAACAAAATATTAGCAAACTGAATTTAGCAATTCATTAAAAGGATTATACACCATGATCATGCAGGATTTATCCCAAGGATGCAAAAATGGTTTAATAGCCCCAAGTCAGTAAATGTGACAAAGAACATTTAAAATATGAGGAATATAAATAGAGTTATACCAGTGATGCAGAAAGACCTTTTGACAAAAATTCAACATCCAGCTATGATAAAATAACTCTCCACAAAGTGGATAGACAGGGAATATGTCTGTGTTTAGTCACTAAGTTGTGTCCAGCTCTTTTGTGACCCCATGAACTGTAGCCCACCAGTCTCCTCTGTCCATGGAATTTCCCAGGCAAGAATATTGGAGTGGGTTGCAATTTCCTTCTCCAGGGGATCTCCCCAACCCAGGGGTTAAACCCATGTCTCCTGCTTGGCAGGCGGATTCTTAACCACCGACAACTGGGAAGCCCATATCAGATGATGAATGTTCATAAAACTTATCGTGGTGATCATTTCATGATGTATCATCACGTGCTACACCTTAAGCTTCTACAGAGCTGTTTGTCAATTTTAAGTAAATAAAAGTGGAAAAAAATAACTTCACCATCTAAAGGTCAGCAAATTAGCACGCTTAATTAGATCTGCAAACTAATCGCTCTTTTTCAAGTTAATATAACATATTCACAAGTTCTTGAATTTAAGGCACAATATTTTTGGGGTCCATTATTTTGTCTACTACAGGTTTTGTTAGCACTAAGTTAAATAAGGTAGCATTATTAGTAGATGCTTTGGGGAAGAGGAGAATTCTTATAGTTTTATCTTTCACCTTTCCATGGTTTTTTAACTCTTATCATATACATGCATTTTTTATAAAAGTAGATTTAAAATGTAATATTTTTTCTTTGATTTCAAATGTTCAACTATATAAGTAAATATTTTTACTTATATATATTAACTCCAATTCCATCTAGCAAATGACTGATGAGACATAGTTGTTGATTGAGGTTTTCTTTTGGGCTTTCCCTGATTGAATGAGCACTATGTTTAGAAATTCAGCTAACTCTGGCAAACCTAATGAGGTATTGGCATAACAAATGGGACAACAACATTAACTATACCTTAATATATATCCATCCTAACTGTCCATGACCAAATGTGAAAAACTACATATAAGAATACATTAGAGTAGATCGTAAGCTCAGGATAGGAAGGCTTTTTTAATGATATAAACTTGAGAAATGAACTGCAGTCAAAAAATGAATATTTTTATAAGAAAAGAAAGCAAGGTTTAAATAAATTATGAAGAATTTTCACTAGGAAATGATATTAAAATCTACTTGAAACCCAACCAATTTTCTTTGATCATAACTAATATTACCTTCAACTTAAGCTACATACCTTCTACTACACGATTTAAAAATCGGATTGCATTTTTTAATAATTTAGTGTGAATTCTTATTACCTGAGTATTAGCTATGTGCATGCTTGTTTTATAGTAATATTGGCAGGAAATACAAATATCTGTTAGGGTAAGTGAACTGGTGAAATAAAGAGCCTCTTGATGAAAGTGAAAGAGGAGAGTGAAAAAGTTGGTTTAAAGCTCAACATACAGAAAACTAAGATCATGGCATCTGGTCCCATCACTTCATGGGAAATAGATGGGGAAACAGTGGAAACAGAGGCTGACTTTATTTTTCTGGGCTCCAAAATCACTGCAGATGGTGGGTGATTGCAGCCATGAAATTAAAAGACACTTACTCCTTTAAAGGACAGTTATGACCAACCTAGATAGCATATTAAAAAGCAGAGACATTACTTTGCCAACAAAGGTCCGTCTAGTCAAGGATGTGATTTTTCCAGTGGTCATGTATGGATGTGAGAGTTGGACTATAAAGAAACCTGAGCACCGAAGAATTGATGCTTTTGAACTGTGGTGTTGGAGAAGATTCTTGAGAGTGCCTTGGACTGCAAGGAGATCCAACCAGTCCATCCTAAAGGAGATCAGTCCTGGGTGTTCATTGGAAGGACTGATTTTGAAGCTGAAACTCCAATACTTTGGCCACCTGACATGAAGAGCTGACTCATTGGGAAAGACCCTGATGCTGGGAAAGATTGGGGTCAGGAGAAGAAGGGGACGACAGAAGATGAGATGGTTGGATGGCATCACTGACTCAATGGACATGGGTTTGGGTGGACTCTGGGAGTTGGTGATGGACAGGGAGGCCTGGTGTACTGCGGTTCATGGGTTTGCAGAGTCGGACATGACTGAGCGACTGAATTGAACTGATATATAAGATATATACGTATATATATATGACTATGTATAATATATATTCTGTATAAAATATTTTATAAACTTTTAAATTGAAGATAACATGTATGTAAAATTTCACAAAACACAAAACATCAGTAAACAGTATTATCAATTATGGGAATAAATATACCAAAAAATGACTAAGAAGATCATAAAATAGAACATTAGCACAAGAGTCTGAAGCTCCTTCCCAGTCACTACTCCCTGTCTGTTCCTCAGGTAACTGTTGTTTAATTTCTAAAATCAAAAATTAATTTTGTCTGTTCTTGAAATTGTCATGAATAAAATTAAGCAGCATGTATGTTGTATTTTCAGAGAAGGCAATGGCACCGCACTCCAGTACTCTTGCTTGGAAAATCCCATGGACGGAGGAGCCTGGTAGACTGCAGTCCATGGGGTCGCGAAGAGTCGGACATGACTGAGTGACTTCACTTTCACTTTTCACTTTTATGCATTGGAGAAGGAAATGGCAACTCCAGGGTTCTTGCCTGGAGAATCCCAGGGATGGGGTGGCAAGAGTCGGACACGACTGAAGTGGCTTAGCAGTAGTATGTTGTATTTTACATCTTTCACTAATTACTGTGAAATGTATCCATAAATTTTATGTACCAGAAATTGTTCTTTTTATTACATTAAAATTTTACATTTTGAGATTATACAAGTGTTTTATTTTTCATTCTTCTGTAGACTAACATTGGGTGTTTATAGTTTGGGGTTATTATAAACAATGCCAATCTATTTTTATAAATATTTTGGCATACATATATATTAATTTTATTGTTGATACACATATAAGTTAAAGTTCTAGATCATAGAGTATATGTATTTTCAACAGTTTTGCTATCTAACAGATACACAAAAATAATTATACAGTTGTACTTTCACTAGAAATATATAATTGCCATTATTCCATATCCTTGCCTGCTAACTACCTATGGCATTTTCTGTTTGTTTATGTGGTTGAGCCCACTGTATGCATATCGGCCATTTAGACAGAATTTTTGAGGAAATATTTGTTCAAGTTATTTAACAACCTTTATTTACCTGTTTCACTGTCTATAATTAATTGTGAAGATATTCTTCTGACATACTCACATTTAAGATGTACAATACATCTGGAATTATCTTAGTATATTATGTGAATGATGGGTGAAGATTCTTTTGGTTTTACAAACCTATAGCTATTCAATTGGTCTAGGGTCATTTTGTCTAAATCATTTTGTAATAGACTTGTTTGTGTGTAAATATACATGCACACATATATGCATATGTGTGTGTGTATATATGTGCACATATATATGTGTGTGTGTATGTGTGTGTAAGTCAGACTCTTCACTCTTTATTGTGTACCATTGGTACATCTATGTATACTTGCTTTATACCATTAGTATATCAGTAATATCATCACACTGTTTTACCATGGCTGTGCAGTTATTCATAGTGCACAGTGCACTTCTTCAGTAACACCTTGGATGTTATTGGACATGTGTATTTCTATGTAAAGTTTAGACCCAGTTTAAATGAACATACACACAAAAATATATTGGGCTTTTGATTGAATTTCAATGTATGTATTGGAGAATATTGACATTTTCATAATCATGTACCTTTCAATGCATGAATATGGCATAGCAGTCCTATTATATAGTTTTTTTCCTCTCAAAAAGTATTATAAATTATTTAATGTAGCTGTCTTTGTATATCTTGAATCACTTTTTTTTTGCCTAAAATAATCTCTTTATAATTTTCTTTATAATGACCTACTAAAATTAGTTTTTTTCACTAATTTTTAGAATTTCAACTTCATTTATAAAATGAATGTTTTTCTATATAAAGAAATCTGTTAGTTATTTTTATCTTTAGAAATGTCATTCTGAATTTTTCTGTCAACATCTTTTTTGAGAAGTCAACTTCCAACTCATTGATGCTCTTTCAAGAGAAATTTAACCTTTTCTCTTGACTATTTCAAAGATTCTACTTTGTCTTTAGTTTACAGTCATTTTCATATTTTGTATTTACATGTGGTTTCATTTGTTTTTGTCCTATATCTGGCACTTCAATTAAACATATATATGTGTATGTGTGTGTGTATATATATATATACAAATATATTTTTTTTACTGTCTTTCTTGCATTATTCTTGAATTTCTTTTAGTACTTTTCATCATATTATTTCACCATCTTTGCATATTTTTTCAGCTATATTCTAGTAACTTGTTATTTCTTCAGCAGTTTCTAACATGCCATTAATCAGATTCTTTAAGTAAAGATACAATACTAATATTTATTCTACAAGTTTTACTTCTTCATTTTTTCCATTGTCATTTAATTTCTTGAACATAATTAAAATTATTTTCAATTTTCTATCTGGCAATTTCTACATGTAGACTTTTGTGGTTCCAATATATTCTATATTTTACTGTTTTGGGACAATTGTTTACTTTTTAATGACTAGTTATTTTTATACTTGCTTTAGTTTTGTAAAGTGACAGAGTATCAAATTTTGTTGAAAATAATGAAGGCTCTTGGTGATATTATGTTCCTCCAAAACAATTTTGCCAGTGGCAAAACTGAGCGAAAGGAAAGCTTCTTTTCTTGTGAGGTCTGTTTCTTTGCTGTTATCGCTTGCTTCTAGGGTATAGCAGTAGGAGAGCCTGGCTATTTATCAGGACACGACTGAGTGACTTCACCTTCACTTTCATGCATTGGAGAAGGAAATGGCAACCCACTCCAGTGTTCTTGCCTGGAGAATCCCAGGGACGGGGGAGCCTGGTGGGCTGCCGTCTATGGGGTCGCACAGAGTCGGACACGACTGAAGCGACTTAGCAGCAGCAGCAGCCTCTCAGCCTTTAATCTGAAACTTATTTAGAATTCATAACTGCCTCAAGCAGAGAAGCAGATCCAACTATTGGATGTATGCTTTTGGTTCACCTCCTTATTTCATTCTTAAAAAGTTGACTGTCTTGCTAGTTTCTCAATGCCTTCAGAGAGGTATTTTAATTTTTTCCCCCAGGTTTTCTGGTTGTTCTCAGCAGGTTAGCTTCAAGCAGCATAAGCAGTCATTACCTGAATGGGAATCAATGATTACCTTTAAATTTGCCAAAGGCAGCAACATACACTCATTTTAGAAATTTTAGGAACATGAAAGAAAGAAAGAGAAAGAGGGAGGGAGAGAGGGACAGACTACAGGTATGCAAAAATGACAAAATAAAAATCACCTAAGTTCAAATCACACATACCAGATCACTATGAAAATATACCAGCCTTGTCACCAAGAATTTATATATATATATATATACACATATTTATTTAATAGCTCACATTAAGTAACCAATTTAGTAAAATGTCCAGCATCATTGACTTGAGTTCTCACATAACAATTTTAAATTAGGTCAATGTAATCTAAATTTATCAGTCCTGACTCCAAAATCAGGCAAAGAAAATCTCAAAGGGTTTCAAAACTTGACATATAAAAAAATGTCTATATTGCTAGTGATTCACTAATGGAATTCATATTAATCTCTATCATCGTCTACCCACACTACTCATTCAAATCACATGGGTCATGTTTTTCTAGCTCCTTAAATCAACTCTAAAATTAGGCACAGTTCATCTTTTTGCATTTTATGATGATAATATAAATATATGGATAATACATTTGCTGGTCACTTTACTTCTCTAAATAGTCTTAGGCCATTTATTAATAAGTGTAGTCTCATCAAATTTTAAAAACGCTGAGTTATTTAAAGACTCTCTCTACTCTAGCTTGAACTTGGTCCAGGCTATGCATCTTTCTGTTGTTTTATTTTCATTTTATATATATTTTTAACTAGCACTTTTACTATTCAGTTGGTGGACTGCAGTCCATGGGGTCACAAAGAATTGGACACGACTGAGTGACTAAGCACAGTGCAGGCTGCTCCTAGCTCCTTTAATGCTTAAGTGAGAAGAGAAACCTACAAAATAGGAAGTTTCTTTCTCTGGTCGCACCAGTATAATGTGTACTTGGCGGTTCTGTTTTTTGAAGAGATCTAAAAATGACTCTCTCTTTTGGTATGCTTTAGTCCTTCATAATGTCCTCCTATAGCTGAGATTTTTTAAATTGTCTGACTCTTGCTGACCACTTATGAATCCAACCTTGCACATGATTTCTCAAAGCTTATTGTCATAATCTTTGTGAAATTTCAGTACCTTTTTGGTAGATTCCTGGTGGCCTCATGTGTCTTAGATCACTTTTTGGTTCATTATCTGCTCTTTGGCAGATATTCTGACCCTCCATCCATTTGTATGCAGCCTCTTAACACTCCAGGCTGTTCTGCTATTATAGATTAATTTAGCTTGATATTCACTCCAGCTTCCCCTGCCCCCGCACTTAGGTGTAACCCAGATTTACAGTCCATTGTGTTTCTCAAAATATAGAAGAAAATTATTATACACTTTATTGATCTACTTCTAGGTTAGAAGTCATGGGGCAGCAACTCTGCTCTTATTCTACATGGACTGGGTTTTGCAGGAAAATATCTTCAAAGAAAGCATGCTTTCTCATATAATATTGGTTAAGTTATGGACCATGGATCGTAACAAATTCCTGGACCTCTTCGGAGCATAGATGAAGTAGACTCAGTTTGGAATGTGGGATCACTTAGAATTTACTGAAGAAATGTGACAAATTCTCAATTAAAAAAAATTATGTGTATATAGGACATATCTTCGACGAACATGCCTTTTGTTATTGAGTTATTTATACTGAGGTATTATTGATTACAATATTATATTAGTTTCAGGTGTATAGCATAGTGAGTCAGCGTTTTTACAGTTTATAGTCAATTAAAAGTTATTACAAGATAATCACCTGTGTGATATATTTTTTATTGTATACACAGTAGTTTGTATCTTTTAACCCCATGTACCTCTTTTGCCCCTTTCTCCTTCCCTCTCCTTGCTGGTAACTACTAGTTTGTTATTTCACATGCATGAGTTGACTCCTGTTTTGCTGTATACATTCGTTTGTTATTAGGTTTTAGATTCCATATATAAGTGAAATATCATATAACACTTTTTTGTCTGACTTATTTCACTAACATCATATTCTCTAGTTATATCCACAATGCTGAAAATGGCAGTATTTCATTCTTTTTTTTTTAGCTAGGTAATATCCACATATATGATTATATATATTCAACATTTTATATAAATATACCTCTCTCTCTCTCTCTCTCTATATATATATATATATATATATATATATATATATATATATATATATATATTCCTCTAAACTCACTCATCTATTTATGAATGCTTGAGTTATGTCCATATCTTGGCTATTATAAATAGTGCTGCCATGCACATTGGGGATGGTGTGAGCTTTACTAATTAGTGTTTTCACTTTTTCCAGATATATATCCAGAAGTGAAAATTCAGGTTATATGGTAGTTTTATTTCTAGTTTTTTGAGGAATCTCCACACTGTTTTCCACAGTGGTTGGACCAAATTACATTCCTACCAATACTGTTTGAGGCTTCTCTTTTCATTCACATACTCACTAGCATTTGCTATTTTTTTTGTCTTTAATGATAGATTGGAATTCTGACAGATGTGAGGTAACATTTTATTGTGGTTTTGACTTACATTTCCCTTAATATGAGTGATGTTGAGCATCTTTTCCTGTACCTATTGTCCATCTGTTTGTCCTTTTTGGAAAAAGGTCTATTCAGATCTTCTGCCCATTTTTTTTTTTTCTTCTGCCCATTTTTAAATTATTTTTTTCCCCTTGGGGGGTGGTGAGTTACTGAGTTTTATGAATTATTTATATAATTTAGATATTAACACCTTGTTGGTCATATCATTTGTAAATATATCTCCCATTCTTTAAGTTGTCTTTCTATTTTGCTGATGATTTCTTTCATTGTACAAAAACTTTTGAGTTTAATTGGGTCCCACATGCTTCTTTTCTCAAAACCTCATCATTGGACACAGGACTGGAAAGGTCAGTTTTCATTCCAATCTCAAAGAAAGGCAATCCCAAAGAATGCTCAAACTACTGCACAATTGCACTCATCTCACATGCTAGTAGAGTAATGCTGAAAATTCTCCAAGACAGGCTTCAGCAATACATGAACAGTGAACTTCCAGTTGTTCAAACTGGATTTAGGAAAGGCAGAGGAACCAGAGATCAAATTGCCAGCATCCGCTGGATCATCGAAAAAGCAAGAGAGTTCCAGAAAAACATCTATTTCTGCTTTACTGACTATGTCAAAGCCTTTGACTGTATGGATCACAATAAACTGTGGAAAATTCTGGAAGAGATGGGAATACTAGACCACCTGACCTACCTCTTGAGAAACCTGTATGCAGATCAAGAAGCAACAGTTAGAACTGGATATGGAACAATAGACTGGTTCCAAATAGGAAAAGGAGTACGTCAAGGCTGTATATCCCCACCCTGTTTATTTAACTTATATGCAGAGTACATCATGAGAAATGCTGGGCTGGAGAAAGTACAAGCTGGAATCAAGATTACTGGGAGAAATATCAATAACCTCAGATATCCAAATGACACCACCCTTATGGCAGAAAGTGAAGAAGAACTAAAAAGCCTCTTGATGAAAGTGAAAGAGGAGAGTGAAAAAGTTGGCTTAAACCTCAACATTCAGAAGAGATCATGGCATCTGGTCCCATCACTTCATGGCAAATAGATGGGGAAACTGTGGAAACAATGGCTGACTTTATTTTTCTGGGCTCCAAAATCACTGCAGATGGTGATTGCAGGAATTAAGTTAAAAGACACTTACTCCTTGGAAGGAAAGTCATGACCAACCTAGATGGCATATTAAAAAGCAGAGACATTACTTTGTCAACAAAGGTCTGTCTAGCCAAGTCTATGGGTTTTCCAGTGGTCATGTATGGATGGGAGAGTTGGACTATAAAGAAAGCTGAGCACCAAAGAATCGATGCTTTTGAACTGTGGTGTTGGAGAAGACTCTTGAGAGTACCTTGGATAGCAAGGAGATCCAACCAGTCCATCCTAAAGGAGATCAGTCGTGGGTATTCATTGGAAGGACTGATGTTGAAGCTGAAACTCTAATACTTTGGCCACCTGATGCGAAGTGCTGACTCATTGGAAAAGACCCTGATGCTGGGAATGATTGAGGGCAGGAGGAGAAGGGGACGACAGAGGACAAGGTGGTTGGATGGCATCACTGATTCAATGGACATGGGTTTGGGTGGACTCCGGGAGTTAGTGATGGACAGGGAGGACTGGTGTGCTGTGGTTCATGGGGTCGCAAAGAGTCTGATACAACTGAGCAATGGAACTGAACTGATGAACGTGAAAGAGGAGAGTGAAAAAGCTGCCTTAAACTCAACATTCAAAAAATGAAGATCCTGGCACCCAGCCGCATCACTTCATGGCAAGTAGATGGGTGGAAACATTGACAGATTTTATTTTCTTGGGCTACAAAATCACTGCAGATGGTGACTGCAACCATGAAATTAAAAGAGGCTTGCTCCTTGGAAGAAAAGCTATGACCAACATAGATAGCATATTAAAAAGCAGAGACATTACTTTCCCAACAAAGATGTGTCTAGCTAAAGGTCTGGTTTTTTCCAGTAGTCATGTATGGATGTGAGAGTTGGACTATAGAGAAAACAGCACTGAAGAACTGATGCTTTTCAACTGTGGTGTTGGAGAAGACTCCTGAGAGTCCCTTGGACTGAAGGAGATCAACCCATTCAATCCTAAAGGAAATCAATCTTGACTATTCATTAGAAGGACTAATGCTGAAGCTGAAACTCCAATACTTTGGCCACCCGGTGGGAAGAAATGAATCCTTTGAAAAGACTCTGATGCTGGGAAAGATTGAAGGCAGGAGGAGAAGGGGCTGACAGTGGATGAGATTTTTGGATGGCATCACTGACTTGATGGACATGAGTTTGAGCAAGCTTCAGGAGTTGGTGATGGACAGGGAAGCCTGGCATGCTGCAGTTCGTGGGGCTGCAAGGAGTCAGAAATGACTGAGAGATTGAACTGATTCTTCTTTTTTGCTTTCTTTATTTTGCTTTGAAAGATAGATATAAAAATATATTGCTAGGATTTATTTCAAAGGATATTCTGTTTGTATTCCTTTCCAGGTATTTTATGGTTTCAGGCCTTAAGTTTAGTTCTTCAATCCATTTTTATTTTTTACTTTTTGTATATTGTGTGAGGAAATGTTCTAATCGTTCTTTTTTTAATGTGGTTGCCCAGTTTTTCCAGCACTACTTATTAAAGATTGCCCTTTATCCATTGTATATTTTTGCCTCCTTTGTTGTATATTACTTGACCATAGGTATGTGAGTTTATTTCTGGACTCACTTTTCTGTTCCATTGACCTGTGTATCTATTCTTCTACCAGTATCATGATGCTTTGATTACTGTAGTTTTGTGGTATAGTCAGAAGTTTGAGAAGGTGATGCCATCAGCATTGTGCTTATTTCTTAAGATTGCTTTGGAAATTCGAGGTCTTTTGTGGTACCATGTAAACTTTAGGATTACCTGTTTTCACTTTGTGAAAATACTATGGATATTTTTATAGGGATTACATTAAATCGTAAATTACTTTGTGCAGTATGAATATTTTATTAATATCAACTGTGTCAACATAATAGTATAGGATAGCTTTATATTTCTCAGCATTATCTGAAATTTCCTATATTAGTGTTTTATGTATTTTTCCAGAATACAGGTCTTTCACCTTCTTGGTAAGAGTAGTGGTATTTTATTCTTTCTTATGTGATTTTAAAATGATTTTTTTTTTCTTACTTTCTCTTTCTGACAACTCATTATTAGTGTGGAGAAATGCAAAATAACTCTGTATATTAACCTTATATCCTGCAAAGTTTCTTGAACTCATTTATTATTTTAATAGTTTTGGGGTGTAGACTTTCAGTTCAGTTCAGTTCAGTCACTCATTTGTGTCCAACTCTTTGCGACCCCATGAATCGCAGCACACCCGGCCTCCCTGTCCATCACCAACTCCCAGAGTCCACCCAACCCATGTCCATTGAGTCGGTGATGCCATCCAACCATCTTATCCTCTGTCGTCCCCTTCTCCTCCTGCCCTCAATCATTCCCAGCATCAGGGTCTTTTCCAATGAGTCAGCTCTTTGCAGCAGGTGGCCAAAGTATTGGAGTTTCAGCTTCAACATCAGTCCTACCAATGAACACCCAGGACTGATCTTTCTTAGGATGGACTGGTTGGATCTCCTTGCTATTCAAGGTACTCTCAAGAGTCTTCTCCAACACCACAGTTCAAAAGCATCAATTCTTTGGTGCTCAGCTTTCTTTATAGTCCAACTCTCCCATCCATACATGACCACTGGAAAACCCATAGACTTGGCTAGACAGACCTTTGTTGACAAAGTAATGTCTCTGCTTTTTAATATGCCATCTAGGTTGGTCATGACTTTCCTTCCAAGGAGTAAGTGTCTTTTAACTTAATTCCTGCAATCACCATCTGCAGTGATTTTGGAGCCCAGAAAAATAAAGTCAGCCACTGTTTCTACAGTTTTCCCATCTATTTGCCACGAAGTGATGGGACTGGATGCCAGGATCTGTTTTCTGAATGTTGAGGTTTAAGCCAACTTTTTCACTCTCCTCTTTCACTTTCATTGAGTGGGTATGGAGGGTATATATCTCAGAATAACAAAGGCCATTTATGATAAGCCCACAACTTTTAATATAAATGGCCTTTCTATTCTGAGATATATACTCTCCATACCTACTTTGAAGAGAGTTGTTATTATAAAAGGATTTTTTTTTCCTCAGATGCTTTTTTTTGCATCTATTGAGATAATCGTGTGACTCTTATCCCTTCTTTTGTTAATATGGCTTCACATATTGATTTGCAAATATCAAAACATCCTTACATACCAAGAATAAATGCAACGTGATCAAGATGTATGCTCCTTTTTATATATTGTTGGTTTGGTTCACTTATATTTTGTCAAGGATTTTGGCATCTATATTCATCAAATGTTTTGGACTATAATATTTGTTTTTTTGTACTGTCTTTGATTTTGGTACTGGGCAGTGTAATGATATCTTCATAGACTACATTTAGGAGTGTTCCATCTTTTTCCATTTTTTGGAATAGTTTGAGAAGGAGAGGTATTAGTTCTTCTTTATATGATAAAGAAATTCTTCTTTATTTGGTAAAATTGACCTGTGAAGACCACTGGTCATGGACTTTGGTTGCAGAGAATTTAATACAAATTCAGTTTTAGTACTAGTTATTGGTCTGTTCAAATTGTTTCTTCCGAATTCAGTCATGGCAGAAATTATTTTTTTTCCAGAAATTTGCTCATTTTTTTTGTTGTCCAACTTGTTGGCATATAATTGACAATAGTTTTTCTTATTATTTTTTTTTATATATCTCTGGTATTGTGTGTTAACTCTCTTTTTTAATTTCTTATTTTGTTTATTAGTGTCTTTTTTTCTTCTTGGTGAGCTTGGCTATAGATTTACCATTTTTTTTTAGTTCTTTCCAAAAAAACATCTCTTGGTTTCATTGTTCTTTTCCATTGGTTTTTCAAAAAATCTCTATTATATTTAATCCTTTATGATCTTTATTATTTCCTTCTTTCTGATGATTTTGGGCTTTGTTCTTCCTTTCCTAATTTCTTTAAGTGGTATGTCAAATCGTTTTAGATTTTTCTCATTTTTGAAGAAGGCCTGCATTGCTATAAACTACTGTCTTAGGTTGTTTTTGCTACATCCCATAGATTTTGAAAAGTTGTATATCCTCATTAATCTTGAGGTATTTTTTGGTTTCCTCCTTGATTTCTTTGTTTACTTCTTTTTTTGTAGCATGCTATTTAGTCTACACAAATCTGCTCTTTTCTTATTTTTTCTAATTTTGCTTATAAGATTGCTACCTGTGCTTTATTGTTGTTTCCACTTGCATTAAATATATTTTTCCATTCCCTCCCTCATTTTCAGACTCTGTGTATCTTTAGCTCTGTAGTGAGGCTTCTGTAGGCATCAAAAGGAAGGGTCTTGGTTTCTGATCCAATTAGCTACCCCATATCTTTCAATTCAAGCATTTTTTTTTTTTTTCATTTAAAGTAATTTTGGACAAATATATGTGGAGTCTTTCAGTCGTGTCCAACTCTTTGGGACCCCATGGACTATAGTCTAGCAGGTTCCTCCATCCTTCCATGGGATTTTCCAGGTAAGAGTACTAGAGTGGGTAGCCATTTCATTTTAATACTTGCTTTCTGTGTGTTTTGGTAGTTCTTCTCAGTTCATTTCTTCTTCTTTTTTTTGGTTTGTTTTTTTTTTTTTCAACTGAGTAACTTTTATTCATACAGTCATTAGAGAAAACACGCAAAACTTCCAGCACTGCCAACCACTGTCTTTTCTTCTGGGACCTGGTTTATTTAAAGCATTCCTATCAACTCAAGTTGATTCTAAAGTCAGCTCTAGGGGATTCTGACATCTAACGTGGGTGGATACATTCTGGTCCAGATCTTGGCCTCCATCTTACGATGGACTGGTGGAATATTGTTTCATCAGATGCTCCTGGCAGGGATTGCAAACTCGCTCAGGCTTGATACTTGAAGGAAGAACTAAAACAGGAAAGAGAAAGAAGGTTACAAAACAGCAGAAGCATCCCAGGAAAGGGATCCCAGAAGCCAGAACCCAAAATGGATGGGAAGCACAAAATTCAAGAGGAAAATGTTAAACTAAACAAGCCCCTGGAAGAAAGCCACAGGCTGCAGTCTCACCCTGTGGATCAACAGGATCTGCCGTTGACCTCCGAAAAGCCAGCGAAGTATTTTCAGCTATGCCAGGAAGACTGCAGCCTAACAAAGAATGTATGTAGGAATTGCAGAGGAACCTTCTGTAACATCTGCTCAACAAACGAACTGCCTCTTCCTTCATTTCTTCTTCTTATTTCTTCCCTTGTGCTTTGATTATTTCCCTTAATAGTATGCTTGTGTTCCTTTCTTTTTAGTTTTTGTGTATCTATTACAATAGGTTTTTTATTCATGGTTACCATGAGGTTCAAATATGTTGACCTATAACTATATTTACTCGTTTGAAACTAGTAATTGTTTAGGTGAAAAGGAATTTTAAATAATCTTCCTTTTTAACCCCCTTCCCCTACACTTTGTGTTTTTGATGTTGTATTTTATATCTTCATGCATAGCATTTAACATATTGTAGTTATAGTTGTTTTTGCAGTGTTTTTCATTTTTTAATATTTGTACTATTTTATTTAAGTGGTTGATATTCTTTAGTATGCTTTTCCTACTGGAATTTTTCCTTTCCTATAGATTCTTCTTTTTCTCTTAGAGAAATCAGTCAATATTTCTTTTACAGTAGGCTTGGTATTGAAGAATTCTGTTAGTTTTCACTTGTTTGAATCCTTTGCCTCTCGCTCTATTTTACATGACATTTTTACTGGGTAGATTTTCCTAGGTTGCAGGTTTTTACCCTATTAGCTCTTTGAATATATCATGCCACTTCTTCCTAGCCTGCAAATTTTCTGCAGAGAAATAAGCTGGTAGCCTTAAAAGGATTCCCTTACATATGAATCTTTCTCTTTAATTACGATATGTCTTCATGTGAACCTATTTGGGTACATTTTATGTAGAATCCTCTGTGCTTTCAGTGGGTTTCCCAGGTAGTGCTAACAGTAAATAACTCACCTGCCAATGCAAGAAATGTAACAAATGTGTGTTCAATTCCTGGTTGGGAAGATCCCCAGGAAGAGAGCATGGCAACCCACTCTAATATTCTTAACTGGAGAATGCCATTGACAGTGGAGTCTGGTAGGCAACAGTCCATAGGGTCACAAAGAAGTGACTTAGCACACAGACACATGCTTCACCTACTTGACTATCTCTTTCTTTTGTTAGGTTTGGAAAGTTTTCAGCCATAATTTCTTCCAATATATTTTTAAATTTCCTTTTTGACCTCTTATCCTTCTGAAATCCCTACAGTGTGAATATTGGTATTTTTGATGTTTTCTCAGAGCACTCTTAAATTGTTTCATTTTTTTCATTTCACTTTGCTTTTTTTTACTGGATGATTTTCATTATTATGTCTTCCAGATCACATACATGTTTGTCTGTATCACTTAGTCTACTATTCATTCCCATTTTTTAATTAATTATAGATGTTGAATATTTCTGATTTCTTCCTTTTTTATATTTTCTAGTTCACTGTTAAAATGTTCAATGTGTACATCAATTCTTTTCCCTAACTCAGTTAATATTTTTATTACCAATCCCTTGAGTTCTTTATCATATAGGTTATTTATTTGTTTTATTATTTATTTTTCAAGGTTTCTCTTGCTGTGTCCATTGAGAGAAGTTACTCTGCATTTCCACTTTGGTTAACTTTCTTTGCTTCTATGAACTTAGATGACACTGTTACCTATTGCACTTTTAAAGAGGTGATGTTATGTGGAAGCATACAGAATGCATGAGCTCAGTGCCTTTGTTGGGAGAGCTGAAGTTCACATGTAGGTAAGTCACATCTTTCTCTATAGTGTGCTGGCAGCTCTCACATTGGTAGGCGGTGGGCTGGAGAAGGAACAGCTAGAATTAGTGCTGGGTGCGAGGCTGGACTTCTTTACTCAGTTGCAGTCACTGCCAAATTAAGAATGGGGTCTGATACTAAGTTGCTGAAACAGCAGCCCTAAGGTTCAAGAACAAGCTAGATTTTTTTCCCTTTAAGTGTGTGTTTTCCCTATCCCAGTGCCTTTTGTTTTAAATATATATTATATATATATACACACACACATATACACACACACATATATAATGACATTTGCTTTAATATTGATGTAAGTAATGTTTGTATTTTGAGTTTTTTGATATCTTGTTTAATGATCGATTTTCCTACATAAAATGAAAGCACATCATTTTTTCCCAAAATTTAGACTTTTGTTTCAGATGGAATTTTATTTCACCTATTATATGAGGTTACTGTCTAGTTTCTTTATTTTCAATATGTAAGTCTAGTTATTCTTACTTTTTTTAAGTTTTTGTTTTTTGTTTTGCTTTGGATAGCAGAGCTTTACATACTGATCTTTAATATTATTTTAGAATACAATAAATAATCTTATCACCATTTATCTGCTTTAGGGGTCTCTGTTTTGATCATAAATCTACTCTTACTTCTGAGTAAATATGAAACATTTTGTTTGCTATACTTTCCCATAAGTGTTGCTATGGCAATTTTGCTTCCTTCTCCTCCTTCATCTTCTCTACATCATCTTCTTCTCCTCCTCTCTCTCATCCCCTTCTCTCATTCTATTCCCTTTTCTCCTTCTTCTCTTCTCCTTCTAAACGAGAAGTTTATCCCTCTTAACTTCCATCACCAAAATTACTCATTCCCAATACTCAATAGCCACTGGAAACTGCCTATTTGTTTTCTTGCTGTTAAATGTTTGCTAATTTGTTTCATTTTTAGACTCTACCTATAAGTGAAATCAAGCATTATTTGGTTTTCTTTGCCTAACTATTTCACTTAGCCTAAAAACCTCTCTATTCCAACCAGTAATTCAGAAGAAGCTGATGTTGAATGTCTCTATGAAGACCTACAAGACCTTCTAGAACTATCACCAAAAAAATGGTGTCTGTATGAAAAGCAGGAAGTCAAGAGATACCTGGAGTAACAGGCAAGTTTTGCCTTGAAGAATAAAATGAAGCAGGGCAAAGGCTAACAAAGTTTTGTCAAGAGAATGCACTGGTCATAGCAAACACCCTCTTCCAACAAGAAAATAAATGACTCTATATGTGGACATCACCAGATGGTCAATACTGAAATCAGATTGATTATATTCTTTGCAGCCAAAGATGGAGAAGCCCTATACAGTCAGCAAAAACAAGACTTGTCGCTGACTGTGGCTCAGATCATGGGCTCCTTATTGCAAAATTCAAACTTGAAGAAAGTAGAGAAAACCAGTAGACCATTCAGGTATGACCTAAATAAAATCCCTTATGATTATACAGTAGAAGTGAGAAATAGATTTAAGGGACTAGATATGATAGACACAGTGCCTGAAGAACTATGGACAGGTTGGTAACATCATATAGGAGGTGGTGTCCAAAACCATCCCCAAGAAAAAGAAATGCAGCAAGGCAAAATAGTTGTCTGAGGAAGCTTACAAATAGTTGAGAAAAGAAGAGAAGGAAAAGGCAAAGGAGAAAGGGAAAGATACACACATGTGAATGCAGACTTCCAAAGAACAGCAAAGAGGGAGAAGAAGGCCTTCTTCAGTGAACAAGGCAAAGAAACAGAGGGAAAAAATAGAATGGGAAAGACTAGAGATCACTTCAAGAAAATTAGAGTTACCAAGGAACATTTCATGCAAAGATGGGCACACGACAGAAATAGTAAGGACCTAATAGAAGCAGAAAGATTAAGAAGAGGTGGCAAGAATACACAGAAAATCTGTACAAAAAAAGTCTTAATGACCTGGATAGCTATGATGGTATGGGCACTCACCTAGAGTCAGATCCTGGAGTGTGAAATCAAATGGGCTTTAGGAAGCATTGCTGCAATCAAAACTAGTGACGACAGTGGAATTCCAGCTGAACTGTTTCAAATCCTAAAGAATGATGCTGCTAAAGTGAACACTCAGTATGCTAGCAAACTTGGAAAGCACTGCACTGGCCACAGGAATGGGAAAAGTTAGTTATCATTCCAGTCGCAAAGAAGGGAAATGCCAAAGAGTGTTCAAAGTCCTGTACAACTGTGCCCATTTCACATGCTAGCAAGGTAATGCTCAAAATTCTTCGTTAGCCTTCAACAGTATGTGAACTGAGAACTTCCACATGTATAAGCCATGTTTAGAAAAGGCAGAGCACCCAGAGATCAAATTGCCAACATCTGCTGAATCATACAAAAAACAAGAGAATTCCAGAAAAACATCTACTTCTGCTTCATTTGCTATGCTAAAGCCTTGACTGTTTGGATCACAACAAACTGTGGAAAATTTTTAAAGAGATGGGAATACCAGACCACTTTACCTGCCTCCTGAGAAGCCTGTATGCAGATCAAGAAGCAATGGTTAGATCCAGACATGGAGCAGCACACTGGTTCAAAATTGGGAAAGGAGTAGGCCAAGGTGGTATATTGTCACCCTCTTATTTAAGTCACGTGCAGAGTACATCATGCAAAGTGCTTGGATAGATGTATCGCAAACTGGAATCAAGATTGCTAGGAGAAATATCAGCAACCACAGACATGCAAATGATACGACTCTAATGGCAAAAGCAAAGGGGAACTAAAGAGCTTCTTGATGAAGGTGAAAGAAGGGAGTAAAAAAGCTGGCTTGAAACTCAATATTCAAAAAAAATAAGATGTTGGCATCCAGTCCCATCTCTTCAAGGCAAACAGATGAGGAAAAAATGGAAAGAGTGACATACTTTATTTTCTTGGGCTCCAAAATCACTGTGGACCATGATTGCAACCATGAAATTAAAAGACCCTTGCTCCTCGGCAGAAAAGCAATGACAAACCTAGGCAGTACATTAAAAAGCTTGAGTAGTTGTGGCAAAAGTTCTCAGTAGTTGTGGCATGCGTCTGTGGATCATGGACTCAGTAGTTATGGTACATGGACTTAGTTGTTGCTCAGCATGTGGGATATTCCTGGACTAGTGATTGAACCCTTGTCCCCTGCATTGGTAGACCGACTCTTAACCACTGGACCACCAGAAAGCCTTCATTGTGTTATGTTTTGTTTTTTTAATATATTTATTTACTTATTTGGCTGTGCTGGGTCTTAGTTGTGGCATTCAGGATCTTTGATCTTCATTACGGCATGCAGGGTTCTTTAGTTGAAGCATGCAGGATCTTTAGTCGTAGCACTCAGTATCTCTAATTGCAGCCTGGCCTGTGAACTCTTAGTTTCAACTGACCAGGGATCAAATCCAGGCCCCCTGCATTGGGAGTGTAGAGTCTTAACAGCTTCAGCACCAGGGAAGCTCCTCTTAGTGGTTTTGAGTCACATTTTCCTGATGATTAGTTATGTTGAGCATCTTTGCATGTGTCTGTTGGTTAGCTGTATGTCTTTGGAAAAATGTCTATTGAGGTTCCCATCATTTTTTTTTTTTTAATATTGTTTGTGCACTGGTTCAGTAGCTACAGGGCATGAGTTGAGGTGTGCTGCAGCATGTGGGAGCTTAGCTCCCCAACCAGGGATTGACTCTGTCCCTTGCATTGGAAGGTAGATTCTTAATTACTGCATCACCAGGCAAGTCCCTACTCTGAGTATTTTAACAAAATTCTGTTTATTCAACTTGGAAAATCAGTGCTTACAGAAATGTTCAATGGGTTGGAGGAGTGGTTTTTAGGTCAAGTCTCTAGTATTTCCCTCTAAATTAGCACATATGCCCTCACATCTGAAGCCTCTATTGGAACCAAAGAGAAAATGCATATTTTGCTGACACTAATGTGGCTATTGTGACTGTTTCTTGATACCCATGAACAGGTAATTCGGTACTCCCTGACATTTTCATAACAGGTGTAAAATATGAAACTCGAGGAAAGGACACTGGAACAAGGAGAATGACTCATCTGACCCCAGTTGCCTCTTGACACCAATAAATACCGAGAATTAATTAAAAGTTGAGACTGCAGAAAAGCCTCATATCTCCATTACTTTCTAGTCTACAGAATGCCAACTAAAAGGTAGGACATTAACTTTGACCATGTTTCTCTCTACTAAGCCATATGTTACTATATTTACTTTGTGTAATAACTTATACTTTCCCCAATGATAAAGGAGAAAATAGATGACAGATATTGCTTTACTGTTACTTCCCACCATTAGAAAATAAAATATTCAGTGAAAACAAACATTCTAAAGCACTTAGGGATAAATTTAAGAAATCTTTTATAATATAATTTTGAAAAATATATATATATAATATAAAAGATTTATATAATTGGAATAGCTTAATGTGTTGGTTGATATTAAAATTTAATATCATAAAAAAGTGAATCTTCCATGTATGCATTTAAAAATAATAATAATCAAAACATACAGTTTTCAAAGTAACTTGGAAAATTTCAAATGTCTTATAAAAATGTAGAACTACAAGATCAGACAAGGCAGTGCTCCACAAAGAAGAATAAGGAGAAGAAAAAAAACAGAAAATACAATATGTTTTTACAAAGTGAAAAATAGGACACAACTTTGAATGTTTCTATGGAAATTTTATGTTAATTATAGCACCAGAAAAACTAACCATGCACATGCTTGTGGAAGGAAACAGAAAAACTGAAATTTTCCAATATATTAGTTACATAATTTCAGTTTCAGCTGAGGTGTTAAGTAATGAATTACATCTTAGAATACAGAAAATATTTTCAGAAAAGCAAACCTACAAAAAATAGGTAACTTGAAAGATGTGACCAACTATAAAAGGTCACCAAGAGAGAAACAATATGAATCTTACCAATAAGGAATACTCTAAGAAAAGAAGATTCTGTTTCCTTTTAAAGCAAATATTCTCAGAAGAATTTATACTTGAGCTGTCAGAACTCAGATAATAAAGTCAGCAATTATTTATCTACCTATGAGCAGAAGTCATCCCAAAGAAATAGAAGCAAAAATAAACCTCTGAGGGATATATTTAACATATTTGGTTTATATCTATAAGAAACGATGTTGGAAATCTAAGGTAAAAAAGAAGTACTGTATAGCATAAAAAAGAAAACAATGGAGAATAGATAAACTATTTTAATAATCTCAAGGCAGGCATAAGGAGTATTTGGTTTCATAGCAAGGATACATGTTGTGTTAAAAAATAAAAGTAATTCCTAAACTATCTCAACATAAGTGTAAGTGAACTAAGCAGATTGTATTTTCATCCTTTTTATCATAAGCATTTAATCCCATAAAAATATATTCTAGATGGCTAGAATATCAAGGTCATATGATAGTGTCAAGAAATACAGATGGCACAATTCTGTTTTTCAAAGCTCATGTTTCAAGTTTAACATTTTCTTTTAAGTTTTATAAACTGCACCTAATATATACTCTCAAATCAAAGTGGGAAATATCATTATTGAAATTAATTGAATTTTAAAAATCTATTCTATGGAAATTAACTTAAATTTTAGTTTTTCATGTCTTTATTAATTAGCTATATGCCTAAATAATATTTCCTTTACATACATGCATTCAGAAAGCTGACTTTATAAGGCACGTGACAGACATCTTAAATAAGATTTTAAACGTAATACTATATTAATTCACAGTCTGGTAGACAGGTAACTTACATGCTGTAAATAAAATAAAATTTTATCATATTTTTAATCTCCAATGTTGCTACTAATAATAAAATATATAATACAGATCATAATCAAGGATTTTTATAGTCATGCAAAATTTGTTCAATATATCAGATATTATTTTGAAACAGAAAATTTATAAAGAGTGATGTATACAGTTTGGGAATATTCTACCTTGAAAAGATAGTGAGATTTATTTGCTATGTATTTTCGTATTTTTAGTTAGTACTGATTGAATGCTTCCTTAAATATTTCAAAGCTATATTTGAATGTGTAAATAGTATTTTGAGTTACCTTGATTTTAGAAACTAACAAGAAAAAATGGAAAAGGAGAAAGAAAGTAAGTCTTAAAGTGATTTATTTTATTCAAAATTAGAAATGTCTTATTCTGTCACCACTTATTCTGGCATCACCGATTCGATGAACATGAGTTTGAGTAAACTCGAGGAGTTGGTAATGGACAAGGAGGCCTGGCGTGCTGCAGTCCATGTGGTCGTAAAGAGTCGGACACAACTGAGCAACTGAACTGAACTGAACTGATTCTGGCACGACCATATAATATGGATATTGCTATAAACTCTAAAGTGAAAATATTTTACTATTCTATAATTAACATGGAAGCCATTGTGTTCATTCTAATGACAGTTTTACATAAAATGTTAAGATGCAGCTCTGAAAAATATGTCAAAATGCATGTAAATTACTATTTAGAGGAATACACTTGAAATTTTTATTTCTAATTTTTAATCTTTAGTACAAAAACTTTGATGTCAATACACTCCTTATAGGCAATATTTATTGAATGTCTATACTACAAACAAAACAAAACCAAAAAAAAAGGGTCATTACAATTCTTCAAGTAGCATAAATAGTGTCATTGCATATATTAACCAAATCACTCACAGTAGTTGACTTAATAAAGGGATACAGATTATTACTTTCCATTTTTACAATGTTATATTCTTGATAATTCATCATAGCTCAGACTCACACCAACCTAATTTTGACTAAAACACTAAGAAGATATCAAATAAATTTGCCACAGCTCCAGTCAAGGAGCAATACTATATTGTTAGGATATGCATATAATTTATATTCAGTTGTAACAGGTACATAGAAAAATAAAAATTTAAAAAGATATTTCACATTCACATAGAAATACAGGGTAGATATGACCACTAGGCTGTATCTTTGACCCAAATTACTTCTAGCTTTCTCTTCCCATACTGAAGATATGGCTTTTATCCTCATGATATAGGATGCAGCTCAGCCCATAACCTCTAAATGTGTAAATAATCACATTAAGTTTAAATGTCCTAAACCTAATTAAAAGGCAGAGGTTATCAAGAGAGATAAAAAAAGCAAATTCCAACTCTATGATGTCTATCAGAAGTCTCATTTTAATATAAAAATACAAAGGCATTAAAATTTAAGAATGAAAAAGGATATATAACCCAAAGAAAGCTGGATTAATTGAGTTCATATATTTTACATTTCCAGAACACCCTACATAATATATATTAGGTGGAGTGATAGTTTATATATTCTTCTCTAGTGCATATGAACTTTTTTCAAGAAAGACTATATAGTAAGCCATAGTAAAAAGTTTCACTAGATTTCAAATATCTACAGATATTAAAATGATATGTTAATATTATAGTAATTAATGTCAAAAAGTTTAAAAACATGGATAAAATGCATACATTTTTTGAAAGACACAGGTACCAAAATTCACCCAAAATAACACGAGTGTTCTTATATTTATTAAAATAACTGAATTTGTAGTTAAAACTCTCCCCACAAAGAAATTGGGGAGGGGAATTCTACCAACTGCATGTATACTTTATCTATAAAGTTGAAGCATGAATACTATGCTACTAATGAGTCTACCATTCTTCTGAAATAAGAAACAGGAAAGCTAGTGTGTAATATCAGTAAAATGGGCAGTAGCAGAAAATGTGCTTATACCACATGTAAGACTCTACAGTATCTCATGAAAATATATGGTGCTAAATTAAAGATGAGTGATATAAACCTGAGCTGTAGATAGGAAGCCAATAAATATTTGAAATGAAATGATAAAAAGTACTCAATCCAGAAGAGGGAACTAAGAAAGAGAAAACTGATGACAGAAACAGAAAGTAATTATTGATATGCTATGTTTTTAAAAAATATATTAATATATACATTAAATATAAATGGATAAAGCAATCCAATGAAAAGTGATTTCAAGAAAAGAAAAGTACAAACTTATGGGTATAGATGCAAAGATTTTTTAAAAATTTTAAATCCAGTAATAATACAAATTGATAAAATGTTACAACCAAGTGTGGTTTATTACAGGAATTTAATGTTGATTTAACATTTTGAAACCAATGAATGCAACTTACCACACTAACAGAATAAAAAAATTAAAATATATGATCATCTCTACTGATGCAGGAAAAGCATTGTACAAATTCCAACAGTCATTCCCTACAAGTTTCACTAAACTAATAGACAAATTATTTCTCAATAATATTTCTCAATATGATAAAGGGTAACTTCAGAAAAGCTCACTGTTTGACTGGCTTCTCTTAAAAGCCACTGATATGGCTTCTATTAAATTTATGGTGAAATTTTACTCTCAAAAACAATCACAATATTTAATTATTACAGCATAAAATTTCTATGGCACCTTGGCACGGAACCTGCCTGCCAATGCAGGAGGCACAAGAGACCCAGGTTTGATTCTTGGGTTGGGAAGATCCCCTGGAGTAGGAAACAGCAGCCCACTCTAGTATTCTTGCCTGGATAGCTCTGTGGACAGAAGAACCTGGTGGTCTACAGTTCATGGGGTGGCAAAGAGTTTGACATGACTGAGCACCTGGGCAGAGCATATAATCATCATATAAAATCAGATGATAGCTGATGCTTTCTTTATTTTTTTCCATTTATTTTTATTAGTTGGAGGCTAATTACTTTACAATATTGTAGTGGTTTTTGCCATATATTGACATGAATCAGCCATGGATTTACATGTATTCCCTATCCCGACCCCCCCTCCCACCTCCCTCCCCACCCCATCCCTCTGGGTCTTCCCAGTGCACCAGCCCCGAGCACTTGTCTCATGCATCCAGCCTGGGCTGGTGATCTGTTTCACCCTTGATAATATACATGTTTTGATGCTGCTTTCTTTAAATCACTTCAAATTCCTTGCCTTCTTTGGAAAAAAAAAATCACTTATATTTTTAGATAAACATATTTGATTTTTAAAAAATTCCTTTACATCTTAAATATTTTTAAAGAGGTAAACATTAGAGCATAAATGATTTTTTAAGTCTTATTTAAAACTAGGAGGTATGTTTTTCCTTTTGCTTAAATACAAAAAAAAGAGAAGACAGCTAAATTTTCATCACTCTAGTTATGATCTTACATTGTGAAATGTACTATTTTTCTCAACAGTATTCAGGTAGAAACTGAAAACTTGACTATTTGACTGCCTTTGAGTCATTTGCCTTAATTTTCCATAAGAATAATCTCACAATAAAAATCAAAGAAAAATATGGGAAAATAAGCCAGCCATTCCAGGATTTGATAGCAACATTTTCATGGTCCTGTTAAACTCAAAGTAATATGTTACAATTAAAGATGATAGTCTTCCACACCTGGAAGATATTCCTAAGGTAAATTGGACTAGTATATGAATAAATTATTTTTATTCTGTTACTTGGGTATATTTACAGCTCTTTATACTAATATATATATATATATATATATATATATATATATATATATATGTATACAAGTAGTTTTTAAGGAATTTTGAGAGTATAAAATATTTTTCTTTAAGGTTTATTTATGATTATCTAAATTTTCATTTGGGAAAAGATAAGGTGTAGAAGCTTCTTATACCAGTTTGCATATGGCAGATTTCCTCTACAGATGGTTTCGTTGGTAAGTGAAGAGCCAAGGTCATTTTAATGTTTAGCATTCTTACAGCAAGTGTATTTTGGCTCATTATGTGTCATGAATCAAAAATAATGTTATGCTGGCTAAGATGACCCAGACAGATTTTTTTTTTAATTAAACTGATCTCTCCAAGTGATATTATATAAAACAGTTGCACTAAACATTCTTAGATTGTTACACTTCCTCTGATTCCTAAAAGCAAATAAGACAAAGAGGGAAACTATTCCTTTGACCCATATTTTCAGGGAAGAAGTGTGAACATGATGAAAAATGTGTAAACTTAAAAATACAGAGATAATGTAATTTGCAATGCAAATGTCTGTTAAGTCTGCTCTATTAACCCGATATTCTGAGTTTGAATATTGTTCTTAACAGCTCTATTAGGACTTGAGAGACAAAGCCATGTGCACTCATGGTTCACGAGTAAAGTTAAACCTAAGTAGCATAAACTTTCCATTCCAAGGGTGTACATGCTGAGAGCTGTCTTTCCACAAGGCAGAAATAAGAATTGCTGCTCCGGATCTTCCCAGGATCACAAAGCCCTTACTTCTTTTCCACATGTCTTGTGTTAAATGATGCTTAACCTGTTTATTCACAGGAAGATTGCAAAAATGTGTGTAAAAATTAATGAAGTTAGCACAAAAAGATCATTTTGAATATAAGAATTTCCATGCCTCAGTTTAATCTGATAACAGAATAACTTCATGATTAAAGTTCATTTTAGGCTATGCTTGAGAGTACATCTCTCAGATTTAATTTTATTCTTTAAATGTCTCCTCTGGAAAACCGTCACACCTTAAATGCTTCTAGAGGGATTTAACAAAACTATCTCACAGCTCTTCAGTGACAATTCTATGATAACTCAATCTTTAAGAAACATTTGTTGAGTTCCCACTGTAAGAAATATGCATCTTTGTTTCTGAGAATTCACATATAACCATAGTATTCTGTCCCCATTTTATAAATGCAGTTTCAATTTGCTCAGTCTTACATATCTACCAACTGTTGAACTGAGACATATATAGGTGTATCTGATTTCAGAAAGCTATGTGCTTTTATGCTTTAACTTTTCTATATAATTGCCAAGTAGAAAAACTTAAAGTCATGTGGGATTGAAGAGAAACTGTAAGGAAGGAGAAATTCATGCAAAACAGAATAAAATGAAACTAAAAGGCAAAAAGACTATTAGACAAATTATTCAAAATTTTATAAGTTCTCTGGTTTACTGGGAAGACTGAAGGTAATAAGGTAAGATTTAAGGTAATGCTGTAACAGAAATGCCTTGAAATCTCTATACATTTAAAAAATTTGGTCGTATTGTTGTATCAGAGAATGCTTTCCTTCTTCTAGGAGATGATACGCCTGTTTTACAGTCAATGAACTAGACAAGGATCAGGGAAAAACCTGCTGGTTGGCCGTTAGTGGTCCTATTTTTTTTTTTTTATAATTGTTGTGAAGAATGGATAGGGATGCAGGTCAAATTATACCAGAGTACTACTGTAAGAACTAAAATAAAAGTAAAATAATAGTTATATGTAATTTGGATAGAATCATGCTAGTTTCAGGATTTTAACACTTTTAAAACACATTTATAGTTATATACCAAGTCTGCTAATACAACAGAATTTATATGGTCATATCTTAAGGAACTGCAAAGATACAGCTTGAAAAAGAGGTTGATTTTGAAATAATGATAAAGAGAAAACAATAAAAAAGTTCAGAAAATGACTCACAGATAAAAAAGTATTAATTTTTGACAAATTTTTCACTGCAGAACACTGAGGGATTTTATTCTTTTCAGTAAAAGTTGCTGAGTCCAGTAAGTGTCCAAGTGGACAAAGTATACCATTCAGGTCAGTTCAGTTCAGTTCAGTTCAGTTGCTCAGTCGTGTCCGACTCTTTGTGACCCCAAGAATCGCAGCATGCCAGGCCTTCCTGTCAATCACCAATTCCTGGAGTTTACTCAAACTCATGTCCATGGAGTCAGTGATGCCATCCAGACATCTCATCCTCTGTCATCCCCTTCTCCTCCTGCCCCTAATCCCTCCCAGCGTCAGAGTCTTTTCCAATGAGTCAACTCTTTGCGTGAGGTGGCTAAGGTACTGGAGTTTCAGCTTCAGCATCAGTTCTTCCAGTGAACACCCAGGATTAACCTACCTCAATCTCTAACATAAAATTAAACTCTAGATGGGCTGCCAATCTAATCTGTGAGTAAATAAAACACAAATGTTTCTTGACTTTGGGTTAAAGAATAATTTTTAAAATAATTACCCCCAAAAAAGAGAACCTAGTAAGTGCAAGTCTTCTTTGGGGTAAAAAATATCTATTCATTTCCTTTGAAGTTTTAATTGTATTTTTTGTTAATGTTGGATGAGTTATTTATATATTTTGGATATTAATTGGTAAGATTGGAATTGGAGAAAATACTTGCAAACCATCTACCTGGTACGTGGTTAATGCCCAAATATATAAGAATCTCCTTAAAGCCAGTATCAAATGAAGCAAGGAACTCAATTTAAAAAAGGGCAAAATACTTGAATAGACATTTCTCTAAAGAATACATGCAAATGACTACCAGGTATAAAAAAATTGCTCAAAATAAATAATTATCAGAGAAATACAAATCGAAATCACAATGAATATCTTTTCATACATGTTAGGATGGTTATTACAAAAAAAAACAATAAAAGGTATTTAAGTGTAAGCAAGGATGGGGAAAAATTGAAACTATTATACATTGTTGGTGGGCATGCAGAATGGTGTTGTCACTATAGAAAAGAATAGGAGATTCCTCAAAAAATTAAAAATAAAACTATCACATGATCTAGAAATCATAGTTTTGTGTACATGTATCAAAAGAAAAAAACTAGGATCTTGAAGACATACCTGAACTCCTATGTTCATTCAGTATTATTCACAATAACCAAGATATGAAAATAAGCTAGGTGTTAATAGATAAATAGATTAAAAAATGTGGTATATACATTTGTGCCCAGTCACTCAGTCATGTCCAACTCTTTGTGACGCCCTGGACTTAGCCCACCAGACTCCTCTGTCCATGGGATTTTTCCAGGCAAGAATTCTGAAATGGGTTGCCTTTCCTTCTCCAAGAGATCTTTCTAACCCAGGGATTGAACTCATGTTTTCTGCATTTCCTGAACTGGCAGACATTTCTTTACCACCGAGCCACTTGTAAAGCCCCCAATATTACAAATACAGTGAAATATTACACATACAGTGAAATATTACACAAACAGTGAAATATTATTAAGCATTTAAAATGAAGAAAATCTAGCACTGAGGACATGGATAAACCTAAAGAACATTATGCTAAGAACAGTCACAGTAAGACAAGTACTGCATGATTCCATTTACATGAAATTTTTAAAATAGTCAAAATTATAGAAGCAGAGGATAGAATGGTGATTGCCAGGAGCAGAGGGAGTAGGAAATAGGCAACTGTTGCTCAATAGGCATAAGGTTTCAGTTACAAATTGAATAAATTCTAGAAATTTGCTGTGCAACACGGAACCTATAGTTATTAATATGGTGCTATGTATTTTTTGGGGCTCCAAAATCACTGCAGATGGTGACTGCAGCCATGAAATTAAAAGACGCTTACTCCTTGGAAGGAAAGTTATGACCAACCTAGATAGCATATTAAAAAGCAGAGACATTACTTTGCCAACAAAGGTCCGTCTGGTCAAGGCTATGGTTTTTCCAGTGGTCATGTATGGATGTGAGAGGTGGACTGTGATGAAAGCTGAGTGCCGAAGAATTGATGCTTTTGAACTGTGGTGTTGGAGAAGACTCTTGAAGGTCCCTTGAACTTCAAGGAGATCCAACCAGTCCATCCTAAAGGAGATCAGCCCTGGGTGTTCATTTGAAGGACCGATGCTGAAGCTGAATTTCCATACTTTGGCCACCTGATGTGAAGAGTTGACTCATTGGAAAAGACCCTGATGCTGGGAGGGATTGGGGGCAGGAAGAGAAGGGGACGACAGAGGATAAGATGGCTGGATGGCATCACTGACTCGATGGACATGAGTTTGAGTAAACTCCGGGAGTTGGTGATGGACAGGGAGGCCTGGCGTGCTGCGATTCATGGGGTCGCAAAGAGTCAGACACGACTGAGCGACTGAACTGACTGACTGAGGTATTTTAAAATATATAAATGAGCTAGATCACATGTTATGTCCTTAGCACAGTAAAATAAACAAAAATAAACACACATGTACAGCCCAAAGAATATAGGAACATTTTTGGAGGTGACAGATATGATTATCTACCACCTTGATTGTGGTGATGGTATCACAGGGGTATGACTATGTGCAAATCCATAAAAAATGTATACTTTAAATATGCACAATTTTTCATGTGTCAATTTTACCACAATGAAATTTAAAATTTTTATTTTGGTAAAAATCAATGAATTTCAAGAATAAATAGAAAATATTACAACCTTCTATAGAAAAAGTACAGTTTACTTATAGGGTAAAGAAAACCATATCATATTCAGACCTCTCACATGTAACCAGAATTCAGCACACTGAAGAGCAGCTACAAACTCTGTTGAGAAAAGAGTTCCTTAAGGACCCTCTGCCCAACAACGTAGCAGTTGTACTATAATTTTTAGGGCAATTTTAAAACATCTACTCTTATAAAAGTCACTATATTTATAAAAATCTGAAGGTTAAGAATAAACAAAAACTTGTAGCAATTTACCTAACCAAATGACCATTTAATTAGAGCAGGATTTCAAAATAGGCAAAGAAAATATAAAAAGAAAAAAAAAAAGAAGAAAATATAAAAAGAATAGAAAACAGAAAAAATTGGCCCTATGATATGTTTGATAAACTTGAAATGAAATATGATGTTCCTTGAAGATTGTGTGAAATTACTGTATAAGAGTTATTGACATAAAGAGATACATCAACGCTAATGACATTAATACTGTTAAGTAATTCATGAAAATTCAACCTCATAGATGTTTACAGTAAGAGCATTCTATTTTTCACTTGATTATATTGTACACATACTAAATTTTGTGTTAGGATCTATTTAATTTTGTGTGAGTCATAATTTATTAATAGAAAATTGTAATTGTGACAACTAAATTTATTTCAATAATCATTTCTAAATATATACGTGTACAAAATTATTATGTTGTATGTCTTAAACTCATATATTATGCTTTGATTATATCTCAATAAAGCAGGGAAAAAGTTTATAAAATGTGAAATAATCAAATACACTTTTTTGTTTGATAGGAACAAGATGATAAACACCAAAAGAATTAAAACACATAGTAGACATCAAAATAAATAAGAGGACAGAGTCATCTAGAGTACTAACCAGAGACAATTAACTATAAGCAGGGTGAAATAGAGAAGGAATGGCAGTAAGAAAACAACTGAAATAAACAGTTTGGGGTAGTAGTTTTATGTTATTGAATTTTAATAGGCAAAGTTGTTTCTTATAGGTAAACCCCTAAAATAAATTACGTTCTTGTTCATTGGGCCTACAGAATCACATATGTGAATCACATATGGAATAGAAGTTGACAGTGCCGTGAGAAGTCACAGGTTATACACACCAGATTATCTGATATTTCAACAAGTTTTCAGTGGCATTAATTTGAGGGAAAACTGCTTATAAGCAACAGTATTAAATATATTTTTAAAAAATCTTTAGGACTGGTATTGTCACTGAAAATGCAAGAGCCAGATTACTTGAGATTAAACTCTGATTCAGTCCTTCACTAGCTGTGTGATTTGGGTTGTTTTTGGCTGATGTGTGCCTTAGTTTCTTCATCTGTATAAAAGAGATGCTATTTTTATGTTTCTCTTTGAATGAGTAAGGTAAAATGGTTATTGCCTCTAAAGCACTCAATGTCTGTTACATAGCACTGCTACAATAGTTCCCTACATCTTCCTCAGAGTTCCACACCAAGTATACACCCTGCTCTCCTGCCACTTTCTCCAAAGCTGTGGAAAGCTATTTTGCTCAACACTGGTGCAGTCCAAAAGTGTGGGAGATTTGATAAGTTCAGAAGGAACCATTAACCTAAGGAGTATATAGGGTGGTAGATAAATTCTCCAGGCTTCTTGTTCTCTGATATTACAGTTCTAAGGTGAATTCCACACAGTTAACCAAATGGTCCACAGAAGAATAAGCCTACCTTTTTCGTAGTTATGACCAGTTCAACAAACTTTTTTTTTTTTTTAACTTTTATCCTTTCTCTCTAAGTTTTCACCACTCCCTCAGTTCTGCTCCCTGGGGTTACCTTTCAAGTAAGCCAGCTGCTACCGTATCCTTGATTTAGATGTTTTCCATTTCCTTTCACTCTGTAACAATATGTTCATAATTGATTACACTCAGATATGAAGTTTTTTAAAGGTGTAAATCAGGAACAAAGTTGACAAACAAAGCAATAGTAAATACACATGGAACAACTAATTCCAAGTACATGATGTAACTCAGAGTCTAGTCACACTTTATTTTAATATTTAATATTGATGAGTCCCAGAGAGACCATGTAACTAGCCTAAATTATATATTTAGTTCAGCTCTAAAGGGTGTGTTTCATTGCAAATAGCAACCTAAACTGACAGGGAACTTCAGTAAAACGAAGAGTGGGGAGGATCTATAGACATTAATTCAAAACAACAAACACTCAGACATAATTCCATAAAGAGGACTAGATTTGATATGTTATCACGGCTATCTGTTTTTTTTTAAACTCTGAAAGAATAATAACCCCTGGGCCACAGAATCCCATACTTCATAAAATTTTAAAATTAATGTTAAAATTTTTAGATTTGGAAACCACAAAAAATACTTTCTTTTCTAAATGCTATGGAATTAATAGCTGTAGATATATAATATTCCTAATTATATTAACTAGAGTAAGTAAGAAGAGACATATATTTGCAATTTGTTGGCTAATATTTCCAGTAGAGAAGACAAATTATCTGCTAATTCAAAATAAGTGCAAAGTAATGCTTTTCAGAGTTTGCTAAATGGCAGACACTGTACATTTGTATTCTTATAATCTCTAGGACAGATATATTCCTTACATATGAGGAAGCAGATGCTATGGAAGGAGACAGGCCATTGGTCACAACGTCAAAATTTATATCCCAAGTCTTTCTGATTCAATGGAACATGTTATTTTAAACATGAAACACTGCTGTCTCACAGAAAATAGTCATTATGATGTAGAACTGATTGGGTTCGGGCTAGTGCTATTTTAACTGTGTGCTTTATAATGAGCTATACTGGATACAAATCAAGATATTTATTTGTCAAACAACATACTTTAATTTTTAAGAGTGTTTTTAGATTCACAACAAAATTGAGTAGAAGGTACAGACAGGGATTTCCCATAAACCCCATGACCCAAAATGTATAGAATTTCCCACTATCAGTGGCCCCCACCAGAGTGGTAGTTTTGTTATTATTGATGAACCTACACTGACACCTCATTATCACCCAAAGTCCACAGATAACATTATGCTTCCCTTTTGTTATTGCACATTCTACAGATTTGAAAAGAACTTTAGAATGACATGTATCATACAGAACAGTTTCACTGTCCCAAAATTTTTCTCACTATAATTATTCATCCCTCACTCTCCCTAATTCCTGGAAATCACTAATCTTATTTATTGTCTCTATGGTTTTACCCTTTCTAGAATGTCATATAACTGGAATAATACAGTATGTAGAATTTTCAGGTTGACTTTTTTTTCTTTTTAGAAATATGCATTTTAGTTTTCTCCATGTTTTTTTTTCATAGTTATGACTTTCTAAAACGATAGCATTTTTTAGCACTGAATAATATTCTATTGCAAGGATGCACCACAGTTTACTTCTCTATTTTCCTACTGAAAGGCATTTTAGTTGTGTCTAAGCTATGTAATTATCAATAAAGTTGCTATTAATATCCATGAACAGGTTATTGTTTAGACCTAAGCCTTCAACTCCTTTGGAAAACACCACAGAATGCATAGCTGGATCATATGATAAGAGTATATTCAGTGTTATAAGAAGCTGCCAAACTGTCTTCTAAAGTAGCTGTACCATTTTACATAAATTTAGTGTTGAACTAGAGTTTCTGTTGCTCCCCATCCTCACAAGTATTGGGTATTGTATTTGTATCAGAGTTTGGCTATTTTAGTAGAATCACAGTGGTAGCTCATTGTTTTAATTTACATTACTCTAACGACACATACCAGGTGTTTATTGGAAGGACTGGTACTGAAGCTGAAACTGCAGTATTTTGGCCACCTGATGCAAAGAGCTGACTCATTTGAAAAGACCCTGATGTTGGCAAAGATTGAAGGCAGGAGGAGAAGGGAATGACAGAGGATGAGATGGTTAGATGGCATCACCGACTCAATGGACATGAGTTTCAGTAAACTCCGGGAGTTGGTGATGGACAGGGAGGCCTGGCGTGCTGCAGTTCATTGGGTTGCAAAGAGTTGGACACAACTTAGTGAAATTTGGCCGTCATTGGCCAAATCCCTACTGCTTAAACTCAAAAAAGTGTGGGGTCCTCCTATGACTGGGCTCTCTAGGCATTTTTGACTTTTTGGCTTTTGCAACTGAACTTCTGGCAATTCATTAATTAAAGATTAGATTTTTTCCTACCCAGCAGTTGTTCCTGCTTCAGTTTCTTCTAGTAAGCTTCTGCTTCAGTAAGTTGGATTCTGTTTGCCTCTCCAAATTTGGAGGCAGCTATTCATATTATGATATAGCTTTATTTCCAGATCTAAGAGGAGATTATTTTTTAGTTTGTATAGGTTTTTACTTGTTAAGATACAGTGGCAACTTCCAAGTTCATGACCTATCAGACTAGAAACCAAAAGTTTCTTCATTTATTTCAATTTTCTTTTCTTTCTAGTTTTATGGAGATATAATTGACATATAGTGCTGTATGAGTTTAAAGTGTATGATATAATGATTTGACTTACATTTATCATGAAATTATTACAATAAGTTTAGTGAATATCCATCATGTCAGAAGACACACAAATAAGAAGTAAAAATCTTCCTGTGATGAGACTCTTAGAACTTACTCTCTTAACAAGTTTCATAACATACAGCAGTATTAATCATATTAATAATGCTGCACATTGCATCCCCAGTACTTATAAGTGGAATTTTGGACCTTTTGACCACCTTCATCTAATTTCCCTGCTCCCTTCTCTAGTAGTCACAAATCTGATCTCTTTTTCTATGAGTTTGTTTGTGAAGTATTACTGGCCTACCCACTATGTTAATTCCTGTCATACAACATACTGATTCACTATTTCTAAACACTTAAAATGTTCAACACAATAAGTTATAATATGTGCATTTATTTTTATAGAATATAACGCTGGAAATATTTGATTGAAAGTAACGAGCTTTTGTTTGGTTTTACTTTATCCAGGGTTATATAAAATAGGAGTTTTAACTAAGTCAAATAACATTTCTGAATTACTAAGAATGGAGAATATTATTTTTTAAACAGGCAAGTTTTCCTATTTAACTTATAATAATGTAACCTTGAACTCTGCATTCTTAATTCATAATCTACAATTTTGTATATATATAATAGCTATATTAAATTCATGATCATTTTATATACACTTTGTTTCTGGTGATAGCTTTCTATTTCTGTCTGAGATTTTAAAATAAAGTGATTTTAGACATCGCATACAATTTAGACAAAAAACAGGAAAATCTCAGATGTTACCATAGTTCTAATTTACTTTCATGTTTCTTTTTTGGGAATCCATTTCTCTGAGAATATCTTGATAATTGTTCATGTCATGTTTGATTTCCTTTTTGAGCTTAAAGATAAACAATGATTTACTAGGGAATGTGTTTCAGGCCTAAGAAAATGAATATACTGAAACATGTTGACACAAAAGATGAATTCTCTTCTGCCAGCACTTCTGTCCAGTCTCTAATCTTGCTTTGTAATTAATTAGCTGTCAGATTTGCTAAAGTTCCATGAAGAGACTACACAGATGTCATGGCAAATTGTTCCTGAAATTAAGATCTGAACTGGGAATGTTCTTCATCCTGACCTTACAATTCTCTTTATTGATTTTACTGTCATCTTCACCTGTTCAGAACAGAAAGAAATGGAAATGGTTCTTTATTTGTTTTTAAGAAGCTACTGTCATGTAACAATTGAGGAAATAGTTTAGTGATCATCTCAATAATTATATATGTGTGTGTCTATATATCTTTGAGTAACAACTCATCACTAAAGAGCTGAAGTAGTAACATGAATGTAAGACTATAAATTTTGCAGTTTTGATGATGTTTAACATTTAAAATGGATTTCTAAAATAAAACCACTGAAAATAAAATTGGAATGAAGTATTGAAACAATATTTGTCACCTTCCTATTATTTAAATGTAGTTTACCTCATTTATTAGTTGTTAAATTATTGATTATTTGTAAAAGAAAACAATTTAGACATTTACATTTCCAATGCAAGTCCCACCGCATATTTTGCAGTCATTTGAGAAATGACATGTTCTCTTAATGTCTTAAATTAATAGGAAATTGTTAAAATATTTGATAAATTAATATTAAATGGAAATATGTAATTATCTGAACATATATTTGTATCTATACTTATGTGTGTCTATAAATATGCACATCTTTAATACCTCACTGTACTAACAAATTCTAATTTTCACCTGTGTGTTCAGTGCTGAGTCGCTTCAATACTGATGGACTCTGCAACCCCATGGACCATAGGCCACCAGGCTCTTCTGTCCATGGAAATTTTTCCAGCAAGAATACTAGACTGGGCTGTCATGATCTCCTCCAAGGGATCTTCCCCACCCAGCGATGGAACCTTAATCTGCTGCCTCTACAGCGCTGCAGGCAGTTTCTTTGCCACTGAGTCACTGGGAAAGGCCGTTTAAATTTCTCAATGAACATTAAATATTTAGAATGTTCTGGTGGCATTAAAAGGTCCATGTAAATATCATTTTTATTGCATATTATTCCATTGTAAAAATTACAGTACACAGGTGTGATGACAATGACACTACTTAAGTATGCAGTATTCATGAAGCATTCCAATGTAAGCACGCTGTTAACGCCTTCTTACATATATATTTGTGCTTTTAAAAATTACCTGTTTAAAATGGTTTTCTGAAATTGAGTTGCTGCGCGTAAATCTCGGGTAGTATAAACCCCTCATTCATGGACGTGTATGTTACCTAAAAAACGTACCTAGAGAAGCATACAAGCGCACCTTCGGCCCTTTCACCTCTTATCTGAGGGGCGCCTCGCAGATCCCGACTCTCACCCACTTCTCCAGTGGGTCCAGTTCGCGGATCTCGCGAGCCTACGTCGCGGCTCCGGGTCGCCCGTGTGGATGGCGGAGCGGTTGTGCTAGGCCTGCAACATTTAGTAGAAAAGTGTTTTTCAGTTTTTAGTAGAAACGTGTGTTTCTGTCAGTGCATGCACGTGAGCGAGGCTCTGCTGCCCTCAACCCGCCGGCAGAACGTGACCTGAAAAGATGCCCTGTCACCACACGCCGCCGCAGAAGGCCAAGCAGGCCGCGGTTCCTCCTGAGAGCCCTGTGGCGAGTGGGCAGGCCGCGGTTCCTCCTGAGAGCCCTGTGGCGAGTGGAGGCCCAGGAACAGCCCCTGGCCCGGCGGGCCGGTTGAAACTTGTGCAGTGTGAAGTCCAGTCACCCAGCATGGTACCTTGAGTTCACACTCTTCATTGACTGTCTCCTGCCTTCTCTAGGGCTGTCCTTCCATACCAGTGCTTCCTTCAACCTAGGGAATGAGCTCCTCTCTCAAAACCAGGTAGGACTATACTTTTCTTAGCTCACTCACTAGTTCTGTACGTTTTTAAATATTTGTTTACTTTTACAAATGACTTAAGTCAGATATTTGAATATAAATGTGAGGTCTGAAGTGTTATTCTAATTAGTCTGTTCATTATGTCAATGGTAGAACTGTTTAACTCCTAGCAGTTTGGGGCTTGTTTTTGTTGTTTAATTGTTTTGTTGTTTAATTCCTAGTCACTCAGTCATGTCTGACTCTTTGCAACTCCATGGACTGTAGCCGTCCAGGCTCCTCTGTCCATGAGATTCTCCAGGCAAGAATACTGGAGTGGATGGATGGCCCTGCCTTCCTCCAGGGGATCTTCCCGATGCAGGGATCGAACCCAGGTCTCTCATTGCAGGCGGATTATTTACAGTCTGAGCCACCAGGATATAATTCCTAAGGGTTAACTAAGAAAAATGGAGAATATTTAAAAATAAGATCTGTAGGAAGCTATCAGAAGACCAGCAAATGGAGAGGATATGATGGGTCGAGATCCAGGGGTAAAGAGTTCTCTGAGCTAAGCACAACTTATGATGTGACTTTTTTTCTTGTGTCATTTGGCACCTTGAAAACAGGGCCTTTATAAGTCTGAATAGATTTTTGTCAGTCATCACCTGGGGGCTTGGGGAATATAAATTAGAATTAAGGATCTGTTGAAAAAGGACACAACATAGAATTAATAGTAAACCATTCAGTAACCTAATTCACATTATTGAACTTCAGTTTTGAATCAATTCAGTCATTTAATAAGTATATCTAACCCTACAACTTGCTGATAAAAAGAAACTGTTGCTCCTATTGGAAAGCATATAGCATCATTCAGTCTTAAACTGATACCATATATGTTTAAACAAAATGTTCAGCAGCTGATAAAAATAACTAGGTACACTAAAGACTTAAGTATAAAATGATGCAAGAGAAGCAGATCCTTTTAAGACCAGGTATGAGTTTATTTAGGTAGACTTTAAAATATGTGTTTTATTTGTTGGAAAAAATGAGCGGTTAGAGAATTTCATCTGAGAACTGGAAACTATAAAAATAAATTGACTTATAAAAAAAGAAAATATATGATAATAGAAAGAAGAACTCAGTAGAGGGATTTAACAATATGTTAGACAAAGGTGAAAAAAGCCTGAATGAGTTGCAAGATTATGAAAATATCCAAACTAGAACAGTGAGAAACAACAGAAAACTTGTAGAAAGTGGTAAAAAGGGACTTGGAGGAAAGATGTAGTAGTGACACCCCAGAAGAATAGGGGAAAGTAAATAGGCAGAAGCATGGTTTTAAGTGAATATGGCTGGAGAAAGTTTTTAGAACAATAGGATCCTTAGCCACATATTCAAAAATATTGCAGACTCAAAGCTGAATATATACAGAGATACCACATGTAGACACATAATAGTAAAATAGCTGTAATTTACATTTTAAAAGGTTTAAAGCGATTAGGGCTAAAAGAAAACCTTTTATGTATTTGTAAAATAAATATTAAATATTTGTATTATTTGTATTAACATTTTAGTACTCACATAATGACAAAATGTGAGTGTAATACTGTGCTTCTGTGTGTCGTACTGTTTGCTATGAGAGTATTGTCAAAGACATTGGTTATGCCCCACCTCTATTCCCACCAAGCTGACAGCTAAGCACCTGTTCTTTTTTTTTTTTTGAGATGAACTTGGATTTTCTTTTTTTAAATATATATATTGTAGTGGTTTTTGCCATACATTGACATGCACCTGTTCTTTACTGAGACATTCAGATCGTATGTACCTGTGATTTAACTTGTTTTAAGGACTGTCAACAGCCAAGGGCTGACCCAAAACTCTGCCTTCTTTGCCCCTTGTGTTGATAAATGTGAATGGTCTATTATAGTGACTTCTGGAGTTCCTCCTATAGTTTTTTTTTTTTTTTTAAATTATTTTTATTAGTTGGAGGCTAATTACTTCACAAGCTGTGGTACATATACACCATGGAATATTACTCAGCCGTTAAAAAGAATTCATTTGAATCAGTTCTAATGAGATGGATGAAACTGGAGCCCATTATACAGAGTGAAGTAAGCCAGAAAGATAAAGATCATTGCAGTATACTAACACATATATATGGAATTTAGAAAGATGGTAACGATGGCCCTATATGCAAAACAGAAAAAGAGACACAGAAGTACAGAACAGACTTTTGAACTCTGTGGGAGAAGGTGAGGGTGGGATGTTTTGAAAGAACAGCATGTATATTATCTATGGAGTTCCTCCTATAGTTTTAAGTCAAGTCACTCAATGTGGTTCCTAACTTGATTCCGTATCTTTTGTTGGCTGTGTCTCCTGACCTCTCAGTATTCACCTTTCCTTTATGTAAGTGATAAGCTACTTGCTCAAAACCAGGTGAAAACCCTTACCTATGGCTGATTCACCTTGAGGTTTGACAGAAAGCAACAAAATTCTGGAAAGCAATTATACTTCAATTAAAAAATAAGTAAATTAAAAGAAAAACCAGGTGAGAGTGTACTTCTAGAATATTAAATAAACTAAGACAAGGATGACTTTCCTTTATTGTATCAATAATAAGGCAGTCTAAAGGACATATTAATACATTTAGCATTTTTGCTATTCTGATGTCAAATTACTAATCTAGTGATAAATTAATGATGCCTTATTAAAAGTTTGACAGTGATTGAACTTGCAGTGTGAATTGATTTTAATTTCAGCTCTAACTTATCACAGCGATAATGATACATATAAATGTGATATCTTTACTTTTGGCCTATAGAGTAAAAACAGCTTACACAGATGTTCATACTCATTAATAATTTAATAATATCATATATTATCACTATGTGTGTATATACTGAAATAGATAGACATATGTATGTGCATTATATATATATTTAAAGGAGCTAGTACCACTGTAATCAGTGTTTCTCTGTTTATTAGCATTGTCATTATTCTTCAGTAATTTAAATTTATTTAAACTAAATTTGCTTTTCATTTTTTAAACAACATTTTTTCAATATACTTTTAATGACGTCACAATCCTCAAAGTAAAGCAGTTGCTTTTTTCTACTACTTTTACACAAATATTTTGTCAGTTATTTTTGTATACATAAAGTAATATTGTCTAAGTAGTTACTTAATACTTTATTACATTGGGCAAAAATATAAAAATGTATGAAATTAATATGATTATAGAGATAGCCTTTCTCATTCTAAGTGAAGAGTGAAAGTGTTAATTGCTCAGTCATCTCCCAACTCTTTGTGACCCCATGGACTGTATAGCCTGCAAGGCTCCTCTGTCCATGGGATTCTCCTGGTAAGAATACCAGAGTGGGTTGCCATTCCTTCTCTAGGGAATCTTTCCAACCTAGAGATAGAACCCAGGTCTCCCACGTTGCACGAAGATTCTTTACCATCTAGGATATTAAATATGATTGTTTTTTATCATTTAATGGATTTTTATTAATGTATATATTGATAGAGTTCTAAAAAGAAGACTTGAAATTGAGTCCCTGAGATGCCTGTTCAGCTTCATTGCTTTTATAAATGATATGAAACTACTACTATGAAATATTCAGATTTCATAAAATGGTTTTATAAATGCAATATGCATCAAAGGAATTGTATAGAAAGTCTGGTAATATACTAAGAATAAAAAGCAAATTTAGGGCTTTGTTCTGATTAATAATTTAAACAAAAATTCTTCAGAAAATTTAATGAAAACATTCTATTCATAATGAAACACTATAAAGTGCATGAACACTGTAAGTTACAGTGCATCAACATGTTTTCACTTTTATTAAACAGTAAAAATGAAATTCAGACTGGTAATTTTTATTTCTGTACATTTGTTATATTTAGTAAACAGATCCTTTTTTTTATCCCCTCAAGACAATTTGACTCACAGTAAAGCCTTTTATAAGCAAAGGTTTTATTAAGGTATATAGATAAATTATTTCTGGGATAGAGGGAAAACACTGATATATTTATCAACATGTTAGCTTTGCTTCAGTTTTAGTAATGTGCACTTTGAAATACTGTTGCATTTAATTTTTATTAAAAATCAAGTAATAGGGGAAAAAAAAACAAAAGTATTATCATTTGATTATTTGTCTCAAGTCATCAAACATTTAGCTCTGTGATGGAGTATTTTATGTTTTCTGTACATACTGAGCATGAAGTTTTTATTTTTTCTCACCTTTTTTCACAGTCTTAAAGTCCCTTAAAATCAGTTGTTTATTTCATTCATTTCTTTTAAGCAAGTTAATTTTTAAAAACTTTGTTGCTTCTACAACTTAAGCTTTATTAAAAATTAAGATTAATCTTATTTTCTTTCATTTAAAATAAAACTATTATTTAGCACAAAGAATCTATATATCTGTTAGGTGACAATGGTGCACTTAAAAGTTCCCAAAGTTAAACCAGTTAAAACTGCAGGTTCAGGTTATGACTATAGAAGTTAGCAGCTAAGTTTTATATTAGAAAAAGACAGATATTTGTAGTGTTATAATTTTCAAAATAATTGTGAATCCTCTACTAAAGATAGCATTTAATTCTCTGTAGTCCCTCTCTATATTGTATAAATGAAGCATAATAAAATCATATATGATGAGTGATCAAGCATTCAAAATGTACTTCATCCAGAAAGTAATAGAAAATGACAAATATTTCAGAGAGATATATTTTTTGATCTTTTGGATTATATTGGGTATTATATAATAATAATATTAGATCTCTTTTATATTTATTAATGGCAGATAGAGCCTATCAGTTGTAATAGAATACCATTATCTTTTTAAATATGGGAATATGACTTCTATAAAGTGAGAATAACCTGAAAAATTGTCAGTTCAGTTCAGTCTCTCAGTCGTGTCTGACTTTTGTGATCCCGTGGAAAAATTGTCAACTAGCTAATAAGTAAAACACAAAGCTTACTGACATTCTAGGCTTTTGTTAACAGCTTTATTGTGGTATAATTGATATATACATATTGTGTATATTTAAGGTGTACAGTGGATATTTTGATATGTGTGCGTTGTGAAATGTTCACATAATCAAGAAAATATATCCATCATATTCACATAGTTTTTGTTTTATTTTTCTTCTTTATTTTGTGGTAATAAGGCTTGAAGATCAACCCTCTTAGCAGATTTGACATATGCAATACAATACTGTTAGCTATAGGCACCATGCTGTACATTAGAGCTCAAGAATTCATATATCTTGCATATCTGAAACTTTGCACATTGTAACCAACATCAACCCGTATCCCACTCTCTCCAGGCACTGATAACCATATTTCTATTCTCTGACTCTATGATTTTGGCTATTTTAATTACCCACATAAGCGAAACCATGCAATATTTGTCTTTTTGAGTCAGACTTATTACACTGTGTTTAATGGCCTCCAAGTTCATCTATGTTGTTTTAAACAGCATTGTTTCCTTCTTTTTTAAAGCTAATTAATATTCATATATTGGAATAAGTTCATATAATATGTAATATAATATTACATAATGCATAACAATAAGATATAATACCTAATAAGATAAATAGCACACTTATAGGATATGATAAGCTTATTATATAATAGTCAATGTAGACCACATTTTCTTTATCCATTCATTCATTCATGGGTGTTTGGATTGTTTCCTTATTGTAGCTATTGTGAATACTGCTGTAGTGAACACAGGAGTGCAGATACCTCTTGAAGATCCTGATTTCAGTTCTTTTAAATAAATAGCCTGAAGTGGGATTGCTGGATCACATGGTACTTGTATTTATAATTTTCTGAGGAACCTCCATACTGGTTTTATAGTGATTGAACAGTTTGCATTCTCACTGACAGTACACACAGGTTCCAATTTCTCCATATCCTTGTTAGCACATATTTTTAAATGCTATCTTTTTAAGTAATAGCCATCTTAACAGATGCAAGGTGAGAGCTAATTGTGGTTTTGACTTACATCTTTCTGATAATTATTGATGTGGAGCATCTTTTCATGTGCCTGTTGGCTATTTGTGTGTCTTCTTTGGAAAAATGTCTATTCAGATCTTCTGCCCATTTTTAATTTCTTTTTTGCCATTAAGTTTTGAGTGTGTATGTGTGTGTATATAGCATATTGGCCCATTATCTGATACTTGATATGCAAATATATTCTGTTTTGTAGTTGCCTTTACATTTTGTTGATTGTTTCCTTTGCTGTGCAAAAGCTTTCTCGTTTGATGCGGTCCTATTTGGCCATTTATACTTTTCTTGTCTGTGTGCTTGGTGTCATGACCATGAAATCATCGCCAAGAACATTCTCATGACGCTTTTCCCCTAGGTTTACTTTTAAGAATTTTCCGAAGGGAACCCTCTTACACTGTTGGTGGGAATGCAAACTGGTATAGCCACTCTGGAGAACAGTGTGGAGATTCCTTAAAACCTGGAAATAGAACTGCCATATGACCCAGCAATCCCTCTCCTGGGCATACACACCAAGGAAACCAGATATGAAGGAGACGCGTGCACCCCAATGTTCATCACAGCACAGTTTATAATAGCCAGGACATGGAAGCAACCTAGATGCCCATCAGCAGATGAATGGATAAGGAAGCTGTGGTACATATACACCATGGAATATTACTCAGCCATTAAAAAATACATTTGAATCAGTTCTAATGAGATGGATGAAACTGGAGCCCATTATACATAGTGAAGTAAGCCAGAAAGATAAAGAACATTACAGCATACTAACACATATATATGGAATTTAGAAAGATGGTAATGATAACCCTATATGCAAGACAGAAAAAGAGACACAGATGTACACAACAGACTTTTGGACTTTATGGGAGATGGTGAGTGTGGGATGTTCTGAGAGAATAGCATTGAAGCATGTATATTATCAAGTGTGAAACAAATCACCAGTCCAGGTTGGATGCATGAGATAAGTACTCAGGGCTGGTGCACTGGGATGACCCAGAGGGATGGGATGGGGAGGGAGGTGAGAGGGGGGTTCAGGATGGGGAGCACATGTAAATCCATGGTGGATTCATGTTAATGTGTGGCAAAAATCACTACAATATTGTAAAGTAATTAGCCTCCAACTAATAAAAATAAATGAAAAAAAAGAATTTTCTAATTTTTTTAAATATTAAAGAATATTATTAAATACTGGACAGTCTGGGAAACTACTTAATGTTCAAATAATAAAACCGATGAATAACATACTATGTTTCTTATTAATTGATTTTTAATCCATTTAGTAGTAATTCCTTAGAGAATATAATTTTATTATTGTGCTTAGTTCAATAATTACTAAGGCTTCATGTCACTCATTATAGCATTCCCCTGCCAATTAGAATATCTTTTGCATTTTCCTCTGTACTTACAAGGATGGGAAAAACAGCAATAAATCCTTCTGTCTTTAGAGTGGCAAAGCAATTCTTTTGGAGTCTTAAGAATATTAGAACTTTTTCAAAGATGCTGTAGACATCTCACCCCTCAGTTATTTTTCTTCTTAACCACTCCCTTGTTTGCCCAGATTGATATTAGTTCCTCAGGCAGCTGATTATTTTTGATAAATGCTTTGAGAATAGGCCTTTTCCATCAGATGTATTAAGTAACTTTGCTGAGTTAGACCAAATAATGAGAAGCCCAGTGAATGAGGTCTTCCAAAAACCTTTAATACAAGTCAGGGAGTGATAGTACTCTGGAGATGGAGTTTTTGAGAAGATCCAAACCTCCACCCTCCAATGTATGCTAAGTTTTATGTGAATAGGTTACTTTGTACCTGAAAACCGTATTCTCCCATTTCAAAAATATTTCTCTGTAATTATATTAAGATATATTTAAGTTGTTAAGAGATGAAAGTACTGAATTCACTTTAATGTCTCACGTCTTAAATTTTCAGTTTTCAATAAAATCAAGCTCATTGTTCTAACTGAAGGTCAGAAGTTTTTTTTTTTTTTTTTTGTTTGATTTTTAATGGTTATATTGTCCTTGAATTGTTGCAATCCTTAGGTAAATTTCCAGAGCTCTGAATAGGTCAACTTGACAAGTTTTCCCAGTGTTCTTGTTTTTGTGGAGCAGCAGATATTCAATTTTTATTCTCCCATTTCAAAAATATTTCTCTGTAATTATATTAAGATATATTTAAGTTGTTAAGAGATGAAAGTACTGAATTCACTTAAATGTCTCACATCTTAAATTTTCAGTTTGGACGGAGGTAAAAAACACTAAGGGTTAATTTACCCATTATTTTTTCTTTTACATAAAATGAATTATAGACATACATTTCTGAGATTCTAGAATAAATAGGTGTTGACAAATTTGAATAGCAAACTTGAGAAATTTCATCATATCAGTATTATAATTGATTTCAGTTTATTTTGTGGTGAAGAGAGTGTTTAGAAGTTATAATGTTTTTAAACTTAGTTATGGAGTGAAAAAGAACCCAAACATCTACTTATTTATTCATTTCAGCTGAAAATTTTGTGACAGTTTATTAGATTCTAAAACTCCTAAAGGAAAGCAATAGATATATAGTGAATAAATAAATATTCAAGTAACCCCTTGTACACACATGAAATATTAGAGTAATTTACATATCCAATGTATGAACATTCTATACAGAGATCATTACAATTAGATGCTATTTTTTTCTTAAAAAAAACTGCTAATATTTATCTCTTTGTGATGTACTTTAATTTTTTGGATTATAACCTGGACTGGATTCAGTGTGAACATAAGTAGGGAGAATCTAGAATATCAAATCATTGATAAGTTAATAGGTACTTGAAAGAATATTAATAATATCGACATCTAGATTATTTGAAGTAAGATTCTATGAGAGCAGTTTATAATTTAGTAACTTTATTTTTCCTAGTGTTAGAACCTCAATAATCAGCTAGCTTCTAGAAAGTCGACTTGTTCTGTCATGCTACATCAGATATGGGCATGGTTTTATGTCCCCCTTACTCTCAAATGCCTTTCTTCTATCTTCAGACACTTTCCAGGAGACTTCAGAGCTTTCCAACTTACTGAATCTCATGGATAATTTTCTCCAAGACAATATAATGCAATCTTGAAATTACATTACAAATGCTGTAAGTATATACTATCTACAGATGTGATGTCATATGTTTAATCCTTCATTATCAGCCCTATTTCACAATTCTTATTAGCAATATCTACATGCTTAAAAATATACTTATTTTCCTTTTCCTATTGAACATTCATTTTGAAACATTTTAAGATTCTTCAGTAGTCTAGGATTCTTTCTTTCCCTGAATGGAAAAGTTTTTAGCAAATCAAGAGAAATATGTAACACAGTGTGAATTAACATTTCTCTGCTTTTAAAATTTGCTTTATGCGTATTGACTTTATGCATATTGCTTTATGTATAATTGACTACATATTAATTATCAATAAATGTTAATTGTAATTAAATATGTGAAAATTGAATTAAAATAAGAGAAAGTATAAAAGGGAACTTTGCAAATTAATGTAAACTAAACCAAAATTGTCCTTTTTTATACTTATAATTATCCAAGAATGTGTAATTATGGAAGAGAACCAACTCTGACATAATGGATATTTAACTGGGAAATCAAGGTAGGAAAAACCTGGAATATAATCTTTGGATAACTCTGTGCTATCATAACAAAAACTTGCATGCAAATATCTTGTGTCTGAAAATCATCATTCCCTGCTTTGAGAGACTACAGGATTTCTCTATACATCAGTACTTCTGTGTTTAATAAAGGTAAATGTGTGCTGTTAAGAACTTCAGCTTCGGGAGGAGCCAAGATGGCGGAGGAGTAGGACGGGGAGACCACTTTCTCCCCTAGAAATTCATCAAAAGAATAACTGAACACAGAGCAAACTTCACAAAACAACTTCTGATCGCTAGCTGAGGTCACCAGGCGCCCAGAAAAGCCGCCCATTGTCTTCGAAAGGAGGTAGGACAAAATATAAAAGATAAAAAGTGAGACAAAAGAGCTAAGGACGGAGATCCGTCCCGGGAAGGGTCTTAATAGAGGATGTTCCCAGACACTGGAAAACCCTCGCACTGGCGGGCCTGGGGGAAGTGTTTGAATCTCAAAGGGCAACCTGACTGGGAGAGAAACAATAAATAAAACCCACAGATTACGAGCCTAAAAGCAACTCCCAGCAGAAAAGTACCCCAGACACCCGCATCCGCCACCAGCAAGTGGGGTCAGAACGGAGAGGAGCGGGCGGCATTACTTGGGGTAGGGTCTGGACCTGAGGACAATCGGAGGGAGCATTTGTGAGTTCCCAGCTTGAACTGTGGGAGAGCAAAAGAGAGAGAAAATTAACCGGCCCGAACACACTGCTGGCTGTTCGCAGAACAAAGGGACCGAGATTCTGGGCGGTCGACATCCGCCGGGAGGGTCGCGGCAAGACACAGGGCGCAGGCACCCGATCGGCACGGGCAGGGACTGGGGCTGGGGACGCGGAGGGCAGAAGGCACACGCACCGGACCGGCGCCGGCGGAATCTGAGACTGGGACCATGGAAGGGAGTGGGCGCGTGCACCCGCGGAGAGTGCGCCCATCAAGCGTCAAGCCCCTGGCTGCCTGGACCGCTCTGACGGGGAAGGCACAAAGAGCAGGCGCAGCTTTCTGTTCCGAACTTTGGCGGAACACCAGAGGGCTGGAACCGCGCGCAGTGCCGGGTGCACTCCAAAAAGAGCAGCCGGAACCTGAGCAGCGCCGGCCACGCCCTGCAGCTCCAGCTCCGCCCCGCAGCGCGACGGAACTAGCTACCTGAATAAGAGTCCACCTCCGCCCGCCTATGTCAGGGCGGAAATGAGGCCCTGAAGAGACCGGCAAACAGAAGCCAAATAAACAAAGGGAACCGCTTCAGAAGGGACCGGTGCAACAGATTAAACTCCCTGTAGGAAACACTGACCACACCGCAAGGGGCCTGTAGATATCGAGAAGTGTAAGCTGGAACGAGGAGCTATCTGAAACTGAGCCGAACCCACACTGACCTCAACAGCTCCAGAGAAATTCCTAGATATATTTTTACTTTTTTTTTTTTTTTTAAGTAAGAAAAAAAATTTTTTTTTAATTTTTTCTTTTTTATTTTTTCTCTTTTATTTTCCTTTAAAAATTCCCTATTACTCCCCCATTACTCCTTAACTTTCATTTTCATAAATTCTTATGATTTTTTTAGTTAGGGAAAATTTTTTTTTCCTCTTTTTTTTCTCTTCTTTTCCCCCTTCTTCTCTTCTATTTTCTATTTTTCTTTTTCTCTTATTTCTTTTAAAGTCCTCTAGTACTCCTCTACTACTCCTTAATTATTCATTTTCAATACACTATAACCTTACAAAGAGGAAAGGAAAAAAAAGAAGAGAAGCCCTATTTTTAAACCGAACCTCATATATATTTCTAAAATTTTTTGGGGGGTGTTTTTGTTTTTGTTTTTATTATAGTATTTTTAAGAGTCTAACCTCTACTCTAGATTTTTAATTTTTGTTCTTCAGAATATGATATAAACTGTGAACATTTAAGAATCCAATATTCAGCTCACATTTTTATTCAGGAGTGAGTTGATTATTCTCTCCCAATCTTGACTCTCTGTTTTCTACCTCAGAACACCTCTATTTCCTCCTTTCCCCTTCTCTTCCCAATCCAATTCTGTGAATCTTTGTGGGTGTCTGGGCTACGGAGAACACTCTAGGAACAGACGACTGTGTAGATCTGTCTCTCTCCTCTTGAGTCCCCCTTTTTCTCCTCCTGCTCATCTCTATTTCCCTCCTCCCTGTCCTCTTCTTCATGTAACTCTGTGAACCTCTCTGGGAGTCCCTAACGGGGGAGAATCTTGTCGCCATTAACCTAGAAGTTTTACTATCAGTGCTGTATAGTTGGAGAAGTCCTGAGACTACAGGAAGAATAAAACTGAAATCCAGAGGAAGGAGATTTAAGGCCAAAACCTGAGAACACCAGAAAACTCCTGACTACATGGAACTTTAAGTAATAAGAGACTACCTACACTGAAACCAACCACCACCCAAGAGCCAACAAGTTTTAGAGCAAGACATACCACGCAAATTCCCCAGCAATGCAGGAACATAGCCCTGAAAGTCAACATACAGACTGCCCAAAGTCACACCTAACACATAGACCCATCTCAAAACTCATTACTGGGCACTCCATTGCTCTTCAAAGAGAAGAAATCAAGTTCCATGCTCCAGAACACTGACACAAGCTTCCCTAACCAGGAAACCTTGACAAGCCAACCATCCAACCCCACCCACCGGGTAAAAACTCCACAATAAAAAGGAACCACAGACCTCCAGAATACAGAAAGCCCATTCCACACACAGAAATCTAAACAAGATGAAAAGGCAGAGAAATACCCAACAGGTAAAGGACCATGACAAGTGCCCACCAAGTCAAACAAAAGAGGAGGAGATAGGGAATCTATCTGAAAAAGAATTTAGAATAATGATAATAAAAATGATCCAAAATCTTGAAAACAAAATGAAGTTACAGATAAATAGCCTGGAGACAAAGATTGAAAAGATGCAAGAAATGTTTAATAAAGACCTAGAAGAAATAAAAGAGAGTCAATTAAAAACGAATAATGCAATGAATGAGATCAAAAACACTCTGGAGGGAACCAAGAGTAGAATAACAGAGACAGAAGATAGGATAAGTGAGGTAGAAGATAGAATGGTGGAAATAAATGAAGCAGAGAGGAAAAAAGAAAAAAGGATCAAAAGAACTGAGGACAACCTCAGGGACCTCTGGGACAATGTGAAACACCCCAACATTTGAATCATAGGAGTCCCAGAAGAAGAAGACAAAAAGAAAGGCCATGAGAAAATACTCGAGGAGATAATAGCTGAAAACTTCCCTAAAATGGGGAAGGAAATAGCCACCCAAGTCCAAGAAACCCAGAGAGACCCAAACAGGATAAACCCAAGGTGAAACACTCCAAGACACATAGTAATCAAATTAACAAAGATCAAACACAAAGAACAAATACTAAAAGCAGCAAGCGAGAAACAATAAATAACACACAAAGGGATTCTCATAAGGATAACAGCTGATCTATCAATAGAAACCCTCCAGGCCAGAAGGGAATGGCAGGACATAATGAAAGTAATGAAAGAGAATAATCTACAAACTAGATTACTGTACCCAGCAAGGATCTCATTCAGATATGAAGGAGAATTCAAAAGCTTTACAGACAAGCAAAAGCTGAGAGAATTCAGCACCACCAAACCAGCTCTTCAACAAATGCTAAAGGATCTTCTCTAGACAGGAAATGCAGAAAGGTTGTATAAACGTGAACCCAAAACAACAAAGTAAATGGCAACGAGACCACACCTATCAATAATTACCCTAAATGTAAATGGGTTTAATGCCCCAACCAAAAGACAAAGATTGGCTGAATGGATACAAAAACAAGACCCCTATATATGCTGTCTACAAGAGACCCACCTCAAAACCAGAGACACATACAGACTAAAAGTGAAGGGCTGGAAAAAAATATTTCACGCAAATGGAGACCAAAAGAAAGCAGGTGTTGCAATACTCATATCAGATAAAATAGACTTTCAAATAAAGGATGTGAAAAGAGACAAAGAAGGACACTACATAATAATCAAAGGATCAATCCAAGAAGAAGATATAACAATTATATATGCACCCAACATAGGAGCACCGCAATATGTACGGCAAATGCTAATGAGTATGAAAGAGGAAATTAATAGTAACACAATAATAGTGGGAGACTTTAATACCCCACTCACTACTATGGATAGATCAACTAAACAGAAAATCAACAAGGAAACGCAAACCTTAAATGATACAATGGACCAGCTAGACCTAATTGATATCTATAGGACATTTCACCCCAAAACAATCAATTTCACCTTTTTCTCAAGTGCACACGGAACCTTCTCCAGAATAGATCACATCCGGGGCCATAAATCTGGTCTTGGAAAATTCAGAAAAATTGAAATCATTCCAGTCATCTTTTCTGACCACAGTGCAATAAGATTAGATCTCAATTACAGGAAAAAAATTGTTAAAAATTCAAACATATGGAGGCTAAATAACACGCTTCTGAATAACCAACAAATCTTAGAAGAAATAAAAAAAGAAATCAAAATATGTATAGAAATGAATGAAAATGAAAACACAACAACCCAAAACCTATGGCACACTGTAAAAGCAGTGCTAAGGGGAAGGTTCATAGCATTACAGGCTTACATCAGGAAACAAGAAAAAAGCCAAATAAATAACCTAACTCTACACCTAAAGCAATTAGAGAAGGAAGAAATGAAGAACCCCAGGTTAGCAGAAGAAAAGAAATCTTAAAAATTCGGGCAGAAATAAATGCAAAAGAAACTAAAGAGACCATAGCAAAAATCAACAAAGCTAGAAGCTGGTTTTTTGAAAAAATAAACAAAATTGACAAACCATTAGCAAGACTCATTAAGAAACAAAGAGAGAAGAACCAAATTAACAAAATAAGAAATGAAAAGGGTGAGATCACAACAGACAACAATGAAATACAAAGGATCATAAGAGACTACTACCAGCAGCTCTATGCCAATAAAATGGACAACTTGGATGAAATGGACAAATTCTTAGAAAAGTATAACTTTCCAAAACTGAACCAGGAAGAAATAGAAGATCTTAACAGAACCATCACAAGCAAGGAAATCGAAACTGTAATCAAAAATCTTCCAGCAAACAAAAGCCCAGGACCAGATGGCTTCACAGCTGATTTCTACCAAAAATTTAGAGAAGAGCTAACACCTATCCTACTCAAACTCTTCCAGAAAATTGCAGATGAAGGTAAACTTCCAAACTCATTCTATGAGGCCACCATCACCCTAATTCCAAAACCAGACAAAGATGCCACAAAAAAAGAAAACTACAGGCCAATATCACTGATGAACATAGATGCAAAAATCCTTAACAAAATTCTAGCAAACAGAATCCAACAACATATTAAAAAAATCATACATCATGACCAAGTGGGCTTTATCCCAGGAATGCAAGGATTCTTTAATATCCGCAAGTCAATCAATGTAATACACCACATTAACAAATTGGAAGATAAAAACCATATGATTATCTCAATAGATGCAGAGAAAGCCTTTGACAAAATTCAACACTCATTTATGATTAAAACTCTCCAGAAAGCAGGAATAGAAGGAACATACCTCAACATAATAAAAGCTATATATGACAAACCCACAGCAAGCATCACTCTCAATGGTGAAAAATTGAAAGCATTTCCCCTGAAATCAGGAACAAGACAAGGGTGCCCACTCTCACCACTACTATTCAACATAGTCTTGGAAGTTTTGGCCACAGCAATCAGAGCAGAAAAAGAAGTAAAAGGAATCCAGATAGGAAAAGAAGAAGTGAAACTCTCGCTGTTTGCAGATGACATGATCCTCTACATAGCAAACCCTAAAGACTCTTCCAGAAAATTACTAGAGCTAATCAATGAATATAGTAAAGTTGCAGGATATAAAATTAACACACAGAAATCCCTTGCATTCCTATGTACTAACAATGAAAAAACAGAAAGAGAAATTAAGGAAACAATACCATTCACCATTGCAACAAAAAGAATAAAATACTTAGGAGTATATCTACCTAAAGAAACAAAAGACCTATACATAGAAAACTATAAAACACTGATGAAAGAAATCAAAGAGGACACAAACAGATGGAGAAACATACCATGTTCATGGATTGGAAGAATCAATATTGTCAAAATGGCTATTCTACCCAAAGCAATCTATAGATTCAATGCAATCCCTATCAAGCTACCAACGGTATTTTTCACAGAACTAGAACAAATAATTTCACAATTTGTATGGAAATACAGAAAACCACGAATAGCCAAAGTAATCTTGAGAAAGAAGAATGGAACTGGAGGAATCAACCTGCCTGACTTCAGACTCTACTACAAAGCCACAGTCATCAAGACAGTATGGTACTGGCACAAAGACAGAAATATAGATCAATGGAACAGAATAGAAAGCCCAGAGATAAATCCACGAACCTATGGACACCTTATCTTTGACAAAGGAGGCAAGGATATACAATGGAAAAAAGACAATCTCTTTAACAAGTGGTGCTGGGAAAACTGGTCAACCACTTGTAAAAGAATGAAACTAGATCACTTTCTAACACCATACACAAAAATAAACTCAAAATGGATTAAAGATCTAAATGTAAGACCAGAAACTATAAAACTCCTAGAGGAGAACATAGGCAAAACACTCTCTGACATAAATCTCAGCAGGGTCCTCTATGACCCACCTCCCAGAATATTGGAAATAAAAGCAAAACTTTACAAATGGGACCTAATGAAACTTAAAAGCTTCTGCACTACAAAGGAAACTATAAGTAAGGTGAAAAGACAGCCCTCAGATTGGGAGAAAATAATAGCAAATGAAGAAACAAAGGATTTATCTCAAAAATATACAAGCAACTCCTGAAGCTCAATTCCAGAAAAATAAATGACCCAATCAAAAAATGGGCCAAAGAACTAAACAGACATTTCTCCAAAGAAGACATACAGATGGCTAACAAACACATGAAAAGATGCTCAACATCACTCATCATCAGAGAAATGCAAATCAAAACCACAATGAGGTACCATTACACGCCAGTCAGGATGGCTGCTATCCAAAAGTCTACAAGCAATAAATGCTGGAGAGGTTGTGGAGAAAAGGGAACCCTCTTACACTGTTGGTGGGAATGCAAACTAGTACAGCCACTATGGAAAACAGTGTGGAGATTTCTTAAAAAGCTGGAAATAGAACTGCCATATGACCCAGCAATACCATTTCTGGGCATACACACCGAGGAAACCAGATCTGAAAGAGACACGTGCACCCCAATGTTCATCGCAGCACTGTTTATAATAGCCAGGACATGGAAGCACCCTAGATGCCCATCAGCAGACGAATGGATAAGGAAGCTGTGGTACATATACACCATGGAATATTACTCAGCCATTAAAAAGAATTCATTTGAATCAGTTCTAATGAGATGGACGAAACTGGAGCCCATTATACAGAGTGAAGTAAGCCAGAAAGATAAAGAACATTACAGCATACTAACACATATATATGGAATTTAGATAGATGGTAATGATAACCCTATATGCAAAACAGGAAAAGAGACACAGAAGTACAGAACAGACGTTTGAACTCTGTGGGAGAAAATTAGGATGGGATGTTTCAAAAGAACAGCCTGTATATTATCTTTGGTGAAACAGATCACTAGCCTAGTGGAGATGCATGAGACGAGTGCTCAGGCCTGGTGCACTTGGAGGACCCAGAGGAGTCGGGTGGAGAGGGAGGTGGGACGGGGGATTGGGATGGGGAATACGTGTAACTCTATGGCTGATTCATGTCAATGTATGACAAAACCCACTGAAATGTTGTGAAGTGTTTGGCCTCCAACTAATAAAATAAAATTAAAAAAAAAAAAGAAAAAGAACTTCAGCTTGAAATTCTTTCTCCACCATACATTAACTTAGCTTATTCTTAGTTTGTTCATCAACAAAGTAGTAATTATGTAACTACGTTCCTAATATGTTTAGTCTGATGACTAAATAAGTACTTAGAATAGTTGCTGTTGTATAGTCATTACTTAATAAGTGCCAATTCATATTGATGTTTTCCTACCTTCCTCCTGCTAAAAAATCTGTGAGATAAATGTTCTTTTCTTACTATACAAATGAAGTATTTGAAAGCCAAACTATCAAGTGACAGTTGGGATTTTAAAATCATATGTGTTTGATTTTGAAGACTATTCTTTTTGCAATAATCATTGCAATAATTATTATCTATTAATAGTAAGTCAGAATAAGAATGCTATCAACAAGCTGAAAGAAAGTAGGAAAATATATATTTTAAGATAGGGGAATGTATATATATATCTGAATTTGTTTTTAAACCAAGTTAGGTGATTCAACTAATCCATGAATAAATATTAAAACTACACATATTTATAGTTAAATATAGCTCCAATTTGGGATATTCATTTCCCATTTGTTTTTATTTAATGTCATTTTTTCCCTTGTAATAATCTACCTTTTCTGCTAATTATTAAGCAAGTATGGACAAAATGAGAGTTTTAAAATTTTAATTTACTAAAGTTTGATATTGAGAGTCTTTACTACAAGAAGTAATATTTTAGTAAAGTTTATTGTGAATATAAAAAATTAGTACAGTTAACTATCACACTATCACTATCTTCCTTATCACCATGTCTTATCTCAATACTATCACTTTTGATTCATTTCAAAAGAGATATTCACTTTCTCTTAACATGAAAACACAAGTAAATTACTATATGACAAAAATTGCTATTTCTTTAACAATCTTTGATACAGTAAATACACCAAGGGGAATGGAAATGCCATTTGAAAAGTGTTATATGAACACTTCACTAAGTCATTTACATGTGAAATTTCAAAGCTCTTTATCAAAAATACATAATGTGAAATATTTTCTTGAATGAAAAGATGCTTTTTATCTAGGCAGTGCTACTTGAAGATTATAATTTGAGATAATGTCTTTGCAGTTTTTATTTCTGTTTATAGGATGCTTGCTTTGAGTCATCCCAGTTTAGAAAGATACTTTTTCAGCAATTAAATTTTACCATAAGTGTTTATGAGAATTTAGCATGATCTTTGGAAACATATTTATTGATTATCTTTATATTCATAACATAACTCTAAGAAGAGTTAACCTTTATGTGACATTTCAGCCAATACAACCAAAATCCAAACAATTTGTACTATAAAATGGATCTTGTAAATACATAGCACTGCTAATTTAATGTACAAAGACTTACAGGTAATTATCTTTCTATTTTATATACCTCTAGTGTGCAATGTGGGAGAAGGCAATGGCACCCCACTCCAGTACTCTTGCCTTGGGAATCCCAGGGACGGGGGAGCCTGGTGGGCTGCCGTCTATGGGGTCGCACAGAGTCGGACACGACTGAAGTGACTTAGCAGCAGCAGCAGTAGCAGCAGTGTGCAATGTAAGAGCATTTTGTAGAGTATGTTTGGATGAGTACTGCATTCTTGGGATGTTTTTAGATTTTGATTAGAAAATTTAGATCTATGGTCATAATAATTTTATATATACAAATTTTTTATCATCAAATGTATTAGTTTCCATAAGATATCTTTACAAATTTTTTAACTTCATCTAATGTAACTTCTTCCATTCTATGCTGTAGCCATTCAGGCCAAACCCTTCCTTGTACCTGGGATTTTCATCATGATATTTTCTCTATTCATAGCCCTGTTCTAAAATTTTTTCAAGTCATTTCCTCCTATTCATCTTCTGTTCAGTTTATGTGTCATTTTCTGTGGAAGGACTTCTCTATCACTGAAATATACTTTAAGGCACCTTCCCACCTAGTAGTAGTATTTTTACATCTTCTGTACTTTGTATAATTTGTAGTTGTCTATATTAATTTTAAATGGAGGGAAAAAAGGAATATTAAAAAATGGTAGATTGAATGGAAAATACTTCAAGAACATATTATGACTTTTAGAAAATGTAAAATGTAACACACAACTGCAGGCTTCTTTCAAGAGCAATATGCTACATATAAGGATGTAGAAAAGTAAAGTATTAAATATATCTTGTAAGCACTAAAGAAAGCAAACACACTCTGTTAAGAGTAGTCAAAGTACAAAAGCAAAAATGTATCACAGAAATGGACAGAGAAATATTTTGTAACGTAAAGAAATTAAAAAAGAACACATCACATTTCAAAAGTTGTATGCACAAAATAAGAGATTTTAGACATTTAAAGCACAGTAGAAAGAAATGTATTAGATATAAACATATATTTTTATTATATCTCCTATATATATATACTCAAATTATAATTGGAAATATACATACATTTATTGTATTATACCTAATATAATAAAAAATACTACTGTAGATATGTAAGCAAAGTAGCAAAATTGCCCTAGTTTTAATGAGGTAAAACTGCACTCATGCAAGGCAATGCACATTATTTTCAAATAATGTGCAAATGGAAAAGTTATTAAAATCGAATGCTGCTGCTGCTGCTAAGTTGCTTCAGTTGTGTCCAACTCTGTGCGACCCCATAGATGGCAGCCCACCAGGCTCCCCTATCCCTGGGATTCTCCAGGCAAGAACACTGGAGTGGGTTGCCATTTCCTTCTTCAATGCATGAAAGTGAAAAGTGAAAGTGAAGTCACTCAGTCATGTCCGACTCTTAGTGACCCATGGACTGCAGCCTACCAGGCTCCTCCATCCGTGGGATTTTCCAGGCAAGGGTACTGGAGTAGAGTGCCATTGTCTTTTCAGAAAATTGAATGAAGATATAAACAAATGTTAATAAATTTTAAATGCTTGATATCAATTTTTTTCTCTTCATAAGATTAAGATAGTAGTCTATGTCATAACTAGAAAATTCTCCACTGTGTGTAAAAGGATAGTTTACCTCTAATCAATAGCTCAAATATGAATAATAATAAAATTTGTAAAATTTATTTGCAAATATGTGGAAATATTATATGGATTATTAAATTTTTAAGGTGCAGAGTAAACAACATTTAAAAGTCATTTTTACTGTTTGTCAGTATTGCAATAAATATTCAAAATGGATGCAAAAATTATGAATAAAAACATCATCATTTGAATTATAATTAAACAAATATACATCCTTATCTGTTTGTATCCTCTTTGGAAAAATGTCTACCCAATTCCACTGTCCAATTTTAATCAAATTATTTCCTTTTTTTTTGCTATTGATTTCTATAAATGCTTTATATGTTTTCCACATTGAACTCTTATCAGATAAATGATTTGAAAAATATTTTATCCCATTCTGTTGACTGATGTTTAATTTTGTTGGTAGTTTCCTTTGCTGTGCAAAAACATTTTAATCTGATATCATCTCACTTGTTTATTTTTTTTTTGCTGCTTTGGCTTTTGGTGTCAAATCCAAAATAATCATCACTAAGACCAATATCAAGGAGCATACTGCTTACTTATATTTTCTATTAGCAGTTTTTTGGTTTTAGATCTTATGTTCCAATCTGTATTCATTTTGAGCTGATTCTTGTGTATGATGTGAGATAGAGATCAAGTTTCATTCTTTCACATGCAGCTGTCCAGCTGCCCAGCACCATTTATTGAGTTCACTTTTTTTCTGATGCATACTCTTGGCTCCTTTGCATAAATTAACTGACCATATATGTGTGGGATTTTTTTTCTTGACTTTCTATTCTGTTCAATTGATCTGTCTTTAATGCCAATACTTTACTGCTTTTATTACTATAACTTTGTATTATAGTTTGAAATCTGAAAGTGTGATGCCTCCAGCTTTTCTTTTCTCAAAATTGGTTTGGTTATTCAGTGTCTTTTGTAGTTCCATATGGATTTTATGATATTTTTCTTTTATTTCTGTGAAAAAAGAAGTTGGGATTTTTGATAGGTATTGTGCCAAATGTATAGATTGATTTGAGTAGTATGGATATTTTAACAGTATTAATTCTTCCATTCTATGAGCCTGGAATATCTTTCCATTCATTTGTCTTCTTCAATTTATTTTATCTATATATTACCATGTTTTAGTGTACAGATTTTTTATGTCCTGGATTACATTTATTTGTAGATATTTTATTTTTTGGTGCAATTCTAAATCAAGCTGTTTTCTTAATTTCTCTCCTTGTTACTTTGGTGTTATGTACAGCATCAGTTTTTTACTTTTAATTGCAAATTGCAGATTTTTTTTTTTTTATTGTGCCAAATGTCTTATTGGCAATTTCTCTTTCCTAACATGAATTTCTGCATGCTTTGAACACAGAAAATTCATTAGGTTTTCTCTTACCTTCTCTTTGATCCTGACTGTGCCAACTTAGCTAGCATAGTACTTCATTTTGAGTGTTCATATGTTTTGTTTTACTGGTGACAGTTCCTCTTCACTTTCTGCCATAAGGGTGGTGTCATCTGCATATCTGAGGTTATCGATATTTCTCCTGGCAATCTTGATTCCAGCTTGTGCTTCTTCCAGCCCAGTGTTTCTCATGATGTACTCTTCATATAAATTAAATAAGCAGGTTGACAATATACAGTCTTGACGTACTCCTTTTCCTATTTGGAACCAGTCTGTTGTTCCATGTCCAGTTCTAACTGTTGCTTCCTGACCTGCATACAGGTTTCTCAAGAGGCAGGTCAGGTGGTCTGGTATTCCCATCTCCTTCAGAATTTTCCACAGTTTATTGTGATCCACACAGTCGAAGGCTTTGGCGTAGTCAATAAAGCAGAAATAGATGTTTTTCTGGAACTCTCTTGCTTTTTCAATGATCCAGTGGATATTGGCAATTTGATCTCTGGTTCCTCTGCTTTTTCTAAAACCAGCTTGAACTCTGGAAGTTCTTGGTTCACGTATTACTGAAGCCTGGTTTGGAGAATTTTGAGCGTTACTTTACTAGCATGTGAGATGAGTGCAAATTGTGTGGTAATTTGAGCATTCTTTGGGATTGCCTTTCTTAGGGATTAATGTGGCTAGGAAATAATATTTGACTCTGTATAAAAAGCAGAAACATTTTAACAAAATTTCACAAAACGAATAGAATTTCATTATCAGAAGAATGTGGGTTCTGATTTCGGTCTCAAAATATTTTATTAAAAATTGTAAAGTACAGTTACAAAAATAATAAAATACTTTAAATAATTATTTCTACATTTGGTTTTCCCCATCTTATCTGTTTAAGAGTTGAAACTGATTGGCAGATTCAGGAAATCCTAAAATGGAGAATAACATTTAAAAAAATTTCTAGGTATAATAGCATATTTTGTGATATAATGTCACTTTACAGTTGACAATGATTAGTTACTATCTCTAATCCTTCTCAATGGTGGAATACTATGCAAAAAAACCTACATTACCTGACATAGTGTCTGAATAATGTACCTTCTAATTGCTACACCTTCTTTGTGCTATGAATGAAAGACAGGAAAAAGACAAACAAAAAAACCCTTGTTTATCTCTTTGAAATATTTAGTTTTGATTGTCTTATTTCAGTTAGCTTTAAGGATGATAAATATTTGAAAGAAAAAATAACGCCAAATATAAACAGAGAGAATTAGAAAAAAATTAAGTAGCAGATACTTCTGGCAATTATAACAGCAGCTATATTAATGAGTAATGTTCATGTTCTCTAGAGATCTTAAAAAATTACATAAAGGTAAATTTTCATAAGAATTATGTTGAAAGTTATGTTTTAGTAATGCTTACAGGAAAGGGGAAGGAATATTAAAACCAACAACAACATTTAAGAAGCATATAAGCATTCATTCTACTAGTTTTGGAGAATTATTACCTCTGACTATGATACTGCTTCCGTTTCCTCTTTCAACATCCTTGAAAGGATTCATTTGAAGTCCTGGGTATAATATCTGAAATTTGTAGAATAAAATTTTTCAGACCATTGATCTGAAATGTGTTTAAAAAAGATAGCAGTATGCATGAAAATATGGTTAGGCCAATAAAATATACTTATGAAATTATATACTAATGCCTTGAAATCTGAGGTTTGATTAAAATTTGGCATTTAAAATATTTACAAAAATCATCAGTTTCCCCAGTTTAGGAGGTAATGGATTTGGTTATTGCCTTACATTTTAAAAACACTGAAGTAAAATGAGAAATATTCATTTATGGTCCTATAATAATTTGGTCTCTGCAGGTAGTCTACACATGTCCTTCAGGTGAATGTGAGTGTTTCATGGATGATGCACAACAACATGCATACATGGATACTTTGTTTGTAAAATTTCTAATTGTCCTTATAATTACTTTGAAATTTTCAGTCAGTTAATAAAATAAAATATATTCAATTTTAAACACTGGTTATCAGAACAAAGATTTTAGCTTTTATTTACATTTCAGATTTTATTAAAATATAACATATTTGTATTGCAACTTTAATAAAATGAAATGGATAGTAAATAAATGAAAGGATAATTAAACACCTGTGAATTATTACTACATTCTTGTATTTGTGTTAATACTATGCACCGTATCTTCAAATTCAGCCCCTAAATACCAGATGATTCTGTATACTTTCCTTCACTTTAATACCTGCACACAGTCTCCATTTCTTCTCCTCTAAGCTACAGAATCTAACTGATCTTCATGGCTTTTGTAGTAACTCACTTCCAATAACTGAAGATTTATTTACCTAAAATTTTGACTTTGTGAGTACAATCAATCAATGCAATGCTGTAAGTCAGAAAAGTTACGTCCTGTAATTATAATCTGTTTTACCTCCTTCATTTAATGTATCACAATCTTAAATATTATTTATTATTTTGATTGCATGTTTACTTATTATTTTATTAGAGTATAAGGCTTGTGAGTCAGATAACTTACCAATTAGAAAACACTTATATCTGGTATTTACTATTATAGATTTTGAGAGAAGAAGATGGAATAACTGTAAACTTTATTCGGCATACAATCTGTATTTTTAAAATTACTCAGTATCTCTTCATTCTTCCAGAACAGAATAAGACCTCTGAATATGTCTCATCATATCATTTATACTACAACTTAAATTTTTTGTTATGTTTTATCATATTTAAATTCAGATATAATTATTATTCTTTTACTAAATTGTTTTCAGTGCAAAGTATATGTGCTAAGATTATTAAAACACTTGCACAGCATATATATTGTAACATTTCATCATTTTCAGTTTTATGGCAATGCTATGTAGTATTTAGTATTGTTAGAAAATACAACTGGTAGTAAACCTCGCATCAGAAAAAAAGAGACCTTAAAGAATATTACAAAAGATAAGGAAGGATGTAATGATCAAGAGATCAATCCAAGAGGAAGACATAACAATTGTAAATATCTATGCACCCAACACAGGATCAGCTCAATACATAAGATAAACACTAAGAGACATAAAAGGATAAATTGACAGTAACACAATAATAGTAGAAGACTTTAACACCCCATTCACACCAATGGACAGATCATCAAAATAGAAAATTAGTAAGGAAGCAGAAGTCTTAAATGATACATTAGAGGAGATGGGTCTCATTGATACCTTCAGGGCATTCCATCCAAATGCAGCAGAATACACCTTCTTCTCAAGTGCACATGAAGCATTCTCCAGGATAGACCATATCTTGGGTCACAAATCAAGCCTCAGTAAATTTTAGAAAATTGAAATTGTATCTAGCATCTTCTCCAACCACAACACTATGAGTAGTAGTGTAGTGTTAGTCACTCAGTCGTGTCCAACTCTTTGTGACCTGCTGGACTGTGGCCCGCCAGGCTCTTATGCCCATGGGATTCTCTAGGCAAGAATACTGGAGTGGATTTCCATTCCCTTCTCCAGGGTGATTAGTAGTAGTAGTAGTAGTGTTAGTCACTCAGTCGTGTCTGACTCTTTGCTACCTGCTGCACTGTGGCCTGTCAGGCTCCTTTGTCCATGGGATTCTCCAGGCAAGAACACTGGAGTGGATTGCCCTTTGAGACTAGATATCAATTACCAGAAAAAAACTGTAAGAAGCACAAACACATGGAGATTAAATAATACATTTCTAAATAACCAATAGGTTACTGAACAAATCAAAGGGGAAATAAAAAATTTATAGAAACAAATGACAGTGAAAACACAGCTCAAAACCTATGGGATGCAGCAAAGGCAGTTCTAAGAGGGAAGTCTACAGCAATACAATCCTACCTCAAGAAACAAGAAAAACATCGAATAGACAACCTAACTTTATACCTAAAGCAACTGGAAAAGAGGAACAACAAAACCACAGAATTAGTAGAAGGAAAGAAATCATAAAGATCAGACCAGAAATAACTGAAAAAGAAATGAAAGAAGCAATAGTAAAAGCTGGGTCTTTGAGAAGATAAATAAAATTGGCAAACCCTTAGCCAGAATCATCAAGAAAAAAAAAAGCAATAAATCAACAAAATTAGAAATGAAAAAGGAGAGGTTACAACAGACAACGCAGAAATACAAAGGATTAAAAGACACTATTTTGAACAAACATATGGCAGTAAAATGGATAACCTGGAAGAAATGGACAGAGTCTTAGAAAAGTTCAATCTTCCAAGACTGAAGCAGGAAGACATAGAAATTATGAACAACCCAATTACAAGCACTGAAATTGAAACTGTAATTAAAAAACCCCAAAAAACAAAAACCCAGGATCAGATAACTTCACAGAATTCTATCAAACATTTAGAGAAGAGATAATACCTATCCTTTTAAAGCTCTTTCAAAAAATTGCAGAGGAAGGAACACTGCCAAACTTATTCTACAAGGTCACCACCACCCTGATACCAAAACTAGACAAAGACACACAGTAAAAGAAATCTACAGGACAATATTACTGATGAACATAGGCGCAGAAGTCCTCAACAAAATTTTAGCAAATAGAATTCAGCAACACATCTAAAAGCTCATACACCATGATAGAGTTTGGTTTATTCCAGGGATGCAGGGATTCTTCAATATATGCAAATTAAACAATGTAATACACCATATTAACAAATTGAAAGGTAAAAACCATATGTTAATTGCAGTAGATGCAGAAAAAGCATTTGACAGAATTCAACACCCACTTATGATTAAAACTCTTCAAAATATTTGCATAGAAGGAACCTTTCTCGACATAGTAAAGATCATATATGATAAGCCTACAGCAAACATTATTCTCAATGGTGAAAAACTGAAAGCATTCCCCCTAAGATCAGAAACAAAACAAGGGTAACCACTTTCACCACTATTATTCTACATAGTTATAGAAGTCCTAGCTACAACAATCAGAGGAGAAAAAGAAATAAAACGAATCCAGATCAGAAAAGAATTAAAGCTCTCATTGTTTGCAGATGACATGATACTGTACATAGAAAACTCTGATGATAGTATCAGAAAATTACTAGAACTAATCAGAGAATTTAAAAAAACTCGCAGGGTACAAAGTCAATACACAGAAGTCACTAGCATTTCTATATACTAGCAATGAAAATCAGAAAGATGAGGAATTAATCCCATTCACCACTGCAACAAAAAGAATAAAATATCTAGGAATAAACTTACCTAAGGAGACGAAAGAACTGTACACAGAAAGTTATAAGACACTAATGAAAAAATCAAAGATGATATAAACAGATGGAGAGAGATTCCATGTTCCTGGGTAGGAAGAATCAATATTGCTAAAATGATTATACTACCAAGTGCAATCTACAGATTCAATGTGATCCCTATAAAAATACTAATGGCATTTTTCACAAAACTAGAACAAAAAAGTTTTGCAATTCATTGCAAACACAAAAGACCCTGAATAGCCAAAGCAGTCTTGAGAAAAAAGAATGGAGCTGGAGGAATCAACCTTTCTTACTTCAGATTATACTACAAAGCTTCAGTCATCAAGGGAGAATGGTACTGGCACTAAAGCAGAAATATAGACCAATGGTACAAGATAGAAACCTCAGAAATAAACCCTTGCACCTATGGGTACCTTATTTTTAACAATGGAGGCAAGAATACACAATGGGGCAAAGACTTGACTCTTCAATAAATGGTACTCAGAAAACTGGACAACTACATGTAAAAGAATGAAATTAGAACACTTCCTAACACCATACACAAAGATAAACTCAAAATGGATTAAAGACCTAAATGTAAGACCAGAAACTAAAAAACTCTTAGAGGAAAATGTAGGTAGAACACTTGATGACATAAATCAAAGCAAGATCCTCTATGGCCCATCTCCTAGAGTAACAGAAATATAAACAAAAGTAAACAGGTGGGACCTGATTAAATTTAAAAGCTTTTGCACAGCAAAGGAAATTATAAGCAAGATGTAAAGACAACTCTCAGAATGGGAGAAAATATTAGCCAGAGAAACAACTGACAAAGGACTAATTTCCAAAATATATAAGAGCTCATAAAATTCAATGCCAGAAAAACAAACAACCCAATAAAAAAGTGGGAAGAAGACCTAAACAGACATTTCTCTGAAGAAGATATACAGATGGCTAACGAGCACATGAAAAGATGCTCAGCATCACTCATTATTAGAGAACTGCAAATCAAAACTACAATGAGATATCACCTCACTGGTCAGAATGGCCATTACCAAAAAGTCTACAGACAATAATTGCTGGAGAGGGTGTGGAGAAAAGGGAAGGCTCTTGCACTGTTGATGGGAATGTAAATTGACACAACCACTATGGAAGATTGTATGGAGATTCCTTAAAAACCTAGGAATAAAACCACCATAATACCCAGCAATCCCACTCCTAGGCATATACGCTGAGGAAACCAAATTTGAAAAAGACACATGTATCCCATTGTTCATTGCAACAATATTTACAATAGCTAGAACATGGAAGCAACCTAGATGTCCATCAACAGATGACTGGATAAAGAAGTTGTGGTACCCAGAAAAGGTTTATAAACTCGAACACAGAGGAACAAAGTAAATGGACCATACTTATCAATAATTACCTTAAATGTAAATGGGTTGAATGCCCCAACCAAAAGACTAAGACTGGCTGAATGGATATAAATACAAGACCCCTATATATGCTGTCTACAAGAGACCCACCTCAAAACAAGGGACACACACAGACTGAAAGTGAAGGGCTGGAAAAAGATACTTCACGCAAATGGAGACCAAAAGAAAGCAGGAGTAGCAATACTCCTATCAGATAAAATAGACTTTGAAATAAAGGCCATGAAAAGAGACAAAGAAGGACACTACATAATAATCAAAGGATCAATCCAAGAAGAAGATATAACAATCATAAATATATATGCACCCAACATAGGAACACCACAATACATAAGCAAATGCTAACAAGTATGAAAGGGGAAATTAACAGTAATACGATAATAGTGGGAGACTTTAATACCCAACTCACACCTATGGATAGATTAACTAAACAGAAAATTAGCCAAAATCACAAACTTTAAAAGATGCAATGGATCAGTTAGACCTAATTGATATCTATAGGACATTTCATCCTAAAACAATGAATTTCACCTTTTTCTCAAGTGCACATGGAACATTCTCCAGGATAGATCACATCCTGGGCCATAAGTCTAGCCTTGGTAAATTCAAACATTTGAAATCATTTCAAGCATCTTTTTTGATCACAATGCGGGAAGATTAGATGTCAACTACAGTAAAAAAAAAAAAAAAAAAAGAAAAAAAAACCCAAACAGCAACAACAACAAAAAACTATTAAAAATACAAACATATAGAGGCTAAACAACATGCTTCTGAATAACCAACAAATCACAGAATAAATCAAAATATGCATAGAAATGAGTGAAAATGAAAACATGACAACCCAAAACCTATGGGATTCAGTAAAAACAGTGCTAAGGGGAAGGTTCATATCAATCCAAGCTTACCTCAAGAAACAAGAGAAAAATCAAATAAACAACCTAACTTTACACCTAAAGCAACTAGAAAAAGAAGAAATGAAGAGCCCCAGAGTTAGTAGAAGGAGAGACATAATAACAATTAGGGCAGAAATAAATGAAAAAGAAACAAAGGAGACTATAGCAAAAATCAACAAAACTAAAAGCCGGTTCTTTGAGAACATAAATAAAATAGAAAGACCATTAGTCAGACTCATCAAGGAAAAAAGGGAGAAGAATAAAATGAAGAAAATTAAAAATTAAAATGGAAAAGTCACAACAGATAACACAGAAATACAAAGGATCATAAAAGACTACTATCAGCAACTATATGCCAATAAAATGGACAGCTTGCAAGAAATGAACAAATTCTTAGAAAAGTATAACCTTCCAAAATTGAACCAGGAAGAAATAGAAAATCTTAACGGACCCATCACAAGCATGGAAATCAAAACTGTAATAAAAAATCTTCCAACAAACAAAAGCCCAGGACCAAATGGTTTCACAGATGAATTCTACCAAAACTTTACAGAAGAGCTAACACCTATCCTACTCAAACTTTTCCAGAAAATTGTAGAGGAAGGTAAATTGCCAAACTCATTCTATGAGGCCACCATCACCCTAATACCAAAACCAGAGAAAGATGCCACAAAAAAGAAAACTACAGGCCGATATCACTGATGAACATAGATGCAAAAATCCTCAACAAAATTCTAGCAAACAGAATCCAACACCATATTAAAAATATCATACATCATGACCAAGTGGGCTTTATCCCAGGGATGCAAGGATTTTTCAGTATTCACAAATCAATCAATGTGATACACCACATGTACAAATTGAAAGATAAAAACCATATGATTATCTCAATAGATGCAGAGAAAGCCTTTGACAAAATTCAATGTCCATTTATGATACAAACCCTCCAGAAAGCAGGCATAGAAGGAACATACCTCAACATAATAAAAGTCATAGGTGATAAACCCATAGCAAACATTATTCTCAATGGTGAAAAATTGAAAGCATTTCCAATGAAGTCAGGAACAAGACAAGGATGCCCACTCTCACCACTACTATTTAACATAGTTCTGGGAGTTTTAGCACCAGCAATCAGAGAAGAAAAAGAAAGGAATCCACATTGGAAAAGAAGTAAAACTCTCACTGTTTGCAGATGACATGACCCTCTACATAGAAAACCCTAAAAACACCACCAGAAAATTACTAGACCTAATGATTGAATATAGTAAAGTTGCAGGATATAAAATTAACACAAAGAAATCCCTTGCATTCCTATACACTAACAATGAGAAAACAGAAAGAGAAATTAAGGAAACAATCCCATTCACCATTGTGACAAAAAGAATAAAATACTCAGAAATAAATCTACCTAAAGAAACCAAAAACCTATATATAGAAAACTATAAAACACTGATGAAAGAAATCAAAGATGACACAAATAGATGAAGAAATATATTATGTTCATGGATCAGAAGAATCAATATAGTGAAAATGAGTATACTACCCAAAGCAATCTATAGATTCAATGCAATCCCTATGAAGCTACCAACGGTATTTTTTCAGAGAACTAGAACAAATAATTTCACAATTTGTATGAAAATACATAAAACCTCGAATAGCCAAAGCAACTTTAAGAAAGAAGAATGGAACTGGAGGAATCAACAAAAGTTACAGTCATCAAGACAGTATGGTACTGGCACAAAGAAATATAGATCAATGGAACAAAATAGAAAGCCTAGAGATAAATCCATGCACCTATGGACACTTTATCTTTGACACATATATACAATGGAATATTACTCAGTGATAAAAAGGAACACATTTGAGTCAGTTCTAATGAGGTGGATGAGTCTAGAACCTATCATACAGGATGAAGTCAGTCAGAAAGAGAAAGATAATATTGTATTTTAATGGAGATATATATAGGGAATCTAAAAAATAGTACTGAAGAATTTATTTATAGGGCAGCAGTGGAGCAACAAACATAGAGAATAGACTTATGGGCATGGGGGGAGAGGGGGAGAGGGTGAGATGTATGGAAAGAGTAACATGGAAACTTACATTATCATATGTAAAATAGATAGCCAATGGGAATTTTCTGTATGGCCCAGGAAACTCAAACAGGGACTGTATCATCCTAGAGGGGTGGGATGGGGAGTGAGATGGGAAGAAGGCTTAAAAGGGAGGGATATATATATATATATATTTATGGCTGATTCATGTTTAGGTTTGACAGAAAACAACAAAATCTCTAAAGCAATTATCCTTCAATAAAGAAAATAAATAAAAACAAAACACAACTGAATTTACTAGAGGTGGGATGTGTTAATTATACAGAGTAATGCTTTGCTTACACATTAATAAGATTAAAGATATTTGTCATTCAGTTTATGTAATATAACCAAACATATATAAATGAGCATGTTACCTGTTTCAGTTAAACCTCTTAGGTTTAAATATAGAAAATATGTAAACTTATTTTCATAATAATGTTATCATGATATTAACATCATTGATATTATAGAAATTGGTATAGATATAATAACTTTCATGTTTTGAAGGTTCTGCTGTATAACATTGCAGTTTTATTTGTTGGAGCTGTAGAATGATTTTTAAAAGCATTATCAAGAACCTTAAGACTTAAAAGCCCTTTATACACTCAGGACACAAAATTTCCCTGAGTTAACTCCTGAAAACTTCAACTAAAAATCCAGTAACCAAGTTAAAATTTATTTTTCTGTTTAAATATAAATGAGACATAATAATAAATTTCAGAAATACATTTGTAGAAAAATGTTTTTTCAAGTATTTTGCCCATTTTTAAATTAGATCATACATTATTTGCCCTCTATTTGTAATTTTTGTACAGTTACCTCTTACCAGATATATGATTTGCAAATACTTTCTCAAGTTCGTTGCTTGCCTTATCATTTTATATATATCTTCCTTTGTTTTATACAAGATTTTTTAGTCTGAGTCCCTCTTTTTTATCTTTGACCGAGCTTTGATATCATATCCAAGAAAAACGTTTGACCTGAATAGACATTTCTCCAAAGCAGACATATAAATGACCAAAAGGTATATGAAAAGATGCCCAGGATTATTAATTATCATGGAATTTGCAAATCACAACCAAAATGGTATATTACCTCACATCTGTTAGGATGTCTCTTTTCGTAAAAAGAATACAACTGTCAGCAAGAATGTGGAGAAAAAGGAGTCCTTGTACACTGTTGAGGGGAATGTAAAGTTATGGCACCATTACGGAAAACAGTATGGTGTTTTCTCAAACAACTAAAAATGCAACTAACATATGATTCAGAAATTCCTCTTCAGTATATATTACCACCAAAAAGTGGAATAAACACTTCAAAGAGGTATCTGCACTCCCAAGTTCATTGCAGCATTATTCAAAAACCAAAGTGATTATTGATAAATGAAGAGATAGTTGTTATGTATGTACAGTTCAGTTCAGTTCAGTCGCTCAGTCGTATACGACTCTTTGCGACCCCATGAATCGCAGCATGTCAGGCCTCCCTGTCCATCATCAGCTCCCGGAGTTTACTCAAACTCATGTCCATCGAGTCCGTGATACCATGCAGCCATCTCATCCTCTGTTATCCCCTTCTCCTCCTGCCCCCAATCCCTCCCAGCATCAGGGTCTTTTCCAATGAGTCAACTCTTCGCATGAGATGGCCGAAGTATTGGAGTTTCAGCTTTAGCTCAGTCCTTCCAATGAACATCCAGGACTGATCTGCTTTAGGAGGAACTGGTTGGATCTCCTTGCAGTTCAAGGGGCTCTAGAGTCTTCTCCAACACCACAGTTCAAAAGCATCAATTCTTCGGCGCTCAGCTTTCTTCACAGTCCAACTCTCATATCCGTACATGATTCACTGGAAAAACCATAGCTTTGACTAGATGGACGTTTGTAGGCAAAGTAATGTCTCTGCTTTTTAATATGCTGTCTAGGTTGGTCATCACTTTCCTTCCAAAGAGTAAACACCTTTTAATTTTATGGCTGCAATCACCACCTGCAGTGATTTGGAGCCCCCCAAAATAAAGTCTGACACTGTTTCCACTGTCTCCCCATCTATTTGCCATGAAGTGATGGAACCAGATGCCATGATCTTAGTTTTCTGAATGTTGAGCTTTAAGCCAACTTTTTCACTCTCCTCTTTCACTTTCATCAGGAGGCTTTTTAGTTCTTCTTCACTTACTGCCATAAGTGTCATGTCATCTGTATATCTGAGGTTATTGATATTTCTCCTGGCAATCTTGATTCCAGCTTGTGCTTCTTCCAGCCCAGCGTTTCTCATGATGCACTCTGCATATAAGTTAAATAAGCAGGGTGACAATATACAGCCTTGGCATACTCCTTTTCCTATTTGGAACCAGTCTGTTGTTCCATGTCCAGTTCTAACTGTTGCTTCCTGACCTGCATATAGGTTTCTTAAGAGGCAAGTCATGTTGCCCATCTCTTTCAGAATTTTCCACAGTTTATTATGATCCACACAGTCAAAGGCTTTGGCATAGTCAATAAAGCAGAAATAGATGTTTTTCTGGAACTCTCTTGCTTTTCTGATGATCCAGCAGATGCTGACAGTTTGATCTCTGGTTCCTCTGCCTTTTCTGAAGCCATCTTGAACATCTGGAAGTTCACAGTTCACATATTGCTGAAGCCTGGCTTGGAGAATTTTGAGCATTACTTTACTAGCATGTGAGATGAGTGCAGTTGTGCAGTAGTTTGAGCATTCTTTGGCATTGCCTTTCTTTGGGATTAGAATGAAAACTGACCTTTTCCAGTGCTGTGGCCACTGCTGAGTTTTCCAAATTTGCTGGCATATTGAATGCAGCACTTTCACAGCATGATCTTTCAGGATTTGAAATAGCTCAACTGGAATTCCATGACCTCCACTACCTTTTTTCGTAGTGATGCTTTCTAAGGCCCACTTGACTTCACATTCCAGAATGTCTGGCTCTAGGTGAGCGATCACACCATTGTGATTATCTGGGTTGTGAAGATCTTTTTTGTACCGTTCTTCTCTGTGTTATATTTATCCTTAAAAATAAGACCATTCAGACATTTGCAGCTGTATGTATAAATCTGGAGGACATTATGCTAAGTGAAATAATTCAAACACAAAAAGAGGGAAAAAAATGCATATGATTTCACTTCCATATGGAGTATAAAAAAAATGCTTAGAAGCAGAGTTTATAAACTTGGTTACCAGGGACTGGAACATGAGACAAGCTGGGCAAACTTGGATAAAGGGTGCTAAGTGGAAGTTATGTAGGATGACTAAATCTTAAGATCTAATGTACAGCATGATGACTACAGTAAATAGTATTGTGTTGAAGACCAAAAATTCACTGACAGTAGATTTCAGGTTTTCTCATTAACAACAACAAAAAAGGGCAACTAAATTAGACATATATTTTAGCTTGACTGTACTAATCATTCACTATGTGTATCATTTCATCATTTATACCTAAGGTATATTCTATTAAAAAAGGAAGAACATTGGCAAAGTTATTTCTGTTGTCTCTTAAGTATTTTTGATAGACTTTTGAATGAGAGTAAATTATGGTAGATGCCATAAAAACACACACATTTGAATAAATGTGTTAGACTCTATTGTTTTTGAAGGATACTCTAACTTATGAGTACACGCATTTTATCATGTCATAACAGGTTTTGCCTTGACAGGATGCACATATGTTATTTGACAGTTAATGCTAAAACAAAATTGCTTCTCCAGAGTGCCATATTGATTGATTCTTCAGTGTTTTTAACTTTTAAGGGATGAATGGTGAAGAAATTGATTCTAATTTTGACTGCAGACAGTGGCAGACCTTAAGTGATTTATGTGAATATTTACATATGTTGATCAAATAAATTTCAGTCATATTTATATAGGAAACAAGTATATATTTGTTTCTTATGTTGGTCAATTCTGTGGACATGTATTACAGAGGGTAGTTCAACATACTTAATTAATTTGATTTTTGAAATGTTAAAAGTATAGCATCAGAACAAAATTGACTTGCATTGTGCAAATAGTTATCCAATATGTTAGCAAAACAAGTAAGACTAGGGTATGATCACAGTTACCATTCTTAAGTCAGGGGGTTGTTTTGATCCTATCTCTGCTTCTGATGTGTGAGAGAAGCCAATTCAGCACTTTTCTCTTGTATTCTCTAAATCCCTCAGGTAATTTCCTCGTGTCACATGGAGTTGCTGACGTGGAGTTGCTTCTCTCTGAAACTTTCCAACAATTAAATCATGAGTTTCAAGCCCACAATCATACATTCTAGTTTCAGATAAAACACAACAAAGAGTTTAACAATCAGTTCAGTTCCGTTACTCAGTGATGTCCTATTCTTTGTGACCCCATGAACTGTAGCACACCAGGCCTCCCTGTCAATCATCAACTACCGGAGTTTACTCAAACTCATGTCCATTGAGTTGGTGAAAACATCCAAACATCTAATTCTCTGTTGTTCCCTTCTCCTCCTGCCTTCAATCTTTCCCAGCATTGTGGTCTTCTCAAATGTGTCAGCTCTTTGCATCAGGTTTCAGCTTCAACATCAGTCCTTCCAATGAATATTCAGGACTGATTTCCTTTAGGATGCACTGGTTGGATCTCCTTGCAGTTCAAGGGACTCTCAAGAGTCTTCTCCAACACCACAGTTCAAAAACATCAATTCTTAGATGCTCAGATTTCTTTGTAGTCCAACTTTCACATCCATACATGACACTGGAAAAACCATAGCTTTGACCAGGTGTATCTTTGTTGGCAAAGTAATCTTTGTTGCTTTTTAATATGCTGTCTAGGTTGGTCAAGGGTTTTCTTCCGAAGAGTAAGCGTCTTTTAATTTCATGGTTGAAGTCACGATCTGCAGTTATTTTGGAGCTCAGAAAAGTAAAGTCTGTTACTGTTTCCACTGTTTCCCCATCTATTTGCCTTCAATTTATGGGAGTAGATACCTTGATCTCAGTTTTCTGAATGTTGAGCTTTAAGCCAACTTTTTCACTCTCCTCTTTCACTTTCATCAGGAGGCTCTTTAGTTCTTCTTCACTTCCTGCCATAAGGGTGGTGTTATCTGCATATCTGAGGTTATTGATATTTCTCCTGGCATTCTTGATTCCAGTTTTTTCTTCTGCCAGTCCAGCATTTCTCATGATGTACTCTGAATATAAGTTAAGTAAGCAGGGTGATGATACAGCCTTGACATACTCCTTTCCCAACTTGGAACCAGTCTGTTGTTCCATGTCCAGTTCTAACTGTTGCTTCCTGACCTGCATACAGGTTTCTCAAGAGGCAGGTCAGGTGATCTGTATTCCCATCTTTTGAAGAATTTTCCACAGTTTGTTCTGGTCCATGCAGTCAAAGGCTTTGGCATAGTCAATAAAGCAGAAGTAGATGTTTTTTTGGAACTCTCTTGATTTTTTGATGATCCAACGGATGTTGGCAACTTGATCTCTGGTTCCTCTGTCTTTTCTAAAGCCAGCTTGAAATCTGGAAGTTTACAGTTCATACAGTTGAAGTCTGGCTTGGAGATTTTTGAGCATTACTTTCTAGCATGTGAGATGAGTGCAGTTGTGCAGTAGTTTGAGCATTCTTTGGCATTGCCTTTCTTTGGGATTGGAATGAAAACTGACCTTTTCCAGTGTTGTGGCCACTGCTGAGTTTTCCAAATTTGCTGGCATATTGAATGCAGCACTTTCACAGTATCATCTTTCAGGATGTGAAATAGCTCAACTGGAATTCCATCACCTCCACTAGCTTTGTTCATAGTGATGCTTCCTAAGGCCCACTTGACTTCGCATTCCAGGATGCCTGGCACTAGGTGAGTGATCATATCATCGTGTTTATCTGGGTCATGAAGATCATTTTTGTGTACTTCTTGTGTGTATTCTTGCCACCTCCTCTTAATATCTCTGCTTCTGTTAGGCCCATACCATATCTATCTTTAATTGTGCCCATCTTTGCATGAAATGTTCCCTTGGTATCTCTAATTTTCTTGAAGAAATCTCTACTCTTTCCCATTCTATTGTTTTCTTCTATTTTTTGCACTGATCACTGAGGAAGGTTTTCTTATCTCTCCTTGTTATTCTTTGGAACTCTGCATTCAAATGGGTATATCTTTCCTTTTCTTCCTTGCCTTTCACTTCTCTTCTTTTTTCAGCTATTTATAAGGCCTCCTTAGATAACCATTTTGTCTTTTTGCATTTCTTTCCCTTAGGGATGGTCTTGATTCCTGCCTCCTGTACAATGTCACAAACCTTCTTGCATTGTTCTTCAGGCACTTTGTCTATCAGATCTAATCCCTTGAATCTATTTGTCACTTCCCCTGTATAATCGTAAATGGTTTGATTTAACAATATGAACATGTATCTTACTTTTCTATGCTCAATCTTCCTTACCTGACATACTCCTTACAATTTATGTTCTTTGTTATGGTTTCTTCTCTACCTTCCTGCATCTCAACACTTATTTAAAATTCCACCTCCCAAAACTGCTGCTGGATTACTGTACTTTATTCCAGTCTGACGTATAGTGGCAGATGTCTTGGGTCACACAGACAATATTTTCAGCCTATTCACACAAATGGAATAAAGAAGGTAATTTTGTTTCTCCAGATAAGTAGAAATTATTATTTCCATTGAGATGATCTCTTTAACCTCTCCAACTTTTAATCCACTAATGTTCTTAGGAATATTATCATTTCCAGATCTGTTATTACTTTTCCAGTAATAGTAATGTTATTGGAAATGAAAAAGCATTTGGACATGCAAATTGTACTAGGATCCAATTCTCATAATAATTCTATACTTTCACTCAAACTATCGTTGCATTTAAAATAATATATATTCTTGAGACTATTCCACTGTTCTCCTTGTTTCTGTGCAATTATGGTACAATGCAAAAGGCAGGGTAGTTGTGAGCAAGTGAGATGATGGAGTTGGTAAAAATAATATTTATTAAATGGTAGAGTGTTGTGGTAAAAGAGAGAGGAAATAGCGGTAAAACTAGAAGATAAACTTTGTGTGTGATAGTCATGATTATCAGTTATATAAACAGCAAAAATTGATTTCTCACTCATTTAGAGGGGAGTGAGTTAGCAATATGGGATGCTTTCATCTTGTTTCACCCAAATCTCAAATTGAAATCTGATTAGATACCATAACTGGGAAACAAATGAAGAGCTGCATAATGGAAATTTAGTTTTATCTAGAAGCAATGTGTTGTCTTTCTTTAAAGCCCACAAGTGAAACTAGTCCGGCGAAGGCAATGGCACCCCACTGCAGTGCTCTTGCCTGGAAAATCCCACGGGCAGAGGAGCCTGATCGGCTGCAGTCCATGGGGTCGCAAAGAGTCGAACGTGACTGAGCGACTTCACTTTCACTTTTCACTTTCATGCATTGAGAGAAGGAAATGGCAGCCCACTGCAGTGTTCTTGCCTGGAGAATCCCAGGAATGGGGGAGCCTGGTGGGCTGCTGTCTATGGGGTCGCACAGAGTCAGACACGACTGAAACGACTTAGCAGCAGCAGCAGCAGTGAAACTAGTCAACGGCTTTTCCTATATGAGCTGAACATGGGAAATTAAGTCTGCCAGTTGCCACAGAGGTAGGATAACTGGAAAACAATACAGGATATCCAATTGAAGTTTAATTTCACACACAAAACTCATTTTTAGAATAAAAATTGTGCATACTTATAAAAAATACCTTTTTTTTTATTTGAAATTCAAATTGAGCACATTGCTAAATTTGGCTGCCCTGTCCAGAAATCAAAAAGAACAAGGTATTGACAAACATCATTAATGTCTACTATAGTCCATATTTTTATAGCAAACTATTTGGTTTACTCTCTCTCACATGTTGAATACACTCCCTATGGCAGACAACCCAAACCCTATCCAGTCAAAAGGGTTCCTATCCAGTTCAAAAGCACTGGATAGTGGAGGAAGTGCTGCCATCTCTCCATCAAGAATATTTCCTCTAGACACACGCTCTAAAAAGAAAAGCTATCTGTCTAACACACACATAGAATGGGTACACCAACTACAAGGAACATTCTCTGATAAAAAAGGGGAAAATGGGTTACATGATAATTACTGGTTCTGACATCTCACTAGACAGACAATATAAAACTGCCTATATTGGGATAAAGATATTCATTAATTATTCCCTGATAGTCATCTCTCTGAAAAGAGTTATAATGTGCACTATGCACAGTTTTGTTGTTGTTTTCACTCTTTTAGTCGTTTTAGAGTTTCTTCTTTCATCATATTTGAAATAAATGGTGAGTCTGCTCTTTTAAGGGTTTCATAGTATTAACAGTGTTATGTTAACTTTTAAGTATTGAAGCATTATTTTAAAACTCAGCATTTTGCTTGTGTTTGTATACTATATATACCTAACCTATATATAAACTACTACACTGTGTTTGTATTATTTCATTTGTACAAAAGTATCGACAATTTAACAAGCAATTTTTTTCATGCATATCCTGCCAGCATATATAGTTATCATACATTTCTTTTTTCCTGACATAATCCATGACTGTAATATCTTCATGATGGCAATATAAAGGCCATCTGAAACATTTAGTTTGGGTGCAAATTGACCCCCAAAGTCTCAAATTAATACAAAGCAACGTTAAAAAAAAAAGTGCATTTTGTTTACTTTTGCTAAAGAAATCCAAGAGTAAACAAAGCAAAATGACCAAACATTCTGACTTTTCCCAATCAGTTCTCCCATATCTACACACTTAGTATGTAGTGTGTAATATTGCACAATACATTTACAAGTAAATTAGTAAGTTAGAAGTTATACATCCTAATTTTTTGCAGATGAAAGTTTTGGGTATTTTTGTTTTTTCTTCAGTCTGTCTTCCTTCCATTTTATAATATTAAGTAAATTGTCTTGGAGATAGAGTTATTTTTATATACTACTTTGTAAGAAATATGACTTCATGGTTTCATATTCAGATATTATCTAGAAATATACATATATATGAAATCTAATATTTAGAAGTACAAAAATGATAAAAGACTGGAAGTTCCTGATTGGTGACGCATTTAGATTTTTTCTTTATGAATTGAGAAATTAATCAGTATTTAAACATTTTTCAGAAGTTGAAGCCTTCAAAATTTACTACATATAATGATATTTTCAGGAAAAACATATCTAAAATAATATTTATTTTATAATTAACTAATTGTGTAGAAAAATGACTCTGCCCACCTGAGGAGAATCAAAATCTTTTAGATTTGACTCATTAAGATTATCATGTTCATCTGATGGAAATTATATTGCACAGCTTAAATTGCAGTTCTTGTGGGAAGAGCAAGTTTTACTGAATAATTTACTGATAAATATTATACTCCTATTAAATATATTCCCTCTGCAATTTAATTATTCTATTTGAATGTATATTTTCACTTGTATACAGAATGGCATTATTGTGGATGTCAGTGGAAGAGATGTATTAAATATGAGCAAGTCAATAGAAATGAAATGAGAAACATTTGGAGTAATTCAGATGAGTATTTATTGGACTGCATATAGTGTGTGTGTGTGTGTGTGTGTGTGTGTGTGTGTGTGTGTGTTTAACATCTTAAAAGTCCTGCAAGAAACCACAGAACAAGAGTTTTACATATGATGAAAGTACTCATAAGGAGTTATCTTTATAGTTGCTTGCAAATTATGCAAGTCATATATTAATAATTTATATTGTAGGAAAGTCTGAAAGATGCTGGTCTCGTTAGTTTTTTGAAGTGGAACTTTCTTTTTTCAAGGGCTTTGCTTGTGGCTTAGCTGGTAAAGAATCTGCCTGCAATATGGGAGACCTGGGTTCGATCCCTGGAATGGGAAGATCCACTGGAAAAGGGAAAGGCAACCCACTCCAGTTCTGGCCTGGAGAATTCCATGTACTGTATAGTCCATGTGGTCGCAAAGAGTTGGATACGACTGAGTGACTTTCACTTTCACTTTTTTTTCCCAAAACATGTCTTTATTCAGTTAAAACTTTAATTAGCATTGATAGGACTTGGAAATTTTACCTGGCTATCATTGAACCCTATTCTATAAAATAGCAATTACAAAAAAGTCCTATGTTTCCGTACAAGTTACTGGTTTAAAGTATCCTTAGGGAAATATTTTCTAGTTAATACTTAATATTCAGCATTAAAACTGCTGAAATCATTTTAAATTGCTACACTTTAGAATGGTTTCCCTGGTGACTCAGTTAGAAAGGAATCTGCCTGCAATGCTGGATACCCAGGTTTGTTAGAGGCTTGAGAAGATCTCCTGGAGAAGGAAATGGTGACTTACTCCAGTATTCTTGCCTGGGAAATTCCATGGACAGAGGAGCCTAGCAGGCTCCATGGTGTAAGAAGAGTTGGATATGACTTAGTGACTAAACCACCACCATCCTTTTTAGAAAAGATCACTATAAATTGCCAAAAATCAGGATATTCCCTTCTTGTTCATAGTGAGTTGGAGCTTTAACAAGACTGATTCTGCGGTGAAATTATGAAAGGAAAGTCCTTTATGTTGTTGACAGTTTTGTCAAGTTTTGCACAATTATAAAGACGTATTGTGTATTCCTTCCCATGTATGAGTTTACTCTTGAATTTTCCATTCTGTACCATTGATTTCTTTCCACTGTTATGTCAACAGCTCTACATTGTGCAAATTATGGTGGGTTTCTGACATCTGAGAAACTAGCCTCCCCTCATTCTTCTTTTTTGAGAATTTCTTGTTAATATTACATGTATAGTCTCCACCTCGCTTGTTTACAAAAATAGCTTCATATGTTTTTACTGGATTCAGTATCTTATATAGATTATATAATAAAGATATAAAAAATTGAATTTTTACCTAAATTATAGTAAAGCTATAAAAGAATTGAATTTTTGCCTGAATATTTGTATTTTCATTTCTTTAAGGTTTTAATAAAAGTATATAAATCTTTTAAGTTTTATATATGTGTTCATATTTAAAAAATCACTTATGTCAATTTATTGTTTTTGTTAAGTACAATCTTTAGTTTTATTTTTTTTCTGAAGAGAAAATCAGTTGATTTTTCTAAATTCTTACTTCATTAGTATTTTTAAATTCTTTATAATATTTCCAATGTTCCTATAATTTTTCCATTTTATAAAGCTCTATCACCAGTGAATTCAACGTCCTGTTGCCAAAACACTTAAACCACCTCTGAAAATTTTATGCTATGTGCCAATTTCCCATTGCTGCTTTATAAATTTTCACACTTTTAGTGACTTAAATAAGTAAAACAAATTTATTATCTGACAGTTCTGGAGGTCAAATATCTGAAATGTTCACCTTGGGCTAAAATGAGGTTTTGATGGGTATGAATTCCTTTCTGAATTCTATAGAAAAGAATCCATCTTGTCTTTCCCACTTTCCAGAGGCTACCCGGATTGCTTCACTCATTGTCTCCTTCCATTCTCTAAGCCAGCAATGGCCAGTGAAGTGTTTCTCATACTGAATTCCTTCTAATACTAGCTTCTCTCTCCAACTTTCACATTTAAAGGACCTTTATGATTCCAGTGGACTCACACAGATTTTCCAGAACAATCTCCTTATTCTAAGGTCAGTGAAATAGCGATCTTCTTTCCGTTTTTAAATTGTATTCTCCTTACCAGGTAACATTGTCACAGTTTCCAAAGACTAGAATATGGACATCTAGGAGGGGGACCATTATTTTCCCTATCACAAACAATTATTATTTATTATTATTTTCTCTGGTCTATCTATGCTGATAGGTAGATGTGATCAATGTTAAAAGTGTAGTGTGAAAGGACACTTTCTATTATATTTTGTTTCATATGCACGAATATTAAAATGTAAAGACGCAGCCTATATTCAAATTTTATTATAAATTCTATATAAATAAAACTGAATGTTGAACTTTAATGAATATAGCTAACAGAAAGAGAAATTAAGGAAACAATACCATTCACCATTGCAACAAAAAGAATAAAATACTTAGGAGTACATCTACCTAAAGAAACAAAAGACCTATACACAGAAAACTATAAAACGATGATAAAAGAAATCAAAGAGGACACAAACAGATGGAGAAACATACCATGTTCATGGATTAGAAGAATCAATATTGTTAAAATGGCTATTCTACCCAAAGCAATCTATAGATTCAATGCAATCCCTATCACGTTACCAATGGTATTTTTCACAGAACTAGAACAAATAATTTCACAATTTGTATGGAAATACAAAAAACCTCGAATAGCCAAAGCAATCTTGAGGAAGAAGAATGGAACTGGAGGAATCAACCTGCCTGACTTCAGACTATACTACAAAGCCACAGTCATCAAGATAGTATGGTACTGGCACAAAGACAGAAATATAGATCAATAAAACAGAATAGAAAGCCCAGAGATAAATCCACGAACCTATGGACACCTTATCTTTGACAAAGGAGGCAAGGATATACAATGGAAAAAAGACAATCTCTTTAACAAATGGTGCTGGGAAAACTGGTCAACCACTTGTAAAAGAATGAAACTAGAACACTTTCTAACACCATACACAAAAATAAACTCAAAATGGATTAAAGATCTAAATGTAAGACCAGAAACTATAAAAGTCCTAGAGGAGAACATAGGCAAAACACTCTCCGACATAAATCACAGCAAGATCTTCTATGACCCACCTCCCAGAATATTGGAAATAAAAGCAAAAATAAACAAATGGGACCTAATGAAAATTAAAAGCTTTTGCACAGCAAAGGAAACTATAAGTAAGGTGAAAAGACAGCCCTCAGATTGGCAGAAAATAATAGCAAATGAGGAAACAGACAAAGGATTAATCTCAAAAATATACAAGCAACTCCTGAAGCTCAACTCCAGAAAAATAATTGACCCAATCAAAAAATGGGCCAAAGAACTGAATATAGCTTTAGTATCTATGCAGATAATCCTTTGATATTTTTCTGTGATTCTCTTAATGTGAAAGATATACTCCTAGGTTTCCTAGCATAGAGCTATATTTTTTTCCACATAAGAAGCCTATTTGGCCTTGTAATACAGTTCAAGGATCTGATTTTTATTTTGTTACTTTTATTTGAAATTTTTGCTTCAGTATCTGCAGGCGAGACTAACCAATTGTTTCTATTTTCAAGCTGTTAGTTTTGATAACAAAACTCACTTTTTACTAACTTTTTAAATAAAACATATAAGTAAAGCTTGCATATCTGTTTTTCATATTAGTATACATATTCCTATAGTGTGATGTTTTAAACTTGTATTAATTAAGAATTATCTGTAAAAATGAGACTTTCAGTGTGATTGCAGTGTAATACATCTGTGACTACTCTTTTAAACCAAAGTGTGAAATCTGAATTATTATGAACAAATAAATATATTAATTATTTTATGAATAAGCAAATTTTGTGAATAAATGAATGTATCATTAAAGTATCACTTCAAGAATCATTTTAGCATCCATTATTTCCCATTATGGTTAATTTTTCATTAATTTTTATTAATTTCTGGGGTTTTTTTAAATGACAGTTTCATATCTGCATCTAATTAAGAAAAGTTTTCTTTGATTTCATATTTTTGAGGTTTATTGAGCTCAAAATGTATCCTAGTGATTCTGTGTCCTTGTGTTTTTACATAAAAGGAAACTCAGTCTTTGAAAAGTGGCAATATCATTTACTGTTTTTAGAAATTACCAGTTTAAAAAAGCTATGTAAATTCCATCAGTTCCAGGATATTTTTATCTCCATCTCTTTCTACACTTTTTAGCAGGTTTCATAATTCAAGACTCATTTGCTTTTCACCTCTCTCCTCTGGCCACTCCTTATACTACTGAGTTAGAGGTATCCAATCTGAAGTCTGATTTAATAACCATAATACACTGTAATAGGAAAAGATAAATTAATTCAATGTTAATAACAGAAGTTACCACTTTAGAAGTTATCTGTTGAAAATAATTGCTTCTGAATAGAGAAAGGATTATTAGAAATCCTCTAATACCTCCTTGGTTGGCAAAAGGTATTCTTTTGCCTCCATCTATTTGTGGTTTTGGTTTAGTTTTCCTCCATGGTCTCATCCCTAGCATTTTTGTTGTTCAATTTTACACGTACCCATATGTGTTACTTCAATAGAAAGTTAGCAGATGGGGAATTTTTTTTAACATTAAATTTATATTTTAAATAGAAGTCCCTTATCTCCCTTTAATTCTCTTAACACTTAGAATTCAGTAGTATGATGATTCTCCTCCTACTTTGATTATTTCAGTTTCTCTATTCTGTTTCTCCTTAGAATCGTTCTGAAAATTTTCATTTTTTACATCATTCTCATAGTACACACCTGCTTAGAAATTTTTCTCTACCAGTGACTTTAGAGTTGATACTACCTATTTTCTCATGACTTTTACATCTTTATATGCACATACATTGGTAAGCCTGCCAATGTAGGAAATAGGGGACTAATCCCTGGGTCAGGAAGATCCCCTAGAGAAGGAAATGAAACCTACGCCAGTGTTTTTTCCTGGGAAATCCCATGGACACAGGAGTGTGGTGGGCTACTATCCACAGGTTCCCCAAAGAGTTGGATGCAACTTAGCAACTAAACAACGGCAATTCATATACATTCTAAACTCTCTTAACTTTCTTATAAACTTCAGATACTTATATGCAACTACCTGATAGGCATTAATCAGTATTTCAAAAATCAGTGTGTGTGTGTGTGTGTGTGTGTGTGTATGTAATTGCTTATACCTTTTATATATATATCTCAAATAATTATACTTTTTAATATAGTAGACCTTTGGACCATGTGGAAAAGAATATATGTGCATGAGCATTTGTTTGTAAAATAGCATTTATGTTTAGAGGTCCTATGACATATTTGAGGCATTTTCACATATATGATAAATTCATAAAATAAAAAAAAAATCACTGAAAGTCTTTTAAAAAAAGTAATGATTTGTCTTTACAAAGTCACTTACTAGGATAATGCATTATATTTTATCAAATATATTTCTTATAATATGAATTATTAAATATGTCAAATCTCCATTATTTAAATTGCTATTTTCATATTTATTGTCATCAATCAGTCAGTTCAGTCACTCAGTTGTGTCTGACTCTATGCTATTCCCTGAACTGCAGCACACCAAAATTCCTGGTCCATCACCAACTCTATAGTACTTTTATAGAAGCTTTTTTAAAATTAAATACTTTATGATATTTTTATTTAACTTTAAATATCATACATACATTTTAAAACCATATGATAGAATAATGTAAATGTATGCTTTCTTGGACTTGTCTCAGGGTAATTTAGGTTTGGGACAAAATGGGCAACCGAATGACTGACCATAGTTGAAATTTTTAAAATTTTAGTGATGGACATACTGTGGTCATTATGCCTGTCTCTGTACTTTTATCATATTTGATTTCTTAACGTAAAGTTTTATGATTAAACATATCATTTCCTTATAGCTAGTTTGTAATTTATTGTTCAGGATTATATCAGATCACTGAATCCTATAATATTTATTGTATATTTGCTTGAAATGCAAGAGCATTTATGAAATAATTTTGCACTTCTTTTTTGAAATTCTTTCTAAATGTATTCAACCCAGTTATTGGGTGAAAAGCCATATGGCATCTGTCATGTGTGTTTTATTTTTTTAAAAGGCCATTCAATTTCTTCTCATCTGCTGTCACTATCTTTGAACAAGAATAAACATGACAGATTCATGGTTGGAGATCACAGGAAAAACAACTTGTCAGTCATTCTTGAAATTCTATTTGTGTGTCAGTACACACAAGAGGCTGAATGGTAGTGAGGATTATTTTGTTAATATTATTATTACATATAATTTGCTGATTTTTGAATTTTAAATAGGTGTTTAATATTTTAATTAGAAGTATTCATATTATTCTTAAATGATTTAAATATTTCTCTAAATTGCATTATAATACATTTAGTTTATTTTTTCTGTTTTTCAAAATATTTTAAGCTTAAAGGAATAAAACAGGAATGTATAAAGGAAGTTGGATTATAGTCCTAACTCAGACAACCAAAAATTATTTTTCAACAAAAAAGACTTAAGCCAATATTTCCCCCATTTCTTTAGTCTACTCTATCCGCACATTCCAGGGTAGTTGCAATAAGTAAATATACAATAATGCAGAAGAGTATGATAAAATTGTTCTAAATGAGAAGAAATATTGGCATAACGATATAAATCAAGAAGGGGTGATTGAAAAAAATTACAATATAGGGCTAGGTTAGTAAGAAACACTTGTGAATTTACCAATATTTTTGGACATTGAAATACATTGGAGTTGTTTGATTTACTTTCTTAAACATAACTACATGATTTTCTTTTCAAAATAACCATGTACAATTGAAAAAGTCAAAGTCAGAAGGCCATTATGGTAGTAAACAGCCATAAGTTATGAAGCAATGAATAAATTACCTATCTTTCAGGGAAAAAAAAAAAAAATCATTAAAATGGGTCAGGCACTGAACTTATGTGTCAGGTTTCTTTTTCCTCCTCTTGAAATAGTTATTGCCTTCACCTAATAGCTACCATTTGTTTTGTGGAATGCATAAATATAATATAAAATGGAAAACATACTACTGAATTTATTTAACAGAGTTGCCAGTATTCCTTGGAAGGAATTAGTTTTAAAAGTCTGTTTAGTTTTAATTCTATGGTAAATAATTTTCAGAACCAAATGCTTTGTCAGTATTTCAGGTTTCACCCAAGTATATAAAATAATAATTACTAGAATGTAATTTGCATAATTATTTGGTGCCTATATCTTGGAAACAATATGATTTTACTGAGGGAATGTGACATGTGAGAAAAATCATATATATTAATTGATATACATAATTATATAATTGATCAGAATATCCTGATGGTTAATTCAATCCCAAATATATAGTAAGTGATTAAATATAGTTGTTCAGCTAGAATAATACTGAGTTATAAAAACTACTGTAAGTTATTTGAAGTCCCAGAAACCATTTTTGAAACAAGATTGTATGTGTACTTTTGTATGTATGTGAGAGAGTATGTATTTTTGTGTGTCTGTGTGTATGACATTGTCTCCCTACTGTACTTTTGAAAAAGTTTACTAACTACATGCACTTTTGATCTATCAACACAGAAGCTGAGGGGCTTTCAAAATGTAAGGCACATAATATTACTCTTGTCTTTCATAGCTTTGGTGCCAGTTATAATGACCAGCACATTTTATATGAATTGACACTCTTACCTGTTGGCAGGAATGCAGAATGAATAAGCTCCTTTGGAAATCAGTTTGGCAATGTTTTAGAAAGTTAAGCATACAAAGCCATTTGACACAATAATTCTATGCTGTTTAAGTATCTTTCCATTGGCAATGAAAATGTGTTTTTATACAAAGACAATGACACAATTGCTCATATCATCTTTATTCCTTGATTCCTAAAAACTAGGAAGAATACAGATATCCTTTAACTAGTTAGTGGACTAACAGTTGTAGTACATTTATGCAATAGAATATGAGTTTTCAGTGAACAAGGACAAACTGTTGATGCATATGATATGAAAGAAACCCAGAAACAATTTACTCTAAAGAACCCAGACCTCAAACATGATATGTTGTGTACTTCATTTCTTGACATTTTGGAAAAAGCAAAAGCTATAGGAATGAAAAAGAAAAATCAATGAATTTTAGGATTTGAGAGGCAGAGGCAGGGATTGACAGAAAAGGGTCAGTACAGAAAGTTTTGTTGTGAACCAAGTACTCTACACAACTTTATAACTGAAGCAGTGCATGCAATAATAATGGTTGCATGGCTCTGTGGTTTGTTCAGTCTCATAGATCTTTATACTACAAAGAGTAAATTTTAATTAATATAAATTTATTTAAAAAATCTATATGTGACAGTACTCAAGGTTCAGAGGAGAATGTGACAAATGAATATAAGTGTATTACAAACGAATCACTACTTTTAAAGGTCTTAGGAAGGGGAGTGCTAAGTTACTTGGGAAAATAATGTTATAATAGGATACTGAAGCCTAAGGTCAGGAACTGTATGCACGCACTGTGATTTAAAGTGGTAAAATTCTTCTTTAGAATGTATTGATTAACAATTCTAAAATTAATTTGTGTGTGTAATAGAAGTGAAAATATGTATATGCACATTACTGTAGAGAGTAAGGCCCTCATTTCTACCTGTAACAGAAGGAAGTTGCAAAGTTATAAATAAGGAAAGGGGAAAGGCTAGAACAAATCATGTGCTCTGTTGAGTTAAGACCCAGAGGAATCGGGTGGAGAGGGAGGTGGGAGGGGGGATCGGGATGGGGAATACTTGTAAATCCATGGCTGATTCATGTCAATGTATGACAAAAACCACTACAATATTGTAAACTAATTAGCCTCCAATTAATAAAAATAAATGAAAAAAATAGTCACAAAACCTATAAGTTGAGAATTACATTTTATTCAGTGGTAATTTTTAGGACGTCAAACCTGGGAGACAGCATCTCAAGTGACCTGAGAGAACTGCTCCAAGGAGGCAGCGGGAGGAATCAAGTTATGTAGAAGTTTGCAACAAAGGGCAGGTAATTGCAACATCAGTATTTTTGTGGATTAAAACCAGCTATTTCAAGTTAAGGAATCTATATATGGGAAGATACAAGAGTCTGGGCTCACTGAAATCATTCCTTTTATATGCATCTCAGCTGTCTGGGGCCAGCACACTGCATTTGTCCTCAGTGCTCACCTTATGGATTTTCTGCAGCCTCATGGCTGCCACACCACAGGTATTGTTCTCCTTCCTGGTTGGCCTAGAGGGCTGGAATCGTTGATGACTGTGACATCCTTGTTTATTGATAAGGCAGGAAATGCTTAGAAAGCAAAGAGGAGCTAAAGAGTCACCTGATGATGGTTAAAGAGGAGAGTGAAAAAGCTATCTTAAAACTCAATGTTCAAAAAATTAAGATCATGACATCTGGTCCGGTTACTTCATGGCATGTAGATGGGGAAAAGTGGAAACAGATATTTTATTTTCTTGGACTCCAAAGTCACTGTGGATGGTGACTACAGCCACAAAATTAAAGTATGCTTGTTCCTTGGAAAGAAAACTTAGCAAATTAAAAAGCAGAGGCATCACTTTGCAAACAAAGGTCTACAGGCAGAGCTATCGTTTTCCCATTAGCCATGTACGAATGTGAGATTTTGACCATAAAGAAGGCTATCCAGTTCAATTCAGTCACTCAGTCATATCCGACTATTTGTGACCACATGGACTACAGCACACCAGGCTTCCCTGTCCAACAGCAACTCCCGAAACTTGCTCAAACTCATGTCCATTGAGTCGGTGATGCCATCCAACCATCATCCTCTGTCGTCCCCGTCTTCTCCTGCCTTCAATCTTTCCAAGCCTCAGGGTCTTTTCCAATGAGTCAGTTCTTCGCATCTGGTAGCCAAAGTATTGGAGTTTCAGCTTCAGCATCAGTCCTTTCAATAAATCTTCAGGACTGATTTCTTTAGGATTAACTGATTTGATCTCCTTACAGTCCAAGGGACTCTCAATAGTCTTCTCCAACACCACAGCTCAAAAGCATCAATTCTTCAACTCTCATCTTTCTTTATGATCCAGCTCTCACATCCATACATGACTATTGGAAAAAAACATAATTTGACTAGACAGACAATTGTTGGCAAAGTAAATTCTCTGCTTTTAATATGCTGTCTAGGTTGGTCATCGCTTTTCTTCCAAGGAGCAACAGTCTTTTAATTTCATGGTTGCAGTCACCATCTGCAGTGATTTTGGAGCCCAAGAAAATAAAGACTGTCACTGTTTCCATTGTTTCCTCATGTATTTGCCATGAAGTGATGGAACCAGGTGCAATGATCTTCGTTTATTGATTGTTGAGTTATAAGTCAACTTTTTCACTCTTTCACTTTCATCAAGAGGCTCTTTAGTTCTTTGCTTTCTGCCATAAGGGCGGTGTTATCTGCATATGTGAGGTCATTGATATTTCTCCTGGAATCTTGATTCTAGCTTGTGCTTTATCCAGCCCACCATTTTACATGAACGTACTCTGCATATAACTTAAATAAGCAGGGTAACAATATACATCCTTGATGTACTCCTTTCCCAATTAGGGACCTGTCCCATGTTCCATGACTGGTTCTAACTGTTGCTTCTTGAACTGCATGAAGGTTTCTCACAAGGCAGGTAAGGTGGTCTGGTATTCCCATCTTTTGAAGAATTTTCTACATTTTTTTGTGATCCACACAGTCAAAGGCTTTGGCATAGTCAATAAAGCAAAAATACATGTTTTCTGGAACTCTCTTGCACTTGATATGATCAAATTGATATTGTCAATTTAATCTCTGGTTCCTCTGCCTTTTCTAAATCCAGCTTCAATATTTGGAAGTTCTTGGTTCAAGTATTGCTAAAGCCTCACTTGGAGAATTTTAAGCATTACTTTTCTCAAAGTGCAATTGTGATGACTGCATATGTACGGTAGTGTGAACAATATTTGACATTGTCTTTCGTTGGGATTGGAATGAAAACTGACCTTTTCTAGTCCTATGGCCAATGCTGAAATTTCCAAATTTTCTGGTATATTGAGTGCAGAACTTTAACAGCATCATCTGTTAGGATTCGAAATACCTCATCTGGATTCCATCACCTCCAATAGCATTGTTTCCGGTAATGCTTCCTAAGGACCACCTGAGTTTGCTTTCCAGGATGTCTGGCTGTAAGGGACTGATCACACCATCATGGTTATCTGCATCATTAAGATAGTCGTTCTTTTTTTGTATAGTTGTTCTTTGTATATTTCCACCTCTTGTTAATATCTTCTGTTTCGGTTTGGTCCATACTGTTTCTGTCCTTTATTGTGCCCATCTTTGCATGAAATGTTCCTTTGGTATGTCTCATTTTCTTGAGGAGATCTCTAGTCTTTTCAATTCTATTGTTTTCCTCTTTTTTTTTCCCACTTAGGAAGGCTTTCTTATCTTTCCTTGCTGTTGTTTGGAACTCTGTATTCAGATGGGTATATCTTTCCTTTTCTCCTTTGCCTTTAGCTTCTCTTCTTTTCTCAGCTATTTGTAAGTCCTTCTCAGATAGCCATTTTGCCTTTTTGCATTTCTTTTTCTCGTGGATGATCTTGGTCTTGATCACTACCTTCTATACAATGTCATGAACCTCTTTCCATAGTTCTTCAAGCACTCTGTCTTTCAGATTGATTCCTTTAAATCTATTTGTCACTTCAGCTGTATATTTGTGAGGGATTTGATTTAGGTCACATCAGAATGGTCTGGTGGTTTTCCCTACTTTCTTCAATTTAACTCTTAATTTTGCAATGAAGAGTTCATGGTTTCAGCCATAGTCAGCTCCTGGTCTTGTTTTTGCTGACTATATAGAGTTTTTCCATCTTTGGCTGCAAAGGATGTAATCAGTCTGATTTCAGTATTCACCATCTGGTGATATCCATGTGTAGAGTCATCTCTGGTGTTGTGGAACAGGGTGTTTGCTATGACCAGTGTATTCTCTTGGCAAAACCCTGTTAGTGTCTCAGTTTAGTTCAGTCACTTAGCTGTGTCTGCTCTTTGTGACCCCATGGACTGCAGCACGCCAGGCTTCCCCGTCCATCACCAACTCCTGGAGCTTGCTCAGACTTGGCATCCATCAAGTCAGTGATGCCATTCACCCATTTCATCCTCTGTCTTCCCCTTCTCCTCCTGCGTTTAATCTTTCCCAGCATCATCTCTTCCAATGCATCAGTTCTTCACATCAGATGGCCAAAGTATTGGAATTTCAACTTCAGCATCAGACCTTCCAATGAATATTCAGGACTGATTTCCTTTAGGATGGACTGCTTTGATCTTCTTGCAGTCCAAGGGACTCTCAAGAGTCTTCTCCAGTACCGCAGTTCAAAAGCATCAATTCTTCGACCCTCAGATTTCTGTTAGCCTTTTCCCTGCTTCATTTTGTACTCCAAGGCAAAACTTTCCTGTTACTCCAGGTATCTCTTGACTTCCTACTTTTGCATTCCAGTCTCCTGTGATGAAAAGGACGTCTTTTTGGTGTTAGTTCTAGAAGGTCTTATAGGTCATCATAGAACAATTCAGCTTCTTCAACATTCGTGGTTGCAGCATAGACTTGGATTACTGTAATAATGAATGGTTTCCCTTGGAAACAAACAAACAGAGATCATTCTGTCATTTTTGAAATTGCATCCAAGTGCTGCATTTCAAACTCTTTTGTTGATTATGAGGATACTCCATTTCTTCTAAGGGAGTCTTGCCCACAGTAGTGGATATAATGGTCATCTGAATTAAATTCACCCATTCCAGACTATTTTAGTTCAATGATTCCTAAAATGTTGATGTTTGCTCTTGCCATCCCCTGTTTGACCACTTCAAATTTACCTTGATTTTTGGATCTAACAAAATTGGATCTAACAAAATTCCAGGTTCCTATGCAATCTTGTTCTTTACAGCATCGGACTTTACTTTCACCACCAGACACATCCACAACTGTGCATCGTTTCCCCTTTTGCTCATCCTCTTCATTCTTTCTGGAGCTGTTTCTTCCCTTTTCCCAGCAGCATTTTGGATACCTACAAACCTGGGGGACTCATTCTCCAGTGTCATATCTTTTTGTCTTTTTATACCGTTCATGGGGTTATCAAGACAAGAATTCTGAAGTGGTGTGCTATTGCCTTCTCCTGTGGGCCATGTTTTGTCAGAACTCTCCACCATTAAAATTCACTGTAATTTTAGTGAGCATAATTCAGATATGTTTTCAATATTTTATCTTAGATCATATAATATATATTCCCTAATGATGTTAAATTCTTTGTAAAATAGTTCCAGTAATTTGGCCACTTATGGATTTATTTCTGTTGACTATTTTTTACCCTATATATGTATTTAACATTTTCTTGCTTCTTTGCTTTTGTTATTTGCCAGAATCATATGCCAAACAAAAATTGATAATTTTTTATATTTGTTTGTGTTCAGAAAATGACATGCACCTAAATTGCAAACATCTATGTCAAAATATTTATATGAGAAGAAAGCCAGTCAGATCCGTAGTGAAATCTGGGTTTTGTTTCAACTTTAATTATTTAGTTCAACACTGGCATTAAAAATTATTAAGACAGGATCACCATTTCTGTTTAAGTAGGGTCTGCATCTTTGCTGTGATGAGATTTCATAGAACTCTTTATACTTTGCATACAAGCTACTATGTACATTGCAACCAATTTGTTGATTCGTTCAGAATCTTTCTCTCTGATATATAGCATGATAGCAAGACTTTGGAGTTCTTGAAAATTTTCTTCACACAGAGACAAACCTGGAACTCATTGATGCTTTGGCAATTTCTCTTTGTTTTGCTACCTTCTTCCCTCACCCCACTTATCTTTGTTCATGGTAGTGTACTTTATGAAAGTCTAGTGTATCCTGGAAGGATGTCTCTCATTTCTTCTCTCTCATTCTCATCCTTCAAGTGAGATGAAGGATCCCAGTGCCTCAGGGATAATTTTGATCAGCTTTCCTTCCCAGCCTCAATCCTTTGTGTGTCCACAGCCTTGTATTCAGTGGGAGCACTATGTGCCTTGTAGAAGTGTTATCTTGTAGGTAGATCTCCAAAACAGTTTCCAGCCTACAAAGGTTATACCATACACTCTGAAAACGTCAGTGGAAGAAATGGCAGGTGGTAGCTCATCGTGTAATTATGGCTCCTTGTATTTCCAAGTCATCTCTTTACTCTTTGATAGTGGTTAAAATTTGGGGTGATTTCTCTGTACCACTGTTCAAGTTGTATTCTCTCCTTTTCTTGCTGACCTTTTAGGTTTGAAAACAGCCATGTGTTGCTTATAAGGGATTCCCTTGATGGCTTATATAATGGAAAGATATGATATTGCTGAAAACTTAATTCATTTAGTTTCAGTCAGTTCAGTTCAATCGCTCAGTCATGTCACACTCTTTGTGACCCCATGGATGGCAGCATGCCAGGCTTCCCTGTCCATCACCAACTGCCAGGGCCTTCTCAAACTCATGTCCAATGTGTCAGTGATGCCACTCAACCATCTCATCCTCTGTCATCCCCTTCTCCTCCTGCCTTCAGTCTTTCCCAGCATGAGAGTCTTTTCCAATGAGTCAGTTCTTTGCATCAGGTGGCCAAAGTATTGGAGTTTCAGCTTCAGCATCAGTCCTTCCAATGAATATTCAGGACTGATTTCATTTAGGATGTATTGGTTGGATCTCCTCACAGTCCAAGGGATTCTCAAGAGTCTTCTCCAGCACCACAGTACAAAAGCATCAATTCTTCGGTGCTCAACGTTCTTTATAGTCCAACTCTCACATCCATACATGGCTACTGGAAAAACCATAGCTTTGACTAGACAGATCTTTGTTGGTAAAGTATTGTCTCTGCTTTTTAATATGCTGTCTAGTTTGATCATAACTTTTCTTCCACAGAGCAAGCATTTTTTAATTTCATGGCTGCAGTCACCATCTGCAATGATTATGGAGCCCCCAGAATAAAGTCTGTCACTGTTTCCCCATGTATTTGCCATGAAGTGATGGGACCAGATGCCATGATCTTAGTTTTCTGAATGTTGAGTTTAAGCCAACTTTTTCACTCTCTTTCACTTTCATCAAGAGGCTCTTTAGTTCTTCTTCACTTTCTGCCATAAGGGTCATATCATCTGTGTATCTGAGGTTATTGATATTTCTCTTTGCAATATTGGTTCCAGTTTGTGCTTCATCCAGCCCAGCGTTTCTCTTGATGTACTCTGCATATAAGTTAAATAAGCAGGGTGACAATATACACCCTTGACATACTCCTTTCCTGACTTGAAACCAGTCTGTTGTTCCATGTCCAATTCTGTTGCTTCCTGACCTGTATACAGATTTCTCAGGGGGCGGGTCAGGTGGTCTGGTATTCCCATGTGATCCACATAGTCAAAGGCTCTGGCATAGTCAATAAAGCAGAAGTAGATGTTTTTCTGGAACTCCCTGCTTTTTCGATGATCCAACAGATGTTGGCAATTTGATCTCTGGTTCCTCTGGCTTTTCTAAATCCAGTTTGAACATCTGGAAGTTCACGGTTCACGTACTGTTGAAGCCTGGCTGGCTTGGAGAATTGAGCATTACTTTGCTAGGGTGTGAGATGAGTTTAGTTTAGCTTTTTTTTTTTTTGAATGCTTATCACCTTGTTTGCTTTTAAATACTGAAATTTTCTGATTTATGTGACTTGTTCTCATTGGTGAAGGGATAGTCATCAGTGAAGCTCTGCATTCTAATTGACAGTGAAAAGCCACAAAATCTACTTTTAATTGTTCTTTAGGTTAAACTTAGTTTTGAAGTAGAATAAGAAAGTACACTCCTTCTGAGTTACAGAGGATAGAAAAAAATCACTGCCATCTGTTTAATGATAGTAGGCATGATCACTTCATTCTCTCATGTATATCAAGTGTAATAAAATAAAGTTATCCTGGCTAATGCACAGATGATCTCTCTTTAGATGAGTGATTTCCAATTGAATAATGTGCAAAATCAACCTTCCTCATAATGACCATATAAAATATCCATTAAATTTTTGCTATATAGCAAGGGAGTGGCTAAGGGATTAGATCAAAGAAAAACCTTACACATAGATAATAAAGAAAAAAATGCCACATATGTAGTATTAGCCCATGCTACTTATGGGTATTCAGAATGCTAAAAGAGTTTGAAGGACTTCTTTGCTCTTTAACAATAATTAACTAAAAGTTATATATTTTTAAAGAAGGTTGAAATTTTCTCCACTGGCATTTATCATAAAGGTTTATCATTTAGGCTTTTTATTGTGATTAGGCAGACCATCCTGTGGATAAGATAGAAGCAAAATTCCTAGAGGAAAATGGAATTTACATATACTTTCAATATACTATTAACAAACATGGGGAGAGCATATACATCCTTTCTTTTTGTCTGGAGGAAATACACTTCTATAATTGTTTGAGCTATGAGCTGAATTAACTGGATTTTTGGTTGTTATATTTTATATAGGATATCTTTTTTACTAAAATGAATGATAATGTGTGCTTATTCAGACTTGGATTTTGGCAGGTATTCTCTAGGAAATGATTGGTGTGGATCATTTTCAGGAAAACAATTGGCAATCTTTGTTGCCAATAATAAAATTTGAATGTTAAAGTGAAAATTTGAATTTTGGAAAGCATACTTGGCATTGTGTACTTGCAAGCTTACCAATCTTAAATTACTTTAAAATGAGATTGTAAGTGACTTTTAAAAATTTGATTATTTCAAATAATAAAATATTTGAATGTATGAACAGTTTGTATAACTCTGTGAACTAATATTTTACAAATGACCAGTGAATGCTGCTGAAAAATAATATATCAATTAAAGATCTTTTCAAAGTGTAAGATAGACCAATAAGCTATAATTCAATATACTATAAAAATATAATCAGTATGATTCCATTTTCTACACTTCAATAACATTTATTAAATGACCACTTGTTAAATTTTGTATATTATCTCAGCATATTCACAATTACCTGGAAAAGCTACAGAGACATTCTATGCTTTTTCAACTATGTATTTTTTCAGCACTTTTATTGAGTTATGATTCACAGATGAGAAGTGTGCATATTTAAACTGTTCAAATTAATATTTTGATATACATCTATGTTGTGAAATGGCCAATATCAAAGATATACCAAGTCTTTGATTTTGATCAGAAATCTCACTTGTGGAAATCTGTTTCAAAGTTACAATGACGAGGAGGAGCCAAGATGGCGGAGGAGTAGGACGGAGAGACCACTTTCTCTCCTAGAAATTCATCAAAAAAATAACAGAACGCAGAGCAAACTTCACAAAACAACTTCTGATCGCTAGCTGAGGTCATCAGGCACCCAGAAAAGCAGCCCATTGTCTTCGAAAGGAGGTAGGACAAAATATAAAAGATAAAAAGCGAAACAAAAGAGCTAAGGACGGAGATCCGTCCCGGGAAGGGACTTAATAGAGGACGTTCCCAGACACCGGGAAACCCTCGCACTGGCGGGCCTGGGGGAAGTGTTGGAATCTCAAGAGTTTGAATCTGACTGGGAGGGATAGAATAAATAAAACCCACAGATTACGAGCCTAAAAGCAACTCCCAGCAGAAAAGTACCCCAGACGCCCACATCCGCAACCAGCAAGTGGGGGCGGAACGGAGAGGAGCGGGCGGCATTACTTGGGGCTGGATCCGGGCCTGAGCGCCCTGAGGACAATCAGAGGGAGCTTTTGTGAGTTGCCAGCTTGAACTGTGGGAGAGCAAGAGAGAGAGAAAATTAACCGGCCCGAACACACTGCCGGCCGTTCGCAGAACAAAGGGACCGAGATTCTGGGCGGCCGAAGTCCGCCGGGAGGGTCGCGGCGAGACGGAGGGCGGGGGCGCCCGACCGGCGCGGGCGGGAACTGGGGCTGGGGACGCGGAGGGCAGAGGGCGCGCACGCCCGACTGGCACCGGCGGGGACTGAGACTCAGACTGCGCAGGGCAGAAGACGCGCCGCACCCGGGGAGAGAGCGCCCGTCAAGCGCCTGGCTGCCTGGGCCGCTCGGGCTGCGTGGGGCCGGAGCGCGGGCCCAGCTTTGTGTGCCGCGCTTTTGTGAATCGCCCGAGGGCTGGAGCCGCGGGCAGCGTGGCGCGCGCTTCAGACAGAACAGCCCGGAGCCTGAGCAGCGCAGACCGAGAAAAGAGCATAAGCCTCTCCCGGGAGCGCCGGCCCCTCCCCGCACGGCCCCTCCCCGCACAGCCCCTCCCCGCAGCGCGACGGAACTAGCTACCTGAATAAGAATCCACCTCCGCCCCCTGTGTCAGGGCGGAAATTAGGCGCGGAAGAGACCGGCAACAGAACCCAAATAAACAAAGGGAACCGCTTCAGAAGGGACCGGTGCAACAGATTAAAATCCCTGAAGAAACCACCGACTGACTACACCGGAAGGGCCTGTAGATATCGAGAAGTGTAAGCTGGAACGAGGAGCTATCTGAAGCTGAGCCGAACCCACACTGACCGCAACAGCTCCAGAGAAATTCCTAGATATATTTTTTCTTTTTCTTTTCTTTTCTTTTTTTTTTTTTCTTTTTTTTTTCTTTTTTTCTTTTTTAAGTAAGGAAAAAAAAAATTTTTTTTTCTTTTTTCTTGGTTCTCTTTTATTTTCCTTTAAAAATTCCTTATTACTCCCCCATTACTCCTTAACTTTCATAGATTTTTACGATTTTTTTTAATTAGGCAAAACAATTTTTTTTCTCTTTCTTTTTTCTTTTTTTTCTTTTTCTTCTTTTTCTTCTTTTTTTTCTGTTCTTTTTTCTTCTTCTCTTCTATTTTCTTTTTCTTTTTCTCTTATTTCTTTTAAAGCCCTCTAGCACTCCTTTGACTACGCCTTAATTTTCATTTTCAATCCACTATAACCTTACAGAAGAAAGGGAAAAAAAAAAAGAAGAAGAAGAGAAGCCCTATTTTTATACCAAACTTCATATATATTTCTAAAATTTCTTTTGTGTGTTTTGGTTTTTGTTTTTAATATAGTATTTTTAAGAGTCTAACCTCTACTCTAGATTTTTAATTTTTGTTTTTCAGTATATGATATAAATTGTGAACATTTAAGAATCCAATATTCAGCTCCCATTTTTATTCACGAGTGTGTTGATTATTCTCTCCCAATCTTGACTCTGTTTTCTACCTCAGAACACCTCTATTTCCTCCTTTCCCCTTCTCTTCCCAATCCAATTCTGTGAATCTTTGTGGGTGTCTGGGCTACGGAGAACACTCTGGGATCAGACAACTTCGTAGATCTGTCTCTCTCCTCTTGAGTCCCCCTCTTTCTCCTCCTGCCCATCTCTATCTCCCTCCTCCCTCTCCTCTTCTCCATGTAACTCGGTGAACCTCTCTGGGTATCCCTAACGGGGGAGAAACTTTCCACCATTAACATAGAAGTTTTATTATCAGTGCTGTATAGTTGGAGAAGTCCTGAGACTACAGGAAGAATAAAACTGAAATCCAGAAGCAGGAGACTTAAGCCCAAAACCTGAGAACACCAGAAAACTCCTGACTACATGGATCTTTAAGTAATAAGTGACCGTACAAAAGCCTCCATACCTGCACCGAAACCAACCACCACCCAAGAGCCAATAAGTTTTAGAGCACGACATACCACGCAAATTCTCCAGCAACGCAGGAACATTGCCCTGAACGTCAACATACAGACAGCCCAAGGTCACACCTAACACATAGACCCATCTCAAAACTCATTACTGGGCACTCCATTGCTATCCAAAGAGAAGAAATCAAGATCCGCATACCAGAACACTGACGCAAGCTTCGCTAATCAGGAAACCTTGACAAGCCAATCGTCTAACCCCACCCACTGGGTAAAACCTCCACAATAAAAAGGAACCACAGACCTGCAGAATACAGAAAGCCCACTCCAGACACAGCAATCTAAACAAGATGAAAAGGCAGAGAAATACCCAACAGGTAAAGGAACATGAAAAAAGCCCACCAAGTCAAACAAAAGAGGAGGAGATAGGAAATCTACCTGAAAAAGAATTTAGAATAATGATAATAAAAATGATCCAAAATCTTGAAAGCAAAATGGAGGTACAGATAAATAGCCTGGAGACAAAGATTGAAAAGATGCAAGAAATGTTTAATAAAGATCTAGAAGAAATAAAAAAGAGTCAATTAAAAATGAATAATGCAATGAATGAGATCAAAAACACTCTGGAGGGAACCAAGAGTAGAATAACGGAGACAGAAGATAGGATAAGTGAGGTAGAAGATAAAATGGTGGAAATAAATGAAGCAGAGAGGAAAAAAGAAAAAAGGATCAAAAGAAATGAGGACAACCTCAGGGACCTCTGGGACAATGTGAAACGCCCCAACATTCGAATCATAGGAGTCCCAGAAGAAGAAGACAAAAAGAAAGGCCATGAGAAAATACTCGAGGAGATAATAGCTGAGAACTTCCCTAAAATGGGGAAGGAAATAGCCACCCAAGTCCAAGAAACCCAGAGAGTCCCAAACAGGATAAACCCAAGGCGAAACACCCCAAGACACATATTAATCAAATTAACAAAGATCAAACACAAAGAACAAATACTAAAAGCAGCAAGGGAGAAACAACAAATAACACACAAAGGGATTCCTATAAGGATAACAGCTGATCTATCAATAGAAACCCTCCAGGCCAGAAGGGAATGGCAGGACATACTGAAAGTAATGAAAGAGAATAACCTACAACCTAGATTACTGTACCCAGCAAGGATCTCATTCAGATATGAAGGAGAATTCAAAAGCTTTACAGACAAGCAAAAGCTGAGAGAATTCAGCACCACCAAACCAGCTCTTCAACAAATGCTAAAGGATCTTCTCTAGACAGGAAATGCAGAAAGGTTGTATAAACGTGAACCCAAAACAACAAAGTAAATGACAACGGGACCACACCTATCAATAATTACCTTAAATGTAAATGGGTTGAATGCCCCAACCAAAAGACAAAGATTGGCTGAATGGATACAAAAACAAGACCCCTATATATGCTGTCTACAAGAGACCCACCTCAAAACAAGGGACACATACAGACTGAAAGTGAAGGGCTGGAAAAAAATATTTCACGCAAACGGAGACCAAAAGAAAGCAGGAGTCGCAATACTCATATCAGATAAAATAGACTTCCAAATAAAGGATGTGAAAAGAGACAAAGAAGGACACTACATAATGATCAAAGGATCAATCCAAGAAGAAGATATAACAATTATAAATATATATGCACCCAACATAGGAGCACCGCAATATGTACGGCAAACACTAACGAGTATGAAAGAGGAAATTAATAGTAACACAATAATAGTGGGAGACTTTAATACCCCACTCACAACCATGGATAGATCAACTAAACAGAAAATCAACAAGGAAACACAAACCTTAAAAGATACAATGGACCAGCTAGACCTAATTGATATCTATAGGACATTTCACCCCAAAACAATCAACTTCACCTTTTTCTCAAGTGCACACGGAACCTTCTCCAGAATAGATCACATCCTGGGCCATAAATCTGGTCTTGGAAAATTCAAAAAAATTGACATCATTCCAGTCATCTTTTCTGACCACAGTGCAGTAAGATTAGATCTCAATTACAGGAAAAAAATTGTTAAAAATTCCAACATATGGAGGCTAAATAACACGCTTCTGAATAACCAACAAATCATAGAAGAAATCAAAAAAGAAATCAAAGTATGTATAGAAATAAATGAAAATGAAAACACAACAACCCAAAACCTATGGGACACTTTAAAAGCAGTGCTAAGGGGAAGGTTCATAGCATTACAGGCACACATCAAGAAACAAGAAAAAAGCCAAATAAATAACCTAACTCTACACCTAAAGCAATTAGAGAAGGAAGAAATGAAGAACCCCAGGGTTAGCAGAAGGAAAGAAATCTTAAAAATTAGGGCAGAAATAAATGCGAAAGAAACTAAAGAGACCATAGCAAAAATCAACAAAGCTAAAAGCTGGTTTTTTGAAAAAATAAACAAAATTGACAAACCATTAGCAAGACTCATTAAGAAACAAAGAGAGAAGAACCAAATTAACAAAATAAGAAATGAAAAGGGTGAGATCACAACAGACAACACTGAAATCCAAAGGATCATAAGAGACTACTACCAGCAGCTCTATGCCAATAAAATGGACAACTTGGATGAAATGGACAAATTCTTAGAAAAGTATAACTTTCCAAAACTGAACCAGGAAGAAATAGAAGATCTTAACAGAGTCATCACAAGCAAGGAAATCGAAACTGTAATCAGAAATCTTCCAGCAAACAAAAGCCCAGGACCAGATGGCTTCACAGCTGAATTCTACCAAAAATTTAGAGAAGAGCTAACACCTATCTTACTCAAACTCTTCCAGAAAATTGCAGAAGAAGGTAAACTTCCAAACTCATTCTATGAGGCCACCATCACCCTAATTCCAAAACCAGACAAAGATGCCACGAAAAAAGAAAACTACAGGCCAATATCACTGATGAACATGGATGCAAAAATCCTTAACAAAATTCTAGCAAACAGAATCCAACAACATATTAAAAAAATCATACACCATGACCAAGTGGGCTTTATCCCAGGAATGCAAGGATTCTTTAATATCCGCAAATCAATCAACGTAATACACCACATTAACAAATTGAAAGATAAAAACCATATGATTATCTCAATAGATGCAGAGAAAGCCTTTGACAAAATTCAACACTCATTTATGATTAAAACTCTCCAGAAAGCAGGAATAGAAGGAACATACCTCAACATAATAAAAGCTATATATGACAAACCCACAGCAAGCATCACCCTCAATGGTGAAAAATTGAAAGCATTTCCTCTGAAATCAGGAACAAGACAAGGATGCCCAATCTCACCACTACTATTCAACATAGTTTTGGAAGTTTTGGCCACAGCAATCAGAGCAGAAAAAGACATAAAAGGAATCCAGATAGGAAAAGAAGAAGTGAAACTCTCGCTGTTTGCAGATGACATGATCCTCTACATAGAAAACCCTAAAGACTCTTCCAGAAAATTACTAGAGCTAATCAATGAATATAGTAAAGTTGCAGGATATAAAATTAACACACAGAAATCCCTTGCATTCCTATACACTAACAATGAAAAAACAGAAAGAGGAATTAAGGAAACAATACCATTCACCATTGCAACAAAAAGAATAAAATACTTAGGAGTATATCTACCTAAAGAAACAAAAGACCTATACATAGAAAACTATAAAACACTGATGAAAGAAATCAAAGAGGACACAAACAGATGGAGAAACATACCGTGCTCATGGATTGGAAGAATCAATATTATCAAAATGGCTATTCTACCCAAAGCAATCTATAGATTCAATGCAATCCCTATCAAGTTACCAACGGTATTTTTCACAGAACTAGAACAAATAATTTCACAATTTGTATGGAAATACAAAAAACCTCGAATAGCCAAAGTAATCTTGAGAAAGAAGAATGGAACTGGAGGAATCAACCTGCCTGACTTCAGACTCTACTACAAAGCCACAGTCATCAAGACAGTATGGTACTGGCACAAAGACAGAAATATAGATCAATGGAATAGAATAGAAAGCCCAGAGATAAATCCACGAACCTATGGACACCTCATCTTTGACAAAGGAGGCAAGGATATACAATGGAAAAAAGACAATCTCTTTAACAAGTGGTGCTGGGAAAACTGGTCAACCACTTGTAAAAGAATGAAACTAGAACACTTTCTAACACCATACACAAAAATAAACTCAAAATGGATTAAAGATCTAAATGTAAGACCAGAAACTATAAAACTCCTAGAGGAGAACATAGGCAAAACACTCTCCGACATAAATCACAGCAAGATCTTCTATGACCCACCTCCCAGAATATTGGAAATAAAAGCAAAAATAAACAAATGGGACCTAATGAAAATTAAAAGCTTTTGCACAACAAAGGAAACTATAAGTAAGGTGAAAAGACAGCCCTCAGATTGGGAGAAAATAATAACAAATGAGGAAACAGACAAAGGATTAATCTCAAAAATATACAAGCAACTCCTGAAGCTCAATTCCAGAAAAATAAATGACCCAATCAAAAAATGGGCCAAAGAACTAAACAGACATTTCTCCAAAGAAGACATACAGATGGCTAACAAACACATGAAAAGATGCTCAACATCACTCATCATCAGAGAAATGCAAATCAAAACCACAATGAGGTACCATTACACGCCAGTCAGGATGGCTGCTATCCAAAAGTCTACAAGCAATAAATGCTGGAGAGGGTGTGGAGAAAAGGGAACCCTCTTACACTGTTGGTGGGAATGCAAACTAGTACAGCCACTATGGAAAACAGTGTGGAGATTTCTTAAAAAACTGGAAATAGAACTGCCATATGACCCAGCAATACCACTTCTAGGCATACACACTGAGGAATCCAGATCTGAAAGAGACACGTGCACCCCAATGTTCATTGCAGCACTGTTTATAATAGCCAGGACATGGAAGCAACCCAGATGCCCATCAGCAGATGAATGGATAAGGAAGCTGTGGTACATATACACCATGGAATATTACTCAGCCATTAAAAAGAATTCATTTGAATCAGTTCTAATGAGATGGATGAAACTGGAGCCCATTATACAGAGTGAAGTAAGCCAGAAAGATAAAGAACATTACAGTATACTAACACATATATACGGAATTTAGATAGATGGTGGCGATAACCCTATATGCAAAACAGAAAAAGAGACACAGAAGTACAGAACAGACTTTTGAACTCTGGGGGAGAACGTGAGGGTGGGATGTTTTGAAAGAACAGCATGTATATTATCTATGGTGAAACGGACCACCAGCCCAGGTGGGATACATGAGTCAGGTGCTCGGGCCTGGTGCACTGGGAGGACCCTGAGGAGTCGGGTGGAGAGGGAGGTGGGAGGGGGGATCGGGATGGGGAATACGTGTAACTGTATGGCTGATTCATGTCAATGTATGACAAAACCCACTGAAATGTTGTAAAGTGATTGGCCTCCAACTAATAAAATAATATTTAAAAAAAAAAAAAAAAAAAAAAAAAAAACAAAGTTACAATGACAAAATTACAAATATGTAAATCTATTTATTTTGTCATTAATTGTTATATAATAATGAAATTATAATGTAAATTTAAACATAACATATTGCCAAGTCGAGGTAGATGAGTAAATATTTATTGTGACTGAGATCTTAGATTTTGGCATGGGGGAAAGGAGAAAGAAATATTATATAAAGTTAAGAATAAAAATCCTGTAAACTTAAATTTGAATTGGAAGTGTCTGTACAAACTCATGAAAATTGATTTTGGAAAAATTAGGACTTTGAATTTTCTTTCAATAACCATAAAACCAACCTTGCTTGGGGTGGGGGGGGCCCATATAAGTCAAAGGTTGCTCCTCTAAATGCCATTATCTATTTGTGAGTTAGTTGACTTTTAATGCTGGAACTCTAAACATTCAGGATGAGACTGTAATATTGTGTAATTATCATAAGCCAGGTGCTATTAAACATTGTTAAGCATTTATCAGGTTGACTCAGGAAACAACTTGAAAAAGTTTCCTGGCCAAAGATGGGTATTTGTACATTGTTAGTTTAACTGCATGACAAATAGAAGGGGGGAAAGTAGAAGCAGTGATAGATTTTATTTTCTTGAGCTCCAAAATCAGCCACAAAATTAAAAGACACTTGCTTCTTGGAAGGAAAGTTATGACAAACCTAGACATCATATTACAAAGCAAAGGCATCACTTTGCTGACAAAGGTCCATCTAGTCAAAGCTATGGTTTTCCAATAGTCATGTACAGATGTAAGAGTTGGACCATAAAGGAGGCAGTGTGCTGAAGAACTGATGCTTTTGAACTATGGTGCCAAAGACAACTCTTGAGAATACTTGAACAGCAAGGAGATGAAACTAGTCCATTCTAAAAGAATTCTATGCTAAATATTCATTGAAAAGACTGATGCTGAAGTCTAAGCTCCAAAAATTTGGTCACCTGATGCGAAGAGCCAACTCATTGGAAAAGACCTGATTCCGGGAAAGATTGAAGGCAAAAGAAGAGGGTGCAAGAAGCTTCAAGATCTTTTCTGGTAAGTCATTTCTTTGCATCTGGTGGCTAAAGTATTGGAGCTTAAGCTTCAGCATCAGTCCTTCCAATGGATATTCAGGACTGATTTCCTTTAGGATGGACTTGTTGGATCTCCTTGCTGCTCAAGGGAATCTCAAAAGTCCATTTTAGTTCATTTTAGTTCACTGATTCCTAAAATGTAGATGTTCATTCTTGCCATCTCCTGTTTGACCACTTCCAATTTACCTTGATTCATGGACCTAACATTCCAGCTTCCTATGCAATATTGTTCTCTACAGCATCAGACTTACTTCCATCACCAGTCACATCCACAACTGGGTGTTGATTTTGCTTTGGCTCAATCTCTTCATTCTTTCTGGATTTTTCTCTCTATTCTTCTCCAGTAGTGTGTTAGGCACCTATGGACCTGAGGAGTGCATCTTTCAGTGTCATATTTTTTTGCCTTTTCATACTGTTCATGGGGTTCTCCACAAAGAATACTGAAGTGGTTTGCCATTCCCTTCTCCAGTGCACCACATTTTGTCAAACTCTCCACCATGACCCATCTGTCTTTGGTGGCCCTACATGGCATGGCTCATATTTTCATTGAGTTAGACAAGGGTGTGGTCCATATGATCAGTTTGATTAGTTATCTGTGATTGTGGTTTTCATTCTGTCTGCCCTCTGAAGGATAAGAGGCTTTTGGAAGCTTCCTGATGAGAGAGACTGATTGTGGGGGAAACTGGGTCTTATTCGGATTGGTGGACCCATGCTCAGTAAATCTTTCGCCCAATTTTCTGTTGATGGGCAGGGCTGTGTTCCTTCTCTGGTGTTTAACCTGAGACAAAACTATGGTGGAGGTAATGAAGATAATGGCGACCTCCTTCAAAAGGTCCCATGCACACATACTGAACCACTCAGTGCCCCTGTCCCGGCAGCAGAAGGCTGAGTAATAAAGAATTGATGCTTTTGAACTGTGGTGTTGGAGAAGACTCTTGAGAGTCCTTTGGATAGCAAGTAGACCAAACTAGTCATTCCTAAAGGAAAACAACCCTGAATAGTCATTGGAAGTTCTGATACTGAGACTGAAGCTCCAGTACTTTGGCCACCTGATGTGAAGAGCCAACTCATTGTGAAAAAAAATAAATAAATAAAGCAAGAAACCTGATGCTGTGGAAGATTGAGGGCAAGAGGAGCAGAGAATGAAAAAGGATAAGGTGGTTGGATAGCGTCATTGACTCAGTGGAGAGGAGTTTGAGCAAACTCCACAAGATAGTGAAGGACAGGGGAGCCTGACATGCTGCCATCCATGGCATCACAGAGATTCAAACACAACTTAGCAATTGAACAACTCCATTTCTCTGGTCTAAGATTGTTATTGGAAGTAGTATTATAAGCTCATGTTTTATTAGCGCAAACTCATGTTTGTATGAGGGATTTCCCTGGTGGTTCAGATGGTAAAGAATCGGCCGGCAGTGCGGGAGACCCATGTTTGATGCCTGGACTGGGAAGATCCCCTGGAGAAGGAAATGGCAACCCACTCCAGTTTTCTTGCTTGGAAAGTTCAGTGGACAAAGGAGCTTGGTAGGCTCCAAGCCACGGGATCGCAAGGGTCAGACACAGCTGAGCAACGAATACTTACACAGGTTTGTGATTTTATATTATCAACAATATAAACTCAGTTGGCCTTGTTTGTTGAAAAGGCCTAAAAGATGTGACTCCACTGTTTGTATGCCTAGTCTTGGTTTCTAAATATCTAAATATCATTTTCTAATAAAAGAAATTTTGGGGTTCACTGAGAAAGTGATTGATTCTAAGGATGGCATAGGTATAATACAAAATGATCCTGAATGATTTTGTATTGCCAGAAAACATGGACATATTCAAAAAAGAAGAAAGGAAAAAAGGGATGAGGGCATTTGAAAAGAGCACAGGCGCCTATCTGAATATCACAAGTGCGTAGTCGCTCAGTGGTGTCCAACGCTGTGTGACCCCATGGACTGTAGCCTTCCAGGCTCCTGTGTCTGTGGGGGTTCTCCAGGCAAGAATGCTGGAGTGAGTTGTCATGCCCTCCTCTAGGGGATCTTCCCAACCCAGGGATTGAACCCAGGTCTCCCACATTGCAGGCAGATTCTTTATCATCTGAGCAACCAGGGAAGCACAACAATACTGAATTGAGCAGCCTATCCCTTCTCCAGGGGAGTGGTTCAAAGTTAGAACATTTTCTTCAGCCAGATAAATAATCATTCTATTTGATTATAGCTTAAACATCTTTAAATCCTTTCTGATATATTCTGTTTGGGAAGAAAGGACAGCACTCTTATTGAAGAATAATTCTAATTAACAATGGAAAAGAAATGAATTAAATAGAAAACTGTTAGGACATTATAAAATAATAATAATCACTGCTGGCAAGATCCCCTGGTGGTTGATGAAATCATTCAGTACATATGTAAGGAGAAAGAGAATCTTTGTATATATTCAAAGTATCTTCTCCAAAACAAATGTTTATTGATTATAAATGGAAGATAGTACATGTACAATGTTTCGAAAGTTTAACGTCACCAATAATAAAACATACTGATATCATGTCCCTTTGATATCATGCACAGAGAAGGGCAAATTACATTGTGGTATTCTTCCAAGTAATCTATCCTCTCAGAGAAATCATGAGAAAATATCAGAGAAATACACACTAAGGGACTTCAGCAAAATATCTAAGCAGTACACTTCACAAATCTTAAGATCACAAAAGCAAGGATTCCATGCACAAACTAACCCATGGTGACAGTGGTAAAAATAAATACCAAGTCTGAAGGGGAAAACTGACTAGAGGGATTGGAAGGGGGTCTTCTAGGTTGCTTGAAATGATAGTTAGTTATCTAGATAGGTATAGATAGATAGAGCTAAGTTATAGTTCAGTGTTTCATCTTTAAAAATTAACCAAATTATTTACTTAAGATTTGCCTCCCTTGTAGCTCAGTCAATAAAAAGTCTGCCTGCAATGCAGGAGACCCAGGTTTGATTCCTGGGTTGAAAAGATCCCCCGGAGAAGGAAATGGCAACCCACTCCAGTATTCTTGTCTGGAGAATCCAATGTACATAGGGACCTGGCAAGCTACAGTCTATGGGGTCACTAGAGTTGGACACAGCTGAGCGACTAAGCACACGCAAGGTATACCACAACATTTTTTTTTCAAGTGATGAAAGTAAAATAAAACCTTTCATAAGATCCAGAGTACCTGTAATCGATGTCTGTCTTCTAATTTTTATTTACTTTATCCTGTTGATTTGGAGAGCCTACATTTCCAGGAGAAAGTGTTATGTACAGATCCTTCATAATCTACCACTGCGTGACCTCTTCAGATTTATTTTCTACTCCTCTCTTATGATAAAATTTGTACTTTAAAACATTTTAAAAATACTTTACAAAAAATATTTAAAACATATTTCTGTACCTTACCATTCAATTATTCATTTAATAAATATTTACTGAATATTTATTTCTACAATTCAGTTATTGCTCTAGATATTTGGGATATAGTTTAACTAGACTTATAGTCTTTATGTAACTTTACCTTCTTTTGATGATGAGAAAAAGTTTACATTCTGATGATGGGAGAAAAACAGATAATGGCTATTCAGGAAGTTATCTGTGGCCATACTGTAGTTATTGAATAGATTTGTTAGGATAGTTGCTGGGAAGAAGCTGTTTTCAAAAAGTAGTATTTATTTTTTGATTCCAAATAATGAGAGGAAACCAGCTGACACGAGGTGGGAGAGTATTGTAGGCTGTAATAATGACTACTGTAAATTTTGGAAAAGTCTTAGCAAGGCAGAGGAATCTATGGGCAAGTGTCTAGAGCACAGAAAGAGTAAGAGAAAGTTATGTGATAAGAAGTAAGCAGTGCATATCACACATTTTGTAAGATAAGGGAATAAGACATTTTTCTTAACCTTTTATTTTTAGTAATTATAAGTGTAATTTGGAATAGACTGAGTAATGTTAAGCAGGGTGGGACCATGATTGCTTTATATGTTTAAAATACATTCTCTAGCCACTGTTTGGAAAGATTGTTTCAAGGTGGACAGAGAGAAAGTAGAGAAACTTAATAGAAGGCTTTGACAGTATGCTAAACTCTGTATATTAACTCTCTGGCCTAGAGTAGAAAAGGTAGAGATGACAAGTATAAATTTTCCAGCTTTATTTTTAGAGGTAGAGATGGCACAACATATTAATGAATTAAACATGGAGGGATGAAATACAGGGACATTAAATATGCCTAATTTCATGGCTTGAGCTACTCTATGGATGAGAGTGCCATCCATTTATTAAGATGTCATTTTATGTGATGCTTCCTAACTACACTTCTGCTAAACTCAGTTACTTACCAAACTGTACAGTAGCCCCCTTATTTAAATGACTGATTATCTAACCAGCACTACCTCTCATACCTAACTTATATGCCTTATCCACCTATAAATTCATTTATTTCACCATTTTGTATGTTTTTAAATGACTGTATTTTCTTATGAGGATGAAATCATCTCGAGGGAAGGGCAGATTTTTTAAAGAAAAAATGTGTTTTCCTATCTTTTCAAGATTTCATGACAGATACTACAGCTATACTATATAATATGGTAGCTACTAACCTCATGTAGATAATTCAATTTAAATTTCAATTAATTAAAATTAAGTTCCTTAGTTACACAAACTAGTTTGAAGTGCTCAATGCCCATGCTTGGCTAGTGGCTATTGTATCTTTGACAGAACAATATAGAAAATTTTCATCATTTTCAGTTGAATAGTGATGTTGAGAGTCAGTAAATGGATGGTAAATTGAAGTTAAGTAAAATTGCCAAGTTGTGGCACAGAGCTATTCTCTAAGAAATCTATAATTTCTTACCTCTATAAGGATAAATTAACTTCTAAAGTGTGTCTGCTTTTGTTGGTCAAACATGTCTCTTGTTTATTACAAACCTAGCCATTTATAAAATGTAACAGTATGAGAACTTTATAAAATAATAAAGTCATAAAAAGTAATCATAAATGTACACAATTGAAAAGTAGGTATATGTATGTGTATATTTCATGAATTTTCTCTGAACGTTTAAGATTTAACAAGTTCACATGTGCATGCGTGTATTCTAAGTCACTTTAGTTCTGTCCAACTTTTTGCACATAGATAATTAAAGAAAATGAAAATCTATCAATTTGGAGTGTAGTGAGGCCCACGTATTTTCATTTACTTTTCCAACTCTGAAATGTTTGGTCTTTCATTTGGAATATTCAGTTTACTTATACTTAGTGGAATTATTGAAATAGTTGACTGACTTTACATCTGCTATCTTAGAGGTAGAGATTGCACAACATATTAATGAATTAAACATGGAGTTATGAAATATAGGGGCATTTAATATGCCTAATTTCTTGGCTTGATCTACATTTGTTTTCTGAGTCACTTTTATATTGTCCTTGTAAATATTTTGCCAATATTGTTTTGTGAGTCCATTTTTCTTCCATAAACTTGTTAATTAAAAAGTCTCTCTGTTCTTCTGGTGGATAGTGATCACAATATGTTGTTTAGTCACTGAGTTGTATCCAACTCTTTTGCAACTCCATGGACTTGAGGCTGCCAGGCTCCTCTGTCCATGGGATTTTCCAGGCGAGAATACTGGAGTGAGTTGCCATTTCCGTCTCCAGGATATCTTCCTAACCCAGTAATCAAACCTGCGTCTTCTGCGTTGGCAGGTGAGTTCTTTACCAGTAAGCCACCAGGGAGGCCCATTATAGCATGTAACCTTACCTTATTGCAGTCCACCACAAAGTGTTACTCTTATTCCTTCCCTAGTAACAATAGAAACTTATAGTACTTTAACTCCACTTATCCACCTCTCATCTTTTACAGTATTATTTTCATGTATTTAGTTATATTTTAAACCCTGCAATTCCTTATTATTGTTTTATACAGTTAATGTTTGTCCAGCATTCATTATATTTACCTTTTTGGTATTCTTTATTCCTTCCCACATGTCATTTTTCTCTCCTGTTCTAGTAAAAGGAAGAGTAAATCGCCCTACATTTCTTGAAGGAAGAAAGCATTATCTAGAGACTCATTTCTTTAATAGACATGCAGGAAGGCAAACAACATTTCAATAATATAGAGTAAAAAAAAAACACAGATCATAAACACAAATACATTGTAATCCATATAATAGAGGTAATTAACAAGGCATTTAAAGTAGTTATTATTATTATATTATAGAAAATGGAGGATAAAGTTAACAAAATAGATGAGAATATGGAACACATCCCCAGATATTTTAAATATGTAAAATAATCATTTTTAAAGTTTAGAATGTAAAATGCAATGTCTGAAATTAATACTTCTTTAGATAAACACAGCAGAACTGAAAATGTAAGAGGTGTGATTGGAGAGTTAAAGAGGTTGATTGCCAATATCTGAAATCAAGTACAGAAAAAATAGAAATTTGAAATACAGGAGAGAATGCTAGAAACCTATGGGATAATGTCAGAATATCTGCCATGCATGTAACTGGAGCACAGAAGAGAGGAGAGAATGAGTGTCCATAGTTCCTTTCAATGAAGATAAAGACTACACAGCCTCAAGCCTGGTTATCGGTCCAGGTAAGGTTGAATCTACCTTGACTTCACTCTTTGTCCTCCAAGATTGTCAACTAAAACACTCATCTATTTTCTTTTCCTCACAAGAGTGTGCTAACATCTGTTTTCTAGAAGACTTTTTGATTCAGTATTTGGTGTCCACATTCCTTCACTTCCTGAGGGAAAAGCAAGCATTTGCTTGAGACACCACTGGTCCCTGTTAAAACTTTGTCATCTCTCAGCAGCTTCTTGAGGCATAGTCTGAATTTTCAGCCTCTTCTTTGTGCAATGTAGTTGCTTTCTATGAAGGTCATAGCAAATTAGCACAAATTTGTAACTTAAAACAACACAAATTTATTGTCTTACAATTCTGTAGGATAGAAATCTGACACAGGTCTCACTGGGTTAAAATCAAGGTTCTAGAAGCAGTAGAGGATAATCTGTTTCCTGGAATTTTCTAGCTTCTAGAGGCTGCTTGCATACCTTAACTTGTTGCATACTTAGTCCATCTTCAAAAGCAATGTCATACCATATCTGTGACCCTTCTTCCAGTTTTACCACCCCTTTGACTATATCCAGGAAAGGGTCTCTGCTTTTAAAGATTTAATCAGTTTGGGCCCACCAGGATAGTTCAGAGTAATCTGTTTTAGTGTTAGCTGATTCAGTTCAGTTCAGTTCAGTTGCCCAGTCCTGTCTGACTCTTTGCGACCTCATGGACTGCAGCACGCCAGGACTTCATGTTCATCACCAATTCCCGGAGTTAACTCAAACTCATGTCCATTGAGTTGGTGATGCCATCCAACCATCTCATCCTCTTTTGTCCCCTTCTCCTCCCACTTTCATTCTTTCCCAGCATCAGGGTCTTTTCAAATGAATCAATTCTTTGCATCAGGTGGCCAAAGTATTGGAGTTCCAGCTTCAGCATCAGTCCTTCCAATGAATATTCAGTACTGCTTTCCTCTAGGATGGATTGGTTGGATCTCCTTGCTGTCCAAGGGAATCTCAAGAGTCTTCTCTGCCACCACAGTTCAAAAGCATCAATTCTTCAGTGCTCAGTTTCTTTATGGTCCAACTCTTGCATCCATACATGACTACTGGAGAAACCATACCTTTGATTAGATGGACCTTTGTCGGCAAAGTAATGTCTCTTCTTTTTAATAAGCTGTCTAGGTTGGTCATAAGTTTTATTCCAAGGAGCAAATGTCTTTTAATTTCATGGCTGCAGTCACCATCTGCAGTAATTTTGGAGCCCCCAAACAATAAAGTCTGACACTGTTTTCCATGTATTTGCCATGAAGTAATGTGACCAGATGCCATGATCTTAGTTTTCTGAATGTTGAAATTTAAGCCAAATTTTTCACTCTCCTCTTTCACTTTCATCAAGAGGTTCATTAGTTCTTCCTCACTTTCTGCCATAAGGGTGATGTTTTCTGCGTATCTGAGGTTATTGATATTTCTTCCAGCAATCTTGTGCTTCATCCAGCCCAGCATTTTTCATGATGTACTCTGAATATAAGTTAAATAAGCAGGGTGACAATATACAACCTTGATGTACTCCTTTCCCTATTTGGAACCAGTCTGTTGTTCCATGTCCAATTCTAACTATTGTTTCCTGACCTGCATACAGATTTCTCAGGAAGCAGGTCAGGTAGTCTGGTATTCCCATCTCGTTAAGAATTTTCCACAGTTTGTTGTCATCCACAGAGTCAAAGGCTTTGGCATGGTCAATAAAGCAGAAATAGATGTATTTTTTGGAACTCTCTAGCTTTTTCAATGATCCAATAGATGTTGACAACTTGAACTCTCCTTCCTCTGCCTTTTCTAAATCCATTGAACATCCGGACGTTCACAGTTCATGTGCTATTGAAGCTTGGCTTGGAGAATTTTGAGCATTATGTTTCTAGTGTGTGAAAAGAGTGCAATTGTGCAGTAGTTTGAGCATTCTTTGGCATTGCCTTTCTTTGGGATTGGAATGAAAACTGACCTTTTCCAGGCCTGTGGCCACTGCTGAGTTTTCCAAATTTGCTGGCATATTGAGTGCAGAACTTTCACAGCATCATCTTTTAGGATTTGAAATAGTTCAACTGGAATTCCATCACCTCCACTAGCTTTGTACATAGTGATGCTTCCTAAGGCCCTCTTGACTTTGCATTCCAGGATGTCTGGTTCTAGGTGAGTGACCATATCATCGTGGTTATCTGGATCATGAATATCTTTCTTGTATAATTCTTCTGTTTATTCTTGCCACTTTTTCTTAATATCTTCTGCTTCTGTTAGGTCCATACCATTTCTGTCCTTTATTGTGACCAAGTTTGCATGAAATGTTCCCTTGGTATCTCTAATTTTCTTGAAGGGGAAATTAACCTTTGTCACATACTAAACATGAGAAAATATTAGCTGATTACTAGTCTCAAATGCATCTGCAAACTTATTTCCCCTTTACATGATTTAGCAGCTATTATTTTACCTTATTTGTGGTTGGACCCATATAATAGAAACTGGTCTTATAGGCAGCCATTTGACACAAAAGCCAGAAAACTCAGTTGTCCCTCTGTATCCTAATTTTGTTTCCCAACTGTAGATTCTTTTTTTTTTTTATTTTTTTTATTAGTTGGAGGCTAATTACTTCACAACATTTCAGTGGGTTTTGTCATACACTGACATGAATCAGCCATAGAGTTACACGTATTCCCTATCCCGATCCCCCCTCCCACCTCCCTCTCCACCAACTGTAGATTCTTGAATGCTTTTTTGAAAGAAAAAATAAACACTGGGTGGCCATGGCACTTCTTTAACAGTATTCACTAATACATGTCCAGAATTGCCATGTGTTCCAGGTTAAAGTCTGTAAAAGTCAGTTTACCTCACTGAGGTCTCTCTTTGGAGTGTTCTCTCCTCAAGGTGTCCACTTTTCCCATTCTCTGTCTTCAACCAGTTAGTTTGTATGTTATAAATTATTTTTTCCTAGTAGTTTTTATACGCCTCTGCTAACTTATAATCTCTCATGGAAGTTGAAGTCTTCCTTATTTTATTTTTCAACCTAAATATATGTAATACAATTTTTTAAATTTACAGATAAAAAGAAAAAACAAAGAAAACAATAAAATGTCCAACAATGGCCTGTCTGCTATTGTGGTGTTTAGGAAATAAGACTAGTACACACTTGATATTTAGACTGTAACTTTTTACATTAGACCATTCTGACATAAATAGCATAATTCCATTTTTGCTTATAGAAAGTGCTAAGAAAGTTAAAGACTTATAGATACTTTATAACTTATAAGGAAACTTCATAAATTGCTGTCTAAAAATTCTTTAACTTCAGGACATTAATCACTGGTCAAATGATAGTTTGTCCTATAACAGATGACTTAAAATATTTTCTTTCTAATATTGCATAAATGAACAATACTAGCTGGAAATTAGATTAACAATGTAACTATATTTTAGATTATGAATTATGTATAGCTCATGTAATAAAGCACTGTAGATTTTAAAATCTAAAATCCCTTAAGAATTTAAAATTTTTTTGTAATATGTATATGGAAACAACATTGGATATTTTTTGAAATATCAGTAGCTAAAAGATAAGAGTCATGAAGGGTTTAGATCAATAGTTTAAGTTTTCATAAAAGCACAAGCAGTTCCTGTAGTGCCTAGATGATGACTCTAAGCTTGGCTTTATCCTAAGAATTCAAGCCTTTGACATCCCTTTCAGTTCAGTTAGGAATTCTCTAATAATTTCTATAACTTCTTCATGCAATCAAAAGTTATTTAAAAGGTACTATTTTATCCTTAAAATGAATTTATTTTCCATTGCTTGAAGTTGGGGTAGTGTGGTAAAAATGGTCCTTTTAGACAGCCATTTGAGATAAAAACCAGAAAATTCAACTGTCCCTCTTTATTCCTGAAATTATAGCTCAATTGTACATCCCTGATTTTTTTTTTTTTTTTTGAAAGAGAAAATGAAGACTGACTGGACACAGCATTTCTTTCACTATATTTACTAATTCTTTTCAAATGTACTACCTTGCACATTCACAATCTTCAGCCTTTAACTGCCCCTTTGTGAAAAGAATGCCGATAAAAATCTCATTTCCTGAGAACTGAAGAGACAAAGAGAGTGGTTTTGACTTCTTCTGATATTGTAATTCTGAAGGGTTAACAATTCAGATTGATCCCTATAAAGCAATAGAGAATAATGCATAAGAGCAAAGAGGCTGGAAACCTGATAGCATATAATGCAGTCCCTGCGTTCCAGCTATTGATTGTACAACTTGCACTAACTGCCCAGGTCTTAGTTTCTCTATTTGTGAACAGCGATAACAATAGTAACTTGTTTCATTGGTTTATTGTAAGAATTAAATATTTTAATGTTTAAAATCTATTATAGCATTACTTAACACATAATCAGTGCTCAATGAATGATAGTTGTTTTCCGATGTACGGTGCATGTTTGCAAAAGCTTAGTAAAGGCAGTTGTGTATGTGTGTGTGTATGTGCCCAGGTGCTCAATCATGTCCAGCTCTTTGCAACCCCGTGGATTGTAGCCCACCAGGCTCCTCTGTCCATGGAATTTTCCAGGCAGGAATTCTGGAGTGGGTTGCCATTTCATCCTCCATGAAAGGCACTGTGTAGCGTCAACTACCTGAGATGACTGTATTAGTGACAGACACCAGCCATTTAATACCATGCACATACACACATTGGAGGTGCTCACACAGGAGACAGCCAGAGTGAACGTAGACATTCTAGGAATCAGAGAACTAAGATGGACTGGAATGGGTGAGTTTGACTCAGATGACCATTATATCTACTACTGTGGGCAAGAATCCCTTGGAAGAAATACAGTAGCCATCGTAGACAACAAAAGAGTCCAAAATGCAGTAGTTGGATGCAAACTCAAAAACGACAGAATCACCTCTGTTCATTCCCAAGGCAAACCTTTCAATATCACAGTAATCAAAGTCAGTGCCCCGATTAGTAATGCTGAAGAAGCTGGAGTTGAACAGTTCTATGAAGACCTACAAGGCCTTCTAAAACTAACATCCAAAAAAGATGTCCTTTTCATTATAGGGGACTGGAATTCAAATGTAGGAAGTCAAGAAATACCTGGAGTAGCAGGCAAACTTGGCTCTGGAGTACAGAATGAAGCAGGGCAAAGTTTAATAGGGTTTTGCCAAGAGAACACACTGGTCATAGCAAACACCCTCTTCCAACAACACAAGAGAAGACTCTACACATGGGCATCACCAGATGGTCAATACTGCAATGGGATTGATTATATTCTTTGCAGCCAAAGATGGACAAGCTCTATACAGTCAGCGAAAACAAGACCAGGAGCTGACTATGGCTCAGATCATGAACTCCTTAAGGCCAAATTCAGACTTAAATTGAAGAAAGTAGGAAAAACTACAAGACCATTCAGGTATGACATAAATCAAATACCTTATGATTATACAGTTTAAGTGACAAATAGATTCAAGGGATTGGGTCTGATAGACAGAGTGCCTGAAGAAATGTGGATGGAAGTTCATGACATTGTACAGGAGGCAATGATCAAGACCATCCCCAAGAAAAATAATGATAAAAGGTAAAATGATTGTCTGAGGAGGGCTTACAAATAGCTATGAAAAGAGATTGGGTAAGAAAGCTGTGGTACATATACACAATGGAATATTACTCAGCCATTAAAAAGAATACATTTGAATCAGTTCTAATGAGGTGGATGAAACTGGAGCGCATTATACAGAGTGAAGTAAGCTAGAAAGAAAAACAACAATACAGTATACTAATGCATATATATGGAATTTAGAAAGATGGTAACAAGAACTTTATATGCAAGACAGAAAAAGAGACACAAATGTATAGAACAGACTTTTGGACTCCTTGGGAGAAGGCAAGGGTGGGATGATCTGAGAGAACAGCATCGAAACATGTATATTTTCAAGTGTGAAACAGATCACCAGTCCAGGTTGGATGCATGAGACAAGTGCTCGGGGCTGGTACACTGGGATGACCCAGAGGGATGGGGTGGGGAGGGAGGTGGGGGTGTGTTCAGGACGGGGAACACATGTAAATCCATGGCTGATTCATGTCAATGTATGGAAAATACCACTACAATATTGTAAAGTAATTAGCCTCCAACTAATAAAAATAATTGGGGAAGAAAAAAGAGAAGCAAAAGGCAAAGGAGAAAGGGAAAGATATACCCATTTGAATGCAGAGTTCCAAAGAATAGCAAGGAGAAATAAGAAAGCCTCCCTCAGTGATCAACGCAAAGAAATAGAGGGAAACAATAGAATGGGAATGACTAGAGAGTTCTTCAAAAAAATTAAAGATACCAAGGGAACATTTCATGCAAACACGGGCACAATAAAAGACAGAAATAGTATGGACCTAACAGAAGCAGAAGATATTAAGAAGAGGTGGAAAGAATATACAGAAAAAATATACAAAAAAATTGGTCTTCATGACCCAGATAATCACAATTGTGTGATCACTCAACTAGAGCCAGACATCCTAGAATGCAAAGTCAAGTGGGCCTTAGGAAGTATCACCACGTACAAAGCTAGTGGAGGTGATGGAATTCCAGTTGAGCTATTTCAAATCCTAAATGATCCTGTGAAAGTGCCTCACTCAGTATACTAGCTAATATGGAAAGCTCAGCAGTGGCCACAGGACTGGAAAAGGTCAGTTTTCATTGCAACCCGAAAGAAATGCAATACCAAAGAATGCTCAAACTACCACACATTTGTACTCATCGCATACGCTAGCAAAGTAATGCTCAAAATTCTCTAAGCAAGACTTCAACAGTACATGAACCGTGAACTTTCAGATGTTCAAGCTGGATTTAGAAAAGGCAGAGGAACCAAAGATCAAATTGCCAACATCTATTGGATCATCAAAAAAGCAAGAGTGTTCCAGAAAAATATCTACTCCTGCTTTATTGACTATGCCAAAACCTTTGCCTGTGTGGATCACATGGGAATACCAGACCACCTGACCTGCATAATGAGAAATCTGTATGAAGGTCAAGAAGCAACCGTTAGAACTGAATGTGAAACAACAGACTGGTTCCAAATTGGGAAAAGAATATGTGAAGACTGTATATTGTCACCCTGGTTATTTAAGTTATACGTGGAGTACATCATGAGGAAATGCTGGGCTGGATGAAGCACAAGCCGAATCAAGATTGTTGGGAGAAATATCAATAACCTCAGATATGCAGATGACACCAACATTATGGCAGAAAAGTTAGAAGAACTAAAGAGCCTCTTGATGAAAGTGAAAGACGAGAGTGAAAACGTTGGCTTAAAATTCAACATTCAGAAAACTAAGATCATGGCCTCTGGTCCCATCACTCCATGGCAAATAAATGGGGAAATGGTGGAAACAGTGACAGACTTCATTTTTTTGATTCCAAATCATTGCAGATGTTGACTGCTGGCATGAAATTAAAAGACACTCCTTGGAAGAAAAGTTATGACTAACCTAGACAGCATATTAAAAAGCAGAAACGTAACTTTGCAAACAAAGTTCCATCTAGTCAAACTATGGTTTCTCCAGTAGTAGTGTATGGATGTGAGAGTTGAACTATAAAGAAAGTTGAGCTCCCAAGAATAGATGCTTTTGAACTGTGGTGTTTAGAGAAGACTCTTAAGAGTCCCTTGCACAGAAGAGATCAAACCAGTCAATCCTAAAGAAAATCAGTCCTGAATATTCATTGGAAGGACTGATGTTGAAGCTGAAGCTCCAATATTTTGGCCACCTGATGTGAGGAGCTGACTCATCGGAAAAGACCCTGATGCTGGCAAAGGTTGAAGACGGGAGGAGAAGGGGACAACAGAGGATGAGATGGTTGGATGGCATCACCGACTAAAGACATGAGTTTGAATACACTCCGGGAGTTGGTGTTGGACAAGGAGGCCTGGCGTGCTGTAGTCCATGGAGTCACAAAGAGTTGGACATGACTGAGGGACTGAACTGAACTGACATGAATATACACACAGACACATATTTACACTTTAATGTTATGTGATCATTGTATTAAACGTACATGTATACATTATGTAAATCATAGTTATCATCATCATCATATTTATCCTTGCTGTCACATATTGAATGCCCTCCATTTGCCAGGTATTTTGTTGTGCTTTGCGTTAATATTTCTTTTTATCTTTAGAACAACTGTTTGAGATGGGAACTATTTTTATGACTATATTAATGAGGCATAGAGAGAGGTTAAGTAACTTACTTGTCATATATCTAGAAATAACAAGGCAAGGATCAAACGGAGTCCTTTCTTGACCCTCCACATTCTCTTTAGCTTTTCACAGGTACTTTTGTTTTTTGTTTTTGTTTTTTTACTTGTTTTTCAACTCTGAGCAGCATACTTGACATATATTGAAAAATCAATTTTCTTTTCTTTTAAGCCAAGAGACTTACTGGCAGTAGCATTAAAACCTACAAATCACCAGAGCACTCTGAAATTTACCATCTAAAGAGACAGACTTTATTTACCTAGTTAATAACATGGTACTTCATGGCTCCAGTCCTCCAGAAAGATTGGTTGGGCTGGACTACATTTTATTGACACTGACACTGGTAAATAAAAAGAAAAAAAAAAAACTGTGAAGTATCATGTTCTATCATCCAAGTTAGTATTTACAGAAAAGAATCATAATCAAATATTTTCTTCACAAGATAACTTTTATTAAAATTTATTTAAATACTTTTAGAAAACCTTATATTAACATTCTGTACTAGAAGAAAAAATGATTTAGCGTGATTAAATGACACAGTGATATGTCCCTCTTATATAGTATAGAAGCAACTGATTTGAGATTTATTCACTTACTAATTTATTGTCTTATATTTAAAGTAACCCTGGAAAATGATACAGTTATCCTGGGTTCCATTTTTTTTTTTCTGTTAAAATAGACTACCGTAGAATATGTTCTATACATTCCTAAGTCTTCTGATTCCTTTCCTTTAATGCATGAAACATAGCATTGTGTTTAAGGAAGTGCTGTAAAAGGCAGGAAGCCCTTTGCTTGTCTTGTAATCAGGGAAGGTGAAAAACTGACTATACTACAGTCCTAATGTAGTGCTTACAAGAAGGAGCTCTCAGGATACGGAGTTAAAATCGGCATTTGTGAGCGAAGCATGCAGGAATCAAGGAATTACAAACTGGTTTGGAAAGTGAAAGTGTTTGTTGCTCAGTCACGTCCAACTCTTTGCGACCCCATGGACTGTAGCCCACCCGGCTCCTCTGTCCATGGACTGTCCATGCAAGTATACCGGAGTGGGTAACCATTCCCTTCCCCAGGGGGTCTTCCTGACCCCTTTCGGGTCCCTGGGTCAAACCCAGGTCTCCTGCACTTCAGGCAGATTCTTTACATTCTGAGCTACCAGGAAGGCACCATAGACAACTTTAAGCATCTGTCTGAGAAGTCCATTCTAAGAAAACCTAGAGAATGTGTGAGTGGTGATGATTTTGAAATACTTCAAGATGGTGTAGTAAAGGTACAGGTTTAAGAATGAATTGCTTTCAAAGACCTGGATGCAGAAGATGCATTTCAGCATTAAGGAGATCTGTAGCATGTGCACCATCCAGCTTAATGAAAGGCTACATGTCCTGTAGAGTTGTCTCTGTAGGTGATTTATTTAGTCTCTTTTTATTCAAATGTGGACATCGGCTTGTCACGAGTCCCATCATTCACTGTTGCCATATGTCTTGCTGGAACACTTACCACTTTCACTTAACCATACTTTATGATCCATGCAGGGTCACTGCCTCACCTGCTCTTAATCTTCTAGTTACTTGTCTGAATGAAATTAAGAACACTGGAAAAATAATATGTAGTCCTCTATAACATAATTCAGAAAGAAGTTAATAAATTGGAAAATGTATTCTCTGTTCACCTGTTTATGCAATTTTAATACATCAGAAGTTTTTTTTTTTTAAGATGGAGGTATATATAGAAGGAGTACATTGTTTCAAACACAGACTACTCAGAAATTAGTACCTTGCTTGAACTCTTATGTGATTTTGAAGGAATTGTAAGATCTTCTGAAAAGAAAATACATTTATTTATCTCAGAATCTTTAATAAGAGATGGCAAAATCCCATATACTAGGAGGTGCTCAAGAATTAAAATAAAACTTAAATAGTAATCTAATCACTACCTAATTTATCTATTTCTAATATGTAACCACTTTCCAAAATATTATGTCAGAGGCCTGTAAAATTCCTTGAATAGAATTAAATATATTGGCAAATTAGAGGAAACTACTATAACCTGAAGGGTCATTTCAGGATGGATATAGTTGATTTGCCTAAGAATAGAGCTGTGTTTGAAAGCAAAACAGCTGGCCAGGTAGCAAGTGGTCAAGAGATAGGATCTTCAAAATGAGCTGACATTCTCTGAGGATTGCCTGAGAAAATGAACAAAGAGAACCTGTATAATGTTTGACTTCCTAGAGTCAGTCAGTGTTTTGCAATAACCAAATGGGAAAATAATTTGAAAAAGGATACATGTATTTGTGTCACTGAATCCCTTCACTGTAAGCCTGAAACTAACACAGCATTGTTAATCAGCTATACTCCAATATAAAATAGAAATTAAAAAAACTTAAATGTAAGTGTTGCATTGCTAGATATAGAAAATAGAAGTCAGTATGTTAAAAAGGCACACCTATTTGAAAGTGACCTTATTATAATGATATAACATGTCAACATTTTTTTGTGTAGCTCATTATGTCTGTAGTGCCTTATATTAACAGAAGGTGATAATGATATTAAGTGACGAATTGCATTTGCAAATTTTCAGATATTGCTCTTAATCCTTTACATATACTGTTTCATTGAATTCTCACTTATACTTTATAAATTAAGTACTCATTATACAGAGAGTGAAACAGCAGACACAAGAAAAATACGTGCAAGGTTACAGATTTAGACAATGGTCTTGCCAGTCCCTATGACAGCTTTATTTACTAAAGGCATTTTTCCTAAAACTATTTCACTCGCAGGTATATACCAAACAATAATGAATACTTAAGTTCACCAAAAGATTTTCATAGTAAAAATAGTAAACATCATAGTTATATATATTAAAAGATGCCACAGGCAATGAAAAAGAACAAACTGTTTCTATGTGTAATAACATAGATTTGTTAAAGATAGATGGTGGGTTTAAGAATTTTTGTAATGAAATTATCTGTGTTTTTCTATGTGCTTTTTTTTTTTTTGAGAAGTGACACTAAATATTGCTTAAATTACTTTAAGTTGATAGATTATATAGTAATACCTCTTTTTGTTATCTTTGTCTTTATGTCTTTTCATCAATTAATTCTATAGTTGTTTTTCTGTTATGTCCTCAGATCATCAAAGAATGTATTAGAATCTCCTCATATAACTAATTTATGAGTGTGTTTGTGTATTCATATATATGTATATAATCTCTAATTAATACCAAGAAATATTTTGGGGTCAAATATCTGTTTAATCTTTTTATAAACTTTGCCATGTTGCTTTCATGGATGTGTACCATGAAATAGTAACAATATACTGTGTTTATCATAGTGATGTGCAAGGGAACCTAATTTCCAACTTAATATGTTACCAAACACTTGGAACTTGGTTACTCTAAATGACTGAAAATATATTTCAGCTTAACTAAAATATTCATTTCTCTTTCATTAGTGCAATGAGTATTATCATATCATATTTAAAAGACATCTTTGCCTCATCGTGGGCTTCCCTGATTGCTCAGTGGATACAGAATCTGCTTGCCAATGCAGAAGACCCAGGAGACCTGGGTTCGATCCCTGAGTTGGGAAGATCCCCAGAGGGGGAAATGGCAACCCATTCCCATTTTGTTGCGTGGGAAATCCTATGGACAGTGGAGTCTGGAGGGCTACAGTCCATGGGGTCGCAAATAGTCGGATGTGAATGAGCAACTGAGCACATATGCAAGGATTGCCCCAGTAAATTTACTGTGTAAAATAGTTTTCAATTTGCTATTCACCAATTGGCCTTTTTTATTGTTTTCTAATTCTTTATCATTTAGTGAAATTATCCTTTTGAGTGTGCATTGCAAATGTTTTCAATTTGCTTCTGTCTCTTACTTCAAGTATTGTAGTGGGACTTTTATCCCCAAATGCTTTTTAAAATTATATATTAAATTCTGCAATCCTAGAATTTCTGGAATTTTTATTTATTTTTGTCTAGGGACAAAAGCCTTTCACATCCTGAGTTTAAAGGTTTTATCATAATTTCTTCCATACTTTTAATTCTTTCTCTCCACTTTTCTTTCTTTTTCTGGTCCTCTTCTACAATTCTCCTCTCCTCCTCCATTTATTTTAATGGTTTTATGCATCTAGAGATATTTAAATCTTTATTATTTAACTTATTAATCTATTTGTGTACCAGTATGACATGATTTAATTATTATAGCATAATAATATATCTTGTTGTCTGTTACGACTAGTGTTGCTTTTTTATTCTTAATTTTCTGAATTTTCCCAGATATTTTTACTTGGTTTTATTTTTTGTACAAAATTGAAAATCATTTTTTATAGTCAAAACTCTTCTGTAGGTGCTATTGACAGTACATTAGATGTATTAACTGCTATAGGGGAAATTGATGGTTTAGTTGTTTTGAATCTTTCCATCTATAAACCTGACTGCATATATCTTTGTACTGTTCTTTCAAGGAAATGGTAAAAGATTTTATAAATTTTTATATAGACATTTAATTCTGCTTATATTATTTATATGTGTTTTATCTTTTTGTTTTATTATTTTAAATGATAGTGTTTATTTTATTTTCTGATCAATAGTTGTTTCTGTATGAAAGGTTATTGATTTCTGAATAGTATTATTTTTAATCAGCCAGCTTCCTCTAGTCTCTTAATTTTTTGTATTGTTTTAGTTAATACTGTTGGATTTTCCATTTACCCAAAAACAATGTGGGCAAGTAATAATCCTTAAAACTCTTCCTATCCTATAGTTATATCTCTTATTTCATTGTCTTGACAGACAGTATTAACTAGGACTTCCAAGGCATCTCTCTAAATAATAAAAATAATGGCTACAAAACATATCTAGGTTCTGAATTCAGTGGTGCTGCTTCTAGTATTCTAATTAAGCATGATGATAGCATTTTTGTTGCTGTTGTTGTTAAACTAAATATTTTTTTTTTAATTTTAGAAAAGGTTACTGCTATTATTTTACTTTAGCTTTTTTCCTTTTTAATCAGTAAACTAACGATGGTTAATTTTAAAAAAGTTTCTTCAGAATATAGAAATCGACCAACATATGTTTCCTTTTTTGTCCTTAGAATATTTATCATATCCCATTTTCTGATTTCTTAGAATCTTTTGATGCTCTTTTTTGGGAGAATTCTCCATCTTTATGATAGCCATCCTCTGTTATATTATAATTCACAAGACTTACTTAGTGAGGACAAACTATGATCTTCGAAGTGGTCAGATACAGTTGTGAGAGCTGGACTGTAAAGAAGGCAGAGTACCAAAAAATTGATGCCTTCGAACAGTGGTGCTGGAGAATACTCTTGAGAGTGCCTTGGACAGCAAGGAGATCAAACCAGTCAATCCTAAAGGAAATCGACCCTGAATATTCATTGGAAGGACTGGTGCTGAAGCTGAAGCTCCAGTATTTTGGTCACCTGATGGGAACAGCAGACCCATTGGAAAAGTCTCTGATACTGGGAAAGATTGAGGGCAGAAGGAGAAGAGGGTATCAGAGGATGAGATGACTGGATGGCATCACTGATTCAGTGGACATGAACTTGGGAAAATTCATCTGGGAGATGATGAGGGACAAGGAGGCCTGGCATACTGCAATCCATGGGGTCACAAAGAGTTGGACACGACTGGGTGACTGAAAACAATTGTAAATCTAGACCCAAGAGAACCAGAAATTCATCAATATATTAATACCTGCTTCCAGAGACTTTTAGAATCAAGAATTTGAATATTCAGAATCTCTATAGAATTCGTTTTGTTGGCAAAAGTACCTAAATTTCATTATCAACAGTGGTGGAAGAAAAGAAGTCAGCTTATCAAACCAAGTTCATAGCATTCTTCTGGATATTATATCTCATAGCTAAATTCATGCCTTTTTCTTCAGTTCATCAGTGATTTAGGAAGCTATTCAATATCCTTTTGTTTAATTGGCTACCACAAATGATATATGTTTATTAAAGTTAATTACTATGAATCTATTTAATTTGGTAGCAGGTATGAATAGAAAATAACTCACCCTCATGGTACTTTTGGAGATGTGAATTTATCTTCTGGCTTACTTTGAAATTCTGTTGGTTATAGACAGAATAAATGGATTAAGCTAAAGGTAAGTTAATAAGTGTATTAAGATGTGTGATTCATGGCAACCCATGCATGCCATGCAACTGAAAAGTAAATAATTTACCACCTATGGATAACCAGAATAAAGTCCAAGTGAAACCATTTACATAGAAAAATATAAAAGACATGAGGAATCCAAGGAATGTGTGTGTTGAACTTTTCTTTATCTCTGCTGGATCTTCAAGAAAGAGAATGAAAACTCGGTGTCACAATTTTTCTGCTCAAGTAAGAGACAGTATATATAGCATGCCTGTTACTACATTTAAAGAATTTCTCATCAGTTACAGCTCCTGGGATAAATTAAAACAAGACCTTGAGGACTTATGAATTACAATGCTTGATAAACTCTGAGCTTCAATATAAAGGTTAAATATAAAGCCTATTTTGTTTTAAGTTCTGGCTCTGCTGTTTTCTCACTTTTTATCTTTGGGCGATAAAACACACTGTGCTCCAGTTTTCTCATTTGAAGAATATTTACTTCTTTAAAATGTTGTGAAGGGTAAATAATACAGATGACATGCTCAAAATAGTGTCTGAAGCAGTACTTACTCAATGAAGTTTAGGCATTGTTATTTATAGGAATCATTATATCATGTTAAACTCAGGTTATTAATAAAGTATATAAAAGAGTATGAACATTAAAACAGAGATGGCTACATGGTGGGGGGCGGCGGGGTGGTGGTGGTGTGTAATTAGACTGCTGGAGTACTCCAAAACCATGCTAACCTCACCTCCTTGTCAGCAGAAGCAGACTTATCTCCCCAGGATCCCATGAGACTATTCTTGCATTGCTTGAACACTCTTCACACAACCCCTGGAGCAATCAAACCTCCTCATGCACGCCTCTAGTAACTCTACTTTTATAATTTTATCCAAATCTGTAATGAGACTGAGAATCTAGCACTCCACAGGGGCCAATTATAAAGTTAACCTAGAAGAAAAAAATAAAAGGATTGCAAAGCTTTGTTAATCTATATTGGAAGAAATTTATGAATGACATTTGTACATATGGATTCTGAGAGTGTATGATCAATGAGAAAGAAGCATAATTTTAGTAAAGCTGATTTTTTTTTAAAGCTGATTTTTTAAAAGAGTACATTAAGAACTTCATATTCCAACTGGAAATAAAAAAGCAACTGTTTCTAGATTTTGTTAACTATACTTTTAACTCAGAGTTATCTCTCACTAAATGAGGATGAGATGCTGGAAATTCCTTGGTCTTATGTAGTGAAAGAAATAAAAAACATATTTATCGATATATTTAAATGTGCAGTGACCTCCTACTGAAATTCATCAAAGCATCAAGAACTGTCAGTTTACGAGAGTGATAATACTGTTGAAATGTACTGTGGTGGTATTTCTGTGAAAATCAGAGATGTTGCTAGTAGATTCTACTTTTAAAAATAAGTTCCCTAATATTTTTGTGTTGGTGTAACAACTATAGATAATGGAGGCCAAATAACTTCATGTAAATGCAAAAATTATTCTGTGATCATGGAGTTTTTGGTACTGAGAGGCAAGACATTAAAGTCCATTTGGTTTGTAAAAAGGATAAAGAGCTATACAAAATAAACAATATAAATCTAGATCTGGCAGCTAGAGGTTTATTCTTAATCAGTGTAATAGAAACTTAAATTATCTTAACAGTTTCTCAAAAATCTGTCATTTTACAATCCCAGGTTCTCTTTAATGAAGTTGAATCTAAGTAACAAAGAGAAAACATTTTATGATAGCGTAGGAGGTCTACATTATGGATCTTCATTTTTGCCTTTCCCAAAGTGACTTGTCAATTGTACACCATTGTAATTGTTAAGGATTTCGGGATTATTGGATTTACCTTTATTGTGGTTTAGTCACTAAGTCATATTCAACTCTTGTGACTTCATGGATTGCATAGCCTACCAGGTTCCTCTTTCCATGAGATTTTTCCAGGCAAGAGTACTGGAGTGGGTTGCCATTTTCTTCTCCAGGGGATCTTCCTGACCCAGGGATCAAACCTGGGTCTCTTGCATTGCAGATGGATTCTTTTCTGACTGAGCCACTAGGAAAGCCCTTTGGACATATGTCTATGTGAATGCAAATTCCCTGGGACACAGAACAAGATTGTGTTCCACAGATCAAGATTGAGGGTTAGCATGGTCTAGTGATAGAGTTTTACTCATGGTTTATACATAGTTGGTCCATAATGCTGCAAACATGTTCTTTGATTAAATTTTCAATGACTGAATATAGAATTTTAATAAATTCACTTGATAGGTGGTAAATTGTCCATATTAGTTCACTGATTTCTGGAGTAAAGTCTACTATAGTATATAAAGTATACTTGTATAGTATATATAAACTTATGCTGTATATGCTAATTGATCCCTCAAATATCTTCATTTAGTTTACTTTTGAACTATACAGTATGTGAATAGGGCTTGGGAAGTGACCTTGAATTGTAATACATTAATAGAGTAGTAATCCTAATTGGAGTTTCCATCTGGATGTGTTCTCTATTATAATAAATTAACATAGTCAGTGTTATTTACTACTCTGGAAGTTACCTTGTTACCTAGTTTATTCCTACTAAAATAAGTTAAAATTTCTTTGGTGGATTTATATTCCTAAAGATCTATAAATTGGGGGACATTTTTCTTAGAAAAATCAAGCATACATGTATATATTAATTTAAAGTTGATAAGACATCTCTCAGGGATAGGTAGGGAACTATACAATTGAGGGGTCCTAAAATTAAAGCTTTATTGGCTTCTTGAAAAATCTGTCTTTGAGCACAGCATCACTGTTTTGTTTCAGGACTCCATGAACTCTTCTGCTCTGTTACACAGTGTAGTCTGAAGGACTAACCTCAAAATTCCTAACCTCAAAATTCTGTAAAAATATAATGGTTGTCCAGTGAAAGACAATCTGATGACATTTCCTGGATACATCCTTGGTATTTTGAAGACAGACATGTATTCCCAGGTTAGAAGGTAACTCCCATGGAAATATTTGGGCTTGCCATCTTAGCCAGATTCTGGAATTGTGTAGCATCGGACATTTAAAAATAACCCCTCTAAAGAATATTTACAACACAGTTATGAATGCAGAGTCACTATGCGTGGTAGGTATAAGTAAAGATCACAACAGACCTTTTTATTCTTCTATTCTCTCTCTCTCCCAGTGTATATGGGCCTTAATTTTGCCACATGCTAATTACAGAAACCTGAGAAAAGTAGAGTTTCAGCTGTGTCACCAAGCAGCAGCGTTAAGGACAAAACAAACAAACAAACAGAAAACCGCTGACTAATAAACCGTGTGTGGTGGTTGTTCACTCAGCTGTGTCCGATTCCTGCAATCCCATTGACAACAACACATCAGGCTTCCCTGTCTTTCACCATTTCCTGGAGCATGCTCAAACATGTCCTTTGAATTGGTGATGCCATCCAACCATCTCATCCTCTGTTATCACCTTCTCCTCCTGCCCTCAATCTTTCCCAGCATCAGGGTCTTTTCAGATGAGTTGGCTCTTTGCATCAGGTGGCCAAAGTATTGGAGTTTCAGCTTCAGCATCAGTCCTTCCAATGAATATTCAGGACTGATTTCCTTTAGGATAGACTAGTTGGATCTCCTTGCAGGCCAAGGGATTCTCAGAGTCTTCTCCAACACCACAGTTCAAAAGCATCAGTTCTTTAGTGCTCAACCTTCTTCATACATGACCACTGGAAAAATCATAGCTTTGACTATACGGACTTTTGTTGGCAAAGTGATGTCTCTGCTTTTTAATATGGTCTCTCAGTTTGTCATAGCTTTTCTTCCAAGGAGCAAGCGTCCTTTATTCATGGTGGCAGTCACCATCTTCAGTAATATTGAAACCCAAGAAAATAAAGTCTGTCACTGTTTCTGTTGCTTTCCCATCTATTTGCCATGAAGTGATGGAACTGGATGCCATGGTCTTAGTTTTTGTGGGTTGAGTTTTAAGCCAGCTTTTTCACTCTTCTCTTTCACATTCATCAAGAGGCTGTTTAGTTCCTTTTCACTTTCTTCCATAGGGTTGGTTTCATCTGCATATTTGAGGTTATTAACATTTCTCCTGGCAATCTTGATTCCAATTTGTGCTTCATCCAGCCCGGCATTTTGCTGATGTACTCCGCATATAAGTTAAATAACCAGGCCTTGACTTACTCCTTTCCAAATTTGGAATCAGTCCATTGTTCCATGTCCGGTTTTAACTGTTGCTTCTTGACCTTCATACAGATTTCTCAGGAGGCAGGCAAGGTGGTCTGGTATTCCCGTCTCTTAAAGAATTTTCCACAGTTTGTTGTGGTCCACACAGTCCAAGGCTTTGGTGTAGTCAATGAAAAAGAAGTATATATTTTTTCTGGAATTCTCTTGCTTTTTCTATGATCCAGTGGATGTTGGCAACTTGATCTCTGGTTCCTCTGCCTTTTCTAAATCCTTTTTGAACATCTGGAAGTTCTTGGTTCACATACCATTACCTGGCTTAGAGAATTTTGAGCATCCTAACATGCTAGCGTGTGAGATGAGTGCAATTGTCTGGTAGTTTGCACATTCTTTGTCATTGCCTTTCTTTGAGTTTGGAATGAAAACTGACATGTTCCAGTTTTGTGGCCACTGCTGAGGTTTTTCAGTTTGTTGACATATTGAGTGCAGCACTTTCACAGCATCATCTTTAGGACTTGAAATAGCTCGGCTGGAATTTCACTGTCTCCACTAACTGTTCGTAGTGATGCTTCCTAAGGCCCACTTGACTCTACATTCCAGGATGTCTGGCTCTAGGTGAGCCATCACACCATTGTGGTTATCTGGGTCATTAAGATCTTATGTGTATAGTTCTTCTGTGTGTTCTCGCCACCTTTTCTTAATATCTTTTGCTTCTTTTGCTTCTTTCTGTCCTTTATTGTTCCTATCTTTTCATGAATGTTCCCTTGGTACTCTGATTTTCTTGAAGAGATCTCTAGTCTTTCCCATTCTTTTTTTTTCCCATCTATTTCTTTGCACTGGTCACTGAGGAAGGTTTTCTTGTCTGTTCTTGCTATTCTTTTAATTTCATGGCTGCACTCACAATCCACAGTGATTTTGGAGCCTGAGAAAATAAATCTGTCACTATTTCTATTTTTCCCCATTTGTTTTCCATGAAGTGATGGGACCGAATGCCATGTCTAGACTAGGTGACTATTAAAAAACAAACTAATAAAAATCTGGGCAAAGCCATGGCTTTGTGTTTTTCTCAGCTTGGTGATTGGATCTCTTCCTCTTTTGTAAATTGGAAACTAAACTTGGAAAACAATTAGAAGAGAGATTGATTCCTATGTGGAACTCAGAATTTCTAAGTGAGTGTGAACACCCACACCTCTCCATGGTTATTCTCCACATTGAGTTCCAGTTGTTAAGGCTAATAAATAGCTCCTCGGAATTTGCAAGTACTCCCATATAGTCTTTGCTCTTGATGCTGGCATGCTGAGCTTCCTATTGTGGGCTTTTCTATAAATCTAGGAGATCTAGTGCTGGATGTGGCCTGTTTCAATCTCATGAATCTGAAATCTCCAGTTGAACCTAAAATTGTCAAGATTGGTTGTCACAGGTGACACTTCAGAAATTTGAGGGTAACATATACCACATCTGGAAATAATAATGTGTTAAACAGGTGGCAGGACTGCCATGTTTGAGCAGAGGACAGAAGGCTCTTAGTTGAATAAAGTCTATGAGTAAGAGTGTGAGTGTGAAAGTTGTTCAATCATGTCCAACTCTTTGCAACCCCATGGACTATACAGTCCATGTAATCCTCCAGGCCAGAATACTGGAGTGGGTAGCCTTTCCCTTCTCCACAGATCTTCTCAACCCAAGGATCAAACCCAGGTCTGCTGCATTGCAGGCAGATTCTTTGCCAGCTGAGCCACCAGGGAAGCCCAAGAATACTGGAGTGGGTAGACCCTCCCTTCTCCACCGGCTCTTCCCAACCCAGGAATTGAACCGGGGTCTCCTGTATTGCAGGCGGATTCTTTATCAACGGAGCAACCAGGGAAGTCTGAATAGAGACTATAGTACATCTATAACCTGCTACTTGATTTATATCTACCTGCAAAAGGATCTATAACCTGATCCTTTTGTTTCAGCTAGTAGGTTTTCACATTACTCTAACTCTTGTATTTCTTCAAATATTCCAAATTTGACCTAGAATATGTTTAGGAGGGAATTTAGTCTATTGTATAATTTCCTTTAGAGGGGGCCTTTTTTAATTTTTGATTTTTCTCTAATTTTGTTATATTGTGATAAAGCAGTATCATCTGTACTTAAAACTTTTTTTTCCTACAACTTTTTTTTATTCATTTTAGTTTAGAGCCCAATATATGATCAATTTTTATGAATATTCCATTGCTACTAAAAAGTTGTATTGTCTTTTTAATTTCTGTTGTTGATGTCTGCATGTTTATTCTGTGACTTAGTTTCTCTATATTCTTACTTCAGTTCAGTTCATTTCAGCCGCTCAGTCGTGTCCGACTGTTTGCGACCCCGTGAGTTGCAGCACGCCAAGCCTCCCTGTCCATCACCAACTCCTGGAGTTTACTCAAACTCATGTCCATTGAGTCAGTGATGCCATCCAACCATCTCATCCTCTGTCATCCCCTTCTCCTCCTGCCCTCAATCCCTCCCAGCATCAGGGTCTTTTCCAATGAGTCAAATCTTCCCATGAGGTGGCCAAAGTATTGGAACTTCAGCTTCAGCATCAGTCCTTCCAATGAATACCCAGGACTGATCTCCTTTAGGATGAACTGTCTGGATCTCCTTGCTGTCCAAGGGACTCTCAAGAGTCTTCTCCAACACGACAGTTCAAAAGCATCGATTCTTCAGCGCTCAGCTTTCTTCACAGTCCAACTCTCCCATCCATACATGACTACGAGAAAAACCATAGCCTTGACTAGACGAACCTTTGTTGGCAAAGTAATGTCTCTGCTTTTTAATATGCTATCTAGGTTGGTCATAACTTTCCTTCCAAGGAGTAAGCGTCTTTTAATTCCATGGCTGCAATCACCATCTGCAGTGATTTTGGAGCCCCAAAACATAAAGTCTGACACTGCTTCCACTGTTTCCCCATCTATTTCCCATGAAGTGATGGAACCAGATGCCATGATCTTAGTTTTCTGAATGTTGAGCTTTAAGCCAACTTTCTCACTCTCCTCTTTCACTTTCATCAAGAGGCTTTTTAGTTCCTCTTCACTCTCTGCCATAAGGGTGGTGTCATCTGCATATCTGAGGTTATTGATATTTCTCCCCGCAATCTTGTTTCCAGCTTGTGCTTCTTCCAGCCCAGCATTTCTCATGATGTACTCTGCATATAAGTTAAATAAGCAGGGTGACAATATACAACCTTGACGTACTCCTTTTCCTATTTGGAACCAGTCTGTTGCTTGATGTCCAGTTCTAACTGTTGCTTCCTCACCTGCATATAGGTTTCTCAAGAAGTGGGTCAGGTGGTCTGGCATTCCCATCTCTTTCAGGATTTTCCACAGTTTATTGTGATCCATTCAGTCAAAGGCTTTGGCATAGTCAATAAAGCAGAAATAGATGTTTTTCTGGAACTCTCTTGCTTTTTCAATGATCCAGTGGATGTTGGCAATTTAATATATGGTTCCTCTCCCTTTTCTAAAACCAGCTTGAACATCTGGAAATTCATGGTTCACGTATTGCTGAAATACCTTTAAATTTTTATTTCATTGGTCATTGACTGAGAGAAAATTTAAGTTTTCTACTATTAAAGTATTTGTCCACTCTAGCTCCTGTATTGTTGAATTATAATAATTATGTTGTTATTAAATGGCAAACATATTAATTATATCTTTTTTATAATTATATCTTTTTTATATTTATATTTATAAATATTTATAAATATATTTTTTATATTTATAATTATATCTTTTTTATAATTATATTTATATCTTTCTCCTAAGCATCATAAAATTATGAGTGCCTTTCTGATTCTGAAACTCTCAGCATATGACCCAACAGTCTGTGTTTTAATACTCTTCTGGTGATTCCAAATGTAAAAGAAAGTTTGGAAATCACAACCTTGAGGCATTGCCCTTGTTAGCATCCTTAAAATTGGGCCCTCCCTTATCCAAATCTGATATTAGAATTAGTGGCAAACACCTGGTGTACAGCAAAAGTAGATTGTCTTCAATCTGTAGAGGGTTCCCAAAGTGCACATACCATCTACTGCTTATAATCCAGTGGTTCAAATTCATAGGGTCATATCTAATTAACTAAAGAGAGACTTACTGGTATGGACTGAATGTTTTAGTCGCTCCCAGATTTGTATGTGAAATCCTAACTCTCCATGTATTGGTGTTTGGAGATAGGGCTTTGGGGAGGTAATTAGAGCTAAATGAGGTCATAAGGATAGGGCCTTGACCCCATGGATTAATGTCCTTATAAGGACACTAGAGAGTTTACTCTTTTTCCACTTGTACAAAGAGGAGCTCACGTGAAGACATAGTGAGAATGTGGCCATCTGGCAGCCAGAAAGAGATTTCTCACCAGGAACTGATTTAGTCTCTGTCTTGATCTTCGACTTCCCAGCCTCCAGAATTGTGAGAGAATTTTCTGTTGTTTAATTCAACCAGCCTGTGATATTTTGGTATGGCAAACCGAGTTTTCCAATACACTTACAAATGTAGAATCTATTTAGTAGAACATGTGGCTAGACAGAGCCACTGTGGTGACTACATAGCTTGGTCAACATTCATATAATCTGTGGTATGAATTAACACTATTCAAGTCTTACAGCACAATTGTTCTGTGGTAGGAATAAGATGATAACTGATTTGAAGAAATAAGTAATATCCACAACAGTTAATTACTATACATTTTAGTGTCTATTTTCTTTTAAATATGCAAACATGTTCACATATATGTGTACACACACATATATACACATACACACTCACACACATCCACATAGTGTTCTTGACTTTAAAGTTTAAAGAATATCTTTCAAACTAAAGAGTAATGGTAAGGAAATCAACATGGACAGTTCACTGACATCATTTCCCATCAATCAACAGCTTGTTTACTTTGTTTCAGTCACATCAGCCCCTTGTGGCTTCTCAAGGAGCTCAGGGATACACCTACCTTAGCTTTTTTTCCTTGGTTTCATTGCCAGTATGCCAGTCTTACAATTGCTATCTTGGAAAATTCACTCACTTCCTTGGTATCCCTGCTCGTCTTACCTAACAATACTTCATCACACTGCCAGCCACCCTTATCCTGATATATTGACCTTGTTTTTCATATTACTTCTTACTTTCTTACATAGTATATCATTTATGTATTTATTACCTGTTCCAGCTTCCTCCATCTTACCGAGTCCATCACAATAAGGGTATTTGTCAGTTTTATTTCCTGATGTATCTTAAGTTGCTCAAACAGTGCCTGTCATAGGATCTCAGTAATTGTATGATTAATAAATGTTCATTGAGTGAAACAAAATCACTGTTTTCTGAGCACATTCTGTATTACTTTTAAAATCTCTATTACTTTATACTTTTTCCTTGAGCTCTTATATTCCTGTTGTTATATGCTTGTGATTCATAGGGGTGATGACTTTATTAAGCATATTATTTTAATTCTCTGTTTTCATCAAGGTGTAACATTATATTCTTAGTAACTATTTTTTTGTCTATTTTATTAAAAGTTGTCTTTCCTGGTAATATCTTTGTACTGCCTGTCTGAATACTCATTGTTGAAGGAGGTGAACATGCCTTAGATTATATATTTGTAGAAGTTCTATGTAGGAAAATGGTTAGTATCACTAATATGAAGATTGCTTGTTATTTACTTATTAATTTTTGCCTCAGAACTTTGAGGGTAAATTTGTTTATCCTCCCTTCTCACCAGTCAGAGAGGACAGTAACTCCTTTACCCCTCTGACATAAAAACAGGCACCAGCCTGAGTACATGGCCTGTGTGATTCCTTAGCCGCCTGTTTGTAAGAAGCGGACTGGTTCCAGAGATGCTCCTGATGATACATGCCATTGACTTTCTATGATAAACAAAAGGGATTCACTGTATATTTGGCCATCACCTTTAAAAAACCTATTTTTCGGGTGATTTCTGATACTGATTGCCATAATTCTTTCTGTTTCCTAAATAATCATTACTATTTGAAGCTTATTGCATTTGGCCCCTTTTCTGCTCACTTTTTAAATATGTTTTTCAGAGGTATTTAACTATGTCTGAGTTTTCTAAAGATGAAAGTTACATTTCTGTTTCTCAGCTTTCTTACTGCTTTTACGTGATTTCCGAGGAAAAAAGAGGAAGAACAACTTTCTTCAAATCATTGTATGTCTAGCTTCCAGAATTGAAAAATATAATTCATTGAATCCTAACTTTTATTATTCTTTTTTTATAATCACCTGTATTTAATTTTTATATTTAAATACTGCTTTAGTAGCATCCTATGATACTGATATATAGCAACAAATTTTAAATCAGTTCTAAATAGTGTATTTGTTTTTTGTTTGCTACAAAAAGAAAGCACAAACATGATGGTTTAAAACAAAACAGATTTATTATCTTTCAGTTTTTGATGTCAGAAATCCCATGCCTTTCTCACTAGGTTAAGATCAAGTGTCTGTATAATTGTCTTCCCTTTTGGAGGCTGTAAGGGAAAATTCTTTTCCTTGCTTTTTCCAGTTTCCAGAAGCTACCTATATTTCTTGACTTTGGGCCTTCTTCCTCTATTTTAAATCCTACAAAATAGCGTCCCTGTTCTCATGGTCACATCTCTTTCACTTCCTCTGACTCCTTTTCTGCTACCCTCTTCCATTTCTAAGAACCTTTATAATTATATTCAGTTCAGTTTAGTTCAGTGTGTCAGTCGTGTCCGACTCTTTGCGACCCCATGAACTGTAGCCCACCAGGCTCCTCTGTCCATGGAATTTTCCAGGCAAGAGTACTGGAGTGGGTTGCCATTTCCTTCTCCAGGGGATCTTCCCAAACCAGGGATTGAACCTGGGTTTTCCACGTTGTAGAAAGACACTTTACCATCCAAGCAACCAGGGAAGTCCTATAATTACATTAGGACTATCTACATAATCCGGGATAATCTCCTTATTTTAAGGTCAGCCTTTTAGCAAACTAAATTTTATCTTCAACCTCAATTCCACTTCATCATGTAATTTAAAATAGTCACAAGTTCTGAACTTTAGGAGCTAAGACATTGTGGGCAGGAGAGGCAGCATTATTCTGCTTAAAACCTTAATTTCTTGTTTTAGTTGGACTTACATATCATGCATGTCTTTAGTCATGTACTTACAAGTTATAAGTATATAGTGTTATGTTACCCTGATGGCTCAGCTGGTAAAGAATCCGCCTGCAATGTGGGAGACCTGGGTTCTATGCCAGGGTTGGAAAGATCCCCTGGAGAAGGAAAGAGCTACCCACTCCAGTATCTGCCTGGAGAATTCCGTGGACTGTATCGCCCATGGGGTCGCAAAGAGCTGGACTCAACGACTTTCACTTTCACTTCAAATAGAAAGTTTAAAAACTCAAAATGAATGCAAAAAATTCATAATGAGCAATTGTAGAGGAAAAGCTATAAAAATTTGGATAAGGACACAGTGTTTGTTTTATTTCTTCAAATTATTGTACATTGGGAATGGTCTTTCTTATAATCCCATCCTTCTGGATTCATGAGTGTTGACAATGACTAGGAATGAATTGGGCAGTATGGAGCTTTGTATATCAAATATTTTTTGATTGGTCAGCATTAATTCACTTTTCCCTCTTGGTCACAATGTACGAGGACATTCTGCTAAAAGTATGTGTATATATCAGGACACCTTTTTTCCTTTTGCCTCAGGCTCTAACATAGTGTGGCATGATCTTATCCTGCTTTTCTACCTCCAGGCCTGAGTGGAGGTCACGCTTTGCAATGTCTGTTTCCTTTTTAACTGTCTTTCACAAATGAGAAAAACCTCCTCATACCGCTTTTATCCCACCTTCCATGCCTTGATTTCAAAAAATGAGACCAGATCTTATTTCTTACCCTCACTAAATCTTTGATGCTTCTACTTACTTCTGGAATGAAAGCAAAGCTGAAATGACTTTAGCACTGATCACTGTGGTATGTTCTGATATCTGGAAATACCTTGATTTGGAGCCATCTCTGTTATTTAATTTTCTATATTTTTTTGGTAAACTTTATGAACCATTTCTATGTTTGAAAGAGAGGAAGCACATGAAGAGTGAGACCTTATTAAGTTTCTTTGATCAGTAGTCCATTTTTTTAGCACATGCAATCTAGAGAGATGATAGTTTTTGTAATGAAAATGGCATTGATGATATATCATGTCACATCTTTTATTTCTCATACATGCTTTTACTTAAGGCTTCAGCTTACTAAAATCTAATTAGAAATTGCAAAGAAATAATACTAAAGCAAATGTAACTAGGGCAGTTTGCTTCATCTCTGACCTTCTACTATGAAGAATTTAATACTTTTACAAGGTTATTTTTTCCTTTGTGTTAGTGAATCTAAGTATACAAACATATAAACAAAAATGTTACTTATTAGGTGTATATTTCTTTCTAATTTTCCCTTGTAGTATGATTCCTTCTGTAAAGGAACACTGGCATAGCTTTTCTATTATAAGAAACTGTTTATACCACTGGTTCTTTACTCAGTTTGTTATAAAAGATTGAAAAATATCCTATTCCATTTCACATATTTTCCTGAAATTGTGAAAGTTTGAAATGCCAGTGGTTCTTGTCATCATTGCGGTTCAGTCACTAAGTCGTATATGACTCTTTGTGACCCCATGGACTGCAGCATTCAAGGCTTCCCTGTCCTTCACTATCTCCCTGAATTTGCTCAGACTAATGACCATTGAGTCAGTGATGCCATCCAACCATCTCATGCTCTGTCGCACCCTTCTCTTCTTGCCGTCAATCTTTCCCAGCATCAGGGAATTTTCCAGTGAGTTGGCTCTTTGCATCAGGTGACCAAAGTATTGGAGCTTCAGCTTCAGCTTCAGTCCTTCCAGTGAATATTCAGGTTTGATTTTCTTTAATACTGACTGATTTGATCTCCTTGCTGTCCAAAGGACTCTCAAGAGTCTTCAGCACCACAGTTTGGAGTCATCCATTCTGGGCTGCGTAGCCTTCTTTATAGTCCAACTTGCATATCCATACAGGACTACTAGAAAAATCGTAGCTTTGACTATGTGAAACTTTGTTGGCAAAGTGATGTGTCTGCTTTTTAATACACTGTCTAGATTGTCATAGCTTTTCTTCCAAGGAGCATGCATCTTTTAATTATGTGGCTGCAGTCATCATCTGCAGTGATTTTGGAGCCCAAGAAAATGAAATCTGACACTGTTTCCACTTTACCCCATCCATTTGCCATGAAGTAATGTGACCAGATGCCATGATCTTAGTTTTCTGGATTCTGAGTTTTAAGCCAGCTTTTTCATTCTCCTCTTTCACCTTCATTAAGAGACTCTTTAGTTCCTCTTCACTTTCTGTCATTAAAGTGTCATCATCTACATATCTAAGGTTGTTATTATTTTTCCTGGCATCTTGATTCCAGCTTGTGAGAGGTCCAGCCCAGCATTTCATATGATGTACTCTACATATAAGTTAAATAAACAGAGTGATAATATGTAGCCTTGACATATCCCTTTCCCAGTTTTGAAGAAGTCAGTTGTTCCATGTCTAGAACATGTTTGCTTCTTGTCCTGCGAACAGGTTTCTCAAGAGGTAGGTTAGGTGGCCTGGTATTCCCATCTCTTTAAGAATTTTCCACAGTTATTTGTGATTCACACAGTCAAAGGGTTTAGCGTAGTCAATGAAGCAGATTTTTTTTTTAATTCCCTTGCTTTTTTCTATGATCCAGCGGACGCTTACGATTTGATCTCTGTTTCCTCTTGCCTTTCTAAATTCATCTTGTACATCTGGAATCTCAGTTCACATACTGCTAAAGTGTAACTTGAAGGATTTTGATCATAATCTTGTTAGCATGTGAAATGAGTGCAGTTGTACCATAATTTCAACATTATTTGACATTGCCCTTCTTTGGGATTGGAATGAAAACTTATATATGTCTTAAATTAATATTTAATAGCTCGTTAAATTCAAAATAGTTTGGAACACATATCATGCATATCTTTGAAACTTTTATTGTGAGATTATGGAAAATGTTTTCTTTCATCATTTTTAAGTTTAGAAAAAATGGTAGTCTGAAGAAGCAAGGTGATTTCTAAGTGATGTATATTCTGAAAATATGATTTTGGCCATTTTGGTAAATGTAACTTGTTGGTGTTTAATTTTTTTGTTTGTTTGTTTTAAGACAATAAAGATTTTCTAAATTTATAGTGAGTAAGAATTATCCTTTCCCACAAATAAAACTGAAGAAAAGTTATTTAAAATGTAAATAAGAACAGAACAAAATATGACTGGCAATGTTAATGATTCATTATATCATGGGATTCTTAAAATCATCTCACCATAAATTGTGATACTGTATCTCTTTTAGGTTAAGCTATAAATCAAGTACAGTCAGCATTCCAAAGAATGTACTTTTTCATCAGATAGTACATATTCTGCAGGATGTGGTTAGAAGTGGTTATGTTTTCTTTTACCATGATCAGCACTTTCTTAATCAGCATGGTGAATTTCAGAAATGGGTTTTAATGGTGCACGTAGCGAACTGTTAATGAGCATGTTGGATGTTAGAAATTGATATCCTTTGGCCAGTCTCTAAACGGTCCTGTGCTATCCTTGAACCTGGTGATTGTAGAGAACTGATTCTTGTTAGAAGAGTAGTGAAAAGTCTGCCTTTGGAATTTTGGTGTGTTTCCTTCGAGTGAACATTTACCTAAGTAATTCTCTAAATGCCTGGAAGGACAGGAAGCTGAGACTCCGCTTGAGGTTAGTGAAGCGGTTGCAGGAAATATCCTAGTAATTGCCTACTAGTAAATGTTCAATTTATTAAATGTTTGATAATTGACAGAAGAGTCTGAGACTCACTTTCACTATAAATAGTAAATATTTTTAGAGGTAAATAGTTAATTCTAAACATACCCCCCCCAAATTTTTTAAGGACCTTTAGAATTAGACTTTTATAATATTAGCAAGAAACAAAAGGTAAAGTACAAAACAAAATTGGCTTAGATCAGTCCATGTGTGCGTATGGACTTCAGTCGTATCCGACTTTGTATGACCCTGTGGACTGTAACCTGCCAGGCTTCTTTGTCCATGGGATTCTTCAGGCAAGAATACTGGAGTGGATTGCCTTGCCCTCTTCCATGGAATCTTCCCAACCCAGGGGGTCGAACCCAAGTCTCTTAAATCTCCTGCATTGGCAGGCAAGCTCTTTACCACTAGCAGCACCTGGGAAGCCCCAAATCATTCCACTTGATGATAAGTTTTACTTATTTCACAAATATATATTAATTATTCATCATTAGTACAAAAGACTGAGAAAAGTCTGAGATAGATAAATCTGAAAATTTTGAAAGATGACATAAACTTTATCAAATGTTGATTATGATAACAGATGTATTCCATTTACTTTTGGGCAAATATATCAATGAGTATTATTTTAGTACCTGTTTAATATGAAGTAAAAGAAAACATTAATTATTAATGATTATGCAGATATATAAAACTTTTGTAAGTTTTATATAGTCATACGTTTTATATAGTAATATTGACCTGTAATGTTAATTTTGATTTTCATGGTAAATATTATATGTTTTTAATTATACTTTTAATATTTGTTTACAAACAATTGATAACAAAAAAAACTGGTCTTTCAGAAAAATTGAGAAAGCTTTTGATATGTTGAAAATGAAATTTGGAAATTTAAAATCTTTATTCATGTATAGACCCTGCTTTAGTATCATTTGACTATATGTGGTTGTGTATTCTTGCAGTTTGATTTGATCTACTATTCCCTTCTTCAACCTCATTATTCAAGAGCTTATCAACTTGACATACAATTATTACCCTAATCCAACTGGTAAGTGCAAAATCTTTGCACAGTGCTTTGCATTTAATGAGCACTTAGATATATTGTGTGAGTCGTATTAAAAACCAAATGTTGATCCTATTGTAAAATTTCAAGATTTTCTACAAAAATTTAAAAACAGCCTTAGTACATTTTCCTATTTGTTCCTTCTACTGTTTTTCATGTCATTAAGAATTTTTTTTTGAGGTGGAGGATGATTGTTTTACAATATTGTATTGGCTTTTGCCATACAACAATGTGAATCAGCCATAAATATACTGTGTCTCCTCCGTCTTGAACCTCCCTCACCCCCCGCGCCTCCCACCCCTCTAGGTTGTTGCAGAGCACCAGTTTCCACTCTCTTTGTTATAAGGCAGCTTCCTGTTAGCTATCTATTTTACATATGGTAATATGTATGTTTCAATGCTACTCTCTGAATTTGTCCCACTCTCTCCTTCCTCCACTGTGTCCAGAGTCTGTTCTCTTTGTCTGTGTCAGGACATGGAAGCAACATGAATGTCCAATAACAGATGAATGGAAAAGTTTTGGTACATATATACGATGGAATATAAGTCATAAAGAGGAACTCATTTGAGTTAGTTCTGGTGAGGTAGATGAACCTAGAGGCAGTTATACAGAGTGAAGTAAGTCAGAAAAAAATTGCATTTACTAATGCATATATATGGTATCTAGAAAAATGGTACCGACAAACCTGTTAGCAGGACAGGAATAAAGAAAAAAAATAATTTATTCAAGGCTTGTTCTACCAGTTCCTTTATGAACATAATTTCAACAGAATCTCCTTAAGAGATCACTCTGTTTTCTCATTCAGTCATTAGCTAAATGCAAGTATTTTCTGGAAGTGTACAGAGTAAAAGAAGGAGAAGCAAGAATGGCCACAAAGCTGGAATTAGTCCTAGCCTTCTTAAATTCTGTTTGTTGAATATGTGAAGTTGATACAACCTATTTAAGATATTCCTTATCTGGAAAATGGCTATGGTTGTAAGTTTTAAATGACAATGCATATGAAAGATAGTGTTTGGCATTAAAATAGAGCCCTCAGTATCCATTTTCTGTTTCTTATAGACATTTTACTGTTGCATTAAAATCTCTTCCTCTATATGTATTTATGTATATTCATCCCTGAGTGAAAGACACCAGGAGGGTGTACTATGAATGTACTGAGTATGATAATGGTCAAAGTAGTATTTTTACTGAAGTATAATTTACATAACTCCAACTCACATTTTGGTGTACAGTGATGAGTTTTGACAAAATCACATATAACTATCACCACAATGAAGATATTGAACTGCTGCATCATTCCCAGAAATTCTCCATGTCCCTTTGTAATCAATACCTCCCTATCCAGTTGCAGTCCCTAAAAACACTCTTCTGTTTTCTATTCCTATAGTTTTGACATGGTCAAGAGTTCACAGAATTTAAAAAAAGTATAGTACATAGCCTTTTGACTCTGTTTCTTTCATTTAGCAAAATAAATTTGAGATTCTGTATTGTGCATAGCACTGGTTATTACTTGTTATTGCTGAGGAGTATTTTCCTCTATGGGAAGAAATAAATTTTGTCTATTCATCATTTGGAGGACTTTAAGTAGTTTCCATACATTAATGATCATGAATAAACCTGTTGTACATATGCAATTGGATGAACATAAGTTTTAATCATTATGAAAATAATTTCTGTCAGTAAGTTTGAGAGAAAGCAGGGAAAATGCATGTTTCATTCTGCCTTGTTGTTTGAATTCTGAGAATTTTTCAGTTGGTTAATCACATGTTAAGGAAGATAATAAGCTTAAAATCAAGGCATCACAACTGATGCATTCATTTCTTTTGATTCAAATATTTAAAGAATAAGGAGGTTATAAATAGTGGAATATTTGACAAAGTGTGAACTAAATGGAATTAAAAAAGAACTGAATTACCTTACTCCACATGTTTATGGAATAATTCATAACTACTGATTTTATTAGGAGACAGATGTTGATGAAAATATCCCCAAACCATCATTCATGAAGATCATTACTTGCGATTTTTCACAAGAAATTTCAGCCTTTGATACATAAAATGTTTATATATAATGGACTGAACTGACATCACTGCAATGTGCATCAGCATTTAGAGTCACAGTTGGACATAAATGTCAACATCTATCAAATAATGATAATTAGATATCTATATAATTATCATTTTGCTTGTGTTTCCTTCTATTAATAGATATTCTAAATAATCTACTAATTATAAAATAATAAAAGGGTCAGGCACAATGCCAAAAATTTCTTCTAGTTGTAAATTAAGGAAAATATACTCACAAAAATACTATATACTAACAGAAAAAAAAAGCTGGCCATGAAGAATATCATATTCAGCCACTGACCTGCTGGGAAGGCAATGGGATTATAATATTAGATAGCAAAGACTTCCACTGTGATGAAAAACAGTTCAAAAATATTACCTCTGTTATAAAACTTCAAATTGTATTAGGTTTCTTATGGTTCTGGTTTTATGATAGGAAAAATAATATGAACTATAATATACTTTTGACTTTGGGAGAAGAAAGAAGATAGAATGGCACAGAGTAAAAGTGACTTTCATATTTCTTCACAGAAGCTGTACCCTATGAAAATTTGTGATATAAAGGACTAGGTGATAAAGAACCTGGCTTTTATTAAAAGGAAGTAAAATTATTTCAAAGGTTTAGAACAATCAAACAAATACTAAATTTGATTTGAGAATTTTTTCATTTCCTTCCTGTGGAACACTTAACCACTTTTTACTGTAAGAGGTGAATTGAGTCATTTCCTTACTTTTTTTTTTTTTTCCATTGATGAAGCTACCGTCCACAGCTTGACAAAGTTCAAGAGGAGGGCAAAAGTTAAACACTATCAGAGCTATTCTTCTGCTCAACATGGAGATGACTCTGATAAATGAAATATCCTGCAAGGGATCTCCCAAAATCTGTTGGTTGGCATTATGCTTTTATTTCTCCCACAAAATGGGCAATTGAAATACAGATTGGAAAAAAGAAAGTTCTAAAATATACTATCAACTTAAAACCTGTTTTAAATATCCTTTTTTAAATTCTGTAAAATATCGTAAATCCTAAGTCACATATGGGTGTGTACTCAGTAGCCTCTGACTGTTTGCAACGCCATGGACTGTGGCCTGCCAGTCTCCTCTGTCCATGGAATTTTCTGGGCAAGAATACTGGAGCAAGTTGCCATTTCCTCCTCCAGGGAGTCTTCCTGACCGATGGATGGAACCCATGTCTCCCGTGTCTCCTTCAACCACTGGGGAAGTCCAAGTCATATGTACCTGGAATCTTTAACAGAAATCACTTTGACAAGAAAAGCTTCGCTCAGTTTGTTCTGATTAAGAAAAAGGAATGTTTTAAGTTGAGATTCTAAGGAGACCATTTATTAGGCTCATCTGATAACATAGGATCAGTTTGGCTGTAGTAAGGTATGATTATATTGCACCTAAAACTTCCTAATCCTAAATCTTACAATGCAAGAATGGGGGTAGTAATTCAGTTTTATCACAGTCAGCAATTTTAACATGCTTACCATTTAATTTCAACATAATTCAAATAGTAACAAAATACAGAACAAAATTATGAAAATATATTTTATTTGTTGTAAAAATGAATGTTCAATTTTAGTATTGTACTCAACACACACAAACCTTAGAAATTTGAAGAAAGAAGTTGCTATATCACTTTAAGTGGTAGTTAAAATTGTTTTTTCAAATTGAAAACCGGAGTTCTGACATATTATGGTGATTTTTATCACTAACCCATGAATCCACAATATTCTCTAAACATATTTACATGTTTCAATGCTTCGGGAGTTGGTGATGGACAGGGAAGCCTGGCATGCTGCAGTCCATGGGGTTGCAAAGAGTCAGACGTGACTGAGCAACTGAACTGAACGGATTCATTTAGAGCATGTTTCCTTTATGACAATGATATTTATCTTTTTACTTTTAAGTATCCTTAAAGTATAATATTTTGGACCACAACTGTCACCTGGTTTGTAGCCACTTATATTTTGCATCAACATAAGAAAAACCATACTATTGTTAAATATCAGGTGTGATTTCTTAGAACTGCATCCAGGAAACATTGGAGAAACCTCAATATAAGGTTACCGTATGCTGATGGTTATCTCTAACTGTATACCTCATTGATAGTCTTCATTTTTCTGTCCTTGACTGAAACCCAGGTCCTACTTTTGCTGATTTAAATTGTCATGAATTCTGGAGTTGTAGTAGTTAGTACCTCTTTTCCATTGATTTTTTCCTGGACATGATATTTTAACTACAAGATAGCTAGTTAAGACAGCTTAACTAAATGTTGAGCTCTCTCCTCTTGGACTGCTATTTCTTCTGGGTAAGTTTTTTCTTGACTCTCTAGTGACAACAGATGGCAATGTCAGAAGAAAACTGTGAAGAGGATATATGGAACTGAATAGATTTATGCTTGGGATTCTGCTTATTGCAGCTCAATTTCCCCAAACTTAAGTAAAACAAACAAACCTTTAATTGCACTTGATTTATGGAGATTTATATACAAGTGAAACAACAGCAACAATTAAGATTTTTGTTTTCTGATTTGTTGAGAAGTATATGTTGTTATTTAAAGAGATGGATTAAAAATCATTGTTATAAATCTACATTCCAGAAGGCCCTTATTTAGATTTATACTGTTATTAATATTATATACAGAATGTTCTCTTAAAGCATTATCTGAAATGTGTTTATTTACAGATTTATCAGGACTTCTCTGTAGCTCAAATGATAAAGAATCTTTCTGCAATGCAACGGACTATGGTTTGATCCCTGGGTGGGGAAGACCCTCTGGAGAAAGGGAATGGCAATCCACTTCAGTAATCTTGCCTGATGAATCACGTGGACAGAGAAGCCTGGTGGGCTACAGTTTTTGGGGTTGCAAAGAGTTGGACATGACTGAGCAACTAACACACACACAGATTTATCAATTAATCTGTTACATATACCAAAACCTAAAACCTAGAATATCATTTTACCTTTTGGAAACTCTCTATTTTAGTAAAATAAATTGATTTAAAATGTAATGAATCTTTTAAATCTTAATTGGGAAAATATTTACATAAAAGATCGCCAAGGGCAACAGTTTCATAACAGTTCTAAAGGTACATGTTTAATAATACCCCTGCTGTGTGTAACCTATAGTTTGCTATAATAGTACCTATATAACTCTGTGTATCTATAAATTCTGCATTTTGTTCGCATTCATACATAATTTAATCACAATAAGAACATATTAGGGCAGCTTGGATCTATAGGAAATTCAAGCAAAACTAATACATTTGATATTTCATAAAGATTCATATTGTAACAGTTTGCAGGAAAAGGTAAATAGAAGTTAAGAGAGACAGATGAGATAGACAAGATGTACTCTTAACACATAAATCCAGGAATAAATTGATACATCTTAATTTTTACTTCAATTTCAATATTTCATGTAACAATATACTGTCCACATTTTTCTCCCTAGTTTTCATGAATCAGGCTACTGCTTAGAACCTCCTTAATTTTTTTGCTCACTATTAAAATTCAGATTTGCTTGCAGCTCATGTTTCCTTCCCTTATTTTAAAATTCTCCTCTAGGTTATTTTTTTGTTTTTTGTAAAAAATCAACACCACTTAATGTATTGACTATATAATGGCCAAATTTTATTCTTAAATTCTGAATATAGTAGTTCTTTCTCAAAACACAAAAAGAAAAGCTTTGACTATTACATTTCTTATAGACTTGTGTGATTGTGCTTAATGATGAAGGTCCAGAATGACAGCCCAAAGCAGGCTGTCTCTGTATAGCATAATGGAAAGGTGCACAATGCAATATATTTTATTTCACATCATATTCAGATTGGATATTTAATTGTAGATTTTAGTGGCGATAAAAACACTTAAGGAGCCATGTGAGGAAAAGAACACAGAAATACAGAACTAGACACTGCCCTCTCAGTGGCTTATAGAACCAAGAGTGGGCACAGATACCCCCAAAAGGGTCATATCCTCCCAAATCAAGATTTGTAATTGTGATTCAAAGATGTTAGTCAGATTCTGCTGGTCATAAATAAGAGTCATGTGAACTCTGGAGGTATAGGAAGCACAACTTCTGCCAAGAAGCCAGAAAAAAAGAGAGAAATCTGTTTGAAAAGATAAAAGAATAAGAAAACATAAAAAGAATACAAGGTAGGGAGGAGGTGAGGCCTGCTGTCATAGAGGGATAGAGGGACAGAGGAATTTTCAGACTTGATTTTTTTTTTAAAACAAGTTTCTGATTTAATATTTTTCTGACTATGTTTTCCACACTTAGGATTCATGGAATATCCTTGCCTCCTTTTGCTAAAGTCTACCTTTTCTATTTTTCCTGTTTATGCTCATTTATGTAGTTTTAAAACTTGCAACAAAAAGATCCTTGATTAGAGCCTCAGACTGTCCAACACAGATGCCAGCAGAAGCCACTGTTCCTGGAATGGCCATGTGCTATATGGTCCTAGAAAATGAAGCAACCAGGAATTCAGTCTCTAGTTTCAAGGAAGAAAAACTGAATGCTATGAACCATGAGCAAGGTAAAGGCTAAGATTCAGGGAGAACAAATCAGGTTGGAGTCCAAGGGGAAGAATTCCACAGAATTTCTGAAATGACTTATTTGCAGGTTGCTGTGAAGTCACTGAAACAATATACATTAAAAATTGCTTTCTCCATGTACACCTGTGGCTGATTCATGTCAATGTATGGCAAAAGCCACCACAATATTGTAAAGTAATTAGCCTCCAATTAAAATAAATAAATACATGAAAAAAATGCTTTTTACAGAATAAAGGATGAGCTAGTTTAGTGGTTCAGGACACAGATTCTACAAATGCCAGAGTTTAAATCTTGGTTCTGCCGCTTTCTGGCAAAGTGACCTGAAATAAGGTTAATTCTCTTTGTCTCAGTTTCTTTAATATTCAAATTGGAAATGAGAAAGATTTTTCTACTACATAAGATTACTTTGTTGATTAAATGAGTTAGTACGCATAAAGCGCTAAGAACAGCTCCTGGGACTTGATAAGTGCTATTGAGTCTATGTTAAGTGTTTGCTGTTATTAGTGTTTGTAGAAGTACACTGTTGGCTTTCTCTGTCACACAGACATTGTGATACTTGCTTTATAACAAACAATGACTTTCTACACTATAATCTATAGAACAAACTGTATGTGACATAGATTTCCCTTGATGTAAGATTATATGGTATTAAAATGATGAAATAAATAAAACAAAAATACAAAACTAGGAAAGAAATCACTATTATGTGACATATTGGTACACATCGTTGTTAAAAAATGTATTCACTAAGAAGATATTCTACAAATGACACATTGAAAGGAAATGAAACATAATCCTGATATAGTAAATCATAAAAAAGAAAAAATGTATTGGGAAGTAAACTTAATAATGTTATTTACAGTGATGAAGTGAAGTTCAGTTGAACTACCCACCCCACACAAACATAATTAATGTTAGTAAATACTTCAGCAAATTGTTATAGTGTTAGTTGCAGAGGTTTTAGGTGCTTGACTTGGCACAAACACAGTTGCTCCTTAAATGAATAATAATATCAACAAATACAAACTTCTGTTTAAAATAAAATAGCCAATTATAGTTTCTTCCCTGAATGTGATTTACATGACTACTCTTTGTTAAAGATGACAACTGACACATTGAGAAAAAAATGTGAAGGTATAAAATATTGTGATTCTTAAAAAAACATCTCCAGCAAAATATGTCTTCAGTTTCATCCCAGCAGAGCATTGTGTGGTATAAGCTTAAAACAATGAAGTGGTTGAATCCCTTTGTATTTACCTTTGACATTAGACCTTCATATAACATTGCTGCTGCTGTCACTTCAGTCGTGTCTGACTCTGCGCGACCCCATAGACGGCAGCCCACTAGGCTACCCCATCCCTGGGATTCTCCAGGCAAGAACACTGGAGTGGGTTGCCATTTCCTTCTTCAGTGTGTGAAAGTGAAAAGTGTAAGTGAAGTCGCCCAGTCATGTCCGACTCTTAGCGACCCCATGGACTGCAGCCTACCAGGCTCCTCCATCCATGGGATTTTCCAGGCAAGAGTACTGGAGTCATATAACATTAGTTAGTTGTAAAGACAGTAAAGAATGTCTGGGACCTTTTCATGACAGTTATTTCATCATGTTTGGCTAGCACTGCCTTATGTCACTAATGACACAAATATATAAGCTGAATATACTTACCAATACATTAAATCAGAACCTCCAACATATACAGAATCTGCTAATTTAGCAGAAATTTTCTTTAAGGCAATATTAAGGTACTACTTTTTATAAAGGGACTTCCCTGGTGGCTCAGACGGTAAAGCGTCTGCCTACAATGCGGGAGACCCGGGTAATAATTTTTCCTTTGTTATACAAGCTTTGGCTGGGTCGGGAAGGGCCCCTGGAGAAGGGATAGGCTTCCCTCTCCAGTATTCATGGATTTCCCTGGTGGTTCAGACGGTAAAGAATCTGCCAGCAATGCAGGAACCTGGGTTCAGTCCCAGGGTTAGGAAGATCCCCTGGAGAAAGGGCATGGTGGCCCAGTCCAATACTCTTGCCTGGAGAATCCCCATGGACAAAGGAGCCTGGTGAGTTACAGTCCTTAGGATCGCAAAGAGTTGGATGCGACTTAGCGCACACACACAAACTACTATACTTAGGGAAAGTACTGGGTTAGACTCCTGTAAGCCTCTGGTCACAATATTCTCCTCGACCAAAATGCCACATGTGTTGCACAGTTCACTTATCAAAGTCCTAATAAAATAAGCTAGTCTTATCAGCGTTGAACTCTATGGTTTGTTATAACCCCTCTTCTATATAGCGTTTACCAGGCATTAAAAAAAAATCATTCTGTATTCTTCCTGTCTGTAGAAACTGCCCAGCCTACAGGTTTATTTTTTGCACCATATTGCCTTTTAAAACGTAAGAGCCAGCCAGCACTGACGAAGGGCTCAGCGTTTTTCTGACCTTTGGTAATGTGACTGTGTACTTCTTGATCTTCAATCCCACAACAATACTGTTCATTATACATTTTTATAGTTGTTGTTTCTTGAATTCACAAATTTAGTGACTTTCTGTCTTTTGCAGAACTTCATCATGAGCTATAGATGTTGCTTTAGCACTTTACAGAGTGGATTTATGCACAGATCAGTGAATTTTCTCTTTCTTTTTCTGGATATGCATATTATTGGCTCATTAACACAAAACTCATTGCCAAAAGCACTAAAACTCATGCATGAACGAAGCTTGTCTAACACATGTATTTCTCCATAGGGCACACTTGTGTTTAGGAACATTAGATAGCAGTTCCACACTGTGTTTGGGAGCTATTATAAACAGCAAAAGCACCAACAAAGAGCACAAAATGTGGTACTACTTATAACTTGAAAATGGCACTATCTTACAGCATGACAGCAAAATAAGAAGGCATGTTTTCTTATTAGAATTCAGCTGAGAACTTGGACTTTGAGGGGTCAGTTTTTGAGATTCCGTGCATACCTTTAAATGATTGCGAAAGTGTCATGAATATTGGTTTTGAAGTTATAAATAAATGAGAAAGTTACAAATATGAAATCTACAAACAGTGAGTATCTATAGGTGAACCAATATCTAGTAATCATTGAGTAGATGATACTATATAGTTTAATTACCTTAGAAGGAAAGCATTATGATTAATAATGAATGCAAACATTTATGTGATAATTATCTCTGTGATAAGCATTTTAAATTGATTATCTAATTTAATCTTTAGAACAACTTGATATAAAAACACTATGATATCCACACTTTTGGGGGATAGAAGAAATTAAATTCATTTAAACTAAATAAATTAATAAAATTTAAGATTGTGTGGCTGTGAGTTATGGAGTTGGTATTTAAACACATGCAACATGACTCTACAGCCTGCAATATTCACCCCACCAGTATACACTGTATGTCAAGATTCCTTCAAGATATCATGGCTGATAGAGCTTAAGGAAAAAAAAAAAATTACATAACAGAACAGGAATTAGTAAGGTCTCAGAACCTATCATGGGTGATGTTGGAGCAAAGCTCGCCACAGGCCAAAGTCAGCAACCACATTAATAGATGTCATTACTTAAAACTAAAAGAAGTTGTAGAAACAGGAGTCAGAGAAATAGCCTGAGGTCAGGGCTTGTGGTACTGATAAGAGATCAGAGCAAGGAGTGCAGAACGCACTTGTTCTGTTGAGTACTGTTGTCTTCAGGCAGCTCATACCTCTAGTGTTGTAGGTCGGAGTTTTCTATTCTCACGCATCTTCACATCTGATGCAGGTAGTTTTTTTACATTGTCCCGTCTGCATTAGAAACATTTATGACAAAAGCCATGTTACCTGAATTATATTTGATAGAACCAGATATATATGTTTTTCATTGTCCCTAACAAAGAAATAATTCAGTTCTGCTGCCATCAAAATTGCCAATAGCCCACAACCTGGCATCTGCAGTAGCAGATGGCCCTTGATATTAAGATATCAAGTCAATAAGAGTATTGTCACAAATGCTCAACCAAAAATATCCATGTGGAAAATGCTATACTTTAATTGTGGTCACAACCATCCTTATAAGAGTTCAAAAAATTGTACATATTTAAAAATTATGACCATGGTTGCATATTTGTGTATCTTCTGAACATTAATGATAAAAGCAAGGGATTATTTTCTATTAATTTATTTACAGAAGGTCTATTAGTAGGTGACACTGCTTTTGTGTAAGAAACAATTAATTTCTCATTACCATTTGGAAATGTTTTTTCAATAAGTTTGTGGTAGACCATAGTCAATCTAGGGCTTCCCGGGTGGCTCAGATGGTAAAGCGTCTGCCTGCAATGTGGGAGATCCAGGTTTGATCCTTGGGTTGGGAAGATCCCCTGGAGAAGAAAATGGCAACTGGCTCTAGTACCCTTGCCTGGAAAATTCCATAGACAGAGGATCCTGGTAGGCTACAGTCCATGGGGTTGCAAAGACACGACTGAGCGACTTCACTTTCTTTCTTTCTATAGTCAATCTACTAAGTTAGAATATACTTAAGAGATAAAGTTAACTCATTTCTTATGCATTTTTCATTGAGCGTATCAAAACACATTAAACCACTTTTTATAGGTGTTACATGGTTTTCAGTGTTTAATCTTAGTGCTGTGACTTTCATAAAATCTCTACTTTAATTTACCTTCAGACCATTGAAAGCTATCTTCTGTTTGCAGTGCTCAAGCTGCTAAAATATTTCAACACATAGTTGCACAGATGAGTTAATCCTTTTAAGTGTTGATTTTATTTGTTTTGTTTTCTTTTTGTATTTAATTCTCTGAACAATTAAGGGATATTAATTAAAATGTGCATCCTGGATAACTGATTGGTGTAAATAATAAGAACTCCTGTGTCAAGGTGTGAAGATGAATGTGTGTATGCTCAGTAGCTCAATTGTGTCCATCTGTTTGTGATCCCATGGACTGTAGCCTTCCAGGCTCCTCTGGAAGGCTTCCAGCCTGGAAGGCTACTGTCAATGGGGTCTTTCCAGCAAGAATACTGGAACGTGTTGACATTTCCTCCTTCAAGGGATCTTCCTGTTCCAGAGACTGAACCTGCATCTCCAGGGACCACTCTGTCGTCTGCATCTCTAGCATTGGCAGGCAGGTTCTTTACTGTTGAGCCACCTGGGAAGCCCTAGAAAGATGAATAAATAAATGTAGCTATATATTTGTGGTTTCGTGAGTAGGTACACTCACGAAAGAGTGTAAGAGCTTCTATTGCCCTTTTGTGAGTTTCTTCCTTAGTATCGCCACTACCAGGTCAAAGAATAGATGAGAAAAAAATGTAAAGAATTTTAATTTTATAGAATTCATAAAAGTTAAGATTGGGATGAAATCATGGAAAGATATAAATTATTGCTTCTCTGTCTGTTGAGAATACACAACTACTGCCTTTTCTGTGGTGAGGGGTAATGGTTGGCAGAAATGGAGACTTTTTGTTGTGTATATGTGTATCCTTTTGTCTTTTTATACAGTTCCTAGGGTTCTCACAGTAAGCATACTGGAGTGGCTTGCCATTCTCTTCTCCAGTGGATCATGTTTCGTCAGAACTCTCCACTGTGACACGTCCATCTTCGGTGGTCCTGCCCGGCATGGCTCATAGCTTCATTGAGTTATACAAGCTCCGTCACCACAGAGACAAGGCAGTGATCCATGAAGGGACTCAAGCGATTAGCTCTAGTAAACAGAGTACTTGAAGAACTACGGACAGGAGTTCATAATATTATAAAGGAGGCAGCGAATAAAACCATCCCAAAGAAAAAGAAATGCAAGAAGTCAAAGTGATTGTCTGAGGGGGCTTTACAAATAGCTGAGGAAAGAAGAGACATGAAAAGCTTCATGTGCATGTATGGGGAAAACCATCACAATACTGTAAAGTAATTATCCTCTAATTAAAATAAAGTAATTAAGAAATAAAAAATATGGCATCTGGTCTCATCACTTCATGACAAAGAGAAAGGGAAAAGGTGCAGAGCCTCTTCTTGGGCTCTAAAATCACTGTGGATGGTTAACTGCAGCGATGAAATTAGATGATTGCTTCTTGGCAGGAAAACTGTGACAAACCTACACAATGTATTAAAAAAAAAAAAAAAACAATGAAGACATCACTTTACTGGCAAAGGTCCATATAGTCAGGGTTATGATCTTTCCAGTAGTCATGTACAGATATGAGAGTTGGACCAAAAACGAAGGCAGAACATTGAAGAATTGATGCTTTTGAACTGTGATGCTGAAGAAGACTCTTGAGAGTCCCTTGGCAGCATGGAGATCAAACCAGTCAATCCCATAGGAAATCAATCCTGAATATTTATTGGAAGGACTGATGATGAAGTTGAAACTCCAATACTTTGGCCACCTGATGCAAAGAGCTGACTCTTTGGAAAAGATCCTGATGCTGAGAAAATCGAGAACAGGAGAAGGGAGCAACAGAGGACGAGATGGTTGGATGGCATCACCAATTCAATGGACATGAACTTGGGCAAACTCTGGAAGATGGTGAGAAACATGGAAGCCTGGCATGCTACAGTCCATGGGTTCACAAAGAGTTGGACATGACTTGGTGACTGAACACAACAACAGCAATAACAACATATATATATTGAAGATTGGAAAAATTGAAAGCAAAAGGAGAAGAGGGCAGCAGGATGAGATGATTGGATAGTATCATCGACTCAGTGGACATAAACTTTTGCTAACTCTGGGAGGCAGTGCGGGACAGGGAGGCCGGGCATGCTGTAGTCCATGGGTTGGCAAAGAGTCAGACAGGACTTAGTGACTGAACAACATATATAAGTATAGACTGACAGATATTGACTCGAACAGATGGGAGCGTAATTCTTCGATCTCAAGGAAATATGTTCCAGCCCTATGTATAAGGGCTTCCCCAGTAGCTCAGTGGCAAAGAACCCCCCTGCCAATGCAGGAGACATAGAGACTTGGGTTCCGTCCCTGGGTTGGGAAGATCTCCTGAAGGACAGCATGCATTTCAATCCAGTATTCTTTCCTGGAGAATCCCCATAGACTGAGCAGCCTTATCGGCTACAGTCCATAGGCGTGCAGACTCGGACAGGACTAAAGTGACTGAACATGCACCTCAGCGCATATATATACATATAAAATCTCATGGTAATTAATATTTATTAAATTAGAGAGGAGGTTTTTAAGATACTAAAGTGAACAGAAGAAAATTCAAAGTATTAGAGATTGAGCCTAATTTTCCTATAATAAAAAAATGAATGTAAAGAAATTTTACCTTTAAAATAATCTCATTTTAGCCCAAGTAAGTATGTAGCATGCAGATTAAAAGATTCTTGCTTTATGATATTTATTTCTTTAAAAAAAAGAGGAAAAACAAAAACTAATTTGGAAAGGTCACATTACAGGCAAAAATACAATAACCTAGATAATTTAAGCATAGAATAATGGTACACTGCAGTTCCCGTGAACTATTTTCATCGTAAATAACTGAAGGCAGCCTTGCACATTATAAAAGAATGGAACTCAAATTCTGACTCCTCAGTAATGTGTCTAAATACAACTGTCTGATTCCTGGACTGGATATATACATTTTTAAAGACTCTTAAAAGACAGATGAAACAATCCTAGATAAAACAAATTTTGACCCCAAACTTTTCTTATAACCTTGTCCAGGTTTTGAACATTCTTAGTTTGTTATTTTTATGATATTCTATTTCCTGTATTTTAAAGAGAAGCAGTGTTTGGAATTCTACTTGCAGAATTTTTGACCAAGTCAATCTAAAGAGTTCTCAGAAACTTTTAAAACAATTGCAATCCTTTATCTTCTCTAGTTTTATGTAGTATCCACTTTTTTAGAAGCTTATCACAGGATAATGAATGATAGATTTATCAGCAATTTGTATCTACAGTTTCTCTCTGGAACATTTTATAATGGAAAAAAAAGGCATCTAATGAATTGTTTTTATAATTTAATTCAATTCTATGGCCCAACACTTTGTTTTTTTTAGAAAAATTCAAATTATCTAAGAAAGATATAATCTGTAAAACTAAAATGACCTTTAAACTGCTTTGTTTGTATTTATTTACATTTCCAATTTGCTAGGTATTTTGTTGTGTTATATCTAAATGACTTTAATACATTGAGCCTATCAGGAAGATAGAATTATTTCTTTTTTATAGATAGGGTAACTGAGATATTGAGTTGAAGTATTATGTGGTAGTGCTATAGCTAATAAATGTTGCAATTGTATTTGAATCAAAATATGTGTGATTTTAGAGCCTCATGTACTTAAATACTTTTTTATGCTCTTTCTTATAGGAACATTTAAGGATTAAGTAAGAAAATGAAAGATCCTCTGTAAACTTTAATGAGAATTTTCTGCAATTACCAGTGGTGTTATTGTTATTAAAAAGGAAATGGCAGCTAGCCAATTCCTTTAGAAAAATAGTGATTTTTATTGTAATATAAAGTGATGGCATCTTTGAAGTCTATTGCAAGGAATATGGGAAGCCAATATTTTAAATATATATATATATATGTATATATAAAGTCTATAAATAGTTATGTTGCTAGATATTCTTTACATATATTTATAGGATATCTGCTGGAGACTTGTGGCTATATTTCATTCTAGGGTTACAATTGCACACCAAATGTATTCTTGTCCCTATGGTCATGAAATCTATTTTCTACTAGATGGCTAGCACACAAAAATAACCAAATTACCAGGGAAATATAATAAATATTTGAATAAGGATATGTGAAAGGAAATCAATAGTCATGAGTCTATAGAGAAGTGAAACAATCATAGCTAGCTTATATGTTTTCACATTTACTGATCAATTTATTGAATAACAATAAATTCTTGATCAGGAAATATAATACATCTATCATCCTAGATTGGCAGTGTACAACCTTCAGGCTATTTGAAAAGAGTCTATGTCATACCAACCTGGTAAGAGTAAATTATAAGTAAAAATGAAATATCTCACCTAGAAAATTAACCATACACTCCAAATTACTATTATATAGTTTGAACAGCATCTATTTCACTGAAGAATAAATTTCCTTTTGCATAAATAATAGTTTATTTCAAAATATGACACACCTGGAAGTCACTGTACAGAGTTTCATACATGAAACAAAATTGAAAATCAACTTTTGATGAAGAATGCCTGTAAGACAAAATTATTTTGATACTGATTGTGCGTCTAAGAATACTCACTTACCTAACATAAAATATGTTTTATTTTAGAAATTAATTATTTAGCCTTCTGAAACCAAAAACAAACTCTTCAAAGAAGGTATTGTCTCTTCCAATTAATATGTATGCATGTGCGTGTGCTAAGTCAGTTCAGTCATGTCTAACTCTTTGTGACCCAAAGGACTGTAGCACTCTAGGATCCTCTGTCCATGGGATTCTCCAGGCAAGAATACTAGAGTGGGTTGCCATACCCTACTCCAGGAGATCTTCCTGACCCAGGGATGAAGCCTGTGGTACTTAAATCTTCTGCACTGGCAGATGGGTTCTTTATCACTAGTGCCACCTGGGAAGCCCTTAATATGGTATGCATGAATGCTTAGTTGCTTCAGTCATGTCTGACTCTTTGAGACCCTAGGGACTGCAGCCTGCCAGGCTCTTCTGTTCATGGCATTCTCCAGGCAAAAATACTAGAGTGGGTTGCCATGCCCTCCTCCTGAGCTCAAAAACTGCAGCATGACAGGTTTCCCTGTCCTTTGTGGAGTTTGCTCAAACTCATGTTCATTGTGTCGATGATGCCATCCAAATATCTCATCCTCTGTCACCCTTTTCTCCTCCTGCCCTCAGTCTTTCCCAGCATCAGGGTCTTTTCCGGTGAGTTGGCTCTCTGCATCAGATGGCCAAAATATTGGAGCTTTAGCTTCAGCACCAGTCCTTACAATGGATATTCAGGGTTGATTTCCTTTAGGATTAACTGGTTTGATCTCCTTGCTGTCCAAAGGGCTCTCAAGAATCTTCCTCAGCATCACAGTTTGAAAGCATTGATTGTTTGGCACCAAGCCTTCTTTATTGTCCAACTCTCACATCCGTACATGACTACATGAAAAAAAAAAAAACATATCTTTGACTGAAAGCACCTTTTTCAGCAAAGTGATGTCTATGCTTTTTAATTTGCTGTCTAGATTTGTCAGCTTTTTCTACCAAGAAGCAGCTGTCTTTTAATTTCATGACTGCAGTCATCATCAGCAGTGATTTTGGAGCCCAAGAAGGGGAAATCTGTCACTGCTTTCACCTTTTCCCCTTCTATTTGCCATGAAATGATGGGACCAAATGCCATGATGTTAGTTTTCTTTTTTTTTCCCTTTAATATTGAGTTTTAAGCTGGCTTTTCATGTTCCTCTTTCATGCTCATTAAAAGCCTCTTTAGTTCCTCTTTACTTTCTGCCATTAAATTGGTATCATCTGCATATCTGAGGTTGTGGATATTTCTCTTGACATTCTTGATTCCAGCTTGTGATTCATCCAGCCCTTGCATTTTGCATAATGTACTCTGCATAGCTGTTACATAAGTTGAGTGACAATATATAGCCTTGATGTACTCCTTTCCCAGTTTTGAACCATTCCCTTGTTCCATATCTGGTTGTAACTATTTCTTCTTGACTTGTATATAGGTTTTTCAGGTATGATCTGTCTACCTTGAGACATCAGTTTCATTGAAATTGAACCTTTTGGTTATACTGATTATATTATTTTTTGACTTCCAATGTTAATTGATCGCCACTCATTATTTTCTTCCTTCTGTTTTCCTTCCTTTTGTTTTAATTTGGCCTTTTTCCTCTAACATTTGAAAGTGAGAACTTAAATCATTAGTATTAGATCTTCTTCTTTATTAATGGAAGAATTTAGAGCTACACTTTTCCATCTATACACTGTTTTAGCATCATTTTGCAAATTTTAATATATTTCCATTATTATTCAGTTCAAAATGTTTCATTTACTTTTTCCTCTGTGAATTATTAATTATTTCAATATTTCTATTTGATATGCAAATACATGGGGTTTTCATATTGCTGATTTCTAATTTAATTTCACTCTAGGGAAACAAATATATCATGTACAATTTCAATGTCCCAATTAAATCTGAGATGTTTTGAAGCCTGGGAAATTGTACTTTATAGATTTGAAAACAGTGTATTTTCTACAGTTGTTTTGTGTGCTTTTATCAATTTAATTTAATGCAAGGTGGTTGAGAGTGTAATTTAAATCTTCTGAAATTTGGTTGAGTTTTTGCCTAGCTGTCATTTGAATTGCTGAGTGAGTTCAAGTCTGTGGCTGTGTCAGGTTGTCGATTCCTGCCTGATTCTGCCAAATTTTAATTCATTTATATTGAATCTTTACCGTTGGGCAGATGTGCATTTATGATTGTTAATCATTCACATAGATTGACCATTTCATCATTTTTGAATGTTAATATTTCTGGTAATACTTTTTGTTGTGAAATCTATATTATGTGATTTTAACAGATCCTCTTCTTTCATCTATTGTTACTATTTACAGGGGTATCGGGGCTTCCCTGATGGCTCAGACAGTAAAGAATCTTCCTCCAATGCAGGAGAACTGGGTTCAGTCCCTGAGTGGAGAAGATGTCCTGGAGAAGGGAGTGGCTAGCCATTCCAGTAGTCTTTCCTGGGACATTCCATGGACAGAGGAGCCTGGCAGGCTACAGTCTGTTGGTTGCAAAGAGTTGGACACAACTTAGCCACTGTCACTTTCAGAATGGTATCACTTCCATCCATTTGCTTTTAGTATATTCCTTTATTTTTCCATTAATTTTATTGAACTGTAGTCATTTTGCAATATTGTGTTAGCTTCTGCTGTACAGAAAAGTGAATCAGCTGCACCTACACATATATCCTCTTTTTAAGATTGTTTTCCCATATGGGTCAGTACAGAGTACTGAGTAGAGTTCCCTGTTTATTTGTTTTAGAGCATATGCCTTTATAGTTAAAGAATTATATTTTTTTAGGCAACATATAGTTATTTTTCTTTTTAATATATTTTTAACAAATTCTACTTTTTAAATTGAGAGCTTATTAAGTTATAGTGTAATTTTACATGGTTAGATTTGGGTCTATCATTTATTTTTTTTTGTACTTGTCTTCTTTGGTTTTATTTCCTTTTTTTAAAAAAATGTGTTGGTTATTTGAATAAATTTAGGAACTCATTTCAAATCTCATTTTTATATAACTAGTTTTTATTGTGGGCTGTGTATGTGTGTTAAGTTGCTTCAGTTGTGTCCGATTCCGTGTGGCTCTAGGGATTGTAGCCCGCCAGGCTCTTCTGTCCGTGGGATTCTCCAGGCAAGAATATTGGAGTGGGTTGCTGTGCCCTCTCCCAGCGGATCTTCCCCACCCAGAGATTGAACCTGCATCTCTTACATCTCTCGGCATTGGGAGGAGGGTTCTTTACCACTAATGCTCAGTCACTTCAGTCGTGTCTGACTTTTTGATCCCACGGACTGTAGCCTGCCAGGTTCCTCCGTCCACGGGATTCTTCAGGCAACAGCCACCTGTCTTTATTGAGTACCAATAATTATGTGTCTCAATGTGTATCAGTAATTATTATCTGTCTCAATGTGAGCCTCTTTGGATTTATTCTGATTGGTGTTTGTTTGGTGTTTTGTATCCTTTATTGCCCTTTTCATATCAGATCTGAGAAATTTGGGACTTTTTTTTTTAACCTATTCTGCATTTTTCTTCTATCCTTCTGAAGGTAGCATTACAATTACATATTTTGGACCACATCTTACTCACCTGTTCTCTGTAGCTCTGGTCATTTCATTCAACCATTTCTCTATTCTTTACTGTGAACAATTTCTAAGATCTACCTACAAACTCACTTACTCTTTCCTCTGGTCTTCATTTGGCTGTTAAGCAGACAAATTTTTATTTCTTTTTTAAATTTTAGATATTTTTTTTTAGTTCTACAATTTCCATTTCTTTCTTTTTAGCCTTTTCTATCCCAGAACTAATATTTATGGTCTTTTTTTTCATTTTGCATCTCTTGATTTAATTATGATTATTAAAATAATTGCTTCAAAATATTTGGGTGTTACTTCTGTTAATAACATCTAGTTATTACAGATCAGTCCTAGTTGTTTTCATCTGAGAAAAAAAAAGTTTCATTTTATTAATTCTTTCTTTTGAATAATTAAGATTCATTTTAAATATGTTATATAAGATCATGGTTCATGCATCAGAGATATGAGTGTATTCCCTCTTTGTATTTCAGGATCCACCCCACCCTCTAGTAGTCTCTGTCTTCTTGGATTTATATTTTTCTAGTTCCTTAACCCAGAAAGATTGATTCTTTTTCATTGCCATCCCAATTGCCTCATATACACATTATATCAATTATCTTTAGCTGAGACTCAAAGAATGAAAACAGAAATTTACATATTGCAGGTCCTGTGTGTCTTTCAACATGTACTTCTGGCCACAGTGTGTCTGTTTCTATTCTATTTTCTTTAGTGCATCCTATTTAATAAATAGGATGTATTTTAAAATAGTTCTAATTTTATGTAATATATATATTTATATAGTTAAATTATATTAATGCAATTGGCTTTCTTGGTTAGGTAGTCATCTTAAATTTCACTTTAATAGTTGTCTTCCAGCCATCCTGCTTCATTTAAAAAAAATATAAACTTGTTGTGTCAAGTTGTTATCAACTTGTTGTTATGCAACAAGTTGTATCTTGTTGTTGTACAAGTTGTCATATGTTGTATCAAATTGAACTCTTATTACAAAGTCTAAAAGTTTATAAAAATGTTTTCTCTTGGGAGGTAAGACGGGGGGTTCAAGATGGAGGGACACATGTGCACCTGTGGTTATTCAAGTGAATGTATGGCTAAAACCATTGCAGTATTGTAAAGTAATTATCCTCCAATTAAATTAATTAATTTTTAAAAATGTTTTTCTCTATTAAGAGGAAATTTAAATATTTCCATCTACATATAAATGAAGCAAATGTGCTATTAAAAGAAGCATACATCAAAAACTTTAAAAATAAATTTTCTCAAGTCTATATTATGGAAAAAATTGTTATGCCATCTGTGTTTTCTTGTAGTCTAAATTGAGTCTTGGATCTGTTTCTATCTCAAGTAATCTTTACCATAAACTTTGGTTTAAGATTTCTTTCCAAAGAGATTTACCCCATGTCTTTCAAATTTACAATGTTACAGTTTTTAAGGCAGTCACTTTGATATTTTTCATTCTTTCCTGATTTACATTGTTAAATGCTGAATTATGCTTACTGCAAGATAATCAAACCATCAATGAAATGATTTTTTAAATGAATATTTTCTTTGGTAAAAATTTCTGCATTTACTATATTGTAGTTAATTTTATGAATATTTTGCTGACAATATTTTTACCAAAATATCATTTTTACAAATAGAGATATAATGCCAGCTCTTTTATTTTTAATACTGTTATTTTATTCTTATAAGTGTTTAAAGTAGTAATGCTGTAATTTTCCACCACTACCTCATATTTCCCTCCTAAAGGTAACAGTAGATATTTTTTGTTTTTGCATAGCTTTGTTTTTAGCTAAACATTTACAAAAAATTTTATTGAATGTTAAGAAGCATATTTTTCCATCAGTAGTAGAAATATTGGATAATGCAAGGGCTTAGCCCTTGAATTTTTCTATTATCAGTCCCTTAGTGACCAAATTTGTTCACTGTTGATTGACACTGGACATTCCCAAATTTATTTTTCTGGCTTTGAGTTCTTAATTGAAACCAGGTCACATTATACAACTGCCTACTTAAAATCGCTTCTTGGAAGCCTGTTATGATATTTTTGCAATTACATTTTTTCTTTAGTTCAATCTGTGGTCTACTTCTTCAACAATCCTTCCTATCCTTTATTTATCTCTGTGGATCTGGAATATGAAAATTACCACCAATCTTTGTTTTCTTATGTTCCATAATGAATCCTACAGTAAACTTTCTCAGTGTTATTCTAAGGAAAGAAAAAAAAAGTGTTGTTTTAACAAAGGATTATCCTAGTCCATGCCTTCATAACCAAGCCCCATCTGCTTAATATAGGAATATTTTCCTAAAGATTTTCCTTCTGCCCTTTCCTCCCTGTAGCCTGTTCCTTAAACTATAGTAAGAATGTTATTTGTAAAGCAACTCTTTCATTCATTAAGATACTCCTTCCATCTGTCAGTACCTTCTGACTTCATTCCAAGTAGAGCCAAAATCTTACATTAGTCTTGGGAGCCTATATGATGTAACATAGTTCCTTGCCTCTGTACCCTTCTAATGTTGTTTTCTTGCTTTTCTCACTTTGTACCAATCACACCGGTCTCTTTCCCGATTCTTCCACCACAGGGGATTTCATTTGTTTTTCCTTCTAATAGCAATAATATCCATTATCTGCAATAAGATATTCAACTGTCTACAATACTTTCAGATTATTTTCTCAGATGAATTTCTGGCTCAGAATTTTTTTTTTTAATTTTATTTTATTAGTTGGAGGCTAATTACTTCACAACATTTCAGTGGGTTTTGTCATACATTGACATGAATCAGCCATAGAGTTACACGTATTCCCCATCCCGATCCCCCCTCCCACCTTCCTCTCAGAATATTTTAAACTGCAAACATATCTCCCAAAACAAACAAAAACAGAAACATAACCACAAAATCTCTGTATATGTCATTTTTTCATAAAATATTTACAACTATATGACTTAATATATATTTCATTCATTTGCATGTTATTTGATACATATTTTTAAAGTCAGGTTTATAGAAGCTTAAATTGTATGCTCTTTGTATCTATACCATTCAGTGATTTTTGATAAGGTACACAGTCACATAATTACCACCACCTTTGTCAAAATACAATATTTTGTTTATATGAAAACTTCCCCTATGAATCTATTAATCTGACATCATTTCTGACAGCCATTTATTAGAAGTTCCTGTATAATTTTGACTTTTAATGAGCATCATTTAAATGGCATTAAACAGCATTTAGACTTCTGTGTTTGTTCATTTAGAATGTATTTTTTTAGATTCATGGAATGTTCTAGATTTACTTGATTTTATTGTTGAATAAAATCCCGTTATTTAGTTGTATTCCATTATATTTATTTGTTCACCAGTTGATGAACATCCATTACTCATTTTTATAAATAAAACTGTAACAGGCATTCTTATATAGGTCTTTGTATAGCCAAATATTTTTATTTTTCCTTTGTAGAAAATATAAAACAGTAATTGTTTTTTCTTAAGTAAGTAGGATACAATTATATGATCCAGGAATTCTACTTCAGATGGATGTGTTTTGTACATTGATTAAGTATGTTAAGTTAGTATGCAAATTATATTTCCATATATAACACTTTTTAGAGTATTAGCAATAGTGAATTTATGATTACTGTTCCTCAAAACCTTGCCTCTTTGCCAGTGACTAAAGTACCTGCCATATAGTAGATATGTACACTTATTTGCTAAATTAGTAAATGAATTTATATATGAGTTAATGAATGAAAAGTCTTGCAGTTTCCTAACTTTTCAAATGAGCTTTTGTTAATTTATATACTCATAATTAGAAAGAGCTTGCTTCTCTTGAACAAATGTGTGAATTGTTAAAGATTTGATTTCATTCACTAAAACCAGTTACCAACTAATATCATAAATCATTTTTCTTAAATAATTTCTAGAGATAAAATTGAATAAAACTTAATTTAATCTAGAATTAATTTGCTTTATTCTATAACATTTATTTTATAACAAGATTATGTTTTATTTTTCTAACAAGAATTAAATACATTTTGCATCAGCTTTAGGTATTTGTAACTTCTGGAGAAGTAGCCATGTAACTCTCAAGTATGTATATGTGTGTGTGTGTGTGTGCACACGCATGCACTCTCAGTTGCGTCAGACTCTTTGCAACCCCATGGAGTGTAGCCCACCAGGCTTCTCTGTCCATGGGTTTTCCCAGGCAAGAATGCTGGTGTGGGATGCCATTTCCTTCTCCAGGGGGTCTTCCCAACCCAGGGATTGAGCCTTCATCTCCTGCATGGGCAGGCAGATTCTTTACCACTAGCACCACTAGTTTATAAAGAGTCAATTAGTATGTGAGAATATAAAATATAAGAAGTGCAGAATCTTTAACACATGTGATTGGATGCTCTATGGAACAAGCAGGAGATGCAGAAGGGTACAAAGGGAAAGGAATGTGAACTTTAGTGAAAGGTACTCTGTTGCCATTAGTTAATAAAACTAGTTTATAATAATAGTTTATTATATAATATAATATATTATTTATGATATATATATAATAGTTTATATACTTATCAAGTCATAGTCCAGATTATAATATATAAATTTATGTTTAACTTTTATTTGTTTTATGTCTCATGCATCATCTAAAGTAAAATAATTTCTAATCTCAAATCTGAACTCCCCAATTTATTTTCCTGTTTTTTACCCCATATTTTTGAATTACAATATATACTCACTTTTTGTATTTAAGTTCAACTAATGGCACCCCACTCCAGTACTCTTGCCTGGAAAATCCCATGGACGGAGGAGCCTGGTAGGCTACAGTCCATGGGGTCGCGAAGAGTCAGACACGACTGAGCGACTTCACTTTCCCTTTCCCTTTTAATATCCATGTACATGTGGTTTCCTTAAGATTTTTGATATCTTGAACCTCCAGAAATTTGACCTCTTTCTCAAAACTAAAGAAGAGAACACAAAGCTTCTGCAGTTAAGCAGTTAATGAGATCAATCTCATTTCTCACCCCCTCAACTCTTGTATTTTTCTGCTACCCATGCTAATGTTGACAGTCCCCTCCACCTGTTTTGCTACTCCCCTTCTTTGCATTTTAAAATACCACATATCCATTTCCATGTCCGACAGAAATATGCTTTGAGCGTTTGCTTAGCTGAGTCTAGTTACAATAAAAAATATAAAAACTTGTCAGTACTAGAAGTTGAGCAATTTATTCCTTATGATTTTCTAGAAGTATTGGGATTTTGACATCATTCTCTGAAAGCAAAATTACATCAAAATTACATACTTTCCTGAGAGAAAATGGATAGGATTCCATAGCATGAGGGAAAAAGACAAAAATACAGTAAAATGAACATAAAATAGAGGGGGAACAAGGAGAATATTCTACAGAAAGACACTGAGAGATACTGGAAAAAAGTCAAACTGCTGTACATGTTTTAGGGAAAAAAGACAGTGAAGAAAGATGAATAGTATAAGAAATAGGAAGAACTGACCTATTTTTATGGGAATAAACAAGTTGTTTATTTATGTACAAACCACCTGTTTCCTTTTCATACATTAGCAGAAAAGGTATTACTCCATATAATTCATTTATGTTATTTTGTGTTAGTAGTTTTCATTACAAATATGGATAGGATTATTACATTTTTTAGGATTATTCTTAGCATGGAAAAAAGTTATGTAATTTGTTATACAATGCTTATAGTTCTATTAACTTTTAAAAGAAAAAAACAATTAAAAAATTTTAGTAACTTTATTGTGTGTATATATGTTATATGTATATAGTCACAATTTACAAGCATGAGTGAATATAAAGAAATTGGAATGCTTTCTTCCAAATTTGTTTACCTGGAAACTCCAATAGGAAATTTGTAGCTACTTAGTTTAGAACCTTGCCACCTTTCCTAATATGCACTCAGATAAGATAAAATAATGGGGAAAGACTATTAACTTTCAATTATCTAAAAATATATATATATAATTAAAAAATTATAAATAGTCACAAACAAACTATAAATAGCTGTTGTTTAAGAATCACAGTAGATTAAAATAGCAGAGCTATCTGTGAAGCCCCTCAAGATACTTTTTGTTGGAATAACTTAAAAGAATGGTGAATTGAGACAGAACCTATTGGGAACAGGTCATTAAAAAAAAACACCAAAAAAATACCTTTTCAGGAGAAGTCTCCACCTACAGCAAGAGATACTTTGCTAAGATCTACAGTTAAACTAAGAGAAAAGCACTTGGAGGAGATTGAGAAAGAAGAGGTATGAAGTACCACAGAGTGTCCAGAGTCATCACTTCAAAGTAATCACTGTGAAGGCCAGAAGAGTTAGTTTTCGTTGTGACAGAAACTAGTAAAGGAAAGATGGAATATAGGCATCATGAAAGATGATATTCAGAACAAGGTTAGGTCTTCATAGCCATCAAAGGTGTGGCCAGACATGGGTACAATATATAAAATAATCTGTCAAGGTAAGTCATAATGGAGTAAGTTCTTAAGCTAAAATACTTGAGAATCAAACTTTTCACAAGAGGACAGAACATATATGAGTGATTATTTTGAAATAGCATAAAAAAGTACCAAGCAAATACTGTATGAAGCACAAGCTAGAATTAAGATTGCTGGGAGAAATATCAATAAACCTCAGATATGCAGATGACACCACCCTAATGGCAGAAAGCAAAGAGAAACTAAAGAGCCTCTTGATGAATGTGAAAGAGGAGAGTAACAAATCTGGCTTAAAAGTCAACATTCAAAAATGAAGACCCTGGCATCTGGTCCCATCACTTCATGGCAAATAGATGGGGAAACAATGGAAACAGTGACAGACTTTATTTTCTTGGGTTCCAAAATCACTACAGATACTGATTGCAACCACGAAATTAAAACACTTGCTACTTGGAAGGAAAACTATGACAGACTTAAACAGCATATTAAAAAGCAGAGATATTACTTTGCCAGTAAAGGTCCATATAGTCAAACCTAGGGCTTTTCTAGTCATCATGTGTGGATGTGAGAGTTGGACCATAAGGAAGGCTGAGCGCTAAAGAATTGATGCGTTTGAACTGTGGTGTTGAGAAGACTCTTGAGAGTCTCTTGAACTGCAAGGAAATCTAACCAATCCATCCTAAAGGGAACCAATCCTATATATTCATTGGAAGGACTGCCACTGAAGCTGAAGCTGCAATACTTTGGCCACATGATGCAAAGAGCCGATTCATTAGAAAAGACCCTAATGCTGGGAAAGATTGAAGGCGGGCAAAGAAGGGGATGACAGAGGGTGAGATGGTTGGATGGCATCACTGACTCAATGGACATGAGTTTGAACAAGTTCTGGCAGATGATGAAGGATACAGAAGCCTGGTGTGGTGCAGTCGATGGGGTCACAAAGAGTCAGACACAACTGAGCAACTGAACGACAGTAAGTCCCTTTGAATGGCAGCAATGTCTTTATGCTTGAAAGAATCCTCACTGCATTAAAAACTGAAAGATTAAAGATATAAATATTTTAGTTGTTTTAACTGTCATTTCAGATCCTATGTTCCAGAACATTTTTTGTCATAATATAGAAGGTGGCATGAAATACAAAGGAAGTTGGCTATAAGTAAAACAATATTTGGTATAATTTCCAGTTTAGCAGCTTTTTTACTTAATAACTACCTACCTGTTGTTTTGTTTGTTTTTAAGTACCACATTTCACACCTAGTAGTCCTATAACACTGTAGAACTCCAAGTAGCTTTATTTTCCAACTCTTCATTTCAGAAGTTCTTTTTGGCTGTCTTATCAGTGCTTTGAAGTTTTGTAATGTCTTTAAAGAAAACAACAATGACAACTTTGGAATAACTTTAAAGAAATTGCTTATTCTTAAAAGGATGCAGACCTTTGAATTTTCTCTTTTAAAAAGAGAGATTTTTTGATATATTAAACTGCCTATAAAATTGAATGTAGGTTTATATTGTTGCTAGAAAAAATATGATTACAGGCTTTTCATCCAAGATAGTGAAAGGGAAGTTCATGGAAATATTTTCCAAAAGAAAATGCATTAACTTCTTGTATTACTCATAGGCACTCAATGACACTCTATAGAGTATTGCTTTGTAGTCTTTATCATAATGTTTGGGAATGGTGATAATAACTTAGCTGTTTGTGGGAAAATATGTATTGTTCACATTGAACACGTTTACATCAGTGAAATAGGTGAAGATAATTGTAATTTAACAGATTATTTCTTTCTTACTCTAATTCATTGATCTAAGGTAATTACCTTAGATACAATACAGATCCTTAGCTTATCAAACTATGTAAAGTGGGGAAGTTGAATAGAAATGTTAACAATCAAAATTCATTCCTTCTATTTATTTCACATACCTAAAGTTGTATAAATTGATTTACAACGAATTTTAGGCAGAAGTGCCAGTGAATTATAATTTGAAATAATAAGAAGAAAACATACATGTCATTAAATTGGTATGTAGACATGAGATATTAGAAAAAACATAACCTTCTTTAACACTACATTGATATTTAATTCCTCTATAAAAGTAATTAAACTTAGAAATGTCATGCATAGTTTGTTTTCAGCATAGCTATTTCTATGTATTTGCATCCCACTATTGAAAACTATAAACATTCATTCCTACTGGGAAAATACAGGTGTTGATTATTCCCTTAGGCAGAGCTATATGCTGAATGATATCCAGGGAAGAAAGAAAGAAAGGCAGTGCTTTTATAATTGTCTATTCCTGTACTCTCCTTTCTGAAATAACATGACTGCACTCTCCCTTCTGAAGTAACATGATTACACCCTAACTTCTTTAGTTTCAGAATCCTTGGTACATTACTCAAAATTTTCAGTGGTAGACAACCACTTTATTTTCCATTCTTATGACTTGTAAAACATACAACGTATATTCAAACATAGTATTTGAATCAAATTAATTTATCTGAACCAATACAAATATAGTAGATGTTTGAACATCTATCATATACAGCATACCTGGGAGTACAAAGTAAACAAGACATCTTTATCTATTATGGAGACATATCTAATAGGTAAATAGATATCTACTCTAATTCCCAACGATTATTATAAAATTATATGTATTATAATGAAAATATATTTTAAAACCCAGTAAGAGTGTTAAAAATCAATGCCCTTACACTAATTTTGGGAGTTTATGCAATACTTTATCAAAGCAATGGAATTTAAATTGAGACTTACAGTAGAAGTGAAAATTTCTGAAGCATATGGACAGCTAGTATATTAATAAAGAATTCTCATGAAGAGCAGATGCTTATTCAGTGATTTGATAGCATCAAAAAGTCTAGTATTTCTCAAATTGCTGGAGCATGCACTGCATTTGAGGGGCACATTATCATACTTAGTCTTGATAGGAAGGTTAAAATGGATATATATATATGTGTGTGTGTGTATATATATATATATATAGTTTATTCAATAAACTTTATACTCATGAACACTTTTGTAATTGACTTCTACTCTTTTCCTGGTGGCTCAAAGGTAAAAAATCCGCCTGCCGGGGCAGGAGACGTGGGTTTGATTTCTGGGTCAGGAAGATCCCCTGGAGAAGGAAATGGCAACCCACTCCAGTATTCTTGTGTGAGAAATCCCATGGAGAGAGGTGCCTGGTGGGCTACATACAATCCATGGGGTCACATGGAGTTAGATATGACTTAGTGATTAAGCAACAGCAGCAAATTCTCTGGCCAGACTTTTTTTGAAACATGTGAAGCCCATTCCTATCTCAAGAACTTCACATTTGTACTCTGCGTCTGAACTGTTTTTACCTGTTTGTCCCACATCTGGCTCTTTGTCAGTATTTATGTCTCTCATGTGACATATCCTGTAGTTTCCCACTGACCATATTTCACTAACTTTTTACATTTTCTTAAGAGTCTCTTAAACAACAAACATTGTTTACTGATTTGTGTATGTGTTTATGTCCTTTTCTCTAAAATCCATGCTTAGTGTCAACAGGTGACTAGTTTACATCACTATATCCAGTACTTTGTACATATTAGGCAGTCAAAAATTTCCATTGAAGATATCTTCAACAAAATAAAATCAATATTTTCGTTAAATTTTTAAGGCCAATATAAGGACAAATATGCTATCCCTTATCTGAATGAGAATGAATTAAAAAATTAAAAACATGTTATTTTTGATCATTTAAAAAATCTTTATTTTCAAAACATAGAGCAGCCTAAAAGGACTTTAGCCAGTGTTTACTGTACTAAAATTAACAATATAGCATATAATAATTTGTAATATAATAAAATTAAATGAATTAATATATGATTTTATCATAATTTAAAGCATTTTAAATAATTTCCAGGACAAAATTAAAACACAACTCTAACAAATTTAGTTTTCAAATGTATATTGACATTTTTATTTCACCCATATGAGTAGTCATGCCTGATACTATTTTACAAATAAAGAGCTTTGTAATCAGGAAACTGAAATTTAGAAGAAAAATAGATTTTCTTCTTTATGGTGCTCTGAATAATAGAATAGAATCACAGGAAAATATTTATTTCATGTATGTTCTTTATTCCATCTAGGAATATATGTGTTGATTAGAAAGATTTTAGCATTTCTTACTTTTAAGTAAAATTGTATATATTAAATATCCTCTGTAGCAGTCTCAAAAATTTAATGATCAATTTTTACAGTTTACAAAGAAAATAAAGACTCACATTTTCCTCAAGTGTTAAACTTAGCTGAAGAAATAAATACATCTTTTAATCAAAATGTCATATAAAATTAACATTTAACGTTTTATTAAATTTTATTGTGAATAAAATTTAACATATGTGTTGAAATATCGAAGAAGATCTATAAATTTAAACACCTCTAAGGCTAATTCACCCAGAAACAATATAAACACAACAAATTCAAGACAGAAAGAACTATATGACTATGACAGTGGTGATAAATTAGTCCTGTATACTCAGCATTGTTCCGAAAACTGTGCTTTTTCACTGTAGGCATTTTTACTTTTTTTTTTGGTCTGTCTGTCATGGAGAATTTGAGCAATTCAAAAATCAGAATTCCAAATGCTTCTGTTGATAAACCCAATTTCAGTACAACTGATTCTGTATGGTTATAGGATGATTATAGGAGGGAAATTTGTGATGAGAAGGATGAGTTTTGTTAATGCATTCCTCTGTTTTATCCACCATGTACTAAACAGTCTAATGTGACAGGCAGTTATTACAAATCTGCTATTCCTTTTGTATATCTCACCACAAGCCTTTGGCTTTTCAAAATCCAAGCTCTGAGCAGGATCATGAAGTTATCTTGTTTATTCCTTTGCCTTAGGTCACTGTTCACTTTAATTATCCCCATGAGGAAGGGGATGGTGCATCAACACATATCTACTCAGTGGCATTGAGATGGGAGGTAAGTAGGTCCCCCCCAGGGTAAAGCAACTGGAGATTCATTCCCTGTGGACTGAAACTCCAAGATGAGGATGCATGCGTGCATGCTTAGTCACTCAGACACTCAGTCGTGTCTGACGCTGCAATCCCATGGACTGTAGCCCACCAGATTCCTGTCTACGAGATTTTCCAGGTGAGAATACTGGAATGGGTTGCCATTTCCTTCTCCAGTAGATCAATCCTAGGTCACCAACATTTCAGGTGGATTGTATACCATCTGAACCACCAGGAAAGCCTGAAACTCCAAGATGAGAATAGCAGAATAGCTAAGAGAGGAGGCTGGACCCTCCCTGCCCAGACCACATATTTCTCATTCTTGAACTCAGGAGACCTCCTCAACCATATGTGCACAAAGAGTGATGCACAAATGCCCACAGGCCTTTGCAGTAGGATCCAACTTGGCTAAGAACTGCATATGCACACATGGAATGATCCTGAGATATGCCAAATATGGACTGTGAACCAGGCAAATCAAAATGATTAACCAAAGAAAAGCAGAAGAAATGCACCATATAAGCGATTTAACTGGCCCAAGGGTGCAACACAGGTATTCTTCCTCTGAGTCTGCCCCTATGTCTATCCACACATACTGTACCCTTCCTGTTCTTCGTTCCAAAGTAATGGTTCTGTATCTGGGCCCAAAGTGGCTTCATACAGGGGCTTTAGAGGTTTCATAAAGTCCCTGATGCTGGGAAAGATTGACAGAGTATGGAGAAGAGGGCATCAGAGGATGAGATGACTGGATGACACCATCAATTATTATTTTTCTTTCTCTATTTTTAAGTACCCTGCTTAAATATTTGACTTTTATAACACCTTGAAGATTCAATAAAAATAAAAAGTAACACAAATTTGTTAATTAAGACTCCTCCAATTTCTTTATTGTTTCCCCTTCTCACATATGTCATAGTATTCATTTTTATTTCTATTTTAGTACATCTTATGTTATATGCTGTAGTTACTTGTGAATATGCATTTGACAGTGTTGTAAGCTATGACAGCATCTTTATAAACATGGAGAATTTAGAATAAGGTCTATTTTGGGTTTAACATTTAGAAATAATAGATAATGAATCAACTCAAAACATACAAAGTAACTTTACAGACAAGTACAATCTAACCAGTTTGAGATTCTACATGAAACTGTGACAAAACCTAACTTTAATAATTGCATTAATCAGAGTGAAAATGTTGATCAGAAATGGAAATGCAATAAAAATTGTCAAAGTCGTGAGGCAGAGATGAAACTGGCTCTTAGGGAATAGAAATCTGTACCCCAAGGTGTCTTTTGATTTCAGATTTTATATTTCTGGATGTATGCTAATCCAGTTGATTTAGTCAGATACTGGTAAGCGTGTAAAATATAGAGCATGATCTTTTTATTTTGATTTTATGATCAGTAAGCAATCTTCTATTTATAATTTAGTTTTCCACACATGATATGATGTCATAGAGAAAATATTTAGAAAAGAAATTTAATTTCTGCTTCTTTGTCAATTATATTTTACTATTCAGTCAATTTATTTTTTATTATCCTTGTAAGTGTGGGTCATATAATCCTGTCCCTGATGACTTAGAAGCGTCATTCTGACAAACTATACTTTTATGCCTGCAAAACTAAGAGAAATGACCTCCGAGATATTTTGGGAGGCAATTGTAGTCTCTTCTAGGAAACTACTCTGAAATCTTTGTGGGCCATACATTTACTCCAATGCCTGTTTCTCTGAATTGTATTATGTTTCGTCTCTTGTAATACATTGCCAACTATTTGAAAGTATAGCTATTAATAGGTTTTCTTATTCACTTTGGACTTGTTAGGTAGTTAGAATAGGGAAAAGGAGTCCAAAATGGCTATTCTTTTACCTTTTCCCAGCTCTAAAGCTTGAGTCAGGGCTATGAGCTCAGCTAATTGGGCTGAAGTACCTGGTGGCAGAGGCTTAGCCTCTATGATCTCAAAATTGGAGACTACTGCATACCCTGCTCTTCTTTTTCCATCTAAGACAGAGCTGCTTCCATCAGTGTGCCAGAAGTCCTCACTCCAGTCCTTGGACCCTCCTTTGACCTTCCTCTTTGAGGAACACACACTCTTCTGACAGACTCATGCATTTTCTTATTCAGTAAATATTATTTGAAGGTTTACTATATTCCAGATATTCTTCTGGATTAACTGAGAATCAACACATAGCAAAACAAAAATCCTTACCCTCACGGACATATCTTGCAGCGCATGTGGTATATACAACATGCAGAGGCATAAAACTTGCAATTTCAACTCTGACATTTAAAGTCTTACTCTCATTTTTACAACTAGAAAAATAGTGAACAAATTAAAAGATGAAACTTTTTTTTTCTTGAATTTATCTAATAGCTGATGTTGCAGAACAAACTGCCACCTAAAAATCTGAAGAAACAAAGGATTTTGATACAGCCGAAATCAACTAACCTGGGACAGAAAGAACTGAAAATGTGAACCGTTGGGCTTATTTAAATGCTAATTTTGATAATTTGCTGGAAGCTAAATGTAGACTGACATAAAACTATAAAATTTCTAGGAATCACAGTCTAAGGGATGGAATTTTACCTCCAACATCCTCACCAAGTTCTCTTGGTGAATAGCCAAGAAATATCCTCTGTTAGCTTGGTATGGGAAGGGAAAGAAATAATTGAAAAATAAAATGCAATAAGAGCATTCTCCATTTAAAAAGGCCTATCCTATTGTGTGAAGACTTTAACAGAGCCTTATCCAATGTTGGCGATAGTGGTAAAGAAACTACCTGCCAGTACTGAATATATAAGAGATGCAGGTTCTACCCCTGGCTCAGGTAGATTCTCTGGAGAAGGAAATGGCAATCCACTCCTGTATTCTTGCCTGGAGAATCCCTTGGATAGAGGAGCCTGGCAGGTAATATATAGTTCAGAGAGCCATAGAGTCGGACACGACTGAAATGACTTAGCACATATCCAACCTGGAAGATGGTATTCTCTTGACTCCAGGTCCTGCTCAGCAGGTTTTTTTGTTTCACCCAAGGAGAAGGGAGCTAAGGATCACTTGTAAAAAGTCATAGCCCAGGGATAGATATCCATTAAAGACTGAAATTTAATCATAAGATTGTTGCAAAAAGGACCAATTCTGATCCCATGTTGGAACTGTTTCTTTGACCTGCTTTTCATTGTTGTTGTTGTTATTATAATCATACATAATGGCTCACCTCAGAGGACCCTACTCCTCTGCCTGACTGTTAAAGTTCCTTTCTTCAGCTCACAAAAAGATAATCTGATCCTGCCTACCAGTGAATAGCTGCAAGAAAGAAGTGGTTAATACATCCCTTCCAAAGGTTGGCCATTCCCAGAGATGTTTTGCAAGACTGATAGCCCTTTTTACTTCCTTATTTTCCTGCCCTTTCTATTCTGCCTTTTGAATTTAGTTTCTCACCACTTCTCTCTCTGGTTTGATAAAAGAATCTGCCATCCAGACCCTGACAAGATGGTTATTTTGAGACATTAGTCTGTCAGCTTGTCTGTAGGCCGGCTTTCCAAATAAAGTAGTATCCCTTGCTTCAACACATCATCTCCAATTCATTGACTTGTTCTGTAGAGAGTAGAGCAAACTTGGATTTGGTAACAAGATCACTGAATTCTCTTGCACTACACCACACCATAAATTCAACAAAGCCCCAGTATTTAAAAAAAAAAAAAAAAGACATAGCTGAAAAAGCTGCAAGGCAGACTCTCAAGAAAGCAGAAAGATAACAGGAGATGCAAGAATCAGGACATTAGAGGGATTTGAATGATCTGGGTACAGAAAACATTAAAGATAACTCGACTCCTACCCAAAATAACATAAAACTTTACACTTAAGCCCTATTAACATTAATCCCTAAAGTCCAATATGTCCATTCTGTGTTAAAGTGAAATAAAAAAAGAAAAAAATTGCAAAGCATACTCAAAATGCAAGAAAAAAAATTGAAGATACAAAGCAAATCAAAATCACATCTAGGTAAGCATCGGATTTTGGATCTCTGTAAAGTGTAAAATAATCAAGATTAAAATGTTAAGAGCTCTAATGAAAAAGATACTATGTAAGAACAAATAGGTGATGTAATTAGAAAGATGGATGCTCTGAGAAAGAATCAAAGGAAGAGCTAATCAAAACTAGTGTAACAGAAATGAAGAATGTCTTTGACAGTTCATTGGTAGGATGGATGCAGCTGAATCAGTGAACTTGAAGATAAATGAATAAAAAGTTTTCAAAGTGAAAGTGAAGAGAAAATTTTAAAAAAAGAATATGGAAGCAACCCAGATGCCCATCAACAGATGAATGGATAAGGAAGCTGTGGTACATATACACCATGGAATATTACTCAGCCGTTAAAAAGAATTCATTTGAATCAGTTCTAATGAGATGGATGAAACTGGAGCCCATTATACAGAGTGAAGTAAGCCAGAAAGATAAAGAACATTACAGTATACTAACACATATATACGGAATTTAGATAGATGGTGGCGATAACCCTATATGCAAAACAGAAAAAGAGACACAGAAGTACAGAACAGACTTTTGAACTCTGGGGGAGAACGTGAGGGTGGGATGTTTTGAAAGAACAGCATGTATACTATCTATGGTGAAACGGACCACCAGCCCAGGTGGGATACATGAGTCAGGTGCTCGGGCCTGGTGCACTGGGAGGACCCTGAGGAGTCGGGTGGGGAGGGAGGTGGGAGGAGGAATCGGGATGGGGAATACGTGTAACTATATGGCTGATTCATGTCAATGTATGACAAAACCCACTGAAATGTTGTAAAGTGATTGGCCTCCAACTAATAAAATAATATTTAAAAAAAAAAAAAAGAATAATAAACAAAGTTGTGAAGTTATGAAGTTTCTCATCCTGACTTCCATTTATTCATTCAGCAAACATTTATTCAGTACTCAATATGTGTCAGTTCCTTTTCAACACTGAAGAGAGTCAAAATAGAGACATGGTTGCTACTCTTGAAAATCTTCATTTCTAGAGTGACAAGTTAAAAATAAGTGTAAAATCTGTATCTAAACTATGTCTAAGCACCTTTTAAAAAGGGAAAATCTATCTAGTCATTAAGATCAGGATCGTTTTCCCTCAAGTATCATAATTAAGATAGCCCCCACTGACTGTTTTCTGTCTGATACTTTTCTATGTTCTATGACTGTACTGTGTATTAATTCATCAAATACTCATAATCATTTTATGAGGAAAATAGCACAAATTCCCCATGTTACAGATTAAGAAACTAACCCACACAATGTTTGAATAATTTACCCAAGGATCCACCAGATTATATATTGGAGCTTGAATTCTAATTCAGTCTTGGATATTATGTTCTGCTGTTAAGGAAGTGATCTTTGAGCTGAGTATTGAAAGATATTTTATTAAAGAATAAAACTTTACTAAGTGGAGTAGAAAGATTGACATAAATCTGCTTTTCTAAGAAAGAGGAGAAATGATATACAAAAGGTCTCACAGAGGGAGGGAAGAGAATAATTAAGGAAATGAAGGTACATCAGTGCAGCTGGAGCTTTGGAAGAGATTAGAATTGAGGAAAGAGAGTACTGAGGAAGGTAGGAGCAGACCAAGCAGAGTTCCTGGATTATATTAAAGTTATTATTCTTCACCGAAAGGACAATGGGGAAATAGTGTGATGTTTTAAGTGTGGAAATTATATTACTCTACTTGCATTTTAAATAAACATTTTTGGTTCTCAGAGGATAAGCGACTGTGGGATAAACCACAGAGTTGGCTCTGAGAAATCAAGAAATCCATGGTGAGAATTATAGGCTATTAAAAAATACAGAAAAGCAAACTTCTCTTTCCTGGCTTGCCTTCCTATAGTGCAAAGACAAGCAACCTAAATACTACATCACTCATGTTTATTTGCAGCTAGGATTCTTGTGATCAAATTTTCATGAAGCAGATGCACTTGTGAGAAACTTGGTGGTGGAACAATAATTCTGTTTTCATCAGTGTCTGAATCCACAAAATCTGACTGTGGGGCAGGGGTGGGGGGGTTAGCTGTAACCTGACTCACTGCACTGCCATAGGTGCCTCCCGGCTGGCTCTAGTGGTGAAGGACCCACCTGCCAGTGCAGGAGATGTAAGAGATGGGTTCAGTCCCTGGGTCTGAAAGACCCCCTGGAGAAGGAAACGGCAACCTACTCCAGTATTCTTGTCTGATAAATACCATGGACAGAGGAGCCTGGCAGGCTACAGTCCATGGGTTAACAGAGTTGGACACAACTGAAGCGACTTAAACACCTGCAGTGCAATAAGAACAGCTTTGTAAGGAGTAGAAGCAGTATTTATGCATACTCAGTTAGCTGAATTCTCAGGAGTAGGATTGTCACATTGATTCTTTGGCAACATTAAGGTCTTAATACTTTCTTGCACAGATGCATCTTAAGGCCAGCAAACAACTGTGGATCTTTAGTTCATTAGAACATTAGTTTTGATGGAATCCCACAAGGATACTCATCTATATTTTATTCTGTTAATTTAGCCAAGTAACTGATCACTTCATAGCAGATAGATGGGGAAAGAGTGGAAACAGTGGCTGACTTTATTTTTCTGGGCTCCAAAATTACTGTAGATGGTGATTGCAGTCATGAAATTAAAAGACACTTATTCCTTGGAAGAAAAGCTATGACCAACCTAGACAGCAAATTAAAAAGCAGAGACATTACTTTGCCAACAAAGGTCTGTCTAGTCAAGGCTATGGTTTTTCCAGTGGTTATGTACGGATGTGGGAATTGGATTATAAAGAAAGCTGAGCACCAAAAAATTGCTGATTTTGAACTGTGGTGTTGGAGAAGACTCTTGAGAGTCCCTTGGACTGCAATGGGATTCAACCAGTCCATCCCAAAGGAGATCAGTCCTGGGTGTTCATTGGAAGGACTGATGCTAAAGCTGAAACTCCAACACTTTGGCCACCTGATGCGAAGAGCTGACTCATTTAAAAAGACCCTGATGCTTGGAAAGATTGAGGGCAGGAGGAGAAGGGGACGACAGAGGATGAGATGGTTGGATGGCATCATCGACTCAATGGACATGGGTTTGGGTGGACTCTGGGAGTTGGTCATGGACAGGGAGGCCTGGCATGTTGTGGTTCATGGGGTCGCAAAGAGTCGGACATGACTGAGCGACTGAATTGAACTGATTACTGCTAGTCATGTGGATTAATATGTTAATCCAAATTTGGTACATTAATATGAAACTTCCCACACCGCATTAGAGGAAATTGTTTAAAATGCATTACGAAATTCTCCTAGATGTGTCTCAGTCTTTGATATCTTTAGTCCATTAATTCTTCTTCTGGGTCTTTGTTGTTTAATAGGTTGCTCTAAATGAAAAGCAAAGCTCTAGTCTTAGATATTGGAAGCATTCAATTAACTGTGCACAGATAACAATACTGAGGACTCCACCAAGCACCATTATAAAATTTTTGAATAAAGTTTATTTAAGTATTTAATTTACACATTATATTCTAATACTTTACATTATTCCTTTTTGACAATATATTATCTTTTAAGCACATATCTGTTTCAGTGCTATAAATAGATGCAATCATACCTGAGAAAACCATAATTGAAAGAGACACATGTACCCCAATGTTCAGTGAAGCTCTTATTACAATAGCAAGGACATGGAAGCAACCTAGATGTTCATTGACAGATCAGCGGATAAAGAAGTAGTGGTACATATATAAATTGGAATATTACTCAGCCGTAAAAAAGAACACATTTGAGTCAGTCCTAATGAGGTAGATGAACCTAGAGCCTGTTATACAGAGTGAAGCAAGTCAGAGAAAAACAAATGTTGTATATTAATGCATGTATTTGGAATCCAGACAGATGGGGTTGATGAGCCTATTCGCAGGGCCACAGTAGAAATGCAGACATAGAGAAGAGCCTTGTGGGCATGGTAGGGGAAGGACTGTGGGATGAATCGAGAGAGCAGCATGGAAACATATAAATTACCATATGTAAAGTAGGTAGCCAGTGGAAATTTGCTGTGTGACACAGCTCCGATCAGGCTCTCTGTGCCAACCTAGAGGGGGGGATGGGGCGGGAGGTGGCAGGAGATTCGAGGGAGAGGGCATCTGTATACCAAAGGCTGATTCACGTTTATGTTTGGCAGCAACTAACACAGTATTGTAAGTCAATTATCCTCCAATTTAAAAATTGAAAAAATAGAGATTATCAAAACATTATCAATATATTCAATTGTATCCTTTTTTTTAGTTTCTACATTTAAGATGTATCTTTAAGAACCATATTTTACCTGTGTTCTCATAATAATATTCACTTAGTGAAGTCACTGAACTTGTAAAAAATCATCTAAAATATAGAAAGAATTATATAGAAAAAAGATGTATATAAACTTGTTCATGCACACATATATCACCTTGCACACAGTAAGAATTCAGCGCACATTTGTTGGTGGCTGAAGTGAAGTAGTGATGGAATAAATTGTTATTTAGTGCCTACAGAAAAATAATGATACTGTTCTAGAGCATATGTAGAAATTTTCAAAATATTGATGGTACATGCATTTTAAGTCTAGTTTTACCTTACTATTTTAATTTTCTTTGCATATAGCTTAAATGATGTATATAATTATTAACTTACTAAAAATGCAAAATATGTAAAATACACGTGTAAGAAAATTTCCAAAACACTAGAATGCATAATAACTAGTCTAATATCTAGTTTTGCATTCAAACTCAATCTTTAAATACCTAAGATCATGGCATCTGGTTCCATCACTTCATGGCAAAGAGATGGGGAAAAAGTAGAATCAGTGACCTTTTATTTTCTTGGGCTCAGAAATCACTGGACACTGACTGCAGCCATGAATTTAAAAGACGCTTGCTCTTTTGCCTTGGAAGAAAAGCTATAACAAATCTATACAGCATATTAAAAAGCAGAGACATCACTTTGCTGACAAAGGTCCAGATAGTCAAAGCTATGGTTTTTCCAGTAATCATTTATGGATATGAGAACTGGATCATAAAGAAGGCTGTGTACTGAAGAATTGATAACTTTCAAATTACAGTGCTCGAGAGTTTGTTGGACAGCAAGGAAATCAAATCAGTCAGCACTAAAGGAAGTCAACGCCAAATATTCATTGGAAGGACTGATACTGAAGCTGAAACTTCAATACTTTGTCCACCTGATGTGAACAGCTGACTCATTGGAAAAAACCCTAATGCTGCGAAAAATTGAAGGCTTGTTGAAGGATAAGAGGGTGGCAGAGGATGAAATGGTTAGTTAGCATCACTGACTGACTGGGTATGAATTTGAGCAAACTTTGAGAGATAGTGGAGGCCAGAGGAGCCTCGTATAGTGCAGTCCACTGGGTCACAAAGACTCAGATATAACTTAGCAACTAAGCCGCAACAGCGTTGTTCTTTTACAGTATGATCACTTGTAGAGCTATCAATGCAGTGTGTTTTAGAAAAAAATGCTTCTATAGTAAAAAACAAAACTTTGGAAATGTTAATAAGTAAAAATGTTTATGATTTTTGTTGGCCCTAGCAAAATTTTAATCAGGTTTTCTGGAGTTTATGAAAAGGCTTGAATAGAAACACATAATGCTTTTTAGAGTCATAGGGCAAACAATGAGATAAAAAGGCAAAAAATCATGAAGTTTTGTCATATTTTGTCATTTCTTTGTTTTATAAAAATTCATTAGCAAAGTTTTTCAAACTAATTCCATAGTATATGCTATATATACAAATAAGATTAAATTTGATCGTGTATACCTCATACATTTCAATGCTTTTATTTTCAGAATGGATACTTTACAGCAAAATTTAAAAGTAAATTATTATTCATTTATATTTCAAGTATTAAGAAAGTGAATTATGCAGCTTACCTGAGAGATAACTTAACAATGGCTACAGTTCATTCTGTAACTGTGAAAAGAAGCATCACATGAACTATAATTTTAGTAATACTATGTGGTAGACACCACTTTGGAGACTCAAAGTATATTTTAAAAGACTTTACAATTTATACCCAGTATGGTTCTACAAGAGGCTTTTCCATTTGTCTGTTTTGTTGTTGTTGTTTTTTCATTTATCTAGTTTCTCAGGTACTGGGGGCTGTATAAATAAGAATGTTGAAACCGCTCAAAATAGGAATTGCCACTATTGTAAAAAAAATAAAGATAAAAAATCCTGGAGAAAAACGTGAAGTGGGACAAGTTCTTTCAGTGCCCTGGTATCTCCTTCATTTTTGTATCACAGTCATCAATGCCCTGGGCTGCTGCCTTAATTCCTGGGATACTCAGCTGCAGACACACTAAAACTTTCCATCCCAATATATATATATTTTCTGTAGCCTAGTTTATACAACGTATGTTTATCACATATCCTATTAACTTTGAGTTTCTATTTCCTGTTAGTGAATTGAGATATGTTCTTTAAGCCAAAAATCCTTCTTAGTTCTCTAATAGCTGATATCCTGATAGCTCCTACATATAGCCATACTAAATATAAATGCACAGCAAACAAATGGATAAAACTATTATTAGTTAGTATCATGTTAAGAACTGAACCACACCTGTAAAGCACAACATGCACATATGTGCATGTTCTTTTCATTATTTTTTAAAATTAGTTTTTTCTACACTTTTCATGTTTAAAATTACTCCTTTTATTTAGAAAAATGCTTAGTGTTTCATAATGAGTGGAATTTCCTATGGCATAGATTAAATAATAAATATTATGAAGTAAAGTACTCTGAATACAAAGAGAAGCTGAGCTTTTATAATTAAATTCTTTTAATGGGTGTTTTGCTCTATTGTGTTCGTCTCTTTTCACTGCTTATTTGTTATTTCAGAAACTGAGGAATATTTTATATTTGAATATTTTCCTTTCTGTATGTGCTCTAATAGTCTCAACTTTTTAAAAGTTTAAGGTAACATATATAGTGATAATGAAATACAACTAAGTTAAATATATTCATTTACAGATGAGATATTGTTTTATCTAAATAAGATTAGGTCTTCCTTTCCTCTACTTCTTTTTATTTTTATAAAAATTTCTTGATTGGAGGGTATATTCATATTAAAATGTAATACACTGAAAATCCTTTACATGACTGGAGTTTGAATAATGTTAATAACAGTTCTTTTAATCATGTAGAGATCACCCAGGGATGAAATCTTTCTTTTATCATGATGTTCGAAGGAAACATGCTACAAGTAAATAATCCTATCTGAATGGCAAGTTCACACCAGTGGGAATCCCAATGCCTTTTCACTGCAGATTGTGGCTTCCAAGGGGGAAAAATTAATGGCAGTATAATTTATTTTTCTAAACACATTATAACACTTTATGTTAGTATAATATAATTTGTTAGTATAATTTGTGTACATTTTTTTCTTCCTTCAGTTCAGCTCAGTCGCTCAGTCATGTCCTACTCTTTGCGAGCCCATGGACTACAGCATGCCAGGCTTCCCTGTCCATCACCAACTCCCAGAGTTTACTCAAACTCATGTCCATTGAGTTGGTGATGCCATTCAACCATCTCATCCTCTGTCGTCCCCTTCTCTTCCCACCTTCAATCTTTCCCAGCATCAGGGTCTTTTCCAACGAGTCAGTTCTTCGCATCAGGTGGCCAAAGTATTGAAGTTTCAGCTTCAACATCAGTCCTTCCAATGAATATTCAGGACTGATTTCCTTTAGGATGGACTGGTTGGATCTCCTTGCAGCCCAAGGGACTCTCAAGAGTATTCTCCAATACCACAGTTCAAAAGCATCAATTCTTTGGCTCTCAGCTTTCTTTATAGTCCAACTCTCACATCCATACGTGACTACTGGAAAAATCATAGCTTTGATTAGACGGACCTTTGTTGGCAAAGTAATGTCTCTACTTTTTAATATGCCATCTAGGTTGGTCATAACTTTTCTTCCAAGGAAGAATCGTCTTTTAATTTCATGGCTGCAGTCACCATGTGCAGTGATTTTGGGGTCCCCAAAATCGAAGTCTGTCACTCTTTCCACTCTTTCCCCATCTGTTTGCCTTGAAGTGATGGGACCAGATGCCATCTTTGTTTTTTGAATGTTGAGTTTTAAGCCAACTTTTTCACTCTCCTCTTTCACTTTCACAAGAGGCTCTTAAGTTCTTCTTCCTCTCTGCCATAAGGGTGGTATCATCTGTATATCTGAGGTATGCATTTTCTTCCTTAGACAGTCCTTATTTTTAACTTGTGTTTCTTCAAAATTAAAGGAAAGGAAAATATCTGTTTTTGTTCCCTGATATTTTCACAGGAAATTTTTATTCTCAATGTAATATAGCTCGACAAAATTGAATACAGTGCGATACACAAAAGGTATACATGAAGCTGTAGTTCCCAAGAAATGTAACTATTATTCAAGATCAAGAGCACTGGGAAAAATACTTTATGTTATTTTTCCATCATTGATTGTAAAAGATCAGTTTTTACTTCATATTATATTGAAGGAACTGACTTAAAAAATAATGTCTATTGTTTTTTCCTACAAAAGAAAAATGTGTCATATAGCTCATTTCTAGGACATTTAGTCTTATAAAGATCTTGCCATATGTTTCTAGGTAAGAATAATCTCATATTCAGTACCTATCTCAAAATATTTCAGTTTGTAACCTTTTTTTGTGTGTTTAAATCATGCCCACACATGGCACAATATAAAGAGTAATTAAAAATTTATTAAGTGACAATTTATAAATTTCTTTTGGAACTGAGTCAGTAACCAATAAAAGGGAGTTGCTGTGAGGGAAGTTCTAAGGGGAAAAAGCTGTTGCCAGAGGTCAGCAAGCTCTTAAGTTAGGGTAGAGGCACTACCTGACATCAGCTATGACTTTCGTTTGAAAGTGTTGACAATGGCAAATAACGCCAGTCAAAGAAGCATAAAGACAAACAGATAATACTTTGACTTCATTTTCTCATCTTGTCATCTGAGCTAATGATAACTGACATGGAGGTCAGCCTGAGTTAGTGCATGAAGGGCAGAAGCCAAAACCCAAGTATTGCAAAAATGTGACAAATAGATCTAGAATTGTAAAAAGGAAGAAATGCACCACTTTATATGCTGCTGCAGTTTTAAATACAGTTAACTATTATTTACAAGTTGGACACAAAATATGTAAGGCATTTCTCTTTCTAACCATAAAGGAATAACTAGAACTAAAACTCCTCTTGCTATAAGTAGACAACACTATGAAATATACACAAGTTTGGTTTTAGTCATTGGACAACAGGAAGTGAATGCATGTGATCTATGAGGGAAGATAACTGAATGATGTGAGCTCTATTACTTTTTGGCTTTCTGCCCTAAGTCATTATGTGGACCACAGTACAGGGAATGAGACTCATAGCAGGGGACAATAATCTTAATCGACCAGGCAACTGAAATTTACTGGTTAAAGTAATAAAGATGAAGTAGAAATGAGCTTAGAGAAATTTTAAAAACAATGAATTAATGACCCAGAGGAAGATGAACTGAAGAGACTTTTGATGAAGGTGAAAGAGGAGAGTGAAAAAGCTGACTTAAAACTCAACATTCGCAAAATGAAGATCATGGCAGCTGATCCTATCACTTGATGGCAAATAGATGGGGACAATGTGGACAAAGTGTCAGATTTAATTTTCTAGGGTTTCAAAATCAGACGGTGACTGCAACCACAAAATTAAAAAGTGCTTTCTCCTTAGAATAATAGCTATGACAAACCTTGACACTGTACTAAAAAGCAGAGGCACCTCTTTGCTGACAAAGGTCTGTATAGTCAAAGCTCTGGTTTTCCAGTAGTCATGTACAGATGTGAGAGTTGGACCATAAAGAAGGCTGAGTGCCAAAGAATTGACGCCTTTGAATTGTGGGGCTAAAGAAGACTCTTGAGAGTCCATTGGGCAGCAAGGAGATCAAACCAGTCAATCTTAAAGGGAATCAACCCTGAATATTCATTGGAAGGACTGATGCAGAAGCTGAAGCTCCAATACTTTGGCTACCTGATGTGAGAGCTGACTCATTGGAAAAGATCCTGATCCTGGGCAAGACTGAGGGCAAGAGGAGAAGGGGGTGACAGAGGATGAAATAGTTGGATGGCATCATCAGATCAATAGATATGAGTCTGAGTCACCTCCTGGAGATAGTGAAGGACAGGGAAACCTGGTGTGCTGCAGTTCACGGGGTTGCAAAGAGTGTGACATGACTTAGTAAATGAACAACAAGACAAGCTCAAGAAATAAAAAATGTATGTAATTGGAGGAGAACAAATAAATGAATAATGATCAAATGATTTCAAAATATTATGAAAAAATAAACCCACAGATACTAGATGCCCAAAAAATCTAAAGATAAATCCAAAGAAAACTGTAGTAAATCTCACTAAATTGAAATTATTGGATTCCTACTTACATATAACTTGATCATATATGTAAAAATGCTGGGAGTTGTCACTCCCACTGTTACAAAAAAGAAATGCTGAACAACTTTAAAGTGATGACTTTTCTTCCACCCATCAGAGAACTGGGGTTTCAGGACAAACTACCACCCTGAAATCTGGTGTTTGTTAGTTGATCTGTCATGTCTGACTCTGTGACCCATGAACTCTAGTCCACCAAGCTCCTCCGTACGTGGAATTCACCAGACAAGAATACTGGAGTGGGTTGCCATTCCCTTCTCCAGGGGATTTTGCTAACCCAGGGATTGAATCTGGGTCTCCAACATTGCAGGCAGTTTCTTTACTATCTTAGCCACCAGGGAAATCTGAAGAGTCAGGTTATTTACCAAGTGAATCCAGAGTCATAGCCTAGATCCATTTACCTAAAACAGAAACAGCTTAAGATATAAACTGGTAAGACTACTTCAGTGGCGTTTTGATGAATTGCTAGAACCTGATTATAGACCAGCATGAGAATCACGGACTTCTTGGGGCCACAGTCTTGGGGCTCCCATAAAGTTTTGTGGCTTTTACCTCTAGGAACCACATCAGGTCTCACAGTGAGAGCTGGAAAAGTTCTCCCATGATTATGACAGGATGGGCAGAATAATCTTGTGAAATATTTCAGATCATTTTTCATAACCAACATCTACTTTTCAAGGGAAATATTTATTCCATCTTATTCCAGAATTTTATTCCATCTGGGGAAAGGACATTTCTTCCACTCCATTTCCTCCAGCCTTTTTATATCTGAGGATTGGGAGAAAACTAAGAAACACCAATACATTGATAGACAAATTTAATTATAAAATTTCAGAGCACACCATAGCAACAAGATTCCAGTATAATTACAATGAATTATGGCTGCAAGACTCAAACACTTTTCCTAGAGAAGTGTTTAAGAGGCTCAGAGTCAACAAAGGAGATGTAAATAATGATATTAGAAGAATGTGAAGCCTCTGATGTCAACAGTTACAGCAAACATTGAAAGAAGTGAAAGTGTTGGTTGCTCAGTCAAATCCAACCCTTTGCAACCCCTTGGACTATAGCCCTCCAGGCTCCTTGGTCCATGGAATTCTCCAGGCAAGAATATTGGAGTGAGTCACCATTCCTTTCTCCAGGGGATCTTCCTGACCCAGGGATGGAACTCAGGTTTCCTGCATTGCAGGAGGCTTCTTTACCATCTGAGCCACTTGGGAAGGCCAACAAACATTAACCACAGCCAAACTCCTTGGCAGATTAAAATAAAACCTTGTACCAAAGGCCCCTTTAATTCAGTTCCTGTACATCCCATCTGGTTTTTACAGAAAATCATAAGAAGTATTAAAATGCAAGAAAAATAGTAGTCAGAAGAGGCAAAGCAGGTATCAGAATGAGACAGATATGGCAAAGCTGTAGGAATTGTAATATAGGAAATTTAATGTAACTACGATTGATATATTAAGGACCCAAAAGTAAAATGCCAACAGTATGCAGGAACAGATGGGAAATGTAAGCAGAGTGATAGATGAGCAGAGAGATATAAACTCTAAGATAAGGAAAAAGAAAATGCTAGGGGAAAAAAAATTACAGAAATGAAGAGCACTTTTGATGGCCACATCAGTGTACAAAAAATTGTCAAAGAAAGAGGAATGAGTTTGATGAAAGGCCAATAGAAATTTCCCCTGCTGAAATGTGAAAAGAGAATGCAAAAAGCAATATAGGACATCAAAGTCAGTGGGACAATTTAAACATGTGTAACATATGTGCTGTGTTCAGTCACTTAAGTCGTGTCCGACTCTTTGCGACTCATGGACTCTAGTCCGCCAGGCTCCTCTGTCCATGGCATTTTCCAGGCAAGAATACTAGAGTGGGTTATCATGCCCTCCTCTAGAGGATCTTCCCAATGTAGGAATCAAGCCCACATCTCTGGTGTCTCCTGCATTCCAGGCAGATTCTTTACCCAGTAAGCCACCTGGGAAACCCATTAGCACACTGCTGCTGCTGTTGCTAAGTTGCTTCAGTCGTGTCTGACTCTGTGTGACCCCATAGATGGCAGCCCACCAGGCTCCCCTGTCCCTGGGATTTTCCAGGCAAGAACACTGGAGTGAGTTGCCATTTCCTTCTCCAATGCATGAAAGTGAGAAGTGAAAGTGAAGTCGCTCAGTCGTGGCAGACTCTTAGTGAACCCATGGACTGCAGCCTACCAGGCTCCTCCATCCATGGGGTTTTCCAGGCAAGACCCCTAAACCTTGTTTCCATTAGCTCATGGTATCAGAATGTGGAGAAGCAAACCTCCAGATCTGTCTCCTGACTGCCTTCATAAGGCATGTAATTGGTCTGTTACCAACTGCACACAGTCCTCCTGAATGCATGGTTTCTCCAGCCCTGCAGAGCTGTTTAAACTGCTGTTGTAAGCGATATATACAGTAAGCAAGGACACCAGTATAAAGACAAACGCTAGTTGAATAGTATTGGAGCAGCATGTCACACACGCCCATCAAGCAGAGGATATGAAGCAAGTGCGGAGCAGAGCCAGGAGAATCACGTCCTAGAGCAGAGCTGGTGGGCGCTGCGAGGGGGCCGTGCGGGGCGTCCTGTGCATGAGCAGGAAGCCAAGAGATGCGCTCCACATCATGATTCTGCAGCGAAATAGAAGGACGGGGTCTGGCAGGAAAACGTTCTACCCCTCAGTAAAAACAGAGCATGGTTCATGGACTCTGAATGCACATTTACGGCATAAAGGAATTTCAATTCTCTGTTTTCATAAATCAAAACTCTCAAGTCTTTGTGACTGGGTTTCACATTAACTGGCATTTTACTTGCATATAGTTAAAATACCAAAGAGAAGAAAGAGAAACTGGAGTAGAAGAAATATTTGAGGTAACCAAGACCTTTCAAAGTTAATAATATACACCAAACCGTGGATCCAGGAAGCTCAAATAACACTAAGGAGAATAAAAGTAAAACAGAACACTATCCATAGGAATACTATATTCAAACTGAAACAAAATCCAGAGAAAAATTGTGAAAAAAGCCAGAGGAAAATAAAACCATACCTAGAGAAGTAAAGATAAGCACTGTAGTGGGCTTCTTGTCAGTAACTGCAACATAAGTGTTTAAAAAAAACAAACAAACTAGAATTATATATCTAGTGAAACTGTGTTTCAAAAGTGGAAGAGAAATAAATATACTCTCAAGAAACAAAAACTGACAGAATTCTGTAAACTTGCCTGTGAAAATTTTAAAAGACATTCTTCAGGCAAAAAGAAATACCTGGATATCTAGATTTATATGAATTTTGTCACATAGGAGGAGGAAAAAATTGAGGTTAAAATATCTTTTACTTCCCTTATTCTTCATGTACGTAAAAGTAACCATTTAAAGCAATAGTAGTAACTTACTGGGCTACTGTACCATAGGAGTAAGTGAAATGGATGATAGTAATATCATAAAGATTGGAGGGAAGATTAGGGAATGTTCTCTGGTAAAGTATGTGAACTACATCTGAAACAGTAGGATATTAATTCTCTTTCCTTCAGTTCTTGAAGAACTGGTCATGCTAGGGTTTAGGACCTGATATCTAAGATGCTCATGGAGCATCTTTTAGTGCCAGAAAGTAAGGAAACGCCAAGAAATAAAATCAATGTGTCAAAGATACACAGAAGTTCCAAATTGCCAAAGCTGCAACAATCTGAGTCAGAAATTAAATGTGTTAGTATTGCATTATAAACCCGAAAGTACAAAATATATACCCATATTGTTTTTCTCACCTTTAATAAACTTTTGCATGCCCTGAAGAAATAGTCAAACATTTAAATTTGTTTTGAATGCTGCAACTGGTGATACAGGCCAAAAACATGAAACAGTTTGGGGCTTATATGATAGAGACTGCTGGGGAGAGAACAGGGCAGGCGTCACAAGCAGATCCAGAGCAGCTTGAGAGTCGGATGAGGAAACTGGCTCTGGGCTTTTATTGTGATTAGACGATGCGGTCAGAAGAAGGTCTGGGACTGTGGACTGGGGCTTGCAAGATTTGACTCTTCCACCTGAGCCAAAAGAAAGAGCACCCAGGCTTACTTAGCAACACCCTCCTTCCTTGGGTGAGGCACAAAGGGAAAAGGAGGTGTGTGGCTTTAAAACTATCAGCAATCACACATCAAAAAATGAAAGCAGACTCCTTATCATTCATGAATCCATCCTGATACATACAAATGATGAAAAACAATTAAATAAATGAAGGAGAAGAGACAAGTCTTCTGTGTCTAAGAATTCCAAATATTTTTTAAAGATACTTCATCTGCAAAGGGGTAGAATATGATTCCCCACTCATTAAGTATAGAAGAAAGTGTGAGACTTCTTCCAAAGTCTGTAATATAGAAAAAAAGAGAAACAAAGAGAATCTTTAGTATAGAGAACTTTAATATTAGTTTAGGTCTGTGATTAACAGGGAGAATGGAAATTCATATTGATAATATGCACCTTTGATACAACTTGATCAGAATGGATTTTGCCTCTATGGTCTTTCTTCCTTCAATAACCTCAGTTTAATCATGAGAATACTATCAGACAAAAGCCAATCGAGGGGAATTCTGCAAAATACCAGCAGTTTTGGTATTGGTTTTGGTTTGACAGTTTAACAAAATTATCAAGCTCATTAAAAGAAAGAATGTCTAAGAAACTGTCACTGTTGAGAGATGCTGAGGGGGATATGATGGTTAATCCTGGTGTCCTGGATGGGAGTCTTGAACATGAAAAGAACATTAAGAAAGTTTTGATTATTTTAAAAATATTTGAACATTGATTAATAAAGATGTGTCAATATTGGTTTATTATTTGTAACTGATATACCATACTATAGTAAAATTTTATTAATAGAGGAAACTGGGTGTGGGATATAAGGAATCTGCAGTTTCTAAATTTTTCTGCAATTTTATAGCTTTTGAAATGAGGATGTTTGTTAAAATAAATAACAACATTCTGAAAACTTGTGATAAATAGAAAATATTAAAGCTACTAAAGAACAAAGACATGATATTATTGTACTATTCATCTCTAGAAGGTCCATATTTTAATCTTTCATTATTTCTACATTTCACAATAAACACATGTACATATTTACGGTAGCTCTTTTTAAGGTCTTTATCTGTGTAATTCCATACATATATGTCATTGTATCATATCTGTGTTTGTTTCTGTTGACTGACTTTTCTTCTGAGAATGCAAGACATGTGCTATGTGTGTGCTAAGTCGCTTCAGTCATGTCCAACTCTTTGCGACCCTATCGACTGTAGCCCACCAGGCTCCTCTGTCCATGGGATTCTTCAGGCAAGAATACTGGAGTAGGTTGCCAAGTCCTTCTCCATGGAATCTTCCTGACCAGGGATTGAACCTGTATCTCTCATGTCTCCTGCATTGGCAGGCTGCTTCTTTACCATTAGCACCAACTAGGAAGCCCATACAGGGCATATTTCCCTGTTTTATCATATATTCTTGAATTGGATGTTGAATATTATAAACTTTACATTTTTGAGAACTGGATTTTATTGTTTTAAGATTGTCAGAGTTTGTTTGGCAGGTAAGTTATTTGGAGATAAAATGAATCCTTTCAAGTTGGGCTTTTAGGTAGCATTAGTTCAGTTCAGTCACTCAGTCGTGTCTGACTCTTTGCGACCCCATGAATCGCAGCACGCCAGGCCTCCCTGTCCATCAGCAACTCCTGGAGTTTACTCAAACTCATGCCCATCGAATCGGTGATGCCATCCAGCCATCTCATCCTCTGTCATCCCCTTCTCCTCCTGCCCCCAATTCCTCCCAGCATCAGGGTCTTTTCCAGTGAGTCAACTCTTCGCATGAGGTGGTCAAAGTATTGGAGTTTCAGCTTCAGCATCAGTCCTTCCAGTGAACACTCAGGACTGATCTCCTTTAGGATGGACTGGTTGGATCTCCTTGAAGTCCAAGGGACTCTCAAGAGTCTTCTTCAACACCACAGTTCAAAAGCATCAATTCTTCGGCACTCAGCTTTCTTCACAGTCCAACTCTCACATCCATACATGATTCACTGGGAAAACCATAGCCTTGAATAGATGGACCTTTGTTGGCAATGTAATGTCTCTGCTTTTTAATATGCTATCTAGGTTGGTCATAACTTTCCTTCCAAGGAATAAGTGTCTTTGAATTTCATGGCTGCAATCACCATCTGCAGTGATTTTGGAGCCCCAAAACATAAAGTCTGACACTGTTTCCACTGTTTCCCCATCTATTTCCCATGAGGTGATGGGACCAGATGCCATGATCTTAGTTTTCTGAATGGTGAGCTTTAAGCCAACTTTTTCACTCTCCTCTTTCACTTTCATCAAGAGGCTTTTTAGTTATTCTTCACTTTCTGCCATAAGGGTGGTGTCATCTGCATATCTGAGGTTATTGATATTTCTCCCGGCAGTCTTGATTCCAGCTTGTGCTTCTTCCAGCACAGCGTTTCTCATTAAGGCAGTTACAAATCACTCTAAGGTGAGGTGTTGCAGAATGTTCTCAGTGATTAATGAGGACATCCCACTCAGTCTGGTTGAACATTAAGGGTCTCTAGCCATGTATGGAATTGGAATGTTATTAAGCAGATTTCCAGTTGATTCCATGACTCTAGTGAAGTATCATCCGAAGTACATACAGTTTAGTATTTAGCCACAGACTCAGGAGAAATATTATGCATATTTCTATAGTAATTTCTCTATATAGTACTGCAAGTTGTCTTTCATATTCTGTATTCAGATATCTAGACCTCCAGTTCTTTCTAATCAAATCACCAAGACCTCTACCTTTGCTTGGACCCTCTACTTTGCACTGTATTACTAATTGTGAATGTTGGAAATAATTTGGCTCATGAAATTGACATCATTTGTTTTATTATCCTGTATCAGGTATCATAATCTTGTGCTATCTATTGTTCAGTTTCAAAATAGCAGTTGCCTTGCATGTTATGTACTGTGTTTTTATTGTTTATGCGTGGAGGGTTACTAGTGCTAGTTATATTATAATGGATGAGAACAGAAATTCCTCTGATTAAACTTTATTTAATATTCATAAAAATTAAAGATTTCTTAAATTCTGAACTCTTTCTTACATTTAAGTTTCATTTGCATGCTTCTTGAGAGATTTGGTCATAACTTTGTTAAGTGTTACAAAGGACTAATGCTCCATTGTAAATTATTTCCCACAATGAACTCTTTAAGATATCCTACATTCCCCGGATAAACTCTGATAATGTGTTGCCATTTTCAATATTGTCCAATTTGTGTTATTGATGTTGTATTTAAGGTTGTTGCATCTGTATTCATGAGAGAAATTTGGAAATTTCTTTCCTCTGAAATCCACTTGCAATTTTTATACGAGTGTTAACCAGGCCTCATAAATTGACTTGGTATGTGTTCTTTCTGAACTGTTTCCCTGGAAGTATGTGTAAAATGCTGAAGTTATTTATGTCTTAAGTATTTAAAATAATTTTTAAGTAGAATCATCTGGATTTCTTTTTTTGAAAAATATTTAATAATTGATTCAATTTCTTTAATACCACTATAGTTATTCAGTGTAGCAGATGCTGTTCTGTGTCAGCCAATTTTCCCTTCATGACAGAATGACTGAATTGCCTACTGTGCTTCTGTCAACCTTAAGCAGTCAGTCCTCTTATGATATTACCCTCAACTAAAGAGAACTGCTTCACCCAACCTCATCCCTTCTCCTCAAGGGCAGCTAGAGTTAATACCTGTTCAATGGCTGGAACAAGTGTGTAGTGTCATTCTTTCTTCAGAGCTCCCCTAACTCCTAGCTGACTTGTGACTATGTCTTTTCCTCCCCAGCTTTGCTTTCTTCTTTTACAGCACAGATGTTGGTTCCAACATATATGTGCAAAAATTGTCCTGCTGACTAATGCCCACCTCTGGGTCTTCTTTCTAAGGAAAACACAATCCAAACGTGGGTATCCCATTGGTCCGAGAAAGTTGATACTGAAATAGGATGTGGGATCTGTACCTTTTCTTCCTTCATGGTGATAATGGCTATATTACTGGTAGTAGGTGAATTACTGATAGCTCCTGGCATAAAAGTTCAATTGTTAAACTCTCAGTTATAGGTAAGATGAGTTGTTATATGAATGGAAGCAATTGCACTAGAAATGTATATTTAGAAAATGAAAGAAATAGTAATTACAAACCCAATAGAATAGTGACCTCCTGAAGTCTCAAGTGATGTTCTACAGAAAGTTTTAAGGGACTGATGTTGATTAATCACAAAGTAAAACAAAATATGAAAGCTAAATGGTCCACATGGTCTCATATCAAGTGTATTTCCTGCAGCCAAAATGCAGAGAGGACTTGAGCATCTCATATTTCAGGATTCTCACTAGAATGACTTTTCTTTGTAAATTGACAGAATTTCCTGAAATTTCTAATTATTTTCCTAAATTATATCTTATATTTATTATTTTTGCTTTATTGAATCTGAATACTTCTAGGTCTCTTTGTTACGTGAGGCAGGGAACATATCTCTCACCCATTTTCTTCAAATTATGTAGTATAATTTTTCTAAGTGGGGTGGCTGAAAGAACTAAGACATTGATGTGAAGAGCCACATATTTTGTCACCACAGTTCTCTAGTGGAGCAGTTCATTCCTCAAATAAGGATTTGCTTTGACCAGTAAACCACTAAAAGAATAATGGTTTATTCTTTTTGTTATTCCCTGAGTTTATATGACACCATTTTTAATACTTATTCTTTATAGCACCAACTCCTAAAACATAAGGCCTGATGTTTAACGAGTTGTATTTGGTTTGGTAACAGAAATAGTAACAATAATAGTAATGGTCCCGTTATGCTCTCTCCTCACAGAATTAAGGGCATGAAGATACATTGCAGTCTCCCTATACTATGGGATAAACCATTGTCTTCTATACCTTATACTTTTGTAAAATGGAGATAAAAACGAGGAATCTGAGTTTATAAGAATATGTTGAAGACAAAATATGGGATGACATCAGTGATTTGATCAGCAATACAAACAGCATAATGGGGAGAAAAGGCAGTTCCCCTAAGATATGTTTTAAACAGGAAAGTGATGAAATTCTACCATTTTTTGTTTCCTATTTCAGCTGGGGAAGTATTCTAAGATTCAGATTAAATCTGAATCTATTTAAGATAATAATAAACTAAATTTCTAAACATCAGATATGTATTGTTATTTTAAATCATGTATACCTATATTTTGCTTACCAAAAATGTCATTTTTGTTAGTGTTAAGAAAAAAAAAACAAACACAGCAACCACAAAGGTAAGGTTTTATTTGGAGAGTTGAATTTTGCATGCAAAAAAGAGTCAGAATGTAATATTTTTGGGGAATTTCACTACTAAGAAAAAAGCTCATGGAGTTTGAATTTTAATGGAAAACCAAGCCTAAGCAAAATGTCAAATGAATGAGGTAAAGAAAATATTGATACCATATACCTTATTAAAAAATATATAGATATAAATTAAGCATGGGAAAATATGGTCTATTGTATATGTCACCAATGAAATGCAAGTTTCATACTTGTTAGAATGACCAAAACCCAGAACACTGACAAAATCATATGCTGGTAAGGATGTAGAATAATAGCAACTCCCATTTACTGCTGATGGAAATACAAAATGGTATAACCACTTTGGAAAACTATATAACTGGACTAAATATATGAGGCCAGTGTTGAGCAAAAGTAGTACAGATCTGATTCTTGAAAAATATATATTAGACCAAGTAAACCTTATCATCACTACAGCTTTCTGTGTTGAAGCTACTTGTCTGCCATTATAGAGGCACTTGAGATTAAGTAGAATGGTAAACTCACAGAGATGAAGTGGTAGAGATGGGGAGTTTGGGCCTCTGGTGAAACTTGAATTTTTAAGGCAAGTTGTCAGAGAAGAGAAAATCCTAGATAAGTTTTAGATAACTCTCTGGTGATTTGTCAAAAGACTTCAGCCATTACTGGCTATATTGATGGAAGACTGGAGTCCACACGGTCTTGAAGAGATTCCTGCCATGGCATAAGAGCTGAGCACTAATATCAAGTAAAATTCCAGTAAAGCCCAGATTTCAGTGTAATGACCACCTTATAGATCATTATACTAAATTCAAAGCAGGGAGAAACTTGCTTTAGTAACTTACAAAACTCAAAACTTTAAAAGGACCTTTAGAAAATACAGCATTCAAGCCAAGCACTTAAATAAGTTCAATATATCAGAAACTATTAGATATTAGAAGCAAGAAAATGTGACTCATGATAAAGAAAAGTCATCAATAGAAACATACTTTGTGATAATTCATACAGTGTGATCAGCAAGAAAGTACTTATGCATATATTATAAATATATTCAAGAACTTGAGACTTCATGGTGAGTGAAATGATGAGGTATTTAGGAGAAAAGGAAACTCTTAAAAATAAATTCCAGAACTGAAAAGTTTAATGTCTGAAACAGTTTTCTGGATCGGTTTAACAGATAAGACATTCTGAGGGTAAAATGTATTAGGTAACTTCTAGACAGATCAATGGAAATGATTAAGAAGAAAAGAGAAAAATGATTGGAAATATGAATAGATTGAAATGAATGCCAATGACCAATGATACAGTAGCAAATTAATTGAAATTATGTTTTAAAAAGTAATAAAATAATAATTTGTAATTGACTTCCAGAGAAATATGAAAAAGTAATGGTTTACTTAAAATAATTTGTAAAATAATAACAGCTTTTACAGTTTTGTGTTGCATGTTAGTCGCTCATCACGTCTGACTCTTTGCGACCCCATGACCTGAGGGCCGCCGTGTTCCTCTGTCTATGAGATTCTCCCAGGCAAGAATACTGGAGTGGATTGCCATGCTCTTCTCCAGGGGATCTTCCTGACCCAGGGATTGAAAGCTTGTCTCCTGCATTGCAGGCAGCTTCTTTACTGGCTGAGAGACCAGGGAATAACATCAGTTTGCAAATCCAAAATTCGCACTGAAACCCAGTCAAAACAAATCACTCATAGGCATTCTCATAGTACTACTGGCAGCATTCAACTATGAAGAGAAAATATTTAAACAATCAAGAGAAAAATAGATATTATACAATGGGTGACTTTTTAGTAGCAACAATGAAATTAAGAAGATTCATGTTGATGTACGGCAAAAACCATTCCTTTATTGTAAAGTAAATATCCTCCAATTAAGACAGTGGGAGGAAACACTTAAAGGGGAAATAAAATTTGTCAACCCAGAAAAAGTTAACATATTAAAGTGATATAGATTCAGTTTCAGATAAAATATAGCTGAGAAATTTTACATGCAGCAGACTTATATTATGTTAGCTTAAAAAAAGCTCTTTAGACTGAAAATGACAACAGAAAAATATGTAAGCTTGGTTCCATAGAACAGAATGAAGAGCAAAAAAATGATTAATATTTGAGAAGAGGTTAAAGCCATCTTTTATTTCAATCACTTTATTGAAATAAAAGTAACTGTAAAACAAAATTAATAGTATTTTGTGTGGTAGCTTACAACAATAGACATAAAATACAAGACAATGTTGGCTTATCCTCTCAGGCATGGATTTGGTTTTAATGCCAGTTAAGTCTTCATTAGAGCTTCCTTGATAGCTCAATTGGTAAAGAATCCTCCTGAAATGCAGGAAACCTTGCTTTGATTCCTGGGTCAGGAAGATCCAGTGGAGAAGGGATAGGCTACTCACTCTAGTATTCTTGGGCTTCCCTTGTGGCTTAGCTGGTGAAGGATTTGCCTGCAATGTGGGAAACCTGGGTTTGTTCCCTGGGTTGGGAAGACGCCCTGGAGAAGGGAAAGACTACCCAAGCCAGTATTCTGGCCTAGAGAATTCCATGGACTGTATAGTCCATGGGGTTGCAAAGAGTCCAACATGACTGAGTGACTTTCACTTTCACTTTCAAACCTTCATTAGCATTACTACATAGGGACAAACAGAATTTCGGGTACAAAAACAGTGTCTCTTATGACCTGGAATTCATTCAAAAGATTGACATCAGAGGAAAGAGGTTCTTTAGTGGGTCCATTATGATGTGATCCATTGGTCATCCAGAATAAGTCTTCCTCATATAACAATGGAAACTGCCATAGAAAGCAGCTTTGATATGACAACTAAGGAAGAAATTCTAGGAAAAGATGGATTTCATTTTTCAATATGCACTGTGCAATATAGGTTGTTGTTGTTCAGTCATTAAGTCGTGTCCAACTCTTTGCAACCCCATAGACTGCTGCTTGCCAGGCTTCCCTGTCCTTCACTGCCTCCCAGAGTTTGCTCAGACTCTTGTCTGTTGTTCTGATAATGTCATCCAACCATTTCATTTTCTGTTGTCCTTTATTCTCTTGGCCTCAGTCTTTCCCAGCATCGGGGTCTTTTCCAATGAGTCGGCTCTTTGCATGAGGTGGCCAAAATATTGGAGCTTCAGCTTCAGCATCAGTCCTTCCAATGAATAGTCAATATTGATTTCCTTTAGCATTGGCTGGTTTGATCTCCTTGCTGTCCAAGGGATTCTCAAGAGTCTTCTCTAGCACCACAGTTTGAAAGCATCATTTCCTCGCTGCTCAGCCTCCTTTACAGTCCAGCTCTCACATCCGAACATGACTACTGGAAAAAAACATTGTTTTGACTATAGGGACCTTTGTCTCAAAGTGATGTCTCTGGTTTTTAATATGCTGTCTAGGTTTGTCTTGGGTTTACCCTGTGGTTCAACAGTAAAAAATCTGCCGTACAATTCCTGTAATACAGGAATTGAAGGAGGTGTGAGTTTGATCCCTGCATTGGGAAGATCCCCTGGAGGAGGGCATGGCATCCCACTCCAGTATTCTTGCCTGGAGAATCTCATGGGCTGAGTAGCCTGGCTGGCTACAATCCTTGGGGTTGTCTCATGGACAGTCGAATAGGATTGAAGCGACTTAGCACACACACACACAGGTTCATCATAGCTTATCTTCCAAGGAACAAGCATCTTTTAACTCATGGCTGCAGTCACCATCCACAGTGATTTTGGAGCCAAAGAAAATAAAGTCTGTCACTTTTTGCATTTTTTACCCATCTATTTGCCATGAAGTGATGGCACTAGATGCCATCATCTTAGTTTTTTGAATGTTGAGTTTTAAGCAAGCTTTTTCATTCTCATCTTTCACCTTCATCAAGAGGCATTTTATGGTCCAACTTAGTTCCTCTTCATTTTCTGCCTTTAGAGTGATATCATCTGCATATCTGAGGTTGACACTTTCCCTGGCAAACTTGATTCCAGCTTGTGATTTATCTAACTCAGCATTTCACATGATGTACTGTGCACATAAGTTAAATAAGCAGGATGACAATATACAGTTTTGTCATACTCCTTTTCCAATTTTGAACCAGTTCATTGTTCTATGTCCATTTCTAACTGTTACTTTTTGACCTGCATACAGGTAATATGGTCTGGTATTCCCATCTCTTGAAGAATTTTCCACAGTTTGTTGTGATCTACACAATCAAAGGCTTTAATGCAATATAGGTACATTGCGCTATATAAGTACCCATGTGTCTAGGAAAAAAGGAGAGAATTCTTATTGACCTGCTGGGATTAAAAGGTTGGAAGTTCTGATTTTCCATGTGCTTGACATGTGCTTGCCTGTGGATACAAAAAACATCCCATTGAACCAGTTTCCATCTGGGCACATTAGAGTTCTATCCAGGGACCAACAGTTGAAAGAGGATTGCCATTTTAATAACTGACCCTGATCAGCAGGATGCTATAGGCTGTTTTCACAGAAAATGGGATGATGAAATATGTGTGGAAATGCCAGCTTTGCTCATGCTCCTCCTGTCCCTCTTTTTAACTGTGATTGTACAAATATAGCAACTGTGGCTTGAGATTACCAAGTGATACCAAAGCCCCAGACTCTCTAGGAAGGAGAGTGTAATTACATCAAAGCCAATACTTTCTAAGGTGATAACTGGAGGGGAGGGAAATTTATAATGGATGATGCAGAAGACTGTCATAAGTATTAAATACTCAGGCCAACTGCAGCAAAGGGTGCTATATTACCCACACTATTACCTTCTTCTGTATTTATCCTCAGGAGGATAGCTCCACAGGAAGTATGGATGAGCTCCTCCACAATTCTTTGTAGAAAAGGGTGGACTTTATTGACCATTCTATGTGCCCTACTCAGGTCTTTTGGCAGAAAAACCTACTTCAAACAGTGTTGTTAGTGGAATCCATGGTCATCTAGCCAGATTATTTTCCATTGAATTCATTAAAAAGTTGACAACATATAAGATTTCAATATGTTTGAGAAAAGCAAGTGTAGAGAAAAAAACCAGCTCACCAGGATACTTGGAATTATTGAAGTAAAAAAAGGAAAATGACAGATTGAAGAGCTATGAAACTCCTATAACCCATTCAGTCAGGAAGCGATTAATATCCACTACAGGTCAGTGGGTATAGTAGTGAAGAATAAAGTGCAAGACTAGTTTATCAGTAACTAAAAAAAAGCAAATTCAATGTGGAGAAGAGTCCACTGAAATGCTTATTGTATCATCATAAATGCTACCAATGTTTTCAAATACTATTATGTTATAAAAACATGGAAAGGTGACAGGGGATTCATTTCTGAGAGAAAAACAGATACAGAATATATTTAGGGAACAAAATTTTGGGCGTATCAGTGAATGTGAAAATTCAAGAAAAATAAAGAATACTCATCAATATGCAAAGTTTTAATAAAATACGACATAATGGAACAATGTATTAAAGTCTGCTAAAACCGATTATCACTAATAATGACAGGACTGTGATGTGTTGCATTTGCAAAAGAGGGGTAAAGTGGGGGTAGAAAGAAAAGCACATAAAATGGTGTAGTGATTTATCTTTATCAACATCTCAGAAGACAGCAGGTTACAAATAGCTAGCTCACATTGCAAGCAATTTAAACAATTCCCTAAATATAATAGCAGCAAGATGAGTTTGTTTGGAACCTCGATTCAGATCAAATACGTAAACAATCTATCATAATTATTTATGTCACTATCATCTTTTATGTTGACATATGCTGAAAACTTGTTCCCTAAAGTGATCATTCTGAACTAAATACGTCAGAGTCAGCCAAAAATGAATATACCTGCATCGAGTATTATGTAACATATATCTTCAAAAATGGCTTTTGAATTGTGAAGTGGTGGAGCAAGAGAATTAGCTAGTAGTTTGGCCTCTTGGGTTTGAAATTTTCTTTGAAGCTTGTGTAATTTAACCACTTAACCTCTGAGCTTGTCTTACCTCATTTGTAAAATGGAAATAATAACTCTTCCCTGAAAGCATTTGAAAATTAAAGGCTTCATCATAATTTTAATAACTTCATAACATAATTTTAATATGTTGAATTAATGCAGCATGGCCACTTAAAGTAGGGAACTGCAAATAACATTATATTGAATTTTACCTAATTAAATTTGGCTAGGAAAATAACACAATTTCATATGTGAAGTTATCCTTTCAAACTGATTGAAGAGCATGTTCGTTATAAGAGTCGAATGGTCTGAATATGATGTATGCATTAAATATGTTATATTCATAATATATATCTGTATATATGGTATGTGTTATATACAGACATGTCTGTTGAATTTAAATATGGAATAAATTAAATGTACACAGATGTAAGATAAAACTATTAATATGAATACTAAAAAGCCTGGGAAATCAGAGGAAAATAATTAAAGGTATGTTTAAATATTATTTCTATGCCATTAGTATGAGTAATAAAGTTGTGTAGAATTGCATCTGGGTAAGTAGTTTTTAAAAAAGTAGCGTGGTTTTTTGGGGACTTAACTTCTAATAAGTTTCCTCACCAGAAAAATAAAAATATGAATATTGCTTTAGGAGCAAGGAAATGACTCAATGTCTGAAAGCTTCGAAGACTGATGGTAGTTGGCAATCAAAAAGTTACCTTATTTTACCTCATGTTAACTTAAGGATGCCTAAAGATGGAAAGTATGTAACGGTTATAATGGACTTCACCAGGAAGATGAATTACCTTATATTATTTTTTTAGCAATAAGTTTCTGAAAATCATTAAGAAAGAATATCTACTGTAGAAGAAACTGCTTTAGACTAGTAATTATCAACAGTCTTGAACTTTATAAAGCTACATAGGAGGGTAGTGGACTTTTCCATCATGTACTGTAACTCTCCTGCCTTTCTAGTAGTGTTCCATCCATCATACCTGTCTACCACCACTGTTTCACTGCCATCTGAAATATTTATTTATTTATTTATTGAACCAGTCAGGGTATTGCATGCTTTGTTTTACTGCTTTGGAAGAAGTATCAACTCCTCATCCAAAAAGTAAAGACTTTGCACCTTCCAATTGATAAGTTTCAAAAACAGCTGTCAGAGCAAATGTATTTTCTTTCTCTCTAAACCATTTCTTTTTCTGTTTTAAACTGAGGTATAGTTGATTTACATTGTTATGTTATCTACAGATGTACATCAAAGTGATTCAGATATAAAGAATATATATGTATATATATTCCTTATATATATTCATGTATTATATATATATATTCCTTATATATTCAGATATAAAGAATATATATATATTCCTTATCAAATGATTTTATCTTATAGGCTATCAATAAATATTGAGTTAAGTTCCTTGTGCTATACAGTAGATCCTTGTTGATTATCTATTTTGTATATAGTAGGGTGTATATGGTAATATCAAACTCTTAACTTATCCCTCCTATCTTTCCCCTTAGATACCCATGTTTGCTTTATTTTTCTATGGTTCTATTTCTGTTTTGTATATAAGTTCACTTGTATCATTTTTCTTTTAGATTCCACATTAAGCAGTATTATATGATATTTGTCTTTGTCTTGCTAATTGCTTCACTGAGTATGATAATCTCAAGGCCCATACATGTTGATGCAAATGACATTATTTCATTCATTTTTATGGCTGAATAACATTCCATTGTATAAGTATACCACATCTTTATCCATTCCTCTGTTGATGGACATTTAGGTTGATTCCGTGTCTTGGCTGTTCTGTATAAGGCTTCAGTGAATATTGGGATGTGTTTATTCTTCCATATCATGACTTTCCCCAGATGTTATTGTTCAGCTGCCCAGTTGTGTCCAACTCTTTGCAACCCCATGGACTGCAGCATGCCAGGCCTGTCTGTTCCTCACCATCTCCCAGAGTTTGCCCAGGTTCATGTCCATTGCATCTGTGATGCCATCTAGCCGTCTCATCCTCTGACACCATCTTCTCCTTCTCCCTCAATTTTTTGCAGCATCAGGGACTTTTCCAGTGAGTCAGCTGTTTGCAACAGATGACCAAAAACTCCAGTGGAGTTTCAGCTTCAGCATCAGTCCTTCCAGTGAGTATTCAGGGTTGATTTCCCTTAAGATTGATTGATTTAATCTCCTTGCTGTCCAAGGGACTCTCTCAGGAGTCTTCTCTAGCAACACAGTTAGAAGGCATCAATTCTTTGGCATTCTGCCTTATTTTTCCTCAGATATGGAAACACAAAATACTCTGAATAGCCAGAGAAATCTTGATAAAGAAAAATGAGGCTAGAGGAATCAGGCTCCCTTACTTTAGGCTATACCACAAAACTACAATAATCAAAACAATATGGTAGTGGCACAAAAACAAATATAGATCACTGGAACAGGACATGAAGCTCAGAAATAAACCAATGTACATATGGGAAATTAATCTTTGACAAAGGAATCAAGAATATACAATGGAGAAAAGACAGTCTTTGCAATAAGTGGTAAGTAGAAAACTGACTAGCATCCTGTAAAATAATGAAAATAGAATATTTTCTAACACCATACACAAAAATAAACTCAAAATGGATTAAAGACCCAAATGTGACACCAGATAACTATAAAGCTCCTAGAGGAAAGCATGAGCTGAATGCCCTTTGACATTAATTGCAGCAGTGTCTTTTTGGATCCTTCTCCTAGAGTAATGAAAATAGAAACAAAAATAAACAAGTGGGACCTAATTAAACTTAAAAGTTTTTACACAGCAAAGGAAATCATAAACAAAACAAAAAGACCACTTACAAAATGGAAGAAAATATTTGAAAAGAATTTGAATAAGGAATTAATCTTCAAAATATGCAAATAGTTCATATAACTCAACATTAAGAAAAATCAAAAATAGAAGATCTAAATAGACATTTCTCCATAGAAGAGGTGCAGATGACCTAAAGGCACATGAAAATATGCTCTAATCACTGATTATTAGAAAAATGCAAATCAAAATTTTAATGAGGTATTACCTCACATCAGTCAGAATGGCTATCATCAAAAAGTCTGTTTCTTTTTGGTGGTTAACATAGATTATTCTCTAAAAATATGTTTCATGTTAAATAGATCTATGTCTCTTGACAGTTTTTGAGTTCCCACTACCTCATTAGTTTAGTATTGCTTATTAGTTGGGAGGTTGGAGCAATTTAGATACTTTATAGTTATTACAATTTCTCTTGAATGGAAAGTAATATCTAAAAAGAACCTTCTTACTTTTTATTTCTTTACTATATTAAAGATAATGAAATCTAAAGAAGGTATGCTTTATCACTCTGGTGTCTTAAATAAATCTGAATTTGGCAGTAAATATTTTGATACTTATTGTACATTTAAGTAATGATTTTTTTTCACACACTAATTTTAATCTACATTAACTTGAAAAGAATCAAATTGGAAGATCAACTTTAATTTATGGATCACAAGAGAATTGGTGATGGACAGGGAGGCCTGGTATGCTGCGATTCATGGGGTCGCAAAGAGACAGACATGACTGAGCGACTGAATTGAACTGAACTGAAGTGGATTTGACAAGTTTGTTTATGACATTTAACCTGCAAATGGGTAACAGAATCAGGGACTAAAATGATAAATGCTTCCCTGTAAGCAAATTACAAATGTTTTCACAATTGTGTTAGAATTGTATTCCTTGTCTCTTTTGTCAAATTGCAAAACCTTTTTAATTACATCTGACTTTGTTTTATGCTCCACTGTACACAGATATCAAGAGTGCTTTGATTAAATTTGTTTTTAAATGCAGCATAAATGAGTAGTATGGCAAAGATTTTTTTTAAAGTTCAAAACCTAGTTTGTTTTTTTTTTAACTTATTTTTAATTGAAGAATAATTGCTTTACAATATTGCATTGGTTTCTGCCATACACTAACATGAATCAGCCATAGATATACATATATCCTCTCCCTCTTGAGCCTCCCTCTCACCTCCCACCCCATCCTACCCCTCTAGGTTGTCACCAAGCCCTGGTTTGAATTCCCCGAATCACACAGCAAATTCCCACTGGCTATATATTTTACATATGATACTGTATATACTTCCATGCTTCTCTCTCCATTCATCTCACCCTCCCCTTCCCACCCTGTGACCACAAGTCTGTTCTCTATGCCTGCATCTCCATTTCTGCCCTGAAAATAGGTTCATCATTACCATCTTTCTAGATTCCTTATACATGTGTTAATATACGAAATTTGTTTTTCTCTCTCTGACCTACTTTACTTTGTATAACAGACTCTAGGTTCATCTACCTCATCAGAATCGACTCAAGTGTATTCCATTTTATGGCTGAGTAATATTCCATTGTATAAATGCGTCATGGCTTCTTTATCCATTCATCTGCCAATGGACATGTAGGTTGTGTCCATGTCCTAGCTATTGCAAATAGTGCTGAAATGAACACTGGGGCACAAGTATCTTTTCAGTCATGGTTTCCTCAGGTTATGTGCCTAGTAGTGGGATTGTTGAGCCATATGGTAGTTTTATTCCTAGTTTTTTTTAAGGAATCTCCATACTGTCTTCCCTATGGCTGAATCAGTTTACATTCCCACTAACAGTATAGGATGGTTCTCTTTTCTCCACACCCTTTATAGCATTTATTGTTTGTCAATTTTTTGATTATGGCCATTCTGATCAGTGTGAGGTGATTTCTTATTGTACTTTTGATTTGCATTTCTCTGATAATGAATGATGCTGAACATTTTTTTCATGTATTTATTAGTCATTTGTATGTCTTCTTTGGAGAAATGTCTGTTTAGGTCTTCTGCCCACTTTTTTATTGGGTTGTTTGTTTTCCTGGTATTCAGTTGCATGGACTGGTTTTATATTTTAGAAATTAATCCTTTGTCAGTTGTTTCACTTATTACTCTTTCATCCCATTCGGATGGTTTTCTTTTCACCTTGTTTATAGTTTCCTTTGTGTAAAGCCTTTGCATAAAGCCTTTAAGTTTAATTATATTCCACTTGTTTATTTTTGTTTTTATTTCCATTACTCTAGGAGGTGGGTCATAGAGTCTTGCTATGATTTATGTCATAGAGTGTTCTGCCTATATTTTCCTCTAAGAGTTTTATAATATCTGGTCTTACACATAGGTCTTTAATCTATTTGAGTTTATTTTCATGTATGGTATTAGCAAGTGTCCTAATTTCATTCTTTTACATGTAGCTGTCTAGTTTTCCCAGCACCAATTTTGAAGAGACTGTCTTTCTCCATTGCATATTTTTGCCTCCTTTGTCAAAGATAAGATGCCCACAGCTGTGTAGGTTTATCTCTGGGCTTTCTGTCTTATTCCATTGGTCTATATTTCTGTTTTTGTGCAAGTGCCATACTGTCTTGATGACTATACTTTTCTAGTGTAGTCTGAAGTCAGGAAGATTGATTCCTCAAGCTCCATTCTTCTTTCTCAAGATTGTTTTGGCTATTCAGGGTCTTTGTATTTCCATACAAATTGTGAAATTTTTTGTTCTAGTTCTATGAAAAATGCCATTGGTAATTTGATAGCGTTTGCCTTGAATCTTTATATTGCATTTGGTAGTGTAATCATTTTCATAATATCGATTCTTCCAACCCAAGAACATGGGATATCTCTCTATCTGTTTATGTCATCTTTGATTTCTTTCATCAGTATCTTATAGTTTTCTGTATTCAACTCTTTTGTCTCCTTAGGTGCTTTATTTCCAGGTATTTTATTCTTTTTGTTGCAATGGTAAATGAGACTGATTCCTTAATTTCCCTTTCTGATTTTTCATTGTTAGCATATAGGAATGCAAGTGATTTCCATATATTGATTTTGTATCCTGTGACTTTACTAAATTCACTGATTAGCTCTAGTAATTTTCTAATAGTATCTTTAGGGTTTTCTATGTGTAATATCATGTCATCTGCACACAATGAGAGTTTTACTTCTTCTTTTCCAATCTGGAAAAATCTTTTTCTTCTCTGATTGCTGTAGCTCGGACTTCCAAACCTATGTTGAATAATAGTGGCCAGAGTAGGCACCCTTGTCTTGTTCCTGACTTTAGAGGAAGTACTTTCAATTTTTCACTGTTGAGAATAATGCTTGCTGCAGGTCAATCCCTAGTTGTTTTAAGACACAAACTTTCCTCAGCATGTGATGGTTTCATCAGGACATAACTGATAAGCTCATCATACATTGAAAATATAATAAATTGAAAATGCATTTATTACACCTAACCAACTGTATTTTATAGCTTAGCCTAGCCTACCTTAAACATGCCCAGAACACTTACAATAGACTAGAGTAGGGCAAAATTATTTAACACAAAGCCTATTTTATAATAAAGTGTTGCATATCTCATGTAACTTATGGGATACTGTACTGGAAGTGAATAAAATAATGCTTCTATGGGTATAGCATGGGTGTAGCTTATATCAACTGTTTACCCTGTGATTGCCTGTCTGGCTGGGAGCTGTGACTCATTTTCACATTGATGAAAGCATCATGAGAGAGTACTGTACTGTGTTTCATTAGCCCTGAAAAAGATTAATATTCAAAACTCAAAGTATAGCTTTGTGTGACACATATTGCTTTCAGACCATTGTAAAGATGAAAAATCATAAGACAAAACATTGTAAGTCAGGGAATATCTGTATTTGCTGAAGAAATAAAATCTTGTCATAGGAAAAAATATATAAAACAAATTAAAACTTGTAATGCAAAAGTCTTCATATAATGTAACTTGTTTTCCCTATCATTGGAAAGCACTTCAACAAACACATTTTTCTTCAATATTTGTCATGCAAAGTGTGTAGAAATAGGAAAGTCAGGTATTTCTTACCATTTTAATTAATATATTGAGCAATCTAAAACAAAAATCTTACATATAGATACCTAGTAGCTAAATGTGAAACATTAAAATTTATACAAACTATCATAATGTCTAGCATATAAAAAGCATCTGTTGACCTATTAGATGAGGAGTTCTAAAGTGTATCGACATATCCATAAGAAAGTTATTTTCTCAAAGAGTAATCTATTGACATAATTTATTGGATTTAACTTTTCTATTATGAAAATAAATAATATATAACACTTCCAGTAATCATTGATATATACACCTTTAATATTTTCTCTTAACTAAAAATTCTTTTAATACTTTTTGCAATGCAAATAATACATGGATTTGATTCTGGTTAGGAAACTAAATCCAACATGCCACAGAGCAACTAAGCCTTCACACTACAACTACTGTACTCAAATACCACAACTAGAGTGTGTGCACCACAGTGAAAGATCCTGCATGATACATGAAGATCCCACATGCTACAACTAAGACTCCACTAGCCAAATAAATAAATAGGTATTTTTAAAAAATTATTTATTTTAATCTTAAAACCTGGCAAAAATATACATGTAAATTTATACATGTAAATCAATATATGATTAGCCTCTAATTTTCAGTGTGGATATTATATGGTTTATATTTAATTAAGTTAATCCATGATTATTGCCTTTTATAATTATCATTTCTAATTTCTAATTGTAATTTATAATAAAATTTTAATTTTAATCTCTCGTAACTGAGTCCAAGCTCACACTGCTTGTCAGGACAGAATAATGTCAACAGAAAAAGTGTTGTGGCAAGGAAAATTGACTTTATTTGGAAAGCCAGCAAACTAAGAAGATGACATACTAATATCCTAAAGAATCATCTTTATTTGCAGTAGAATTCAAGCTTCCTTTATGCTAGGTAAAGAGGAAGTAGATAGGGATTAAGATCAGAAAGTGATAGACAACCAGAGACATTTGGGTGCCAGCGTGGGTCCAAGTAGGGTTGTGAAAAGTCTTTGTTCTTGGTCAGTTGACTTCAGCTGATTTGAGTGTGGTCATGATGTTCCTAAGAATTTTGACTAAACAATTCTTATTTTTGTTCATGCTTCCTTATCTGCCCAAGGGAGGAAAATTTACAGTAAGGAATCATTTGCACAGATCTTATTCCCTGTTGGCTCAGAGGTTAAAGTGTCTGCCTGGAATGTGGGAGACCCCAGTTCGACCCCTGAATTGGGAAGATCCCCTGGAGAAGGAAATGCTAACCCACTCCAGTACTCTTGCTTGGAGAATCCCATGGAGGGAGGAGCCTGGTAGGCTACAGTCCATGGGGTTGCAAAGAGTCGGACACGACTGAGCGACTTCACTTCACTATGCTGTAAGCAAAATTCCTTCAGTGATTAACATGTCCATGGGCAGGGCTAAGCAGAGGCTTATGACTCAGATGTTAAAGCAGCAGAAGAGACAGATACAATCCAGAGTCAGAGATGCCAAGCTACTACAAACAAGAGGCAAGACGGGGATACAGGGGTTGCAGGGGAGTGGGGAGTCTGTCTACAGAAAAGCCCTGCAGAATCCTGCTTGGTTTCACTTTTTCTGCAATATCAGCAAGTCCCTGTGTTATTTGACACTATGGCTGATTCATGTCAATGTATGACAAAACCCACTGAAATGTTGTAAAGTGATTGGCCTCCAACTAATAAAATAATATTAAAAAAAAAAAAAAATACATCTAAACTTAAAGTTTGTATGCTTCTTAAACCCTTTTAGATGAATTTTGGTCCAAAATGGAGACATAGACATAAGAACCTCGTGAACTCACCTTCCACCATAGATACATCAAATCTGTGTCTGTGCACAAAAGCAATTACCCCTGAAATAAATCTAGAAAACAGCTTTGTTATTCCTACAAGTTTGTCTCAGGAGAAATATCCGCTTATCACCTACATCAAAATGGTAGTTAACTGCAATCCTAAATAATAACAATAAACTATCAGAGAAATTAAAAAGAAAATTCATTTAAAATAACATCAATAAGTAAAATATTTAGGAATAAATTTAACCAAAGCAGTAATGCATCTGTACACCAAACCCATAAAATATTGGTGAAATAAATATCGTGCTTTTGCTAAGTTGTTTCAGGCATGTCTGAACCTTTGCAACCCTATGGGCTATATCCTGCCAGGCTCTGTCCACAGGATTCTCCAGGCAAGAATACTAGAGTGGGTTGCCATGCCCTTCTATAGGGGATCTTCCCGACCCAAGGATTGAACCTGCATCTCTCATGTCTCTTGCATTGGCAGGTAGGTTCTTTACCACTAGTGCCACCTGGGAAATAAATTGAAGAGGACACAAGTAAATGGAAATATAAGCTGTACTCATGGATTGGAACAATGACTATTGTTAAAATGTCCATCTTATCCAAGATGATCTGCAGATTCAGTGCAATTCCCATTAAAATCCCAAAAGCATTTTTCACAGAAATTGGGGAGAAAAAAATAACTAAAATTGATTTGGGATCACGGAAGACCCTGATGAACCAAAGCAAACTTTAGGAAGAACAAAGCTGAGTGGATCACACTTTCAGATCTCAAAATGCATTGCAAAATTTTAATCATCAAAATAATATGGTATTGGTATAAATGCAGACACTTAGATCAGTAGAACAAAATAGAAAGCCCAGGATTAAGCCCATCCTTATATAGTTAATTAATTTACAGCAAAGGAGTCAAGAATATACAAAGAGGGAAAATTAGTATCCTACATAAATGATGGGAAAACTGAACAGCCATAAGTAAAACAATGAAATAAAGTTAGAAAAGTCATTGCCAGGGGTGGCTGCGTGGGGAAAATAGGAAGAGATTGATAAAGGAGTATAAACTATTATAAGACCCGTAATATTTGAGAGCTACCCAGGTGGCTCAGTGGTGAATCTCTGTGCCAGTGCAGAAGACATGGGTTCCATGCCTAGGTCAGGAATATCCCCTGGAGAAGGAAATGGCATCCTACTCCAGTATTCTTGCCTGGGAAATTCCATGGAGAGAGGAGCCTGGTGGGCTATAGTACATGGGGTCACAAAGAGTTGTACATGACTTAGCAACTAAATAACAACAACAATAACGTTTAAGGATATAACATGGTGATGTATATAACACTGCTCAGTTTAACAGATTTGCTAGGAGAGTAAAACTTAAATGTTTATATATAAATATAATATAATATAACATATAATAAATATCTAATTACCTAGATGAAATATAGTCATCCTTTCACAATGCATATGTTATCAAAACATTATAATGTGCACTTACAATTATCTTAAAATTGTATTTGTCAGTTATACCTCAATAAAGCCAGAAAAAAAAGATTCTCCTTCATTAGTTCAGAAAAACTAAACTCCAGTTATGTTATGTGAATTTGTGTGCCTATGTCTAGCAAAAACATTTTTAAATAACAAAAAGTATTTTGGTCCTTGTGAGTGAAAGTCACTCAGTCTCAGTCGTGTCTGACTCTTTGTGACCCCATGGACTATACTGTCTATGGATTTCTCCAGACCAGAATACTGGAGTGGGTAGTGTTTCCCTTCTCCAGGGGATCTTCCCAACCCAGGGGTTGAACCCAGGTCTCCTGCATTACGGGTGGATTCTTTACCAGCTGAGCCACCAAGAAGCCCAAGAATACTGAAATGGGTAACCGATCCCTTCTCCAGCAGATCTACCTGACTCAGGAATCCAACCCTCGTCTCCTGCATTGCAGCAGATTCTTTACCAACTGAGCTATAAAACAAGTGTTCCTTCTGATTCTGTCCAGTCTGTTCTTTGGATCACGTCAAGCACTCAGGTCATAGAAGATGATTTAAGTTGTATGCTCCTGAATAGGGCTCCTCATGACAATCGTACATTTCGCTTTTCTCAAATTCTTCCCATGGAAACTCATTTTACTAGTGGGAGCCAGCCTGTTGTGTGTGTGAGACTCACTCCCTGTATCAGTTGAGGGGCGGCTCATATGGTAAAGTGTCTGTCTACAATGCGGCAGACCTGGGTTTGATCCCTGGGTTGGGAAGATTCCCTGGAGAAGGAAATGGCAGCCCACTCCAGTACTCTTGCCTAGAAAATCCCATGGATGGAAGAGCCTGGTGCAGGCTACTGTCCATGGGATCGCAAAGAGTTGGACACAACTGACCTATTTCACTTTCACTTTCCTCAGTTTTAGAAATGAAATCCCTACTATGTCTGGACTGTCAAAGGGAAAGAAAATTGAAAATACCTTATAGGGAGAGCAGGGCTCATATGGACAGCTACATTTCCACTAGCGTGTGAATTTCTTTCCAGTCCTACACAGCTGGATTTGAGCGACCTCCCCACCAAGTCCTTTGAAAAACAGAGGCAGCTTCCATTGGTGCTACAAAGTGTCAGCCATCTCTTTGAAAACTCTTTTGGAAGCTGATACCTGGTTCTCCTGACTTCATCTCCCAATTAAACTGGAAGATTTTGGGAAGCTCCCAGCTTCCATTTTTAAGCCCCCATTTTAAACACAAGAGCAACCAAACACCAGCCCCTGGAGATCAGGCAGTGCATAACTGATAACTTAGACACAGTTTATAAATGCGCTGTAGTCCTGTGGGCAAGAGACATGGAGACATGGAGAATTCTATGTCTGCCATGCCATGGCTGGAGGAGGCTGGTTGTCATGTTCCTGTCTATTGAACTCTATAAGAGAACCACTGAATCACACCCTTATGAACAGCTAAGTCATCAGTGATCCAGAGTCAAGGAACTGTTTTAGCACCTCCTGCAGGTCCTTGCTGCTTTGGGTCTTTAAAATTCTACTCTCAGGGATGCAAATGCTTCAAGAAAGCTTGGAATGAGGCATACTCATCCAGTGTCTCTTTTTCCCTCTATCACATCTTAATAGAATGTTGCCACAGTTTCCTAATCTGAACTTCTTGCTTTGCTTGAGACCAGGCATGCTGTTCTTTGAAAAACATTATTTGTTTAAAACAAATACTGGAGTGGAACTCGTTGCCATTTCCTCCTCCAGGGGTTATTCCTGACCCAGAGATCAAACCCGCATCTCCTGGGTCTCCCGCATTGACAGGTTGATTCTTTGCAGAGAGCAATGTGGGAAGTTATTAATTATTAACTAACGGATTTTTAGCTTCATTATTAGGTATTTATGGAGAGAAATATAAGTTATAGCTTTAATAGAATGGGAAAGACTAGAGATCTCTTCAAAACAATTAGATATACCAAGGGATCATTTCATTCAAAGATGGACACAATAAAGGACAGAAAAAATATGGCCCTAACAGAAGATGTTCAAGCTGGTTTTAGAAAAGGCAGAGGAACCAGAGATCAAATTACCAACATCCACTGGATCATCGGAAAAGCAAGAGAGTTCCAGAAAAACATCTATTTCTGCTTTATTGACTATGCCAAAGCCTTCGACTATGTGAATCACAATAAACTATGGAAAATTCTGAAAGAGATGGGAATGCCAGACCACCTGACCTGCCTCTTGAGAAACCTATATTCAGGTCAGGCGTCAACAGTTAGAACTGGACATGGACCAACAGAGTGGTTCCAAATAGGAAAAGGAGTACATCAAGGCTATATATTGTCACCCTGCTTATTTAACTTATATGTAGAGTACATCATGAGAAATGCTGGGCTGGAAGAAGCACAAGCTGGAATCAAGGTAGACAAGTGAAATATCAATAACCTCAGATATGCAGATGACACCACCCATATGACAGAAAGTGAAGAGGAACTAAAAAGGCTCTTGATGGAAGTGAAAGAGGAGAGTGAAAAAGTTGAATTAAAGCTCACCATTCAGAAAACTAAGATCATGGCATCTGGTCCCATCACCTCATGGGAAATAGATGGGGAGACAGTGGAAACAGTGTCAGACTTCATTTTTTTGGGCTCCAAAATCACTGCAGATGGTGATTGAAACCATAAAATTAAAAGACACTTACGCCTTGGAAGGAAAGTTATGACCAACCCAGATAGCATGTTAAAAAGCAGAGACATTACTTTGCCAACAAAGGTCTGTGTAGTCAAGGCTATGGTTTTTCCAGTGGTCAGGTATGGATGTGAGAGTTGGACTGTGAAGAAAACTGAGTGCTGAATAATTGATGCTTTTGAACTGTGGTGTTGGAAAAGACTCTTGAGAGTCCCTTGGACAGCAAGGAGATCCAACCAGTCCATCCTAAAGGAGATCAGTCCTGGGTGTTCATTGGAAGGACTGATGCTGAAGCTGAAACTCCAATACTTTGGCCACCTCATGCGACGAGTTGACTCATTGGAAAAGACCCTGATGCTGGGAGGAATTGGGGGCAGGAGGAGAAGGGGACGACAGAGGATGAGATGACTGATGGCATCACCAACTCGATGGACATGAGTTTGAGTAAACTCCGGGAGTTGCTGATGGACAGGGAGGCCTGGCGTGCTGTGATTCATGGGGTCGCAAAGAGTTGGACAGGACTGAGCTACTGAACTGAACTGAACAGAAGAAGAATATATTAAGAAATGTGGCAAGAATACATGGAAGAACCGTACAAAAAAGATCTTATTGACCCAGACAACCATGATGGTGTTCTCACTCAACTAGCCAGACATCCTGGAGTCTGAAGTCAATCGGGCCTTAGGAAGCATCACTATGAATAAAGCTAGTGGAGGTGCTGGAATTTCAGCTGAGCTACTTCAAGTCCTAAAAGATGATACTGTGACAGTGCTGTACTCATTATGCCAGCAAATTTGTAAAATTCAGCAGTGGCCACAGGACTGGAAAAGGTCAGTTGTTATTCCAATCCCAAAGAAAGGCAATGTCAAAGAATGTTCGATCTACCGCACAATTGCACACATCTCAGACACTAGCAAAATAATTTTCATATTCCCCAAGTGTGGCTTCAGCAATATGTGAACTGAGAACTTCCAGATGTTCAAGCTGGATTTAGAAAAGGGAGATGAACCAGAGATCAAATTGCTAACATCCATTGAATCACAGATAAAGCAAGAGAGTTCTAGGAAAAAAAAAAATAAATCTACTTCTGCTGTAGTGACTGCTCGAAATCCTTTGTCTGTGTGGATCACAACAAAATGTGGAAAATTCTTTAAGATATGGGAATACCAGACCACCTTTCCTGCCTCCTGAGAAATCTGTATGCAGGTCAAGAAGCAATAGTTAAAACCGGACATGGAAAAATGAATTGCTTCCAAATTGGGAAAGGAGTATGTCAACACTGTATATTATCACCCTGCTTATTTAACTTATATGCACAGTACATCATGTGAAATGGTGGGCTAGATGAAGCACAAGCTGGAATGAAGATTGCCAGGAGAAATATCAGTAACCTCAGATATGCAGATAACACCACCCTTATGGCAGAAATTGAAGAGGAACTGAGGAGCCTCTTGATGAAAGTGAAAGAAGAGAGTGAAAAAGTTGGCTTAAAAGTCAGCATTCAAAAAGCTAAGACCACGGCCTGTGGTCCCATCACTTCATGTCAAATAGATGGGGAAACAATGGAAACAGTGAGAGACTTTCTTTCCTCTTTCTTTCCTTGGGCTCCAAAATCACTGCAGATGGTGACTGCAGCCATGAAATTAAAGATGCTTGCTCCTTGGCAGAAAAGCTATGAACACCCTAGACAGCATATTAAAAAGCAGAGACGTTGCTTTGCCAACAAAGGTCAGTCTAGTCAAAGCTATGGTTTTTCCAGTAGTCATGTATGGATGTGAGTGTTGGACTATAAAGAAAGCTGATATATGTTTATATATATGTATATATAATTTAAAATATGAAATATAAAAATTGATATACCCAAAATTCATATGTAGAGTATATATGCACATGTATGTATAGACTATTTTTCTAACTTATGTGTGTGTATAAAGTTCTCCTAAGTTTTTCATATATATTTGAATAGCAATTTTTAAACTAAATATGTTTAAGAATCTGCTATCAAGTTTATTAAAATTGCACAGTCTCCTATGTCACCTCACTAGACTATGATTTTCTCAAGCTAGGAGTCCATCCTTTACATTTTCTGCAAACATCTCTGGAGAATAGAAAGAAAATGATATTGAGCCCATTTTGAAAATTAAAAAAAAATTCAGAATGTTTATTGACATAAAGCGTTTTCAGAACAATGAGTATTAAAATGTTCTATGTGTGCATATTTTCTTGGGCTCCAAATTCAATGCAGGTGGTGACTGCAGCCATGAAATTAAAAGACGCTTGCTCCTTTGAAGAAAAGCTTTGATAAACCTAGACAGCACATTAAAAAGCAGAGAGATCAATTTGCCAACAAAGTCCATATAGTCAAATTCATGCTTTTTCCAGTAGTCATGTATGGATGTCAGATCTGTACAATAAAGAAGGTTGAGCACCAAATAATTGATGCTTTTGAACTGTGATGTTGGAGAGACTCTTGTGTGTCCCTTGAACTACAAAGAGATCAAACCAGTCAATCCTAAAGAAAATCAGTCCTGAATATCCATTGGAAGGACTGATAGTGAAGCTCAAGCTCTGATACTTTGGACACCTGATGCAAAGAGCCGACTCATTAGAAAAGACCCTGATGCTGGGAAAGATTGAAGGCAGAAGGAGAAGGGGATGACAGAGGACGAGATGGTTGCATGGCATCACTGACTCAATGGACGTGAGCTTGAGCAAGTTCTGGGAGATGATGAAGGACAGAGAAGCCTGGCATGCTGCAGTCCACGCAAAGAGTCAGTCGGACATGACTGAGTGATTAAGCAACAACAAATGTGTGCATATATTATGAAAATATGTATCCATAAGCAATGGGAAAGGCATTCAAGATACCACAATGTTACCAGTATTTCAAAGGTTTGAGGGGGGCTATCATAATTTACTTCTTATATAAATTAAAATGCATGACACATTTATGCAAGCAGTGCATTCAAGAAATTATATGTATATTTCATTACTTGTATTTCTGTTTAATTTGTTTATTTGTGTAGCTATTCTTCCTGAGCTTAAAATATCTAGTTGCATTCTCTTCTTAAATCTTACAGTTTAGATAAATAAACAAATCTTATTTTTATAAGATTACTTTTGTAGCATGAAACATTAGGTGCTATATAAATTTCACAATGAATCCCTAAGGGTCATGATTTCATGATCATCTAGGTCACATCACTGGAGGAAAATGTAAGGCTTAGTATGTAGTATCTCAGTACAGTTTCAATAATACTGTGTGTCTCTAATGGAAAGAAAATAATATATCATATTTTTTCTGTAACTTTTCATAAATGATGATGAATGTTTTATTAGCATTATTTGTGATTCAGACAAAGGGGTAACAAATGGTGCTGCTTTTGATCTCACTGGTATATTATGTCAGCCAATAAGGACATTATTCGATGTACACAAGCAGGAAACAGTGAATTTGCTCAAGCGACATTTATGTTTGTGTGACGAGGCAGCATAAGCTAAATAAATGACTTTTCCATGACATTTCAATAATCCAGGAGGAGAACGGTATAAATGCACCCAAGGGACAAGGAAATATCTTTTACTGTTGAGAAATTTAACGGTTCATGGAAATAATGAAAGCTTAAATGTAGAAACTGGCTTTTCATTTAAAAAAATGCTGTGTTCAGAATTAAATATGCAGTTATAATGATGCTGCATATCCTACCTAAATTAGTTACAGTAGCCTCAAATCACAAGATCTATAGTTTTATAGTACCTATTTTGCCATAAATAGGTACTATATGTATAAATTGTTAAATTCAATTAAAAATTTCCAAAAGTAATTTATTACTTTTAATCTTATTATTGTGCATTCTCATAATTTGTATAATATTCCCTTTATTTGGCAGTAAACGTATCATCAGAGTCTTAGTTATCCTTTCAAAACACATGAAAACTTTGGCACTGTGAAGTTCATGTCCTGGTTGGTATGTATTTCCCATAGTAACTTGGATGGAAATTCATTAAAACTGGACAATTATTTGATATTTCAATTTCTTTCATTTAAAATATGAATGTAGCAAAAGCATATGATACAAAAATTCAGTATGAAAAGTTAAAAGAAGTAGTTGAAGTTTCTATTCTTCTGAACCTAACTTTGCGTCAACTCAAATATGAGAGGTTTTTTTTTTTTTCATTTATTTTTATTAGTTGGAAGCTAATTACTTTACAATATTGTAGTGGTTTTTTCCATACATTGGCATGAATCAGCCATGGATTTACATGTGTCCCCCATCCTGATCCCCCCTCCCTCTCCATCCCATCCCTCTGGGTCTTCCCAGTGCTCCAGCCCTGAGCACTTGTCTCATGCATCCAACCTGGGCTGGTGATCTGTTTCACCCTTGATAGTATACTTGCTTCAATGCTGTTCTCTCAGAACATCCCACCTTCACCTTCTCCCACAGAGTCCCAAAGTCTGTTCTGTACATCTGTGTCTCTTTTTCTGTTTTGCATATAGGGTTATCCTTACCATCTTTTTAAATTCCATATAGTATGTGTTAGTATACTGTATTGGTCTTTTTCTTTCTGGCTCACTTCACTCTGTATAATGGGCTCCAGTTTCATCCATCTCATTAGAACTGATTCAAATGAATTCTTTTTAATGGCTGAGTAATATTCCATGGTGTATATGTACCACAGCTTCCTTATCCATTCATCTGCTGATGGGCATCTAGGTTGCTTCCATGTCCTGGCTATTATAAATAGTGCTGCGATGAACATTGGGGTGCACGTGTCTCTTTCAGATCTGGTTTCCTTGGTGTGTATGCCCAGGAGTGGGATTGCTGGGTCATATGGCAGTTCTATTTCCAATTTTTTAAGGAATCTCCACACTGTTCTCCATAGCGGCTGTACTAGTTTGCATTCCCACCGACAGTGTAAGAGTGTTCCCTTTTCTCCACACCCTCTCCAGCATTTATTGCTTGTAGACTTTTGGATAGCAGCCATCCTGACTGGCGTGTAATGGTACCTCGTTGTGGTTTTGATTTGCATTTCTCTGATAATGAGTGATGTTGAGCATCTTTTCATGTGTTTTAAATGTAAGACCAAAAACTATAAAACTCCTAGAAGAGAACATAGGCAAAACACTCTCCGACATAAATCACAGCAGGATCCCCTATGACCCACCTCCCAGAATATTGGAAATAAAAGCAACAATAAACAAATGGGACCTAATTAAACTTAAAAGCTTTTGCACAATAAAGGAAACTATAAGCAAGGTGAAAAGACAGCCCTCAGAATGGGAGAAAATAATAACAAATGAAGCAACAGACAAAGGATTAATCTCAAAAATATACAAGCAGCTCCTGCAACTCAATTCCAGAAAAATAAATGACCCAATCAAAAAATGGGCCAAAACACTAAACAGACATTTCTCCAAAGAAGACATACAGATGGCTAAGAAACACATGAGTGGGTTTTTATCTCTCTTTTCCTTGTTGTTCAGTCCCTCAGTCATGTCCAACTCTGAGGACACAGGGATAGGAATCCCTGTCCTTCACTATCTCCCAGAGTTTGCTCAAACTCATGTCCATTGAGTCAATGATGCCATCTAACCATTGTCACCCCCTCCTCCTCCTGCTCTCAATCTTACCCAGCATCAGGTTTACAGTTAATCAAACACAAATGGCCTAAACATATTATATACAGTTACATTTTACACTTAATGAAGTATGCATTACACAGAACAGTGCAGTTGACCCATAAACAACACAGGTTTGAACTGCATGGGTCCACTTATATACAGTTTTTTTCAGTTAAATATGTACTACAGTACTACAGGAACCTCTGTTGGTTCAATCTTTGAATGCGGAACCATTGAAACAGGGGGCTGACTGTAAAGTCATATGTAGATGATGACTGATTTGAGGGTTGTTACCCCTACTCCCCAGTTGTTCAAGGGTCAACTATAAGTACATTTTGGATCTTTATCAGCCTTTAAACATTGAAGTCATTCCATTTAAACTTGCATAGTATTTTATTGTATAAATACATTATGTTTTACCTAGTCTACCATTGTTTTAAATCGCTTCCAGATTTGTTTAGCTATGCAAACTATTAATATACTGCAAGAAACATTTTCAGAGTACATCTTTGTGGACCTATGCAGGTACATCATTAGATTAAATTGCTACCAGTAGAATTAGGTGAGCCAATGATTTTGAGCGATATTGCTAAATTGATCTTTTAAAATTACCTCAATTTCTATTACCATTAATACTTTATAGGAGATTCTGTTTCCTTCTCTCCAATCCTAAATTTAAAATCTAATTAGACTGTATTAGTTTGGACCTAGTATCTGGTATCATTATAAATCACCACACTCAGATCTCTCATAACTATAAATACCAACTCAGCTTGAAATAGCAGAAAGAACTCCCAAGTAATAATTGAGTTTTTAACCATTCATTATTTCTGCAACCTGGGTCTACAAAAGTCTTTATAGCAAAGGTAATTACAGCCTAGAAAATATGGACAGATATAGAGGTCAAAGTGAGTTTAAAGACAGTCATCAGTGGAATATTTTGAAATAATATTTAACTGAAAATCTACTGCTGATATAAGAAATTAGGCCAATAATTGAGAAAAAATCACAGGAAACAGGTTGTGTATTCTCAGTCGCACCTGACTCTTTGTGACCCCATGGACTGTCGCATGGAGCCTAGCCCGCCAGGTTCCTCTGTCCATGGGATTCTCTAGGCAAGAATATTGGAGTGGGTTGCCATGTCTTCCTCCAGAGAATCTTCTCAACCTAAAGACTGAACTGGTGTCTCCTGTGTCACCTGCATTGCAGGCAGATTCTTTACCACTGAGCCACCAGGAAAGCCTAGGAAACAGGTTAGCGTGTGCCAAAATTTAAAAGACGTAAAGTTTATTTTTATTAATACACAATTCATTAAAAGCTAGTACTATAAACTCTATCACCTTCCTCATCCCACTACTTACTCTCTTTTATCTTCATCCAGTCTAACTCAGTTAAAAATATAAGTAAGATGAGTAGAGTGACATTAGCAGTAGATATCCAGTGAAATTTTTTGATAAGATTTGTTTGTACTGAGCCTCCACTTTGGGACTACCTTGTAAGAGAGCCTGACTGAATACTGTATTGTGCAGAAGAGAGACCTCCAGTCAGTAACTAGAGGAGACATTCTCAGTGACCTTCTTATATCCCCTTGACCCTGACTGTGGCCCTGCATGTCAACCCCAAAACTTTCAATTTTAAGTTCTTGAAACTCTGCCTGATAATTTTATTTATCTGATTGTTCCTTTGTAATTCCAAGGCCAGTTAACGGTTTCCAGGAGTAGGCCTCAACCAGTGACTGATAATATTTGCTATGTAAATACTTTGCTTGCCTCTAGTGAGATGATTGATTGTTGTTCCCTCTCACAGTTCCCCCTCAAAGTTCCCCAGTAGGAGAGGGCTTTTCCAATCATGTGTTCTTTATTAGTTCCTTTTCCTTCTCTGTTTCACTTGTAGACCCTCCAAAATTGGAATTCAATTTCTTTTGTCATTTCTTTTTCTCCTGAGGGTAACTCCAGGGAAGAGAGAAACTTCCCAGGCATTTATATTATTATATTATATTTTAAATAATATAAATGTATTATATAACATATGTTATAATATTGGGATATTATATTACATTATCCCAGGCATTTATATTAAATATATATTTTATTTATCATCCCATAGCCATACCCAAGTAACAAACAGGATTAAATCTGATTTATAGCGCCAAACTGAGTTTCAATCCCATCCTACCTCCATCAAAAATAGAACTTAAAACTCATGCATATGTGTGTGTGTCTGTGTGTGTCTGTGTGTGTGTATATATGTATATATATAGCAAACTTTCTGCAGTCTAAAATAACGGTATAGGATAATATGATCACAAGAGCAGTTTAAAACTTGGGTTGAGTGTGTTAAATTAAAATGTGAAGTAAAGTGAAGTGAAAGTCATTCAGTTGTGTCTGACTCTTTGCAACCCCATGGGTTATACAATCCATGAAATTCTCCAGCCAGAATACCAGTGTGGGTAGCCTTTCCTTTCTCCAGGGGAATCTTCCCAACCCAGGGATCGAACCCACATCTCCCACATTGCAGGTGAATTCTTTACCAGCTGAGGCACAAGGGAAGCCCAAGAATACTGGATTTGATAACCTATCCCTTCTCCAGCAGATCTTCCCCACCCAAGAATCAAACTGGGGTGTCCTGCACTGCAGGCAGATTCTTTACCAACTGAACTACCAGAGTAGCCCCAAATTAAAATATGCATATCTTTATTTGGGCTTCCCTCCTGGCTCAGCTGGTAAAGAATCCGCCTGTGAGGTGGGAGACCTGGGTTCGATCCCTGGGTTGGGAAGCTCCCATGGAGAAGGGAAAGACTACTCACTCCAGTGTTCTGGCCTGGAGAATTCTAGAGTCGTAGTGTTGGACATGACTGAGTAACTTTCACTTTACTTTATTTTAAAAGTCTTTAGCTCAGTCATTATTAGGCAATAAAGTTAGTAGCCTGCCTTGTTGGGCAGTCACATCTATTTGACTTGCAGTGTGTCATCTATTGGAGGAGGAAGTCAAACTTGATATAAAGTTTGTTCATATAGAAACTGCCCTCAACCTTTTCCTGGGGAGAAAAATCATGAGATTTATTTGAAGCTATAGTGTCTAATCAGAGATCCTTGGTGCACCTATATATGGTTAAAGTTGTAATAGAAACAGACTCTTAAGTCAGAGTTAATAGACAATATTAGGAAGTAAAAGCAAAGCAATTTTTATATTTCTTGTAGAATTTTGGAATTCTGACATAAATATATGTGCTCCAAAATAACTTGATGCCAAGGCTGTTTAAAGTCAGTGTTCTAAATCATTTGTAAAGTTAAATGTAGTAAAATAGAAAATAGTAGAAGTAATCTTAAATATTAGTAACAATATTAAAAATATTAAATGATAATAAAACTAATACAGGAAATACTAGTAAAATAATATAGTAAATAATAGTAAACGTAGTAAGTAACAGTTCAGTTCAGTCGCTTTTTAAGTAACAGTAAAAATAGCAAATAGTAAAAATAACAGAGTAAAAAATTATTTTGTTAAATAAAAATATTTTGTTTTCACCTATCTCAAAGCAATTAAAGGCTACATAAAATAAAGTATAAAATAATTTCAGCTCCAAATTTGAGCATCTTTTCTTTATAATTCAGTGCCATTATAGACTATCTTAATATTAATAAGTATTTCTATGGTACACAACTTATATAGAATGAATTACCTTTTGTAAATAAGTTATATTTTTGTTTAAACTCTTTGTCTCTTTGGCTGTATTAGAAATATACTTTAAATTTCCACAATGGGGATTTAATAAATAATGTTTTCCATAGGTCATATACTGATCATATCTGTAACTATTGATGTCGTAATAGTTAATTATAATGGTATCTATTAACATTTCTTGAAAATAATGTTTGCAGAATAACTTAGGAAATACTCATCTAATTTTGCCCAAAGATTTTATGATCAGTTTATACCAATTATAAACTTTTTTTAGTATGACTATTCTGCTTATTTCAATGACCTTCATATCAAATGAATATGTTTTACTTTGAATGAAATTACTCTTTTTAAAGACACTCAAGATTTACCATAAGAGAATAGTGTTTGAATATATGTAGACATCAGAGGATATAATGTTGTTCAAATTTTATTTTAGTTAAGTGGTTTTTACTTAAGAATGCCAATTAGAATCAGACAATAAGATTGTCTAAATACAACTTTCTTGCTTCTTTCTCTATGACTCAAGAAATTTATGTAGACATGTACCTGGGTAGGCATTTGCTAGAATTTCATGCTAGATCAGAAATCAATTGACACAGTTAGGTACTTGCAGAAACTAAGTAGAAGAATGGGCACCAGGAAGGACTGGAGTGAAAGTTCACTGCCATTACTCTCTTCATTCATTTATTTAACACATTTTATTGTGACTCTGCTCCAGGGACTACAGTGCAGCATTGGCAATATAATGGTAAATAAGCAGGCCTCTTTTTTTTTTTTTTTTTTTTCCTTTATTTCTATGTTTCCCCTAATTTTCATTCTCCTATTCTCTCTTCTGTCATCTCTTTCTACTCCTCTTTTCCTCCCCACCATTATTATCTTCTTTATTTCTTCCACTTCTATTTCTATTTTCCTCTTATCATCTTGAGTAGAAAATAGGATCATTGCTGGGCCTGAAGAAGTTACAGATTTGTCCACGCATGGGAGAATTTTTGTGGATTCCCCTCCATCTCCATGGTAAATAACAAGAAATTTGAGGAAGAGAGTATGTGGTCTAGTTTGAGTTGCCCTTATCTATAGGCAATCAGTTGTGTCTGGGGAATAGTACTGAGAGCTAAAGGCTACTGGAGTTTGCATTGTAATAAATGATACCTTTGAAGTAAATATTTAGATGATCAAAGTACTAGGTATAATTATTTGAAAATATTTAATGCTCTTCCTGTTAGGGTCTACTTTTGAACAATAAAGAAGAAAGAAATTTTAACAAATCATTTTTCCCCCAGTTCATTCACTGATATAGTTAAACCTGGTATACACCGTGAACAATTGTAAAGGTAATAGATTTGTCTTCAGTATCACACTTTTGCAATATGTTCAGTGCCCTACTGTGTATACTAAGGCAATATAGGATTTTCACTATGTCTACTACACAAAGGCTTGCTGTCATCAAAGAAAACATACCTTTCTGTTGTCTCAAGCCCCTCTTATAGAAAAAAATATGAAAGAATCTCTTCTAGCACATTCCAGTTAGGATATAGAAATGACTAAGTTGTAAATAAAGTCAGTTTTTTTCCCCCACAAATAATAATGTTTCCACTAATACTCATGTAGAAATTTGGAATAAGTATTATAATAGTAGACTATTTTTAATTATTTTTCTAGAATCACGTATGAAGATTGTGAAATAGACTTAACAATATTAATTGAATATTTCTCTTTGGAAATGTGTCTAAAAAGTTTGCTTACAGATAGCTCCAAAAGCCTTTGTGTATTTTAAGGCCTTTGTATATTTTAAAGGCTTTTATACACAAAAGCCTTTGTGTATTTTAAAAACCTCCTAGTGTTTCCCTGGTGGCTCAGATGGTAAAGAATTACCTGCAATGTGGATGACCTGGGCGGTCCCTGGGTTGGGAAGATTCCCTGGAGGAGCGCATGGCAACCCCACTGCAGTGTTCTTGCCTGGAGAATCGCATGGACAGAGGGCTACAGCCCATGGGGTCGCAGAGTCAGACATGACCGAGTGACTAAGCGCAGCACGCAGACAGCTCAAAGTTGAGTTTGCTGCTAAGTTCGTGCATGTGGAATGAAATATTTTATTTTAAAAAAATGGCAAAATAATGATTTTATAGGAAAAAAAATTCTCTGTTGATGATTCCATTTCAGAAAAACATTGGTTGGTCCCCCAAAAGGGTCTGTCTGCCTGATGCGGCTAGTACCAATAGAACAAGAGAGACTTCTGTTTGGAAGGAAAGGAAAGCCTCTGCTCTTTGGAGAATGAGATGGGCAAACGTGCCCACGAGAGTCCATACGTGTGCCCGCTGACTGTGAGCGGGCCTGCTCTAGGGATTTGTCAGTGAAGAGGGGGTGGAATTCTCCCAGGATGTGGACAAGCTGTGTTGCTTAAGGCTGCAGATCACAGAACGCAGGAGCAGCGTCTCTGCGCACGCCCTACTGCCTCTGCCCTCTTGAATTGCTGTTACTGTGCCTTATACTCAGCCTGGACAAGCTGAGGGGTCTGCACAGCCATTTCACACAAAGAACTGCCATCTGAAGTGCTGCTTCCAAGGTCTTTGTCTGTGGCGCCCTATGAGTAACTAAAACTAGACAAAGCACAAAGGAAAAGAGAAAGGTCAGACTTTTTTTATTATCCAGATTCTACTTTTATTTCCTGAGAATTGTTAATGGGCTTTGCCAGTGACAGTGACTCATGTATTAAAAAAAAGAAATCTCTCTTTGAAATTTATCCTCAGGTGGCATACAGAACAGATTCCTGGACTGTCTGGAGAATTTAGGGCGTATTAGCTCATATTGCTTTGGAGAGAATGGTAGTCCTAGTTACCAAATCAGCTTCTGCAGCTGTGGTGTCTCCTTAGAAAAATGTATTCAGTTATCAGGCATGCCACACTCAGCAACTTAAGATTGACTGTATAATATCACGCCGGTTTGGATGAACCCCATTGCCTCCGCTCTGAGACTTTCACATGGAGGTATAGTAACAAAAACGTCATGCTAACCTTGGAAAGGGCATTCCCAGAGATTAATATTAACCTTTAGCTGTATTAAAAACCTCTATTCAGAGTTATCAATCCTTTGAAAATGTATTTTGACACTCGGCTATTACAACTGAATATGTTAAAAAAAAAAAAAAAAACGGAAAGGAAAAAAATATTAAATTGAGTTTTGCCTTTCTCTGGGCCAGGTAGAGTTGAAACATATTTTTGAATAGGGCAAATAAAATTTTGAAGACTGCTACATTATGAACATTTAGGTTATTATTAATGATGGGTGAATGTGGCTACATTAGATCAGTGCCTCTCAGGTTCACTTATTCTGAAATGTTTATTGGGAATTAACCTTGTATTTGAGGCTTTCCAGGCAGCACTAGTGGTAAAGAGCCTGCCTGCCAATGCAGGAGATGTAGGAGACATGGGTTCAATCCCTGGGTCGGAATGATCCCTGGAGAAGGGCCCGGCAACCTACTCTAGTATTCTTGCCTGGAGAATCCTATGGACAGAAATGGAGCCTGGTGGGCACCAGTCCACAGGGCCATAAAGAGTTGAACACAGCTGAAGCAACCGAGCATAGCACAGCAACCTTGTAATTATCTTTGCTTGCAAATTACTATGAAAAATGTAATCTGGCTTAGTATTATAAAAATTCATTTTTTCATCTTTATATTTAAAATATGTTGTGTTCAAGACTACACAAAACAAGAATGTACAACTCAGTGAACTATTATAAAATGCAAAATGAAACAAAGAAATCATGTTTACCACCTTGGATAACCATCCCTGCATCCAAAATAAGCTCTTTGATTTTCATAACATATGGTTTCTTTCCTTTGTATTTATTTTTCATTGAAGCACAAATATCTAATCGTCATACTATAGTTTTACCTGTTGTGGAACTTCGTATAAATCAAAGAGTACAGTGGATATTTTATTTTCTTTTGCTCAACGTTCTGTTAGGCTTACCCCTGCCTTGATGTAGATTGTAGTTGATGTAGAGACAGTAGGCTCATTTTTATTGATATGTAGTATTTTGTTGAGTACCCCACAGTTTGTCCATTTTGCACTTTATCTTAGCCAAAGGATCAAGAAGGGATTGTCGTCCGTTTTAATGTTGATTGATATTTGAGCTTTTGCAGCTTGACATGTTTGCAAACAGTATATATATTTATAGTTTTTTTTTTTTTTACTGCACATGTGCACATATTTTTTGTGGTGTATACTCTGCAGTGGAATTATTATTACAGTATGTGTGTATGTACAAGTTTAGTGACTGATTCCAAACTTTTTATTAAAGTGGTTGTCCCAGTTTATTATCTCACCAGCAATGTATGGCAGTTCTCATTGGTTTACATTCTTGCTAAAATGGCACTGTAATCTGATTTAGTGTTATAAAAGTTCATTTCATTATAACTAATTTTTACAATGCTATTTTATTTATAGGACAAGAGTTTCAAAAAATGTATGGGAAAACCATCACCTGAGATCCATTTTGCTGATTCTGATCAAATAAGTTGAAGGTGAGGTAAGTTCAAACTAATGGATAGCACAAACATTTACAGCAAATAATAATTCATGACAGATTATTAAAGCATAGTGCTTTATATTTCCATGTAAACTGGAACTTCTAAAATTTCTTATGTTATACAAATAATTTTATAATTCTTAATAATTTAAGATTTATATCGTCTATATTATTATTATATTATTACTATATTATTATATTATACATAATTAAATCTAGAAAAGCTTGAAATTTTAGAGCATAATATAATTTACTCAAATTAATATCATTGAGTAGAGGTATTAGAAATATGATTGAATATTTGACATTTTAATGGCACTATCAATAGTTGATCCCATACAACTCCCTAGAAAGCTTGTAATATCATTTTTAAAAATTATTCTAAAGACACATGATGAAATTTTGGCAAGATATATATGAAAGTAACCTACTGTTACTACCACAGGTGAAGATTGATAGTACAGTATGAGAATCTATACAAAAAATTCCACAAAAAGTGTATAGGCTGTTCTAAATAAAATGTAAAAATTGAGTAACATAACTAATAAAAGGTTTGTAAAACTTGAAGAAATTATAAATGAGATGAGGCCGTGGAGACATTGTCTGGAATGAACAAAAACTGTGTCTTCAAACCAATAGATTATTAAGCTAATCAAGAAATAAATCCAGGTATATGTGTAAGCTGTTAATATACGACAAGTGTGGAGGAGACCGTCTTAGTTGAGAAACAGATGAACTTAATTATATAACAATCTTTTGTATGTTTGAAAATTAATATATGCCATGTGTAAAACCAAAGCATGTGTGATAGAGTTGCAAAAAATGTTTGTAGTGCACATACCAAGTGCTTTTTACAAATTTGCAAGAGTAAATAAATATATAAAATATAAAATGGGATATTTGAAAAATATGTGAATAGGGAATGTATAGAATAATAAATAAAAATTCTGACAATATGAAAATTTGCTCAAACATATGCATAATTAGGGGAAAGCAACTTAGAAAAATATGTAGCTTTTATGATTATGTATAAAAAATTCTTCTTGTGTGTCTTTATACATAATATGAAGGAAGATGTAGAAGGGTACACTGTGATTCAAATATATTAGCTCAGGAAGGTAAGGATAGGAGTCAGGGATTCAGGTGATTGATTAGCACTCTTTTTTTTTTTTTTTAATTGTGTGTGTGTATGTATATATATATTCTTTTCTCTTTTCATGCTCTAGGTCTATTTAGCTCCTTTTGTTACATTCTATTTTTCCTTTACTGTGTATTTCCTTTTTTCCTTTATTGTTACAGTTCTTTTATAATTAAGTAAATTCTTTTAATTGGAGGATAATTACTTTACAATCTCGTGATGGCTTTTGTCATACATCAGCATAAATTGACCACAGGTATACCTTTGCCGCCCTCCCCACCCTGAAACCCCTCCCACCTCCTTCCCCACGCCATCCCTCTGGCTTGTCCCGGAGCACCAGCTTTGAGTGCCCTGCTTCATACATTGAACTTGCACTGGTTGTCTATTTTACATATGGTAATATACATGTTTCAATGCTATTCTCTCAAATCATCCCACCCTTAACCTTCTCCCACTGCGTCCAAAAGTCTGTTCTTTCTATCTGTGTCTCTTTTGTTGCCCTGCCTGTAGGATCATCGGTACCCTCTTTCTAAATTCCATATATATGGAATATACAGTATGTTAATATGTTAATATAACATATGTTAATGTTATATATGTTAATATATATGTTAATATACAGTATTTGTCTTCCTCTTTCTGAGTTAATCACTCTGTATTATAGGCTCTAGATTAATCCACCTCTTTAGAGCTGACTCACATGTGTTCCTTTCTGTAGCTAAGTAACCATTCATTGGCTGATGGACATCTAGGTTGCTTCCATGTCCTAGCTATTGTAAATAGTGCTGCAAAGAACACTGGAGTACATGTATCTATTTCAATTCTGGTTTCTTCAGGGTATATACCCAGCATTGGGATTGCTGGATTGTATGGCAGTTCTATTCCCAGTTTTTTAAGAAATCTCCAAAATATTCTCCACAGAGGCTGTATTAGTTTGCACTCCCATTATTGCCAAATGCAGACTGAAATTAAAGAAAGTGGAGAAAACCACTAGACCATTCAGGTATGACCTAAATCAAATATGTTATGACTATACAGTGGATGTGAGAAATAGATTTAAGGGACTAGATCTGATAGATGGAGTGCATGATGAACTACAGATGGAGGTTTGTGACATTGTACAGGAGAGAGGAATCAAGATCATCCTCAAGAAAAAGAACTGCAAAAAAGCGAAATGGCTGTCTGAGGAGGCCTTAGAAATAACTGTGAAAAGAAGGGAAGTGAAAAGCAAAGGAGAAAAGGAAAGATATATCCATTTGAATGCAGAGTTCCAAAGAATAGCAAGGAGAGATAAGAAAGCCTTCCTCAGTGACCAATGCAAAGAAATAGAGGAAAACAATAGAATGGGAAAGACTAGACATCTTGTCAATAAAATTAGAGATACCGAGGGAACTTTTCATGCAAGGATGGATTAATAAAGGACAGAAATGGTATAGACCTAACAGAAGCAGAAGATATTAAAAAGAGGTGGCAAGAATACACAGAAGAACTGTACAAAAAAGATCTTCACAATCCAGATAATCACGATAGTGTGATCACTCATCTAGAGCCAGAAATCCTGGAATGTGAAGTCAAGTGGGCCTTAGGACACATCACTACGAACAAAGCTAGTGGAGGTGATGGAATTCCAGTTGAACTATTTCAAATCCTGAAAGATGATACTGTATATTTAGGGCTGCACTCAATATGCCAGCAAATTTGGAATACTCAGCAGTGGCCACAGGGCTGGAAAAGGTCAGTTTTCATTCCAATCCCAAAGGAAGGCAATGCCAAAGATTGTGCCAACTACCGCACAATTGCACTCATCTCACAGGCTAGTGAAGTAATGCTCAAAATTCTCCAAGCCAGGCTTCAGCATTACATGAACTGTGAACTTCCAGATGCTCAAGATAGCTTTAGAAAAGGCAGAGGAACCAGAGATCAAATTGCCAGCATCCACTGGATCATCGAAAAAGCAAGAGAGTTCCAGAAAAACATCTATTTCTGCTTTATTGACTATGCAAATCCTTTGGCTGTATGGATCACAATAAACTGTGGAAAATTCTTCAAGAGATGGGAAAAGCAGACCACCTGACCCACCTTTTGAGATACTTGTATGCAGGTCAAGAAGCAACAGTTAGAACTGTACATGGAACAACAGACTGGTTCCAAATAGGAAAAGGAGTACATCAAGGATGTATATTGTCATCCTGCTTATTTAACTTTTATGCAAAGTACATCATGAGAAACACTGGGCTGGAGGAAGCACAAGTTGGAATCAAGATTGCTGGGAGAAACAACAATAACCTCAGATATGCAGATGACACCAACTTTGTGGCAGAAAGTGAAGAAGAACTAAAGAGCCTCTTGATGAAAATGAAAGAGGAGAGTGAAAAAGGTGGCTTAAAGCTCAACATTCAGAAAACAGATCATGGCATCCAGTCCCATTACTTCATGACAAATAGAAGGTGAAACAGTGGAAACAGTGGCTGACTATTTTTCTGGGCTCCAAAATCACTGTGGATGTTGATTGCAGCCATGAAATTAAAAGACACTTACTCCTTGGAAGGAAAGTATGACCGACCTAGACAGCTTATTAAAAAGCTGTCTGTCAGCAATGGTCCGTCTAGTCAAGGCTATGGTTTTTCCAGTAGTCATGTATGGAGGTGAGAGTTGGACTATAAAGAAAGCTGAATGCTGAAGAATTGATGCTTTTGAACTGTGGTGTTGGAGAAGACTCTTGAGAGTCCCTCGGACTGCAAGGAAATCCAACCAGTCCATCCTAAAGGAGATCAGTCCTGGGTGTTCACTGGAAGTACTGATTTGAAGTTGAAGTTCAAATATGAAGAACTTTGATGTTAGAGTTGAAGCTGAAACTCTAATACTTTGGCCACCTCATGCAAAGAGATGACTCATTTGAAAAGACCCTGATGCTGGGAAAGATTGAGGGCAGGAGAAGGGGATGAGAGAGGATAAGATGGTTAGATGGCATCACCAACTCAATGCATATGGATTTGGGTAGACTCTGGAAGTTGGTGATGAACAGGGAGGCCTGGCATGCTGCGGTTCATGGGTTCACAAAGAGTCGGACATGACTCAGCGACTGAACTGAACTGAACTGAACAACATTGTAAGAGAGATCCCTTTTCTGAATACCCTCTCCAGCATTTATTGTTTGTAGGCTTTTTAATGGACATTCTGACTAGTGTGAGATGATACCTCATTATGGTTTTGAATTGCATTTCTCTAATAATGAATGATGTTGAGCATCTTTTCATGTGTTTATCAGCCATCTGTATATCTTTTTTGGAAAACTGTCTGTTAAGTCTTTTGCTCACTTATTGATTGGATTGTTTGTTTTCCTGGTATTGAGCTCCTTGAGCTGCTTGTATATTTTGGAGATTAATTATTTGTCAGTTGTTTCATTTGCTATTATTTTCTCCCATATCAAGGGTTGTCTTTTCACCTTGCTTAGAGTTTTCTTTCTTGTGTAAAAACTTTTATGTTTAATTAGGTCCCATTAGTTTATTTATTTATTTTTAAAATTTCCATTATTCTGGGTGGTGTATCATAGAGAATCTTGCTGTGATTTATGTCATAGAGTGTTCTGCCTATGTTTTCCTCTAAGAGTTTTACAGTTTTTGGTCTTATATTTAGGTCATTAACCCAGTTTGAGTTTATTTTTGCGTGTGGTGTTAGAAAGTGTTGTAGTTTCATTCTTTTACATATACTTGACTAGTTTTCCCAGCACTATTTGTTGAAGAGATTTTCTTTTTCCCATTGTATATTTTTGCTTCCTTTGACAAATATAAGGTGTCCATAGGTGCATGGATTTATCTCTGGACTTTCTATTTTGATCTATATCTCTCTTTGTAATACTATTTTTTTTTGGTATCAACTCAATGGGTGTTTATTGATTCCTGATATAAGCTGCTTACTCTTCTAGTTGCTAAGAATACAGCAGTGAAAAAAGATATCAGTACAAAATTACTGCCATCAATGCTAAATGCAGCACAATAAACTATAAAATATTTGATTTTAATTATTAATGCATTATACAGCTATAATATAAAACACAAGAGGAAGATTAAACATAAAATGTTATCACAAAAGTTAAATAGCAAAATATGTGTCAATTTAAAATATGTTGTCATCATTTTCTTTTCCGCTACTGTATAGACAGTAAAGAACTTGTTAAAAAAATAAATGATAATAGTGTTCATTGTTTCTCAACATCAACTATGGATGATATTTTCCCATCATGCTATTAAAACCTACCCAGAAGAGTTTTAGGGTTTTAGTTGCATGTGGAAATAAGTACTATGTTCTTTAATTCTTCTGAATCTTGATCTTTAAACCACTGTTTCACATTAGCAGTTGAAAACAAGACTGAAAGCTCAGTCAAAAGTGTTTTGAATTTGGGTTTATTATCATAAGGAGATAAAAAGAAAATGAGGATTTGGCTTTTGGTATTCAAATAAATAAAGGAAAGGAGATTGCATCTATATATTTTTGTTTGCATAGGGTAAAATATCTTCATAATGTTTTTAAAAATGATAGGAAGAGATATAATTAAAGACCTACATAAGCAACATGTTATTTTTAAAGAATATAAATGCATATATATATAAAATATATTATTACATAAAAAACACATACCTTACTCTTTAATAATTGGTAAAATAGTACATTTTACAACATTGCATAAGAGTGAAACAAGCATTACAGTGCTACTGCACTGTTTTAGGTGTTTCTTTTATAGTGTCTTCTCTTTCCTTATGAAATATTATAGGGATCTTTGGAGAGTCCAAACCTAGGAGTTTCCTTGCATGTGCTCTCACTCATTTCACTTACTGTATTTGGTAGTGTATATTTGTGTGATATAGCACAGGTAAGAGTGGCCTCAACCACTAGTATTTATGTTTGATGAAGCCATGTTCCTTGTTGTTTTCTGATCATTATTATATCCTTAACAGTCTGCAGTTTCTTGTTTGTGGATACTATTTTCCCTACTATTAAAGATTGATATAAGCTCTGAGAGAGAAAAGGTTTGGGGGCAAGAATTTCTTTTCATTTGTTCTCTCATTTTACTGTTCCTAGTTCTAAGCCCCTACCCCTAAGAGAGTTAAAAAGAACAAGATTTGCAATGAATCTTGTGCAGTTAAAACCAGGTATTTCAGAGATTTACTCATCTTTTCTGTGCTGCATTTGGAAACTTTGTGTTGAAGAGAATAAATTTCTTTCAAATGTTAGATTATGTTTCTATTTCAAAAATATTCACATCAGTAGATGAATTAATGAAGAGTAATATATTAATGCAAATTTAATTATGGTAATTGAACATTAGCTTTTTCTTCTTGCTTTCTAAATAAAGTCAGAAGAGCAAAAAGAGATTAATATTTATTTCTAATGTTCAGTCAATTAATGAATCTATTTATGTGGCTTGCCAAGATTCACTGGAGGTTCTGAGATTAAATTAGTCTTGAATTAGTAATACAGATTTTATATAGAAGATGTATATATCCTAGTGGAAGGAATTATGAAAAGATACTTTATAAATTTGAATACCAATAAGAATTTACAAGTTTTATCTTAATTACATTTATGTGCTTAAGGCCAACCATAGAATGACTTTGTATTCATGTTTTATTGTACTTTGAAAACCCATTTTTAATGAGAAAACTGAAAAAGTTGTGCATTCAGGGTCGTGACTAAAACTTACTAATGGAAACAGGTGACTAGAAAATTAATCGATATGAGTCTATGTATCTCACTTGTGAAGTTTTTTTTTTCAAGTTGAGCATGCTGCTCTTTCAATTTAATTATTGTACATTAATAGATATATCAGGGCTTTCACAGCAGAAAGTTATAATTTTCTATTATTTCTAACTTGAAATCAAAGCATAGAGTGTCACTGAGATAAAAGTATTTTCAGACAAAATAACTTCTCATGTCTTCATTATTTTTTCTCACATTTTTGCTACTTATACATTTATTATTGCATAGAAAAGCAAAACAAGGCTGAAAATGTACAAAGATTTCTGTGTATGCGGGGTACATATTGCATTTCATAATTATACTGCTGCTGCTGCTGCTAAGTCGCTTCAGTCGTGTCCGACTCTGTGCAACCACATAGACGGAAACCCACAGGCTCCCCTGTCCCTGGGATTCTCCAGGCAAGAACATTGGAGTGGGTTGCCGTTTCCTTCTCCAATGCATAAAAGTGAAAGTGAAAGTGAAGTCGCTCACTCTGTGTGACCCCGTGGACTGCAGCCTACCAGGCTCCTTCGTCCATGGGATTTTCCAGGCAAGAGTACTGGAGTGGGGTGCCATTGCTTTCTCCTATAATTATAGTACCAATACTAAAATTGATACCAGGTTTTTGTCCGTTATATTACTGGTGTAGATGAAAATATCCCTAAAGTATTCTACAGACAAAATTAATTCAATAAATTATGTAATTTTAGCTATGAATATGGCTTCTCTCATGGCTCAGTGGTAAAGAATCCTCTTGCCAATGCAGGAAACATGAGTTAAGTTCCTGGGTCGGGAAGATTCCCTGGAGAAGGAAATGGAACCACTCCAGTGCTCTTGCCTGGGAAATCCCATGGATAGAGGAGCCTAGAGGTGTACAGTCCATCGCGTGGCAACGAGTCAGACATGACGTAGTGACTAAACAATAACAAGTGTAGATTCACATATGAAATTTTTTTCAAGCAACTTAAAAATTTTCAAACAGTGAAATTATCAGTTTTTAAATTTAAGCTTAAGTTGAATGAATTTTTCATTTTAAACTACGGTCTTCAGTTCCACTAGTCATGTTTCAGGCCTTAAGAGCTACGTGTCACTGGTGGGGTACCTTCTAGAACAGTTCAGATCTCTAGGGTGTAAATCTTTTACATATAGGGAATTGTTTTCTTCCAAGGCAAATTGAAATGCAATTAAAAGGCGAGGGTGGGATGTTTCGAGAGAACAGCATCGTAACATGTGTATTATCAAGGGTGAAACAGATCACCAGCCCAGGTTAGATGCATGAGACAAGTGCTCGGGGCTGGTGCACTGGGAAGACCCAGAGGGATCCAGTGGAGAGGGAGGTGGGAGGGGGGATCGGGATGGGGAACACATGTAAATTCATGGCTGATTCATGTCAGTGTATGGCAAAACCCACTACAATATTGTAAAGTCATTAGCCTCCAACTAATAAAAATAAATGGAAAAAAAAAGTTATTGTGAAATTTGAAATGCTATCACTCTAATTAAAACATATTCTATAAATTTATTACCTTAAAAATAATTTCCAATCGAATAGCTCATTACATGTATAAAACTCTTAAGATAAATTTAAAGTTTTATGTTGAATATGCATGATTAAATTGCAGCAGTGTTTTGGCAATTAGAGATATTTAAGCCAAGACTTTATTAGTCTCTCTGAGACAGTTTTATGCAGTTGCACTGTTCTATTCCTTTCTTCTAGTCTGTAGATTTAATCTCTGAGGCTCCTAAACGTAACGTATATCAGAACTTCAGAGGGTCCACCAATATTTTTTTTGATGAGATAAAGTATAAGATTTGTTGTGTTTTTGCATCTGAGCAGAAATCTGGCTTTAATAATCTGTTATTATTTAGTCATTCCATCTTAAACTTCTCTCTACTTAATGTATAAATTATTTTTCTAGAAATCACACATATCTCAAATTTTTAGATCAACATTATACAATGATAATTTAATACATTTGCTAAAATATGCATAAACTATTTACTCCATAGGTGTACTTTAAATGAAGAATGAATATAAATTAAAGAAATGCATGCATGGGTTATGAAATGGTAAAAAGGAACTGCAATAAACTTTTTCTGTTTTAGTTTTTTCAATCAGAAAGAGCCAATGACATTAATCACAGTTTGTTAAAAATAAGTCTGACTATTTCACAAGGATTCTAATGTTTTCACCAACATTTGAAATTATTCAAAGTAGTTTGGTACTATGCTAAGTGAAAGAAGTCAATCACAAAGGATCACATATTGTATGATTCCATTCATATAGAACCTCCAGACTTGGCAAATCTACCCAGACAGGATGTAGATCAGTAGTTTCTTGAGGCTCTGGAAGAAATGGAGGAAGTGATGAATGAGAAATGACTGGTAATGGGTATGGGATTTGATGGTGATAAAAATGTTCTAAAATTAGATTGTGGTGATGGCCATACAACTCTGTAAATATACTAAAAACCACTAAATGTATATTTTAAATTGGTAAATTATACAGTATATGAGTAAAAACTCAGTAAAGGGTGAAAAGAGAAAACCCCCCAAAAAAGTTTTTAAAATGGTATTTCTCATATTTATATTGTTAATACTGACATACAAATATTACCTTATATGTTACTATAAAATTTCATTCAATTTAGCAAGATCACTTACATACTAATAATTTAAGAGTTGTGAAATGTGTGGAAAAGAGATTTTGGTACAGAAAAATATGAAAAATAAAGGCATAAAAGGTCATATTAGGTAAAGGGAAAATCAAAAGCATTTATATCTAATCTAGAATTTTAGAATATAGCATCACATTGTAAGTCTAAACTTATTCTTCTGCTATTTGGGGCCCTTGGCAAAGATATCTTCAAACTACAATCAGTATGCAGAAATTAATCAATGTATTTTGGGTTTTTTTAAACATTAAAACAAGAGGAAATCTATCAGATTAATATGTTCATAAAGTCAAAACCTCAATATGAGATACTAGTACATTATATACAAAAGCATCCCCAATTTGAAGTGAACCTATTTTAGTAAGCCGTCAGATTACAAATAAGTTGGTTATGTATCTGTAACTGTTATAGGAAGATAGTTGAACAATGGAGAATGTGCTTTATTTCCACATATTTCTTAGGTGTCAGTCTTGGGACAGAACAATTATATTAAATTGAATGACACTAAAACTGACTTAGTAAAAGGGAATGGATCTTATTTTATTTTTCAATATTAAAGGGAAATATTTAATACCAAATGTACAGTTCATGAATTGAGTCATTTTTACTTGATATAAGTAGCTAAAGTAAAATGATTACTTTATCTGTTTTACATAAACATATAGTGAATTGGCATATTTAAAAGCTCATTTTAGCCAAGGAGTATGTGCACTGACAATGATAGTATATGAAATTCACGGTAGTTATGAAGAAAACATTTTCTGATTATATGACCATTATAGAGGAATGTTCCTGGGCAGTTATCACCTGAATGTAGTTTCCTTAAGAAATTCAGATTAGATTAGCAAGGTCTGCATAATTTAATGCAGTTTACATATTTCTTCTTAATATTGAGATTTAATGACTTAGTAGGAGAGCATCTAAAATTGTGTTGCAAATTGCCTGGTGTACCTAGGTTATAGAAAATGCTAAACATGCCTTCAAGAAAAAATGTATTTATTCTCATTTGCTCTACTTTCTCCAGTTTACTATCTGGTTTGCAATTCATTCTAAAATAAGCAGAAATTTAAAAAGTTCAACATTTTTGCAACAATACAGAAATAAGATGTTCCGGTAAAATACTATCTTTATTTTCTTTATTGCATATTAAACCATATATTGGTTTGGAAACGCTTATAAGTCACATGCAAACACATAATAATCCTAACAATATCCTTGTGAAATTGACAAAATATATCATGATACTACTGATAAAAAGTTAGCAACACTTCTCTCAGCTCCGCTTAGCCACATTCTGTGTGTGATGGGCGTATTTTCAGAGAGAGAGAGGAAGGCCCTCCTAATGCACGACAGACTGGCCCACAGTGGCCTGTTTGTCCCTAGGAGCGCAACAGCCTCCATCTCCATCTGGGGCTTCACCTTGGGTGAATTCACCAGCCTTCTCTGGTTTTCCCTTTTCTAGCCAAGGCCACTTTTGATGCCATTTCCAAGACCTACAGTTATCTCACCCCTGACCTCTGGAAAGATACGCTGTTCACCAAGTCTCCATATCAGGAATTTACTGGCCATCTTGTGAAGACCCACACCAGAATCTCCGTGCAGAGGCCCCAGGCCCCAGCTGTAGCCATCACATAATTCTATAAAGAGAATAAAGTGAATGAAACCGGAAAAAAAAAAGTTAGCAACAATTAGAAATTACATAGAAGTAGATTTTACCTAAAAAATAAATCAACATATAGAAACATGAGATGGGATATTATTTTTAATTTATACTATTAATATTTGAATATACTTTCTTAAAATTCAGTTATAAAAATGTTATTACATCCAAATGTTTAGAATGTCAATTATCCAGATTCTTAGTGTATGAAACTTCTCGCAAATACATATCCGCACACTCCTGAAACTTGCCTAAAAATACATCAAAACACCTTGTTCTAATATTGGTAAGACTGTTTCATTTCTGTTTTAATCTTATATTAAGTAGTATGTCTTTTTGTTTTAAATGCAATAGAATGTAATTAATAACATTTAACTCTCTTAAAATTAATAGAATATTTTAACAACTGTACTGTGATGGATTATGATTTTTCCTCCTATTAATCCGGTGTATATCAAAGGAATTATTAGGCCAGCCAAAGAACCTAGAAAGGAAAAAAGGAACATTTCTCTATTTCTACAGCACTGACCTGAAAGGATTGTTCGTAAAATCCTTTTAGTACGGGTTCGAGTTAAGCTTAATGACATAGTAATATATTCTATATTAAGAAGAGGTGGCAACAATACACAGAAGAACTATACAAAGAAGATCTTCATGACCCAGATAATCACAATGATGTGATCACTCACCTAGAGTCAGACATCCTGGAATACAAAGTCAAGTGTGCCTTAGGAAGCATCATTATGAACAAAGCTAGTGGAGGCGATGGAGTTCCAGTGGAGCTATTTCAAATACTAAAAGATGTTGCTGTGAAAGTGTTGCACTCAATATACCAGCAAATTTGGAAAACTCAGCAGTGGCCAAGGACTGGAAAAGGTCAGTTTCAATCCAATCCCAAAGAAAGGCAATGCCAAAGAACGCTCAAACTACTGCACAATTGCACTCATCTCACACGCTAGTAAAGTAAGGCTCAAAATTCTCCAAAGCAGTCTTCAACAGTACACAAACTGTGAACTTCCAGATGTTCAGGCTGGGTTTAGAAAAGGCAGAGGAACCAGAGATCAAACTGCCAACATCCATTGGATCATAGATAAAGCAAGAGAGTTCCAGATAAATATCTACTTCTGCTTTATTGACTATGCCAAAGCCTTTGACTCTGTGGATCACAACAAACTGTGGAAAATTCTTCAAGATATGGGAATGCCAGAACACCTTACCTGCTTCCTGAGGAATCTGTATGCAGGTCAGGAAGCAACAGTTAGACCTGGACATGGAACAACAGACTCGTTCCAAATCAGGAAAGGAGTACATCAAGGGGATATAGTGTCACCCTGTTTATTTAACTTATATGCAGAGTACATCGTGAGAAATGCTGGGCTGGATGAAGCACCAGCTGGACTGAAGATTGCTGGGAGAAATATTAATAATTTCAGATATGCAAATAACACCACCCTTATGGTAGAAAGTGAAGAAGAGCTAAAGGGCCTCTTGATGAACGTGAAAGAGGAGAGTGAAAGAGTTGAGTTAAAACGCAACATTCAGAAAACTAAGATCATGGCATCTAGTCCCATCTCTTCATGGCAAGTAGATGGAGAAACAGTGAAAACAGAGAGACTGAATTTTTTTGGAATCCCAAATCATGGCAGATGGTAACTGCAGCCATGAAATTAAAAGACCTTTACTCCTTGGATAAAAGCTATGACCATCCTTGACAACATATTAAAAAGTAGAGATGTTACTTTGCCAACAAATTTCCGTCTAGTCAAGGCTGTGGTTTTTCCTTTAGTCATGTATGGATGTGAGAGTTGGACTATAAAGAAAGCTGAATGCTGAAGAATTGATGCTTTTGAACTGTGGTTTTAGTGAAGACTCTGGAGAGTCCCTTGGACTGCAAGAAGATTAAACCAGTCAATCCTAGAGAAAATCAGTCCTGAATATTCATTGGAAGGACTGATGCTGAAGCAGAAACTCCAATACTTTGGCTACTTGATGTGAAGAACTGACTCATTGGAAAAATCCCTGATGCTTCAAAGGTTGAAAGCGGGAAGAGAAGGGACAACAGAGGGTGAGATGACTGGATAGCATCACCGATTAATGGACATGAGTTTGAGTAAGCTCCGGGAGTTGGTGATGGACAGGGAAGCCTGGTGTGCTGCAATCCACTATGTTGCAAAGAGTCAGACATGGCTGAGGGACTGAACGTAACTGAATATGCCGTACACTTGAACCACAACTATAAGATCTACTAGCTAGATAGAAAGACTTTTTCTCACTCCACTCTTTCCTTACCTAAGTGCTTAATTGTACAGACTGGAAATCCAATTGTTTTCACTTACCCAAGAATTAATCTTTGAGGTAGTCAACGTCATGAGCATCAATCATTTCTTCTCAGTGCTATCATAGAATGAAGTCCCTAAAAGCAAATCATCTTGGCATAGCCATGAGCAGTAGAAAATTCAGTCTTTGAGTTTTTATTATTCAATCAGTATGCAGCCTGAAACGAAGAGATAGGTAGACTCTCAGAGCGAGTGCTTGACCATAAATGCATTCTTCCATTAGTCTGTGAGTCCAAAAATAATTTTAAAAATTTACTAGTCATTCACATATGTGGTGAACAAATCAACCTGAATTTGTGCTGCTGAACTTGATTGTGTAACTAGTTTTTGCTGAAGGGCTTTTAAAATTTGCAAGTTGCGCAAAGTGTTCCCAGTTCAAAGTGCAGTAAGAACAAATCACCATGAAATATAGCTTAGACCCCAGAGTTCTGAACGACTTCCCTGAGGAAACACTTTTAAAGATAAAATTTGGAGACTAAAATTGACTCATACAGAATAATGTATATTTATCTCACAGTAAAATCAATGAGGTAAATGAAATTATTACATTTGATCACCAGGGACAAACTAAATGAAAGTTGGCTAGTTTTTTTACACTGTTTTAGGAACTGTGCACAATAACACTTAAGCCATTAAAGAAATTATTAGAAGTGTTTCACCAATAATGAATTACCAGTAAAGTGATGGCTATTACTCTGTTTGTTGGCAACTAAAATTCTAGTCATTCTTGCCATTAACATTTGGGAAAATAAAGCAAAAAGAAAAATGCAGTGAGGGCACATGAGATTATTTTTAGATGGAGAGGAAAAATAATAACATTCTTAATAGTTATCATATTTTTAATCTGATAAAAGCTATCTATCTAAAATTAGGTAGAAATGATTATATTAGATTCCATTAGAGAGAAATGATTACATTAAGAAAATGAATCAGGATGATTCCATTTACATTCAAGTTACATTAGGAATCTTTAAAAATGATAGCTCTTTATTTTTTTAAACCACTTATTGTGATTTGATTAAAATACAAAAAGGTGCACATATTAAGTGTAGACAACTTGATGAGTTCAGAATAAGTATATCCCAGTGATACTATCACTATAATCTCTGCCATAAACATATTCCTAACTTCTAAAATGTTCTCATTTCCATTATTATTATTTATTGTATATCTATGATAATACTTAAATGTTAGATCTTCTCTCTTAGCAAACTTAAGTATGCAATGTGGTACTGTTAACTATAGACTCTGTGCAGTAGGTCCCTAGGACAGATACATTTTGTATAACTGAAATTTTATACCCATTAACTAACACCTCTTTGTCTGGCCTCCCTCTAGTGAAAGTAACAACCATTCTTTCCTCCTTTTCTGTGAGTTTGACTATTTTATATTCCTTGTAGAGTTGATATACTATAATATTTGATTTCTAGCTTGTCTTCTTTCACTTAGCTTGTCTTCCAGCTTCGTCCGTATTGTTACAAATGATAGTTTCTTCTTTTATAAAGGTTGAATAATACTAAATTGCATGTATATAAAATATTTGTTTATTCATCTATCTGTTGATTGACATGTAGGTTGCTTCCATCTTTTGACTATTATGAATTAAGTCACAATGAACATGAGTATGCACATAATGTTTGGGACCCTGTATTAAGTTTTTTTTTAATATAAACTCAGAAGTGGGATTGCTGGAACAGGCATGGTCTTTTAAATAGAAAACCCTAAAATAATCTATGTAAGGTATTACTAGAATTAGTAAGTTTAGCAAACTCAAAACATACAGAAAAATCAAATTATTTGTAAGCACTACCAATAAACAAACAAAATAAAATTAAAATACCATTTATAGGAGCATAACAATAATTAACATTAAACTTAAATTGCATTCATGGTCTATATTCTAAAAATAATGGGATATTCTGAAAAAATTAAAGAAGACCTTAATAGAGGAAAAAGCTACCATTTTCATAGACTGAAAGTTAAAATAGTTTTAGGATGTTGGTTCTCTTCAAATTGATAAATTGAACCAACAAAATCCAAGTAGAAATCCAAATAGGCTTTTTTGGAAAAATATATGGGAATGAAAACAATCCAAAAAAAAAAAAAACACTAAAAAAAAAAAATTTGAAAGAATTGTTAATGCCATTCTTCATCCTGTCTCAAGGTGAGTTAGATATTCTCATTCTTTCATTAACTACTTACTGAGCAGCAGTTATGTTTTGGGCACAGAAAACATGCATAATAAATAAAATGAATGGATGAATGAATGAATGAATAGTAAGTTATCTTACATCAAAGGATTTACAGTCTTTGGGGAATATATGTCCCTGGAAAATCACATAATAATTATGAAATTACTTCTTATAACAACATTGTGTTGCTATATAATTCTATAAAGATAGAAATTAGCAGTATTATCTTTTAACAAGTAAACATTCCTGTGCAAATATTGGACTGAAATTTAGGAGAAAATGTGTAGAGCTTGTACTAATGTTGGAAAAGTGTGATGTAATTGAAAGGGCCTTTTATTAGGGCAGAGAGTTAAAGTTACTCTTTATAAGATTTGACCAAAACTTGTTAAGATTAATTAGTAATATAAGTAACTTATATTGTTCAGTCCTTAGATTTTAAATTCAATAATCATACTTATTATTTGTATATAAAATATGTATAGAAATGGTCTCTCTAGAAACACAGACATAAAGTAAATATAAATATCAGTTAATTATATGTAAAACAATTCTTTAACTATACTTTTAATTGTTGGCTTACTCAAAATTATTTTACAGAAAATTATACTGATAATTGGGCTTCCCTTGTGGCTCAGCTGGCAAAGAATCTGCCTGCAATGCAGGAGACTTAGATTCCATCCCTGGGTTGGGAAGATCCCCTGGAGAAGGGAAAGTCTACCCCCTCCAGTATCCTGACCTGGAGAATTCCATGGGCTGTATAGTCGTTAGGGTTGCAAAGTGTCGGACATGACTTCACTCACATACTGATAGTTAGCATAAATATGCATGTATGTGTATATTATGTTATATCTATAAGAAATATATTCACATATAAGTATTTTAATGAATCATATTCATTATGAAATAATCTTTTTATGGAAATATAAACAATTATAACCTTATTATAATTTTGCACTCACATAAAATATACACCTGGAATGAAACTAATCATAAATATTTACAACTGAATTTGAACTGCAAGAAGATCCAAACCAGTCAATATTAAAGAAAGTATTCCTGACTATTAATTGGAAAGACTGATCCTGAAGCTAAAGCTCCTTGGCCACCTGAAGCAAAGAGCTGACTCATTGAAGAAGAACCTGATACTGGGAAGGATTGAAAGCAAATGAAGTGGGCAGCAGAGGATGAGATGATTAGACAGCGTCACTGACTCAATGGTATTGAATTTGAGCAAACAGCAGAAGATAGTGGAAAACAGAAGAGCCTAGTGTGCTGTAGTCCTTGGGTTTGCAAAGATTCAGACATGGCTTAGCACCTAAGCAACAACGACAAATTAACATAAGATTGTTTAGAGACTCGCAATTTATTTTATAAAGAACCTCATTCTGATAAAGAAGTTATGTTTTCCAAAGGAATGTGACACAAAGAAACTTATGCCTTTCAGAAAACAGTATTCTAATAATGACAAATAATATAAAAGAAATTGAAAAATCTGGGTACCAAAAAAAAAAAAAAAAAAAAGCTAGAAGCTATACTGAACATTTAATTCTTTTAAATTAAAAGAACAAAAATGTCAAAGTAGATTAATTTGATAGCTCTCACTCATTGAAATTTTCCATGACTCCAATAACATGATAGTAACAGAAGGGAAAATGTTACAATTGCAATAGGAAATGAGTCAGCTAAATATTCTTATCTGTGTAGGACCCTTGGGATAGAAAATCATCAGAGGCAACTAAAAATGCAGTGTCAACAAGCTGCAATATATCCACAGGGAATCTGAGGCAACAGAGGCAATAGCAGATGTTTTCCCCTAGGGACATTTATAGAACAATAATTAAAAATCTAGACAGTATCTAAAAAGAAACATAGTAATACTAACAGGAGGAAGAAATTAAGAGGATGATGAAACCCTTTTAAAGCAATTATACCACTATTTGCTACAAGCTGATTATCCTAATAAAAAAGACACACAAACAAAAAAAATAAATAAGTGAAAAAAATACTTGATTATTGCAGCAAAGTTGCTTCTATATAGCATATCCATGATTTATTTCACCAATGATTTTAGGATCAAACAATAACTTACACGAAGCTACTTTTTATACTTAGATCATTTATATATTCTCTCTATAGAATTAATCCAGTTCAGGATATGGAACAAAAGAATCCAATTTAGTTTCTAGTCCTTCCTATGCCACTGGCCTACATTGTCCTGGATATAGTCTCTGATATTCTTTGAAATTAATTTTTTTAAACTGTTTGACACAAAATGATCTGCAACTGCCTTTGTCTGATCCAACTTTCCATGATATATCTTGTCATCAGACATATATGTGTTCGATTTTGAAATATGTTCACTAAAAGGTCTTGTGTGTGTGTGCATGTATGCTAAGTCACTCAGTTGTGTTCTACCCTGTGCAGTCCTATGAAATGTAGCCTGCCAGGCTGCTCTAAGCTGTGGGATCCTCCAGGCAAGAATACTGGAGTGGATGCCCAAGCAAGTAGATTATTCTTGGAAAACCAAGCAAATTTTTTTACAAGTACTACATCCAGTTTTATGGCTATTTAGTATAATGACAAAAATCTGAAGATATCTAACAATATTAATTCTATTTTTTAAGACATGGACCTTTAGAGTCTATTATATAATTAATTTATTTCAGATTCTGTTATTAAGCATCTATTTACTTTAATAAAATCATGTCTAAAATTTAATAGTATTATTTTAAAATATATGAACTAATCTAGAAGATAATAATGAGTTGTGTTATTGCTACTTTAGCTGTAAAACTCATCACTTTGTGTAGAACAGGAAGTTTTTGTGTGCAGACTTTACACTTTTCTTACAGCATAGTGTATAAACACTTGGTCCAAGAAAGAAGGAAAGAGGGAAGACAGGGAAGAGAGTGTTACTGGCTGAAGCTGGAACCAAATTGAGGTTGTGCTGCTCCTTGCTCAAAAGTCAGTGTTGCAGAGAAAAGGAGTGGTGGAGAAAGAAAGATACTTTATTCAGGAAGCCAGCACCCTGAGAAGATGGCAGACTGGCATCTCCAACACCGTCTCTGAATTGCCAATTAGAGGACAAGAGTTTTTAAAAGAAAGTTTCATAGGTATACAGCTGAGGCTACCAAGGTGCAATATAGCCATCTGATGATCATCATCTGATGACCAGGGGTATTCTGGTCAGCCTCAATTTGATTGAGTAAAGAGGGCCGAAATCTGAAGCTGCAGGGTGGAAATATCCTGTAGTTCCTGGAATTTCTTAAGCATGAAAGAGTGTATTCTGTAAGCATTTAATCATATTACGGCTTATTCAGGGCTGTTGTTTAGTTGCCAAGTCCTGTCTGACTCTTTGGGACCCCTATGGACTGTAGCACACCAGGCTCCTCTGTACATGGAAATCTCCAGGCAAGAATACTAGAGTTCGGGCTGTCATTTCCTTCTCAAGGGGACCTTCCTGACAGAGATCCAGCCTGCATTGAAAGGCAAATTCTTTACCAGTGAGCCACCAGGGAAGCTCTATTTAGGACTAGGTCATTTTTAATTTTTTTTTCCTAAAAATGGAACTGGAGCTTCTAACATGGATCTGCCTTCACTAAGCGAGAAGCTCAGGTTCCTTTACCTCTTTCTTGAACAAGTGTTTCAGAGCTTGGTTTCAAATAGAAGAAGGAAAAATGGGTTTATTTTAGTCAAGCACAGTTTCAAGTTACACTGTCTGACTGATAGTAAACTACATGCCATAGTCTCCCTTTGGAAGGAAACTTAATGAGAGTCATCAAATTCATGTGCTTTATAGTAAAGATTAGATGGTCACATCTAGCTCTTCTGTTTAGTCTACTTTAGTTGAATATACTCATATCTATTTTACATTGACAAAGTCAAGTCTAAAATTTAATAGTAATATTCTTTATTGAAGAGGACTTGAGGTATATTATTATATAAGTTATAGATGTACAAAATAGTGATTCATAATTTTTTAATGCCATATTCCATTTTTAGTTATTTTAAAATATTGACTATATTCCCTATGTTGTATAATATATCCTTGTAGCTTATTTTATAAATAATATTTTGTGTCTCTTAATCCCTTGCCTGTAAATTGTCCCTCTCTTGTTCTCTTCCCCCTCTGGCAAACACTAGTTTGTTCTTTGTATCTGTGAACCTGCTTCTTATTTGTTGTGTTCACTAGAGTGTAGTATTTTTTAGATTCCACATGCAAGTAATATTATATAGCATTTTTCTTCCTCTGTCTGATTTGTTTCATTTAGGATAATATTCTCCAAGTCTATCCATTTTGTTGCAAATGAAACAGTTTCATTCTTTGTTATGTCTAAATAGCATTCCATAGTGTGTGTGTGTGTGCATGTGTGTGTGTGTGTGTGTAGTCTTTATTCGTTCGTCTACTGGTGGACACTTATATTGCTTCCATATCTTGGCAAGTGTGAATAATGCTGCTATGAATGTTGGGGAATATGTACCTTTTAGAATCAGTGGTCTGGCTATTTTTTGGAGCTATACCAAGCAATGGAATTGCTGGGTCATATGATAGCTCTATTTTTGTCTTTTGAAAAATCTCCATACAGTTTTCGAAGGATTACCACACTAGTTTTAATTTCACCAGCAGTGTATGAGGGTTTGCTTTCTCTACTTCTTTACCAGCATAAGCTGTGTTCATTTATGATAGTTACTCTGACTGGTGTGACGTGATATCTCATTGTGGCTTTGATTTGTATTTTCCTAATGATTAATAACGTTGAACATCTTTTGTGAACATTTTGCCCATCTTCATGTCATCTTTGGGGGGAAAAAAAAGGTCTATTCAAGTGTTCTGCCTATTTTATAATCAGGTAGTTTTTTATGTTGAGCTGTATGAACTATTTCTATATTGTGGATATCATCCCCTTATGGGTCACATCATTTGCAAATGTTTTATCCCATTCAGTTGGTTGTCTTTTTGTTTTGTTGATTTTTCTTTACTGTGTAAAAACTTTTAAAGTTAATTAGGTCGCATTTGTTTACATTTGCTTTTATTTCCACTACTCTAGGAGGAGAATCTAAAAAAATATTGCTATGATTTATGTCAAGGAGTATTACGCATATGCTTTCCTCTAGGAGTTGTATGGTGTCATGTCTTACATTTAAGTTTTTAATCAATTTTGACTTTACTTTTGTGTATGGTTTGAAGAAATGTTCTCATTTCATTCTTTTGTATGTAGATTTCCAGTTTCCCCAGTACCACTTATTGAATAAATGTGACTTTTCTTATATATTCTTGCCTACCTTGTTGTCGATTAGTTGACCATAAGCACATGGTTTTATTTCTGGGCCCTCTAGTCTGTTACATTAATCAGTGTGTCTGTTTTTGTGCCAGTACCATCTGTTTTGATTAATATAGCTTTATAGTATAGTCTGATGACACCTCTGTTTATTTTTCTCAAGACTGGCTTGGCTATTTGGGGTCTTTTGTGTTTCCATACAAAATTTAAAAGTTTTTGTTCTAGTTCTGTGATAAATGCCATTGGTATTTTGATAAGAATCACATTGAGTCTGCAGATTGCCTTGGATAGTATGGTCATTTTAGCAATGTCCATTCTGCCAGTGTAAGAGTATGGTATATCTTTCCAATTGTTTGTGTCATCTTCAGTTTCTTTCATCAGTGTCTTATAGTTTTCCTAGTACAGGTGTTTTACCTCCATAGGTAGGTTTAATCCTAGGTATTTCATTCTTTTTGATGCAATGAAAGATGAAATCATTTACTTAATTTCTCTTTGTTAAATTTAGTTGTTTGTGTATAGAAATGCAATAGAATTCTGTATGTTATTTGTATCCTGCTATATCCTGAATTCGTTGATAAGTTCTAGTAGTTTACTGATGGCATCTTTAGCATTTTCTATATATAGTATGATATCATCTGCAGACAGTGACAGTTTTACTTCTTCTTTTCCACTTTGAGTTTTTAAAATTTCTTTTTCTTGTCTGATTGTTGTGGCTAGGACTTCCAGTACTGTGTTCCATGAAAGTAACATGACTGGGCATCTTTGTCTTATTCCTGTTTTTATAGGTAATGCTTTCAGATTTTTTACCATTGAGGGTAATGTTAGTTGTGGGTTTGTTGTAAATAGGTTTTTTTATGTTGAAGTATATTCCCCTTTTGCCCACTTTTTATAAAGTTTTTTGTATAAATGGATACTAAATTTTATCAAGAAGTTTTTCTGAATTTATTAAGGTAATCATATGACTTTTATTCTTCAATCTGTCAATGCAATGTATTACATTCATTTATTTGTGTATATAGGAAAATTCTTGCATCTCTGGGATAAATCTGACTTGATTGTGGTGTATGATCCTTTTAATCTGTTGCTGGATTTGGTTTGTTAATAATTGTTGAACATTTTTGCATCTATGTTTGCCAGTAATACTGACAAGTAATTTTCTGTTCTTTTGATATCATTGTCTGGTTTTGCATCAGGGTTATGCTGGCCTCATAGAATGAGATCAGCAGTGTTCCTTCCTTTGCAATTTTTTTGGAGTAGTTTGAGAAGTGATCTTAAGTCTTCTCTAAATGTTTGGTAGAATTCACCTGTGCATGTGTGCACAGTTGTGTCCAACTCTTTGTGACCCCGTGGACTATAGCCCATGAGGCTTCTCTGTCCATGGGATTATCCCAGCAGGAATACTGTAGTGGGTTGCCATTTCCTCCTCTAGGGGATCTTCCCAACCCTGGATCAAACCTACATCTCCTGTGGCTCCTGCATTATCCTCAGGCAGATTCTTCATCACTGAGCCACCTTGGAAGCCCAGAATTCACCTATAAAGCTATCTAATTCTGGAATTTTGTTTGTTGGAAGGTTTTTTTGTTTTTCTGAATTACTGATTCAATTAGATTACTTATAATTGGTCTATTCATATGTCCTATTTTTTCCTGGTTCATTCAAGGGAGATTTTACATTTATAAGAATTTGTCAATTTCTTCTAGGTTGTTCATTTTAATTGGGAAATAGTGGTTTATCATAGTCTATCATGATGCTTTGTATTTCTTTACTGTAGACTATGACTTCTCCTTTTTCACCTCTGGCTTTATTGATTTAGTCCCTCTTCCTCTTTTCCTTGATGAGTTTGGCTGAAGGCTTATCAATTTTATTTTTTCAAAGAACCAACTTTCAAAAAAATAAAATAAAAAGCAACCATAATACTATATCTCATCTAAAACTTGGATAATAAAAATTCATTAAATGTAAAAAATAAATAAAAATTAAAAAAAAAACTTTCAGAGTCATTGATATTTTCTAAGTTTTTTAAGTCTCTATTTCATTTATTTCTGCTCTGATTTTCATATTTTTTAACTTTGGGGTTTGTTTATCTTTCTTTCTCTAGTTCCTTTAGGTATAAAATGAGGTTGTTTGCTTGAGATTTCTCTTGTTTCTTGAGGTAAATTCATATTGTGATAAACTTTCCTCCTAGAGCTTCTTTTCCTGCATCCCAGAGGTTTTGGATCATCTTCCTTTTGTTTTCATTTGTGCCAAATGTTTTTTTAAATTTCCTCAGTGATCCCTTGGTTGTTTCATAGTATGTTACTTAACCTGCACATATTTAATTTTTTTGTAGATTTTTTTTCCTGTAGGTGATCTGTAGTCTCATAAAGTTGTAGTTGGAAAGATGATTATTTCTTCTTTAAAAATCTGTATAATGCAAAAATATGTGTGATTTTAATTTTTTAGTTAAAAATTTTGGGAGTATAGTTGATTTACTGTGTTGTGTTAGTTTCAGGTGTATAGCAGAGTGATTCAGTTATACATATACCTATATTCGTTCTTTTTCAGACTTTTTTATCATAGAAGTTATCACAGTAATTGAGAAGAGTTCCTTGTACTATATAGAGGTCCTTTTGGTTGTGTGTCTTATATACATTAGTGTGTGTATGTTACTTCCAAATTCCTAACTTATCCCTCAACCCCAAGTTTCCTCTTTGGTAACTATAAGTTTGTTTTTATATCTTAAATCAGTCTCTGTCTTGTAAATAAATTTATTTGTATCACTTTTTTAAAAAAAATTGATTCCATATATGAGTGATATATTTGTATTTCTCTATCTGACTTACTTCACTTTGTATGATAATCTCTAGGTCCATCCATGTTGCTGCAGATGTCATTATTTCATCTTTTTATGACTGAGAAATATTCTATTGTACATATGTACTACATCTTATTTATCCATTCATCTGTCAGTGCACATTTATATTGCTTTGATGCCTTGGTTATTGTAAATAGTGCTGCATTGAAAACTGGGCTTCATGTATTGTTTCAAATTATGGTTTCTTCTGGTAAATGCCCAAGAGTGGGATTGCTGGATCAAACAATAGCTTTATTTTTAGTTTTTTAAGGAACCTCTATACTCTTTTTCATAGTTGTACCAATTTACATTTCCGCCAGAGTGTAGGAGGGTTCCCTTTTCACAACACCATCTCTAGTCCTTCTTGGGTGTAGGTGTTTTGATGATGTACCTTCTCACCTGTGTGTGGGGATACCTCATAATTTTGACTTCCATTTTGCTGATAATCAGTGATGTTGAGCATCTTTTCACGTGCCTTTGTTGATTTCTCCCTTTATGTCTGTTAATATTTGCCCTATATTAATTATGTGCTCCCATGTTGGAGAAGGCTCTTGAGAGTCCCTTGAACTGCAAAGAAATTCAACCAGTCCATCCTAAAGGATATCAGTCCTGAATTTTTATTGGAAGGACTGATGCTGAAGCTGAAACTCCAATACTTTGGCCACATGATGTGAAGGACTGACTCATTGGGAAACACCCTGATGCTGGGAAAGATTGAAGGCAGGAGGAGAAGGGGATGACAGAGGACTAGATGGTTGAATTACATCACCAACTCAGTGGACATGAGTTTGAGCAAGCTTCAGGAGTTGGTGATGGACTAGGAAGCCTAATGTGCAGCAGTCCATGGGGTCACAAAGAGTCAGGCAAGACTGAGTGACTGAACTGAATTGAACTGTTTGATGCATATATATTTATAAGAATTATATCTTCTTCTTGGATTGATCCTTTGGTTATTATGTAGTGTCCTTCCTTGTCTCTTGTAACAGTCTTTAAAGTCTGTATTGTCTTATGTAAGTATTGCTACTCCAGGTTTCTTTTGATTTTGACTTGTGTAGAATACCTTTTTACCATCCCCTCAATTTCAATCTGTGTGTGCTTTAGATCTGAAATGAGTCTCTTTTAGATAGAGTATTTATGGGTCTTGGTTTTGTATCTATTCACTCTTTCTTTTTATTGTAGCACTTAGTTCATTTATATTGAAAGGAATTATTGATATATATGCACTTATTCACATTTTGTTAATTGTATTGGAATTGTAGTATGTTTTTTTTTTTTAATTTGCTTTTCCTTTAAACTTTTTCTGTCTTCTTTGGTGACTTGATCCCTATCTTTAGTGTTATGTTTGGATTCCTTTTTGTTTTTTTGGTGTATAAATCTATTACAGATTTTTGGTTTGTGTTTACCATGAGATTTCTATGTAGGGATGTGTGTGTATACACATATATGTATATGTGCATCATATGCATATGTGTATACATACACACACACACACACACACACCTCACTGTTTTAAATTGCTGGTCTGTTAATTTTAAATGCATAAAAACCCCTACATTTGTGTTATTCTCCACTTACAATTACTGTTTTGGATATTATATTTTACATCTAATTGTTTTCTGTATTTATTAACTGCTTTGAGAATGCATATATTACTACTTGTCCATTAACTCCTCCTAAATTTGTGCATGGATGATTTCTTAACTTTATTGCATGTTTGCCTTTCCCAGTGTGCTTTTTCATTTTGTAATTTTCTTGTTTCTAGTTTGGGCCTTTTCTTTTTTAACCTTTGTTGTAAAGCTGATTTGGTGTTGCTAAATTCTTTAAGCTTTTGCTTGTCTGCAAAGCTTTTATCTCTCCATAAAATCTGAAAAAGAGCCTTGCTGTGTAGAGTGTTCTTGGCTCTATTTTTTTGTTCCCTTTCATTGTTTTAAATGTGTCCCTCTCTTCTGGTCTGAGAGTTTATTCTGTAAAATCTGTTGATTGCCTAATGGATGTTCCTTTGTATGTTATTCATTGTTTTTATCCATGATGCATTTACAAGCCTCTCTTTATTTTTAATTTTTGTCATTTTAATTACAGTGTGTCTTAGTGTATTCCTCTTTGGGTTACTCCTTTATGGTACTGTGCTTCCTGGACTTGGGTGACTGTTTCCTTTCCCAGGTTAGGGGAATTTTTAGCTATTATGTCTTCCAGTATGTTCTCAGCCCATTTCTCTCTCTTTTCTCCTTCTTGGACTGCTATGATGTGAATATTTGTATGATGGATGTTGTCCCGGGGGTCTCTTAAACTGTCCTAACTTCTTTAGTTTTATTTATTTCTTTTTTGGTTTGTTTGTTTAGCATCAGTAATGTCCACTATTCTGTCTTCCAACTAATTGAATATTCCTCTATATCACTTACTGTAGCTTTGGTTTTTGATTCATTATGCTGTGTTTTTCTTTTTTTTTTTTTTTTATTTTTCAGTGGATTTTGTCATACATTGATATGAATCAGCCATAGAGTTACACGTATTCCCCATCCCGATCCCCCCTCCCACCTCCCTCTCCACCCGATTCCTCTGGGTCATTATGCTGAGTTTTTCATCTTAGTTATTATAGTTATCACATTTGGTTTTAATTTATATTTTCTTAAAAACTTTAGTTTTTCTTCATTTGAATCTGTTGTTTTCCTGAGCTCTTTCGTCATTCTTATGACTATTTCCCTGAACTCTTCCTTATGCAGATTGCCTATCCTTGCTTAGTTTTTCTGGGGTTTGATCTCATTTCCTTGGGTAGAGCATGTTCTTCTGCTGCCTCATTTTGCCCAAGTTGTTGTTTGTATTTTTAAGTATCCAGTAGGTAAGTTACATCCCTCAAACTTAAAGTGCCTTCTGTAGGAGATGTCCTCTTCATCTCAGCAATTCACTCCCCTCTTGTCATCCTAGCTATATATTTTAGGGATTCCATCTGTGAGGGCTCGGTGGTCCTTTCTCTTGTGGCTCGCTATGTGAGCAGTATGGTAGGTTGGTTTTGCCTCCTATTCTCATTGGTTGCCAGCCCTTGCCTAGTGCAAAGTCTATCAGGTACTGGTTTTTGGGATCTGGTCATAAAGCTTCTGACTGCAGAAATGCAGAGGGTCCCAGGATGACTGCTAGCTAATTGATGGGTGAAGCCCAGTCCTGGGATTAGTGCTAGACTGTTGGGAGGCAAAGCCAAGTCCTGGAGTCTTATTGCAATGACCAGATTCCCATACCTGGTGGCAGATCACTGGACAGGTGTGTGCATGATTACTGACAGAGTTGGTAATCCTGGAGTTTCCGGAAGCTTGTCTTAGCCTGCTAGTGGACAAGGCCAGGACCCAGTTGGTCCCAGGCAGGATCTTGCCTGCTTTGGGAAGGCTGGTCCATAGACTGTGGGATTGTGGTTTTCTTGCATCAGAAGTGTGCTTTCTGGTAGATCAGGTTAGTCCAGAGTCTAGAGCAGGCCTCCTGGAGGGGAAGACTAGTAACTGCCCACTTGTGGGCAGAGCTGGGTCCTGCCTGGCCTGTGGTTAGCTGAGCTATGCCTAGAAGCAGGTCTGGAGATGGCTGTCAGCTCAGGAAATCTTTAGGCAGCTAATCTGCTGTTACTTGGGGTCAGGTCTTGGTGTTAATGAACTAGAGGATAGATTCCACAATGGCATTCACCAATACCAGTGTCCATGTATTAGAAGGATCTCCCAAGAGTGGTTGCCGCCAGTGTATATGCCCATGCTGCGAACCACAGCTACTCCATACCTCTCTGGAATATTGTCCAAGACCAGCAAGTAGGTCTGGCCCAGGTTTCTAGCAGATTTCTGCTTTTGCCCTGGGTCCTGGAGCATGTGAGATTTTGTGTGCACCCTTTAAGAGTAAAGTCTTTATTACCCCTATTTCTGTGTGACTCTCTAAACTAAGCCTCACTGGACTTCCTGGCACAGAACTCTTGTGCTGGGGAGCCTGATGTGGGGTTCAGAATGCTCACTGCTGTGGGAATACCCCTGCTATCTACTTATTCTCCAGTTGGTAGGTCACCCACCCAGGGCTATGGGACTTGATTTTATCCTGAGTCTGCCCTTCATACCCATCTCCTTGTGGCTTCTTCTTTATGTCTTTACTTGTAAAAGATCATTTCCAGTGGGTTCCAATCTTTTTTATTGATACTTATTCTGACAACAGTTATGATTTTTGGTGTGCTCATGAAAGGAAGAAAGCTCAACGTCTTTTTACCACACCAGCTTATATGAAGTAATTTAGAAAATAATACTGAATTTTCTTATTGTCATTTTAGTTATAAAATATCACTTGGTGTAGAATAGTAAGTTTTTGAGGATAGTCTTTAATATTTGTATAGTCTTATATTTCATAAAATCTGGACCTATGCAAGCAGATTTAACACTATAAATCTTATTACATCTTGAGAAATGGCTCAAAATAGACTTTCAAAAACCAGCCATTAGCTGTGTTTTGTATGTTCAATTCTACTATACTGAAGACTGTGATTTTCTTATCATGGTATATAATAATGGACTATAATTAATGACCCTTGCTAATTTTCTTTAACTGAGTATAGACTTCATCATCGCATCCTATGTTCAATCCTATATAGAAGGCAATATATTTATGTTTATGGAACTAGATATTATTTGAATTTAGCACAGTTTTTTTTTTTTTTTTTACTGAGTTCATGAATAAAGGAGTTGTATTTGAATTCTCCTTATGAGACTTCAGAATCCTCAGTGACATAAATTGAAAAACCCAATATTCATACTTTGATAATTGACCTGGTGATGTTAAAAAAGGTACCTTCTTTAAAGAAATAGGTTACAGAGTTATTCTAAATGGTTTATATTATTATAATTGGCAAATAAAATACAAATCTAATGCATTTGAATGCAAAGTTCTAAAGATAATCTTACGAAAGGAGAAATGAGTCCAAAGAAAACTTTCTGAATGAAATAAGCTTTGCAAATAAAAGCTGTTACCTCAGTGTTGTTTTTCACTCCTATAATGATAAACACCTTTCCATTTCAGTAGGTAACACTGCAGAGATGACAGTATGAGTATCTAGTTGATGGAATATATCTGCTTTTATGCATGATGAAACTTATATTTCTGAAGATTTTTTCAAATTTACATTGGGCTTTATTTATGAAACCAAGCTTACAAAATTAAAAATATATATGCTAAAATTAAACCCATCTAGTAAACTAGAAGTTTTAAGTTAATTTTTCTGGGATGATTTCCGTTTTATTCAGCTTGATTTATTTAACTAAGGATCACATAATTTGAAAGTGCTTGCAATGTTAATTTCTAAGTAATTTGTATCACCTCCAAAATTCCCAAGTGTTGTTGTCTCTGAGTGTTATATTAAGGAATGAAAAACCCTGTATCATTTGGAAAATTATTTTAAGGCAATAAGTTTTCACATCAACTTCTTTTGGCAAGAAGTTAATTCTGGCTGGTATTTTCATTAGCAGTGGAAGAAATGGTAAAATGGGGAGAAATGAAGTTTTATTGCCAGCATTACATTGCTAACACCTGGGGAGAGAGGTACATCAAATATCAGGAAAATGGATAAAAACTGAAATTTCAAGTCAAATAACATATATATATATGTTAAATAAGTCTATTAAATAATAAGTCTGTTAAAGAACAATAATGAAGAGAGGAAAAATGCATTAAATTCTTGAGACAGTGAACAGCTTAAATGTTATTAAACATGTTTATACATGTTCTACCTCATTAATAAAATTCCTGATTAAAGTGATTATTCTATCACTAAAATTTTTATATAACAGTCTCAGAGATGATTACATATACTAACTTGCTATTTGAATTACTATGGTATTTTGGTTTGGATTCAAAAAGTCATAAAAGAATCTAAACTATTAGGGAAAATGAATTAAATAAAGTAGTTGGCTGAGTTTTCACTTGACCCTTTAACATCTCTTGATGCATTAGGACAAACATTTATTTTGCAGCAAGCTTTGAGTCATATGTAGCTCTCCTTTACACATGCAAGCCTTCAATTAAGTTTGATAGTATTTTTTGGCAAGAATATGTTGCCATGTTGTCATTGTTGTTTTAGTTGCTAAGTCATGTCAGACTCTTTTACCACCCCATGGACTGTAGCCCACCAGGCTCCTCGGTCCATGGGATTTCCCAGGCAAGGATACTGAATTGCCAGAATTGCTATCTCCTTCTACAGGGCGTCTTCCCGACCCAGGGATCTAACCCACGTCTCCTGCATTGCCAGGCAGATTGTTTACCACTGAGTTACCAGAGAAGCTCATATTGTGATACAGTTGCTTCAAATCAGTAATAAAACTTAAGAAAACATTTTAAAATGTGTTATTATACAAATGAATAATGTTTTTCAGATGCAGTGAATGCTAGTGAAATAATTTTCATTTGGAAGCATTTTTTGGTTTCTCCTCTTGGAAAGCAATTACTTTGCCATGATTTTAGTTTTGCCACATGTACTTATCAAAACCATGTACGTTGTACTTTCCACTTTCTTAAGAGTGCCCAATTGTGTCACATAGTTATGATATAGAGATGATATTGTCTTTCAGTGATTTCATTTAAAGAAATAATGCCCAGGTACTTCATGTAGCAGTTTTCAAAGGAAATATCCACACAATTAGTATCTCCAGCTATAGAATTGGTTCCCTACCACTTGTATTCATATTATAAAGTTAATCTCTATATAAGTGCATTTTAAAAGCCTTATTATTTCTGAGTCTATTAATTTCAAGGACATTGTATGTGAATGAGCTGATAATTTTACTGATATCCACACAACTGCTTGAAAGTCTAGTATATTAATAATCATTCATAGTACTGTTTCAGGGAATTATTTGTTGTGAAAGTCTTTATGTCTTAAATGTAGAAGAACAATGTTGATTTAACAGATAATAACAGCTAATGAAAAGCTGGCAGAATTAGGGATCCAAATTATCCCAGTTATGTGAATATAATTATAATTAAGTCTTCTTTGAAAATGTAACTTTTAAATCATAATCCATAAAGTGATAGGTTATACATGTAAATGACAACTTACAAGGTAGGACACTTTTAGAAATTCACAATTTCTCATCCAAAAATCCACTATTTCTAACCTATATCAAGACTTCTTTTATCTAAAGCGACTTTACTGCTTTGTATAATAATATCTATGTATATCTTTTATTTATATTTACAAAATTATCTTTGTGAAAACCATGCCAAGTTGCCTTAACTTTTTCTTTCATTGTTAATGTTGTTCAGTTGCTAAATCATGTCTGACTATTTGTGACCCTATGAACTACAGCACTCCAGGCTTCCCTATCCTTCACTATCTCCCAGAGTTTGCCCAAACTCATGTCCACTGAGTCGGTAATGCCATCCAGTCATCTCATCCTCTGTCACCCACTTTTCCTGCCTTCAATCTTTGCCAGCGACAGGGTCTTTTCTACTGAATAGGCCATTTGCATCAGGTGACCAAAGTATTGGAGCTTCAGCTTTAGCATCAGTCCTCCAATGAATATTCAGGGTTGATTTCCTTTAAAATTGATTTGTTTGATCTCCTTGCTGTCGAAGGCACTATCAAGAGTCTTCTTCAGCACCACAGTTTGAAGGCATCCGTTCTTTGGCACTCAGCATTTTTTGTGGTCCAACTCTCACATCGTACATGACTAATGGAAAAACCATATCTTTGACTATATGGACCTTTGTCAGCAAAGTGACCTCTCTGCTTTTTAATATGCTGTCCAGGTTTGTCATAGCTTTCCTTCCAAGGAGCAAGTGTCTTTTAATTGCATGGCTGTAGTCATTGCATGTAGTGATTTTGGGGCCCAAGAAAATAAAGTCTGTCTCTGTTTCTACTTTTTCCGCATCTATTTGCTATGAAGTAGTGGGACCGGATGCCATGATCTTAGTTTTTTTAATGTTGAGTTTTAAGCCAGCTTTTTCACTGTCCTCTTGCACCCTCATCAATAGGATGTTTAGTTCCTCTTCAATTTCTGCCATTAGAGTAGTATCATCTGCATATCTAAGGTTGTTGATATTTCTCCGAGAAATATTGGTTGCAGCTTTTGATTCATCCAGCCCAGCAATTTACCTGCTATACTCTGCATATTAGTTAAGTAAGCAGGGTGACAATATACAGCCCTGAAGTACTCCTTTCCCAATTTTGAACCTATCAATTGTTCCACATGTAGTTCTAACTGTTGCTTCTTGTCCAGAAACAGTCCAGGTTTCTCAGGAGACAAGTAAGGTGGTCTGCTATCCCCACCTCTTTAAGAATTTTCCACTTTGTTATGATTTGTGCCACATAGTCAAGGCTTTAGTGTAATCAATGAAGCATAAGTAGATATTTTTTTCTGGAATTACCTTACTTTCTGTATGGCCCAACAGATGTTGGCAATTTGATCTCTGGTTCCTCTGCCTTTTCTAATCACTGCAGGTACACCTCGAAGTTTTCAGTTCACATATGTTTAAGCTTAGCTTGAAGGATTTTGGGCATTACCTTGCTAGCATGTAAGATGAGCACAGTTGTGTGGTAGTTTGAGCATTTTTTGGCATTGCCTTTCTTTGGGATTGGAATGAAAACTGACCTTTTCCAGTTTTGTCAGCACCGCTGAGTTTTCCAAATTTGTTGACATATTGAGTGTAGCACTTGAACAGCATCATCTTTTAGATTTTTAAATACCTCAACTAGAATTCTATCAGCTCTATCACCTCCTCTAAGGCACACTTGGCTTTACATTCTAGGATGTCTGGCTCTGTGTGAGTGATCACACCATCGTGTGACCACACCATCTTATCCAATTCATTAAAATCATTTTTTGTATAGTTATTCTGTGTATTCTTGCCACTTCTTCTTAATCTCTTCCATATCTGAGGTCCTTGCCATTTCTGTTCTTTATTGTGCCCATCTTTCCATTCTATATGTTTCCTCTATATCTTGGCATTGTTCACTTAAGAAGACATTTTATCTTTCCTTGCTATTCTCTAGAACTCTTTATTCAGCTGGGTATATCTTTCCCTTTCTCTTTTGCCTTTCACTTCTCTTCTCAGCTGTTTGTAAAGCCTCCTTAGACAACCAGTTTGCCTTCTTGCATTTCTTTTTCTTGGTAATTGTTTACATCATCTCCTCAATGTTATGAACCCTTGTCCATAGTTCTTCAGGCCCTCTGTCTACCAGATCTAATCTCTTGAATCTATTAACCACCTCCACTCTATAATTATAACACATTTGATTTAGGGCATAACTGTGTGGTTTAGTGATTTTTCTTTACTTTCTTCACTTTAAGTCTGAATTTTGCAATAAGAAGCTCATGATCTGAGCCATATTCTGCTCCACGTCTCATTTTTGCTAACTTTATAGAGCTTCTCCATCTTTGGCTGCAAAGAAAATAATCAATCTGATTTCAGTATTGACCATCTGGTGATGTCTATGTGTAAAGTCATCTGTTTTGTTGTTGGAAGAGGTTGTTTCCTATGACCAGTGCATACTCTTGACAAAACTCTGTTAGCCTTTGCCCTGCTTCATTTTGTACTCCAAGGCCAAACTTGCCTATTACTCCAGGTATCTCTTGACTTCTTACTTTTGCATTCCAATTCCCACTGCAGAAAGGACATCTTTTTTTGGTGTTAATTCTAAAACATCTTGTGAGTCTTCATAGCACCATTCAAATTAAGTTTCTTTAGCATTAGTGGTTGTAGCATAGACTTGGATTACTGTGATATCAAATGGTTTGCCTTGGAAATGAACCAAGATCACTCTGTCATTTTTGAGATTACATTTAAGTACTGCATTTTGGACTCTTTCATTGACTATGAAGGCTACTCCAATTCTTCTAAGGGATTCTTGACCACAGTAGTAGATATAATGGTCATCTGAATTAAATTTGTCCATTTCCAAATATTCTTTCATAATTCTGTAATTTATCATGGGATTTCATCAATTAATCCAACATGAACATAAAACACATATTTGATTATTCATTATTTTAATTTCTATGGGATTTTTGTTACTCAGGGTTCAATTATAAAGGTCATTTGCACAGAAAGATAAAGAAAAATCTTTTTATGTTAATTTTTCTCCTCATTGAAACACAAAAATAACTTGTTTGGGGCCATATTACACACAGAAAACTGCCCGTTAAGAATCATTATATATAGAATTCACTTACTCTCCTTCAGAATATCTTTGTATTTGATCCTATGATCAAATATTGTTTTGTTGTTCAGTCACTCAGTCATGTCCTACTCTTTGCGACCTCATGAACTGCAGCATGTCCGGCTCTTCTGTCCTCCACTATCTTGCTCAGCTTTCTCAGACTCATGTCCACTGAATCAGTGATGTCATCCAACCATCTCATCCTCTGTCTCCCCCTTCTCCTCCTGCCCTTAATATTTCCCAGCATCAGGATCCTTTCCAATAAGTTGACTCTTCACATCAGGTAGCCAATGATTGCAGCTTCAGCTTCAGCTTCAGTCCTTCCCATGAATATTCAGGGTTGAATTCCTTTAGGATCGACTGCTTTGATCTTCTTGCAGTACAAGGGGCAATCAAGAGTCTTCTCTAGCAGCATAGTTTGAAAGCGTCAATTCTTCGGTGTTCATCCTTCTTTATAGTCCAACTCTCACATCTATACATGAATACAGGAAAAAACATGGCTTTGACTATACAGACCTTTGTCGACAAAATGATGTCTCTGCTTTTTAATACACTATCAAGATTTGTCATAGGGTTTCTTCCAAGGAGCAAGCATCTTTTAGTTTCATGGCTTAGTCACCATCTGCCTTGATTTTGGAGCCCAGGAAAATGAAATTGGTTACTGTTTCCATGGTCTCCTCCTCTATTTGCCATGAAGTGATGGGACCAAATGCCATGTCTTCATCTTTACATCTTCACATCTTTAGAAATAGCAGAGTGTCTAATGTAATGAAAATAGTTATGATAACCAGTAATGGATTTTCTTCCTTGACAGCATTTCTGGAGGAGCAATCAGGATTGATCAATAGGACTGCTTTAATGATAGACCCTATTATATTCAGATAATTTTTCATGATCAAGGGATTGTGTTGTTTCATTGGGATCATGGACTATAGATCTGCAAATCAGCTCAACAAAAAAATCCTGATGATACTATGTCTGACAAATGAGAGGAACTTGAGAGAGCCCCGAAGAGCATATTTAGGCTATTCTTAAATTTATTTATAGTAAGATATATTGATCATCTCTTATAACAAAATTTTAATAAAAAAATATACCATTCAGTTAAGTGATATGTGATTTGATTTGTCATCTTTCTTAGTTTGAAGCATATAGAAATCAACAGAGATTTTAGGACTCAAAGCTCAGGAAAATGACCCAAGGCTTAATTGCTTGCAGCATTGCATAGCATTACATCTTTGCTTTTTAAAAGTAATGGCACTATATGTCTTAAAACAAATGCTGAAAATAAGGCAGTTTTGATTCCCAAAATGTTTTGAAAATATGGTATTTTTGACCAAAAATTTACCCTACAAGCAATAATTTTTTTTTTTTAAATTTAGGGCTACCCTTTGGTTTTGAACATGTTTGATTCTTGTTTGGCAATTCATTTGAAGATATGCTGGGGGTCAAATATCTTTTTATTTAGTATTTTCTACTGTTTGGCTATTAATAGTGATGTGGTATTGCAAATATTTATAATGCTTTCCTTTGGAGAGATTAAAACAAAGACTATTGATTTTTTTTTAATTCCTTTAGAGTTCTTAAAAATAAATATTTCATAATTCCATTGATAGTCAACTGGCTGTCAGCCACCAAAATATTAACAGAGCACTTATTATAGGCTTTGGAGTTCAATTTAAGCAAACTACTTCTTGATCAATTTTCTTATACTAAGGAAGCAAAGAAAAGTAATAACTGATAAAAAATAACTGATCTAGTGGCAATTTTCAATAAATACTGAGGTTGTCTTCACAAATAAAAGTTGCAAAGAATCAATAACCTTCTAAGGAAAAGAATATATGTTTAATTAATGACACTTTACTAAATATGTATTACATATTCATTTATATTATATATTTATCATAAAATATTAACTAAGAATCATCTTTTCCCTGTGTTCTGGGAATGTAGAAGTGACATATAATTCAAAGTTTCTGCTATCATGAAGTTGGCCTTTTAATGAGGCACGACTGAAAATAAGTAAGCAAATACACATAATATTAAAGAATATAAGTGAATAAGTTAATGGAGAATGATAGTGGAAATGGAGAACATGTGCAAGAGAGTTCAATTTTGCATAAAGTTTTCAAGGAAGACCTCCCAAATTAATAGGCATTTGAGCTAGATGAAGTCCAGATGAAGTGAGGAAATAGTGAGAATGAGGATGAGAGTATACTAGGATAAAAGAATTGTGAGATGATAAAGACAAGGGCAGGAGTCAACTTGTTTGAAAGAAAATAGGATTAGATATTTAGTTTGATGCCAGATATTGGGGTTAAATCCCTGGGTCGGGAAAATTGTCTGGAGAAGGAAATAGCAGCCTGCTCCCGTATTCTTGCCTAGGAAATTCCGTGGACAGAGGAGCCTGGTGGCCTATAGTCCATGGGGTTGCAAAGAGTCGGATTTGATTGAACAATGAACACACTTTCACTTTTTTTCATGTACTTGTACAGTGGAACTGAACTTACTAGCTATCAGGTAACAGAGTGCCTAATGATGTCATGAGGAAAACAGTCATTTACTTACAAGTTGTATAATCTTCACTCTAAAAGGAGAAAAACAGAATTCATTTTCCTCACTTGGGAATATGGTTTCAAGAGAAAGTAATTATAGTTTTCCAACATGCATTGCTAATTTTGTTCAATAAGTGAAAGACCCTGTGGCTAAGTGATACTCATTCAATCAAGATTACTCTGCTTAGGGGAGTAAAACCTAAATATCCTCCTGACCCTTCAGATACTTCAGCCACAGTTGCCAAAAAGTCTTATTAGTGGCTTACTTAGAGATATCATTTTATAGATGCAGATATTATTATGCTGTCAGAATTTCCAAATAAATCTAAATCAGTGATTTGCAAACATGGCTGTGTAGCATAATGATTTATCTTTATGTATGGTTATATTGCAATTCTGAGGGCCCATCACATACCTACTAACTTAGAATGACCAGGACTGGAGCCTGAAAAATGTATTTAATGGAGGTTTATTAGTGACTTTGATGCCTCTGTCATTTTAAATTGGGATATAGAAACTATATGCAAACACACAATGTATCCTCATATTTATATACAATTGTGTTCTAATTATGCAAAATTTACCATACTAAACACTGGTGTATCCACATGAAACCTTGAAGAAGACAAGGTTCTTGATTGTCTAGATTTCACTAGCATTGTTTCAAAATTGTAGCAACTTAGGCATTCAACTAATTTAAATAACTATTTTAATATAACTAATTAAATTAATTGATTTAATTAATAATAAACAACAGACTGGTTCCAAATCAGGAAAGGAGTATGTCAAGGCTGTATATTGTCACCCTGCCTATTCAACTTTAATGCAGATTACATCATGAGAAATGCTGGGCTGCATGAAGCACAAGCTGGAATCAAGATTTCTATGAGAAATATCAATAGCCTCAGATAGGCAGATGCATTATGGCATGAAAGCAAAGAAAACTAAAGAGCCACTTGATGAAAGTGAAAGAGGAGAGTGGAAAAGTTGGCTTAAAACTCAACATTCATAAAACCAAGATCATGGCATCCAGTCTTATCACATCATGGCAAATAGATGGAGAAACAATAGAAACAGAGACTTTTTTGGGAGGGAGGGCTCCCAAATCACTGCAGATGGTGGCTGCAACCATGAAATTAAAAGACACTCCTTGGAAGAAAAGCTATGACCAACCTAGATAGCATATTATAAAGCAGAGACATTACTTTCCCAACAAAGATGTGTCTAGCTAAAGGTCTGGTTTTTCCATAGTCATGTATGGATATGGGCATTGGACTATAAAGAAAGCTGAGTGCCGAAGAATTGATACTTTTGAACTGTTATGTTAGAGAAGACTCTTGAGAGTCCCTTGGACTGGAAGGAGATCCAACCAGTCAATCTTAAAGGAAACCAATCCTGAACATTCATTGGAAGGACTGCCACTGAAGCTAAAGCTCCAATACTTTGGTTACCTGATGTGAAGAACTGACTCACTGGAAAAGACCCTGATGCTGGGAAAGATTGAAGGCAGGAGGAGAAGGGGACAACAGAGGATGAGAAGGTTAGATGGCATCACCGACTTGATGGACATGCGTTTGAGCAAGTGCCAGGAGTCGGTGATGGACAGGGAAGCCTGACATGCTGCAGTCCATGTGGTCCCAGAGTCAGACACTACTGAGCGACTGAACTGAATTGATTTGAAGGCATTTAAAGTTAATCTTTCACTATCATAATATTCCAAACAGATGTTCATTTCAGAGACACATATCTCCATCACTTTGTTATTCAGGGACTCATAACTGGATTTTTCATCATAGTCATCTGAAAGGGGAAGGGACATGAAAGATTAATGTTGGAATTATTAATAAGCTGAGTACAGAAGTGTTAAACACTTCTTCTGCTCATCATCCAGTGAAGACAATTTAGTTACATCTTAAGTATAAGGGAAACTGAGAAAGATAGTCTATGTTTATGCTCAGGAAATGGAAGAATAGATTTTATTAGAAATCTGTCTGTTTTGACTTCAGTGTGAATGTTATAATTTAGAAATGAGTACTGATCAGTAATGCATGGAAAAAACAAAATTTAAAATCCTATCAACAACAATATGTACTTCTGCAATGTAAGATGAATACAGAGAAATGAGTGTATTTGTTTGTAGTATCAAGTTATTGGACTACTGTCCTTAAATGGGAAAGTTGAGTTTATGCTTACTGGGATATAATAATTTGAAAGTAGTAACTGAGGTAGAGTTTTTATATATATATGTAATAATATGTAATATGCATATATATTCTGTATTATGTATGCATTTATGCACCTACACACATAGTTGCTGGGGAAACACTGGAATTCAGGAACGGTGATTTTGGTTTCAAGTTTCAGCTTTTGTGTTTTATTGCTTGCTATTATGATACCTGTAAAATTGGAACATATTCTCTTTTACAGACTATTGTTTGCTTCTGGTTTCTCTGTGAATGGATAAGGTGATGTGCTAGCTTGAATATTGGGGAGATATGGACAATGGGGAGTTGGAATAGCATGGATGGTTATTGGCAAAATGAGAAGAGTTCACACCATGGGATTAGACAACTAATCAGTAGAAATAAAACTTGGGGAGAGAATAGGGTTTTTAATAATAATGAGAGACAAAAAGTCATGCTCTTTTCCTCAGTATTAAAAAAAGGTTTACCTCCTAGTTAGAACTTTATAAGTTATACAGATATGTATTTAGTTACATAATACAGTGGGATAATGATATGAACATGGCATTGTAAGAAAGGCAAATAAGAGAGACATTTCATTCAAAAGAGGACATGCCTGTCTATCTACAGGAAATACTATCTTTGAATAAATATAAAAGATGACTGGATGAAACCACACAAGATATAAATGGGAGAATTTCAGGAAAATATAATAGCATACATAAAGGACCTCAGTTCAGTTCAATTCAGTCGGTCAGTTGTGTGACTCTTTGTGACCCCATGGACTGCAGCACACCAAGCTTCCCTGTCCATCAACAACTCCCAGAGCTTGCTAAAACTCATGTCCATCAAGTTGGTGATGCCATCCAGCCATCTCATCCTCTGCCATCCCCTTATCCTGCATCAGTATTTCCCAGTATCAGGGTCTTTTCCAGTGAGTCAGTTCTTCACATCAGGTGGCCATGGTCTTAGTTTCCTGAATGTTGAATTGTAAGCCAACTTTTTCACTCTCCTCTTTTACTTTCATCAAGAGACTCTTTAGTTCTTCTTCACTTTCTACTGTAAGAGTGGTGTTATCTGCATATCTGATGTTATTAATAGTTCTCCCGGCAATCTTGAATCCAGCTTGTGCTTCATCCAGCCTGGCATTTCACATGATGTAATCTGCATATAAGTTAAATAAACAAGGTGAAAATATACTCTCTTAATTTACCCCTTTCCTGGATTGGAACCAGTCTGTTTTCCTACGTACAGACCTAGCTGTTGCTTCTTGACCTGCATACAGATTTCTCAAGAGGCAGGTAAGGTTGTCTGGTATTCCCATTTCTTTAAGAATTTTCCACAATTTGTCATGATCCACATAGTCAAAGGTTTTGGCATAGTCAAAAAAACAGAAGTGGATGTTTTTCTGGAACTCTCTTGCTTTATCTGTGATCCAGTGGATGTTGACAGTTTAATCTCTGGTTCTCTGCCTTTTCTAAATCCAAATTGAATGTCTGGAAGTTCACAGTTCACATACTATTGAAGCCTGGCTTGGAGAATTTTGAGCATTATTTTGCTAGTGTATGAGATCAGTGCAATTGTGTGGTAGTTTGAACATTCTTTGGCATTGCCTTTCTTTGGGATTGGAATAAAAACTGACCTTTTCCAGTCCTATGGGCACTGCTCAGTTTTCAAAATTTGCTGACATATTGAGTGCAGCACTTTGACAGCATCATCTTTTAGGACTTGAAATAACAGCTGGGATTCCATCACCTCCACTAGCTTTGTTTGTAGTGATGCTTCCTAAGGTCCACTTGACTTTGCATTCCAGGATGTCTGGGTCTAGGTGAGTGATCACACCGTCGTGGTTATCTGGGTCATTAAAATCTTTTTTGTATCGTTCTTCTGTGTGTTCTTGCCACCTCTTCTTATCTTTTACTTCTGTTGGATCAATACCATTTCTGTCCTTTATTAAGCTCATCTTTGGTTGAAATGTTGCCTTGGTGTCTCTCTTTTCCTTGAAGAGATCTCTAGTCTTTCCCATTCTATTGTTTTTCTCTATATTTTTGTACTGATCACCGAGGAAAGCTTTCTTACCTCTCTTTGCGCATCTTTGGAACTCTGCATTCAAATGGGTATATCTTTCCTTTCCTCCTTTGCCTTTGGCTTCTCTTCTTATCTCAGCTATTTTTAAGGCCTCCTCAGACAACCATCAGAGAAGGCAATGGTACCCCACTCCAGTACTCTTGCCTGGAAATTCCCATGGATGGAGGAGCCTGGTAGGCTGCAGTCCATGGGGTCGCTAAGAGTCAGACACCACTGAGCGACTTTACTTTCACTTTTCACTTTCATGCATTGGAGAAGGAAATGGCAACCCACTCCAGTGTTCTTGCCTTGAGAATCCCAGGGACGGGGGAGCCTGGTGGGCTGCCGTCTATGGGGTCGCACAGAGTCGGACATGACTGAAGTGACTTAGTAGCAGCAGCAGCAGCAGCAGACAACCATTTTGCTTTTTTAAATTTCTTTGTCTTGGGGGTGGTCTTGACCACAAAAGAAACCTGCATCCATAATCTTCAGGCACTCTATCTATCAGATCTAATCCCTTGAATCCTTTTGTCACTTCCACTGTACAATCGTATGGGATTTGATTTAGGTCATACCTGAATGGTCTAGTGGTTTTCCCTTCTTTCTTCAACTTAAGTCTGAATTTGGCAATAAGGAGTTCATGATCTGAGCCACAGTCAGCTCCCTGTCTTGTTTTTGCTTACTATATAGAGCTTCTCCATCTTTGGTTGTAAAGAATATAATCAATCTGGTTTCAGTATTAACCATCTCTTGATACCCATGTGTAGAGTCTTCTCTTGTATTATTGGAAGAGGTTGTTTGCTATGACAAGTGCATTCTCTTGACAAGAGTCTGTCACCCTTTGCTCTGCTTCATTCTGTATTCCAAACACAATTTGCCCGTTACTCCAGGTATCTTTTGATTTCCTACTTTTGCATTCCAGTCCCCTATAATGACAAGGATATATTTTCATCTTTTTTGGTGTTAGTTCTAGAAGGTCTTATAGGTCTTTGTAGAACCGTTCAACTTCAGCTTCTTCGGCATTACTGATTGGGACATAGACTTGGATTACGCTGATATTGAATAGCTTGCCTTGGAAACAAACAGAGATCATTTTGTTGTTTTTGAGATTGCACCCAATTACTGCATTTCAGATTGTTTTGTTGATTTTGAGGGCTACTGCATTTCTTCTAAGGGATTCTTGCCCACAGTAGTAGATATAATGGTCATCTGAGTTAAATTTACCCATTCCAGTCCATTTTAGTTCACTGATTCCTAAAATGTCGATGTTCACTCTTGACATCTCCTGTTTGACCACTTCGTGGCAGTACACAATTTGAATTCACATCTGCAGAACTTAACATAAGAATTTGGTTATAGAGAAAGAAATGGAGCAATCTCAGAAGCAATGAGAAGATAGAAATAAACAGAAGCTAAATTAACATTAGACTATATTGGTTATAGTTCATATTTTTGACTTTCAGAGCAACAATTATTGGGTGACCACTATATTAGTTAATAGGGAAAGATTTATGGCAATATATTGAAAATCCAATTATGGCTTATGTGCTTAAAAGTAAGATTGGCAAAAAGATATATTACTGCTGGAAATAAAAATATATTCAAAGGTTAGGAAGAGAAGATTGAGAGAGTGATTATTGTGTAGGAGATGTCATCATGGAAGAGATGAGCTTCTAATAAATATAATACACATAAATAATGTTGAAAATAAGCTTCTTCCCTCTCTTCTATCCGTTGGTTTTTTCCTTCTCTTAAATCACTCTCCTTGCTTTCCTTGGAAGTTTGTTTTAAAAAAAGAAAGAAATAAAACTATTACTCTTAAACTAAGAAAAACAGAGTCTTTGTTCAACAAAAGTGAAAGAGAATATCTACATTATACTGATGAACAGGAGCAAAGAGCTCATAAATGGAGTATAATCTGATATAATTCCTAGTGTCTGGGAGTTAGGGCTTAGACTCTAACAGAAAGTATATTATGAAAATGGTTTTCTCCTTGTAGAGAACCAGACTAAGTTAGACAAATGAAGCTTGGAGTCATGAAACTGTCTACTGTTGGAGATATAGAAAACAGGAAAAAATGTTATCTCCTGTACCAGGAGGCAACAAACAGATTGGCTGTCTGTCCTGGGCTGTGAATAAATAGCACAGTAATAATCTATAATAAATCATAATCATAGGATTCCATGGCAAACCTTTGTGAGGTTTCCCTACAATGATGTGATTGGAAATAACTGTGAACCTTAAAACTTACTTGACCTGTGTAAAGCTATAAGCTCAGAAAGAGAGAAATTCACAATAACCTTGTAAGAACACGTTCAGATGCCAGAACACATGGGTTCTCACAGATAACATCCACTGAAAATATGTTTGCCCTCAGAATCACTGTAAATCACATGTATAAATAAATCATCTTGAAGGATAGTCAGCAAGACAAAGCAAATAGAATAATATGCAGTCTGATAAACAGAGAAAAGATGACAATAATAAGAGTATTTCATAACAATGTATGAAATGATCATAGATATTGGAAAAGAATGTAAAAATTAGCCAAGACCAGGATGTCATGGAAAATGTGTAGGCACATTTTAGAAACTATGAAACTTGAAATTAAGAACATAATTTTAAAATATAATCTCATGTACAGATAGAGCAAAACAGACCATCTGTAAAAAATAACTGATAATTTAGAGATGTGTTTGAAGAGTAAAACTAGATTAGACACAGATAAATACATTAAAAATATTTCAAAAGATTTTTAAAAGGAAGGACAGTATGAAAAGTGTGGATACAGTGATAGTCTTTAAGGATATACCTAGATGCAGAGTGAGAACTCAGCTTATGCAGGTCCTACATCTAGCTTGGAAATCTAGCTTGGAATGGGAGCATAACACAGAAGTGAGTTATCTATACTGTGTAACAGTGCTCTAGATTTAAGACATTTATATATAAAATAACCTTAGTAATGAGGCAGGAAGTTGATTTGTATTAACAAATTTGAAGAATCTTCCATACCTACATCCAACATAATTAAAAGTGCCAGGAAATAGTATTGCTCTGTCATTTCACCTTTGTTAATGACAGTTACCTACTTGAGATCTTGTTTTTGGAAGTTAAATCTGGCTCCCAATCTAAGAAATATTTTCTAACACATAGCATTTCCTTGAATACAGAATAGGTTAAAATTATCCATAGACATGTTTTTAATTATCTTTATTCCAAGATTTTTTAACCAATACTCTTACCATGAAGTAGGCATGTGTATTCAAAATAGAAAGCAGGATGAATTAATGTAAATTTCTTTACATGTTGGTTAAATATATATATATATGTGTGTATATATATATATATATGATTTGTAACTATTAAAACTTTAGAAATGCATTAGTATTGAATAGTGACTCAGAGTGTCCATAAGTCTTTAGGAAACAGTATCTATTTGATTATATTTATGATAAATAATCATGACCATTTCCAAAATGATACAATATTTATGTTTTTAATTATATACAAACTACCAATGGGAATTAAATTTGAAAAGTGACCAAAATCAAATTATGCTAATCTGTTTTATTCTGTGAAATACCTGTTTATTAAATTTTCTAAGCCTGTTGTGTTATTATTAACAACTGGGTTAAATAAGAATATTGTAGAGGACTGAGAATTATTCACCTAGGAATATTCAGATATACAGGATTTACCTAGAATCTCATGCCAAATTGGAAAATGAAAATCATCTCAGTTATTGGTAAATGAAATACCTATATGGAATCATTTCATATCTTTTCAAGCATATATTTATTTGGAAAATAAAGTTCCCTGAAGACTTGAAAGTGAATTTACTAGTGTGCTAAACATTTCTAGGAAGTTCAGAGGAACAAATTGATGTAAGATTGATTAGGAACAGAAACTGATAAAACAATAAAATAAAACATTGGTATGAATCAAAATTTTGGTGTGGAATTTGTAGTCCCCCTCTATAACTTCAGAAAGCATCAGTGATGTTTCTCCAGCTCACCCTCAGAGAAAAAGCAAATTGGAACTTAGATAAGGAGAGACTGGATTCAAATGCATCTCTTTTGCAAATGGGATAAATGGGGCTATTGTAATAGAGGAAGGGATACTGTTGTGAGGAGGATAATACTTTGACCATGAAATCTGCAAGCAACTCAAAAATTAGATAGAAAAGGGCTTTTAATTTACCAATGTTAGGTTTAAACATTTTTTTTTTTAAATTTTGGAAATGAAATTGTGGCTTAGATTCTCAGTGGACTTAATTTGGTGTAAAATAAATATAGATGGAAAGGCTAAAGAACTATAGTTTATTACGTGGCACTGAGGATATAACAGAAAATTGCAGAAATCTTGAACACAAGTACAGAATTTCCATGAACTATGTAATTAATGTAGATTCTATTAAAATTAATCTTTATCTATAACCACTAATGTTTACTTGTTACTATTTTATATCCTCTTTCATCAGCACTCCAAGATCTATTATGTGATGTTTTTATTTCACCTGGAGTGAATATACGTAAACTTGAGTTCTAAAGTGTATTGGTTTGGTAAGGATATGTTTGGACTTCCCTGGTGGCTCAGGTGGTAAAAAGCATCTGCCTACAATGTGGGAGACCTAGGTTCGATTCCTGGATTGGGAAGGTCCCCTGGAGAAGGAAATGGCAACCCACTCCAGTATTCTTGCCTGGAAAATCCCGTGGACTACAGGAGGAGCCTGGCAGGCTACAGTCCATGGGGTCGCAAAGAGTCAGACACGACTGAGCAACTTCACTTCACTTCACTTCAAGGATATGTTTATTTCAGAAGCATATTGTAAAATAACTAAATTTAAATTTTCCATTAGAGTTAAAGTTATAGATGGAGCAGTGTTAAAGAATTTGCCAATGTAAGAGACTCAAGAGACTCAGATACGATCTCTGGTTTTGGAAGATCCCCTGGAGAAGGAAATGACACCACACTCCGGTATTCTTATCTGGAAAATCCCATGGGCAGAGAAGCATGGTGAGCTAAAATCCATAGGGTTGCACAGATTTGAATATGATTGAACTTACACGTCCTAGGCCTAGACCACAATTTAAAAATAAATACAAAACAAGGTGCTATAGTATTTTAAAGTATGAAATAAAACACCAGAAATAAAATAAACCAACATGAAATTAAACACAAAAAGGAAAATAAATCAGAAAACGGATAAGATTTAAATTGGCCTGACATGGAAAGATAGGAATTGCAGTGAAGAGAGGTGTGACAATGACTACCATTTATTTATATTTTTATTCCATTTTGGAAATATATATATATTACCTAAAATTAATATCAATTAAATTTAAGAGTAACAACTCACTAAAATTCTTTCTACAGAAGTTCCTCAGAATCAATTGATTTTTTTTTCCCTTTGTGCTATTTTAACCATATTTCTTAAATTGTCCTTTGATGGGTAATGAATAGGGAATGTGAGGAAAGAGGGCATGGGAAAATTAGTTGTTAAATCCAAAAAATAATTCTCAAGGAGTTTTATTTTGCCTGGGATATTCTTTGCTTAGTTGTCTAAAAAAGTCAATAGGTTTATAGATTTTTTTTAACCTTCAAAATGGAAATAACAGTGTAAGTGTATTTTGCAAAGGTGTTAAGAGAATAAATTATTAGTGATAAACCTGACACTCAATATATTTTTTACACATTTGTACTTCCCTTGATAGTCTCCATACTTTGAGTCTTGATTTTTAAGAGCTTCAAATTTCACAGAAATGACATCCAAGGGAAGGGAGTAAAAAAGAAGGTGAGATATTTATGTCAAAATCAGTGTAATCTTAAACCAAGAAGATATTTAGGTCTTCCCAGTGGCTACTTTACTTGTGATAGGATCCTCTCCACTTAAGTCACCTCAAGCTGTTCATGAATGAGTCCTCTGCAATAGCAAATGGTTTCTCGTTTTACCAGCTGTGGCTACCCACTAACTTCTGTTTTATAAAAAATGCTTTAAATGTGAAATAAAACACACATAATGAGAAGTTTATGTACATACGGTACTTTTATTCACTGCATGAACTTTCTGTAGTATTATATACAAAATGGCATCTTTTCTGAATTCAAGAAAATGTAAACATATGAGGGTTAGTTAATTACTAACAGGGTAATTAAGTAGCTGTAAATACTACTTCACAGATTTTCATGTAACTCAGTTGAAAATTCAAACCTGTATTTCCATTAAACTTAAGAGAATTGTTAAAAACTGTTGATTTTCCCCTTCACTGTTCCTTTGCAAGGAATAGGCAATATACAACATGAGCATATTTAAGTTTATTTGAGCTGTTTTAATTTACGTGATGATTTCCACTATAGGATCTTTTCTAGGGTGTTCACTGTTTGGTCACAAGAGTCATTTGGAGAAAATGAAATGTGTTTTGTAATGCAGATAAGTTTCAGTGATTCTACTGTTATTTGTACTGAAGACTTCCAGGAACTTACCTAGAGTATTTCTAAACTACCATTATAGGAAAAACAGTATTGCATTTAACAAATAGTTATCCTTTCTTGTGCTCTGACTTCTCTGAAAGAAAATGAAATAAAAAAATGCTCTCAGTATTTTCTAAAAATGAATATATAGTATATATGCTGCTAGCCCTTTTGAACTAATAGAACACTAGAAATTTTGAAATAGAGTAAAATAAACTTAAAAATATGCTTCAAAGTGAAGGTTATAGGAAGAGAGCAGTGATTTTTGGAAACTCGAAAACCTCTGTTTTTTTCAGCCCCTATTCAGACATATCAGAAATATCACTAAATAAAAATCCCACTATTTTGAAATCCCATTCACCCTTGCCTATCCTGGTAGGGGAGGTCTTACCAGTTAAGAGAACATTCTGAATACCCCTTCTGTGGAAGTGATTTTGCCAGCTGTGCTGAGGCCCAACAGGTCTCTGCCCAGAACCAGGCCTGTGTTTCAGAAAAGCTTTCCAATGAGCTTGTTCTTGCCTGTTCTGTGTGAAAATGATCCAAAAAAAAAAAAAAAAACTAGACCCACATTGTCTACTTCCACATGGTTGGCTGTGATAGCACTAATGTTTGTTGAACCTCATTAATAGGGTCACTTCATCAAAATTAACATATCTGGTTTGTGTACCTTCTGGTTTGATCCATATCCATCATGAAGTCAAGTAAAACTGAAACATTTATATTTGCCACTCACTCACATGAAATATTAAGTAAAAGAATGTTTTAAGGAAAATGTGCTACTTAGGGAATTTTAATCATTTTAGAAAATGAATTATTGACTGCACATTCTAATAGCTGAATCACTTCCTATTCACACATGCCCCTCTGCCAAGTTCAGCTTATTGTCTCCGCTTCCACTTCTCAGCAGAAAGAACTCCAACCCTCCACTTGAGCATTTATCACATTCTTATGCCATTTATTATTTGCCACCTTTTATTGTCTAAATGATGTTCTGTTAGACTTTGCATTCAGCTATATTTTTCTTCTGCAGGTAGATTGCTGTGTAACCTAGAATCAGTAGTAAAGGTCTTAAGGGATTTTCTACAAGTATCTGCACAAGCAATAAAAAGGATACCTTTGAAACATTGTTTTTTGATGATTGATAGGGAAATTTTAATAGAACATTAAAAAAAAAAAAAAAGGAAAGTGATAAAGCCAAAATCTGTTTACCTACTTTCATGTTTGCTTTCCTGTCTATTCTTCCAACTCATCCATCTTCAGCCTCCTCAAAGTAGCCCTTGCTTTAACATACAACTTGTTTCACAGCTCTTCTTTGCTTGGAATCCTTCAGAAGTTTCCCTTTGATCTATGATAAGTTTGAATTTATGAGTGACTATCCAGTCACCTTAGGCTTTCCTCATGGCTCAGTGGTAAAGAATCCACCTTTCAATGCAGAAGACACAGGTTCAATCCCTGGGTCAGGAAGATGCCCTAGAGCAGGAAGTGGCAACCTACTCCAGGATTCTTGCCTGGGAAATCCCAGGAGCCTGGCAGGCTATAATTTGTGAGGTTGCAAATGAGTTGGACCTGACTTGGTGACTAAACAATTATCTACTTACCTCACTCAAATGTTGTAATTTGAGTGTCCAAATGCTGTCATATATACAACTGTGTATCAGAAAAATATTCATTAGAAAATAAGCACCAATAATTCATGAGCCTGTTCATTCAACTCTCTGTCTTCTGTCATGCACTCCTTCCACTTGTACGTAAAGTTCTTCAAGTCAGATGGGACGGCAACCCATAGGTTAGGTTCTGTAGCCTTGTAGCTGGCATAAGACAATGGCATTTAGCCCAAACTAATGGCAAGACCATGCTGATTAACAAACTATGATTCACTAGCAAAAATTCACATCTCATATTTATCATACCAATTGGCAAAGCCTCAAGTGTTGATAAAAACATGGAGCTCTTATGGGATTATAGTAGTGCCTCTGAAGTGTGATCTTTCTGAAATGTCAGTTGACTACTACTCTTCATAGATTTTTTTCTAAGTACAACTTGTCACCTTGATTTGAAACTTGAATTAACTAGGAAAATATAATATAGTTTCTATGCTGAAGTATGCAAAATCATAGGCAAACTAAAATGATTTTGACTTTTTTCCTATATTGTTAAATTTTATTCTTCAAAGTATTACAAACTTCTCATTAAAAACTCAAAAAGTAAGGAAGGTATAAAATTAAAACAGAAGTTCTTTTTCAAAAGCGATCCTCTTAGTTCACGGGAGGACCCATGTCAAAGCCTAGAGAATTAGACAGTTGGAGGAAAAGAGATGTCAACAATAGGAACATTGTGTGAAGCATGAGAATTTAGTAGATTTTGGAGGCAAAAGAACACAGAGAAGAGGGAGATTGCTACCCGTGATTTTAAGTAGGGCTGAATAGCAACCACCATCTGGATTTAAAAGAAAAGGACAATCAGCCATCATTCATGGATTTAATTTTAAAGTCTGTTATTCAATTACATGAATATGTTTTGGTACTATGGTCATTGTCAAGTTAGCCATGGTGGGACATGATAAATCTAAAAGTTGTGATAATATATCTTTCCTAATAATTTGGACAAGTTTTAGTACTATTAATATGAGTTAATACCATAAAATAATTTCTTACTCATTAGCAAAGAACTAGAGAATGAATGATTTTTTTTTTTTTATATTGTAGTGGGTTTTGTCATACATTGGCATGAATCAGCCATGGAGTTACATGTATTCCCCATCCCGATCACCCCTCCCATTTCCCTCTCTACCCGATCCCTCTGGGTCTTCCCAGTGCACCAGGCCCGAGCACTTGTCTCATGCATCCAACCTGGGCTGGTGATCTGTGTCACCATAGATAATATACATGTTTTGTTGCTGTTCTCTCGAAACATCCCACCCTCACCTTCTCCCACAGAGTCCAAAAATTTGTTCTGTGTATCTGTGTCTCTTTTTCTGTTTTGCATATAGGATTATCATTACCATCTTTCTAAATTCCATATATATGTGTTAGTATGCTGTAATGTTCTTTATCTTTCTGGCTTACTTCACTCTGTATAATGGGCTCCAGTTTCATCCATCTCATTAGAACTGCCATATGACCCAGCAATCCCACTCCTGGGCATACACACCGAGGAAACCAGATCTGAAAGAGGCACGTGTACCCCAATGTTCATCACAGCACTGTTTATAATAGCCAGGACATGGAAGCAACCTAGATGCCCATCACCAGACGAATGGATAAGGAAGCTGTGGTACATATACACCATGGAATATTACTCAGTCATTAAAAAGAATTCATTTGAATGAATGATTTTGAAAAGTTCTGTAATGTTAAATAATTGTTAGAGAAATTAAATGTAAAAATGAATTGAATTGCTCCTCACCTGTAATGGCTCAAAAAGCAGAGCTTTACCATCTTTCACAAGAATCTATTACTGTAAGGATGCAACACAGGGAGCAATAAAGTGCTCATATATATCTATATTGACAGTGCATATGTTTGCTCACTGAAGTTTTGATTCCCATTGGACATTTGAATTTATTAAAATATACATTCCTACAGGGGATATTGTTTATTGATATGATTTTAAGAAAAGCAGTTTCAAGGAATTATGTTACCTTGATCTTAGTAATTCACAATGTAAATTGCTAAAGTCAAAAAATGTTAGCAGTGTAATTTAACTACTATGCCTCTGACTATAGTAATGGGCTAAGAGTTATATCTATTAATTATCCAGCATTATCTGATATGAGGAATATTGAGGTGAATTCAGTTCAGTTCAATTGCTCAGAGGTGTCTGACTCTTTGAGACCCCATGGATGGCAGCATGTTAGGCCTCCCTGTCCATCACCAACTCCCAGAGTTTACTTAAACTCATGTTCATTGAGTCAGTGATGCCATCTAACCATCTCATCTTCTGTCATCCCCTTCTCTACCTGCCTTCAATCTGTGCCAGCATCAGGGTCTTTTCCAATGAGTCAGCTCTTCGCATCAGGTGGACAAAGTATTGGAGTTTCAGCTTCAACATCAGTCCTTCCAATGAACATTCAGGACTGATTTCCTTTAGGATAGACTGGTGGGATATCCTTGCTGTCCAAGGGACTCTCAAGAGGCTTCACCAACACTATAGATCAAAAGCATCAATTCTTCGACTCTCAGCTTTCTTTATAGTCCAACTCTCACATCCATACATGACTACTGGAAAAACCATAACCTTGACTAGACAGACATTTGTTGACAAAGTAATGTCTCTGCTTTTCAATATACTGTCTAGGTTGGTCATAGCTTTCCTTCTAAGGAGTAAGCATCTTTTAATTTCATGGCTGCAGTCAACATCTGCAGTGATTTTGGAGCCCCCCAAAATAAAGTCAGCCACTGTTTCCACGGTTTCCCCATCTATTTGCCATGAAGTGATGGGATGAGAAGCCATGATCTTAGTTTTCTGAATGTTGAATTTTAAGCCAAGTTTTTCACTCTCCTTTCACTTTCATCAGGAGGCTCTTTAGTTCTTCTTCACTCTCTGCCATAAGAATGGTGTCATCTGCATATCTGAGGTTATTGATGTTTCTCCCGGCAATCTTGATTCCAGCTTGTAGCTTCCTCCAGCCCAGCATTTCTCATGATGCACTCTGCATATAAGTTAAATAAGCAGGGTGGCAATATACAGTCTTGATATATTCCTTTTCCTATTTGGAACCAGCCTGTTGTTCCATATCCAGTTCTAACTCTTGCTTCCTGACATGCATACAGATATGTCAAGAGGCAGGTCAGGTGGTATGGTATTCCTATCTCTTTCAGAATTTTCCACAGTTACACAGAGTCAAAGACTTTGGCATAGTCAATAAAACAGAAATGGATGTTTTTCTGGAACTCTCTTGCTTTTTTGATGATCCAGTGGATGTCAGAAATTTGATCTCTGCTTCCTCTGCCTTTTCTAAAACCAGCTTGAATATCTGGTAGTTCACGGTTCAGGTATTGTTGAAGCATGGCTTGGAGAATTTTGAGCATTACTTTACTAGCATGTGAGATGAGTGCAACTGTGGGGTAATTGAGCGTTCTTTGCCTTTCTATGGGACTTAAGTGAAAACTGACCTTTTCCAGCCCTGTGGCCACTGCTGAGTTTTCCAAATTTGCTGGCATAATTAATATAGCACCTTAACAGCATCATCTTTTAGGATTTGAAATCTCTTAACTGGAATTCCATCACTCCCACTAGCTTTGTTCATAACGATGCTTCCTAAGGGACACTTGACTTCACATTCCAGGAAGTCTGACTCTAGGTGAGTGATCACCTCATTGCCATTATCTGGGTCGTGAAGATCATTTTTGTACAGTTCTTCTGTGTATTCTTGCCACCTCTTCTTAATATCTTCTACTTTTGTTAGGTCCATATCATTTCTGTCCTTTATCAAGCCCATCTTTGCATGAAATGTTCCCTTCAGTTCAGTTGCTCAGTTGTGTATGACTGTTTATGACCCCATGAACCACAGCACGCCAGGCCTACCTGTCTATCACCAACTCCCGGTGTATACCCAAACTCATGTCCATTGAGTCGGTAATGCCACCCAACCATCTCATCCTCTGTCGTCCCTTTCTCCTCCTGCATTCAATCTTTCGCAGCATCAGGGTCTTTTCAAATGAGTCAGCTCTTCACATCAAGTGGCCAAAGTATTGGAGTTTCAACTTCAACATCAGTCCTTCCAATGAACACCCAGGACTGATCTCCTTTAGGATGGACTGGTTGGACCTCTTTGTAGTCTAAGGCACTCTCAAGAATCTTCTCCAACATCACAGTTCAAAAGCATCAATTCTTCAGTGCTCAACTTGCTTTGTAGTCCAATTCTCACTTCCATACAGGACTACTGGAAAAACCATAGCCTTGACTAGACAGACATTTGTTGACAAAGTAATGTCTCTGTTTATCAACATGCTGTCTGGATTGGTCATAGCTTTCTTTTCAAGGAGTAAGCATCTTTTAATTTCATGGCTGCAATCACCATCTGCAGTGATTCTGGAGCCCCCCAAAATAAAATCAGCCATTGTTTCCACTGCATCCCCATCTATTTGCATTGAAGTGATGGGACCGGATGCCATGATCTTAGTTCTCTGAATGTTGAGCTTTAAGCCAACTTTTTCACTCTCCTCTTTCACTTTCATCAAGAAGCACTTTAGTTTTCTCCTCTTTCTGCCATAAGGGTAGGGTCACTGCATATCTGAGGTTATTGATATTTCTCGCAACAATCTTGATTCCAGCTTGTGCTTCCTCCAGCCCAACATTTCTCATGATGTACTCTGCATATAAGTTAAATAAGCAGGGTGACAATATACAGCCTTGACGTACTCCTTTTCCTATTTGGAATCAGTGTGTTGTTCCATGTCCAGTTCTAACTGTTGCTTCCTGACCTGCATACAGGTTTCTCAAGAGGCAGGTCAGATGGTCTGGTATTCCCATCTCTTTCAGAATTTTCCACAGTTTATTGTGATCTACACAGTCAAAGGCTTTGGCATAGTCACTATGGCAGAAATAGATGTTTTTCTGGAACTCTCTTGCTTTTTCAATGACCCAGTGGATGTTTGCAATTTGATCTCTGGTTCCTCTGCCTTTGCTAAAACTAGCTTGATCATCTGGTAGTTCACGGTTCACATATTGCTGAAGCCTGGATTGGACAATTTTGAGCCATACTTTACTAGTGTTTGAGATGAGTGCAACTGTGCGGTAGTTTAAGCTTTCTTTGACAATGTCTTTCTTTGGATTTGGAATGAAAACTGACCCTTTCCAGTCCTGTGTCCCCTGCTGAGTTTTCCAAATTTGCTGACATATTGAGTGCAGCACTTTGACAGCATCATCTTTTAGGATTTGAGCTCTCTCAACTGGAATTCCATCTTCTCCACTAGCTTTGTTCGCAGTGATGCTTCCTAAGGCCCACTTGACTTCACATTCCAGAATGTCTGGCTCTAGGTGAATGATCACACCATCAATATTATCTGGGTCATGAAGATCTTTTTTTGTACAGTTTTTCTGGTGTATTCTTGCCACCTCTTCTTAATATCTTCTGCTTCTGTTAGGTCCATGCCATTTCTGTCCTTTATTGAGCCCATCTTTGCATGAAATCTTCCCTTGGTATCTCTAATTTTCTTGAAGATATCTCTAGTTTTTCCCATTCTATTGTTTTCCTCTATTTCTTTGCATTGATCACTGAGGAAGGGTTTCTTATCTCTCTTGCTATTCTTTGGAACTCTGCACTCACATGGGTATATCTTTCCTTTTCTCCTTTGCTTTTTGCTTCTCTTCTTTTCACAGCTATTTGTAAGGCCTCCTCAGGCAGCCATTTTGCTTTTTTGCATTTCTTTTCCTTGGGGATGGCCTTGATCCCTGTCTCCTGTACAATGTCATGAACTTCTGTCCATAGTCCATCAGGCACTCAGTCTATGAGATCTAGTCCCTTAAAGCTATTTCTCACTTCCAGCGTATAATTGTTAGGGATTTGATTTATGTCTTACCTGAATGATGTAGTGGTTTTTCCCTATTTTCTTCAATTTAAATCTGAATTTGGCAATGAGGAGTTCATGATCTGAGCCACAGTCAGCTCCCTATCTTGTTTTTGCTGACTGTATAGGGTTTCCCCATCTTTGCATGCAAATAATTGAATCAATCTGATTTCAGTGTTGACCATCTGATGATGTTTAGAGTCTTCTCTTATGTTGTTGGAAGAAGGTGTTTGCTATGACCAGTGCGTTCTTTTGGCAAAACTCTATTAGCCTTTGTCCTGCTTTGTTCTGTACTCCAAGGCCAAATTTGCCTGTTACTCCAGGTGTTTCTTGACTTCCTTCTTTTGCATTCCAGTCCCTTATAATGAGAAGGACATCTTTTGGGGGTGTCAGTTCTAGAAGGCCTTGTAGGTCTGCATGAAACCATTCAGCTTAACTTCTTCAGCATTACTGGTTTGCACATAGACATGGATTACCATGATATTGAATCGTTTGCTTTGGAAACGAACAGAAAACATTCTGTCGCTTTTAAGACTGCAACAGAGTACTGATTTTTGAACTCTTTTGTTGACTATGATAGCTACTGTATTTCTTCTAAGGGATTCTTGCACACAGTAGTAGATAACTCATGTCATCTGAGTTAAATTCACCCATTCCAGCCCATTTTATTTTGCTGATTCCTAAAATGTTGATGTTCACTCTTGTCATCTCATGTTTGACCACTTCCAGTTTACCTTGATTCATGGACCTAATATTCCAGGTTCCTATGAAATATTGCTTTTTCAAGCATTGGACCTTGCTTCTATCACCAATCACATCCTCAGCTGGGTGTTGTTTTTGCTTTGGCTCTGTCTCTTCATTCTTTCTGGAGTTATTTTTCCACTGATCTCCAGTAGCATATTGAGCACCTACTGACTGGGGGAATTCATCTTTCAGTGTCCTATCTTTTTGCCTTTTCATACTGTTCATGGGGTTCTCAAGGCAAGAATACTGAAGTGGCTGGCATGGCATTGGAATGGGGATTGGCTGAGAGGAGACACCCCACGTCCAAGGTCAGGAGCGGTGGTTGCACTTTGCTGGACTGGCCATCAGGAGATCCCTCACATCCAAGGGCAAAGGAGAAGCCCTATTAAGACCATAGGAGGGGAAAATTCATATTTAAAATCAAACTCCATTCCCTTCAGAAACTCTCAGAGGCCTCAAATAAACTTTCTGTGCACAGGCCCCAGGGACCCCACAGAGCCTGAGACAGACTGTGTTTGAGCATCTCCTGCGGAGGCACGGGTCAGCAGTGGGCTGCCGCAGGGACAGGGGCTCTGGCCCAGCAGGCTTGGGTGTGGCATAAGACCTCTTGGAGGAGGTCGCCGTTAACCCCACCATAGAGACACCAGAATTTACACAGGGTCGGAAAATAGACTCTTGGAGGGCACAAACAGAACTTTGTGCATCAGGACCCAGGAGAAAGGAGCAGTGACCCCACAAGAGACTGACCCAGACTTACCTGTGAGTGTCCGGAGTCTCCAGTGGATCGTGGGTCAGTGGTGGCCTGCTGCAGGGTTGCAGGCACTGAGTGTAGCAGTTCATGCATGGGACCGTTTGAAGGAGGCCACCATTATCTTCATTACCTTCACCATAGTTTGGCCTCAAGTCAAATAACAGAGAGGGAACACAGCCCTGTTCTTCAATAGAAAATTGGATTAAAGATTTATGGAGCATGGCCACACCCATCAGAACAAGACCCAGTTTCCCCCTCAGTCAGTCTCTCCCATCAGGAAGCTTCCATAAGCCTCTTATCCTTCTCCATCAGAGGGCAGACAGACTGAAAACCACAATCACAGAAAACTAACCAATATAATCACATGGATCACAGCCTTGTCTAGCTCAATTAAACTATGAGCCATGCCGTGAAGGGGCACCCAAGACGGACTGGTAATGGTGGAGAGTTCTGACAAAATGTGGTCCACTGGAGAAGGGAAGTGCAAACCACTTCAGTATTCTAGGGAGGTGAGAACAGTGATCAAAGAAACATAAAAAAAAAAAAAAAAAAAAAAACAAGAAAAATCACCACCTAAAACCAGTTTTCCCTTTAAATTAGAAACCTTTTGTGCTTGCTTATATTTCAAAAACTGTATTTTGTTTGTTGTGAAAAGCCTATTGAGGAGCTCATAAGCCCTTGTCCCTAGAGTGGTTAACCAATCCAACTCTATATAATCATCCCTTCTCTTCTGTTTTATCAAAGCTGAAAAGCAGCACAAATCCCAGGAGAACAGCCCCAGTTATGAAAGCAAGCCTAGTTGTATAGCTGAGAGGAATCTCATAAGGGCTCGTGTGAAATATTTCATACAGAATGCATTTCCATTCTCAGATAACTTATCTTTTACTGGGACATTTTTGCAGTTTGGTTTCTTTTTCCTCTAAACATCATTACAGTGGATTGAATCACTGACATTGCTTTAGAGAAAACTGCACACTTTGGGAATTAAGTCTTGAGTATGTATTATCTATGAATGGAGGTTCATGACACTGTACAAGAGGCAGTGATCAAGACCATCTCTAAGAAAAAGAAATGCAAAAAGGCAAAATGGTTGTCTGAGGAGGCCTTGCAGGTAGCTGAGAAAGGAAGATAAGCTAAAGGCAAAGGAGAAAATGAAAGATATACCCATTTGAATGCATAGTGCCAAAGAACAGCAAGGAGAGATGAGAAAGACTTCCTCGTGACTAATACAAAGAAATAGAGGAAAACAATAGAATTGGAAAGACTAGAGAACTCTTCAAGAAAATTGTATACCAAGGGAACATTTCATGCCAAGATGGGCATGAAGTGAAGGACAATAAAGGACAGATATGGTATGGACCTAATAGAAGAAGATATTGAGGAGAGGTGGCAAGAATACACAGAACTGTACAAAAAAAGATCTTAATGACCCAGATAAGCACGATGCTGTGCTCACTCACCTAGAGCCCAGACATCCTGGAATGCAAAGTCAATTGGACCTTAGAAAGCATCACTACGAACAAAGCTAGTGGAGGTGCTGGAATTCCAATTCAGTTCAGTTCAGTTCAGTTCAGTCTCTCAGACATGTCCAACTCTTTGCGACCCCATGAATCGCAGCATGCCAGGCCTCCCTGTCCATCACCAACTCCCGGAGTCCACTCAAACCCATCTCCATCGAGTCGGTGATGCCATCCAACCATCTCATCCTCTATTGTCCCCTTCTCCTCCTGCCCCCAATCCCTCCCAGCATCAGGGTCTTATTCAATGAGTCAACTCTTTGCATCAGGTGGCCAAAGTATTGTAGTTTCAGCTTCAGCATCAGTCCTTCCAATGAGCACCCAGGACTGATCTTCTTTAGGATGAACTGGTTGGATCTCCTTGAGTTCCAGTTAAGCTATTTCAAATCCTAAAAGTTGATGCTGTGAAAGTGCTACACTCAATATGCCAGCAAATTTGGAAAACCCAGCAGTGACCTCAGGCCTGGAAAAGGTCAGTTTTCATTTGAATCCCAAATAAAGGCAATGCCAAAGAATGCTCAAACTACCGCACAATTGCACTCATCTCACACGCTAACAAAGTAAGGCTCAAAATTCTCCAAGCCAGGCTTCAACAATACATGAACCATGAATTTCCAGATGTTCAAGCTAGATTTGGAAAATTCAGAGGAACCAGAGATCAAATTTCCATCATCTGTTGGATCATCAAAAAAGCAAGAAAGTTCCAGAAAAACATCTATTTTTGCTTTATTGACTATGCCAAAACCTTTGACTGTGTGGATCACAACAAACTCTGGAACATTCTTAAAGATTTGGGAATACCAGATCACTTGACCTTCCTCCTGAGAAGTCTGTATGCAGGTCAAGAAGCAACAGTTAGAACTGAGCATTGGACAACAGACTGATTCCAAATCAGAAAAGGATTATGTCAAGGCTGTATATTGTCATCCTGCTTATTTATCTTATATGAAGAGTACATTATGGGAAATATTGGACTGGATAAAGCACAAGCTGGAATCAAGATTGCTGGGAGAAATATCAATAACCTCAGATATGCAAATGACACCACCCTTATGGCAGAAAGCAAAGAAGAACTAAAGAGCCTCTTGATGAAGGTGAAAAAGGAGAGTGAAAAAGTTGGCTTAAACTCAACGTTCAGAAAACTAAGATCATGCCTCTGGTCCCATCACTTCATGGCAAATAGATGGGGAAACAATGGAAACAGTGTGAGACTTTATTTTCTTGGGCTCCAAGATCACTGCAGATGGTGACTGCAGCCTTAAATTAAAAGACACTTGCTCCTTGGAAGAAAGGCGATGACCAACCTAGACAGCATATTAAAAAGCAGAGACATTACTTTGCCAACAAAGGTCTGTTTAGTCAAGGCTATGGTTTTTCCAGTAGTCATGTATGGATGTGAGACTTGAACTATAAAGAAAGCTGAGCATGTAGAATTGATGCTTTTGAAGAGTGGTGTTGGAGAAGACTCTTGAGAGTCCGTTGGACCTCAAGGAGGCCCAACTTGTCCATCCCTAAGGAAATCAGTCCTGAATATTCTTTGGAAGGACTGATGCTGAAGCTAAAACTCCAATACTCTGGCCACCTGATATGAAGAACTGACTCATTTGAAATGACTCTGATCCTTGGAAAGATTGAAAGTTGGAGCAGAAAGGGATTACAGAGGATGAGATGGTTGGATGGCATCACCAACTCGATGGACATGAGGTTGAGTAAGCTCTGGGATTTGGTGATGGACAGGGAAGCCTGGCATTCTGTAGTCCATGGGGTTGCAAAGAGTTGGACAGGACTGAGTGACTGAACTGAACTGAACTGATGTATTGTCTGTCTAGTGTATTTGGTTACTGTTTTTTAATCCCTGATCTTAAGTTTTAGTGATTCATTTGTACTTTCTTCTGGTCTCTATGTACTTTCTTTCATCATAAACTTATGATTTAATATGATATGAGTAGTTAAACTATACCCAAATAAGAAATTATACTCATTTTCCAATTGTCATGTCTTCGGCTAATAGATACCCTGATAAACAAAACCAACTACACTGTTGTTCATTTGGCAAATAGTGAACTTCACAGTCATCTTTAATTTTCTTTCAAAAGAGTAAGTAAATTAAAACTATATTAAAAAATTGAAATAGTATTTAAGTATTATTAATTTGAAGGGAAAAATACAAATTGAATAAATAATACCTGACACAGAATCAATAGATATTCTAGGGCAACTTTTCAAATAAAAATTTAGTCAAAATTTCATACAGTTAAAAATATAGAGATTTCTCTGTAGTAAGACTTTCTTTCCAAGAAGAGTAACTAATGCACTGGAGTTCAAAAACTTGATGTTGCTCTGCAAATGCTAACAGGTACCATATTTGTTTTGATTTTCTTTATATATGGGTGGGTTTCTTCTGGAAAAAGAAATTTTCATTAGTGTCTGCATTTGCTTCCTCTTGTAATTTACGAGAAATTATTATAGCTCCAAGTAACTTTAACATTTCTAGTGAAATATAATACACATGTGGAAATACACATATCATAAGCATCAAGAATAGTACTTAACTCTTTATTTAAAAATACACAACATATACTACACCTGTTAAGTGGTTATTTTCATGCCAAGAAATGCAATGGGTCTGAGATTTTACACTGTCTTCAAGCTAGCAAGTTAGCATGCCACCACTTCATGGACCTGGCAGAAGGCATGGCACTCCTGAGTGGACGGAGGAAGGATAGATTATTTTTGGCAGCAAAAGTAGTTTGGCAGCTCAAACGTTGTCATTTACAATTTCTCCTGAGTCCCAGTTTCCACAAATTTGTAAATCAAGGCCTGATGACATTTGTACAGGCAGTGAGTTATGATAGAAGAGAGGACCTCTCAACTTAGGGAAACCCATTTTTTACAAAGGGCCACATTACATTCAAACCAAATAAAACTATTTCCTAGCGAGAAGCATTATCTTTATTATACTAATCAGAAAACAAATCTTATATCTTGTGGCTCACCTGGTAAAAAATGCAGGAGACCTGGGTTTGATCCCTGGGTTGGGAAGATCTCCTGGAGAAGGGAAAGCTATCCATTCCAGTATTCTGGCCTGGAGAATTCCATGAACTGTATAGTCGTTGCGGTCACAAAGGATCGGGCACAACTAAGCGAATTTCACTCACTCACTCACCCTGAATTGAAGTATTTCTCAGTCTTTCAAGGCCATGTCTATTCATGTCTCTGTAAAGATAGTCTGGAAGAAAAGGCAACCAGTACCTCTCCTCATACAACATGCAGAAATGCACAGAACCCATACAGTATTGTCTCACAACTAAGTTTATTTCAATAGTATTGCAATAAATATTTTGCATACTGAATGCACCCATGTAATTGACAGATCAGGGAAAGAATATTGCAGCATTTGTAAAACCTTTCCCTTTTGATGTACCCCTCCCTTACCGAGTATAAGCACTATTCTGAAATGTAACAGAATAAATTAATTTTTCCTGTGTTTTTTTTTGCTTTCACTTTTTTTTACTTAAATACACACACACACACACACACATATATAGTGTGTACCTTAACATGGCTGGCTTTATTTATTCAAATTATATTCATGAGATTTATTCATGTTGTTGTCTATAGTGATAGTTTTTTTTTAATTGAGGTGTAATTAACAACATTCAAGTGTACTGAATGATGATTTTATATTTATGTATATTTTAAAATTATCACCAAAATAAGTCTAGTTGACATAGGTCACCATATATAGTTTATTGATTTTTTTCTTCCTTGTGCTGGAAACTTTTAAGATCTACTCCCCTATCAACTTTTAAATATGCAGTACTGTGTTATTAACTATAGTCACCATGTTGTACATAACATTCCCAAGATGTATTTATTTTATAACTGGAAATTATACCTTTTGATTCCCTTCACACATTTCATCATCCCCCATGCCCTGCTTCTGACAACCACCAGTATATTCTCTGTATATAGATACAGGTTTTCATTACTCTATGAATAATTCATTTTCAGTATGAATTTGGTAGTTTCTAATTTTGGCATTTTAAAAATACAACTAGTTTTGTAGCCTTTAGAGATCATTTGACTCTTGAGTGTTCTTTCTCTTATGACCACACAATAAAACAATATTTCTGATTGTAAGAAAAAAAACTTAATATGAAAATGCTGGCTTTACTTTCAATACCAACCAACACAATGCCTTTATTCTTTAAACTTAGCAAATCTTTGGGTCCAAATTATCATTTTGGCATATAGTTAAGATATGCTAACCAATCAAATTCTATTTTGAGATGACTTATTTTCTCTTGAGGCAAACATGTAAGACTGTTAACAGAAATAGAATGTTCTCTGACTACTCTGCATGGTAAGGCTGTGACCCAAATATTTGTCTTAATGCAATGTAATTAAAATGGGCTTCCCAATAACTCAGTTGGTAAAGAATCTGCCTGCACTGCAGGAAACCCCGGTTCGATTCCAGGGTTGGGAAGATCCGCTGGAGAAGGGATAGGCTGCCCACTCCAATATTCTTGGGCTTCCCTTGTGGCTCAGCTGGTAAAGAATTCGCCTGTAATGGAGAGACCTGGGTTTGATTCCTAGGTTGGGAAAGTCCCCCGAAGAAGGGAAAGGCTACCCACCCCAGTATTCTGGCCTGGAAAATTCCATGGATTGTATAGTCCATGGGGTCACAAAGCGTCAGACCCAACTGAGCGACGTTCACTTCACAAGGTAATTAATGCCCATGCTGCACCCTAAATAATGATACATGACAAAAATATATGCTTTATTTATTCTATTTATCACCAAGACCATTAGTTTAAAAAAAAAATCCCTAGACTTAAATATAAAGACCAAAATTGAAATCCTTATTAAAATGTATGCTATGTACTGCAGAAATTGTAATATATCTTAAAGATGCAATTTTCATGACTTATTAAAATGTCTTTTGTGAAACCCTAATGTCCCCAAATTTATTTGTTTGTTGTTTTCTGTTTTAAAATAGAACCAAATATAATTTAAATTGTAGAGCATAGAATGGGTAAGGCCCTATCAAAAGATCTTGCTCTAAATAGGAATATCAGCATATAGACATTGCAAAATAGATATTAGCTTAAAATATGCCTTATTTAGAGACTACTATTTAGATACTATTCCTTAATTTTTTATCAATTTTAGATATCAGAATGTAGCTAATAAATGAATTAAGATCATAGAGAGTTGTTCAGATGCTTTCCTTTCAAAATATTTGAAATGGTTCTTTTAAATGGGCACTCTATTAAATAAGAAAAGTATTTAGCTTCTGTTAAATTCCTAAAGTCATTTGGTTTATAATAAGTGCTATACTCTAGGTCCTGTTGATATTCCCTCCTGAGAAGTTCTATTGTATGCCTTTTTGTATTTACAAGTATTGGCTAATCTTAGACTTCTTATCACTGTATACCAACTGTTGGAAATCTCTTCTAGACACCTTACACTTAGAGTTGGCCTGACCTACTATGTTTATCCCAGTCTTTGTGTATAGTTTTCCCTTTCTTGTCCTACAGCTAGATCAATTTACATTACATTACAGTAAGCTCCATATGTTAGCTTTATAGTCTTCTTTTTTTAACTTTTCTATTGCATTTTTAACCATGTCAGAATATGTGACAGTAATTTTCAAGGACACTGGATAAGAAAAGAAGCATTTGAAGCATAAAGTATATTATCTGAAATCCTCTAGTGTTGAATTTATATCCACAACTCATATAATTCTTCTCTTCATATCATTAGTTGGAAAGATATAAGCCCATAGCCATTCTCTTCTCCAGGGGATCTTCCTGACCCAGGGATCATACCTTGGTCTCCCATATTGCAGGCGATCATCTAAGCCACCAAGGAAGCCCACTTATAAGAAAGGTTTCCCCAGTGACTCAAGTGGTAAATAATTGAATCTGCCTGCAATACAGGAGACACAGGTTCAGTCCCTGGGCTGGGAAGGGCCCCTGGAGAAGGACATGGCAGTCCGCTCCAGTGTTCTTGCCTGGAAAATCCCATGGACAGAATATCTTGCTGGGGCTGCAAAGAGTCGGACGTGACTGAGTGACTAACACACACCCACAATCACTAAGTCACGTCTAACTCCATGAAACCGCATGGATTATAGCCTGCCAGGCTTCTCTATCCATGATATTCCTCAGGCAAGAATACTAGAGGGGTTTGCCATTTCCTTCACCAGAAGATCTTCCTGAACCAGGGGTCAAACATTTGTCTCCTGCTTGGCGGGCAGATTCTTTACCACTGAGCCACCTGGGAAGCCTGATTCAGTTCTATATACATATTATATCTTTATTTCATATTCTTTTCCCTTATAGGTTGTTACAAAATATTGAGTATAGTTCCCTGTGCTATATAGTAGGTCCTTGTTGGTTATCTATCTTATAGATAGTAGTATGTATATGTTAATCCCAAGTTTCTAATTTATCTCTCCTTTCCTTTCCTCTTTGATCATCATAAATTTGTTATCTATATCTATGGGTCTATTTATGTTTTTATATGTTAATTTGTATCTTTTTTTTTTTTTGATTACACAAATAAGCAGTATTGTATGATGTTTTTCTTTCTCTGTCTGGTTTACTTATTATGATAATCTCTAGGTCCATCCAGGTTGCTGCAAATGGCATTTTTCATTCTTTTTATGGCTGATTAACATTCCTTTGTATAAATTACCACATCTCCCTTATTCATTCATCTGTTGATGGGCATTTAGGTTGCTTCCATGTCTTGGCTATTGTAAACAAGGATGCACAGAACACTGGAGTGCATGTATCTTTTTGAATTATGATTTTCTCTGGATATATGCCCAAGAGTGGGATTAAAGAATCATATGGTAGCTTTATTGTTAGTGTTTTGAGGCCCTTCATACTGCTTCCATTGTGATTGCACCAATTTTCATTTCCACCAACAGCGTAGGAGTGTTCCCTTTTCTCTATATCGTCTCCAGAATTTATTATTTTTAGACTTTTTTTTTGCTTTTTTTCCCCATTTATTTTTTATTAGTTGGAGGCTAATTACTTTACAATGTTGTAGTGGTTTTTTAGACTTTTTGATGATGGCCATTCTGACCAGTGTGAAGTGGTACCTCATTGTAGTTTTGATTTGCGTTTTTCTAATCATTTGTGGTGTTGAGCCTCTTTTCATGCCTTTTGGCCATCCGTGGGTCTTCTTTGGAGAAATATCTACTTAGACCTCCTGCCCATTTTTTGATATGGTTGTTTGTTTTTCTTTATATTGATCTGCATAAGCTGTGTATATTTTGGAGATTAACCCCTGTTCATTGCATCATCTGCAAATATTTTCTCCAATTCTGTAAGTTATCTTCTCAATTTGTTTATGGTCTTATTTTTAATGTTATTCAAAACAAATTTAAATCTACCCTACTAGTTCACAGTCATTGTGGTAAATGGTGAGACTAAAGACAACTTTGTCATCATACGTGAACTCCAAACCTCACAGACTAGAGGAATAGGAACCAATATTCTTTTTTTCTTATAATGCTTTGCATTATGCTCACACTTTCTTGTAATTAAAATCAGTTCCAATCACAAAACTGTGAGGAATGGTTAGTTTTTTCTTTCCACTTATGAGAAAGTAGAGACTTAGAAGTGCCTTAAAGTTCACATATTTAGTGAGACACAGTCAAGACTCAGATTTTCTTAATCTGACTCAAAATTCCATTGTTTTTCCTCAAAACAAATAATAAGCAATAACAAAGAAACAAGACCATGCTGGTTCCACAGATGGCTTGTAAATGATGGAGGTCTTTTCCTGTCCCAAGAAAATTTGGCCTTATTTCTTTTTCTTGTTACAACTAATATTTTATTTCATTTCCTCACTTGCCACTCTTGGCTATGGGCTCCAGTGATTTAGAGACATGTAGAGGAGACATCCTGAATATGCCCATAAGAAAGAAAGAATGCTCAGTATTCTGTCTATTCCTTTTGTCAAAATTTAAAATGATACCCTATGTAGAAATTGCAGCATTCTACATAGAACTAAGAAATAAACATTTTTATATCCACAGGTCAGTTTAATTACATGATATTGATTAAAGACAATTTTAATGTTAGACTATTTCTAAACAGACACATTACTACTAATGTCAAATTGCAGGAATTGCTAGAATCAAAATTAGAAAAGGCTTAAATTCATGAATACTAAATCCTAGTCCAGAGGTGACTCAGCATCTTTAATATTATTAATGAGAATTAATTGGCTAAAAGGGAAAATTGATAGACTTAGTTGAATGAAATATTTTTGAGAAAAATATTGTTTTTCATGTAAGTCAAGAAAGTTAATTCAGAATGATTGCCCCAGGAGGAATATGATTTATACAAGAATTATTAAAATGCAGATTAATTGCACACTAGCCAGTTTTCCTTAGCATGTATGCTAAATTTCATTTGAGTTTCATTTAGTAGAAAAAAATGTTTGCCTCTGACAATTTCTATTTTAATTTCATTTCAGGCACTTAATAGAACTGGTTATCTTGTATTTCTATGAGGCAGATATAAATCTTCATCCTGTAGCTCTCAAGAAGGGCCATGTATTTTGGGACTTATTTATATGTGTAGCACATCATTTTATTGAATAGTGTAGTACCTTGCTCAGAGAAGTTAAATAGTTGATTTAAATCTCAGTTTTCATTTTTATTTTTCTGATGAAATGTTCCCTAATTATCTCAGGTAAAATATCTTACACATGGCTCTGTTTTTTCCTTATGGTTACATTTTTCTAGAAGGGAACTTGTCACATTGGATTCTACCTATTGTTTTATTTATGCTCCTTTACACCATGAACTGTTAAAAGGGACAGTTTAGTCAATGGCTATATTTTGAAAGCCTCTTCTGCTTTTTATTTTTTTAAGAAGATGGATTCAACATTCATAATCCCCAATATATGGGCTAATTATTAATCTTTAACAAGTTACTCCAAAACATAGCACCAAACAACAAATAAACAAAAATTCATTATCTCACCATGTTTCCCTTGGATCAGTAATTCAAGATCTGTGTTGCTGGATGGCTCTGTTCTGGCTGTCTGAGAAAGTTGCAGTGAACAGATCAGTCTGAAATGCAGTCATCTGAAGTTTCTGAGATGACTAATTTACATGGCAGGCAGCAGGAAGACTTGAGTCTTGGTTAATATGGTTCTTACAATTGAACAAGAACTGAAAGAATATCCTTATAATATGGCAGCTAGCTTTCCCAAAAGTGAGTGACCTAAGAGAAAGCAATGAGGAAGTCACAATGACTTGTATTACCCAGTGTCAGAAACACCATCTTACTTTCATTAGAAGTTGGTCATTAAGTCCAACTCACATATTTATAGACTCACATGATTACAGAGGCTCAGAAATTCCATTATCTACTTTCTTCAAGCTAGAGAATCAGGAAAGCTGATGCTGTAATTCAGCCCAAGCCCCATGAACTTCAGGGAACCAGAATTGCCAATATCCAAGGGCAAAAAATGGACGTCCCATTTCCCAGCTTAAGCAGACAGCAAATGCATCCACCTTCCACCTTTTTATTCTATTCAGGTTCTCATAAAATGGGATAATGTCCACTTGCATTGGTAAAGAAGCTCTTCATAAGTCAGTCTACCAATTCAAACTCTAATCTCTTCCAGGAAAGGAAGGGAAAGTGAAGTCGCTCAGTTGTGTCCAACTCTTTGCGACCCCGTGGACTGCAGCCTACCAGGTTCCTCCGTCCATGGGATTTTCCAGGCAAGAATACTGGAGTGGGTTGCCATTTCCTTCTCCAGATCTTACCGACCCAGGGATTGAACTCAGGTCTCCTGCATTGTAGGCAGACGCTTTACCATCTGAGCCACAGGGAATCTCTTCCAAAAGCATGCTCAAATGCATATCCAGAAATGCTTTACCAGCTATCTGGTCATACCTTGTTGTTCAATCACAAGCAGTTCAACTCTTTGTGACCCCATAGGCTGCAGCATGCCAGGCTTCCCTGTCCTTCACCATTTCCCAGAGTTTGCTCAAACTTGTCCATTGAGTCAGTGATGCCATGCAAGCCTCTCATCCTCTGTTGTTCCCTTCTCCTCCTGCCCTCAATCTTTCCCAGAATCAGGGTCCTTTCCAATGAGTTGGCTGTTCGCATTGGGTGACTGAAGTATTGAAGCTTCAGCATCAGCATCAGTCCTTCCTGTGAATAGTAGAGGTTGATTTCCTTTAGATTTGGCTGGTTTGATCTCCTTGTTGTCCAAGGGACTCTGTAGTCTTTTCCAGCACCACAGTTCAAAAGCATCAATTCTTAGGCGCTCAGTCTCCTTTATGATCCAGATCTCACATCCATACATGACTACTGGGAAAACCATAACTTTGACTAGACAGACCTTTGTTGGCAAACTGATGTCTCTGCTTTTAAATACGCTGTCTAGTTTTGTCATAGGTTTCCTTCCAAGGAGCAAGTGTCCTTTAATTACATGGCTGAAGTCACCATCTGCAGTGATTTTGGAGCCCAAGACAATTTATTTATCTCTCACTGTTTCCAGTTTTTTTCCACATTTATTTGCCATGAAGTGATGGGACCAGATGCCATGATGTTTGTTTTTTGAATGTTGAGTTTTAAACCAGCTTCCACACTGTCCCTTTTCAACTTCATCAAAAGGCTGTTTAGTTTTCTTTCTCTTTCTGCCATTAGGGTAGTATCATCTGCATATCTGAGGTTGTTGCTATTTCTCCTGGCCATCCTGATTCCAGCTTGTATTTCACATGATGTACTCTGCACAGAAGTTAAATAAGCAGGGTGACAATATGCAGACGACATTCTCCTTTCCTAGTTGAGAGCCTGTCTGTTCTTCCATGTCCGGTTCTAACTGTTGCTTCTTTACCTGAATACAGGTTTCTCAGGAGACAGGTTAGGTGGTTTGATATTCCCATTTGTTTAAGAATTTTCCATAGTTCGTTGTGATCCACATGGTCAGAAAAGCAGAAGTAGATATTTTTTCTAGAATTCTCTTCTTTTTTCTATGATTCAATAGATGTTGGCAATTTGATCTCTGGTTCCTGTGCATTTCTAAATCAAGCTTGTACATCTGGAAGTTCTTGGTTCACATACTGTTGAAGGCTATTTTGAAGGATTTTGAGCATTACCTTACTAGCCTGGTGTTTCACACATAATTGACACATAAAATTAATCATCACAGGAGTGTCAAAGAAGAATCTCTGGACATATTTTAAACTACCACATCCACTAACCTCCTACTACATACATGTTGTTGTTGCTTGTTTGTTTGTTTCCAAGGATGATTTAAGAACTTTAAGCTAACTATAACTGGTCTTTGTAGGGTAGACAAGTATAAACTCATGGATATTTTTTATTTACACTTGTTTAAAAATTGATTTGAATACTTCACCAAGCTTCAGCGATTCTTTTGTGATCTATAACAGTAGATTTGTCATAAGGATTTATGAGAATTAAATAAAAAATGCATATAAAGTGCTAAATTTGCGACTGCTACATAGTAAGCTGCTAACATTAAGTGTTGAGATGACATCAGTAATACTAACTGCCATCATTGTGATCACAGGCAGACATGAAGTTCCTTCACCATGTGTTTTTCTTTGCTGAGTTGTGTTTTGTCTCATCACAAAGGCAAAAGGGATGCCCAGTTCATGAACAGCCCTAGTTTTCTTCCACATAGTTGAATGTAAAATGAAAAAGAAGAGATCATGTGGAAGAATTGAACGTTTACCTCCTTTCTTATCTCACTTGAAAATATGTCTCTTATTTTAAAGCATCTATGCCATGGTTAATATAGATCCAAGCATTCCCTTTTGGTGAATAGGAAGGAGAGGAAGAGCACCCCATAGACTTCAGAAGTTTTACAGGATAGTTAACACATTGCCTGATATTGTAAAATCTCAAGTAAAATGTATTGGCTTAATTCATATATGAATGAATAGAATTTGTGAGTATTATAGAGCCCCATATTAATAAGTAGTATTTTACTCATTTTACTTGAATAAATAGTCACAGAATTCTTTTTTTACCTCAGCATATTCTTTGATGGCTGGATACAGAAAAGAAAACATGGAATTTGGGGTTAAAAAGTTGCCTAACTGACTTTATTAAGTGGGCAGTCAGGCCATTTATTTCGTAAATAATTACTTTCATCTAAGTCTCAAAATGACCACTCATTCTATTTTATCTTGCCAATTTAGAGCTGTTTCTAGAGCACAATAAAGAGAATAGAGATAAGATTTATTGCTTTCATTTTCCTACTCTTACTAGGAGTAAAATTAAAATACCTGCATAATTCTATTTTTTCTCAAAGGAAAATTATTCCCATTTACTCTCATTTCTAGAAATAGCCTGAACACAATTTTAAAAACTCCTTTCTTAGAGTTCTATATTTTAACTAATGAGTGGTTGAATCATATGATGTGCCCTAGATAGGCTAATGACATAACATGTTGTAACACTAATGAGTGTTACTAATGAGTGATAACACTCAACCCAGGAAGCCAAAGTCTTTCCACTTCCCTTCTCTTTCTTTTCAACTGACTTGACATTTGATAATATTTCTGAAGTTAGTGTTAGCCTTTTTGTTTAGATGTTTTATTCAGATTACGCCTGAATAAAATGTGAAATCACATCAAAAAATACCTGAATTTGGATCCCTCTTTCCAGATGGTTTTCCTCTCAGCATCAGCAAAATATCACAATTTTTCTTTTTTTTTTCCCCCTAAGAGTTATGGCCTAGACAGGGATACAAATTCAGGTATTTTTTGCTGTGATTTCATGTCTGGGTTTGTCCTATGCAAAATATTTATATAAAGAAGAAAAGGGTACTGGTCAAAATATTACTTATTTGAAAATAAAATAGGAATAATTCTTCTGACCTCATGATGGGAAAAGCTAGATTCATTGTTAATTCACTCTTCACTCTCTGTTGCTACCTGGCTTTCCTGCCACATGCCCAACCTACCATGTCAAAGCAGGAGAAACAGACATTGAAAATCCACATGCAAAGACTAACACAGAAAGAGCCTTTGTAGAAAGTTTAGAAAGTTCTGAGGACATTCTCTAAGACCCAACCTTAAAACTTTGGTTCTCTTCAGACTTACAAGTTCCTAGTATAAGTTCCATGTTAGATTTTTTACAAAGTGAATTCATTTTATTCCATTCACTTTTACACTATGGGTATTAATAAACCGACTGAGCGTTGCTTTCTGAAAGAACCTTGTTTTAAGGACAGTAGAATGAGAGGAAGAAGTAAAGGTGAAACCACTTGTCAGTTTTGGAATACATTTTCTTATTTGATGTCCTTTTCAATAGCTTGAATGTTAAAGCTATTTTTGTTATAATTCATTCATTCTTTCATTTGGATTATAAGTAGTAATTGAAATAACCGTTACAAAGTAAGTAGGAGGTTGAACCTGAGAAAATGAAGTAATGATAAACCAAACATTTAAAGAAGTTGACGGTACATTTAAGCCAAAGAACATAGTTGAAGAATATTCTACACAGTTGAAGGATAATTTTGGAGTACTGAACTGGACATTCTTGCCTGGAAAATCCCATGGAGAGAGGAGCCTGGCGGGCTACAGTCCCTGGGGTCACAAAGAGTCAGACATGATTGAGTGACTGAGCACACACACAGAACTAGACATTAGTGAAGTAAAGAAGTGAAATGAGTTAAAGAGAAAAAAAATTCAGAATTATGCCTAGACTTATTCTAGGGCAAGTTATTGTTTGAGTTTTATCTTATTAATAGTTTGTTTAAGTTCTGTTACTATAATCCCATCTGACTGAATCAAAAATGTAAAAAAAATAACGTTGATTTGTTTTTCAAAGACACAGTACAAGCTAGTAGATTCATTATGAATGCAGCTGTTTGGAGATCATTAACTTAGAAAAATTTTAGTAAGTTTAAAACTTTGCATCAAAACCAGTGAGGAACTTGCTATATTATAAACCATGTCAGGTAGTACATATTTGGGATGAATCCTTTGATATTATTAAGAACTCCCACAGGTGAAATAGTTGCTAGATGTAAAATTTCACAGCGGCGAATGAACTGGAAGGGATATCTCTGACAAACTTCAAAATGGGTAATCTGATGAGTAAGGTAGAAGAAATTAATTTGCATAACAATGTGGCATGCACAAATTCTACTGTTTCTTCAAAGTTAAGTTGAGTGTTAGCTGTTGCATGTTTATGATTTGAAACATATTAGCAAATTCTAACTCCATTACTTTCCATTTATTTTTTCAACAATAAAAAAATGTTGAATTTCAAATTACTGACAGTGTCCTTATGAAGATGGTTTTCCCTCTTTCTGTTTATACTCAGGATAAAGAAAACAGAAAAGAGTTTATCTCCCAACCTAACAATAAGAAAAATCAGACAGACTGAATGTAAATATATAATTCATCTCAAAACTATCATAAAGTTAAGGTTGTAGTGTAGCCAAGTAGCTTGAAATTCAAGGAAAGAAAGATATCGCCAAAGAGATATGAGTTTCAAACAGTAGATAACCTTGGATACAGTACAACATTAGTAATATTTCAGCTAAAACTTTGAAGCAGTTCATAAGATAGTGTGAGTTAATGTAGTAGTATAGAATCCATGGGGCTTTAGGAAACAAGACACATTAGTTCTCACTTGAGTCTCTCTTCCACAGATGTCATCACAGGCATTTGAGAAGAATTGTTGTTGTTGTTTAGTCACTAAGTTGTGTCTGACTCTTTTGCGACCACTTGGACTGTAGCCCACCAGACTTCTCTGTCCATGGGATTTCCCAGGTAAGAACACTGGAGTGGGTTCCCATTTCCTTCTCCAGGGGGTCTTTCTGACCCAGGGATAGAACCCACAACTCCTGCATTGACAGGTGGATTCTTTAAAACTGAGCCACCAGGGAAACCCTGAGAAGGGTTAGAAACTAAAAGAAAAACAAAACAAAACAAAACAAAAAATAGTGTTAGACCTGCGTAGTGGAAACAATAAAAATCCTTGCCTGGAACTTCGTATCTTAATGAAAAAAAGCTGAATCCCTTGATAAAAGGACAGCAAACACTGAGATCCTAATGACAGCTGAAGAGTATTGCACCTGGAGGAGAAAAACAAAGAAAACAAAAACCTCTACATCTGGGGAATGAAAGGAAAATGTTTTGGTCCCATCTAGTGCTGGGGAAGAAGCAGGACCATTGTAAAACCCTACAACAAAGATCCAGAATATAGGCAACGCTTACATCAGTACAAGAGACAAAATGTTCCCATATCCTGAACACAAACTAGAAAATATTGACAGCGTTAGTTTGCTAGAGCTGCCATTAACAAAATATCACAGACTGGGTAGCTTAAACAATAGAAATTTATTTCCTCACAGTACTGGAGGCTGAAAGTCCAAAATTGAGTTGTCAGTAGCTCTCTCCTTGGCTTGCAGATAGATGTCTCCTTGCTGTGTTTTCACATGGTATTTCCTGTTTTGCACACAGTTCTGGTGTCTCTTTATCTGTCTAGAATTTCTCTTCTTATGAAGTCATATGTTCAGTAGGATTAGGGCCCACCTTAAGGGCCTCTTCTTAATGTAATCACCTCTTTAAAGGCCTTGTCTCTAACCATAGTCACATTGAGAGCTTCTGGACCAGAGGTTAGGGCTTCACCATAAATTCTGAGGCCACACATTTAGCTAAAGCACTGAGTAACCAGTAAAGCAGCTGTCTGCCACTGGGGGAGAGGCTAGAGGGCAGAGAGAGACCTTCTGTGAGAAATATGCACATAGGAACACTCCGAAGCTGAAAGTGGACAGGAACATTGAGATTACTCCAGGAACCCTGCCCCCACACTAAGCAAAAGTAACACTGGAGAAATACAAAGCCAATGTTAAATGAATAGAAGGGAATCCTAAGCACAACATCCGAATTCAGTATTCCTCTTAATTCCCTCACACACACACTAAAGTTCTAGCAACTAAGATGCATGCATATTTTCTAGCATAAAGGCCATTCATCTCAGTCTTTCCTACACAAGTTTTACAGAATCAGAGTACACAACAAAAAGCATGAACGCACAGGTACACACACACACACACACACACACGCACACACACACACACACACATGCACATATATACACATTGCAGAGACAAAATAATCAAAAGCACCGGAATTGGAAATGACCCAGATGTTGCATTTCTCAGGAAATGCAAAGTAACTATGATTAATGTGCTAAGGGTTTAATTGCCTATAGTGGGTAACATAAATGACCACGTGGGAATTTTAGTGGAAATGTGCAAACTAATGAGTCAAATTGAAATGCTAGAAATAAAAATAATTTAATAACAAAAAGATAAAGAATGTCTTTGATAGAATTATCAATAAATTCAACACATTTGAAGAAAGAATCCATGAAATTTCCATATGTCAAAATAAATTATTGAAACAAAACTGCAAAATGACACACAAAACCCACTGAAATGTTGTAAAGTGATTGGCCTCCAACTAATAAAATAATATTTAAAAAAAAAAAAAACTGGCAAAAAAAAAAAAAACAACTGCAAAATGATAAAAGAATAAATAAAGCAATAATCTAAAGATGTGTTAAAATAAAAAATGATGACCAATTCCATGAACAAACAAAGTCAGCTTAGTCATACACATTTATTTTGCAGGACTAATTTTATCCTGTGTCATTTGTTATTTGCGCTTCTGGAATTTATAAGGGAAACGTAAAGTGTTTCCCAAAAATTAACCAATTCTCTATCATTTGAGAAAATTCTAACACACTACTGAGGAGAATGAGCAGTCATTGCTTATTCACCGTATAAGCTGCTTTACAACAAAAGCCTAAACCTAACGCTGTCTTTGGGTTTTAAATGTTCCTTATTCATAAACTGTATCTTGGGTGTGTATCCAGTAAAGGTTTACAATACTACTCTGTTTATTCATTGGCAGGACTTTTTGGCAAAGCTCTGGGATAATATCAAATCATCTGATACCTGTGTAATTGGAACCTCAGAGTAAAACTAGAGAGTAATCAAGAAAAAGTCAGACTTATTTTGGAATTGTAAGACATGTTGATTCAAAAATTGATAACTGAGATGCATTCATTAAAACACTAAAGAAAATTAATGTGATAATGTTTAATAGATTTATAAAACATGTGACAATATTCAATCACTATTGTTGATTTTTAAGAGCAATTACAGATATAAAAGGAATACTTAATCCTGATAATGAGTACCTATAAAATAATCTATAGTTAGTACCACATATATTGGTGAAAAGCAACAAAAACAACAAACAAAAATGAGAAACTCGACTTTATTGAAGTTAAAAACTTCTGCTTTGCAAAAACTGTTAAGAAAATGAAAGAAGAAACCATAGGCCAGGAGAAAATATTTGCAAATTATATACCTGTTAAAGAAAAAAACAAAACAAAACTGAAAGTTGGCATTGAAGTATGACCCTTTACAACTGGTGAAACTAATGAAAGTTTAAATATTTGCCCTAATTTAAATACATAGTCTTATGTATAAAAATATGCAACCTTAGAAGGTCCTGTAGAACATGGTTACCAGAATCTGAAAGTCTGTTCACATCTCTGAGTTACAACTCCCTCCATTTAAGCTGTGTAAAATCCATTTTGACCTTTAGTATTTCTAAATATGAAAAATATCCCAGGCATTCTAGAGGAGAATCTCAAGTTAAAATAAAAAAGAAAAGAGAAAGTAATGCAACACAAAATCTAACTTATGTGGCAGTAATATTTAATAGACTATTTATTAAGATACTCAGATACAGTGTCTTGATGTTATATATATATATATTACCCAAACATATGCTGTTGTCATTCTTTGCTTTAGGATCTATATTTGCAGGACTTGAAATTTCATCTCATACCTGCCACAGATTTCTGTATTCTCAAAGATTTATATTTATGAATATATATAGATAAGTTTATGTCTTTCTTCTCTTGAATTATCTTAATATCATTCTCTACTATGTCCCATATTTGCTTCTTTTCCTAAACTTGAGCATCCAGCCACTTAGGAGCAGCCTCTTTTCTATGATCCCATATCCTCATAAGATTGGTTATTGATGCCAGGCATATGTAATTGAGGTTTAATAATAACAGTAACAGCAAGTGTGTCTGTATCATCAATATAGAGTATTATTTATAATTCAATTTTAGATATCTGTCTTCTTAAAAGAGTCTTTACCTGCACTGCATCTTTAGATTTTGCTTTATTCTTTCATTTATTTCCTTCTCTCCCTCCTCTCTCCTCTTTCTGCACATTTCTGCTTACCTTTTTTTTTTTTCTTTCTTTCTTTCTTTCTTTCAACAGACACTGGCTTTCACTACCTCTTTTTTGCTATTCTTTCAACAACCAAATTACACATACACGTTCATGGCCTCTGCACTTGTTTTCCATCTGTTTGGCCCACTATCCCTTTTGTTAACTGCACGGATTATTCTGTCACAGCATTTACCTAAAAGCAGTTTTTCTTAGCAGCTCACCCTAACTGCCATCTTAAACTGCATCTGCCCATTACAATTGCTTTATTTGCCCTGTTACACTTACTACTTAACATATACGTATATTATTTTTGTTGTCTATTCTCTCCGCCTCCTTTACAACTAAATTGTGAGTTCTACTGTGTATTGAGCTTTGGATTTGCTTAGGAACTTTTCTTCTTTAAGGTAGTTGAGGACAGGAGTGAAATATTGTTCACTACAGCCAAAAATTTAGTATTTCAAATGTAGCAGATGTCTATTTTTTAAATTATTTCTCCCATATTGATTTCTAAAACAAAATATAGTGTTAGGAAATAACAGACACCAAATATGGTTTAAACTTTGTCTTTGATGGGGTTTAGTGGAAGAGATAAGTTATTCTTTTATGTGTTAAATCTTTCTTAACTTGTGGAGGTGGTAATGTTAAGGTCACTGATGGTATATTGAAGTTAAAATAGAAAGTGTGAATATTCAAAAATGGATGGAAACAGCAAATCTGTGATCAACAAATGAGAGAGTAACTGAGTCACCAAACCAAGGACTAGCAGAAAATATCAAAAGTATAACCTACTGAAAGGTAGGAAATCTATTCCCATCACTAAAAGTGTGCCTCATACATTAGAAGTACTCAAAACATATTTGTTGAATTTATAAATTGGTAAGTTTAGAATTAGAAATATGAGGACTAATTGTAAATAAAATCAGTGAGGTTAGAGAATATATCGTTGGAGCAGATTTAGATTAATATTTCTAATCTCATGATCTGATGCATAGGAGGATCAATGATACTCAGATTACAAAAAAAAATTCTTTAAAAATAAGCAGAATGATCTTTATCATGATTTGTCATCCTTTATACCCTTAAAACTAGGTACCAAACAGTCTAACCTCAATAGTATATGTTTACTTCAGGCTTGTTTCATCAACTTCATTTAACTAATTCATTAAAGAGGACTGAGAAATTTTCTTTCAGTACTGAATGTTAAGGTCAGATATAAAATAATATCTTTTCAATTGGGAAATTATATTGGGTTAACAGATAATAGCTACATATCATAGCAACATATCATAGCAAACACCCTATTCTGAAAACCAAAGAGAAAACTCTAGACATGGACATCACCAGATGGTCAATATTGTAATCAGATTGATTATGTTTTTTGAAGCAAAGGTGGAGAAGCTCTATACAGTAAGCAAAAACAAGACCTGGATCTGACTGTAACTCAGATCATAAGTTCCTTATTGCAATACACACGGTTAAATTGATGACAGTAGGGGAACCTCATAGACCATTCCAGTATGACCTAAATCATACCCCTTATGATTAAATATTGGAGGTGACAAATAGATTCAAGGGATTAGACCTGGTAGACAGAGTTCCTGAAGAACTATGGACAGAGTTTCATAACAATGTGTAAGATTCAGTGACAAAAACCATCCAAAGAAAAAGAAATGCAAGAAGGCAAGGTGGTTGTATAAGTAAACTTTATACATAGCTGAGGAAAGAAGAGAAGCAAAAAGCAAGGGAGAAAGGGAAAGATATATCCAACTGAATGCAGGGTTCCAGAAAATTGCAGGAGAGATAAGGCCTTCTTAAATGAACAATGCAAAGAGATAGAGAAAATCAGTAGAATGGGAAAGACTAGAGATCTCTTCAAGAAAATTGGAGATATCAAGGGAACATTTCACACAAGAATGGGCACAATAAAGAACAGAATGGTCTAAAAGACCTAACAGAATCAGAAGAGATTAATAAAAGGTAGCAAGAATACACAGAAAAACTGAAGAAAAGAAAAAAATCTTATTGACCAAGATAATCACAACAGTGATCACTCACCTAGAGCCAGATATCCTGGAGTGTGAAGTCAAGTGGACTTTAGAAAACATCACTATAAACAAAGCTAATGAAGCTGAATTCGATCTGAGCTATTTCAAATCCTAAAAGGTGATGCTGTTAAAGTGCTGCACTCAATATGTAAGCAAATTTGGGAAACTGAGCAGTGGCCTCAGGACTGGTAAAGGTCAGTTTTCATTACAAACTCGGAGAAGGGCAATGCTAAAGAATGTTCAAACAACCAAACAACTTTACTCATTTCACATGATAATAAGCTTATGCTTTAAATCCTTCAAAATAGGCTTCAGCAGTGTGTGAACCAAGAAATTCTAGATGTAAAAGTTGGGTTTTGAAGAGGCAGAGGAACCAGAGATCAAATTGCCAACATTCCTTGGATCATGGATAAAGAAAAGGATTCGAGAAATATGTTTACTTCTGCTTCACTGACTATGCTAAAGCCTTTGAATGTGTGAATTATAACACACCATGAAAAACTCTTAAAGGGATGGGAGTACCAGACCACCTTACCTGTCTCAAGAAAAACTTGTATGCAGTTCAAGAAGCAACAGTTAGAAGCAGACATGGAACAAGTGATTGGTTCCAAATTGGGAAAGGAGTATGACAAGACTGTATATTATCACCCTGCTTATTTAACTTCTATGCAAAGTACATCATGCAAATTTCTGGACTAGATGAATCACAAGCTGGAATTAAGATTGCCAGAAGAAATATCAGTAACCTCAGATATGCAGATGACAACTCCCTAATGGCAGACAGTGAAGAGGAACTAAAGAACCTCTTGATGAGGGATAAAGAAGAGAGTGATAAAGTAGACTTGAAACTCAACATCATAAAACTAAGATCATGGCATCTAGTCCCAACACTTCATGTCAAACTGATGAAAATGTGGCAACAGTGACAAATTTTATTCAGCTCCAAAATCACTGTAGATGGTGACTGCAGCCACAAAATTAAAAAACACTTGCTTCTTGGAAGGGAATCTATGACAAACCTCACAGTGTGTTAAAAAGAAGAGACATCACTTTGTCGACAAAGGTTCATATAACAAAGCTTGGTTTTTCCAGTAATCATGTACAAACGTGAGAGTTGGACCATAAAGAAGGCTGAGCATTGAAGAGTTGATGCTTTCAAATTGAGTGCTGGAGAAGACTCTTGAGAGTCCCATGGACAGCAAGATGAAACCTGTCAATCCTAAATGAAATCAACCCTGAATATTCATTGAAGGACTGATGCTAAAACTCCAATACTTTGGCCACCTGATGCAAAAACCCAACTCACTGGGAAAGTCCCTAATGTTGGGAAAGTTCAGTTCAGTTCAGTCGCTGAGTCATGTCTGACTCTTGTAACCCTGTGAACGGCAGCATGCCAAGCCTCCCTGTCCATCAACAACTCCTGGAGTTCACCCAAATCCATGTCCATTGAGTCAGTGATGCCATCCAACGATGTCATCTTCTGTCTTCCCCTTCTCCTCCTGCCCTCAATCTTTCCCAGCATCAGGGTCTTTTCCAGTGATTCAGCTCTTCACATCAGGTGGCCAAAGTATTGGAGTTTCAGCTTCAACATCAGTCCTTCCAATGAACACCAAGGACTGATCTCCTTTAGAATGGACTGGTTGGATCTCCTTGCAGTCCAAGGGAATCTCATGAGTCTTCTCCAACATCACAGTTCAAAAGCATCAATTCTTTGATGCTCAGCTTTCTTTATAGTCGAACTTTCACCTCCATACATTACCACTGGAAAAACCATAGCCTTGACTAGACGGACCTTTATCGGACAAAGTAATGTCTCTGCTTTACAATATGCTATCTAGGTTGGTCATAACTTTCTTTCCAAAGAGTAAGCGTCTTTTAATTTCATGGTTGCAATCACCATCTACAGGGATTTTGGAGCCCCAAAAAATAAAGTCTCACACTGTTTCCACTGGTTCCCCATCTATTTCCCATGAAGTGATGGCAGCAGATGCCATGATCTTAGTTTTCTGAATGTTGAGCTTTAACTCAACTTTTTCACTCTCCTCCTTCACTTTCATCAAGAGGCTCTTTAGTTCTTCACTTTCTGCCATAAGGAAGGTGTCATCTGCATATCTGACTTTATTGATATTTTCCCGGCAATCTTGATTCCAGCTTCTGCTTCATCCAGTCCAACATTTCCCAAATGTACTCTGCATATAAGTTAAATAAGCATGGTGACGATATACAGACTTGTTGTACTCCTTTTCTTATTTGCAACCAGTCCATTGCTCCATGTCCAGTTCTAACTGTTGCTTTCTGACCTGCATATGGATTTCTTAAAAGGCAGGTCAGGTGGTCTGCCATCTCTTTCAGATTTTCCACAGTTAATTGTGATCCACACAGTCAAAGGCTTTGGCATAGTCAATAAAAGAGAAATAGATGTTTTTCTGGAACTCTTGCTTTTTTGATGATCCAACGAATGTTGGCAATTTGATCTCTGGTTCCTCTGCATTTTCTAAAACCAGCTTGAACATCTGGAAGTCCACAGTTCACATATTGCTGAAGCCTGGCTTGGAGAATTTAGAGCATTACTTTGCTAGCATGTGAGATGAGTGCAATTGTGCGGTAGTTTGAGCATTCTTTGGCATTGCCTTTCTTTGGGATTGGAATGAAAACTGACCTTTTCCAGTCCTGTGGCCACTACTGAGTTTTCCAAATTTGCTGGCATATTGAGTGCAGCACTTTCACAGCATCATCTTTCAGCATTTAAAATAGCTCAACTGGAATTCCATCACATCCACTAGCTTTGCTCGTAATGATGCTTCCTAAGGCCCACTTGACTTCACATTCCGTGATGTCTGGCCGTAGGTGACTGTGAGTGATCACACCATGATGTGAAGATCTTTTTTGTACAGTTTTTCTGGTGTATTCTTGTCACCTCTTCTTAATGTCTTCTGCTTCTTAATGTCTTCTGTCTTAATGTCTTCTGCCCATCTTTGCATGAAATCTTCCCTTGGTATCTCTAATTTTCTTGAAGATATATCTAGTCTTTCCCATTCTGTCGTTTTCATCTATTTCTTTGCACTGATCACTGAAGAAGGCTTTCTTATCTCTCCTTTCTATTCTTTGGAACTCTGCATTCAAATGTGTGTATCTTTCCTTTTCTCCTTTGCCTTTCACTTCCCTTCTTTCCACAGCTATTTGTAAGGCCTCCTCAGACAGCCATTTTGCTCTTTTTCATTTCTTTTCCATGGGGATGGTCTTGATCCCTGTCTCCTGTACAATGTCATGAACCTCTGTCCATAGTTCATCAGACATTCTGTCTATCAGATCTAGTCCCTTAAATCTATTTCTCACTTCCACTGTATAGTCATAAGGGATTTGATTTAGGTAATACCTGAATGGTCTAGTGATTTTCCCTACTTTCTTCAATTTAAGTCTGAATTTGGCAATAAGGAGTTCATGATCTGAGCCACAGTCAGCTCTCGATCTTGTTTTTGCTGACTGTATAGAGCTTCTCCATCTTTGGCTGCAAAGAATATAATCAATCTGGTGTTGACCATTTGGTGATGTCCCTGTGTAGAGTCTTCTCTTGTGTTGTTGGAAGAGGGTGTTTGCTATGACCAGTGCGTTCTTTTGGCAGAAGTCTATTAGACTTTTCCCTGTTTCATTCTGTACTCCAAGGCCAAATTTGCCTGTTACTCCAGGTGTTTCTTGACTTCCTACTTTTTCATTCCAGTCCCCTAATGAAAAGACATCTTTTTAGGGTGTTAGTTCTAGAAGGTCTTATAGGTCTTCATAGAACTGTTCAAATTCAGCTTCTTCAGTGTTACTGGTCAGGGCATAGACTTGAATTATTGTGATATTGAATGGTTTGCCTTAGAAATGAACAGAGATCATTCTGTCGTTTTTGAGATTACATACAAGTACTGCCTTTCAAACTGTTTTGTTGACTATGATGGCTACTCCATTTCTCGTAAGGGATTCCTGCCCACAGTAGTAGATATAATGGTCATCTGAATTAAATTCAGCTGTTCCAGTCCATCTTAGTTCGCTGATTCCTAGAATGTCCATGTTCATACTTGTCATCTCCTGTTTGACCACTTCCAATTTACCTTGATTCATGGACCGAACATTCCAGGTTCCTATGCAATATTGCTCTTTACAGCATCACACCTTGCTTCTATCACCAGTTCCAGTCACAACTGGGTGTTGTTTTTGCTTTGGCTCCATCCCTTCATTCTTTCTGGAGTTATTTCTCCACTGATCTCCAGTAGCATATTGGGCACCTGCCAACCTGGGGAGTTCATCTTTCAGTGTCCTATCTTTTTGCCTTTTCATACTGTCCTTGGGGTTCTCAAGGCAGGAATCCTGAAGTGGTTTGCCATAGGCAAAAGGAAAGGGGGAGTGCAGAGGATTAGATTTTTAGGTAGCATCACCAACTCCATTGACATGAATTTGAACAAAACCCTGGAGATATTGGAGGAGAGAGGAGCCTGGCATGCTGCAGTCACAAAGAGTCAGACAAGAGTTAAAAACTGAAGAAAGACAGCAGCAAATAATAATCAAACCCATACAGAGTGATAACAATAAAACAAAGACAAAATTAATACTATGTATACATATTTTAATAGCTTTGTAAAAATATTTTTATAATCATTAAGGTCTGTTGTGCTATTTTAGATTCCTGATCTTTGGTACTGATAACCTTTAAAAAGAATTTTAAAGAAGCAGGTAACATACATTTATACATCTATATAGTGATGTAATTTTATGTATTCTTTTGAATAAGCCGTATATTGTTAACTGCTTCATTTACAGTCTGTAGTTATTCATCATCACACCATTTTTCCTTTGAAAGTGTCTTAATCTCACACTGTAGCCCTTAGGAAAAAATAGAACAGATGGTAATTTATTACTTTAAGTATATATTTAATTCAGTATGACTTACAGGTTAGGTGTTTTTCTGTACATTGTCTTCCTAATTCTCATTACATAATCAGGCTAATGGAACGAAAATGATGGTCAATTTGGTTTTGTTTCAGTGTAACATTATAACAAGATTTGAGTAAGTTTTTAACAACTTTTCTGTAAGTGAATTGGATTGTTTTATTCAAGGAAACTGCATGTTATATGTAAAGCCTATTATTTCTATGAATGTATTTGAACAAAATTGAAAAGTAATTCATCACAGAAATAATTTCTGAATGCTTATAACCTACTGTGTAGTCCCCATAAAGTAAGGAGTCAATTAGTATATAAGACACAGTTCTTCCTCTCATGAGACCTCTCATCATCAGGGGAAAAGATCAATGAGTCAATGTATGAGACAGAATGATTAAAAATAGTATTTGCTAAACATTAAACTATGTTTGTTTCATAATTCACTTCCCAAAAGTGAATTACTCTAAAGAGTTTTGAGTGATCTATTAATTCTTTGAGAAAAACTAGAAACTAAAGCAGTAGAGGGGGTAACCTCTATAAGTAACTAATAGATTTTAACATTTGTAGTTTTTTCCAGTTTTATTGAGGCATAATTGACAAATAAAAACTGCATACATATTTACAGTGTACAACATGATTTTATATATGTGTGATAAATATATTTACACATACTGTGAAATGATTACTGTAATCAATTAATATGTTTATCACCTCATATACATGTGTGCTAAGTCGCTCAGTCATGTCCCATTCTTTGCAACCCCATGGATTGTAGCCCACCAGGCTCCTCTGTCTATGGGATTCTCCAGGCACAAATACTGGAGTGGGTTGCCATTTCCTTCTCTAGGGGAATCTTCCTGACTCAGGGATCAAACCCACATCTCTTATGTCTCCTGTATTGGCAGGCAAGTTCTTTACCAAGAGCATCACGTGAGACTTTGTTTACTGTTAAGAGTGCTTATGCTCTAATAATATAAATTTTAATTATACAATGCAGTATTATTAACTGTAGTCACCAAGATATACATTAGATCCTCAGATATATTCATATTATACCTAAAAGTTTGTACCCATTAACCAATATCTCCTCATTTCCCCTAAATGGTAGCCCTTGCAACCACCATTCTACTGTGTTTCTATGAGTCCAGCTTTTTTTGATTCATTATGTGAGATCATGTAGTTAACTTTTTCTTTATTGTGTCTCTTTTAAGAATAAATTTCAAGGATTTATGACTACAGGCATACCTTAGAGATATTGGGAGTTCAGTTATAGACCACTATGATAAAGTAAATATTCCAATAAAGTGAGTCACAAGAACTTTTTGGTTTCCCCATATATATATTCATAAAAGTTACATTTATACTACACTATACTATAGTTTATTAGCATGATGTCTTAAAAATGTTCATGCCTAATTAAAAATAGTACTGTTGGAAAAATAGTACTAATAGACTTGCTCAATGCAGGGTTGCCACAAACCTTCAACTTGTTAAAAAAAAAAAAAAAAAAAGAGTATCTGGGAATCACAGTAAAGCTAAGTTCAATTGAACAAGGCATGAATGCATTCCCATAAGTCACTAAGTCCTCATTTAAAAATACTATGCAAATGATAAGGAAAGAGTTAAAGTAACTTCATGCACATACACATTATTAACAGGGAGAAGTTGCAGTTCCAGTCCAAATGCAGTCTGTTATAATTCCCTCTTGCTCAGGTGGCACTAGTAGTAAAGGACCCGCCTGCCAATGCAGGAGACGTAAGAGAGCTGGGATGGATCCCTGGGTCGGGAAGATCCCCTGGAGGACAAAATGGCAAACCACTCCAGTATTCTTGCCTGGAGAATGCCTTGGACAGAGAAGCCAGGCGGCGGGCTACAGTCTATTGAGTTGCAAAGAGTCAGACATAACTGAAGCAACATAGCATACAGAAGTCAGTCTATTTTATTAAGGCCTTCAGCTGATTGGACAAAGCCCACCCATCCTTGAAGGGTAATCTGCTTTACTGAGTCCATCAATTTAAATTTAATCTTATCTGAAAAACACCTTCCTAGAAACATATAGGTTAACATTTGAGGACACATCTAGGCACTGTGGCCTATCTAAATTGACACATAAAATTAGCCAACATAATACTGTATGTTGTAAACTTGCTATAGAAAAGGAAAATAGGCATTTCAGTTGTTACTTTGTTTAATGTCATCTACTTTGCTACCATTATGGATCTTTTAACATTATCAAGTTTGAAGTTGCTGATATGACATCTCTATTTTTAAAAAAGAAAAATGTTTATTTTTCCTCTTTGACAATTGTGGTGTTAATTTTCAGTAGGAAACCCTTGGATATTATATTTTACATATGATAAAGCATGAAAAAGTCATCCAATAATATAACCATCTAAAGATGAAAATTTCATTTTGTGAGTCTGATATAATTTTGGCATTTATAGAAAAAATATGTAAGAACTAGTTTTATTATTTAAGTGAAAATTCAGTGTAACTGGAGAAGGAAATGGCAAAGCACTCCAGTATTCTTGCCTTGAGAATTCCATGGACAGAAGAGCCTGGCAGGCTTACTGTTCATGGGGTCACAAAGAGTCAGACACGACTGAGTGGCTGACACACATTTAATATAAGAACTTAATCTTAAGGATGTTTTCCAAATTGTAAACACATCAAGTAAATCTCTAGAAGTTGCCACTCTTAGATTTCAACAATGATTATCTAGGAGGCAGGATTATGAGCAGTTCTTATTTTAGCCTTATATAGTATGAACTTTTAAAAAATTAAAATGTGAGTCTGCAATATCAAGCAATGTCTATACAGTCATCCCTCCATACCTCTGTGGGACTAGCTGCAGTATAAACACGGAACCTGCACTTGAGGAGAGTCTACTATAACATGCTTTTTTTTTTTTATTTTATGCTATCTCACTGAAAAAAGAATGACTCCTTTTCAAAACTGCTTGATTAGCAAACATTATCATGTATTAATACAAGTTGAACAAAGCTGTTTTATCTTTCTAGACCCAGATAGTGATTATTTATAAGTCAGAACAGACTCTTATTTTCAACAAATGATAAGGAGTTTAATGTAACCATTGTAATCAACTTAGCTGCATTTAGGAAGGTAACTGAAAATATATGAAATGAGACTACTATTAAGTAGAGATAAAGTTGAAGTCATACAACATCTGCCAATTGATCATTCAGTTGATCATTATTAAGACATCTATGGGACTAGGTAAGTATCCCTTGAATAGCTAGTTGAAAGCCATTTGCTACCACCTGCACATTGAGGGTCAAGTATTACAGCTGTGATGCAATTGATTTCCTCATGACTTTAGCAAAATAGCATGAAAAAGCTCAGTAAATGTGTAGAATATCTTTCAGTAGCATATATTCTTAGTTACAGCCATGTCAAGTTGGATTTGCATTTATAAATGAGATTCTAGATTGGCTTCCTTTGTACTGTAAAATGAAATGCAATTGAGATATAAAATCAGTGTGTTGATCAGTAAAATATTTGTAAGGCTAGAAATTCTAATAAAGTAAAACATAGAGGCTAAAAAATAAACTGTTTTTAATATCAACATGGGAATGTGCCTATGACTTAATTTTTAGAGCTGTTCCTTTTGAGACAATAATGGTATGAATAATTGCACCATAACTTTCATCAAGTACTTAATAGTGAATGGGATCTGCATTTTAAATTAACATGACAGTCTTTGGAGAAATTCAGAAAATGAAATATGACTATTGTAATTTTTTGAATAGTTTCTTATTTTGCTTTAAAAGGAATTAAAGAAGCAATTAGTCTAAAACAGTTATTTGAGATGAAGTGGAAAAGAGTATTTCTGTGATGTAAAACATGAGTCAGTTCAGTCTCTCAGTCGTGTCTGACTCTTGGTGATCCCCCCAGGACTGCAGCATGCAGCGCTTCCCTGTCCATCACCAACTCCTGATGCAAAACACATTCTAAATTAAATTCGTCATGTGTAATAAATAATATTTCAGAGAGATAATATGTCTTGATTTACAGAGTTGGCAACTCTATCTTGTAACATATTCAGTTTGTTAGGAAGTGAAAATAGTGGTGTATAAACACTGTCATATTGGAATGAACTCTTGCCACATGAAGAAACATTAAGTGATTATAATCAAATAGAGTATATTCATTTAGAGGAAACATGTTTCATGTTGTCCTCTGTAAATTGATAACTACCTATTTGCTTTCTCTAAACAAACTATTTACATCAAGATCAAGTTATAGAGCTTATGTTATAGCTTACTTTTACTTTATATGAACTTGGAATTAAATCCTAAATAGTTGAAATACACACACAGTAATGCAAAATCCCATGTATCTAATTTCCAGGAACTTTTCTTCCAACTTCATTCAAATATATGATGTAGGAAAAGGTACAACCTATGAAGTCTTTTGGTAATAGCCCTCAAGCTTGGAATACAGGGTCACATTCATTTGCCCTTTTCCTCAATCAAACAATATGTTTCTACCAGTTAAATAGTAAACTTAATATCCAAGAACTTGGGATAAATATTAAATGTATGTGTTAGTCAGTCAGTCATGTCCAACTCTTTCTGACCCTATAGACTGCAGCCCATCAGGCTTCTCTGTCCATGGGATTCTCCAGGCAAGAATATTGAGTGGATTGCCATGCCCTGCTCGAGGGGATCTTCCCAATTCAGGAATCGAACCCAGGTCTCCCACATTGCAGGCAGATTCTTTACCCTCTGAGTCACCTGGGAAGCTCAAATATTTAATAAATTATAATAATTATTGGATAATTGTTGGCTCTATTTGAGATGAAATATATCCCTTCTAAAATGTATCCTAATAATTGTACATGCAATATATTATTAGAATAACACTAAATTTATTAAAATCTATGTCAACACATTTAGAAAAATGTCTTTTTTTCATTTTATCATTATCCATGGTAAATAAAAATGTTAATTTTTATTGCAATCCTGTACATATATATACATAGTCTCTAGATCTATCTATAAATTAAAATATAGAAAAAAATTAAAGTTTAACAAATGAATTCTTATGCATTCTTTACTTCATGATATGAATTCTGGTATGTTCTACTTTATATTCTACTTTTTTTTAATTCATCGTCACACTGAGATTTCTTCATACAAAAGTTTTTAATTTATTTTCCGTCTGTCATGAGAGAATAGATCTAAAATATGCTCCCCACAGAAAAGAAGTGGTAATTATGTGACATGCTGGAGGCATTAGCTAATGCTATGGTGATAATCATTTTACAATATATCAGTATATCAAATAAACCTGCTGTACTCCTTAAATTTATGCAATACTATATGTCAATTATATCTCAGTGAAGGTGGAGAGGAAAAAAAGAATGTTATTTGAACCTATCATCACATAGCTTCTTCTCAGCATCTGTGACATACTTTATATCCTTCCTCAGAGAAGATTCTCTGAGTACCTTTGCTGAACTATCTTTCTCTCCTGACTCATCTCTCTCTCTCTCTCACTCTCACACACACACATACAGATACACACACAGAATCCCCACTTTGGCTTATTGTTTTCTACTATTTTATTTCCTTTGTAACATAACAGTTTTGAATACAAAAATCTGTCTTATTCAGCTGTTTATATCCTAGTTTATTATCTTGCCAAGTAAGCAAGATTTATAAAAGCATATCTTATTAGTTACTTCTGTAATTTCCAGAACTTATATGGTAAGGATAAAGGAAATTTTTCTAAATGGATAAATGCATTGATAAGTGAATATTTAGTCATATCTATGAGCTACTTTAGTAAATGTCTTGAGAGTTTACAGACCAAAGAGCAAAGAGATTTAGTGACTGCTGAGCAAATAAATGAAATCTCTTATACAACTCGTGTAGACCCTATACAAAAAAATATAATAATAAGCAAATATAAAAGCTTTTTTCTGGCTTCAAAAGTAATTAAAATGCCTAAAATATGTGTTTTTTAAAAATTCTTAATCAAAAGCTTTTTATTTAACACTGCTGTTAATGCTTAAATGCAGTGATTGTTTCATGGGATCTCCCTTAAATGTATACTTCCAAACATTTGCAACAAATTCTATCAATATTGTCATTTCTTTACCTATATCTATATTAGTTGTGAAAGGGAAGAATTTCAAAATAAGCATATAAATTCTGTACTAGTGACAATGTCAGAAATTCTAGTATCACAGTGAAAATATATGAAGTAGCTCTAGGTTATTCATCAAATATAGCTTATATTTCATAAAATTTATTTTCTCACCCTCTGGCTTGCTAAACATTAGTTTCTAGCCAATGTTGTATGTAATAAAAATAACTATCAAGGGAATTTTTCTTTGCAAGTTCAATGCATTTTTTTCTCTATGCAGGAAGAGAAGATTAAGCCTCAAGTGCTTTTATTTATTTATTTTTTCATTAATTTTTATTAGTTGAAGATTAATTACTTTACAATATTGTAGTGGTTTTTGCCATACATTAACATGAATCAGCCATGGATCTACATGTGTTCCCCATCCCAGTCCCCCCTCCTGCCTCCCTCCACATCCCATCCCTCTGGGTCTTCCCAGTGCACCAGGTCCGAGCACTTGTCTCATGCATCCAACCTGGGCTGGTGATCTGTTTCACCCTTGATAGTATGCTTGTTTCAATGCTATTCTCTGAGAACATCCCACTCTCACCTTCTCCCACAGAACCCCAAAGTCTTTTTAATCAGAAATTGGGTTTGGGAATATACATATTACTTGGCTTGACAGTGACTAGAAAGACTTCAAAACTCTTCAATCTATTTTAAACATGTTTCAAACTTATACAGGTCCCCTATTTCCCAAGTTTCAGTAGACTCTTGAAGCAGAAATACTATGGAAATAACAGTGATTTAAACAGATCATGATATATGGGTCTCTATACAACCCATATTCATCTTAGTGGTGGTTAAAACTGACAACCACTGCCAGAGTCTAACTATCAAAGAGCATGTGCACCTTTACAACAAGACAATTCCACTAAAGCATATAAATGTTAATACAATAATTCATTTTTAATGGAAGGTGAAAGCAGTGCAGAATTTGAATTGCCACTATTATTCACTATTCCCCTTTATCTTAGAAATAATCTGTTTTGGCAAACTATATGCAATATACAGTAAGGATGCTTATTTATGGGATGTTGGATATATTTATGGGGCTTTCCTTGCAGCTCAGTTGGTAAAGATACTGCCTGCAATGCAGGAGACCCTGGTTTGATTCCTGGGTCGGGAAAATATGTGCCTTTTTTTTTTTACTTTTTTATACACAATAACTGAAAAATTTAAGATGAATAAAAACAGTAAAAAAAAAAAAAAAAAAAGGTAATCTGTTAACTCCCTTACTAAGATAACATAATAATTTTGTATTATGACATGAAAGAAAATTCATTAGAATGTAATAAAAAAAAATACGTTAAGAAAAATAGAGTAAAAAAAAACAATGTGTGTGGGATATGGACTAAAGAGACCTAACTGTGATTAAAATATTTGGGGCCTGTGGTTGTACTTCTGAACCAAATCGTTATATGATTTAAGACTAGACACATACTTAAGCCTCAGTTGCTTTCATAAATCAGAATATTTTAGAAAATGGTTTCATATAATTAAAAATTTAGTACATTTTAATTCCATTAAGACATTCCCCAATAGTAAGAAAAATAATTTTGAATAAGAAGAAGTTTTTAAATTTCACAATAATTATTTTGGTCATTTAAATATGCAAAGCACTTTACTTCGACTTAAAGTGACCTGAGATAAAACCAATCTTTCAGTGTTAATAAAAAAGGAATACAAAATAATACTGAGTAAAACAAACAGCAGCAACTCACACTGATTAGGGCTTCCCAGGTGGTGCCAGTGGTAAAGAACCCGCCTGCCAAAGCAGGAGCCATACGAGATGCATGTTCGGTCCTTGGGTCAGGCAGATCCCCTGGAGGAGGGCACAGCAACCCACTCCAGTACTCGTGCCCGGAGAATCCCATGGACAGAGGATCCTGGTGGACTGTAGTCCATAGGGTCGCTCAGAGTTGGACACAGCTGAAGCAACTAGCATGCACATTGATTAAGTACTTATTGTATTCTAGTTCATAAATGATCATGTTTTCCTTATGTGATAGATATTATAAACCTTTTATACCAATAAATTAACATGCTTAAAAACTTTAAACGTTTTACTTAAGAATAAATGATTCATAGAAAATTTAACTTAGTCTTTTGTCATTATGTATAATTTGTTCTTTAGATCACTGTGCAACACCTTCTTATTTGCCTATATTCCTCCTAGTCATGCCAGAAGTTGCCTCTATGATTTTCCTTTCCCTTAATATTCCAGCTCTGATGAGCAGTGTACAGTAACATTTACTTTGGACTAAAATGTACTATGTAATTCTGGTATTTCTGTGTTAAGAAATAAATGTATTTCTCTTATTGCTAAAAGCAATGACTACCATCATTCTTAAAATTTTAGAATGAGAATGGCTATGACTAAGAAAATCACATATAAGTGCTGTAAGCAATATAGCAGTTTATTTTAGTGTTTTTTTACACCACCTTACTCAACCTGAAGGTAAGCTGTCCAAAGTTAGAATAATGTCTCTACTCTAGGAAATTCTCAATTCACAGTTAACTCTTCCACCAATACTAAGACATGGTTCTAAACCATATGATACAAGATGTTGCATAAAACTTTTAGGTAGTGGTCAATGGAGGGCCAAAGAAGAAAGTGAAAGTATCTCTCAAGGAAAGTAGCTGATAGAAGTCACTTTGGGTTACTGAACTTCAGACAGAATTTAGTTATGTGTCCACTATTATTTACAAGGAGGTTTTGATCAATAGTTATTATTTGATCTAGAAGATCCTATATGTTGCTAAGAGCAGTTGATATAGAAAAAAAAAGGGTATTATCTCTGTTGTGTCTCATATAGCATATGAAAAATAAGGATTTTATAAAAGAGAGATCAGAAGATTTAAAAATATATATATATATATATTTCCATTTATTATTGTTAGTTGGAGGCTAATTACTTTACAATATTGTGTGGTTTTTGCCATACATTGACATGAATCAGCCATGGATCTACATGTGTTCCCCATCCTGATCCCCCCTCCCGTCTCCCTCTCCATCCCATCCCTCTGGGTCTTCCCAGTGCACCAGCCCTGAGCACCTGTCTCATGCATCCAACCTGGGCTGGTGATCTGTTTCACCCTTGATAGTATACTTGTTTCAATGTTATTCTCTCAGAACATCCCACCCTCGCCTTCTCCCACAGAGTCCCAAAGTCTGTTCTGTATATCTGTGTCTCTTTTTCTGTTTTGCATATTGGGTTATCATTACTATCTCTTTAAATTCCATATATATGTGTTAGTATACTATATTGGTCTTTATCTTTCTGGCTTACTTCACTCTGTATAACGGGCTCCAGCTTCATCCACCTCATTAGAACTGATTCAATGAATTCTTTTTAATGGCTGAGTAATATTCCATGGTGTATATGTACCATAGCTTCCTTATCCATTCATCTGCTGATGGGCATCTATGGTTGCTTGGTTGCTTCCATTTCCTGGCAATTATAGACAGTGCTGTGATGTCTCTTTCAGATCTGGTTTCCTCGGTGTGTATGCCCAGGAGTGGGATTGCTGGGTCATATGGCAGTTCTATTTCCTGTTTTTTAAGGAATCTCCACACTGTTCCCCATAGTGGCTGTACTAGTTTGTATTCCCACCAACAGTGTAAGAGGGTTCCCTTTTCTCCACACCCTCTCCAGCATTTATGGCTTGTAGAATTTTGGATAGCAGCCATCCTGACTGGCGTGTAATGGTACATCATTGTGGTTTTGATTTGCATTTCTCTGATAATGAGTGATGTTGAGCATCTTTTCATGTGTTTATTAGTCATCTGTATGTCTTTGGAGAAATGTCTGTTTAGTTCTTTGGCCAATTTTTTGATTGGGTCATTAATTTTTCTGGAGTTGAGCTGCAGGATATTTTTGAGATTAATCCTTTGTCTGTTGCTTCATTTGCTATTATTTTCTCCCATTCTGAAGGCTGTCTTTTCACCTTGTGTATAGCTTCCTTTGTTGTGCAAAAGACTTTTAAGTTTAATTAGGTCCCATTTGTTTATTTTTACTTTTATTTCCAATATTCTGGGAGGTGGGTCATAGAGAATCCTGCTATGATTTATGTCAGATAGTGTTTTTCCTATGTTTTCCTCTAAGAGCAAACATTATCCTTAATGGTGAAAAATTGAAAGCATTTCCCTTAAAGTCAGGAACAAGACAAGGGTGCCCACTCTCACCACTACTATTCAACATAGTCTTGGAAGTGTTGGTCACAGCAATCAGAGCAGAAAAAGAAATAAAAGGAATCCAGTTAGGAAAAGAAGAAGTAAAACTCCCACTGTTTGCAGACAACATGATCCTCTACATAGAAAACCCTAAGGACTCTACTAGAAAATTACTAGAGCTAATCAATGAATACAGTAATGTTGCATGATATTAAATTAACACACAGAGATCACTTGCATTCTATACACTAACAATGAGAAAACAGAAAGAGAAATTAAGGAAACAATACTATTCACCATTGCAACAAAAAGAATAAAATACTTAGGAGTATATCTACCAAAAGAAAAGAAAGACCTATGTATAGAAAACTATAAAACACTGGTGAAAGAAATCAAAGAGGACACAAACAGATGGAGAAATGTACTGTGTTCATGGATTGGAAGAATCAATATTGTGAAAATACTCTACTACCCAAAGCAATCTATAGATTCAATGCAATCCCTATCAAGCTACCAATGGTATTTTTCACAGAACTAGAACAAATAATTTCACAATTTGTATGGAAATACAAAAAACCTCGAATAACCAAAGTTATCTTGAGAAAGAATGGAACTGGAGGAATCAACCTGCCTGACTTCAAGCTCTACTACAAAGCCACAGTCACCAAGACAGTATGGTACTGGCACAAAGACAGAAATATAGATCAATGGAACAAAATAGCCCACAGATAAATCCAGGAAACCTATGGGCACCTTATCTTCAACAAAGGAGGCAAGGGCATACAATGGAAAAAAGACAACGTCTTTAACAAGTGGTGCTGGGAAAACTGGTCAACCACTTGTAAAAGAATGAAACTAGAACACCTTCTAACACCATACACAAAAATAAACTCAAAATGGATTAAAGATCTAAATATAAGGCCAGAAAAATATATATATTGCAGTTTTTTTTGTTGTTGCTTGGTTGGTTTTTTTAGTGAAGATTTTTGGGTAGGGTTGCTATATGCCAAGAGTTCTGCGGTTTTTATTGGTAGAAATGCAAATAGCATAGTCAGTTTGAATGGCGATTTGACCACAACAGATTACATTAGTCACCTCCTCTGAGGTTCCATAGATACCCAAAGATATTAATGGTCAAAAGGAAATGACTTCATTGGAACCTATTTCATGTTGTGAATATCTCATGAATTTCTGGAGAAAAGGGTCATAAGTTCTGAGCAGAAAATGCTCAGATGTGATGTCATAAAGAAAAATTTAAAAGAGAAAAACATAGCAAGAACAATTATATGACACTCTTATATCTTTTCAAAAACATAATAGTGGAGTGACAATGCTGCCTTTGAGTTTGTGCAGGTGACGTTAAAACAGATGTGATTCATGGGGATTTTCCTGCATCTTGAACTGCAGATAAAAGCAAAAATTCCAAAAACTAGATAGGATATCAGTATCATTGATCCTGTCTCTTTGGCATCTTAAGGGAAATATGCATGAAGTTTTATTTTTCAGTGCAAAGACTGATTTGTTTATTTATTATATATTCTGTGTTTATGAGCTAGCCAAAGCAGCAGCAGCAGGATGATGAGGTAAGAACAATCCTACTTCTCAGAAATAGAATAATGTTTCTAATTGTATCTGTGTGGAGAGCACTACAAAGTTTGATCTTAGTAAGTAAGAAGCTACAACAGCAACTTACTTAGTTTATCCACATAATGCTCTGAGTCCCAGTGTAACCATGAAGACTTCAACTTCAAGAACAACAGAGCCATGTTATGGTTTGCGAGTCAAGTCATGGTCCAGCCCAAACCCTTTGCCAGTTTTACTAATGTGACGAAGACACAGAAGAAAGCGTATGATGTTTGTACTTAGGTGCAGTGGTGGAAGTTCAGTGAATGAGGAATTCATGGCTTTTAGCATTATCTTCTTTCACTCCATTTCGTCTCCAAATGGTTAAGTGGAGTGAAACTGTCAGTTGTTTCAGAGTGTGTGTATAAACTAGAGAATATTGAGAGATTATTCTAATTTCTTGAGCAATTAACCTTTCTGCTGTGCTGTGCAGTGCTCAGTTGCTCAGTCGTGTCCGACTCTTTGCGATCCCATGGACTGAAGCCCTGCCAGGCTCCTCTGTCCATATACTTCTCCAGGCAAGAATCCTGGGGAGAGTACCCACTCCCTTCTCCAGGTTTCCCACATTGCAGGCAGATTCTCTACTGTCTGAGCCATCAGGGAAGCCCAGAGGATAGGTATTATGTCTATTTCAGCTAGTATTCCATCCTCAGAAATTGGTATTGAGCTGACACACAGTAGCCGATGATTTTTTTTTTTTTTAATTAACTGATACGTTAAAGAGATGATAGAGGCATTACATTTGGATATATAGTAGACTTCAGAAACACTACAGACATCAAATGTACAGGTAACAAGAATAAACAGTGATGCAGAAGAGAGAGTAAGACAAGCGATGCATAGCATAGATTCAATAAATATAATTCAGGAAACTAAGAAAATCATTTTTTGTGAACTCTAGGAGGTAATTACAAAGTAGATATTCCCCAAGAGTAAAATTACTCACTAAAAAGTCGCCCTTATTACTTTATAACAGTTTTAATATAAAACAGTTATAGTTTGCAACAGATATATGTCATAAAATTCAGTCATTTCAGTGTACAATTCTATGATTATTTTTAACAACTTTACTGAGTAATGTGACCATCAACATATCATTTCTAGGACATTTCCTTCTCTACAATAAATCCCCTCATGCCTCTTTAAAGCTAATCCCCAATCTTACCACCAACTCCCAGCCACCAATAATGTACTTATTTATTGAGAGAATAACTCAATAAATTTATATTTTCTAGGCATTTTATGTAAATTGACTCCTAGAATAGTCTCTTGTGTCTGGCTGCTTTCACAGAACATAATATATTTGAGCCTGTGTTAGTAGTATGTACCTTTTTTTGCGACTGAATAATGTTCTATTGAGTAGATATAATATTTCATCAGTGTGGTCTCTAAACACACAGACACACAATTGTATATATGTATGAAATATATAATTACATATTTTATACAAAACATATACAATCACATATTATATATAATTACATGTTTTATAGAAAACACATAAACACACATATATAAAGTTAGTTTTCATTATTCATGGTAGTTTTTTCCTATAAAATCTCCATTAACATTAAATTAGTGAACACTGAACTACTGTTCCTAGGGAGAAAATATATGGATATATATGACACATATATTTTTAAATCCTAAAAATAGCATATTCTAGTAGAATATATTTTTGTTGTTGTTGTTGTTTTACAAGAGAGCAAATGATATTCAGAATCGGAAATGGCGAGTTACTTGCCTAAAGCTATTCCATTAACAGGTTGCCAAGTTGGGATTATTAGTGCATGTGTGCTAAGTTGCCTTGGTCATGTCCCACCCTTTGTGACTCCCATGGACTGTAGCCTTTCAGGCCCCTCTGTCCATGGACTTCTGCAGGCAAGAATCCTGGAGTGGGTTGCCATGCCCTCCTCCAGGGGATCTTCTAGACCCAGGGATCAAACCCATGTCTCTTATATCTCCTGCATTGGCAAGTGGATTCTTTTACCACTAGCAACACCTGGAAGCCCAAGTTGGGGTTCAGCTTCTTCAAATAGTCATGGAGATTGAAATTTTTATACCACATTGCACTCTTGGCTGTCACTATTCCCTGGTTATCTACATAAGATGCGTCACATTTTTTGACGTCAACTGGGGAGTTCCACATTTAGCAACTCTAATTGTTTCTACTCTGCAAAAGTATTTGTATTTGGAAATGTCCACATATGTGTCATATACAGTCAATCTTCATTATTTATGGATTCCATGTTTGAGAATTCGACTAGCAAAAAATTATTTATAAGCCCTAAGTCAATACTCAGGGCAATTTTGCAGTCAATAAGAGACATATTAAGAACTGTGAAAAATTTGATTTCCTGGACTTTCAGGTTTCCAAGTGAGATTGAACAAGGCTGCACTCTGTCTTCTTGATTTCGGTGCTCATATGGAAAAAAGTATCGTTTCACTGTCTATTGGTTGCTGCATTTTTCACATATTTATGCAAGTTCTATGTAGTATTCTTAAGCAGAAAAATGATTGCCTTGTGAAGAAAATATCTGTATTTCTTAGATAAATTCCCTCTGGGCATGAATTTAATGCTGTGGACTATAAGTTCTGGCTATCACATCAACAGTATGACATATCTAGAAAGAAAAAGAGGATGTTTGTTGGTCTCTATATGAGGCCATTTTGGAAAGAGCTAAAGTAATACCTTAAAAAAAAAAAAAAGAAAGAAAGAAAAATGTTCTTTCCATCATAGGGGATTGGAATGAAAAAGTAGGAAGTCAAGAGATACCTGGAGTAACAGGCAAGTTTGACCTTGGAGTAAAAATGAATCAGGGCAAAGGCTAACAAAGTTTTGCCAAGAGAACACCCTGGTCATGGCAAACACTCCCTACTAATGACTCGAGGCAACTCTATGCATGGACAACACCAGATGGTCAATAATGAAATCATATTGATTATATTTTTTGCAGCTGAAGATGGAGGAGCTGTATAAGTCAGCAAAAGCAAAATCTAGAGCTGATAATGGCTCAGATCATGAGCTCCTTATTGCAGAATGCAGGCTTAAATTGAAGAAAGTAGGGAAAACAGCTAGGCCATTCAGGTATGACCCAAATCAAACTCCTTATGATTATATAGTTGAGGTTACACACAGATTCAAGGGGTTGGGTCTGGTAGATAGAGTGATTGAAGAACTATGGACAGAGGTTAATAATTGTACTGGAGGCAGTGACCTAAACCAACCAAAAGAAAAAGAAATGCAAGAGGGCAAAGTAGTTGTCTGAGGGAGCTTTACAAATAGCTGAGGAAAGAAAAGAAGTAAACGACAAGGAAGAAAAGGAAAGATATACCCAGTTGAATGCAGAGTTCTAGAGAATATCACAGAGAAATAAAAAAGTCTTGAATGAATAATGCAAAAAAATAGAGGAAACCAATAGAATGGGAAAGACAAGAGATCTCTTCCAGAAAATTGGAAATATCAAGGGAAAATATCATGAAAGAACAGGCACAATAAAGACCAGAAAAAATAAGTACCTAACAGAAGCCAAAGAGATTAAGAGGTGACAAGAATAATCAGAAGGACTATACAAAAAAGATCTTAATGACCTGGATCACCATGATGTTATGATCACTCACCTGGAGCCAGACATCCTGGTGTGTGAAGTCAAGTAGTCCTTAGGAAGTGTTACTATGGACAGTGTTAGGGGAGGTGATGAAATTCCTGGAGGTAATTTATCTAGGTGATGGATTCCTGAAGTCTGAAGTCAAATGGGCCTGAGGGCGCATTACTACCAACAAAGCTAGTGGAGGTAATGGAATTTTAGCTGGAAAAGATGATGCTGTTAAAGTGATACACTCAATATGTTAGCAAATTTGGAAAACTCAACAGTGGCCACAGGACTGTAAAAGGTCAGTTTTCACTCCAATCCCAAAGAAGGGAAATGCCAAAAAAATATTCAGACTACTATACAATTGTGCTCATTTCTCATGCCTGCAAGATTATGCTCAAAATCCTCCAAGCTAGGCTTCAGCAGCACATGAACCAAGAATTTCCAGATGTACAAGCTAGGTTTAGAAAAGGCAGAGGAGCCAAAGATCAAATTTCCAACATTCACTGGGTCATAGAGAAAGCAAGGGAATTCCAGAAAAAAAAAAAAAAAAAAAGTGCTTCATTTACTATGCTAAAGCTTTTGATTGTGTGGATCATAAAAAAAAAAAAAATGTAGAAAATTCTTAAAGAGATGGGAATATAACATCACCTTACCCGTCTCCTGAGAAACCTGTATGCAGGTCAAGAAGCAACAGTTAGAACCAGAAACCTAACAACTGACTGGTTCCAAATAGGGTGGGGGAGGGTACGACAAAGTTGAACATTGTCACCCTGCTTACTTAACTTCTATGCAGGGTACATCATGTGAAATGCTGGGTTGGATGACTCACAACCCATTTGACTGGACAATTCATGACCCACACTCCAAGAATCCATCACATGGAATCAAGATTGCCAGGAGAAATATCAACAATCTCAGATACGCAGATGATATAACAGTTTATCGGCAGAAAGTAAAGCAAAACTAAAGAGCCTCTTGATGAAGGTGAAAGAGGAGAGTGAAGTTCAGATCATTTCAGTTGCTCAGTCGTGTCCAACTCTTTGCGACCCCATGGACTGCAGCATGCCAGGCTTCCATTGGTAATGCGTCCATTACCAACTCCTGGAGCTTACTCAAGCTCATGTCCATTGAATTGGTGATGCCATCCAACCATCTCATCCTCTGTAGTCCCCTTCTCCTCCTGCCTTCAATCTTTTCCAGCATCAGGGTCTTTTCTAGTGAATAAATTCTTTGCATCACATGGCCAAAGTATTGGAGTTTCAGCTTCAGTATCAGTCTTTCCAATGAATATTCAGGACTGATTTCCTTTAGGAGTGACTGGTTGGATCTTCTTGCAATCCAAGGGACTCTCAAGAGTCTACAGTAAAGAATTTGGCTTAAAACTCAACATTCAAAAAACAAAGATCATGGCATATTGTCCCATCACTTTATGGCAAATAAATGGCGAAAAAGTGGAAACATTATCAGATTTCATTTTCTTGGGCTCCAAAGTCATTGCAGACTGTGACTGCAGCCATGAAATTAAATGTTGCTTGCTCCTTGGAAAAAAAGCTATGACAAACCTTGATAGTATATTAAAAAGCAGGGACATCACTTTGCTGACAAAGGTCTGTATAATCAAAGCCATGTTTTTTGCAGTATTCATGTACAGATGTGAGAGTTGGACCATAAAGAAGTCTGAGCACCAAAGAATTGATGGTTTCAAATTGTGGTGTTGGATAAGACTCCTGAGAATCCCTTGGACTGCAAAGAGATCAAACCAGTCTACTCGAAAGGAAATCAACCCTGAATATTCATTGGAAAGACGATGCTAAACTCAAGCTCTAATATTTCAGCTACCTGATGAGAAGAGTAGACTCACTGAAAAAGATCCTGATGCTGGGAAAGATTGTGGGCAGGTGAAGAGGAGGGAAACAGAGAAGGAGTTTAGAAGGCATCATCGACTCAATGGACATGAGTTTGAGCAAACTCTGGAAGATAGTGAAGGACAGGGAAGGCTGTCATGCTGCAGTCCATGGGATTGCAAAAGTCAGATACGACTTAGCAACTGAACAACAAAAGCAACATCTATATTGAGTGAGGAAACTATGAAAAAGATGTAAAAGTGGCTAAATTGGAATATATTAGATGAAGACTGATTTAAAAAAACAATGTAGCATTTTTATGAGGCTGAAAACTCACTCATGACTATATTCACCTAATGGATGGATTGAACAAAAAGTCCCAAGGTCATTCCTGTTGGATGCCTCAATTTTCTGCCATATGACCTCTCATTTCAAGTAATTTAGACTATGCTTCATACATAAAGTTCTCAAGTTTCTAAAATATGAGAGCAGAGGGTGCAAGCCCTCTTATGTTCTATGTTCCAGAATCATCTATCTCTTCTGCCACATCATATTGGTCAATAGAAGGCTCAACCAGTCCAGATTCAAGAATATGAATAATTATTTCTCATAAAATGACCCACAACAGTTATATGGCATGCATGTTTGGACACAAGAAGATGTGATTCACTGTGATGCATTATGATAATTGCTTACTACACTGGGTAACCTTTTTCTAGAAAGGGACAGAATCTTTCCCATTCCATTTGAAAACATACTTCAAGCAGTACAAGCTGAACTTATGTAAACTGGCCCACATTTCACATACCCTCTGTAAAACTGAGACAATCTCTGTTCTTTGTAATATAAAGTGGCATTTCACGTAAAAAATTTACTCATTCTATGAAGCATGTATATAAATACAATATAAACACTGAAAAGCTCTCTAATTACCAAAGAAATTGAATCATTGCATATGTATCTGCCTACAGTGAAGAGCCATAGGATAATTTCTATACAAAACCTTTCAAATAATAGTATAATAAGGATATGTATGGCTGAGTCCCTTTGCTGTCCACCTGAAACTATAACGATATTTTTAATCAGCTATACTCCAATATAAAAAAAAGTTTAAAATAAATACTAGAATAAGGATATTTCTCCAAATGAATTATATAATTCAAGAATATTCTTGGTATACAATAGTAAACTGGAAAATTAAAAGTCAGTCACATATATGAATATAGCTGCAACAAAAATCATGTACAAAATATTCTTACCCAATATGAATAAAATGCTAGATGAAGGCAAAATCCTTTAGAAAAGATGAGATTCATTCTCATCATTGTTCGAAAAATAGCTATGAAAAAAAGATGTTGTCCCACAAAATATACAAAATGATAGCAATAACCTAGACATGGACCTTGCATATTTTATAGAAATTGACTCAAAATTGAATGTAGATCTAAATGTAAAGTGTGAAACTATAAGACTTCTAGTAGAAAACTAGAAGAAAATCTAGGTGATGTTGAGTTTGGTGATGAGTTTTTAGATGCAACACCAAAAGCAACATCCATGAAGAAAAAATTGACATGTAGCACTTTATTAATATTAAAAACTTCTTTCTCATAGCCACTGTTAAGAAAATATAGAGAAACCACTGACTGGGAAAAAAATATTTGAAAAGCACATACATAGTAAAGCTCTTGATATTCAAGTTAGAAAGAATTCATAAAACGAAACAGCAAGAAAGAGAACCCCAAAATGAGCAAACAGAACAGATACCTAACCGAAGAAGATATAATATACAACTGGCAAATAAGTATAGATTATGAACATCAAATATCATTAAGGAATTGCAAATTAGAGCATCAAGATACTAGTAAATGCCTATTAGAATGACCCAGATGCAACAGTCCTGGTGAGGATAAGGAGTAGCTGGAACTCTTACTTATTACAGTTGGGAATGCAAAATGGTACAACAACTTGGGAAGAGTTTGGCTGTGACTTACAAAGGTAAACATGGATTATCAACCAGCAGTCACACACTTAGGTGCTTATCACACTGATTTGAAAACTTATATCCACAAAAAAACTGTGCATAAATGTTTATAGTAGGTTTCATAATTGCCTAAAAATGAAAGTGGCATTATATCCTCCAATAAGTAAATGGACTTCAGAAAATCTGTGTGATATCCATACAATTGAATTTTATTCAGCAATAAAAATGACTATCAAGCCATCAAAGACATTGATGAATGTTAAATGCACATTACTAAGTAAAAGACGTCATTGTGAAAAAAGCATGAGTTCTATGATTTCAGTTACATACCATTTCTGGAAGAGGCAAAAGTATAGACAGACAAATATAAGCATGTCACACTGTGAGGGCAGGGGAGAGGAAAGTTGAAAAGATAGAGCATAGGGAATTTTTCAGAGGTTAACCTGTTCTTTGTGATATGCAACTGCAGTTATATGACATGCCTTTGCCAAAATCTGTTGAAATTTAATGTATTTAAAATTTTAAGAATATATTATTATGGAGTTCAAGGGTGCTTAGAATAAAATGCAGAATGACAAATAAATCACCTGCATTTCACATATATTTAACAACCTTTTCACTGTCTTAGTCCATTTTGATTGTTATCACAAAATACCATAAGCTAGTTGACTTATGAATGGCAGAAATATATTGTTTCTCCATATACCTGGAGACTGGAAGTCCAAGATCAACCAGAGTGATTGAATGAGGGCACTTTTTGAGTTGCAAATTTCTTGTGCCCTCCCACAGTGGAAGGAGAAGCTCTGTGGGATCTCTTTTAGTGTAATATCACTAATGCCATTCATGAAGTCTCCTTCTTCATGACCTAATCACTTCCCAAAGGACCTATCTACATATATGATCATGCTTGGGGGTTAGGATTTCAATACATGATTTTGGAGGGATCAAATTTTCAGTTCATAGCACTAATTAAAGGGAGTGAAGTAAACTGTGCTGACCTGAATGACTATGTCATGGACTATTTCAAACTGAAGGCAAAAGGAATTATACTGTAAACATTTTAATTTAGTTTTCTATTTGGTAAAGTTCTTTCCATGGGGATATAGGTTAATGATTCTGATAGTGCTATACATGTGCAGAGGAACTAAACCATTAAGTAAATGGATAGTAGAAGGTGAAAGTCAGGTTTTTCAGTTTTAGAGTGGGCATTTATACATAATCATGGGAGTGAGAATATTACCCATGGGGTAATGGATTGAAATTGTGGAAGTCAGTATGAACACATGTATATGGATGGCTAGATATAGAAAGAGTTACAGATGTATGCCTACGTATAGGTTAGCTCTATACACACATTTTCTTGCTCTATGAGCTGAAAGTGCCTAGAAGTAATGAAACTCAGTAGCAGTGTTCATGGTTGATACCTAGATTACAATTTCTAGTACCATTCTCCAAAATAATAATCAAGAGCTATTGATTGTAGGACTAGTAAAGGAAATGCATAAGATGAGCCTGGAGCATCTTGTAGTGTCAGAGGCTAATTTATAGCTTAGTACACAACTCCTGATCACACAGAGACATGTATGCACACAGTGGTGGTGTTATGTCAAAGAGACTGGAATGTCAAGTGAAAGCACTTCTGATGGTCAAAGCTACAACAATTTGAGTAAAAAAGTAAGCACATTTGTACTAGATTATAATTCAAAATAAATAAAATTTTCTTGAGTCCATACTGACATAAATAAACTATTTTATAAGTAAATAAATAGAAAAAAAGAGACATTTTCCATGCAGATATAGTCCAAATATTGTATATAGATATTTCACCCTGGAGATGGATCATAATTCCTCATTACTTAAATGTTGATTGTACTGATTGACTTGATTTCAAAAGTGCAATGTGAAGGGGGAGATGGTGAGTAACTTTACAGTGGAGAAATTTCCCAAACACTACCTCAGGCAGGTAATTAAGGTCAATATCGATGGCAATAAGTCTGTAGCTTATGGTATGTACCCTTCATATGATGTCATAAGAATGATACCTTGCTTATGTGGCCTTGCTCTCAAAAACCAGTAATTCCAGTCTAATCATGAAGAAAAAAAAAAAAAAAAATCAAACAAATCCCAATAGAGGACCATGCTACAAAGCATCTGTTAAGTTAATTCAACAAGGAGTCTATTAGGCTGAAATGATGCTAATGTTTTGGTAGCCAATGTAAGCAAAGCAAAATCTTAAGCCTGTAAATGCCTCAAGACAAGAAATCAAAACCTAGCTACAACACATCACAAATCGTCAACTAGGGTTCACAGTCAATCAATCAGATGCTTTTCTTTCTTTGCTTCTGTAACTTGTCTACCTGTCTTTCCCTTAGCTCTCCTCAGCAGAGCACTCCTAATCACTTTGAGCTTGACACTACCAATTCTACTGCATTTTTGCTCAAATAAACTCTTAAATGTTCTAATATGCCTCCGTTTGTATGTTAACACAATTTACCAGCATCTCTCAAAACATTGTTTAGAAACAAGGAACGTCTAAGAAATTGGTACAGATGAGAGAAGTCCAAAGAGATATTACAACTAAGTGCAATGTGGCTCTTAGGCAGAAAAAGAGGGTAAGAACTAAAATCGAAGGAAATCTGGATAAAACATGGACTTTATCCATGGGGGTCACTTTTCTTTCCTTAAGTAATAAAATCACATTAACATTGGTTCATTAGTAATGTAAAATGTTATTAGTAATGGAATGTGGATGCAGGATATATGTACTAAATTTGCAATCCTTCTGTAAAGCTAAACCTATTCTAAAATATATAGACTTAAAATTATAATTAGTATTATTCTAAGTAGGAATATTTGAAACCGTTACAATCAGTAGCAAAAATTTTCCTACTATTAATACTTCTATCATTATTCAGAAGATCTAGGTAACAAAATTAGGTATAAACTCAAGAGAAAATATGTAACATTTTGAACGTGAAAAACCGCACTCCTATTATATGACAAAACACATTGCTAAAATTTAAAGCAAATTTACAGAGCAACTGTTAGAATTTTTAAGTGATTTTAATTTTTAAGATGGTTGGCCAATCTATGGAGTAAGGCAATCTATGAAATGGGAGACAATATTTGCAAATCATATGTATGCTTGGAAGTTAATATGAATTCAGAATATATGAATAACACAACACTCAGTAACAAATAGCAAACAACATTTAAAATGTCCATTTAGAAGTGGACCAAGAGTCGGCCCGGCGGCCGTGAAGTCCTCAGGGGCCCCGGGTGCAGGATGATGCGGAAGGTGGCGCCGGCAGCCGAGGCGGCGGCCGTGTTGTTGGCGGCACCGGGAGGGGGCGCTGTGGCGGCAGTGGCGGCGGCGTCGCGGGTGGTATAAAATGGCGGACTTCGAGGAGTTGAGGCAGATGGTTTCCAGTTTCTGAACTGCGTTTCTGAACTATAAGTGTTACTAGGCTTTGCCGGACGGAATAAAGACGTAAGCATGACCTCCTGATGAGGGCGTTGCATTTACTGAAGTGTGGCTGCAACCCTGCGGGTCAGATTAAAATCCGAGAATTGTATAGGCGCCGATACCCGTGGATGCTTGAAGGCCTTTCTGATTTATCCACAATCAAATCACCTGTTTTCAGTTTGGATGGTAGCTCCTCACCTGTAGAACCTGACTTGGCTGTGGCTGGAACCCACTTGTTGCCTTCCACTTCAGTTACACCTCACTCGCCGTTCTTTCCTGTTGGTCTGTGTGGCTTCAAGATACTAAACCCACATCTGAGATGTGGCAGCCATCTCCCCCAACCCCTCCTTTCCAGCGTGATGTGCAGTTTTAAAAATTAACCTTTTATGATGTCCTTGATGTTCTCATCAAGCCCACGAGTCTAGCTCAAAGCAGTATACAGCGGTTTCAAGAGAAGTTTTTATTTTTACTCTGACACCTTAACAAGTTAGAGAAATATGCATATCCAGGGATTTTTTTTTTTTTTTTTTTTTTTTTTTTTGCCTGGTGGTAGGAGAGATTATACAGTACAAATTCAGCTGATACTTTGTCTGGCAGACACAAGTTTCCCTGAAGAAGATAACTATACCAATAGTCTCTGTATGAAAGTAAATGGGAAATTGTTTCCTTTGCCTGGCTATGCACCACCACCTAAAGCTGGGATTGAACAGAAGCATCCTGGATGCCCTTTGAATATTACATCACTGGTTAGGTTATCCTCAGCTGTGCCAAACCAGATTTCCATTTCTGAGGCATCAGAAATTGGAAAGAAGTATTCCATGTCTGTATATCTTGTATGACAACTCACATCACCCATGTTATTACAGAGATTAAAAATGAAAGGCATTAGAAACTCTGATCGTTCCAGAGTCCTAATTAAAAAACAAACAAACAAAAAAAACTTACTGAGGCTCCTGACAGTGAAATTGCTACCACTAGCCTTCGGGTGACCTTGATGTGCCCTTTAGGGAAAATGAGGCTGACAATCCCATGCCATGCGGTGACTTGTGCACACCTATGGTATTTTGATGCTGTTTTTTATCTGCAGATGACTGAGAAGAAACCCACCTGGATTTGTCCTGTGTGTGACCAAAAAAAAGCTGCCTATGAAAGTCTAATTTTAAATGGGCTTTTTATGGAAATTCTCAATGACTGTTCTGATATGGATGAGATAAAATTCCAAGAAGATGATTCTTTGTGTCCAATGAGACTGAAGAAAGAAGCTATGAAAGTATCCAGCCAGCCATGTACAAAAACAGAAACTTCAAGTGTCCTCAGTAAGCCTTGTTCAGTGAGTGTAGCCAATGAGACAAGCAAGAAGAAAGTGGATTTCGTTGACCTAACAATAGAAAGCTCTTCTGATGAAGAGGACGACCCTCCTGCCAAAAGGAAATGCATCTTTATGTCAGAAACATAAAGTAGCCCAACCAAAGGGGTTCTCAGGTATCAGCCATCTTCTGTAAGTGTCCCAGTGTGACCTCTGTTGATCCTGCTGCTACTCTGCCTTCATTAACAGGCTACTTGTTACCATTCCACCACACACCAATTTCAGGCATGTCCTCAGATCTACCAGGTTTGGATTTCCTTTCCCTTATTCCAGTTGATCCCCAGTCTCACCTCACCCTTAACAGCAAACAGTACGTCTGTCAGCACCACCAGCCCCCATGAAAGCAGTACTCATGTGAGTTCATCCAGCAGCAGAAGTGAGACAGGGGTCATAACCAACAGTGGAAGTAACATTCCTGACATCATCTCACTGGACTAAAGGACTCATTCGATTCTAGAAATCATTAATCAGAACTGCTCTTTCTTGGATCTCTGCTCCATGGCAGCTATTTTTTGGCAAATGATAACTTTGATATTTATTGAAATGTCAATGTATTCTTTTGCCTTCTGAGAGATGAACACAGATGACTGCAGCAAGAACCACACAACATGCAAGGATTTTTCTTACTCTTGGTGTACTCTTGATCATCAGATACATTCAACTGTAACTATATCCTCCTGAGAAATGGATTTCAATTTCATGTTACTACATGAATGGATGGGTTCTACAAATCGGTTAATTTTTTTTGTTATACACAACAATAAAATTATGTAAATATTCAAGTATACGTTTTTATAATTTAAAAAGATGTAATCAGTTCTTCTAAAATGACAACTTTTTGTTTAACCTGAAGTGAAGGAAAAATATACGGAAAGAAGTTATCTTTGTTGAATGAGTCCCTTCCATGAATTTGTTCTGTTTCATTGAAGCAATGACGTCTAGATAACTGGTCAAAGCTTGGGTTCCACTTTTCTCCATTTCTGTCAAAGAAAAATGGCCTTTGTGTTAAACATTTCCCCTGGTGGTTGTTTGCACTCTTGTATTATGTGCCCGTGAGTGCAGAGTGGAGTCCTGGGATTTGGCTGCTCCTTATTAGTGATTATGTTGAAGAACACTATGCAGAGTCTGCCCTGATGTTATGGGTGCTGTTTTTGGTAACTGAACTTTCCCATTCTAGAGATGTCTGTAAATTAGGGGCCTACCTTCTCAAAGAAATTCTCTGCAACTGTTGAATGAAATGTTTTTGAATTAAGGTGTGGCTGGAATGTTTGTTAAAATTTTGTTCACACTGTCCAGAAATATTGAAATCATGGAGGCAGTGGAAGAACAGATTTAGGGGCAGTGGGCATAGTAAAGTTTAACTTCTTCCTAAGAACTTCTTTTACTCGTTTATTTTATAGGATAATGTTAAAATCTGCGATGAGTAATACTGACAAAGAAAGTATGTCATAGATCTCACTGCTCATAGCAGTGATTTTTAAACTTAAAGAAAAAATGATAGTAAAGTCTGGAGATGGCATCAGATTTCCTTTTTCTAGAAAAGGAAATGTTTACTGAAACCACAAAAGATAACACCAGAATTAGAAGTGTTTGAGTATAAGAAAAGTTTGAAGAGGAAAGGATGGGCCTGAGACCCACTTTGCAAACCACTCCCTCACTATGTGTTTGATTTTAAATCTCTCAGGAAGCTGAATTTTACCCTTAAAGAAACATTTTTATCCAAATTTTATACTTTGTTTTCATTTAGCTGCACAATTTTGATTTCTCAAGGAATTAATACTCCTCATGTTTAACTTTCTCTCCCTCAGCTGTATCTAAATAAACCTTTGTCTAAAAATCATTAATCTAGCCGATTTCTCGGCCTGAAACGCCCAGATGCAGAGTCTGATGAGCATCACATAGGATAGGGAGCAGTCAGGGCTGGTGCAGCTCCAGGAGCTGCCTTCTCACTGCTTGGTTTTCACACCTTCTCACTGCTTGGTTTTCACACCTTCTCAAGTTCTCATGACCCTTGTGCTGTTTTTGTCCTCATTTAATTTCCTGTGATTTTCTACATCATCCCCTCTTTGACTGTATTATCCCCTTAAGGGGGATATTATTGTATTATCCCTTTGGATAGTCAAAAACATGGAAAACAAACCTGAATCTTCTTGCAGTTGTTGCATCCGAGTTGCCAGTTTTACCTCCTCAGTACATGTTGCAGTCCTTTGGTCCATATACAGAATGTCTTCCTCGTATAATTTTATGTTACTGCTCTAAATGTGGACACAAGTTCTGTTAGTTCTGTAATCAGACAGAAAGAGTAACCTGATTTGTGTGGTATAATTTATTATTAAAGAAATTCTGTATATTTGTTATCATTTTGTTACACATTAGTTTTTCAGAGACCCTCCCCTCTCCAACTTAACCAACAAAATTTTATAAGGTAAATGAAAAAAGAATTAGTTTATTTACTTGATTCTTGTAATGATAACCTCTGCACTTTTATAGTTGTGCTTTGTTTTCACTATTTTATGTGAACAGTTTTATTGTTCATTTTTGTTACTTTGCACTAAATTACATACATTTTTAATTTATCTAAAAAAAAAAAATGGATGAAGGATTTTAATAGACATTTCACCAAGAGTGATATACAAGTAAATGAGCATATGAAAAGGTGCTCAATATCATTAATTATTGGGGAAATGTAATCAAAACCACAGTGACATAACACGTCAAATTCATTATGATGGCAACTATCAAAAAATAAAATAGTAACATTAATTGGCAAGAATATGGCAAAAATCAAAACTGTGCAATACTGGTGGGATTGCAAAATATTTCAGCTGCTATGTAGAACAATCTGGCAGTTTATCAAAAAATTAAAAATAGAATAACTATATGACCCAGCAATTTTACTTCTTAGTATATAATCAAAAGAATTGTAAGCAGGTTCTAAGTGAAATGTTTGTATACCCATGTTCATTGTAGCATTGTTTAGATAAGACAAAATTTGAAAGCAACCAGAGTCCTTACAGGCTGCTAAATAGATAAGCTAAATGTTGTAAATAGATACAATGGGATATTATTTAACATTGCAAGGGATGAAAGTTCTGACATAGTTTACAGTAGGAGTGGACCTTGAGGGAAGTATGCTAAATGAAACAAGCCAGTTGCAAAAAGAAAAATTACCACTTATAAAGGATACCTACAGTAGTCAAATATAATGAGACAGAAAGTAGAATGATGGTTGTCAAGGGCTACAAGGGGTGAGGAAAATGGAGAGTTGTTGTTTATTGTGTATAGTGTTTCAGGTTTTTAAGATGAAAATAATCCTGGATATATATTTAGTGTGAATATACTTGAACTACTGAACTATATACTGTAAAATGGTTGTATGGTGAATTTTATGTGTATTTTGTTGTTGCTCAGTCATTAAGTCTGACTCTTTGGGAACCCATGGACTGCAGCACATCAGGTTCCTCTGTCCTACTATCTCCCAGAGTTTTCCCAAATTCATGTCCATTGAGTCAGTGATGCCATTTAATCCTCTCATCTCATCTTCTGCTGCCTCCTAACTTTTGCCCTCAATCTCTCCCAGCATCAGGGTCTTTTGAAGTGAATCAGGCCTTCCTATCAGGTGACCAGTGTGCTGCATCTTCAGGTTCAGCATCAGTCCTTCCAGTGAACACCCGGGACTGATCTCCTTCAGGATGGACTGGGTGGATCTCCTTGCAGTCCAAGGGACTCTCAAGAGTCTTCTCCAACCACAGTTTGAAAGCATCAATTCTTTGGAGCTTAGATTCTTTATGGTCCAACTCTCACATCCATACATGACTACAGGAAATACTATAGCTTTGACTATAGGGACCTTTGTCAGCAAAGTGATGTCTCTGCTTTTTATTCTTTTTTCATTTATTTTTATTAGTTGGAGGCTAATTACTTTACAATATTGTAGTGGTTTTTGTCATACATTGACATGAATCAGCCATGGATTTACAAATATTCCCCATCCCGATCCCCACCCCCCCACCTCTCTCTCCACTTGATTCCTCTGGGTCTTGCCAGTGCACCAGGTCCGAGCACTTGTCTCTGCTTTTTAATACACTGTCTAGGTTTGTCACAGCTTTCCTTTCAGGGAGTAAGTGTCTTAGAATAGCATGGCTGCAGTGACTCTTTGCAGTGATTTTGGAGCCCAAGAAAATAAAATCTATCACTGCTTCTACTTTCCCTCCTTCTATTTGCCATGAAGTGATGGAACCTGATTCCAGGATCTTAGTTTTGTGTGTTTTTTTTTTTTTTTTTAATATTGAGTTTCAAGCCAACTTTTTAACTCTACTCTTTTACCCTCATTAAGAGGCTCTTTAGTTCACCCTCACTTTCTGCCTTTAGAGTACTATCGTCTGCATATCTGAAGTTGTTGATATTTCTCCCGGCAGTCTTGATTCCAGCTTGTGATTCTTCTAGCCTGGCATTCACATGATGTACTCTGCATGGAAGTTAAATAAGCAGGGTGACAGTATACAACCTTAACGAATTACTTTCCCAATTTGGAACCAGTTAGTTATTCCATCGGAGAAGGCAATGGCACCCCACTCCAGTAACTTGCCTGGAAAATCCCATGGACGGAGGAGCCTGGTAGTCTGCGGTCCGTGGGGTCGCTAAGAGTCGGGCACTACTGAGCGACTTCACTTTCACTTTTCACTTTCACGCATTGGAGAAGGAAATGGCAACCCACTCCAGTGTCCTTGCCTGGAGAATCCCAGGGACGGGGAGCCTGGTGGGCTGCCGTCTATGGGGTCGCACAGAGTCAGACACGACTGAAGCGACTTAGCAGCTGTTACTCCATGTGCTGTTCTAACTGTTGCTTCTTGACCTGCACACAGATTTCTCAGGAGAAAGGTATAGTGGTCTGATACTTCTATCTCTTTAAGAATTTTCCACAGTTTTTTAATGATCCAAAGAGTCAAAGGCTTTAGTGTAATCAATGAAGAAGAAATAGATGCTTTTCTGGAACTCCCTTGATTTCTCCATGATTCAACAAATGTTTGCGGTTCGATCTCTGGTTCTTCTGCCTTTTCTAAAACCAAATTGTACATCTTGAAGTTCTCAGTTCCTGTGCTGTTGAAGACTAGCTTCAGGAATTTTGAGCAGAATCTTGTTATCATGTGAAATGAGTACACGTGTGTGGTAGTTTGAACATTCTTTGGAATTGCCCTTCTTTGAGATTGGAATGAAAATCGATCTTTTCCAGTCTTGTGTCTACTGCTGAGTTTTCCAAATTTACTGGCGTATTTAGTGCAGCACTTTCACAGAACCATCTTTTAGTGCTTTAAATAGCTTGGCTGGAATTCTGTCACTTTCACTAGCTTTGTTCATAGTGATGCTTCCGAAGGCCCACCTGATTTCACACTCCAGGATGTCTGCTCTAAGTGGATGACCACAGCATCATTGTTATCTGTCTTGTTACCACCTTCTTGTGTAGTTCTTCTGTGTATTCTTTCCACCTCTTCTTAATCTCTTCTGCTTCTGTTAGGTCCTACCATTTCTGTCCTATATTGTGCCCAACCTTGAATGAAATGTTCCCTTGATATCTCCAGTTTTCCTGAAAAGTTCTGTAGTCTTTCACATTCTACTGTTTTTCTCCATTTCTTTGCAGTGTTAGTTTAAGAAGACCTTCTTATCTCTCTTTTGTTATCTCTGGGACTATGCATTCCGTTGAGTATATCTTTCTCCTTCTCCCTTGTTGCTTGCTTCTCTTCTTTCCTCAGGTATCTGTAAAGTTTCCTCAGACAACCACTTTACCTTCTTACATTTATTTCTCTTTGTGATGATTTTGCTCTCTGTCTCATATACAGTGTTAGGAACTTCTGTCCATAGTTCTTCAGGCACTCTGTCTACCAGTTTTAATCCCTTGAACAACAGCAATGTGTATTTCATGACAGTTAACATTTTAAAAGTTCAAAAACTGATAATTGGATAAAAAGTCATATAAAATTAATCAATCTTTTTATATTAGTAAAGTTTCCAAAACCTAATATGAAACAAAAATTCTATTACTTATCATTACCACAGAACTTTAAGGAAGTTAGAAATTATATACCCAAACTTATACAAGTTGTTATCTTAAAATATTAAAATGTTATATTAAAAATATTGAGATACATAAAAAATGCCTAGCTATATGAAAGATATATATATATGAAAGGGTGTATATCATATATTATATATGAAAGGGTATAATAATATAGATGAATCTTTGAAACTTAGTTTTCCATGAAAAATGAAATTTATAAAATTACCAAATTATAAACAGAAATATTCTTTATCCAGAATTTATAAACAAACAAACATGATTAACATGTTATTTTAAAATGTGTGTAGAAAAACTATTTTTCAAAGGAGATAGAGCATGCACAGTTGTTTATCTGTGTTTATCTCATGTTTTTCTCAGGTACAGAGGGTGGTACATGCCTGCTTGCTAAGTTGCTTCAGTCCTGTCTGACTCTTTGCATCCCATGTAGTGTAAGCCACCAGGCTCTGCTATCCGTGGAATTCTCCAGGCAAGAATACTGGAGAGGGTTGCCATGCCTTCCTCCAGGGGATCTTCCTGAGCCAGGAATCGAACCCATGTCTCTTATTTCTCCTGCTTTAGCAGGCGGGTTCCTTAGCGCTAGCACCACCCGAAAAGCCCATAGAAGTTGGGAAGATGGACAAACGGAGGAGACTATAAACAAGTAGAATGTACAGGTAACATTCTACTGCTTAGGTTTGATGTTGTGTTTACAGCTATGTATTTTAAAGAAAAAAAATGGAAAAATTTAAATTAAAAAAATCAGTTGGTCAGCAATTTTTACCCTTATAGCAATCACTTTTAAATTTTCAGTAGAAAGATTCGATTTAGGAATTCAAATAGTTTACCTGAAAGAAGAAATTCTGCATGTATTCTTTTAGAACAAAAGCTGAAACATAAGTGAATTATGTACTCAGAAGCAGAAAAAAATGTGACAACATCCCTCCTTTCTGTTTTCTCAAATTCTTTGGATATATTGTTTTATGACTACAAGCACATAATGCATGCGAGTTCTGATACTCCTCCATTTTACCAGTTATCTCAAAGCGGAATAAGTCTATCTGAGGACCTTCTTCAGCTAATTTTATTATCATTCGCTTAAATATCATCTTCTTTGGCACATGATCAGCCAGGATGGAGTGCATCAAATTGCTCTTCACTATTACTATAGCTGCATTCTGGACTTTTATGCTGTAATACATTATACTGAGTATGATCATTTCATATAAATTTGGTATAGAAGAATGTTAATAATATTGGTATTTAAGACGATATGATAGAGTATATGAAAAGAGAACACCTTAAAACATGAGACAGCTAATGCAGCCAAATATTTAAATCATTTTAAAATTGACATTTGAATTTCTAAACGGCAAAGTTAAATAACAAATTTATTCAGCTCTAATGAATATTTGATTGGTTTTCAAAGATAATTGCCCTCTATCAGGGTCATAGTATTAACATGAAGATTATTCATTATCTTCTTTATGAGAATTGGAAAGAAATCCCTATTAAGATCTTTGAAGGAGCTTTTCAATGAAATAGCTTTGCTTACTGATGGCATTATATGATTTGAAAATGTTTCTTCAAACCTGCTTTTTATGTTTATTCTAAGTTCTGTTTTTATATTCATGGAAAAGGACTTCAAAAACTTGGGTGTAATATATATCTTCATATAATTTTGTGCCATAACATTCAGTTTAGTTCAGGCGTTCAGTCGTGTCTGATGCTTTGTGACCCCATGGACCGCAGCATGCCATGCTTCCCTGTCCTTCACCAGCTTCCCTGTCCATCACCAACTTCTGAAGCTTGCTCAAACTTACGTTCATCAAGTTAGTAATGTCATCCAACCACCTCATCCTCTGCCGAACTTTCTTCTCCTGCCTTCAATCTTTCCCAGCATCAGGGTCTTTTCCAATACTCATTGCAGAGTATTGGAGCTTCACTTCAGCATCACTCCTTCCAATGAATTTTCAGTCCTTCCAATGATTTCCTTTAAGATTGACTTGTTTGTTCTCCTTGCAGTCCAAGGGACTCTCAAGAATCTTCTAAACACCATAGTTTGAAAGCATCAATTCTTTGGCACTCAGCTTCTTTATATTCCAAATTTCACATCCATTCATGTCTACTGGAAAAGTCATAGTTTTGACTAGACAGGTCTTTGTCAGTAAAGTAATGTTTCTGTCTTTTAATAGGCTGTCTAGGTTTGTCATAGATTTTCTTCCAAGGAGCAAGCCTCTTTTAATTTCATGGCTGCAGTCACTATCTCTGGTGATTTTGGAGTCCAAGAAAATAAAGTCCATTACTGTTTCCATTGTTTCCCCATCTATATGCCATAAGTGATGGGACCAGATGCCATGATCTTAGCTTTTTGAATGTTGACTTTTAAGCCAGCTTTTTCACTCTCCTCCTTCACTTTGCTGAAGAAGCCCTTTAGTCTCTCTTTGATTTCTGCCAAGTGGTGTCATCTGCACATCTGATGTTATTGATACTTCTCCCAGCAATCCTGATTCCAGCTTATGTGTCATGAGCCTGGCATTTTGCATGGTGCACTCTGGATGTAATTTAAATAAGCCAGGTGACAACACATAGCCTTGACATGTGTCTTTCCCACTTTGGAACCAGTCCATTGTTCCATGTCCGGTGGCAGCTGTTGCTTCTTGACCTGCATACAGGTTTCTCGGGAGGCAGGTGAGGTGGTCTGGCATTCCCGTCTCTTGAAGAATTTCCCACAGTTTGCTGTGATCTACACAGTCAAAGGCTTTAGCATAGTCATTAAAGCAGAGTTGATGTTTTCCTGGGATTCTCTTGCTTTTTCTATGATCCAACAGATGTTGGCAATTTGATTGCTGCTTCTTCTGCCTTTTCTAAATCCAGCTTGAACATCTGGAAGTTCTTGGTTCATGTACTGTTGAAGCCTCACTTGGAAACTTTGAGCACTACTTTGCTTGCGTGTAGTTGTGTGGTAGTTTAAACATTCTTTGGCATTGCCCTTTTTTGGGGTTGGAGTGCAAACTTACCTTTTCCAGTCCTGTGGCCACAGCTGAGTTTTCCAGCTTTGCTGGCATATTGAATGAAGTACTTTCACAGCATCATCTATTAGAATTTGAAATAGCTCAGCTGGAATTCCATCACCTCCACTACATAGTGATGCTTCCTAAGGCCCACTTGACTTTGTATTCCAGGATATCTGATTCTAGGTGAGTGGTCACACCATCGTGGTTGTCTGGGTCATTAAGATCTTTTTTGTATAGTTCTTCTGTGTATTGTTCCCACCTCTTCTTAATATCTCTTGCTTCTGTTAGCTGAGAAAAGAAGAGAAGTGAAAGGCAGAGGAGAAAAGGAAAGATATATCCATCTGAATGCACAGTTCCCAAGAATAGCAAGGAGAGATAAAAAAGCTTTCCTAAGTGATCAGTGCAAAGAAATCGACAAAAACAATAGAATGGAAAAGACTAGAGATCTCTCCACGAAAATTAGATATACCAAGAGAACATTTCATGCAAAGATGGGCACAATAAAGGACAGAAACAGTATGGACCTAACACAAGCAATAATATTAATATAGCGAAATTAGGAAGAAAAATAGACACATTCTTTCTATTGGTTTATCTGTTATGAATTATTAATTGTTCACATTTAGCAGTTACTAAATTAAATTGAATAAAATATTTTGGGAAAGTTATTCAAAAAATTATCTAAGCCATATACCTTCAAATATGAATTTTTATAAAAATAACAGCCTTTGATATTGCATAACTGAAATGATTTAGATGAACACAGAAATTAGATATTGCCTTTGAATGTGATCATAGTTCATCAAAACTGCACCCAATGCTTATATTTTGTCAATAAATATAATGTGCCGAAATTCCACATCAAAGTATAGTAGAAAATCCCTAACTATGACACACAGTGTAGGAGTTAGGAAGAATCATGCATCTCAGACACATCTGACCTGGTACTCTTTGAGTAAAATGGCTGTATAGTACAGAAATAGAATGCGTGTAAACTCTCAAAAACATCTCTGGCATTTCCACATAGAATTCGCTACAGAAATACTTCAATGTTGTAACACCAAAAATAAAAGTGAATGATTGAAAGCTAGTAGGTAATAGCAGTTTGCAAACTGTTAACAGCACAGATAAGAAAGGCATGAAATTATCCCATTCCCATTAAAAACTGGTTTGAAGAGACAAAAGCTGAAGCTACTAAAATCATGATGAAAGACAGAGAGTAGCACTCAATACATGGACTCCATGAGGACATATTACGCTTACATAACAAATTTTACTACTGTATCACTGTAGGATCATAGAATTTAGACACAGAAGAATGATATTATTAGGTTGGTGCAAAAGTGATTGCAGTTTTGCATTTTTGAACTTTGCCACCTGATATTGGAATATATTCTTAAATAAATATTATTATGTTATACATCATTCTAATGCACATTTCTTGCTGTATTTTTTTTCTTTTTTTGCTGATGACTTGTTACCTGTTCTTTATTTTATGTTTATTTTGTACTACAGAAACAATGTTAGTCAAAAAGCAAATTCAATGTATTTTTTTTTATTTTTAGTTCAAAATGGGTCATAAAGTATCAGAAAGAACTCACAATATCAGCAATGCATCTGGCCCAGGAACTGCTAAAAAATGTACAGCACAGTGGTGGTTCAAGAAGTTTTGCAAAGGAGATGAGAGCCTTGAAGATGACGAGTGTAGTGGCTAGCCATTGAAATTTGACAGAGACCAACTGAAAGGATCATCGAAACTGATCATCTTGCAACTACATGAGAAGTTGCAGAAAAACTCACTGTCAACCATTCCAACGTCACTCAGCATTTGCAGCAAATTGGGAAAATGAATAAGTTCTTTAAGTGCCTATTGAGCTGACTGAAAATAAAAAAAAGAAATCATTTTGAGGCATCATCTTTTATTCTATGCAACAACTATGAATGATTACTCAATCAGATTGTGACATGAGAGAAAGTATGCATGCTAAGTCACTTTGGTCCTGTCTGCCCTTCTGCGACCCTATGGACCATAACCTGCCAGACTCCTCTGTCCATGTGATTCTCCAGACAAGAATACTGAAATGGGTTACCATCTCCTCCTTCAGGGGATCTTCCCAACCCAGGGATTGAACCAGCGTCTCTTACGTTTCCTGCATTAGCCGGCAGAGCTCTTTACTACTAGTGATATGTCAGAAAAGTGGATTTTACAGTCGGCGGCAACCAGCCCAGTGGTTGGGTACAGAAGCTCCAACACACTTCCCAAAGCCATTGAAGTGAAGGTCGCTCAGTCGTGTCTGGCTCTTTGCAACCTCATCGACTATGCAGTCCATGGAATTCTCCAGGCCAGAATACTGGAGTGGGTAGCCTTTCCCTTCTCCAGGGGATCTTTCCAACCCAGGGATCAAGCCCAGATCTCCTGAATTGCAGACAGATTGAAGCTGAACCGCAAGGGAAGCCCTCCCAAAGCCAAATTAGCGCCAAAAAAAAAGGTCATGGTCACTGTTTGGTGGTCTGCTGCCTGTCTGTATCACTGCAGTTTTCTGTGTCCCAACAAAGCCATTATATCTGAGAAATATGCTCAGCAAATTGACGAGATGACAGCTGCAGCCAGTATTGGTCAGCAGAAAGGTCCCAGTTCTTCTCCAGGATGACACCCAACTACGAATTGCACAACCATCGCTTCAAAAGTTGAATAAATTAGGCTACGAAGTTTTGCCTCCTCTGCCATATTTACCTGACCTCTAGCCAACTGACTACCACTTCTTCAAGTATCTTGACAACTTTTTGCCGGAGAATACTTCCACATCCAGCAAGATGCAGAAAATACTTTTAAGAGTTTGTTGAATCCCTATCAAGCTACCAACGGTATTTTTCACAGAATTAGAACAAATAATTTCACAATTTGTATGGAAATACAAAAAACCTCGAATAGCCAAAGTAATCTTGAGAAAGAAGAATGGAACTGGAGGAATCAACCTGCCTGACTTCAGACTCTACTACAAAGCCACAGTCATCAAGACAGTATGGTACTGGCACAAAGACAGAAATATAGATCAATGGAACAGAATAGAAAGCCCAGAGATAAATCCACGAACCTATGGACAGCTTATCTTTGACAAAGGAGGCAAGGATATACAATGGAAAAAAGACAATCTCTTTAACAAGTGGTGCTGGGAAAACTGGTTAACCACTTGTAAAAGAATGAAACTAGAACACTTCCTAACACCATACACAAAAATAAACTCAAAATGGATTAAAGATCTAAATGTAAGACCAGAAACTATAAAACTCCTAGAGGAGAACATAGGCAAAACACTCTCCGACATAAATCACAGCAAGATCTTCTATGACCCACCTCCCAGAATATTGGAAATAAAAGCAAAAATAAACAAATGGGACTTAATGAAAATTAAAAGCTTTTGCACAACAAAGGAAACTATAAGTAAGGTGAAAAGACAGCCCTCAGATTGGGAGAAAATAATAACAAATGAGGAAACAGACAAAGGATTAATCTCAAAAATATACAAGCAACTCCTGAAGCTCAATTCCAGAAAAATAAACGACCCAATCAAAAAATGGGCCAAAGAACTAAACAGACATTTCTCCAAAGAAGACATACAGATGGCTAACAAACACATGAAAAGATGCTCCACATCACTCATCATCAGAGAAATGCAAATCAAAACCACAATGAGGTACCATTACACGCCAGTCAGGATGGCTGCTATCCAAAAGTCTACAAGCAATAAATGCTGGAGAGGGTGTGGAGAAAAGGGAACCCTCTTACACTGTTGGTGGGAATGCAAACTAGTACAGCCACTATGGAAAACAGTGTGGAGATTTCTTAAAAAACTGGAAATAGAACTGCCATATGACCCAGCAATACCACTTCTGGGCATACACACTGAGGAATCTAGATCTGAAAGAGACACGTGCACCCCAATGTTCATCGCAGCACTGTTTATAATAGCCAGGACATGGAAGCAGCCTAGATGCCCATCCGCAGATGAATGGATAAGGAAGCTGTGGTACATATACACCATGGAATATTACTCAGCCGTTAAAAAGAATTCATTTGAATCAGTTCTAATGAGATGGATGAAACTGGAGCCCATTATACAGAGTGAAGTAAGTCAGAAAGATAAAGAACATTACAGTATACTAACACATATATACGGAATTTAGATAGATGGTGGCGATAACCCTATATGCAAAACAGAAAAAGAGACACAGAAATACAGAACAGACTTTTGAACTCTGGGGGAGAACGTGAGGGTGGGATGTTTTGAAAGAACAGCATGTATATTATCTATGGTGAAACGGACCACCAGCCCAGGTGGGATACATGAGTCAGGTGCTCGGGCCTGGTGCACTGGGAGGACCCTGAGGAGTCGGGTGGGGAGGGAGGTGGGAGGGGGGATCGGGATGGGGAATACATGTAACTATATGGCTGATTCATGTCAATGTATGACAAAACCCACTGAAATGTTGTAAAGTGATTGGCCTCCAACTAATAAAATAATATTAAAAAAAATAAAAAATAAAAAAATAAAAAGCAGAGACATTACTTTGCCAACAAAAAAAAAAAAAAAAGAGTTTGTTGAATCCTGAAGCATGAATTTTTACGCTACAGGAATAAACAAACATTTCTCACTGGCAAAAATGTGTTGATTGTAATGGTTCCTATTTTGATTAATAAAGATGCTTGAGCCAAGTTATAATGATTTAATAACTGCAGTTACTTGTATACCAACCTAATAGATTCTTTACTTACACTTGCTGCCCTAAAACTCCCTTCATATTCTTTATGACATAACAAGTATCACTTATCACTTATGACATAGCTCAAATATCCTCTTCTTAGCTACCTCTGTTTTCACTTTGTCGTCTCACTATCCCTCGATAAAGCATTTATCACACTGATGCTAATATCATACTGCAAATATTCTACATGTATATTTTCCTACATTATAACACCTATAAAATATGGATATGTGTTATAATTGATGCAATAAGAGAAGATTAGATCTTTTTAACTGACTGCACTTTTTTCTTTCTTAATACAATATAAAATAATTCTTTCATAATCAGTAGCAAAAGCATCTCTGATATATAGTGGTAAATATACAGTTGACTATTCAAGGATGAGATTCATATCTTACTCCTTTGTGTTTCTTAGAGCCCCAAAGAGTGGCTGTCACATAATTGATGAGCAATAAATGATAAGGCAATATATCTCATCAGCATCAGTCTGATAACTATTATTACTCCATTAAAAATAGCAAACTTTTTATATAAGGACATGTAGCCAAAAAAATAGTAAATGAAAACAGTAACATGCAGATTATTTACACCACCTGCCTCACTAAGGACTTTTTTCAATAAATTTATAAACAGAAAGATGGAGAGCAGATTCATGTAAAATAGGGAGAGGCTATAAATATAAAATCAGCAATAATTTGTGCAACATTGTCTTTAAAGAATATATTTTTGTATTTTATTATTCCCTGATTATTGATAGTGGTGCCAACGTAATATTTGCCAGGGTTAAAAAAGTATGCATAAAATAAGCAAGAAATTTAGCATATACCTTAGGCCTAATGAAACTGAATGTTCTCTTCAAATACAAATTAAAATTGAGACAGTGCAAATTATTATCATCTCTCAAGTGTTCTAACAATTGCCTCATGCTAAATTTAAGATTTTTCTTTTGGAAATTTATCTGTACATTGTAAAAAATAGAGACCAAACCATTTGTAACATTAGTGAATTATATAACAGTATAAAGTTATTAATTTTTGCAAAAGATACTTTTGAAAGAAAAATAGTGATAGAGTTAAAAATGAGATTGCTTTCAAAATGACTCCTCGTTTTTATGTATGCTTCTTAATAATGTGTATTTTTTCCTCAGTTTTGTTGTGGATTGCATTGTTTCAGTCAACTCAGCTTATAGCCACTGTGCTATTTGTCCATTACTTACAGTGGCATTATAATCCTGAACCCTAATATAGTGTACTTCTCAGCACAGGAAATTGAAGAGAAGTTAAATTCGATGTTGATAAGTGAAATGAAATATTTATTTTCACTTCAAGTATAAAATCTCCCTTATTTGCTTCTAGAGAACATGGATATCAGTGACCTTTATGATAATTCATCCTTTAAGCAAAGAAAATAATTGCTCTGACTCTTAATTTTTAACAGTAGGGTGAAACTATGAAGTAGAATAAGTTACTGTAATAATTTTCATCTAACAAGATTTGAAGTGTAATTAATATACTGATTAGGATATTTTACACAGAAGTGATTATAACTTTATTGCCTTTAAGTTATATATATATATATATATATATATATATATATATATATATATATTGTGTGTGTGTGTGTGTGTGTGTGCGCGCGCGTGCCAAGTAGCTTCAGTCTTGTCTGGTTTTTGTGATCACATAGACTGTAGCTCGCCAGGCTCCTCTGTCCATGGGATTTCTCAAGCAAGTATAATGGAATGGGTGGTCATGCATTCCTCCACAGGATCTTCCCAACCCAGGATTCAAACGCGCATCTCTTACATCTCCTACGTTGACAGATGGGTTGTTTATCACTACTGCACCTGGGAAGTCCTGTTCTATATTGTAAATTCTGTGCATTAAATTTCAACTCAGTCTGTTAAACACTGGGTTATGCCTGACACTACAAAACTTAGACTTGATAGATGCTGCTTTAAAATTAGTGTTTGATGTAGTGTTTATTTGTATTTATATCTTGACATTCTGGAACGTAGCTATTTTTTACAGTATGTTTTAATTATGAGAGTCAGATTATTGTCACCTGTTTCTTGACACACAGCTAGATTCCATTTCCCAGTTTCTCTTGCAGTTAGGTGAGGCCATGTGATTTTGTTGACAAATGAAATATGATAGAAAGTAATGTTCAGCACTTCCAGGTCCAGCCCATAAAAATTTCCCACAGATGATATTTCTTGTTCTTTTCCCTTGTAGCTGGATGGAATAGAGAAAACTTCTAGAGCAAACTCAGTAGCCATGTGGGAAAGAGCATAGATCACAGGATCACAACTGAGAGGAATGATATCCATTCTGCAATATCAGTGTTGGATTGTGAGGTAAGGGGGAAATAATGTATTTCTGAATTTTGGATATTTATTCATTTCAATAGGTAACAATAGCTGACGTAATGTAGTTGGTGGATAAAATACTGAACTGACAATGAGGAAACATTACTATTAATACCTCTGGTCTTCAACCAATAGTACTGTGAACTTAAGAAAGCTCTAGACCTCAGCTCTGCTTCATTGACTTGGCCAAAACCTTTGACTGTGTGGATCACAGTAAACTGGAAAATTCTTCAAGAGTTGGGAATACCAGACCACCTGATCTGCCTCCAGAGAAATCTGTATGCAGATCAAGGAGCAACAGTTAGAACTGGACATGGAACAACAGACTGGTTCCAAATAGGAAAAGGAGTATGTCAACGCTGGATATTGTCACCCTGCTTGTTTAACTTATATGCAGAGTACATCGTGAGAAATGCTGGACTGTGTGAAGTACAAGCTGGAAAGAAGATTGCCAGGAGAAATATCAATAACCTAAGATATGCAGATGATACCATTCTACCATTCTTATGACAGAAAGTGAAGAAGAACTATTGAGCCTCTTGATGCAAGTGAAAGAGGAGAGTGAAAAAGTTGACTTAAAGCTCAACATTCAGAAAACTAAGATCATGGCATCCGGTCCTATCACTTCTTGGCAAATAGATGGGAAAACAGTAGAAACGGTGACAGACTTTGTTTTTGAGGGCTCCAAAATCACTGCAGATGGTGATTGCAGCTGTGAAATTAGAAGACACTTACTCTTTGGAAGGAAAGTTATGACCAACCTAGAGAACATTATTAAGAAGCAGAAACATTACTTTGCCAACAGTCTGTCTAGTCAGAGCTATGTTTTTTCCAGTAGTCATGTGTAGATGGACAGTTGGACTATAAAGAAAGCTGAGTGCCGAAGAATTTATGCTTTTGAACTGTGGTGTTGGAGAAGACTCTTGAGAAGACAGCCAGGAGATCCCACCAGTCCATCCTAAAGGAAATCAGTCCTGACTATTCATTGGAAGGACTGATGCTGAAGGTCAAACTCCAATACTTGGGCCATCTGAACGAAGAACTGACTCGTTTGAAAAGACCTTGATGCTGGGAAAGTTTGAAGGTGCGAGGAGAAGGGGATGACAGAAGTTGAGATGGTTGGATGGCATCACCGACTCAGTGGACATGAGTTGGTGACAAACCAGGAGGCCTGGTGTGCTGCAGTCCATGGGGTTGCAAGGAGTCGGACACAACTGAGTGACTCAACTGAACTGAACTGAGACCTCAGTTTTTTCATCTGTATGATGCTGGAGATTTATTAGATATATATGCGTTCAATCAGTCAATATTTAGTCTCATAGGAGGATATGACAGACACAGTGCTTGTCCTTGGGGACCTCAGTCTTCATGGCATTATAAATACACGTTAGTTAATTAGAGTCTAGATTATGCTATGAGAGAGTTAACAAGTGCCTCTCAACCTAGTCTGTTTAAGGAAAGCTTCACTCTGAAAATCTTTTTTGAAACTGAAACATGTATAATTAGCATGCCATCAAAATTGAAAATTAGCCTTTCAGGAGAAAGAACATACCTATGAGCTCCACAAAGAACATAAAATTCTACATTTAAAAAGAAAACAAGTTCAGTGCATTACTGACATGGAGTCATAATGTAGATGGAGAATGCAGTAGTTTGAGATGAGTATACAGAGGCAAGTAAATGTCATAAAGTAATTTATATAATGATTTCATTATCTTCCTGGCATTAGGAAGCAATGTTAAAAAGGTAGGGTCATAAAATTACAGATGGAGAGATGTAGAATAAGCCAATTTTAGAAATAACATTGAGTCAAGATGTTGGTTAGGATGTAGAGACACGGGATAAAAGAAGTCTGGTTTGTGTGCCAAGTCGCTTTAGTCGTGTCTGACTCTGTGTGACCCCATGGACTGTTGCTTGCAAGTGTCCTCTGTCCATGATATTCTCCAGGCAAGAATACTGGAGTGGATTGCCATTTCCTTTTCTCTTCTGGTCTGCGTTGCTGAGAAAATTGCAATGCCTGTTAATGAATGAACCATGAAGCACAATAGTAGCAGATAAAGGGAATTTGAAAATCAGTTTTAGAAATGTTAAATTAGAAATGACTGTAAGATATTCAAATGAAAATATTTTAACCCTATAATATATTTATCCAGTTATTTAGGAAGCCCTGTATGTATTACCAGAGTCCATCTAATATGACCCACATTATATATATATATGTATTTATCATATTAAAATACTTTTTATTATATGTTCTTTGTTCAAATCTAGATCATAAGAAAACCACTGCTTTTATGAATTTAAATATATTTTCTTCAAGTATTTGATTTGTCACCCACACCCACACCTACACACTCACCCACCCAGGCTCTTCTGTCTATGGGATTTCCCAGGCAAGAATACTGGAGTGGAGTGAGTTGCCATTTCCTTCTCCAGGGGATCTTGCCGACCCAGGAGTCAAACCTGCGTCTCCTGCATTGGCAGACAAATTCTTTACCACTGATCTACCTCAGAAGCCCAGATACACATATATGTATGTAGCTATTGAAACCATTAAGATTATCAAGGTAATGAAAATATGTATCACACCAAGTGTTTCCTATTGTTTCCTGTTGTTTTTCTCTAATCTAACCACCATATTCATCTGCTTTTGGTTAACATAGATTAGTATCCATATTATAGAATTTGTTATACAAGCAGAAACGTAGTAAACACCTGTAGCTCCTGTAGTTTTGGCTCCTATCACTCAACATACTTATTTTGATTTATCCGTGCTCTCATGTTTATCAGTAATTTATTTCTTTTTTTAAGATTTGCATACCATTACATAGATATTTATTGATTCATCCACCTCCTGGTGAATATTTGTGTTGTTACCAATTTTGGGGTAGTTGAAATAAAATCTATGTAAACATTTACATTCCTGTTTTTGTGTAGGCATATGCATTCATTTATTGTGGGCAAATTTCTGAGTACAGCTGTTTTGCCTTTTTAGCTAGGTTTATTCCTAGGTATTTTATTTTCTTCAATGTGATGGCAAATGAGATTGTTTTTTAAATCTGCTTTCTGATCTTTAATTATTTATTAGTATATAGAAATGCAAGAGATTTCTGTGTATTAATATTGTATCCTGTGACTTTACCAAATTCATTGATAAACTGTAGTGTTTCCGGTAACATCCTTAGGGTTTTCTATGTAAAGTATCATATCATCTGCAAACAGTGATAGTTTTACTTCCTTTCAAATTTGGATTCCTTTTCTTACTTTCTTTTTTTTCTTTTTCCTTCTCTGATTGCCATGTCTAGGACTTGCAGAACTATGATGAGTAATAATGATGAGGGTGGGCACCCTTGTCTTGTTCCTGATCTTAGAGAAAGTGCTTTCAATTTTTCAGTATTAAGAATAATGCTTGCTTTGTGTTTGTTGTATATGGCCTTTATTATGTTGAGATATGTTGCCTCTATGCCCACTTTCTGGAGAGTTTGTTTGTTTGTTTTTCATAAATGGATGTTGACTTGAATTTTGTTAAAATATTTATCTGCATCTATTGAAATGACTATACGGTTTTACCTTTCAGTTTGTTAATATGGTGTATCATGTTGATTGATTTGCACATGGTGAAGAATCTTTGCATCCCTGGGATAAACCCCACTCAATCATGGTATATGATCCTTTTAATGTGTTGGGGTATGTTTGCTATTATTCTGTTGAGAATTTTCATGTCAATGTTCATCAGTGATATTGGCCTGTAATTTTATTTTTTGTGATATCATTGTCTGATTTTGATATGAGAGTGATGGTACTCTCATATTAATAGAATGAGTTTAAGAGTGTCCTTCCCTGTGCAATATTTTGGAAGAGTTTCAGAAGGATAGGTGTTAGCTCCTCTCTAAATGTTTGTTAAAGTTCACCTGTGAAGCAATCTTATCCTGGGCTTTTGTTCATTGCAAGATTCTTAACCACAGTTTCAATTTCAGTGTTTGTGACTGGTTTGTTCATATTTTCTGCTTCTTCCTGGTTCAGTTTTGAGGAGTTGTGTGTGAGTGCTCAATTGTTCATTTGTGTCCGACTCTTTGTGACCCTACAGACTGTAGCCTGCTAGCCCACCAGGCTCCTCTGTCCACGGGGTTCTCCAGACAAGAATACATAAATGTGAAAGAAGAGAAAAAAATATTTTTTTTAATCTAGGAATCCTTTTTTTTTTTCTTATAATATATGCCATATCAGATTTCAGAGAAGCTAGTACTTCAGAAATGATCAGAGGATTAATGCAGATATACTCAATAAGGGTCACTTAATATGTATGGCTCCATTTACCTGACTATGTAACTAAGGAGAGGCAGATGTTCCCCAGTGACTCTTTCTGAAACAAGGTTGTTCTTGTTTGATGTTTTCATATCTGTTTACTATGAGTATTTAAGTTGGTCATTTCATGATATGTAATATTTTAATAATAAATACCTGAATCTAAAACTTAACGTAAATGAACTATGACAATAATGAAGACTTCTACAGAGTTTTAAAGTAGTAAAACCAATTAGTTAAGCAAATATGACTTTTTACATTGGTGAGGGAAAGAGAGAAAATAAGTCTACAAAAACAAATGGCACTTAACAACCTGTCAAAGTAAGATATCCAGAAATGTATATAATTTATAAAATATTTCAGATTCTTGCTATTTAAATTTAAAAATGAACACCTTAGCTTAAAACACTTACATCTGAAAACACAAACAGTACTTATAAAGATCCCACCAAAGAAGAAAAACAGATGGCAAATAAGCATCTTGAAAGATGCTCCACATCATATGCCATCAGGGGCGATTCAAGTTCAAATAATAGTGAGATTCCACTAAGCACCTAGGAGAGTGGCCAAAATCCAGAACACTGACACCACCAGGCACTCAGGAGGTGTGGATCAACAGGAATTCAAACATGTTGGTGAGAATGCAAAATGGTACAGTCAATCTGGGAGACAGTTTAGTGTTTTCTTACAAAACAGCATACTATTCCCATACAGTCCCACAGTTGTGCGCCTTGGTTTTTACCCCAAAGATTAGAAAACATCTACACAGAAACGTGCACATGGTTATTTATAACAGTTTTCATTCATAACGCCCAAAACTTGGAAGCAACCGAGATGTCCTTCAGTAGACGAATGGATGAATAAACTGGTACATGCAGACAACGGGCTGTTATTCAACACCAAAATGAAATAAGCTTGCAAGACATGGACTGACATTGAGAATCCTTAAATGCACATTAATAAGTGAGAAAAAGTCAATCTGAATAGGCTACCTAACATAGAATTCAACCAGATGACTTTACGGAAAAGTTAAAACTATGGAGAGAGTAAAAATATCCGTGGTTGCCACAGTTTGGGGGGAGAACCAAATGGCAAAGCACAGATGTTTAGGGCACTAAAAATATTTTGTAAGATATTACAATAATAGATAGATAGGGTTTTTCCAGTGGTCATGTATGGATGTAAGAGTTGGACTATAAAGAGAGTTGAGCACCAAAGAACTGATGCTTTTGAACTGTGGTGTTGGAGAAGACTCTTGAGAGTCCCTTGGACTGCAAGGAGACCCAACCAGTCCATCCTAAAGGAAATCAGTCCTGAATATTCATTGGAAGGACTGATGCTGAAACTCCAATACTTTGACCACCTGATGCAAAGAACCAACTCATTTGAAAAGATCTAGGTGCTGGGAGAGCTTGAAGGCAGGAGGAGAAGGGGACGACTGAGGATGAGATGGCTGAATGGCATCACCGACTCAATGGGCATGAGTTTGAGTAAACTCGCGGAGTTGGTGATGGACAGAGAAGCCTGGCGTGCTGCAGTCCATGGGGTCACATAGAGTTGGACACTGAACTGAGCAACTGAAGTGAACTGAATGAGCATAAAATATAAAATGTGTTCCTCAACATCTGTAGGTAGATAAGAGAGATAGATAGGTTGATAGGTAGATAGATAAACTGAAAGATAAAAAGTCACATACCTTAAGATATCATAATAAAATGAAAAATCACATAACTTTTTAAAGTCTGTTTCCACTTGTGTTATAAAATTTTCAGTAAACACCAAAATTCTTGAATAAGTATCAGTTTTATATGGGATATAAAAAATGCACATTAAGACAAAATATTTACATACAATTTTAATATATTGTTTTAAAAGGGATAATACTTTACATTGTCCAAAGAAAGACTATAGATTGTTATGACCATATATCTTATTCATGAAAATGTCTTTTTGTCAATTCAATCATATTTTCTCACAAGCTGAATCAAATGTATTAATTCTTTATTTTCTTAAGCATGTAGCCTACATTTGATTAACCTGTAATGATGTGATATAGATATAAATCCATTGCATAAAATGTATTAAAGTATAAATATACTTAGCTTGCTTGGCAGTAATTTGCTTTAATTAATTTACTCTCATATTACATTTTACTGCCTTTGGCATGGTACTCTTTAAAACAAATTTAGTAAACAGTATCAGTCAACCATGCAAATAGATGAAAACTATTTACCAGCCCACAAAATGTTTTACCAGCCCTTCTACTTTGGTGACATCCCAAATGTGGTAAAATTAATGTGATTAGCATCCTTTATGAGTCACTCAGCAAAATCTCTCCTTTTCTGAATCCATAATGAATGAATGATTAACAAGTGTTAATCATTATTTCTGTATTATTTCCAGCTAGAAACTGTGAATATAAAGTCATGATCTAATAATGTCTTGCTTATCACCAAATGATTCTTCCATAACCAATATTTAAATATGTTCATGTATATTTTAAAACTTGAATATTTAACAGAATAGGAGAGAAGAGTGAGAGTAGAGTTAGGACAAGATATTATTGAACAAATACCTCTCCTGGGATGACTGCACATAGGTAAACACTAACCACTTTCCATAAGAATAAAATAGCTATCCAAAAGTCTACAAGCAATAAATGCTGGAAAGGGTGTGGAGAAAAGGGAACCCTCTTATACTGTTGGTGGGAATGCAAACTAGTATAGCCACTATGGAAAACAGTGTGGAGATTTCTTAAAACCTGGAAATAGAACTGCCATATGACCCAGTAATACCACTTCTGGGCATACACACTAAGGAAACCAGATCTGAAAGAGACACGTGCACCCCAATGTTCATCGCAGCACTGTTTATAATAGCCAGAACATGGAAGCAACCTAGATGCCCATCAGCAGACGAATGGATAAGGAAGCTGTGGTACATATACACCATGGAATATTACTCAGCCATTAAAAAGAATTCATTTGAATCAGTTCTAATGAGATGGATGAAACTGGAGCCCATTATACAGAGCGAAGTAAGCCAGAAAGATAAAGAACATTACAGCATACTAACACATATATATGGGATTTAGAAAGATGGTAATGATAACCCTATATGCAAAACAGAAAAAGAGACACAGAAGTACAGAACAGACTTTTGGACTCTGTGGGAGAAGACGAGGGTGGGATGTTTCGAGAGAACAGCATCGAAACATGTATATTATCTAGGGTGAAACAGATCACCAGCCCAGGTTGGATGCATGAGACAAGTCCTCGGGCCTGGTGCACTGGGAAGACCCAGAGGGATCGGGTAGAGAGGGAGGTGGGAGGGGGGATCGGGGTGGGGAACACATATAAATCCTTGGGTGATTCATGTCAATGTATGACAAAACCCACTACAATATTGTAAAGTAATTAGCCTCCAACTAATAAAAATAAATGAAAAAAAAAAAGAATTAAATTCATTTGTTTGTGAAGTAAGCTGTAAGGTTTTTGCTTCAGCCACTGTACCCAACAGTTCCTTTTGCATTATTCACAGAGAGATCAGTGACAGGGAATTGACAATAGGAAGGAACATATGATAAAAGGTAACTCAAGCAGATTGCTGTGACCATCTTAGACTTTTAATGTTGTGCCAGTTTCCTGGCAGCTAGTTGCTGTGTGACAATTGGTATGTGACTCTAGAAACTTGATTCTTCTCTTACCTCTTAACATTATTATGCAATGTAGGGCCTAAGCTTTGTCATTTAAACGTGTTGGATTCAGATGTCTGTAATGTTAGAATAGGATTATATAGTTAATTAGAAAATACCTAAGCCCATCTGGATCGTTAGAATATTGCAGCATTGTCTGGCCTGTTTAGTGCAGTGTGACATGACATAGCTACTGCAGGTACATCCTCAGGGACGCTTTGCTTAATATATGTGTCAGTTTTAAATTCATGAAAAATCATTGGTAACTCTATACATTAATTTATCAACAAAAGTTAAATGCCGTCTATTCTAGGCAACTAAGAATGGTGGGGAAAAAGTAAAAACAGTATCTAATATTGAAAAAAATTATACAGCATAAAAAAAAATAAGTGAGAGTAGGAATGTATACTTATAGGCATAAGCTGGTAGTAGTCCATGTAGAAGGATTTTCACAAAGAATTAAAAAGAGTTCAAAAGATACAGAAATGGCGAGGCTTGAAATTTTAAGGAAACCGACATTTATAGTCCAGACAGGAAGTTACGAATCTAAAAGAAATTGAAGGGTTACAGCGTTGGTCAAAAAGTGGAGGAGTTTATCAAAGATATCGAGGAAAGAGTTCCATGATTAGAGGAATCATCAAAAATGCCAAATTCTCCCAAGAGCTCAAATGCTCAATGTCATAAAGGTGACATTGGTGACCCTAGCAAGGACAGGTTAAGAATACGTAAAGTCCTTCCTTATAGTAATCAATTGTCATCTCCAACTGTTTATAAAGTTCCTATCGGCTCCTAGACTCACGAACAGAAAGAAAGCTTCCTGAGATGTAATAAAGTCTGCATAGGCACAGAAGACATCAAGTTGGAAGTTGTCATATCCATTTTATTAAAATATTTGTGTTTGGTCTTTTACAGTTGTGATTTATTTACCTTGTGTTCCCAACTTTCAACAATGTCATTTCAATTGTTAGGCTTGACAAGTGTAAGATGAGTTACATAGACGTTTATATCTATAAAGAGACTATTTTAAAATTATAATGACTTCTATTTTGTGAACTTATGGACTTTGTTTCAAATTTCTTGAGAGATTTAACTCTATGATGCAAACAACATGATCTAGGTTAATAGGATTGTTTTGGGCTACATATACTTAGATTTTTGTTTTCAAGTTGTAAATTTACCAGCAAATTCACACATGCTGGAGTGATGTAATCCTCACCCACACTGCCTATGCTTATTCACAAAATCAGATTTGAAAAATTTCTAAGCCCTTTCTTTATTTTGTGCTTAGTGTCCATTTGCTCTGCATTTCTTTTTCAGGATAGAATTGTGAAATAGGATTTTGGTCCCCTTGATGGTCTTAGTTATGTATGAAGCTGTGATTTCAGGCAGGTTCACTAATTATAAAACAGATCTCTGCATGAGGCAAAAAGCTTAAACATGCCTCATCAATAAAGCCAAAAGAAGAGAGTTCCTGGAATTCATCCACAACACTATGAATTTTTAACTTTTTTATAGTCATAACTATGAGAAGCCTTTCTGGGAAGATATGTTCATACTGCTTCAATTAGTATGATCTCTTCCTGGACTTGGTGAGACAATATCTTAGAGATTTCAATTAGAATGGGCTTTATTATTAAATAGGTGAAGTCAGGGCAACCTATATTCAAAATCTGCTCTTTCATATTTCACATGTTTTCCAGGCACTGAGAACTTTTTGTCTAACCACTATGGCATTCAACCTCTTACCTCTTCACAGTTTACATGGCTGAGTTCCTCAGTAATTTGTTAACTGGCAAACTGATGTTAATGAGCATCACTCTTTTACTTCAAGTGGATCTTAAATAGGGGAAAATATGACCTATCTAGAAATGAAAGCTCCTACAAACGCAGTTGGGGAGCTTGAGGGAAGGAGAATATTCTGAAACACACAAGTTACTCTTTTCTGCTAGTTTACCCTCCTTCATGCCTGAGAGTAGTCCATCCAACCAAAAGATTCAAGTCATGTTGGTAACTTAAAAAAATTAAAAAAAAAAATCTATTGATTCTTATTGACTGTCAGTTAAAATCCAAGCTGTTAAACATATCATGCATTGCTTTCCAAGATTTGATCACATTTCTTCACAGTTGATTCCACATACTATAGTGCAATACTGGAAGAGTAAGGATATTGTTTGAGTTTTTTAACTAAAATAAATATTGAATTTGTTTAAGAGATATTTAACATGCTGATACTTATAGGAAAATGGCTTCCCTGGTGGCTCAGTAGTAAAAGAATCTGCTTGCCAATGCAGTAGATGGGGATTCCATCCCTGAGCTGGGAAGATCCCTGGGAGGAAGAAATGGAGACCCAGTCCAGTATTGTTTCTTGGAAAATCCTATGGACAGAGGAATCTGGCATGCTACAGTCCTTAGGGTCACCAAGAGTTGGACATGATTAAGTGGCTAAACAACCACCACTTAAAGGAAAATAATTTATCCATATGATAGTTTTTACCTGCACATGAGGGAGAAGTCCTTCCCAATATATAGGGTTTTAATATTCTCTCCCTTTTTTAATGTAGTGCTTTTAGTTTATGTGTCCTAGGTATGTGAATTCATAGAAAAAAATAGTCTAATGTTAATCCTCATGAGATTAAGAACCCGGAAAACACAAAGCTCCAGGAAGAATATAATCCTTATACTACAAGTAAGGATAGTAAGTAAGCAGAAAAACACAAATATACCAGCAGCTATATTACAGATTAGAAGCAACATCATTGACTCTAATTTGACAAGAAGTTGCCCCCCAAAGTTGGAATTTTCAAAGAAAAAAGAGAGCTTGAAAGATAAATTTGTGTCTATTGCTGTTAAAAATAAATTTCTCCCTAGGAATACAGTATGCTAATATTATTTATAAAACATAGTTGTAGACATTTACAAACTAAAACTTAGAACACAGCCAAAAACTTTCACAGTAGAGCAAAAATTATAAAATATCATTTATTTCATATTTACTTAACCCTTTGAAATGTTCCATATGTATCACTGGAAACACAAGAGTAGATGCATATCATTTATAAATATAGAAACATATCTATATGGAGGTTTCATATTCTTTTTGTCTTTCTTTTTGTTTGTATTAATGATTTCAGGGCTTTAGCATGCCAGCATTAATTATAATATAAATGCACTCCTTCACATGTGCAATACAAAGGCCCTGGATGCATCTCTAAAAGAGATGAAATAGCATTCAGGTACAGTATCCAGTCATATGTCTCATTCTTCTAGGCTATGAATTCTCAGAGGAAGATATCAGTTCAGTTCAGTCGCTCAGTCGTGTTCGACTCTTTGCGACCCCATGGACTGCAGCACACCAGGCCTCCCTGTCCATCACCAACTCCCAGAGTTTACCCAAACTCATGTCTTCTGAGTCAGTGATGCCAACAAACCATCTCTTCCTCTGTCATCCCTTTTTCCTCCCACCCTCATCTTTCCCAGCACCAGGGTCTTTTCAAATGGTCAGCTGTTCGCATCAGGTGGCCAAAGTATTGGAGTTTCATCTTCAACATCAGTCCTTCCAATGAACACTCAGGACAGATTTCCTTTAGGATGGACTGGTTGGATCTCCTTGCAGTCCAAGGGACTCTCAAGAGTCTTCTCCAAAACCACAGTTCAAAAGCATCAATTCTTTGGCACTCAGCTTTCTTTAGTGTCCAACTCTCACATCCATACATGACTACTGGAAAAACCATAGCCTTGATGAGACGGACCTTTGTTGGCTTTTTAATGTCCTGCTTTTTAAAATGCTGTATAAGTTGGTCATAACTTTCCTTCCATGGAGTAAGCACATTTAATTTCACAGCTGCAGTCACCATCTGCAGTGATTTTGGAGCCCCCCAAAATAAAGTCAACCCTTGTTTCTACTCTTTCCTCATGTATTTGCCATGATGTGATGGGACTGGATGCCATGGTCTTAGTTTTCTGAATGTTGAGCTTTAAGCCAATTTTTCATTCTCTTCTTTCACTTTCATCAAGAGGCTCTTTAGTTCTTCTTCACTTTCTGCCATAAGGGTGGTGTCATCTGCATAGCTGAGGTTATTGATATTTCTCCCAGCAATCTTGTTTCCAGCCTGTGCTTCCTCCAGTCCAGCATTTCTCATGATGTACTCTGTATGAAAGTTAAATAAGCAGGGTGACAATATACAGCCTTGACGTACTTCTTTCCCAATTTGGAACCAGTCTGTTGTTCCATGTCCATGTCTAACTGTTGCTTCCTGACCTGCATACAGATTTCTCAAGAGGCAGGTCAGGTGGTCTGGTATTCCCATTTCTTTCAGAATTTTCCACAGTATGTTGTGATTCACACAATCAAAGGACTTGGCATAGTCAGTAAAGCAGAAGTAGATGTTTTTCTGGAACCCTCTTGATTTTTTGATGATCCAGCAGACGTTGGCAATTTGATCTCTGGTTCCTCTGCCTTTTCTAAATCCAACTTGAACATCTAGAAGTTCACAGTTCACATATTGCTGAAGCCTGGCTTGGAGAGTTTTGAGCATTACTTTACTAATGTGAGAGATAAGTGCAATTTTGGATAGTTTGAGCATTCTTTGGCATTGCCTTTCTTTGGGATTAGAATGCAAACTGACCTTTTCCAGTCCTATGGCCACTCCTGAGTTTTCCAAATTTAGTGGCATATTGATTGCAGCCCTTTCACAGCATCATCTTTCAGGATTTGAAACAGCTCAACTGGAATTCCATCACCTCCACTAGCTTTGTTCATAGTGATGCTTCCTAAGGCCCACTTGACTTTGCATTCCAGCATGTCTGACTCTAGGTGACTGATCACATCATCGTTATTATCGTGAAGATCTTTTTTTTTTTTGTACAATTTTTTTTTTTTTTTTGTACAGTTCTTCTGTACAGTTCTTCTGTGTATTCTTGCCACCTCTTCTTAATATCTTCTGCCTCTGTTAGGTTCATACCACATCTGTCCTTTATTGTGCCCATCTTTGCATGAAAATTTCCCTTCATATCTCTAGATTTCTTGAAGAGATCTCTAGTCTTTCCCATTCTATTGTTTTACTCTATTTCTTTGCACTGATCACTGAGGAAGGCTTTCTTATCTCTCCTTGCTATTCTTTGGCACTCTGCATTCAGATGGGTATATCATTCCTTTTCTCCTTTGTTTTTCACTTCTCTTTTCTCAGCTATTTGTAAGGCCTCCTCAGACAGTCATTTGGCTTTTTTGCATTTCTTTTTCTTGGGGATGGTCTTGATCCCTGTCTCCTGTACAATGTCACGAACCTATGTCCATAGTTCCTCGGGCACTTTGTCAGATCTAGACCCTTAAGTCTCTCTCTCACTTCCACTGTCTAATCGTAAGGGAGATGATTTAGGTCCTATCTAAATGGTGTAGTGGTTTTCCCTACTTTCTTCAATTCAAGTCTCAATTTGGCAATAAGTAGTTCATGATATGAGCCACAGTCAGCTCCCTGTCTTGCTTTTGCTGATTGTATAGAGCTTCTCCGTCTTTGGCTGCAAAGAATATAATCAGTCTGATTTTGGTGTTGGCCATCTGGTGATGTCCATGTATAAAGTCTTCTCTTGTGTTTTGGAAGAGGGTGTTTGCTATGACCAGTGCATTCTCTTGTGAAAATCTGTTAATCTTTGCCCTGTTTTATTCTGTACTCCAAGGCCAAATTTGCCTGTTACTCCGGTGTTTCTTGATCCTTCTTTTGCATTTCAGTCCCCTATAATGAAAAGGACATCTTTTTTGGGTGTTAGTTCTAAAAGGTCTTGTAGGTCTTTATAGAACTGTTCAACTTCAGTTTCTTCAGCAGTACAGATCGGGACTTAGACTTGGATTACCGTGATATTGAATGGTTTGCCTTGGAAACAAACAGAGATCCTTCTGTCTTTTTTGAGATTGCATCCATGTACTGCATTTCGGACTTTTGTTGACTATGATGACTACTCCATTTCTCCTAAGGGATTCTTGCCCACAATAGTGGATATAATGATCTTCTGAGTTAAATCACCCATTCCAGTCCGTTTTAGTTCGCTGATTCCTAAATGTCGACGTTCACTCTTGCCACCTCCTGTTTGACCACTTCCAATTTGCCTTGATTCATGAACCTAACATTCCAGGTTCCTATGCAATATTGCTCTTTAAAGCATCAGACCTTGCTCCTATCACCAGTCACATCCACAACTGGGTCTTATTTTTGCTTTGGTACCGTCTCTTCATTTTTTCTGGAGTTATTTCTCCACTGATCTCCTGTAGCATTTTGGGCACCTACAGGCCTGCAGAGTTCCTCGTTCAGTGTCATGTCTTTTTGCCTTTTCATACTGTTCATGGGGTTTTCAAGGTAAGAATATATGCATGGACTTATGTATATACACATATATATGTATTTTACACACACACAGGTATGTATATAGTTATAGTTATATGTGTTTGTAATGCAGTGCCTTAGGGGCTCCCTAGTGGCTCATATGGTTAAAAAAAAATCCACCTGCAAGGTGGGAGACCTGGGTTCCATCCCTGGGTTAGTAAGATCCCCTGTAGAAATAGATGGCAACCCACTCCAGTATTCTTGCCTGGAGAATATCCATGAACAAAGGAGCCTGGTAGACTGCATTCCACAAGGTCACAGAGTCTGACAGGACTGAGTGACTAAGCACATATATAAATGCATCAAATCTCCCTGTTGATTACCCCAGGCTTCTGGAAATCAGATTGTCTGATATTTTTCAGTAACTGTAACATGGCATATTTTATTGAAAGTTATTTAATATTTAAAAAACACAGTGCTGATAGATCAAAGTAAAAATAGTTTTGTGGGTTTTTTCCCTAATTTTTTTTTCAGCAAAAGCTAGAGTAGAATTCTTTCACAGAAATAAAAACACTTTGAGTGACCTTGGTATGTGGTCAATGGGAGAGACATTTTGTACACATTATTAAACACTCATTTTAACTATAACTAAAATTTGTGGTAAAGGGAATCATTTTCCTTCATTAGTCTCTATTGTGCAATATCAAAAAGAATAGAAGAGAATTGCAGATTAAAAGTTCCAGTGACCTTCAAACATGTCTAGAAAAACTTCTTGTAATTTATAGTTTTAAAGTTTTTTAATACAAACTATGTTTCACTGAATATTTAAAATTCTATAATATACCACACATATTTATTATAAAAACTTGAGAAATTTTAGAAAGAAGATGAATAAAATTATCTAAGTACACAGTCTACAGAAAATTAATACTAAAATGTTTAGTGTTTACTTTTTATTTCTGTATTGTGTATACATTATGAGGTTTAACAGATAATATTTAATATTAAAAATTAAAATAAGTTAAAGATGCCTTAGGGTATTAGTTTCATACAACAACTTTTTTTTCCATTTTTTTTCTTATATAACTCAGGGCTACAGAAATAAAATAATCAAGATTATTGGTTCATGGATGCCCCTTTCCTCTCTAATAAAGTAGATTTCTTTTAATAAGGGAATAAGTAACTTTGAAATCACCATCCAACATAACCTATGACTTGGGCAATAAATTTTATCTACCTCTGTTGTGCTCTATCATTCCACTACTGTTTATTATACAACCTCCTTTATCCTATTGTTACCAATTCATTTTCTTTTTATGTAATTTCACTTTATTAGTAGTGAAAGTTTTATTCCAGAAGCTTTATTTTTTGGTGTGTTCATTTTTTAATTTCAGAAGAGTGTAATTCAACTTTTACAACATAAGTTAAATTTATCTACTCCCTTGATTTGTTTATTATTGATAATTTAAAACTTGTATGGCCCAATTCTACTAGGAATGTGAGAATAAAAACAATAAAATATTGTTATAACTGGAAAAAAAATAAAACTTGTATGGCCAGGTATATCCTTTAAGATAAATTACATTTTTCTATTAATAAGGTTTGTCATACAAAATTAAAACTTATCTCCAAAGTAATGTATATTCATAGTAAATTCTTCAAATAATAAAAAGAAATCCATAAACTGGAAAATGAAAGTACATCCAATCTCACCATGAAAAAAAAGCAGAGCTAAAAATTTGATATAAATCTTCCCCCAGATAAATATTACACCTAATTTTGAAAACGTTAGTCCCAGTTACTATACACAGAGCAGCATCAGTTTTTATAGTGTGATATAAAATGTAAATGTGTCAAAAAAAATGTAAATGTGTCTAATTTAGGGTCCTTTGTGCCAAATCATATTTATAATCTTTTAATTTGCACATATCACTATTATTGTACATCTCTATACATGTTCCTAAAGAGACATTTAAAGGTGCAGAACATTAAAAGTTTGAATTACAAAGAGATTACTTCACATCAGTGGTGTTCTAAATCACACTCACAAACATTGTCTGAGAGCCTGTTTAACTCCACTTTAATAGTGTAATTATTAATCCTTTTCATTCCTCTATACTGTATTAAAAGGTAAAAGCAGTAGTCAAACTGTCATACAGAAGGAAAAAAAAATCTCTGAATTCTGAACATTTTCAATATATTTAAATAAAATGTACTTTGGAAATGTATTCAAAGCCACATGTTGAAACAGAACAATTTCACTCTTTGGGAAAGATAAAGCTTAGTTTCTGTGTATTAGCACAAGAATATATCCAGAAAAGAGGGGTTAATGGTTGCTGGCTCAATCAGTGCAACTTGAATGAATAACTGTTTTTTGTTTTTTGTTTTTTTTTTTTTTGAGAGCTTGAGGGTAAATTAAGACAACATTTAGCTCTGCTTCTTATTAGCTGTGCATAAATTCTCCCAAGAGCCTAATTAGCTCTGTCACAGTAAGTGTCTCATCCATTTACACAAGAGAACATTTTCCTTCCCCTTACATTTTGTCATGTAATAAATGATTGCGATACTAAATTTAAACTTGCTTTTAGAGAAGGTTGCAACATTTCCCACAACAAAGTGGACTTTTATGTATTTTTTTTTTTCTTTTGAACCTTGAGATATTGACCTAATATTAAAAACAAGTAGCAAAGTCTCCTTCCTCCTTTTTTCCCCCATGTAGACATTATACTCCTCACTTGATAGAAGTTTACTTTGGTGTTTAAAATGTTATCAGCTATCATTTTAATAGTTGTTTATTGGGAAGGAGAAATGAAAAAGGAAAGGTGGTAAATAAAAAGTTGGGAGAAGGAAGAGAAGACTCTTTTAATATAGTAAAACAAAATTGGTGGCTTTTATTTCAGATATTTTAAAAAAAATTGAATCATATTTAAAGTCAAATGCTTGCTCATGGAAGAACATTTATGACCAACCTAGACAGCATATTAAAAAGCAGAGACATTATTTTGCCAACAAAGGTCCATCTAGTCAAAACTTTGTTTTTTCCAGTAGTCGCGTGTGGATGTGAGAGTTGGGCCATAAAATAAGCTGAGCACAGAAGGATTGATGCTTTTGAACTGTGGTGTTGGAGAAGACTCTTGAGAGTCCCTTGGACTGCAAGGGGATCCAACCAGTCAATCCTAAAGGAAATCAGCCCTGAATATTCATTGGAAGGACTGATGCTGAAGCTGAAACTCCAATACTCTGGCTACTTGATATAAAAAACTGACCCATTTGAAAAGACCCTGGTGCTGGGAATGATTGAAGGCAGGAAGAGAATGGGATAACAGAGAATGAGATGGTTGGATGGCATCACCGACTCAATGGACATGAGTTTGAGTAAGCTCCAGGAGTTGGTGATGGACAGGGAAGCCTGGCATGCCATGGTCCATAGGGTTGCAAAGAGTCTGACACGACTGATAACTGAACTGAATTGAACTCACATATTTAAAAATTTCAATCAAGATAATGATTAAGTGTAAGTCACAAAGGGGCACATCCCTTTCATTTTATTTTCCAAGACTACCCTTGATCTCCTGCACGAAATCCCTTGCCCTGGCTGACAGCTAGAGTGGGCTTAGCTCTCCTCTCATTTTACTTTGCACCATGATTGAGAAAACTCAAATTGCAGACATCTGTTGGATCATCGGAAAAGCAAGAGAGTTCCAGAAAAACATCTATTTCTGCTTTATTGATAATGCCAAAACCTTTGACTGTGTGGATCACAACAAACTGTGGAAAATTCTGAAAGAAATGGGAATACCAGACCACCTGACCTGCCTTTTGAGAAATCTGTATGCAGGTCAGGAAGAAACAGTTAGAACTGGACATGGAACAACAGACTGGCTCCAAACTGGGAAAGGAATATGTCAAGGCTGTATATTGTCACCCTGCTTATTTAACTTATATGCAGGGTACATCATGAGAAACGTTGGACTGGATGAAGCACAAGCTGGAATCAAGATTGCCGGGGGAAATATCAATAACCTCAGATATGCAGATGACATCACCTTTATGGCAGAAAGTGAAGAAGAACCAAAGAAAATTTTGATGAAAGTGAAAGAAGAGAGTGAAAAGGTTGGCTTAAAGCTCAACATTCAGAAAACTAAGATCATGGCATCCGGTCCCATCACTTCATGGCAAATAGATAGAGAGACAGTGGAAACAGTGTCAGACTTTATTTTGCGGGGCTCCAAAATCACTGCACATGGTGATTGCAGCCACGAAATTAAAAGACGCTTACTCCTTGGAAGAAAAGTTATGACCAACCTAGACAGCATATTAAAAAGCAGAGACATTCCTTTGCCAACAAAGGAATCCTGGCAAGACTATGGTTTTTTCAGTAGACATGTATGGATGTGAGAATTGGACCATAAAGAAAGCTGAGCACCAAAGAATTGATGCTTTTGAACTGTGGTATTAGAGAAGACTCTTAAGAGTCCCTTGGACTGCAAACAGATTCAACCAGCCCATTCTAAAGGAAAACAGTCTTGAGTATTCACTGGAAGGACTGATGTTGAAGCTGAAACTCCAATACTTTGGCCACCTGATGAGAAGAGTTAACTCATTTGAAAAGATCTTGTTGCTGGGAAAGATTGAAGGCAGGAGGAGAGGGCGATGACAGAGGATGAAATGGTTGGATGGCATCACCGACTCAGTGGACATGAGTTTGGGTAAACTCCAGGAGTTGGTGATGGACAGGGAGGCCTGGTGTGCTGTGGTCCATGGGATCTCAAAGAGTCAGACACGACTGAGTGACTTAACTGAACTGAACAAGGCTTTTTTAAGATATCCTGTCCTTCATTTTACAAAGGAAGCAATTGTTAGTCCTACTTTTTCATCTCTATTTCTATTTCCTTTATGAAGTACAGTAGTATCCCTCGTTCATGGTTTCCCTTTTTGCAGTTTCATATACCCATGGTCAACTGCAATCTGGAAATATTAAATAGAAAATGCTAGAAACATAATTTATACACTTAGAATTGTGCACCATTCTGAGTGATGTGATGAAATCATGTCCTCCTTCTTCCTGCTTGGGATTATCAACTGTTGGTGTTGTGTGCTTCTTACATCCAATCATGTATGTCATCATGGCTTGAGGATTCAGGGTCACTAGTAGCAGATGATCCGCCTCTGATATACTGTCAGAAGATCAGTAGTAGCCTGGTATTACCTAACAATGCCTAGATCATTCACATCACTTCATCTCATGGTGTAGGCATTTTATCACTTCACATCATCACAAGAAGAGATAGTGTGGCATGGTATTTTGAGAGAGCCTGTTACAGAATCCAAGCTCATACTGCTGGCTGCATGACATGTCAATAAATCAAGAGATGAGTTTGGGGCAAGTAATATTGACTTTATTTATAAAGCCAGCAGACCAGGAATATGGTGGACTAGTGTCCCAAAGAGCCATCTTACTTGATAGAATTCAGTCTTCTTTTAAACAGAAAGAGGAGGGAGTAATTCAAATATTTTTTGTTCCAGTCAGCCTCTGGAGGGCATGTGTTAATTTCTTCCTTCCAGCAGTCATTCACAGGCAGGCTTGGTCAGGATGTTTCCTGTGATCTAAACAAAGGTATTTTAGCTTAATTATATTTACCCGGGAGTCAGATTTCCCAAAGATAGGCTATTATGCATAATTTCGGCTTATAGGCAACATCCCGTCAGTGATTAACTTGTAATAGAACATAAACGCTCTTCCTTATTAGAAAGGCACATTTGCATAACCTTTGTTATAGTATATTATTATATTTGTTCTATTTTATATTTATTATTGTTAACCTCTTACTGTATCTAATTTTATAATAGATATCATAGAAACTTTATCATCAGTTCACTTCAGTCACTCAGTCGTGTCCTACTCTTTGCGACCCCATGAATCTCAGCACACAAGGCCTCCCTATCCATCACCAACTCCCAGAGTTTACTCAAACTCAAGTTCATCGAGTCGGTGATGCCATCTAGTCATCTCATCCTCTGTCGTCCCCTTCTCCTCCTGCCCCCAATCCCTCCCAGTATCAGGGTCTTTTCCAATGAGTCAACTCTTCTCATGAGGTGGCCATAGATCTTTATCATAGATAAGAATACACAGGAAAAATCATAGTGTGTATAGGGTTTTGTATTATAAGAAATTTCAGACATCCACTATAGGTCTGGAAACATATTTCTCACAGATAAGGGTGGATTACTATAGCTGTTTTGATACCATTAATGTTATGTTCTACTACAATAAATGTCTTTAACATATCGTGTATAGATTGATAATGCTAAGAACTGAAAAGCTGTAAGTTTTTATGCTCTTATTTCCTTATGCATATGTTTTACTTCCCATCAATTATGACTTTCTAACATATACTTTTTTGGGCTGCTATACTTATCTAATTCTTTGATTTTACTTATTCACTGTCTAATTTGAGAAGAGCCTCTTGATGAGGGTGAAAGGGGAGAGTGACAAAGCTGGCTTAAAACTCAGCATTCAAAAAGCTAAGATTATGGCATCTGGTCCTATCACTTCGTGGCAAATAGAAAGGGAAAAAGTGGAAGCAGAGACAGATTTTATTTTTCTGAACTCCAAAATCACTGTGGACGGTGACTGCAGCTACAAAATTAAAAGACACTTGCTCCTTAAAAGGAAAACTATAAGAAGCCTATATGCCACGTCACTTCAATTATATCTGACTCTTTGTGACCCTAGGGACTATAGCCCACTAGACTCTTCTGTCCATGGGATTCTCCAGGAAAGAATACTGCAGTTGGTTGCCATGCCCTTCTCCAGGGGATCTTCCCGACCCAGCAACTGAATGTACCTTTCTTATGTTTCCTGCATTGGCTAGTGGTTTCTTTACCACTAGCACAACCAGGGTTGTTATAAGAAACAAAGACAGCATATGAAAAGGCTGAGACGTCACTTTGCTGACAAAGGTCCGTATATTCAAAATTGTTTTTTTTTTCCCCAGTAGTTATGTACAGATATGAGAGTTGGACCCCCCGCCAAAAAAAAAGAGAAAGAAAAGGATAAAAAAAAAAACAGAAAAGGAAAAAAAAAAAAGCTGAGCACCGAAGAGTTGATGCTCTCGAAGTATGGTGCTGGAGAAGACTCTTGAGAGTCCCTTGGACACCAAGAGATCAAGCCAGTCAATCCTAAAGGAAATCAACCCTGAAGGTTGGAAGGGCTGATTCCTTGGAAGGATTGATGCTGAGGTTCCAATACTTTGGCCACTTGTTGCATAGGGCGGACTCATTGGAAAGGGCCCTGAGCTGGGAAAGATGGAAGGCAAAAGGAGAAGGAGACAATAGAGGGTGAAATGTTTAGATAGCGTTACCAACTCAATGGATGTGAGTTTGAACAAACTCCCTCTGGGAGATAGTGAAAGACAGGGAAGCCTGACGTGCTGCAGCTCATGGGGTCACAAAGAGTCAGATAGGACTTGGCAAATGAATAACAGCAACAACAAACAACTAGGGTCAGACTTTTGAGAATTTAATGACAGCTTTGAAATTTATTGCATGACTTCCAATTTAGTCTGTATTTATCTATATCCTCAAATAAAATATTCATCAGACTAGCTAGTGGATATGTGTGTTCAGAGGAGTCAATGAAACTGCGGAAAAACATAGGCATGTCTGATAGGGTGAAAGATGATTCCTTGATCACTGGAACCTCCGAATGCTACCTTACATGGCAAAAAGGACTTTGCAGAGGTGATTAAATTAAATATCTGGAGATGAAATTATATACATAAAGCCTAAATGTATTAATAACTGCACTTAAGAGAAAAGTAGAGATTTGACCAAAGAAGAGAAGGAAGCAGAAATTGGAGTGAAGCAGCAGAAGTGAAGTAAAACATGCATCCAACAGAATCTGAAATAGACAAAGAATGAACACATTTTCTTCTGGAGCCTGCTAAAGGAACCAGAACATCTGAGGACATCAAAGCCATTCTTCCTAAAATGTATTCACACAGCTGTCCATAAAATACTTATTCTTTTCATCTACATTTTACAGATAAGGAAACTATGTCTCAGCAAGGTTAAATAATTTGCCCAAAGTTGCCAAGCTAGTTAGTAGAGGTCTTGACTTTCAAATGAAATTTATAATTCATTCATTTCATTTTTTATATCTATTATAAAGCATGGTTATATATCTGCTTCATTTATCACATTTCAAGTCCCGCAATATCAGATACCATACCTACCTTAGATCTTAATATATGTCCTTAGTCCATGATGCATAAATCTTAGGCAAGCTTTCCCATTGTCATGTCTATGAGGCCACTCACAGTCTTTAAATGATTTTTTTTCTAAGGCCTCAGAATTTAAACATTTTATGTTGGTATTAACATACAATTTTAGAGTGAAATTTATTCAAATTTACTCATATTTGTCATATCTAGACATTTTTAAGTAGCAGAAAAAATGCTTTAAATTAAAAGAGCACTAGCATCAAGCGAACAACTTGAGTTTCAGTTCGGTTTCTACTACTGTTATTGTTGCTGTTGTTCAGTTGCCAAGTCATGTCCAACTCACTGAGACCCCATGGACTGCAGCACACCAGGCTCCTCTGTCCTCAACTGTCTCCCAGAGTTTGTTTGAATCCATGTCCACTGAGCTGGGACTGCTATTAGGTTCTTTATTTTTTTTTTTTCATTTATTTTTATTAGTTAGAGGCTAATTACTTTATAATATTGTAGTGGTTTTTGTCATACATTGACATGAATCAGCTATTAAGTTCTATTTCCAATTTATTTCTCTTTTAATTGATGATAATTATACCTTCCTCAATGATTCACTGTAAAAGCTACTGAAAAATGTGAAAGAAAATATCAAAGATGCTATTTGACAAATATTTATTAAAACTAGTGTAAGTTTCTCTCTCCAGGGACAACATATATGAAATCAGGAATTTTAATTAATTTTGTGCTTTGTTTAGAAACTATGCTACCACCTTCTCTTGCTATTATCTCATGGCATGCTTTCATTTCTGTTTTTGTTTTTCCGAGAATACCACTGGCATTTTTTCTTCATATTTATGTTAAAAATACATCAAAGTTTAAATTATATATGTATAAAATTTATAACAATGTTCTTCATGATTTTTTTCAAAGAACTGATTAAAAGATATTCTCTGGAAAGCATTGAGTTTAGGGATGGCATTAAATATTTATCTCTTGATGCTCTTATTCCATAGAAGTTACAGGAGCTAATTTTGAAAAGAAAAGCATTTGTAATTGACAGACTATCAGTTCTGTTAGTTGTTTGAGGAACCAAGTAAGAAAAGTTACTTTCTTTAAAACATAGTCACAATGTATATACACTTATTGTTCTTGAAGACTTTAGTATGGCTATGTGACCTCTCATTACTACTGGCATTTTCAAAGTAAATGTCAGAATTATACTTCAGAGAAAACCCAGTGTGCCGTATCACTTTCTATATTATAGGTTTGTCAACCATGAGATCGTCATCACCATAGCTTATAAGAAAAAGTAAATGTGAATCTCTGTATTAATTACTTCGGACATGTACTCAAAAGAACAGATGTCACAGTATAATTTCACTATTATAGATTTATATTCTTTTGCTATACAGCTTCTTAATATGTACATCTAAATTTTTTTTGAGAAAAAAATCTCAAGTTTTTTTATTTTAATAAGTTTTAACTAAAATGTCATTGCTAATATCAAAATAATTCATGATTAGGAATTTAATGTTCAATGATTTAGAAATCTAAAGTGTCTAAAATAATTTCTAAAAGGCATAAAAGGCACACTTCAATTCTCCTGTGAAGCAGTTAGCATGACTCTCTTTTATGATCACCAGTTATATTGCACCCTTGACTGACCTCAGTCTTAGGTGATAAAAGCATGTGTCTTGCTGTTTAAGTTGCATAAGATCAAAATCACACCCAATATGTATTATTCACTCCTTCAGACATCTCTAGAAAGTTTCTTAGCTGAAATAAATTCCAACAACAAAATCAGAAACTGTAAAATATAGGTGTCAGCCTGACTTTACCCTCCAACATATTCCATTCAGTTTAGTACAGTCACCCACTCATGTCTGACTCTTGGTGACCCCATGGACTGCAACACACCAGACTTCCCTGTCCATCACCAACGCCCAGAGCTTGCTCAAGTTCATGTCCATCAAGTCGGTGATGCCATCCAACCATCTCATCCTCTGTCATCCCCTTCTCCTCCTGCCTTCAACCTTTCCCAACATGAAGGTCTTTTCTAATGGAGTCAGTTCTTCATATCAAGTAGGCAAATTATTGTAGCTTCAACTTCAGCATTAGTTCTTCCAATGAATATTCATGACTGATTTCCTTCAGGATTGATTGGTTTGATCTTCTTGTAGTCCAAGAGATGCTCAAGAGTATTCTCCAACATCACAGTTCAAAAGAATCAATTCTTTTGATGCTTCCACCCCCTCAAATAAATTATGTCACAGTTTCCACTGTTTCCCCATCTATTTGCCATGAAGTGATGGGACCAGATGCCATGATCTTAGTTTTTTGAAGGCTGAGTTTTCAACCAGCTTTTTCACTCTCCTGTTTCACTTTCATCAAGAGGCTCTTAGTTCTTCACTTTCAGCCATGATGGTGGTGTCGTGCATATCTGAGGTTATTGATATTTCTCCTGGCGATCTTGATTTCAGCTTGTGCTTCATCCACCACTGCGTTTTGCATAATGTACTCTGCATATAAGGCTTCCCTAGTGGCTCAGATGGTAAAGCATCTGCCTGCAATGTGGGAGACCTGGGTTTTATCCCTGGGTCGGGAAGATCCCCTGGAGAAGGAAATGGCAACTCACTCCAGTACCCTTACCTGGAAGATCCCATGGATGGAGGAGCCTGGTAGGCTACAGTCTATGGGGGTGCAAAGAGTCGGACACAACTGAGCAACTTCACTTATGACTCTGCATATAAGTTAAATAAGCAGGCTGACAATATATAACCTAGATGAACTCCTTTCCCAATTTAGAACCAGTCTGTTGTTCCATGTCCAGTACTAACTGTTGCTTCTTGACCTGCATACAGATTTCTCAGGGGGCAGATCAGGTAGTCTGGTATTCCCATCTCCTGAAGAATTTTCCACAGTTTGTTGTGATCCATACAGTCAAATGCTTTGGCGTGGTCAGTAAAGCAGAAGTAGACATTTTTTGGAAATTCTCTTGCTTTTTCTATGATCCGATGGATGTTGACAATTTGATCTCTGGTTCCTCTGCCTTTTCTAAATCCAGCTTGAACACCTGGAATTTCTCAGTTCACATACTGTTGAAGCCTCGCTAGGAGAATTTTGAGCATTACTTTGCGAATGTGTTAGATGAGTGCAACTGTGAGGTAGTTTGAACATTCTTTCTCATTGCTTTCCTTTGGGATTGGAATGAAAACTGATGTTTTCCAGTCCTGTGGCCACTGCTGAGTTTTCCAAACTTGCTGGGATATTGAGTGCAGCACTTTCACAGCATTATCTTTTAGGATTTGAAATAGCTCAACTGGAATTCCATCACCTCCATTAGCTTTGTTCGTAGTGATGCTTCCTAAGGCCCACTGGACTTTGCATTCCAGGATGTCTGGCTCTAGGTGAGTGGTCACACTCTCATGGTTGTCTGGGTCATGAAGATCTTTATTGTATAGTCTTTCTGTGTATTCTTGCCACCTCTTTTTAATATCTTCTGCTTCTGTTAGGTCCATACCATTTCTGTCCTTAATTGTGCCCATCTTTGTATGAAATGTTCCATTGGTATCTCTAATTTTCTTGAAAAGATGTCTAGTCTTTCCCATTCTATTGTTTTCCTCCATTTCTTTGCATTGATCACTTAAGAAGGCTTTTTTTAAATCTCTCCTTGTTTTTCCATTATCACAGATTAATTTGTCTGTTTAGCAAGATGTCAAGAGAGACAACGTCAGTTTAATATCTACTAAAACTCAGCTACCATACCTCTAGTTGCATGTCTCCTCTTCAATCTCCACAGCTATACAATGAGCCAGGAAAAATTATTTTCATTTTAACAAAGAGTAAGTTGAGGTTCATTTCTGGTAAGAATCAACTCTGCAAAATGTGCAGAGCTTAGGATTTAAATCTAGATAATTAAGATATCAAAATATATGATGTTTGGTGCAGGCTAATAGAAATACATAGTACAGTCATAAATTTTAGTAGTAAGTTAAAATATGAGGGAGGAATGTGTCCTGGGAAGATAACTACCATAAGCTAGGAAGCCAAAGGCACCTCTAGTATCAAATTGTTGGGGCAAACCTCTCTAGTCTCAAATTGTTACCTAAGACTTCATCTTGTTAACGCAGACAGAAAATAAGGAAATAATAGTATGTCAATGTATAAATAGAAAGAATGAAATGGAGATGAATGAAGAAAAGAAAGGATTAATAAAACAGGAGAAAATTTAGTAATCTCTCTCTATATATACGTGTGTGTGTGTGTGTGTGTGTATACAGGTTATGTAGTATCTATATAAGGTTATGTATATATGTGTTATGTAGAGAAGTTTGTTATTTTAATGAATTACTCATTTCCTTATATTTTGCAAAGTACAAAAATACTTGTTTTTTCTTATGATCTTCTAGTTCGATATGTCTTGATCACTGCCTCCTGTACAATGTTGGGAACCTTCATCCACAGTTTTTCAGGCACTCTGTCTATCAGATCTAATCCCTGGATTGTCACTTCCACTGTATAATCATAGGGATTTGATTTATGTCATACCTGAATGGTCTAGTGGTTTTCCCTACTTTCTTCAATTTAAGTCTGAATTTTGCAGTAAACTGTCCATGAGCTGATGCACAGTCAGATCCTGGTCTTGTTTTTGCTGACTCATAGAACTTTCTCATCTTTGACTGCAAAGAATATAATCAATTTGATTTCAGCGTTGACCCACTGGTGATGTCCATGTGTAGAGTCATCTCTTGTGTTGTTGGAAGAGAGTGATTGCTATAATCTGTGTGTTCTCTTGGCAAAACTGTGTTAGCATTTGCCCTGTTCATTTTGTATTCCAAGGCCAACTATGCTTGTTATTCCAGGTGTTTCTTGACTTTCTACTTTTGCATTCCAGTAACCTATGATGAAAAGGATATCTTTTTTAGTTCTAGAAGGTCTTGTAGGTCTTCATAGAACTGTTCCAATTCAGCTTCTTCTGCTTTAGCGGTTGGGGCATAGACTTGGATTACTGTGATATTGAATGGTTTGCTTTGGAAATGAACAGAGATCAATCTGTCATTTTTGAGATTGCACCCCTGTACCGCATTTTAACTCTTTGGTTGACTATTATGGCTACTCCATTTCTTCTAAGGGATTCTTCCCCACAATAGTAGATATAATGGTCATCTGAGTTAAATTCACCCATTCCAGTCAATTTTAGTTCACTGATTCCTAAACTGTCAATGTTCACCCTTGCCATCTCCTGTTTGACCATTTTCCGTTTACCTTGATTCATGGACCTAGCATTCCAGGTTCCTATGCAGTATTTTTCTTTACAGCATCGGAGTTTACTTCCATCACCAGTCACATCCACAGCTGGGTATTGTTTTCACTTTGGCTTTGTCTCTTCATTCTTTCTGGAGTAATTTTTTTACTCTTCTCCAGTAGCATTTTGGTCACCTACAGCCCTGGGGAGTTCATCTTTCAGTGTCCTATCTTTTAGCTTTTTCATACTTTTCATGGGGTTCTCAAGGCAAGAATACTGAAGTGGTTTGCCATTCCCTTCTCCAGTGGACCAAGTTTTGTCTGAACTCTCCACCATGACCCGTCCATCTTGGGTGGCCCTACACGGCATGGTCCATAGTTTCAGTTAGACAAGACTGTATTCCATGTGATCAGTTTGATTAGTTATCTGTTATTGTGGTTTCCATTCTGTTTGCCCTCTGAGGAATAAGGATAATAAGCTTATGAAAGTTTCCTGATGGGAGAGACTGACTGTGGACGAATCTGGACCTTATTCTGATGGCAGGGCCATGTTCAGTAAATCTTTAATCCAATTTTCTGTTGAAAGACGGGGCTGTGTTCCCTTCCTGTTTTTTGACCTAATACTAAACTGTGGGGGAGGTAATGAATATTCTTTCAAAAGGTCTTGTGCGGGCACTGTTTTATTCAGTGCCCCTGACCCACAGTAGGCCACTGTCAACCCAGGCCCCCGTCAGAGGCTACTGGACACTCACAGGCACATCTAGGTCAGTCTCTTGTTGGAGGTCACTGCTTCTTTCTCCTGGGTCCTGGTGCACACAAAGTTTTGTTTGTAGCCTCCAAGAGTGTTTACACAGCCTTGTATAAGTTCTGTAATTAAATCCCACTGGCCTCCAAAGGCAATTTTCCCGGGTGTCTCAGTCACTTAGTCAGATGCACAGGTTGGAAAATCTGTTGTGGGGCCTAGAACAATGTGGGGATTTAATTGGTGTAATTGTTCTGCAGTTTGTGCAAGTTTCATCAAGACCATCCCAAACAAAAAGAAATGCAAAACCGGAAAATGATTGTCTGAGGAGGCCTTACAAATAACTGAGAAAATAAAAGAAGCTAAAGGCAAGGGAGAAAAGGAAAGATATACCCATCTGAATGCAGAGTTCCAGAGAATAACAACGAGAGATAAGAAAGCCCTCCTCAGTGATCAGTGCAAAAAAAGAGGAAAACAATAGAATGGGAAAGACTAGAGATCTCTTCAAGAAAATTAGAGATACCAAGGAAACATTTCATGCAAACATGAACACAACAAAATAGAGAAAAAGTATGGACCGAACAGAAACAGAAGACACTAAGTAAATGTGGCAAGAATCTACAGGAGAACTATACAAAAAAGATCTTCATGACCCAGATAATAGCAGTGGTGTGATCACTCACCTACAGCCAGACATCCTGGAATGCAAAGTCAAGTGGGCCTTAGGAAGCATCACTACGAACAAAGCTAGGGGAGGTGATATAATTACAGTTGAGCTATTTCAAATCCTAAAAGATGATTCTGTTAAGGTGCTGCACTCAATATGTTAGCAAATTTGGAAAGCTCAGCAGTGGCCACAGGACTGGAAAATGTCAGTTTTCATTCCAATCCCAAAGAAAGGCAATGACAAAGAATGTTCAAACTACCTCACAGTTGCAAACATCTCACATGCTAGCAAAGTAATGCTCAAAATTCTCCAAGCCAGGTTTCAACAGTACGTGAGCTCAGAACTTCCAAATATTTGAGCTAGATTTAGAAAAGGCAGAGGAACACAGATTAAATTGCCAACATCTGTTGGGCCATAGAAAAATCAATAGAGTTCCAGAGAAATAACTACTTCTATTTTATTGACTATGCCAAAGCCTTTGACTGTGTGGATCACAACAAACTGTGGAATATTCTAAAATAAATGGGAATACCAGACCACCTTACCTGCCTCCTGAGAAATCTGTATGCTGTCAGGAAGCAACAGTTAGAACCGGACATGGAAAAACAGAGTGGTTCTAAACTGGAAAAGGAGTTTGTCAAGGCTGTATATTGTCAGGCTGCTTATTTAACTTACACACAGAGTACATCATGCAAATTCCTGGGCTTGATGAAGTGCAAGCTATAATGAAGTTTGCTGGGAGAAATATCAATGACCTCAACTATTCAGATGACACCACTCATATGGCAGAAAGCGAAAAAGAACTAAAGAGCCTCTTGATGAAGGTGAAAGAGGAGAGTGAAAAAGTTGGCTTAAAACTCAACATTAAGAAAACCAAGATCATGGCATCTGGTTCCATCACTTCATGGGAAATAGATGGGGAAACAATGGAAACAGTGAAGACTTTATATTCTTGACCTCCAAAATCACTGTAGGTGATGACTACAGTCACGAAATTAAAAAAATGCTTGCTCCTTGGAAGAGAAGCTATGACCGCCTAAACAACATATTAACAAGCAGAGAGATTACTTTGCCAACAAAGGTCTGTCTATTCAAAGCTATGGTTTTTCCAGTAGACATGGATGGAAATGAGAGTGGACTATAAAGAAAGCTGAGTGCCAAATAATTGATGCTTTTGAACTGTGGTGTTGGAGAAGACTCTTGAGAGTCTTTTGGACTGCAAGGGAATCAAACCAGTCAATCCTAAAACCTAAAGCAAATCCACCCTGAATATTCATTGGAAGGACTGATGCTTAAGCTGAAGCTCCATTACTTTGGCTACGTGATGCAAAGAGCCAGCTCATTAGAAAAGATCCTGATGCTGACAAAGTTTGCAGGAAGGAGAAGAAGGCGATGACAGAGTTTAAGATGACTAGATGGCATCACCGACTCGATGAACATGAGTTTGACCAAGCTCTGGGAGTTGGTGATGGTCAGGGAAGCCTGGCATACTACAGTCCATGAAGTCACAAAGAGTTGGACATACTGAGTAACTAAACTGAGTTTAAGATGTACTTGTTTCATTTGGATCATGTGTATGTGTGTATATATATATATATATATGTTCATATACATATATATAGAAATTTTGTTCACAAATAAATCTCATCAGAAACTGTATAAATCAGAAATGACTCTGATTGGTATACTTTGACTTGATTATCTTTTCTTGCTTTTGAAAATTCCATAAAATTTTTAAATATATATATAAAATTTAGATAAAGCAGTGAAGTCCTTATAATTATATTTAATTTCTAATATATGTATATCTGTCATAATGTTTAAGTAGTCAATAAAAATGTAGTGCTTAATGTTTTGTTTATAGAGCAGCTACATTATCACTTGGTTCTTTAACTATGAAAGCAAAGTTATGAGGAGAGTATATGAAATAGGTTTGTTTTACTTTGCATTATGCATACTTTGAAAAGACCCTGATTCTGGGAAAGATTGAAGACAGGAGGAAAAGGGGATGACAGAAGATGAGATGGCTGGATGGCATCACCGACTCAATGGCCATGAGTTTCATTAAATTCCGGGATTTGGTGATGGACAGGGAGGCCTGGCATGCTGCAGTTCATGGGATCTCAAAGAGTCAGATATGACTGAGTGACTGAACTGAGCTGAACTAAACACATAATTTAACAGTGATCTAATAATCATTTTGCAGTTTAAAGGAACTTTTATCCTGAAAAGGAAACATAATGAAAAATATATTTTAGTGATGTATCTTCTCAAATTGACATACATGTGGCTACCCTATATACCGGAGAAGGCAATGGCACCCCACTCCAATACTCTTGCCTGGAAAATCCCATGGATGGAGAAGCCTGGTAGGCTGCAGTCCATGGAGTCGCTAAGAGTCAGACACGAATGAGCAACTTCACTTTCACTTTTCACTTTCACACATTGGAGAAGGAAATGGCAACCCACTCCAGTGTTCTTGCCTGGAGAATCCCAGGGGCGGGGGAGCCTGGTGGGCTGCCGTCTATGGGGTCACACAGAGTCGGACATGACTGAAGTGACTTAGCAGCAGCAGCAGCACCGTATGTACAAAAAGGCAATAACTACATTTTTTTGACTACTTAGACTTTTCAATAAATATACCAATATGTACATATATATTCTAATTAATTTCAATTATGAACACTTCATTGCTTTACCTAGCAGCATATGCAATTTGTCATCTTTGTTCTGAAACACAATGTACATGTAGTTTCCCTTAAGTAATTTAACTGAGAAGTATCCTCAAGAGAGGATTTGGTTGTCTCAGACATCAGGATATTTCCAGATAGATCTGACATAGAGGAAAGTTATGAAGAAACATAGTAATTATCCACTGGGATTATCATAAGGATTTTCCAGCACATGTAATGCTTATTATGGTTCTTGATTTTAAAATAAAAGTTTCCCTCTCTTGTATTCTCTGTTGCCTTTCAAGCCAAAGTTTGATCCAGGATTCTGATTCCCCAAAATGTAAAGATGTCAGTTTACTTTATCTACAAATTTATTTCTGTTAAGTAACGAATTCAAGCTCTTGTCCTAGAAGCAGGATGTTAATTAGTATGTTTGTAAACAGTGCCTGACTTTATTTTTCTGGGCTCCAAAATCACTGCAGATGGTGATTGCAGCCATGAAATTAAAAATGCTTACTCTTTGGAAGGAAAGGTATGACCAACCTAGACAGCATATTGAAAAGCAGAGACATTACTTTATCAACAAAGGTCTGTCTAGTCAAGCCCATGGTTTTTCCAGGGGTCACGTATGGATGTGAGAGTTGGTCTATAAAGAAAGCTGAGCACTGAAGAATTTATGCTTTTGAACTGTGGTGTTGGAGAATCTTGAGAGTCCCCTGGACTGCAAAGAGATCCAACCAGTCCATCCTAAAGGAAATCGTCCTGAATATTCTTTGGAAGGACTCATGCTGAATCTGAAACTCCAATACTTTGGCCACCTGAGGCAAAGAGCTGACTCTTTGGAAAAGACCCTGATGCTGGGGAAGATTGAGGGCAGGAGGAGAAGGGGACGACAGAGGACGAGATGGTTGGATGGCATCACCGGCTCAATGGACATGGGTTTGGGTGAACTCTGGGAGTTGGTGATGGACAGGGAGGCCTGGCGTGCTGCAGTTCATGGGGTCACAAGGAGTCAGACATGACTGAGTGACTGAACTGAACTGGAACTGGAACTAGATAATAGGATATAGTGGAATCTGGACTGATTTCAAAACATTCTAAAACATATAGAACATACTTTAAATTGCTGAGAAAGATTGAGGGCAAGAGAAGAAGGGGGTGACAGAGGATGAGGTGGTTGGATGTCATCATTAACTCAATGAATATGAGTTTGAGCAAACTCTGGGAGATAGTGAAGTACAGGAAAGCCTGGTGTGCTGCAGTTCACATGGTCACAGAGTCAGACAGGACTTAGCGCCTGAACAACAGTAGCAATACTTTGGATTGCTTATCTTCTGTTGACTTTTTTTTGTTAGATACTATGCATCAATTAGTAAAGATCGGTTCATGCTCTAATAACAAACATCAATAAACCCTAATTTATAGTCCATGAGGCTATAGAAAGAAAGATTTGTTTATTGGTTGTGCCACATATTATCAGAAGTTGGCTGGAAACTCTGCTCATCATAATCTTAAAGAAATTAGACTGACCAAGGTTCAATTTTCAAATGTACTTCCATGACCATTGAATTAGAAGGATGAAGATATGGTGGATCTAAAACTTTCAACTTGGAAGTGATACACATCACTTCATTTCTGTATACATTTTATTGTCCAAAATAAATTATGTGATGTTATTTAATCCAAGTGGCTGAGGACATGCAATCCTATGAGAGTCCAAAATGGAAATGAATATTTGGTGAATAGGGCCAGTGAATACACATAGTGCATTGGTGGTTTCTCTAAGGAGTTTTCAGTTTCTCATAATCTCTGAATACATCCTGCTGTTATATATATTTATATATATATAAATATATATATATATACCCTGCTGTTATATATATTTACAATAATTACAAATATTTATTTAAATTCAATCATTTATTTTTTTCATTTTACAAATCATATTTTCTGTGCATGTGGAAGTATTTTTAAATTCAATATGTAATGGCTTACTTATTTGTGGGCTATTGTTGGAAAGACCTCCCCTACTCTAGAGTTAAAATATATGTTTCTATAGTAAAAATAAGAGATCTTCTATGCTCTATTTACTTGACAAAATAACTATAAATTTGATGAATTAAGAGTGCATTTCTATGTGATCTGGCCATTTTGCTTCTGGATATATACACAAAAATCAGTAAAGGAAGTTACCTTAACTGGTTTGTACACTCATGTACATTGCATCATTATTCACAGTAGTCAAATTCTGGCAGCAGCCCTAGTGACTATTAACAAGATGAATGGATAAGAAAAACGTGATATATAAATCTTTAGCCTTAAAAAGGAAATTTTGATATGTACTGCAACACTGAATACATTACACTAAGTGAAATTTTAGCCACAAAAGGACAAATATTGTATTACCCATATAAGGTTTCTAGAGATAAAAATTAGAATGGTGGTTGGAAGGGGTTAGAGAAAGGGCTGAAAGTGGTGTTAGTGTTAATGGACACAGAGTTTTAGTTGGGAAAGATGAAAAAATTCTGCTGGTGAATACTAGTAATGGTTGCAAAACAATGTGAATGTATTTAGTACCACAAAATTGTACATGTAATCATAGTTAAAATTAATCTTCCTTCTCTCTGGAGAAATAAATGGCAATCCACTTCAGCATTCTTGCCTGGAAAATCCCAAGGACAGAAAAGCCTGGCGGGCTACAGTCCATAGGGTCACAAAGAGTCGGACACAACTGAGCATGCGCACATATTTTACCACCAAAAAAATAACCTCCAAAACAAGAAGGAACATCTCTGATGAAGTTGCCAAGTTCCATGTCAGTAGGCAAATTGTATTTTAAAGTATTAGAGCCTCTGATGCTAATGCAGATTGATGTGAAATGCAATCAAGTGAAGACCCTCAAATGTTCATACATCACTTCAAGTCATGAATGTCCTCCATTTACAGAGGGAGTTTGGATTTCTCTTGCTGTTGCTATTGTATTGATTATAGGCAGTTTTTGGTTTAACCAAAAATACTGGAATTATGAAATTTCCAAAAGAGCCCTCCCCCCCCAAAAAAAGTAGATATCCATTTCTGTTGATGATGCCATTTGGGTTTGACTTTCCAAAGAATTGTTAAAAATGTCATCTTGCACATTGAAGCAAATAAGCCAATTTACAGTTCTTCAAAGAACCATGTTGAATTGTAATAAAAATATATTCATGATTCTGAGTCAAAGGGAATGCCGCTGTTCCCTTTTCTTTGTTTCAGTAACAGGTGTCCTGGACTATTTCTAAGCTTGATCATTCCCTCTCTATTAGTATTCCTCATATCACATATTTAATAGGAAAATAATATTAATAATAACAGCTTATATTTCTGGAATGTTGAGTACTTGTCAAATAAAATATCTAGGCTATTATGATTATTACCTCAAATGAACCCAATCATGCATCGTTCTTTTGAGTAGGAAATTGAGGCCTACATAGACTGAAAGAAAACTGGCCAATATCATTTGAGATCAACCTGAGAGACCGAATTTAATTCTCTGTAAGTATGTTTGTGTGTGTGTGTGCACAAGTCTGCTCTTAACCAAATGTGTGTATTGTGAATCAATAACAATTCTAGGTTTTCATGACCAGGTTTTCTCTTCTCTAGGGAAAATCTCGTTTGACGTTTTCAAATTATCTTCTTTTCTGTGTGTGAAAAAAGATTGTAACTGTTGATTTTTAGGATGGACTGACATACATAGTTCTTAAGGTATTTTGGTAAGAATGTTATTAATATTTTCATTGGCAAAGACATCACTTCCTAAGAGACTCTGGATGTTGTTCTCAATGTTCTAGTTTATAGATGAGTGTCAGAATAAAGGTAGTAAAAACTTCTTTGTGCTAGTTTCACTTGATATTTTCTATCCTTAACTCTAATATAACTAAAACTAATATTCATATTTTAACAATAATAAACTACCTTTCATAACAACTTGCATTCATAACTTAGCCACTTGACACTTGCTACAAACGTGTACACTTTAAAATACGCCTAGAAATTGTACATTGTAATTTGGCATTTTTAACAAATAGAACTTTTTAAATAGCATGAAAAATGCTTGAAGAGAAATGATTGTCTATATCTGAAAAATTATTGCTTGAGTTAAATTAGGGATATTAAAAACTATCAGTGACAGTGTGGCAATATTGAGAAATAAGTGTTTAGCTCTATATATCAGGTGGAAAAAAGTGAATCATGAATACATAAGGATTACTGTGTCTACCCCTGTATGAAAAAGCAACCGATCACTAATATAATTGCAATAAATTCTGATTTTAGAGAGCAGAGTGCTATCTTCAATAAGGAGTATGAATGTTTAAGTCACTAGAAAGATGTAACCTCCTATTTTGCATTCAACTCATTTTCCATTCATCAGTCTTAAGTAAATCTTATTTTTATGAACACCTCACTGAGGTCTACTAATTTTCTAAGTGGACAGATAAAAATAAGTTTAACTGCATGACAGAGGACCAAAGCTCCAAGTGACAGTAAATTAACCATATTCATGCCTTTCCATAGAGTAATTTATCAACTTTTGCCGAGCATTTTCTCTGAAATGAAATGCAATAGTTTCATATCCATACTCTACACAGAAAAAATGGTGAATTATTCAGCAACTCTCTTAATAATATCAAATGTTCTTGTTTTGATTTTTTTTTCCTTAGGCTTTTATACATAAGGTGCAATACTTTAAGAGCAAACCAAGTAACTACTCAAATTACTGCATATGTGTATACATATATGATATATATTACACATATTTGTGTATGTAATTTATGCATATAAAAGGTATTGATAGATGGACAAATAGAATGAAGACTGAGATCCCACAGGTAATAATTTCATTATCTTTTAAAAATCTGCTGAACTCCATAATTTGATTTTGCTGTTTTATTCTGATATTAAGTTTTTTTCCATAAAAATTCAATTGCAAATAGAAATCAGTCCAATTATATTAAGATCACAGTAAAATAGAAGCTCCTACATATTGTTTGTATACTAAAACTGGAATAATATTACTAATGCATTTGACCATAAATCTATTAAGAACTTCAAAATATTCTATCTTTTTTAATCTGACAATTTAGATATTCTATAGTAAGGAAATAAAATCAAATACAAAATTACAGAAAAGTGCTATGAATGATGTTATCCATATTATGTTGTTAAAATAGTGAAAAAATTGAAAGTGACACAAACATCCAGATATATGGCATGATTAAATCACTATTAGAGAATTAATAAATGAATGCTATATATCCACAAGAATTATATAAGTAATTCATAATAAGCTGGAAATTATTTTGTGCAAAAAGCACATAATTGAGAAACAGAGAGCACAAAATATTGATTTCATCTTTTCAGCAATATTGCTAATGTTACTGTTCCATCACTAATGATAATACTATGTATTGTAAAGAAATTTAATTTTCTCTCTGAACTATTCACTGGAGAATCCCTGATTTAGTTTTATTCTAAGAGATAAAATGTGTGCCTCCCTTTCTTTTAATAAAATACATATTTAATATTAAAATTTTTATAAGCATTTTCAGTTACCTTTAACATTATGAGGGAATATCTTTCCATGTTTGTTTACTGAAAGATACATCTTTTTTATTAGAAAATATCACAGTATGTATCATTTCATCAAATTTTCCTTCCCAGGATCTATCAATATATTTGTAGCTGTTGTATTCAATTGAGGTGTGGGCAATTCTGTCTTGGATGAAGCATGTGGCAATGTCCTGAGATATTTTTGGTTATCATCACATATGATTTTGTCACTGGTGGATAAAAGCTTACAAGCATCCCACAGTGAAAAGGACAACCAGTCCCTGGCTACAAATACGGAATTATCTAGCCCAATGTATAAGTAGTGCCAAGGTGAAAGAATACTAATTTGTACTTTCATTATTTAGCATTTTTTAACAAAAGTAATTAGGACAGAATCTGGCTAATTTATGAAGTTAGGTAAATGACTTTTTGATCTATGGGATGCAGAATGGATGTTGTGTTGGCAGGCATGAAAACATTCTTCTAATTATACATCTTCACCCTAGCTCTTGGGTGACCAAGTACATTGTTAGTGAGCAGTAATATTTGGAAGGAATCCTTTTCTTTTTTTTTTTTTTTTTTCTGAGCAGTAGGTTTAAATAGTGGGCTCAAAATATGCAGTAACCATGCTGTAAACAGATGTGCTGTCATCAAGGCTTTGCTGTTCATTTATAGTGCACAAGCACAAGATTTAGCACAATTCTTAAGACCCTAGAATTTTTAGAATGGTGATGGAACGCTGACTTCAGACTTCACGTTGCAAACTGCATTAACCCCTAAGAGAATCAGCCAGTCCTAACTTTGAGGCCAGATATTGACTTATCCTCTCTTGCTATGAAAGTCCTACTTGGCATCTTCTGTCAATAGTAAGCTGTTTCATATGCATGGAAAATCTCTTGTTTAGTGCAGCCACTTTGGTTGATTACCTTAGCTAGATCTTGTGGACAACTTGCTGCAAATTCTACATCAGTACGTGCTGCTTCACCTTCTGCTTGTTGTGGAGGTGGCGTCTTTCATTACATCCTAAGATCCAACCGCTGCTAACTTCAAACTTTTCTCTGCAGCTCTTTCACCTCTCTCAGCTTTCCTAGAATTGATGAGAGTTAGGGCCTTGCCCTAGATTAGGTTTTGACTTGAGGAAATATGGCTGGTTTGATCTTCCGTCCTCCTTATCAGCATTAAAGCTGTTTGGCTTTCCTATCATTCATATGTTCACTGGAGCTGCACTTGTAATATCCTTCAATAGCTGTTCCTTGGCATTCACAACGCGGCACATACTATTATATTTGGCACAAGAGGCCTGATTGCAGGCCTGTCTTGATTTTTGATATGCCTTCCTAACTAAGCTTAATCGTTTCTAGCTTTTGATTTAAAGTGAAAGACATCTGATTCTTCTTTCATTTGAACACATAGAAGTCATTGTTGTGTCTCAGGAAATAGGTCTGAGGAGAGGGAGAAAGATATGAGAATGCTGGTCAGTGGAGCAGTCAGAACACACACAGTATTTATCGTAGGTGATACCTCAAAGTAATATAGATTACCATAAAAATATAATAGTAATGAATGTTTGAAATATGGTGAGAATTACTAAAATATGACACACAAAAAAGAACTGAGCAAATGCTTTTGAAAAATGACACCAACAGGCATTCTCAGTACAATACTGCCAAAAAAATCTTCAATTTTAAACAAGGCAATATCTACAAAGCTCAATAAAGCAAAGCGCGTTAAAACAAAGTATGCGTGTATCCTTTTTTTCTGCCATATATGCCAGGTGAATTCTTCCCCTTAATGCTTTCCTGTCAAATAAAGTAAGATCAAGTACCGTACTCTAGACACAAGAAGCAAGAAAAGCATCTGAAATTTTCAGCTTCTCTTATAAATATTGGAAGAATTGTTAACTGTTGAGCTGACAAAAAAAAGAATGAAAAAATCTTCAAATATCTTTCTTTACTCAGTATTACCAATTTGAAATTATTTTTTTAAAAACTATACTTTGATGCTATTTAAATCACTTCAACAATTCAAAATGTAATATGTTTATATAGTAATGTCCATTTGAGTACAGCTAAATATACATTTATAAATATAGTATTTTCCTGTTTGGTATAGCTTGCCTTGGGGCTTCCCTGGTGGCTCAGAGGTTAAAGCGTCTGCCTGCAATGAGGGAGACCTGTGTTCGATCCCTGGGTCAGGAAGATCCCCTGGAGAAGGCAATGGCACCCCACTCCAATATTCTTGCCTAGAGAATCCCATGGACAGAGGAGCCTGGTGGGCTACGGTCCACGGGGTCGCAAAGAGTCAGACACGACTAAGCGACTTCACTTTCACTTTCACTTTACCTTGATATCAGTTTAGTTCAGTTCAGTCCCTCAGTCATGTCCAACTCTTTGTGACCCCATGGACTGCAGTACTCCAGAATCCCTGTCCATCACCAACTCCCGGAGATTACTCAAATTCATGTGCATCGCGTTGGTGATGCCATCCAACCATCTCATCCTCTGTCGTCTCCTTCTCCTCTCGCCGTCAATCATTCCCAGCCATCAGGAGCTTTTGGTTTTAAAGTATAATAACTAATACATAGCAAATGCTATTTATTATAGCCTATATAAAAATTATATGAAAATAAAGACATTATCAACAAAATAGTATGTCCAACAAATCTATTCTAATTGGTAGAAACATTTTCAAGACTGCCTTATAAATCACAAAAGTCAGTTGGGTATGTTAATGTGTCCTTGTTTTGTACTTCTGAAAACTGCAAAGACAAGGATGTCTGGATATCTGTCAGTTCAACTTCTTTGTGGAAGCTCTATTCTGCATGTAATGCTTGGTTCTTACACACACTTGAACTCGTTCCTGGATGAGTATATCTCTTTTCCAACTTTCTTTGAAGAATATTTGCACATATTATGTTGTTTGAAAGTTGTATACTTTGGAATTCCAAAATAATCTACTACATTACATAAAATAAATCACATAAAGCAAAGTAGTTAATGAAAATGTGTTTTAAATTGTCTGAGTACATCTACAGAAATCAATTACTTTAAAAACATAATGGGAAACATGTTCATTTATAATAACAGTACTTAGGGATAGGTATAATACAAAATAAGCAAAATATTGAAATATAAAAATGTCTCCTTACTAATCTACCACTCAAAATGCAGAAAATAGTAGGATTCCAGGTTTGTAAGTAGAAGATAATCTCATAACTATTAAATCTACTTGCATTAAAATTACATCAAACAATCAAGCAAACCCACCAGTAGAAAATCAGTTACTGTAATTTATCCATATAATGAAATAATTCTAAATTAAAAAGAATGTTTCTGTATTGATACAGAATGATTTATAGGAGATGATATAAATTGTAAAACATCCTATAATGTGTTGAACACACTATCTTTTGTATAAGAAAATTGAAATATAATATATGTGTTCATCTTTGTACAGATGTAGAGATTTTCTAAAAGCTATAAACCTTGCCTGGCCATCGTGTAGGGAAACTGATTGGCTGGCTGTTAGGAAGGGAGACTTTTCATTATATACTTCATTAGTTATTCAAAGGATAAACAGATTTGAAGTGATATATTCCTCTCTAAAGTCAGACCATAGTCAGATGTTTATGTTCTTATTTCTCTTCTCTCTTCTCTTCATTCGTTTGGAATAGGTTACAATGTTGATTATATACCACCTCTGCTATTGCTGTGTTGTTCGGTCACTAAGTCGTGTCTGACTGTTTGCGACCCTATGGGCTGCAGCACGGGCTTTCCAGGTAGCATTAGTGGTAAAGACCCTGCTGCCAATGCAGGAGACATGAGACTTGGGTCCAATCCCTGGGCTGGGAAGATCCCCTGGAGAAGGAAATGGAAGCCCACTTCAGTGTTCTTGCCTGGAGAATTCCACAGAGGAGTCCAGGGGGCTACAGTCTATGGGGTCACAGAGTCCCACACAGTTGTACCACTTTCACTTCAGCCTTCTTTATGGTCCAACTCTCACATCTGTACATGCCTAAAGGAAAAACCATAGCTTTGACTGTATGGATATTTGTAAGCAAGTGATGTCTCTACTTTTTAATACACTGTCTAGGTATGTCATAGTTTTCCTTTCAAGGAGCAAGAGTCTTTTAATTTCATGACTGCAGTCAGAATTCTCAGTGATTTGGGAGCCCAAGAAAAGAAAACTGGTCGCTTTTTCCACTTTTTCCCCTTTGATTTGCCATGAAGTGATGGGACTAGACTCCATGATCTTAGTTTTGTGAATGTTGAGTTTCAAGCCAGCGTTATCACTCTCCTCTTTCACCTTCAAAAAGAGGCTCTTTAGTTCCTCTTCACTATCAGTCATTTAGTGGTGTCATTTGCTATCTGAGGTTTTTGATATTTCTCCCAAGAGCTTCCAGTTTGTGATTCATTCAGCCCAGCATTTCACATGATGTGCTCTGCTTAGAAGTCAAACAAGCAGGGTGACAATATAAAGCTACCTATTGCTCTTATATTCCCAAGAAAAATTATGTTCCTTTTTCGAGTTCAGTTCAGTTCAATGACTCAGTTGTATCTGACTCTTTGAGATCCCATGGACTGAAGCATGCCAGGCTTCCCTGACCATCACCAATTCCCTGAACTTACCCAAACGCGTGTCTATTGAATCCGTGATTCCGTCCAACCATCTCATCCTCTGTCGTCCTCTTCCCTTCCCTCCTTCGACCTTTCCCAGCATCAGGGTCCATTCCAATGAGTCAGTTCTTCACATCAGGTGGCCAAATAACTGGAGTTTCACCTTCAGCATCAGTCCTTCCAATGAATATTCAGGACTGATTTCCTTTAGGATGGACTGGTTGGATCTCCTTACAGTCCAGGTGACTCTTAAGAGGCTTCTCCAACACCACAGTTCAAAAGCATCAATTCTTAGGCACTCAGCTTTCTCTATAGCCCAACTCTCACATCCATACATCACTACTGGAAAAACCATAGCTTTGACAATACCTTGTTGGTAAAGTAATGTCGCTGCTTTTTAATCTGCAGTCTAGGTTGGTCATAGCTTTTCTTTCAAAGAGTAAGCATCTTTTAATTTCATGGCTGCAGTCACCATCTACAGTGAAAAAAATAAAGTCTCTCACTGTTTCCACTGTTTCCCCATCTATTTGCCATGAATGGAAGGGTCCCAATGCCATGATCTTAGTTTTCTGAATGTTGAGTTTTAAGCCAAAATTTTCACTCTCCTCTTTCACTTTCAACAAGAGGCTCTTTAGTTCTTCTTCACTTTCTGCCATAAGGGTGGTGTCATCTGCGTACTTGAGGTTATTGATTTTTCTGCCAACAATCTTGATTCCAGCTTGTGCTTCATGCAGCATGGCATTTCTCATGATGTACTCTGCATATAAGTTAAATAAGCAGGGTCACATTATACAGCCTTGATGTACTCCTTTCCTGATTTGGAACCTGTCTCTTGTTCCAAGTCCAGTTTTAACTGTTGCTTATTGACCTGAGTACAGATTTCTCAAGAGGTAGGTCAGGTGGTCTGGTATTCCCATCTCTTGAAGAATTTTCTACAGTTTGTTGTGATCCTCACAGTCGAAGGCTTTGACATAGTCAATAAAGCAAAACTAGATATCTTTCTGGAACTCTCTTGCTGTTTTGATGATCCAGGGGATATTGACAATTTGATCTCTTGTTCCTCTGCCTTTTCTAAATGCAGCTTGATCATCTGGAAGTTCATGGTTCACGTACTATCGAAGCCTGGCTTGGAGAATTTTGAGCATTATTTTGCTAGCGTGTGAGATGAGTGAAATTTTGCAGTAGTTTGAACATTCTTAGGCATTGCCTTTCTTTGGGATTGGAATGAAAACTGACCTTTTCCAGTCCTGTGGCCATGGCTGAGTTTTCCAAATTTTCTGGCATGCTGAGTGTAGCACTTTCACAGCATCATCTTTTAGGATTTGAAATAGCTCAACTGAAATTCCATCACTTCCACTTGCTTTGTTCGTAGTGATGCTTCCTAAGGCCCAATTCACCTTGTATTCCAGGATCTGGCTCTAGGTGAGTGATCACACCATTGTGGTTATCTGCGTCATGACAATCTCTTTTGTATAGTTCTATGTATTCTTGCCACCTTTTAATATCTTCTGCTCTGTCAGGTCCATACCAGTTCTGTCCTTTATTATGCCCATCCATGCATGAAATATTCCTTTGATATCTCTAATTTTCTTGAAGAGATCTCTAGTCTTTTCCATTCTATCATTTTCCTATTCTTCTTTGCATTGATCACTGAGGAAGGCTTTCTTATCTCTCCTTGATATTGTTTGGAACACTGCATTCAAATGGGTATATCTTTCCTTTTCTCCCTTACCTTTATCTTCTCTTCTTTTCCTAGCTATCTGTAAGGCCTCCTCAGACAAAATTTTGCCTTTTTATATTCTTTTTCTTGGGGATGGTCTTGATCATTGCCTCCTGAACAATGTCCTAATCCTCTATCTGGAGTTCTTCAGGCACTCTTTCTATCAGATATAAGCCTGGAATCTACTTGTCACTTCCTCTGTACAATCATAAGGTATTTGATTTAGGTCATATCTGAATGATTTAGTGGTTTTGTCTACTTTCTTCAATTTAATTTTGAATTTGGCAGTAATGAGTTCATGAGCTGAGCCACAGTCAGTTCCCGGTCTTGTTTTTGCTGACTGTATAGAGCTTCTCCATCTGTGGTTGCAAAGACTATAATCAATCTGATTTTGGTATTGACCATCTGGTGCTGTGCACATGTACAGTCTTCTCTTGTGTTGTTGGAAGTGGGTGTTTGCTATGACCAATGCATTCTCTTGGCAAAACTCTATTAGCCTTTGCCCTGCTTCATTCTGTACTTCAAGGCCAAATCTGCCTGTTATGCCAGGTCGCTCTTGACTTCCTACTTTTGCACTCCAGTCCCCTATAATGAAGAGAATATCTTTCTTTGGTGTTAGTTCTAGAAGGTCTTATCGGTCTTCATAGAACCATTCAACTTCAGCTTCTTCAGCATTACTGGTTGGTGCATAGACTTGAATTACTGGGATATTGAATGGTTTGCCTTGGAAATGAGCAGAGGTCATCCTGTCATTTTTGAGATTACATCCAAGTACTGCATTTATGGATCTTTTGTTCACTATGATGGCCTCTCCAGTTCTTCTAAGGGATTCTTGCCCACAGTAGTAGATATACTGGTCATCTGAATTAAATTCACACATTCCAGTCCATTTTAGTTCACTGATTCCTAAAATGTTGATGTTCACTCTTGCCATCTCCTGTTTGGCCACTTCCAGTTTGCCTTGATTCATGGACCTAACTGTCCAGGTTGCTATGCAATATTGCTCTTTGCAGCATCAGACTATACTTCTATCACCTGTCATATCCCTAACTGGGTGTTGTTTTTGCTTTGACTCCATCTCTTGATTCTTTCTGGAGTTATTTCTACACTCTTTTACAGTAGCATATGGGGCACCTACTGACCTGGGGAGTTCATCTTTCAGTGTCATACCTTTTAGCTTTTTCATACTGTTCATGGGGTTCTCAAGGCAAGAATGCTGAAGCGGTTTTTCATTCCCTTCTCCAGTGGACCATGTTTTGTCAGTACTCTCTGCCATGACATGTCCATCTTGGGTGGCTGTACATTGTATGCCTCATAGTTTTATTAAACTAAACAAGGCTGTGGTCCTTGTGATCAGTTTGGTTAGTTTTCTGTGATTGTGGTTTTCATTCTGTATTCCCTCTTATGGACAAGGATAAGAGACTTATGGAATCTTCCTGATGGGAGAGACTGACTGAGGGAGAAACTGTTTTGATTTTTTTTTTCCTGATGGGTGGTGCCATGCTCAGTAAATCTTTAATTCAGTTTTCTGTTGATGGGCAGGACTATTTCCCTCCCTGTTGCTTGACCTGAGAACAAACTATGGTGGAAGTAATTTAGATAATGGCAACCTCCTTCAAAAGATCTCATGCACGCACTGTTGCACTTGGTACCCCTGACCCTGCCGAAGACTCCTGGACACCCATGGGTATTCCTGGGTCAGTCTCTTGTGGGTTCACTGCTCCTTTCTCCTGTGTCCTGGCGTTCATAACGTTTTATTTGTGCCCTGCAGGCGTCTGTTTCCCCTGTCCTGTGTCAGTTCCGGTGGTTCTATAATGGGGTTAATAGAGGCCTCCTCCAAGAGGGCTTATGCCGTACCCAGGTCTACTGCACCCAGAGCCCCTGCCCCTGCAGCAGGCCGCTGCTGACCCGCACCTCCGCAGGAGATGCTCAGACACAGTTCTGGCCCAGTCTCTGTGGGTTGGACATGTGTTTTGTGCCAGTCGCAATTCTGAAGAGCTCAAGCGACCGGGTGTTTGGTGAGTGCACTGCCCCAGGTGAGCTGTGCATCCACTTCCCTAGTCCCAGCCACTCATTTTTCTAGGCGTGCTGCGAGAGAACTGTCTCAGGTGTGCCCTATATCTCCTCTGGAGAGCTGATCTCAGACTGTGACCCGCATGGTGGCTGTCAGCCATCCAGGATCTCAGGAAGACATGGTTAGCAGCTGGGAGCCTGCTCACTGTTTGATGGAAGATGCCATCTCTGGGGCTGAGATTGTAGCAGCCCCTTGCAACAGGCTCTGGCTGTTGCAAGCCTGCCTCTCTATCTCAACGTGGAGAGGGGCCATTATGCAGCAGGCTAGCTCTCCTTTGGTATTCTCTCAATCCTTTGTTTTGTGAGTGGGGCAGGCTGCGTGTTAGGTTGTTATGTTAGAGCCTTTTGAGTTGTGGTTAGGGATGTATTCTGTGGGTTTTTCTTTTCTTTTTTTCCCAGTTATGTTGCCTTCTGAGATTCCAAAACTCCCACAGACCTGCGTGTAAGAGGGTTTCCCACTGTGTTCCTTTTTTATGTGATGTTTATTCTTACCCCTGCTCAGTTTTTGTGTTCTCTTTAAAAGAAAGACATTTTTAAAGAAATGAATTTTTCAGCCTGTCTTTGATTATACATATATGCACTAAGAATTAAAGAAAAGGAATCTGGACCTTATCAAAATGAAGAAAATCACATGAAATAATGAAACAAGTATCTTTTTAATTCAGGTTAAATATTACCAACTTTTTCAGGTTTCATTCCATGCTAGGTTTTTGTTTCTGTTTTTGTTTTTCTCCAGTATTGAGACAAGTTAGACTAACCTAGCTGCAATTTTCTGCTTTCTAATAAGAGCCTAAGCTGAACCATCACTTCATGGCAAATAGATGGGAAAACAGTGGAAACAGTGACTGACTTTATTTTTCTGACTCCAAAATCACTGTAGATGGTGATTTCAGCCATGAAATTAAAAGACACTTACTCTTGGAAGGAAAGTTAGGACCAACATAGATAGCATATTAAAAAGCAGAGACATTTCTTTGCTTAACAAAGTCTGTCTAATCAAGGCTATGGTTTTTCCAGTGGTCATGTATGGATGTGAGTTGGACTATGATGAAAGCTGAGCACCAAAGAATTGAGGCTTTTGATCTGTGGTGTTGGAAAAGACTCTTGAGATTCCCTTGGACTGCAAGGAGATCCAACCAGTCCATCCTAAGGGAGATCAGTCCTGGATGTTCATTGGAAGGACTGATGTTAAAGCTGAAACTCTAATACTTTGGCCACCTGATGTCAAGAGCTGACTTATTTGCAAGGACCCTGATTCTGGGAAGGATTGAGGGGAGGAGGAGAAGGGGACGACAGAGGATGAGATAGTTGAATGGCATTACTGACTCAATGGACATGAGTTTGAGTAAATTCCAGGAGTTGGTGATGGACAGGGAGGCCTGGCGTTCTGTGGTTCATGGGGTTGCAAAGAGTCAGACATGACTGAGCAACTGATTTTAACTGAAGTTGAACCAATATACAACTACTATCAGTACTAATAACAGTAACAACAATGATTATAGTAACCCAAAGAAAAGCTCTAGAAATAACAAGATAGCATGGGATAAGTTATATTGAACCATAGTCAGAGTCTCATACATAGGGTGGCTATGTCTTTACCCTAGTACTTTTAAATACTTAACTCAGAATATAAAGGTTAATATATAACATTTAATTTACATAAATTTAACTAAGTTGATTCTTCAGTTTCATTTTCCTCTTATAAAACAATCAGTTCAGTTCTTATCTCACATGCTAGTCAAGTAATGCTCAAACTTCCATCTAGACCAGGACATGGTGCAATTGTGTGGTAATTTGAGCATTCTTTGGGATTGGAATGAAAACTGATCTTTTCAAGTCCAGTGGCCACTGCAGAGTTTTCCAAATTTGCTGGCATATTGAGTGCAGCAGTTTCACAGTTTCAAATCATCTTTTAGGATTTGAAATAGCTCAACTGGAATTCTATCACCTCCACTAGCTTTGTTCATAATGATCATTTCTGAGGCCCACTTGACTTCACATTCCAGGATGTCTGGCTCAAGGTGAGTGATCACACTATCCTGATTATCTGGGTCATGAAGATCTGTTTTGTACAGTTCTTCTGTGTATTCTTGCCACCTCTTCTTAATATTTTCTGCTTCTGTTAGGTCCATATCATTTCTGTCCTTTATCGATATCATCTTTGCAAGAAATATTCCCTTGATATCTCTAATTTTCTTGGAGAGATCTCTAGTCTTTCCCATTCTATTGTTTTCCTCTATTTCTTTGCATTGATCGCTGAGGAAGGCTTTCTTATCTCTCCTTTCTATTCTTTGGAACTCTGCATTCAAATGGGAATATCTTTCCTTTTCTCCTTTGCTTTTCGCTTCTCTTCTTTTCTCAGCTATTTGTAAGGCCTCCTCAGACAACCATTTTGCCTTTTTTGCATTTCTTTTCCATGGGGATGGTCTTGATCCCTGTCTCCTGTACAATGTCATGAACCTCCATCTATAGTTCATCAGGCACTCTATCAGATCTAGTCCCTTAAATCTATTTCTCACTTCCACTGTATAGTCATAAGGGATTTGATTTAGGTCATACCTGAATGGTCTAGTGGTTTTCTCCACTTTCTTCAATTTCAGTCTGAATTTGACATTAAGGAGTTCATGATCTGAGCCACAGTCAGTTCCCAGTCTTCTTTTTGCTGACTGTGTAGAGCTTCTCCATCTTTGACTGCAAAGAATATAATCAATCTGATTTCGGTGTTGACCATCTGGTGATGTCCATGTGTGTAGAGTCTTCTCTTGTGTTGTTGGAAGAGGGTGTTTGCTATGACCAGTGTGTTCCCTTGGCAAAACTCTATTAGCCTTTGCCCTGCTTCATTCCGTACTCCAAGGCCAAATTTGCCTGTTACTCCAGGTGTTTCTTGACTTCATACTTTTGCATTCCAGTCCCCTATAATGAAAAGGACATCTCATTTGGGTGTTAGTTCTAAAAGGCCTTGTAGGTCTTCATAGAACCGTTCAACTTCAGCTTCTACAGAATTACTGGTTGGGGCGTAGGCTTGGATTACCGTGATATTGAATGGTTTGCCTTGGAAACGAAGAGAGATCATTCTGTCATTTTTGCATTGCATCCAATATAAAACAACAAAATGTAAAAAACTGAATTTCTCTCAAATACACTATTTAAAATATGTTAATTTAAAAATATTATATATATATAAATATACATATACACATGTGTGTATATATATAACTGAGAGTATAATTATGAGGAATATTATAAACAATGTTCATAGTAAATCCTAATGTATTTTTAATTCAATTCTCAGAAATTTACAACAGTGCCAACTTCTAAACAATGCATAGTATTTTATAATGCATGTATTACACAACAAACATAATGAGGTAACACACTCATAAATGTATTGCTTCTGAGATTAATAATGGAATATCATGCAGTTCTATAGCCCTTTCAGCAATTACAGAAGTTGGTCTTTATTCTAAAGATGTATTCATGTGTATCCAATGAAATGTGACCAAGAGGTCTTCACCTTTATTTTGATGGTTAACTCTTGCTCAGTGATCTTCTGAGAACAGCTTGCTATAGGTTATAGAAGTTTAATGGCCTAGTTGGTCATTTTTACCATCTCCTTGAACTTACAAATGAGAAAATTTAAAATCCCACAAGGGATTTTGCTCCAATTGCCCTCAGAATAAATGCATATTAATAATGATTATCATGATTACCATGTTAATAATTACCATGTTAATAGGCAAATCTACTAAATAATTAACAGTCTAAATGGATCGGAGGAAATGAGGTGGTAGTTGAAGAGAGAGTACCCTATCTGCAGTATGAAGATACTACATGACCATAATGAATTGCATTAATGTTGTTTAAATCTAACATTCAGTCTCTATACTTCCATATGTAAACAATCATACATTTTATCATACATCAGCTCTCTTTGTCATTGAAATTTTTCAGCAACCGGGAGACCTGCCTGGAACTTTACATATCTGCATTGATCAGCACCTCTTCTCTTGGTTGTCCTTCATAGTCCATCTTCTCAGTGAGGCTTTCTCTAAACCCCATTCAAGATTGGAGCATTCTTCCACTTTCTTTGACCTGTTCATGTTTTACATTCCCCCCCCCCCACATCACTTGTCACTATATGACAATATACCCTATAATCCCTCCTTTTTCTTTATTACCTCTTTCACCTAACTAAACAGGAAACTCTATGATCTGAGTCATTTTGACTGCTATGTTCACTGATATATTCATAGTCCTGGAACGTCATCTGGAACATAGTGGGTTCAACAGATATTTATTAAATAAATTGGTGAATATATGAAATAGAAAGAGATGATTAAAGAGTAGGAGTCTTTTAGATGTTATATTTTAGATACTGGTATTTTATATACACTATCAGTTGCGACAAACCACTCTAAATTTGAATTATATCAGTGGTACAAATTTTAGATGATATTTCAAAGGTGACCTATGTCACTGGTTAAATAGAATGGATAGATAAAACATTGTGTGGAAAGTTGTACCAAAAAAGTAAAGAATTTTAGTACATGGTATGCTAATAGATGTATAATGGTATTATGGTGAGTATTTAAATTCCTATTGACAGATCATTTGCTTATTATAAGTTAAAGTCACTCAGTCGTATCTGACACTTTGCAACCCCATGGACTGTAGCCCTCCAGGTTCCTCTGCCCATGGGGATTCTCCAGGCAAGGATACTAAAGTGGGTTGCCATGTCCACTTCCCAACCCTGGGATTGAACCCAGGTCTCCTGTATTTCAGGCAGATTCTTTACCAACTGAGCCACCAGGGAAGCCCTGCTTATCATATGTACCATTATTTTTTTAAAGATGCTGGCTTAAACATATAATCCATTTTAATTCTTTGTCTTGTTGTTATTAAGCTGTAAGATTCTTTTCATATTTATAGATCTTTAAAAAATGATGTGTATATATATATATATAAACTTTACATATACATGTAATTCCACCCTAGAAACTATATAGATATTTAGTTAGAATTATGAGGATATATTGTTTTGATGCTATAGTGTTAGCCTTATTCTATATCTTATAAAATACTTTATTATACTGATAATAACATTATAATATAAAGTATACTTATATACTTGTAATATAAATATACATTATAAAGTATTATAATGTAAAGTATTATATTATGATACATCATACCACTAACTTGTACTATAAGGCAGTATTTTTTTATATTATTATTCAGCTATTCATTAATTGTGTATATATATATATGCATTTATAAATATTTTTATTTTTATATATTGAATGTATACCCTCCTTATCCTGCAAAATTCTTATTAGTTCTAGTAACTTACTTGTAGATTATTTTTGGCTCAATGCAAAAAATGTAGGAAGAAATATAAAACAAACTTATCAAAAGCAAATAGAATGCTTAATATGTATTTCTCTCCTATTTCATATGCTGAGTATTCATGGCTACATGTTTTTAAAAATTACTCCTTACATATGATTCACAACTTTTCATATAGTTATGTATGATTGACTATTTTTTATAGAAATTGCACTTTCAATTAATATGTCCAGTTTGTACTGTGTAATTTATATTTTTTATTGCTTGGTTTAAACTCTTTACATGTAATATTAAAGAAATCAAGTCCCTTTCTATCACATATATTGCAAATATTTTTACTCAATATGGCAGTTTGCTTTTTAACTTGTGTTTTGTTTTTTATTCATGTTCAAATGTTAAATATTTATATAGTCAAATTTATCATAAATTTTCCTTATTGCCTCTGAATTATGTCTAACTAGAGACAATTTTTCATTCTGCAAACATTTATTCATAATTTGTGAAGTTTTATGACTTTTCTTTTGCTCAAATATCTGATTCACATAGAATTGATTTTAGTATAAATAATATACAAGGAGAGAGAGTTAAATTTCTCTTTATATATATTTGGGGAATGGTGGTAATAAGTTGTGTAGTTTGTCTTAGCAGCATAAACTGCACTGTATAAGCCCTCTTTTATTCACTATCATAAAGCAAAGTCTTGCATGTATGCCTATTTTAGAATTTCATGCATTTAATTTACATTTAATGGTATTACTTCTCCAGAATTCATAATTCTGTGTTCATAATCATAATTATCAGACATTCATGGCTTGTTTTACTATCTGGAATATTGGCCAAATATGTTTATTTTTTCCTCTTGCTTTGTAGGTTTCTAGAGCAAATCTGTCATCATTTTACCTGGGATGACACTTAATTCATTGCATAGTATTGTTTTCAGTGCTATGTCAGTCTTAATTATCATTAATGCAAGTGTCAGACTCCCATACTTCTCTGATTTTATACCCAGAGCACAGTAGATCCAATGTGCCTAGGTTGCAGATATGTGTTCCAGTTCCTCTGTAGTCCAGTGAGGAAAGAAAAATAAAAAACTATAATTTTATTGTAACAATATATTCTAATTAAAAATTAGCTTTTCTTAATTTTAAAGACCTATTTTTTTAAGAACAGTTTTAACTTCACAGCAAAGTTGAAGGGAAGATAGATATCACACATACCCCCTGCCATTACACATGCATAGCCTCTCCCATTATTTATTGTTGTTTTGGGAATGGAAAAAGAAGTTTGAAAATGGATGTCACAGTGCATTTTAAGTACTATCTGGCAATACTCAGTTTCAAAATTATTTTAAAACTTTTCTTCTGAGAAATTTGAACATAACCCAAGTTGAACTCACCAATGCACACAACAGAAAAATCAATACCTAGCAAGTAAAAACAATAGAAATCATTCAAATGGCTATGATTTGTTTACCTCTGAGTACTCTCTAAATTCTAAAAATACATTTGAATTTATCACTACCATGTCAAGACTGATCAAGCACATATACTGTAACTTAATAAGATTTTCAATATTTATGATTTAAGTACCAGTTCTCTCACTATATATATACCTCTCTCTTAAATTATCATGCCTTTAAAAACTATTCTAAACAACTGACAAAAAAAACTCAAGAGAGTGAAAATAAGTAGCTATATTCCAAGCATGAATATACCTACACCAGAGATAGTTTTGCTTCTGTGCTATGTTTAAACATCCCCTGGGAGGGATATTTCAGACTTCTTCCTTACTATTTCTTTTGTTTCCCTGACAACTTAAGCACTTAGACTTTTGGGATTGGTAAAGGTAAAAAATAGCTCAATTTACAACAGGCTTAGAGTTTAAAATGACATCATTGATTCCTTGGTAAAGATAATCTTACAGTGAGGTGAATTAGTTGTCAGAAAAGTGGCAGTGATGATCTAATCATAAGCCAGGAGCAAGTAGATATGATCTAAGGCAAAACACTGGTTCTCTGTTTGGAGAAATTGAAAAATATCTTAGACTTACTAGTGTTAAAGCCAACATTCCCTAGGTTCCATTTCCAGCTGATGAGGAGACAAGAGTCATAATATTTTGAGTAAAATAAGGATGTGGATTTGAATATTAAACATTCTGTGAACAAGCAGTACAAAGAGAAGAAAGGAATAATTGTTGAAATAAACATCTGTTAAAAATTCATTGTATAGTCTTTCAATTTATCTAAAAAGCAAACAAAATTGAAATGCATTTATATTCAACTGTAAAATATTCAACAAATGTTAAATGTCATTGGAAATAATTAGCAATTCGTGATTTACATTAGAAACAAATTAGAATGCCAAAGCAGCAACATGGACACATATGTATGTGTGTTTGCATAAATCAGAAACAAAGTGATGTGTAATGTATACACCATATATTTTGATTACCTATATGCATAAATATGGAGAAGAAAAAATAATTAGATGGGATGTGAGGTTTGGAATTCACCAGAGGAGGTAAACACATTAAGAGAATTTAAACGAGATTATGAGAATAAAGCAGGGCAAAGCAGGGATACTACAGTGGAAAAGCAGTGTCAAAGGGAGAGGCAATTTTTTTTTTCTCTTTTTAGTCTTGTCTTTTTCACATATACACAAAATGTATTGACATAAATGTTCATTTAAACACAAATACATGCAAATTACAGGAGCACTGTATTATCTACAAATCATTTCACTTAACAAAACACTATTTCAGATATGTTACCATCACTGAACAACTTGGAAATATATAGCACTAACATATGCATATTTTGAGACTTAGGGTGTTAGATATATCTTGCATCTTCCCAGAGCCACTCTACCTTATCCTGTCCTCGATCTGGTTACCTAAGCCATATGATTCACCTCTAAGAGTTTGCATGTCCCTTGCCTTCCTGTTGTGTTTAACCAGTGGGGAACCATGAAGGAGGATTGAAGGGTTTGAGGAGAAAGGATCATAGTATACAGTTCCCTTCACAGAAGGGTGCTGCTTCTCCTAAAAAGACCTGTTCTAGAGAATTCTCCTTTCTTTTGGAATTGTAAGCTCCTTCCTTATCTCTATTATTTGGACCTAGAGGCGGTGATAGTTGTATTGATGCTAACCTCAAATTCAAACACTATTCATTATGGTTCCCCCATATATGAGCCAAGCTATTGAAATTATTTTTTGTGATTAAACTTTTAGGTATTCAAATTTGTTTCTGCCATCTGTCTCCCATTGGGTCCTGATTGAGACAGTGAGAAAATAAAATTGATAATGAGAAAATGAAGTTGATCAATGCAAACAGTGGAAGTGGCAAAGCTTCATGTAGGAAATACATTCTGAGGTGACTCAGCAGTAAAGAATCTGCCTGCAATGCAAGAGACAGGGGTTCAATCCCTGGAATGGGAAGATCCCCCGGAGAAGGGAATGGCTACCCACTCCAGTATTCTTGCCTGAAATTCCATGGACAGAGGAGCCTGGCAGGCTGCAATTCATGGTGTCACAAAGAGTTGGACAGGACTGAGGGGCTAACAATTATTACTTACATAAATGATAATTTAGTCAAAGGAAAAAAGAATGAGAAGTGTGCTATCATTACAATGCACTCTGATTAGAATATCCTCTACATGTTCTTGATTCTCAAACTTCATTTTCAGTATAATTTACAGGAAGTTGTTAAGATTCCTCAGACCTCTCCATAGAAATTGTGGTTTAGCAGATGAGGAATGATTCATGAAGCTGCATTTTAAACATTGCCACAGATCATTGTACTACAGGTGTTCCAAAGAGCAGGCTTTGAAAACAATGCATGGACAAAAATAAGAAGATTATATTACTTAAGAACAAACAAAATAAAAGATAACACTGCAAAACACTTAGCTATGTATAATTGAAATATCTCCCTAAACACTTGCTTGAGAACTTTAGCCAAACCACTCCTGCATTCTTTATAAAGTAATATAAATGAGAAACTGCAGCAAAATGGTTGCAGGATAGTTGTTTAAAGAATATGCCTTTTTTTTTGTTGAAGTAATTTATCTGATTTTGCTTATAACAGACCTTGTTTCTACAGTTGCTTGAAAGAAGCACAATGTTCAAGGTACAGTAGATTTAAATATATGTCTTGAATTTTATTTCTGTGATTATCTAAATTCAAGATTGAGGAAAAAGAGGAATAATTTGAAGATTGGTCTTGAAATCAACATTTTTTGATAATAAAAAGATTTATATTGACAATATAAAACATTAATTAAAAAAAGACATAATGTCTTAGAAACTGAACTTACCTAAGTTAGTAAGCAGGAATGAACTCAGAAGGTTATTTGGTTAGATTTATAAGTAATGTGGCCTCTTTTTTGTGGTTATCTAAAAAACTAACATGTGTAAAATGACTTTTTCTTTAATTTTTATTTTTTATTTTTCAGTGGGTTTTGTCATACATTCATATGAATCATCCATAGAGTTACACGTATTTCCCATCCCGATCCCCCCTCCCACCTCCCTCTCCACCCGATTCCTCTGGGTCTTCCCAGTGCACCAGGCCCGAGCACTTGACTCATGCATCCCACCTGGGCTGGTTATCTGTTTCACCATAGATAATATACATGCTGTTCTTTCAAAACATCCCACCCTCACCTTCTCCCACAGAGTTCAAGAGTCTGTTCTGTACTTCTGTGTCTCTTTTTCTGTTTTGCATATAGGGTTATCGTTACCATCTTTCTAAATTCCATATATATGTGTTAGTATGGTGTAATGTTCTTTATCTTTCTGGCTTACTTCACTCTGTATAATGGGCTCCAGTTTCATCCATCTCATTAGAACTGATTCAAAATGACTTTTGATTAAGATTATTCTAAAACATTTAATAGATGTCTTGGCAATACTCCTAAATGCATATTATCATCGTTATGCTTGCCAGGCATTAAAATGTCTGTATAATATTTTCAGATCCTATTTTTCTAATTTGGGGAGTTTATCAGGTTATTTGATGATGTAAAAATTCTCATACAGCATTTTTGAATGTTAAATAGAAAAGTAAAAGTCTCAACTAAATTCACTGAAAGTTGCAACTTGAGATTCTTCCTTCAGATGGAGTTGTCTCCATGATTAATGAAAAGTCAGTCATGAGTAATGAAAATATCATGAAATGAAAGAGATAACAGCATAAAGCACAACTTATCTTGAATAGACATGATTACATAACTTGATTATCTGGGAGAACTAAGGACATGTTTTTGAGTACCCTGACTATTTCCCATTCAAAAGTTATCTCAATATGTAATTTAATGTAGTTCATCCTCACACTGTTTCTTGTTTTCTTTCATTCTAATTACAATACAATCACAGAAAACATTATTGAACATTTGTATTACTCCTTGATCAAATACTCAAATTTGTATTTGATGACTATTTCTTGAATTAATACTGCTTTTGTTTCTACATACTAATACATATAAATTATTAAACTAAAAATGGAGATTTTTTTTTTTTTAGTTTTTTTTTTTTTTTTTAATTTTTTTTAATTTTTATTTTTCAGTGGGTTTTGTCATACATTGATATGAATCAGCCATAGAGTTACACGAATTCCCCATCCCGGTCTCCCATCCCACCTCCCTCTCCACCCGATTCCTCTGGATCTTCCCAGCCCAACAGGCCCGAGCACTTGACTCATGCCTCCCACCTGGGCTGGTGGTCTGTTTCACCACAGATAATATACATGCTGTTCTTTCGAAACATCCCACCCTCCCCTTCTCCCACAGAGTTCAAAAGTCTGTTCTGTACTTCTGCGTCTCTTCTTCTGCCCTGCATATAGGGCCATCGTTACCATTTTTCTAAATTCCGTATATATCTGTTAGTATACTGTAATGTTCTTTATCTTTCTGGCTCACCTCACTCTGTATAATGGGCTCCAGTTTCATCCATCTCATTAGAACTGATTCAAATGAATTCTTTTTAACGGCTGAGTAATATTCCATGGTGTGTATGTACCACAGCTTCCTTATCCATTCATCTGCTGATGGGCATCTAGGTTGCTTCCATGTCCTGGCTATTATAAACAGTGCTGCGATGAACTTTGGGGTGCACGTGTCTCTTTCAGATCTGGATTCCTCAGTGTGTATGCCCAGAAGTGGTATTGCTGGGTCATATGGCAGTTCTATTTCCAGTTTTTTAAGAAATCTCCACACTGTTTTCCATAATGGCTGTACTAGTTTGCATTCCCACCAACAGTGTAAGAGGGTTCCCTTTTCTCCACACCCTCTCCAGCATTTATTGCTTGTAGACTTTTGGATAGCAGCCATCCTGACTGGCGTGTAATGGTACCTCATTGTGGTTTTGATTTGCATTTCTCTGATAATGAGTGATGTTGAGCATCTTTTCATGTGTTTGTTAGCCATCTGTATGTCTTCTTTGGAGAAATGTCTGTTTAGTTCTTTGGCCCATTTTTTGATTGGGTCATTTATTTTTCTGGAATTGAGCTTCAGGAGTTGCTTGTATATTTTTGAGATTAATCCTTTGTCTGTTTCTTCATTTGCTATTATTTTCTCCCAATCTGAGGGCTGTCTTTTCACCTTACTTATAGTTTCCTTTGTTGTGCAAAAGCTTTTAAGTTTCATTAGGTCCCATTTGTTTAGTTTTGCTTTTATTTCCAATATTCTGGGAGGTGGGTCATAGAAGATCTTGCTGTGATTTATGTCAGAGAGTGTTTTGCCTATGTTCTCCTCTAGGAGTTTTATAGTTTCTGGTCTTACATTTAGATCTTTAATCCATTTTGAGTTTATTTTTGTGTATGGTGTTAGAAAGTGTTCTAGTTTCATTCTTTTACAAGTGGTTGACCAACTCTCGCTGTTTGCAGATGACATGATCCTCTACATAGAAAACCCTAAAGACTCTTCCAGAAAATTACTAGAGCTAATCAATGAATATAGTAAAGTTGCAGGATATAAAATTAACACACAGAAATCCCTTGCATTCCTATATACTAACAATGAAAAAACAGAAAGAGAAATTAAGGAAACAATACCATTCACCATTGCAACAAAAAGAATAAAATACTTAGGAGTATATCTACCTAAAGAAACAAAAGACCTATACACAGAAAACTATAAAACACTGATGAAAGAAATCAAAGAGGACACAAATAGATGGAGAAAAATACCGTGTTCATGGATTGGAAGAATCAATATTGTCAAAATGGCTATTCTACCCAAAGCAATCTATAGATTCAATGCAATCCCTATCAAGCTACCAACAGTATTTTTCACAGAACTAGAACAAATAATTTCACAATTTGTATGGAAATACGAAAAACCTCGAATAGCCAAAGTAATCTTGAGAAAGAAGAATGGAACTGGAGGAATCAACCTGCCTGACTTCAGACTCTACTACAAAGCCACAGTCATCAAGACAGTATGGTACTGGCACAAAGACAGAAATATAGATCAATGGAACAGAATAGAAAGCCCAGAGATAAATCCACGAACCTATGGACACCTTATCTTTGACAAAAAATGGAGATTTTTTAAAGCAATCCTTAATAACCTTCATTTAGGGAGAAATTAAAAGTAGGACTATAAATTTGTTGATAAAATATTTCTGGAAGTCACAGTGAAAGCACATTTGAGATCTATCATAGGAATTATCTTTCATGGTGAAGAGCTATAGGGATTTTTACCTTAGCTAGAATTTGTTCTTAAATTATTTTGTTTAGAGCTAGTTTGATTATAGTGGTTACTTACAGTAGTCAAAGTTGAATGCTTATTGTATGCTCTGCATGCCCTAATATATTTCATAGCTGCTAATGATACAGGTATTATGAATTAAAACATGATGATTAGCCCATATTTAGAAAAATTTTAATTATAAAGTCAAGTTTTGAGCTCAGATCCACTGTATTTTGGATTGGCCAGAAAGTTCATTTGGGTTTTTCTGTATGATGTTACAGGAAAACTCAAACAAACTTTATGACCATGCAATATTTTAGTAGACTGCATTTAGATGTATATGTTTTTGAATTAGTCATCAGTCACACAGAATAAAGAAGCATATTGTTTTAAACTGTTCTTTATTTCTCTGTAATCTATGGAATTTAAAAGCATCCTGATATTTACACAGTGGTACATATGTAGAATATTAGAATAACTGGAATGCAACCACATTCCCCAGGAAATCTAAGAAAGCCTTACATTTCCTATAAGCTCTAAAATAGCTTTGTATTTCATATTTGCTTATGACAATCCTTTTTCTCAAAAAAAAACATAATTGTTATCCTCATTTCCATAAGGAGGGAGTATCTACAAAACATGTTTTTATAAATAATAGCAGTTTCCCTTTATCCAAATTGAATCAAACTCCTCTTCCATGAATTTTCTGTCCTAAGTCTGACACAGCATGCTAATATGCTTAGATTTTACACTATTTATTCCATGTCCAGAGTATAATTTTGTATTATAAGCAGCAGGAATTATATCTGTGTCTCCAAATCTTATCATCATGTATGTAAGATTTATTTTGTTTATTTCAGGTAAACTGTTTAAGGTAAATAGAAATATATACATATAAGACATATAATCACTTGATATATTGCAAATTAAATGATAAAGGAGTAGACTCATATCTTCAATAGCTGGACACTGAACATTTCTTTTTGAAAATTATAATTTGGGAATGTCTCTACAGGTGTTATATACTTCTTGCAAACAGGAGGGGTGTATTAAGATGAACAGGCCATAATGTGAATGGCACATTCTCATTAGGACCAGGAATTAGAGGTAAATGTCTATCCATTTTTATACCTGATCCCTGAAAACTTTGGAAAACATATTTAATAATATTTAGGAAAACACACTAGATTTGTTACTATAGATTTTCACAGTCAAATATATTTTTTAAATTCAGTCATCAGTTTAATTTGCATTTACATCATCACTTGAAACATCAAATGTGGTATTTCATCATCACATGAAGCATCAACTATAATATGATGAATTCTCCTTGAAATATTCAAAGCTATAAAAATATTCGAGTGTAGACAGAGATAGATGCAATGTTGCTATTTAATAACAAAAAGTCAGGTGTTGTGTTGAACTTCTTACCTGCTTTTGTTATCTTATACATACAATATTTCTGAAAGTTTGATATTTCTAGGAAGCTCAGAATCAAACACGAGTGAATTTCAATAAACTATGTTCTTTAAAATATTAGTCTAATCCTGCTTCTCCACATGAATGTTCTCTGGACTTGAATTTTTACTTTTTAGTACATGTATTATTCTCCTTCATGGATCATAACCTTGTCATGGAGAAGGGGCTTGTGTAACTCAAAGAAGCTATGAGCCATGACTGACGGATCATAGTGTAGAGTTCTGACAAAATGTGGTCCACTGGAGGAGGGAATGGCAAATCACTCCAGTATTTTGCTGTGAAACTACGTGAACAGTATGATAAGGCAAAAAGATATGACACCAGAAGTTGAGCCACCTAGGTCGGAAGGTGTCTGATATGCTACTGGGAAAAAGCGGAAGACAAATACTAATACCTCCAGAAAGAATGTAACTGGTGGGCCAAAATGGAAATGAAGCTTAGCTGTGGATGTATCTGGTAGTGAAAGTAAGTTCCAATGCTGTAAAGAGCAATATTGCATAATAACCTGAAATGTTAGCTCCATGAATCAAGGACAATTAGACGTGGTCAAGCAGGAGATGGCAAGAGTGAATCTTGACATCTTAGGATTCAGTGAATTGAAACGGACAGGAATGGGCAAATTTAATTCAGAAGACCATTATATCTACTAATGTGGGCAAAAATCCTGTAGAAGAAATGGAGTAGCTCTCATAATCAACAAAAGTGTCTGAAATGCAGTACTTGGGTACAACCTCAAGAATAACAGCATGAACTCGGTTCATTTCCAAGGCAAACCATTCAGCATCACAGTCATCCAAGTCTATGCCCCAACTGCTGATGCTGAAGAAGCTGCAGTTGAACAGTTCTGTGAAGACCTACAAGACCTTCTAGAACTAACAGCAAAAAAAAAAAAAAGATTTTTTTTTCATTATAGGGGAAGGAAAGCAAAAGTATGAAGTCAAGATATACCTGGAGTAACAGGCAAGTTTGGCCTTGGATTGCAAAATGAAGCAGGGCAAAGGCTCACAGAGTTGTGTCAAGAGAATGCACTGGTCGTAGCAAACACCATTTTCCAACAACACAAGAGACAGCTCTACACCAGGCCATCACCAAATGGTCAATACTGAAATCAGATTGATTATAGATCAATTATATTGTTTGCAGCTGAAAATGGAGACGCTTTGTATAGTTAGCACAAACAATACATGGAGCTGACTGTGGCTCAGATCATGAACTCTATGCAAAATTCAGGCTTAAATTGTAAAAAGTATGGAAAACAACTAGTCCATAACAGTTTATGGACTAAATTAAACCCCTTATGATTATACAGTGAAGGTGATGAATAGATTCAAGGGCTTAGACCTGGTAGACAGAGTGCCTGAAGAACTATGGACAGAGGTTCATAACAGTGTACAAGATTCAGTGACAAAATCCACCCAAAGAAAAAAGAAATGCAAGAAAGGCAGGGTGGTTGTCTAAGTAGACTTTATACAAAGCTGAGGAAGAAGAGAAGCAAAAAGCAAGGGAGAAAGGGAAAGATATACCTAACTGAGCGCAGAGTTCCAGAGAATAGCAAGGCGAGATAAGAAGGCCTTCTTAAATGAACAGTGCAAAAAGTAGAGAAAACAATAGAACGAGAAAGACTAGAGGTTCCTTCAAGAAAATTGGAGATATCAGAGAACATTTTGTGCAAGAATGGATATGATAAGGACAGAAACCATAAGGATTGAAAGAAAGCAGAAGAGATTAAAAAGAGGTGGCAAGGATACACATAAGAACTATACAAAGAAAGTGTTAGTGACCCAGATAACCACAATAATGTGGTCACTCACCTGGAGCCTGACATCTTGGAATCTGAAGTCTAGAGGCTCTTAAGAAGCATTACTATAAACAAGGCGCATAGAGCTTATGGAATTTCAGCTGAGCTATTTCAAATCATATAAGATGATGCTGTTAAACTGCTGCTCTCGGTATACCAGCAAATTTGGGAAACTCAGCAGTGGCCACAGGACTAAAAAAGATCAGTTTCCATTTCAGTCCCAAAGAAGAGCAGTGCCAAAGAATGTACAAACTACTGTACAATTTCTCATTTCACACGCTAGCAAGATTATGCTCAAAATCCTTCAAGTTACGCTTCAGCAGTGTGTGAACCAAAAACCTCCAATTGTAGAAGCTGGGTTTAGAAAAGGTAGAGAAGCCAGAGATCGAATTGCCAACATCTATTGGATCATTGAAAAAGCAAAGGAATTTCAGAACAACATCTACTTCTGCTTCATTGACTACACTAAAACCTTTGACACCGTGATCACAGCAAACTGGAAAATTCTGAAAGAGATGGGAATACCAGACCACCTTACCTGTCCCCTGAGAAACCTGTGTGTAGGTCAAGAAGCAGCAGTTAGATCCTTACATGGAACAGCCGACTGCTTCAAAATTGGGAAAGGAGTACATCAAAGCTGTATATTGTCATCCTGCTTATTTAGCGTATATGCAGAGTACATCATGGAGAATTACTAGCTAGATGCAGCTCAAACTGAAATTCCAGGATTAGTATCAATAATCTCAGATATGAAGATGACACCACCCTAAAGACAGAAAATGAAGATGAAATAATGAACCTTTTGATAAAGGTGAAAGAGGAGAATGAAGAAGCTAGCTTAAAATTCAACAATCAAAAAACTATGATGTTGGCATCCAGTCCCATCACTTCATGTCAAATAAACGGGGAAAAAATGGAAACGGTGACAGACTTTATTTTCTTGGGTTCCAAAATCACTGGGGTGGTGACTATTGCCATGAAATTAAAAGATACTTGTTCCTTGGAAAGAAAGCTATGACAAACCTAAACATATTAAAAAGCAAAGACAACTTTAACAACAAAGGTCCATATAGTGAAAGCTTTGGTTTTTTCTAGTAGTCATGTGTGGAGCTGTCTTGTGTGAGAGCTGAGCAGAATTGCTGAGAGCCAGAGAGGAACTAGGCCTCAGGCACACAGTAAACCTGTGTGGCTCTGTCTAGTTTGGTATCTCAGGAAAGGAAATGTTGGGGTCATTATTGAGTAATTAATACACAGGCAGTGGAGGTTAGTGTTGTCCCTGGCCAAATCAGTTACTTTTGAATAAAGAGATTTTTCTTATTCTTTCACAATTTACTAGATAGCTGTTAACTTCAGTTCAGTTCAGTTCAGTCACTCAGTCCTGTCTGACTCTTTGAGACCCCATGGACTGCAGGCAGCACGCCAGGCTTCCCTGTCCATCACCAGCTCCCAGAGCTTACTCAAACTCATGTCCATCGAGTTGGTGATGCCATCCAACCATCTCATCCTCTGTTGTCCCCTTCTCCTCCTGCCTTCAATCTTTCCCAGCATCACAGTCTTTTCCAATAAGTCAGTTCTTCGCATCAGGTGGCCAAAGTATTCGAGTTTCAACTTCAGCATCAGTCATTCAGATGAATATTCAGGACTGATTTCCTTTAGGATGGACTGGTTGGATCTCCTTGCAGTCCAAGTAACTCTTAGGAGTCTTTTCCAACACCACAATTCAAAATTGTTATCTAAGTTTTAGCTACCAAGCTAACTGAAAATTGTTTCCTTGTTTAAAAAAATAAACACCAGAGACAAAATATTTCAAGTTTAAAATAACCATATGCAGAAGACTGTTTTTTTTAAATTAACCAATCCTAAACTAAGTTAGATTTTCATTCTCCACCTTCTAGAAAAAGAATGTGTTACTGAATAAAATCATAATTGACTGAAAACATTTAAAGAAAAAATATATTTTTTGCATTTACATCTCAGAAGATGAGAACAGACTCGTCAGACATTCTAACTAATCTTGGGGGTTGGCACTACAGAAGGTCCCTATAGGTGGAGGTAGATTAAACTGGAGTGTTAAGTGACAGAAAGGGTTCCTATCAGAGGTGTAAATACAGACTCCAGAGATGTAAAATATGCACTCCAATATAGGGTGAATCCCAGGTCAATGTCATTGGCCTAGGAAAAGGATGCCATTGAAGGTAAGAGATAACAGGCCAGGAAACAAGAATTCAGTGGAATAAATTTAATTATATAAGAATATATTGTATCAGTTATATAATTGATATATTATACATTGAAAACATGTAATAGGTTCTGGTTGATTATTGTAAACTCAACCAAGAAAAGACCACTCACTCCTTCCTGAACTTATCAAGTTTTGATATAACATAGTCTCCATCACTTCTTCAAATATATCTTCAACCTTTGCTTCCTAGTTCACTACACGCCATACCTACAGGTTTCTTTTTCTTTTCTACTTATATGCTCTATTCCTGTTTCCCAGACTTGGTATTTTCTGTAAACTGTGCTAGAAACTTGTGCTTTCAGATCTTGATACTGTTATTTTCTTCTTGCTTTTCATGTTTTAGCTCACATTTCACCCTCCTTAGACATGCCTTCCTGATAATCCCATTCAGGTCCTAGAACTACCCAAAACCAAAGACACACTGTTATATATTATCAATAGTACCTACCACTCTTTTTGTTTTATTTGTTTACATGTTTGTTGGTTTTCTTCTTCATCAAAAGTATAAACTTCATGAAGGGGAGAAAGGGGGCTGCCTGTCGTGCTAACATCCTAATAATGCTTGGCACACAGTAGGCAAAAATAGACATTCACTAAATGTGTATTAGTCAATTTTTACTAAATTATTCTGTAGAAACAAGTACCCATCCCCCATAATCTCATAAGGCTATTTCTTGCTTGTGTTTTATGTTTGCTGCCAGTTAACCGCCAAAATGCTTCAAAAGGTTTTATTCTAGGTCCCCAAATGAAGGAGACACCTTCAGCTGGGTCATGAGATTGTTGTTGCAGAAGGAAGATAGGGAATGTGAAAAGAATTCAGTGACACTTAAAGCGCCTCTCTTCTGTGCACATTCTGTTGTCTTACCAAGTGACTTGACCAAGTCTGATTTCAGTGGGAATCATTGCAATTCACACGGCAATGGTCAGAGTTGTACAGGTCAGGCAGCATGTTATAGGCCTAGGTTGATTAAAATGGATTATGCTAGAATAAATTATACACACTGTTCTGTGTCTTATAGGGAGGAAATCAGATAATTATGAACAATAATTTAATTTGTCATAGTATAAGACTTGATAAAATTAGCTGCAGCAAAAAGCCATAAAGAACATTATTTTCTGAGTGAAGCTGAGTGAATTTTAGGTAAAGTTATCAACCTGTGACTCAGCTCTCAAGCACAAGTAACATACTGACCTAAGTAACACTGCACACTCTTTCTAAATATATGTATTTCATGACACTAAGTAATCAACCATTCTAAGACACCATTATTTTATGTATACCTATGAAAGAAAAAAATAACCAGTGAAATAGATACAATGTTAAGAAACATTTTTCAGAGCTAATAAAAGGAGACTTGATATAGATATTAAAATCAATAAAAGATGATGGCATTAAGATATTAATTATTCAGCTAATTAGTAATTAGTATTCAATATTATTTAAGCTTATGGTACTTTCCCACAAGCTGAATATATATTTATTTTAGACTGAATAAAAAGAAGATTAACTGTGCAAATTAACAGATCAAATATACTTATGGGAGCATATTTAATCTGCTTAATAGTCTTTAAAAATAATCAGCTATTAATTTTTATCTATAAATGATTATTATTTCTAAGAAAATATTATCTGCATGTCAGTTGGACAGCTGTTGATACTTCAGTTTGAAAAGCACACTGGGAGACAAGATAGAAAATCTGGTTCTTAGCATCATTTCCATTAATGAGTAATACTTTTTTGCAAATAGATATTGACCTAAATGTGTCTGTTTCACATTCTGTACAGTAGGATTGGATTAGAGCAGCTATTTTCAACCTGTACTTCATGGGGTCTTAGGATTTATGTGATGGTATTCAGGGTCCATTAAGGGGTAAGGATGTGGAGGAAGTAGGAGTAAAAAAAAAAAAATCCCCCCTTTATATTTTCCCTAAGTAGATAACTTCATGAATCATTTATCAAGTAACATTTCATATAAAAATTTTAAAGGAAGAAAATGTCTCTCTGACAAAAAGTTGAAGACTAGATAATTTCTATGAAAATGTGTGTGCAAAAATTTAAATGAGAAATCACATATGAATTTCATGATTTCTGGACACATCAGTCTTAGATACTAGAACAGACTAGTAGTTTAGGGTTTGTCAGGAAGTATAAGTTTTATACACTGAGGTTCGATTCACAGTATCAACTAAAAAGTGTATTAAATGATTTTGATTATTATTAATAAAATATATATAATACCATGATTGCCAGTTCTAGCAGTTCTGGAATTATTTGAGCCATTTTACTGAAGTAAAACATGTATTTGTGTGATGCTAATCCCTAGTCAAGCCATGTGTTTACAAATTAATACTGTTGGCCTTATAGCCATTTGTACAAAAACCAGTTTAAGCTTAGCAGCGTAGTTTATTCATAATAGAGATAAATGATTTGCATGTGGTCTCTGGCAGACCCACAGGAACGAGCTGCGGTTGCAGTAGATGACGTTGTACAACTAAGCCTGTGTGACCCGCAGGGTGTAAGAAGTCTGGGTTTATACCCCTTTGTGGACTACCAAGTTCCACGGTTCTCTGTACACAAGACAGTGACTCCTGACCCCCAGAAAAAACAGACCACGGTACCCCAGCAGAGGAAGGATGGTTTGAGTTCGTATGGAGATGCTTCGAACCTCAGCTATGAGCCAGCCTTTCAATTATGATCGTTATTATTTCTTTAATGTTTTGCTATATGGTATCGTTATCCTGCCCTAAACCTTAGACTTGTAAAACTTGTCATTTTAATCCTGTGGGTCATCTGTAGCAAATGAATCCTGTCTGGCTGGCACCATTCACATGTGTGTGTGCACACACCTAAATTTGCTGTTTCCTAAATGATTTACTATACCTTTTACATACCTGCTGTCATTTGACACCTTTATTAAATGATAATAAGAAAACAAATGGATACTGATGAGACAGGAAGAAAATATGGGTGGTGTCCTCAACATAGTTTACCTTCCTGCAAGGAAAAGAATGTCCAGAAGATAGCAGGTCACAAGCAAGATTTGTGGAGTCACACAAACCAGAGTTTGACATTGGTTGTGCATTTATTCTCTTAGTAATCTTAGCCAAGGATATTAGACTCTTCAAGGATCATATATAAAGAGAAACAAAATAATACCTTGCATGTCCTTATGATGTTGTAGAGAGAGAGAGAGCCTTTTAGGCTGCAGTCCATGGGGTCACATGGAATTGGGCACAACTTGGCGACTGAACAACAAAAATAGAGCTAAATATATATATATATATATATATATACATTCTTTGTAAATATATATATATATATATATACACACACATATATATGTACATATGTAAATACATATATAAATAGCTATACATCTATATCTATCTATTTTATATCAATATTAAAGTTACCTGCTTCCCTGGTGACTCAGACAATAAAAAATCCACCCACAATGCAGGAGACATGGGTTCGATCCCAGGGTTGGGAAGATCCTTGGAGGAGGGCATGGCAACCCACTCCAGTATTCTTGCCTAACTAATCCTCATAAACAGAGGAACCTAGGCGTCTACAGTCCATGGAGTTGCAAAGAGCAGCTAAGCAACTGAGCAACTAAACATGGCATCGCGTTTGGCTGGTACTCAGCAACACCAAAAATAAACAATGAACAAACAAAAAAATCCAAAGCCAAAAACAACACTGATCCTAGTATTGAAATATTTAAACTTCTTTGACATCCTTGGAACTTTCATTTTACTAAGTAAATGTAAAATTCCTGATATCATGACCACACTTGATGACTCTTCTTTTAAACAGTTTATATAGTAGCCACAAAGAATTGCTGCACTTAACTCAAAAATAAGACGATTAGAAATTAAAGGCAAACAAAATGACAAAACAAAGTTGTCATAGAAGAAAATACATGTATTGTTAATTGTGTATAATAGACTGTATAGTATGTAAAATGTATTATAATCTCTACTTATTCAAATCAACTTTGAACTTTTAAAAATGTTTCTGATCACCTGAGCTGGGAAACAAAATTAGATGTTAATGTATCCAGGATCTAATTTGGAAAGCCTGAAACAAATTGTTTCTCCAATAAATATATGTTTGATTCCTGTCCATTTTTTTCTAATAATAATTTGTAATATTGAAATTGTCATATTAGTGACAACAGAAGTATGAAATTATAAATCAGAAATATATTTTGCAGTGGTGTTTATAAAATAATAGGTGCAATATTCCTGTGCACTAATATTCATATGCATAATAAATAATTGCTATGAAGTATAAATAAAGTAGACATAATAATTTTACAGATGTTTACATGTAGAAGAAAGTACTTTAGACATTCTGTAAAGTATCACTCAGGAAATGGTATTTCAGCCATGAAAATTTAGGACAATTTGAACTTGTACAAATTGGCGAGGGTGATACTGCATTTGGAGTGGAAAAAAGCAAGAAAAGTACAAGCATAGGAGAAAAGAGCAAATAAAATTCCTTTATTTTTCCTCCTAAATCACGTTTTATGTTTTAAAAATGAAAGTGAAAGTGTTAGTTGCTCAGTCATGCCTGACTCTTTGCGATCCCATGGACTGAGCCCACCAGGCTCCTCTGTCCATGGAATTCTCCAGGCAAGAATACTGAAGTAGGTAGTCATTCCCTTCTCCAGGGAATCTTCCTGTTCCAGGAATCAAACCTGGGCCTCCTGAGTTGCATGCAGATCCTTTATAATCTGAGCCACCAGGGAAGCCTCAGTTTTTTGTTTGAAAACCTTTTAAAGTCTACTCTCCTTTGCCTTTAATATCTGCTGCTAACATTTTCTCTGCCTCTTTCAAATGACCAGCAAGTGATTCATGATTTACTCTCAGGGAATTTATTCAGTTCAGTCACTAGGTCATGTCCGACTCTTTGCAACCCCATGGACTGCAGCACGCCAGGCTTCCCTGTCCATCACCAACTCCTGAAGCTTACTCAAACTCATGTCCATCCAGTCCATGATGCCATCCAACCATCTCATCTTCTGTCGTTCCCTTCTCTTCCTGCCTTCAATCTTTCCCAGCATCAGGGACTTTCCAATGAGTCAGTTCTTCCTGGAATTTATACTCTCCCACTGAACATGAAGTGTGAAAATGAAAGTGTTAGTCGCTCAGTCTTGTCTGACTCTCTGTGATCTCATGGACTATACTATCCATGAAATTCTTCAGGCAAGAATGCTGGAATGGGTTGTCATTTCCATCTTCAAAGTGAACATGATATATTTTAAAGTAAAGAAATTCATGTCATATTTTAACATGTAACTTGAAGAAAAATTGAGTAATGTAATGTACTGTGAACCGTGTCTGACTCTTTGGACCACATGGACTGTAGCCTACCAGGCTCCTCAGTCCATCGGATTCTCCAGGCAAGAATACTGGAGTGAGTTGCCATTGTGGGTATACTTTACTAAGAATAATAGACAAGACTTTTCTGAATGTATACAATTTGATTTGAGAACAGATTTGGCAAGAAGATGCAACAGGAAGAATGGCAATGCAATCCTAGTGATATAGAAGAATCATGTGCAATTAAGGAAGCAGGCAGAGTCTTTTTAGTCAGGAAGGAGGAGTTTGGATTCATTCTAAGTAATGGGAAACTTTTTTGAATTCTATAGGGAAGAATGATAGTGCAAATTGGCTTTTCTTTAACATTAGCACACTTGCTTTTGTGAATCCACTTTTCTTACTTTGTTTTAAAATATTACTGACACATAAAAAGCTATTATTTTATACATTTAACTTTTATCAGGAGACTTGACTGAATTATGTTAATTCTAATAGTTCCTTTGATAATTCTTTTGGATTTTCTAGGCAAACATCATATCATCTGGAAATAACAAATTCTGTTTATTGTAAATTTGTCTTTTTGCATTGATTAAATGCTATAAAGCCATGTTTATTAACAGTAGTGTGCATCCTTATTTTATTCTTCATTTTGATGGCATGGATGCTGTTTTTTTTTATATGGATATTTATTTTCCTGTTAAAATTTCATTCTATTTCTAATTTATCAAGACTGTTAATTTAGAATGGTTTTCTCAAATTCCTTCTTAACTTCTAGAATATCGTTCTCCTCCTTTAATGTAAAAGTTTTATTAATACATGTCCTAATGTGCATCTAATTTAGCCTTCCTGAGATAAAATATCTCAAAAGGATACATTATTCTTCTGGTATTCTGCTAGGAGTATTTTTTTATAGTTGGTGCAATAATTATTTAGAATTATTTATTTATATATACATAATGTTAAGTTTTTTTCATTCTAGTTTTAATATATTTTAAATTATTATAGTCAAAGAGTATATCTAACAAGAATTCTACTTTTTGAAATTTAGTAAGATTTGTCTGTCTTTTAGCCAGTTTTTCTAAATATCTTATATACATTTATAAGCAATATATACAATACAAAGCTTTAAGTGTATTTGTGTAGTATGTAGGGTTCTAAATCTGTTATATTAAAACTATTAATATCATTCAAGATGTTTCTATTCTTATTTTTTCAACATTCAAAATATTCTCAGGGAAATATTCAGTAATTCTCACTATGATTTTATGTATTTCTCTCATATTCCTTCTGGTTTCTGCTTAATATATATATTTGTCTATTTGATAGGGATATAGCGGTTCACAGTGTCTGCGTTGTGAATTGTACCTTTTATCATTAAAAATAGTCATTTTTGTTCCGTTTAATTTTTTTTGCATTGTAGTCTGTAGGCTGTTAGTATAAGTTAGATAGTTAGATAGATAGTCTTTCAGACTTATGTGGATTCTATGTGAACAAGAATGGAGGCAAGGAAACCTCTCAGGCTGTTGTTGATATTAGTATAAGAAACAATGAAGACTTCCCCAACAGTTTTTAGGGATTATGCAGAATTGGTCACCTTTGAGGTGTATTTTTAGGGTAAAACAAGAAATACTAATGAAAAAATAGACGAGGAGGTAAAGAAATAAGAGTAATGAAAGAAGACTTAGATTTTGAGTTTATTAGTTTTTGCAATATTAAAATTCAAATAATATCTTAGGTAGGAAAAGTTTTTCTGAAAATTTCAAGGATTCTGTTTTCTAAATTTTGAGACGCTTATTAGGCATCCAGTGGGATTTTAAAGAGGAAATACATACGTTTGGTTTCCAAGAGAAAGTTTTGGCAGCCTCTAGGAGCTAATTGTGACCTTCAGGGAAAATAAGTAAGGAAAGAGGGGTTTCTATTGTATTATATTCAATAATAGGTAAACATTAGATTTGGTGCAATAATGACCTTTGGTAATTTGACAGTGATTATTTCTGTAAGGAGGAGACATGTGCTTTCTCAGAGAAGGTTAGCAAAAAAATAAATGCTGAATGTAAAGCCATTGAGTATGTACAGTCTGGAGGGTTTTCTTGTGAAGCAGAGGAGAGCACACTGAGGTAGTCTGACGGGAACAGAGTGATGGTGAGTGCATATTTCTCATAAAGAAGGATATAGTAAAACTATATCAATGAGTAAGATAAACAGATGGGGAGCAATTACAGGAACAACATCCTTGAGAAGACAAGCAAGACCACCAGATAGTTAGTATTACTGTTTTCATTATATCAATTGGGGAGACCTTGAAGATGTAGCTTGATTTGGTAGATATGAAATGTGGCAGTTCTTAATTACTTTCATTTCCATTGTTATGGAAGTTCTGGTTGATAGTTTCAGGTGAAAGTAAAAAAAAAAAAAAAAGAAAGAAAGAATTATTGGGACAGTTGAAAATATAGATGGATTCCCATGCAGTGATTCTACCCATTTGAACTCTTTGGTCATCAATGCAAAGTGAGACCAATCAACTCTATTCTTATTCTTAGATTGTTTTTTTCCCCCTAGAAAGTTAAATTGCTTGAGAAAGATCTGGATGGGCCAAAGAGATGACTGGTGTCATCTAGGCTGTACCATTTGCAAAGAACTGATTTTAATGATTGAAGATGGATAACTTATTCTAAAGGATAGGTCTAGGACCCAACATTTAGGTCAGATATTACATATTTCAGTGAATAATGAAGTATGTGGAACACAGTGCAGTAATGACACTGTGCTAATTACAGCAAATATTGAGAGAAGAATGATGGGAGAAATTAAAAATAAAATTAACTTTCAGAAACATAAAGAAGATCCAAGTAATTAAAAATTGCTTTGAGGTTTCACCCTGATTCATACATATTTATAAATAGTAAAAGAAAAAAAAATCATTATGGTAATGTACATTTTGGTATTGAAACCTTGAATCTTATAGGAATGAACATGGAAAATAATTTTAAAATCAGGTATAGAAAAAGTATTTTCATGATTACAGTTTGGTTGCTTGTGTGTTTTCATAATTGATATATTAACAAAATGATAAATAGATAAAACAGGAATATTTTCAGAGCCAAATAATATTTTCATAAAATCCCTAATATAACTTGTCAAAATCAATTTCTCCTGAGAGTATATTTTATTCATTGTTTTTTTATGACCCATTTTTCTAATAGTTTTCCATCCATGCAATGAAAATCATAATCTCTAATTTTTACATATTTTTCTTATTAAATTTTATCTGTGAACTTCTTTCTTTAAAGTGTTGTATTTTTAACACTCGTATTAAAAACTTAATTTGCTCTGAACAAATTGGGTTGGAAGATTCCTATTTTTTAAAGAATTAAACACATGAAAAAAGAAGAGTTTAAAAGTAATAATTTCATTTTTGTGGGACTAGTGAAGGCAGGTCACAAGTTTCAGATAGTATTAGAAGTATAAATCCAGTGAGAAAAGGGAAATTTTGAGGACTAAATAGTAAGAAATTCTTGAGTGACTACAGAGAGACTATGTTATTGGTATTGATGAGGATTGGAATAAAAATAAAAATTACCAGATTTTCCTGGAATCAAATTATACTTAGATGATTCTAAAATGAAAATATGGGCTGTCATTTTTATAAATTATATTTTTGTGTAAAATGTAGTTGCTGTAATTTCCTATTTTGTATATATTTCTTTCTCACAATCTTAATAGCTATGTAAACTTCAGAAAGCATAACCTTGCTAAACTATTCATTTCTATAAAATGAGTATAAAATTGCCTCAAACATTCAAAAATGTATTTAGCAAGTGCTGTTTACTATAGTGTATTGCAGGCATTGGAACAATGTTGACAAAACAGGCATAGTCTCTGCCCTCCATTGTAAAGAGAGATAATTAGCAATTATGTAAATGAGTATTTAATTAAACTATGAAAGAGATATGGAAGAAGATTACCAAAGCATTAATAAAGGATAACTGAAGAAACTAACTCAATGTAGGACAGTCTGAAGTAAAACTTATTTTAAGAAGTGAAGTGGTACTGAGGAACAGAGTTAGTTAGACAGCTCATTTGAGAAAATATGAATGCAGCCAATTATTATATTTTTAAAATCTTCATTGTTGTTCTTCAGTCACGGAGCCATTCATGACCCCATAAACTGCAGCACACCATGCTTCCCTGTCCTTTTCTACATCTCAGAGTTTGCTCAGACTCATTCATGTCCATTAAGGCAACAATGCCATCCAACCATCTCATCTTCTGTCGCCGTCTTCTCCTCCTGCCTTCAATCTTTCCCAGCATCGAGGTGTTTTCCAAAGAGTCAGCTCTTTCTATCAGGTGGTCAAAATGTTGGAGTTTCAGCTTCAGCGTCAGTCCTTCCAATGGATATTCAGGGTTGATTTCTTTAGCGTTTACTGGTTGGATCGCCTTGCAGTCCAAAGGACTCTCAAGAGTCTTCTCCAGCACCACAGTTCAAAAGAATCAATTCTTCAGTGCTCAGCCTTCTTTATTGTGCAGCTCTCACAGCCATACATGACCACTGGAAAAACCATAGCTTTGACTATACAGATCTTTGTTGGCAAAGTGATGTCTCTGCTTTTTAATATGCTGTCGAAGTTTGTCATAGATTTTCTTCCGAGGAACAAGTGTCTTTTAATTTTATGGCTGCAGTCACTGTTCACAGTTATTTTGGAGCCCAAGAAAATAAAGTCTGTTTCTGTTTCCATTTATTCCCCATCTATTTGCCATGAAGTGATAGGATCACATGCCATGATCTTCATTTTTTGAATGCTGAGTTTAAGCCAGCTTCTTCACTCTTCTTTCACCTTCATCAAAAGTCTCTTTGGTTCCTCTTTGCTTTTTGCCATTAGGGTGGTATCATCTGCATATCTGAGGTTGTTGCTTTTTTCCCCAGGACTTTTTATCTTTTTCCAGCTTTTGATTCATCCAGCCCAGAATTTCACATGTTATACTCTGTATGGATGTGAGAGTTGGACTATGAAGAAAGCTGAACACTGGAGAATTGATACTTTTGAACTGTGGTGATGGAGAAGACTCTTGAGAGTCCCTTGGACTGCAAAGAGATCCAACCAGTCCATTCTAAAAGATATCAATTCTGGGTGTTCATTGGAAGGACTGATGTTGAAGCTGAAGCTGCAATACTTTGGCCACCTGATGCAAAGAGCTGACTCATTTGAAAAGACCCTGATGCTGGGAAAGAGTGAGGGCAGGAGGAGAAGGGGGCGACAGAGGATGAGATTGTTGGATGGCATCACCGACTCGATGAACATGGGTTTGGGTGAACTCCGGGGGTTGGTGATGGACCGGGAGGCCTGGCGTGCTGCGGTTCATGGGGTCACAAGGAGTCGGACACGGCTGAGTGACTGAACTGAACTCTGTATATAAGTGAAATAAGTGGGGTGACACTAGACAGCTTGAAGTTTTTCTTTCCAAATTTTGAACCAGTCAGTTGTTGCATGTCCAATTCTAACTATTGCTTCTTGATCTGCATTTAAGTTTCTCGGGAGGCTAGCAAGGTGGTCTGGTATCCCCATCTCTTTAAGAATTTTATAAAGTTTGTGGTGATCCACACAGTCAAAGGCTTTAGCATAGTCAATGAAACACAAATAGAGGTTTTCTGGGATTCTCTTACTTTTTCTATGATCCAGTGTGTTACTCACTCAGTCATATCCAACTCTTCACAACCCCATGGACTGTAGCCTGCCAGGCTCCTCTGTCCATGGGATTCTCCAGGCAAGAATACTGGGGAGGGTTGTCATTTTCTCCTCCAGGGGATCTTCCTGACCCAGTAATTGAACCTGGATTTCCCACATTGCAAGCAGATTCTTCACCATCTGAAGGGAAGCTCTGTGATCCAATGGATGTTTGCACTTTGATCTATGGTTCCTCTGCCTTTTCTAAATCCAGCTTGTACATTTGGAAGTTCTCAGCTTACATGCTGTTGACACCTATCTTGAGGGATTTTGAGCATTAACTTTCTAGTATGTGAAATGAGCCCAATTGTCTGGTAGTTTGGACATTCTTTGGAATTGTCCTTCTTTGGGAATGGAATGAAAACCAACCCTTTTCAGTCCTATGGTCACTGCTGACTTTTTCAGATTTGCCCACATATTTGGTGTAGCACTTTAAAAACATCCTCTTTTATGATTTTGAATAGCTAAGCTAAAATTTCATCACCTTTACTAACTTTCTTTGCAGTAATACCCCCTACGGCCCACTTGACTTCACACTCCAGGATGTCTGGCTCTAGGTGAGGGATCACACCATCATGATTTTCTGGGTCATTAAGACCTTTCTAGTATAGTTCTTCTGTGTATTATTGCCACCTGTTCTTAATAACTGCTCCTTCTGTTACGTCCTTGCAGTTTCTGCCCTTTACTGTGCCTAACTTTGCATGAGTTGTTCCCTTGGTATCTTTAATTTTCTTAAAGAGGTCTCTAGTGTTTTCCATTATATTGTTTTCCTCAATTTCTTTGCATTTTTCACTTAAGAAGGCATTCTTATTTCTCCTTGCTATACCTTGGAACTCTGCATTCAGTTGGGTATATCTGAATGCAGATATACCCTTTTTCTTTTGCCTTTTGCTCGCCTTCTTTTCTTGGTGTTTGGAAGGTCTCCGCAGACAACCATTTTGCCTTGTTGCATTTTGCTTTCTTTGAGATGGTTTTGGTCACCATGTCCTGTACAATGTTATGCACCTCCGTCCATAGTTCTTTAGGCACTCTGTCAGATCTAATCTTGTGACTCTATTTGTCACTTCCACTGCATTATCGTAAGGGATTTGATTTAAGTCATACCTGAATGCCCTAATGATTTTCCATACTTTTTTCAATTTAAGCCTAAATTTTGCAATAAGGAGTTCATGATCGGAACCACAGTCAGTTCCAGGTTTGTTTTCATTGACTGTAGAGAGTTCTCTATCTTGGGGTGCAAAGAATAGAATCAATCTATAGTCAATCTGATTTCAGTATTGATCATCTGGTGATGTCCATGTGTAAAGCTGTATCTTGTGTTGTTGGAAATCGGTGTTTGCTATGATTCGTTTGTTCTCTTGACAAAACTTTGTTATCTTTGCCCTGCTTCACTTTGCAATCTAAGCCTAGGTGTGCCTGTTACTCCTGGTATCTCTTGACTTCCTACTTTTGCATTCCAATCCCCTATGAAGAAAAAGACATCTTTTTTTTTTTTTTTTCTTTTGGTGTTAGTTCTAAAAGTTCTTGGAGGTCTTCACAGAACCGTTTAACTTCAGCTCCTTTGGCTTTAGTCATTGATATACAGACTTGGATTACTGTGATGTTGAATGATTTCCCTTGGAAATAGAGATCATGCTGTCTTTTCTGAGATTGCACCCAAGACTGCATTTTGGACTCATTTCTTGACTATGAAGGGTACTCCATTTCTACTAAGGGTTTCTTGCCCACTGTGGTAGATATAATGGTCATGTGAATTAAATTTGCCCATTCTTGTCCATTTTAGTTCATTGATTCCTAAAATGTTGATGTTCAGTCTTGCATCTCCTGTTTTTCTGCATTGAGTTTACCGTGATTCATGGCCCTAAATTTCATGTTTCCTATGTAATATTGTTCTTACAGCATTTGACTTTTCTTTAACCACCAGACACATCCACAACTTAGCCACCAGACACAACCACAATTGGGTGTCATTTCTGAAGTCATTAAAATGAAATTTAAAATATTAATTTTCTCCCTCTATATATCAAAATATGATGGTATCCAGTACTGAAAAGGACTTGGAGAAATGAACATTTTAAGCCAATGCTAGTGAAAGTTTAAAATATTACAAATAGCAGGTACTTTTTTCCTATTTTGCCCACTATATAAAAATTATCAATCCTAATATTTACCATTTAGGTTCTAGGAATTTTAGTTAAATAATAAATAATCCAAGAAAATTATTAGTAGAAATATTATATGGTTGAAAATTAGGAATATCCTAGTTCCACAAGAAAGTATTTAAACTATTATAATAACAGATGTTCTTATATAGCATCTATTATATAACATTATATATTATATAATATTATATATTATATAACAGAATAAAATATATCTACTAAAATTATCCTTTCAGTGATTCTTGCTATATTTTCAATTAAAGAATTTCAAGTTTGAATATGTTATGACTAGAATACACATAATTTTATGTTTTATTATTAAAAAGTATATGACAATGCACTCAGCAAGTGTGAACTGTTGTTCTGTCGGAACTTTGGGATTAAGACAGATTTGTATTTTACCACTTGCTTTTGCTGTAGCTGTGAGAACACTTTCATAGGTTAAAAAGCACAATGTTTACCTATTTATCTTGTCTATAGAAGAATTGGGTTTTCCAGATGGCATTACTGGTAACAAACCCATCTGGCAAGGTAGGAGATGTAAGAGATGTGGGTTTGATCCTTGGGTCTGGAAGATTCCCTGGAGTAGGGTATGATAATCAACTCCAATATCCTTGCCTGGAGAATCATCGTGGACAGAGGAGCCTGGTGGGCCACCATCCATGAGGACACAAAGAAACAGACATGACTGAAGTGACTTAGCACGTGGAAGGATTATGACATATCTTTAATAATTTTGAATATTTTCATTAATTATGAGATATTATTGCATGAAGAATAAATTTGAGATGTAATAGATTTGTTAAATTGAACATGGCTGAAATACACATTTTTTTCAGGTTAAATAGAAGTAAAATAGATTACAAAATCAAATGTTAGAGGAGTACCAGTCACAGTGCTACCTTTACAGAATTGGCAGAAATTGTTTCTGATATGGTAAATAATATTTTAATAAATCTGTTGCCTTAGACTTCTGCCTAATGCAAATGTTATCATGTCCTATGAAAAATGTGAATAACTGTTTCTATACAAAAGAAAAATTCAGAGATTTCTCTGCAACTGAGTAAATATTAAATGAACTTGGGCTATTTATGTGTCTCTGACCAACCCAAAACATGAAACATAATTAAATAAAACCCAAATATTGATAAGCCTATCAATTTACAAATATTCTATAAATTGTATTCTATGGCATTCCTAAGTCATTAGCGCTGAAGCATGAACGTGTGCTTTGAAACAGGAAATAGTAGTGTCTCTTCATCAATTAGGATTATAATTTTTATAGAATTGCATTATCCAACTAGAATTTTAGTACAGTTTGGAACTGAAATATCACAGTTTCTGTTAAGACTGTGCTCAGGGTGCTAGGCTAAATCTGGTAGCTCTTAAAAATGTATAATGAGTAAAATGTTTCAATTCAAACTAGAAAATTCACAACATATTTTATTGCCTCTTTACATGGAGCATCTCTATTCAGCTCTGACTCCAAAGTCTGCCACTTTACAGACAAACATTATCTAATTTCTGCAGCAAGTACTGTGGGGATGGTGCTTCTGTATAGGTCAAATATTGCTTCCACACAGTGGATATTTATAGTGTTCTACTTTGCTGAAGAAATGCTGACATTGCAATACTATATTTAACTTGTGAGCTCAGATACCAGATTGGGCTGATAATATTAGTTCCAGCTTTTACATTTCACCTTTCTTCATTCTTAGCCCATTTCTGTGAATCATTCTATCTACCTATATGCACATATGTCATGTCTATCAATTCAGGGAAATAACTGTTCCCTATTTCTGTTTTCACACTTGAGCATGCACTTTACCTTGAGAGATACTATATTTAACTTATGAGCTCAGATACCAGATTGGGTTGATAATATTAGTTCCAGCTTTTACATTTCACCTTTCTTCCTTCGTAGCCCATTTCTGTGAATCATTCTACCTACCCATGTGCACACAAGTCATGTCTATCAAATCAGGGAAATAACTGTTCGCTATTCCTGTTTTCACACTTGAGCATGCACTTTACCTTGAGAGACACAAAATGAAAATAAAGTAAGTCAGACTATTTCTCTAAGCAAGCTGATAATAATGCATAGTGTTCTTATTTTGCCCCCCTCAGAAAAAGTAGTACATGCAGTCATATGCTCATGTAAGTTCAAAAGCACCAAATACTGATCTAAATATGTAGAATCACTAGCACAAATCAGTGGAGCCACTTACCCCTAAAGGAAATCTATTACTGGCTCAAGTATCAACAGCATAATTATAGCATATGCAGATTTGTCATATATGGCATCTATGGTTAATTTCTGGAAGAAATATGCTATGATTATCACTAACTAAATCATAAATAACTAAAATAAATAACCATATCATTATACTTGTCTTAATTTTAGTGTTCTTTCATGAATTTCCACCTAACTACCCCAACAACCCTAAACCCAAACTTTCCATTAGGTATATATTACGGCCAATAAAAATAATATTCAAGGTATACAAAAGTACCTTCTTGAACAAAAAGTTCAGTTGAATAATATAAATATGAACTGAGATTGTCCTCATCATGAATATGAAAGAGTAATGAAGTTAAGAAATTCACAGCTGGCAGTTTGACTGTCAACCTTATATCATCTCAGCTTCTTTTACCAAAAAAAACTGAAATATTCAAAACAGAGAGCTATTAAAATAGGCACAATCAAACTTTCACCACAAAATGTGTGAAATTTAAAAATGAGGGCAAATCTTTGGAACATTTAGTTATGTAAGGATTTCTTAGCAAGGGCACAACAAGAATGAGTGAATAAATTAATCATTCAAGCAATAGTTAAATTTTTAAAATTAACCTTGCCTTCATGACACTGTTGATAAAATGAAAAGTTAAAGTACAAACTTCATAAAATATCTAGGAAGTCATCTGTTCAGAGTATTTAACTCTTACAATTCAATGAGAAAAAAATTCTCAATAAAAAGGGAAAATTTTTGAACAGTTTACGAAAAAAGATGTGGCTAAACTCACCAAACTGCATTTGTGTGAATTCAATTTAATGTAAAAAGAATGGCTAATAAGCACATTAAAATTTCTCAATATAAGTAGGTTTCGTGAAATGTAAATTGAAAGCTCAATGAGAAACGTTTACACACAAAAGCATACCTCAAATTTAAAAGGATGACAGTAGTAATTATTGGAAAGTATGGGAATACCTAGAACATTCATTCGTTGTTGGGGAGATTCTAAATAGTATGACAGTTTCTGAAAACAGTTCAACTGTTTCTTATAAAGTGTAACAAACCAGAGAATCCAGTCAATTGATTTTTGATAAAATTTCAATGTAGTCCAAGGCACTTTGTACTTTTCACAAGTAGTGCTGGAATGGTTGTATATGACTATGGAAAAAATGATGCACAAAACTTAGCTAACACCCTACAAAAATTAATTCGACATGAAACGTACTCCTATGTATGAGATAAAACACAAAATGTGTGAAATTTAAAAATGAGGGCAAACCTTTGCAACTTTCAGTTAGATAAGGATTTCTTATCAAGGGCACAACAAACATGAGTGAATAAATGAATCAATCAATCAATAATAAAAGTTTTAAATGTATTTACCAAAAAACCTAGAAGTTTAGTTCAGTTCAGTTGCTCAGTCGTGTCCAACTCTTTGCAACCCGATGGACCGCAGCACGCCAGGCCTCCCTGTCCATCACCAACTCCTAGAGTTTACTCAAACTCATGTCCATTAAGTCAGTGATGCCATTCAACCATCTCATCCTCTATTGCTACTTTTCCTCCCACCTTCAATCTTTCCCAGCATCAGGGTCTTTTCCAATGAGTCAGCTCTTCACATCAGGTGACCAAAGTATTGGAGTTTCAGCTTCAACATCAGTCCTTCCAGTGAATATTCAGGACTGATTTCCTTAGGATGGACTGGTTGGATCCCCTCGCAGTCCAAAGGACTCTCAAGAGTCTTCTCCAATACCACAGTTCAAAGGCATCAATTCTTCTGCGCTCAGCTTTCTTTATAGTCCACCTCTCACATCCATACATGACTACTGGAAAAACCATAACCTTAACTAGATGGACCTTTGTTAGCAAAGTAATGTCTCTGCTTTTCAATCTAAGACAAATAATTAACATGTTATCCCAAATATTTAGACGCAAGTGTTCATAACAATGTTAATCTTAATATCCCAAATCAGAATATCTGTCAACTGGTGAATGAACAAATTATAGTGAAAGGAAAGTACCACTGGTATGTACAACATGGATTAATCTCAACATTAATCTACCATTTTCAGAAGCTAGACAGAAAAAAACAACTATGCACTTTATAAGTCTATTTACAAGTGACTTTAGAAAAGGCAAAACTATAGGAACAAAAAGCAAGCCAGTTTTTCCATGTTACTGGGGCCAAAAAGATCAACTGCAGGGAACACAAGAAAATTTGAGGGAGATGAAAAAAATAAGGTATAGCTACATTGTGTGGATTCATTGAGCTGTGCACTTAAAATGAGTAAATTTTATTTTGTGTAAATTAACCTGATTAGCAATTTTAGAATGTGTTACCATTCTCCTTTTCCTTACTTGTCCTCCTATTTTTCCCTTCATGAAAGAATCAATCTAAAGCTACCAGATAGGGTTAAATAAGGCAGGGAGACTGTTGTGGTGTGGCCATGTTTTCTCACTAGACATTGGTGAGTGCTTCTATGCCAGAGAGTGAAGGCCAGGCATGGGAAGAACAGGAGTCAGAACCTAGGCAGGTCAAAGTTCTTTCCTGGGAATGTTGCTCATTGAAGGTGTATAGGCTTTGTTGTTGTTGTTTAGTCACTCAGTCATATCCAACTCTTTCCAACCCCATGGACTGCAGAATGCCAGGCTTCCTTGTCCTTCACTATCTCCCAGAGTTTGCTCAAACTCATGTCTATTGATTCAATGATGCCATCCAACAATCTCATGCTCTGTTGTCCCCTTCTGCTCCTGTCTTCACTATGACCACCATCTTTTCCAATGAATATGCTCCTCCTATCAAGGACCAAAGTTTTGGAGTTTGAAATTCAGCATCAGTACTTTCAATGACTATTCAGGTTTGATTTCCTTTAGGATTGACTGGTTTGATCTCCTTGCTTTCCAAGGGCCTCTCAAGTGTCTTTTCCAATATCACAGTTGGAAAGCATACATTATCAAGTGCTCAGCCTTCCTTATGGCACAACTCTCATACCGAACAAGACTACTAGAAAATCATGGCTTTGAGTTCAGTTAGGTTCAGTTCAGTGGCTCAGTCGTGTCTGACTCTTTGTGGCCCCATGGACTGCAGCACACCAAGCCTCCCTGTCCATCACCAACTCCTGGAGTTTACTCAAACTCATGCCCATTGAATTGGGGATGCCATCCAACCATCACATCATCTGTTGACCCCTTCTCCTCCTGCCTTCAATCATACCCAGGGTTTTTTCCAGTGAGTCAGCCCTTCACATGAGGTGGCCAAAGTATTGGAGTTTCAGCTTCAACATCAGTCCTTCCAATGAACATTCAGTACTGATTTCTTTTAGGATAGACTGGTTGGATCTCCTTGCAGTCCAAGGGACTCATAGGACTCTTTTCCAACACCACAGTTCAAAAGCATCAATTCTTCTGCACTCACCTTTCTTTGTAGTCCAACTCTCACATCCATACATGGCTACTGGAAAAATCATAGCATTGATAGATGAACCTTTGTGGGCCAAGTGATGTCTCTGCTTTGTAATATGCTCTCTGTGTTGGGCATAACTTTTCTTCCAAGGAGCAAGTGTCTTTTAATTTCATGGCTGCAGTCACCATCTGCAGTGATTTCAGAGCCGAAAAAAATAAAGTCTGCCACTGTTTCCACTGTTTCTCCATCTATTTGCCATGAAGTGATGGAACATGATGCCATGATCTTAGTTTTCTGATGTTGAGCTTTAAGCCAACTTTTTCACTCTCCTCCGTTCACTTTCATCATGAGGCTGTTTAGTTCTTCTTCACTTTCTGCCATTAGAGTGATGTTATCTGCATATCTGAGGTTATTGATATTTCTCCCGGCAATCTTGATTCCATCTTGTGCTTCATCCAGCCCAGCGTTTCTCATGATGTACTCTGCATATCAGCTAAATAAGCAAGGTGACAATATACAGCCTTGACGTACTCCTTTTCCTATTTGGAACCAGTCTGTTCCATGTCCAGTTCTAACTGTTGCTTCCTGACCTGCATAAAGATTTCTCAAGAGGCAGGTGAGGTGGTCTGGTGTTCCCATCTCTTTCAGAATTTTCCACAGTTTATTGTGATCTACAGAGTCAAAACTTTGACATAGTCAATAAAGCAGAAATAGATATTTTTCTGGAACTCTCCTGCTTTTTTGATGATCCAGCAGATGTTGGCAATTTGATCTCTGGTTCCTCTGCCTTTTCTAAAGCCTGCTTGAACACCTGGAAGTTCAGAGTTCACGTATTGCTGAAGCCTGGCTTGGAGAATTTGAGCATTACTTTATTAGCATGTGAGATGAGTGTAGTTGTCTGGTACTTTGAACATTCTTTGACATTGCCTTTCTTTGGGAATGGAATGAAAACGGACATTTTCCAGTCCTGTGGCCACTGCTGAGTTTTCCAAATTTGCTGACATATTGAGTGCAGCACTTTCTCAGCACCATCTTTTAGGATTTGAAATAGCTCAACTGAAATTCCATACCTCCATTAGCTTTGCTCATAGTGATACATCCTAAGGCCCACTTGACTTTGTATTCCAAGATGTCTGGCTCTAGGTGAGTGATTACACCATCTTGATTATCTGAGATGTGAGAATCTTTTTTGAACAGTTCTTCTGTGTATTCTTGCCGCCTCTTAATATCTTCTACTTCTGCAAGGTCCATATCATTTCTGTCCTTTATTGAGCACATCTTTGCAAGAAATGTTCCCTTGGTACCTTTCATTTTCTTGAAGAGATGTCTAGTCTTTCCCATTCTATTATATTCTTCTATTTCTTTCACTGATCACTGAGGAAGGCTTTCTTATCTCTCCTTGTTACTCTTTGGCTCTCTGCATTCGAGGGTATATCTTTCCTTTTTGCCCTTTGCTTTTCTCTTCTCTTTTCATAGCTTTGTAAGGCCTCTGAGACAGCCATTTTACTTTTTTGCATTGCTTTTTCTTGGGGTTGGTCTTGGTCCCTGTATCCTGTACAATGTCATGAACCTCCATCCATAGTTCATCAGGCACTCTGTCTATCAGATCTAGTCCTTTAAATCTATTTCTCACTTCTACTGTATAATCGTAAGGGATTTGATTTAGGTCATACCTGAATGGTCTAGTGGTTTTCCCTACTTTCTTCAGTTTAAGTCTGAATCTGGCAATAAGGAGTTCATAATCTGAGCCACAGTCAGCAACCAGTCTTGTTTTTGCTGACTATATTAGAGCTTCTCCATCTTTGGGTGCAAAGAATATAATCAATCTGATTTTGGTGTTGACCATCTGGTTATTTCCATGTATAGAGTCTTCTCTTGTGTTGTTGGAAGAGGGTATTGGCTATGACCGGTACATTCTCTTGGCAAAACTCTATTATCTTTGTTCTGCTTCATTTTGTTCAACAAGGCCAAATTTGCCTGTTACTCCAGGTAGCCCCTAACTGCCTACTTTTGCATTCCAGTACCCTATAATGAAAAGGAAATCTTTTTTGGGTGTTGGTTTTAGAAGGTCTTGTAGGTTTTCATAGATCCATTCAACTTCAGCTTCTTCAGCATTACTGGTCAAGGCATAGACTTGGATTACAGTGATATTGAATGGTTTACCTAGGAAACAGACAGAGATAATTCTGACATTTTTGAGACTGCATCCAAGTACTGCATTTCAGACTCTTTTGTTGACCATGATGGCTACTCGATTTCTTCTAAGGGATTCTTACCCACAGTAGTAGATATATTGGTCGTCTGGGTTAAATTCACTAATTCCAGTCCATTTTAGTTCTCTGATTCCTAAAATGTCAACGTTCATTCTTGCCATCTCCTGTTTGACCACTTCCAGTTTGCCTTGGTTCATGGACCTAACATTCCAGGTTCCTGTGCAATATTGCTCTTTACGGCATCAGACCTTACTTGCGTCACCAGTCACATCCACAACTGGGTGTTGTTTTTGTTTTGGCTCTGTCTCTTCATTCTTTGTGGAGTTATTTCTCCACATATTGCATACCTATCAACCTGGGGAGTTCATCTTTCAGTGGAATGGCAAACCACTTCAGATTTCTTGCCTTGAGTACCCTATGAACAGTAGCTTTGAGTAGACAGACCTTTGTTGGCATAGTGATGTCTTTGCTTTTTAATGCACTAAGTTTGTCACAGCTTTTCTTCCAAAGAGCAAGTGTCTTTTAATTTCATGACTGCAGTTACCATCCACAGTGATTCTCTAGCCTAAGAAAATAAAGTCTGTCACTGTTTCCATTTTTCCCCATCTATTTGCCATGAAGTGATGGGTCCAGATGTCATGATCTTGGTGTTTTGAATGTTGGATTTTTAAATCAGCTTTTTCACTCTCCTCTTTCACTTTGGTCAAGAGGTTTTTTTGTTCCTGTTCTCTTTCTTCCATTGGCTTGGTGTCATCTGCATATCTGAGTTATTGATATTTCTCCTGGCAATCCTGATTCTGGCTTGAGTTTCATCCAATCCCACAACTCGCATGATGTACTCTTCATATACATTAAATAAGTATGGTAACAATAACATCCTTGACAATATACATCCTTTCCCAATTTGGTCTGATTCTAACTGTTGCTTATTGACCTGCATCAAACTGGGGTCTCCTACTTTGCAGGTGGATTCTTTTACCAGCTGAACTATATGACCACTGAACATAGTACAAATGATTTTTCAAAACTTCTAAAATAATTAATATAATTTAATTTTAAGTAAAATTGTTAACACATTTCTCACTGTTCTTTTTTTCCTTTATTTTTTTCTAGGAACAATTTATTAATCAATCCTAAAAATCTTTTGTTTTTGTTATTCTTGGGTTTATTTGAAAACTATTTATTTATGCATGTATGTATGTGTAATCAGACATAATTCTTGTAAATACACAGCACATAAACTTTGTGTGATCTTTCACAGTAATGAAATATTTATTAAATCCCTCCAATAAAAGAAAAGGTAAGATAAATTGTAATTTCAAAGTTAAAAGACTGTTTTTTCACCCATTTCATGTAAATGCTTAGTTTCATGATAGTGTCTTTTCATCTTAATCTTACAGAGTTTCTTGACCTATTGCTACTATTTTTCATTTAATGATAAATATGTTAGAAATAAGGAGCTGTGCATGCAACTGTCAAATCTCTTTAATTACTTATATTGGCACAACTGAACAAACAAGTGAAGTAGAACCTTCAGAAATGATCAATCCCAAAACTAGTTTCAGAATCAGCTCAATTAAATCTTATCTGGCAATTAATAAAGTGAATGGTAAATAGAATCTCAAAGTTATACACATATTTTCTCTAATATGGCTACTTTTATTTAATAATCCAAAGCATTGATGGCATTAGAATATTTTCTGTATCCTAAAATCCATCATTCAGTTGCCCTTTTTCATTGCCCTGCATTTACTGTCACTGAACTGTAAACAGTATCCTTATTAGCCTTGACATTTGACAGATGTTCTTTATCGTTGACAATTTAATCAAAATTTAGTAATATTTAAATCTTTTCTAGTGAGGCTTAGTGTATTTGAAAAACAGCAGGTAAATTAATTATTTGGAAGCAGATATATGAAATCTAAAATTCTCTAACCATCATCTTAAATAGTTTTTGTTGTTTACAACATTTTCTCTCACCCTCCGTTACTGTTTTCCATTCCTCTTTCTTTTGACCTTAATCTTTTCAGCATAATGCATTTATTGGGTACTTATTCAATAATACTATAATTTATGTCTTCCTCTTTTTTCTCCAGCAATTTATATAGTTTAGGGAAACAAATATACTACACCATATTTCCTTCACCCTAATATTTGTGAAGTATTTGCCACAAGCTTTTTTATAGGTATTTGCCTACTGACCAGTTATTAATTCTATATTTGAAAGGTGTTATTAAGTTTTGACCCATGAAAAGCTATGAGATTTTCCATATCCTTTTAGAAAGGTAAGTTTCACTAAAAAGAAAAGAAAGTAAACATTTTTAAGAATATTAAAAATACATATGAGTATGGTAAATGTGATATGATTTAAAATGCTTCATCGTGATGCTCAATATTTCATTTTATTGTACATATATTTTCTGTTCTATTTTGGCAAGAATATGGGGAAAAGTGGTTAGAAAAAATATTTAATATTCAAGGGCTCAATCATATTTTACATAAATAAATCTTCTTAGTAAGTTAAATTCCAAACCTTACCTTTTTAAATTTAATGATGTATTTAAAGTCGTAAATGTTACCTAGGGATACTTCATATTCAGTTGGACTGCAGTTATTTACATATTTAAAAATAATGATGTCTGAATATTCATGGAGCTCATATATAAGTACAAGTCAAATGTGGATACACTACATTTGATTAATGCCTCCTAAATCAAATATGATTTACTGTTTCAGCTCAATACAAATTGCCAGTCGATATTGCTATTATTCACAAGAGAAAAATATAGATCTTCACCCTAGTGTTCACTTTTGTCATATTAGAATAATTGTGATTAGAGAGATTCTGGATAAAATAACTAGACCTTTACTAAAGTTTTCTATAATGTTATAAGAATAAACACAATATTAATAATCCCTTAATTTTATGAAGATATTTCCCCTTCATTAGCATTTACTTAAGCATTCCTTTACTTTTAGTGTTATCTGTAAAGGTTTTAATATAATTTTTATTATAAAGATGAATATAACATCACCCATTTATGTTATATAAAGAGGCATCAGCCCCTGTGAATCTAGATTAAGTTTTACTTAATTTATTGACATTTTAGCCATCACTTTGAATTTAGCAATATGTATAAAGGGACAAGTGATGCTGATCAGAGCTCGCAAATCTTTTTTTTTTAATCTCTCTGTTAACCATTGTACTATTAGCGTACATTTTAACTCCCCATCTATTTAAGATCAACAGGTGAATACTATTATTTCACATAGGAAAAATTTATTTGCATTTATCACTAATATGCTTTCCCTGACAAATGCTTAAAAATGTATTTCTCTCACATTTGTCAGAACTGCAGGAATTATTTTTCTACTGCATGAATAACATCACTTTTATCTCAGTTTGTGTACATCTGTAGTCTCTTATTTTAGGTCCCATCCTTTAATCCCTATGTACTTTAGTATGTTTATATTGTTCTGAACTGTATTTTAGTTCACCAGTTGTCTCTTAGGATCCCCCAAATCCTCTTAAACTCATTCACTGAATTCTTAATTTCAATTGTTGTATTAAAAAAATTCTGGGATATTTGTTTGCTTTTTTTTTTTAAAGTTGCTGATTCCCTGCTTGCTTTCTCCATCTTATGTTCCATTTCCCTGAGCATATTATGTACAATAATATTGAAACTTGTATTTAATAATTGTATTATATTATCTTTGATCTTTTTTTGCTGTTCAACTTTGTGTTCATATTTTTGGAGATAGCCCTGTGTTTTTATAAATCTGTCATTCAGATGGAAAGATGGCTCTTCTTTATGGAAAATCATGTAGATAACTCAAAGCTCTGGCTTATGTTTCCCCATTGAGGATTTAATTTTGCTTCAGGCTGTCAGCTGGGCTGGAGGCAAAAGCAATCATAGATCAACATAATTTAAATTAATTATAACTGGGCTTTGATTCCTGTGAAGAGTGGTCTATTTCTGATGTATGCTTGCTCTTAATGTTTGCCTACCATGGTTTCATCCAAAAAGTGTCAGTTATACCCTCCTTTCCACTATCTATAGATGCAGCTTATGTTTCACCATTTTTTTCCTCCCTAAGGCTTAAACATTTCACATTCATCATTCACCAGAAGGGAAAAGTAATACCACATAAGACTCACAATTTTGGTTTTCCCTACTTTTCAGGATCTTAATTGCACAAGTTCTTACTAGTTTGTTAGCTATCTAATGACTTCACAGATACATTAAACATTTATCAGCATCATGATACCAGGATTCATCTCAAAAATGTAGAGCTAGGAACACTTCACTCTTCCATATTCCCAGTAAGACAGAAGGTGAACTGTACACTAATGGCTTTGGTTAAACCCATCAGAGAACCTAAATCAGAGAATGGTGAATCAAGGGGGAAGCCTGAGCTTTTAGGTACTTGTGGAAATGCCACATGACATACAAAATCATAAATTTTAATGTCCCTACAAGAACGTTTTAAATATTGCTAAAGTTTAAGTGTGACATAGCTGTGAAACTCCGGTTGTCCACAGACATGGGGAAGTTCCCACCCACTTGCAGACTTTTACTTGAAGGATATCCATCTGGCTCTTTAAAGAAGGACCAAAGAGAATTTAGAGATAACCTCCCTCCCCCACATGGTGCTCCTTGGTGGAGAGGAAAAACAGCTACTGTTGAAATTTGTGTAAATCTGTGTTCCCTATTTCATTTATGGAACAAATAATTTATTCTGCTGGGCAGAATTTCCACAGCAGCTGTTGGATGACCAGGAAAGCCATATTCTGCCAGGACTCATTTTTCTTACATCCCTCAGGTAACCAAGGATTCAATCTGCAGAGGGAACAACTCCTAAACTGTAGACTGTACTAGAGGACCTCAGCTGCAGTTGGATAGATTCCAGAAAAAAGAAACTCAATCCCTGGAGGAGGGAAAGAAAATCTGTGAAGTCTATCTATTCAGCTCAGGTCTGTAAGCTGAAGCTTGAGATGCTCCAAGAAGATTGGAACATCATAGAATTCTCCCTCTGACCCTTCCCCTTCAGCAGCATACTAACAAAATCCCAAGGAAAGCTGTTAATAGTAGTGGAAGCATTAGGAAAGCTGCAACAAAGAGGCACTTTTGGGGAAGAAGAACAAAGGAAAGCCCAAAACCCAATCAAGGAGATTTAAAAAAAGCAAAAAAACAAAACTGCATTACTACATCAATTTGATGTATTCAGTGAACAAAACAACAAAAATTCCAACTCTGATAATCAGAGTAACAACAGACTTTATAGAAAATCTGACTCCTGGATAGATTCACTCAATCCTGGTACTAAAGGCCCAGGAGAAGGAAATAGTGCACTTCTCTAAGCATTAAAAACAAGTCCCCTGTGTCTATTATCTGATACAACATGTCCAGCTTCCATCCAGCGATTACCAAGCATACCAAACTCAAGAAAAAACAGTCTGGATGGATGAATCCATTTTGACCATCAAACACAGATACGACACAGTTATGGGGACTACCAGGCACAGAGACTTAGATAGCTATGATTTATATGTTAAAGTCTCTAATGGGACCCACAGAAACAGATAATTTCAGAAAAGATATGGAAACTGTAAGAAAAAAAGACAACCTCCTCCCCAATAAATTAAACATAACTGAGAGAAATTAGTAACCATGTAACAGAAATAAAGGCTGCCTTTGATGGACTCATTGATAGCCTCGGCAGGACAGATAAAATAAACATATGGTGAGCTTGAAGACATTTTGTGAAATTACCCATACAGAAAGCATCAGACAAACCTAACTTGAAAAAAGCTTCTCCAAAATACATGGCCAGAACTCCCCAAGATTGCACAAGTTATGTGAAATAAGAAAAGACTGAGAAACATTTACAAACCAGAGGAAACTGTGAAGGCATGAAAATAAACAAGTTTGTTATCCTGTATTGGATTCCTGAAGCAGGGGAAAAAAAAAGCACACATTGGTAGAAAACTGGAGAAATTCTGAGCTTGATGTATCTATTGTAACAGCAAATCTGGGCAAAAGGAGCTATGTCTTCAATGATAAAGAGTTCCTTAAAGCTTTACCGTTTTTATTGTGTCAAGACATTGCCAAAAAACTATTCAGAGAAAAAAAAAAAATCCGTATACCTATTAGGACACAATAAACAACAGTTTATTCTCAGAACAATGAAGGATGTGAAGTGGGAGTTTGGGGTTTCAAAATTATCATTAGCCTTCCTGGAATAATGGAAAAATTTTCTTTAATGGATCAATAATTCTAAGGCCATCTTGGAAACTAAAGTCACTACCTTAAAAAGTATCATGGAAAACAATATCCTTTTAGTTTTTTTCAAGAAGCAAATGACCAGGTAGTGACATTTCAGTAATGCTCTTCTGAAAATAAATTAATTAAATATTTTTTCCAACTATAGTTCTGAGAAATAACAGCAGTGTTCTTTGATTATTTAGGTTAATGGAAGTTGTATGTTTGCAGCAAAACTCCTTTTAGGACAAATAAAATATCTATCTCAAAGATCTTCTAACACAGCTGCTTCAACAGATTTAGAAGTAGAATACCCAGTGGCCTGTACATAGGGGTTTGTGTGTGTGTATTTGCGTGGAAAACATCAGCTTAATACAAAAATTCCATAGATTATTTATAAATAATGTTTTTAAAATGGAGAAATAAAGACAAATAAGGTTTTATCCAGTTCCATAAAATGTAAAAGACAGAAAAAAAAATATAAGAGATGGAAAAAAAGGAAAAGCATGCAGAAATGCACCATGAGTTTCAGCCTATGTCAATGTATTGAAATTAATCCCATAAAGCAAAATCTAAAATACAGTTATTGTCTTAGTCATTTTGGGCTACTAGAACAAAAGGCCATAGACTGGATGACTTATAAACAACAGAAATGTATTTCTCACAATTCTGGAGGCTGGGAGTCTGAAATCAAGGTGTCAGTGTGCTTGGGTTCTGATGAGAGCCGCCTTCCTATTTGCAGGCTGCTAACTTCTCTCTGTGCTCTCATATGGCGGAAAGAGAGGAAGCAAATGCTTTTGTGATTCTTAAAAGGGCTTTAAATCCAGTTATGAGAAGTCCACCTTCAAGAATTCAGTTAATCTTAACTACCTCTCAGAGGTCCCACCTCTTAAAACCTTTACAGTGAGGAATAGGATTTCAACATGTGGATTTGGTGGGGGGGCACATATAAATATTCCGTCCATAAAAATTGTTAAAATTAATGTTTACAAAAATCTTGTCCATTATTTTCTCCCTGATATAAATTTTCAGTGATGATAGTAATATTTTAAAGACAATTTTCTACTTAAAATTGCATGTACATTTCAAGTCACGAGTCTACATAAAGATCAGCATCACTTATGTCCATATCCTGATGGACTATTCTGATTACCTCAATCTTTCATTTTGCCTGAGTCAGAGCTAATAGTGGAACCAATTGCTGCTACACATTGTCTCATTCTCAAATGGTAATTTGCAGGAGTGCATTTTGAAAATTATGAAAACGTCTTGGGACAGATATCTCAAACTTCAAACACATTGTAGTGATAAATACTCAAGAAGATTTTTCAGTTATTTTCCACATGAAATGAGCAAAGAGATCTTTTGAGTAATGAATAGTTGGTGATATGTATTATGCAAACTGGAAAAGAGCTTAAATTTTTTTAATTATAAGTTTTTGCATCAATCATAAGAATTTTACAGATCTTCTGTAAATATGTCCTCTGTAGTAATGGAGTTCACAAATGCAATTGCCTATATTATTTTAATTGGAAAAATAAACCTTGTTTTTTGCTTTGAGTATTAATTGCTTGCATAATTGTTCACAGAGATTACATTTGGTATATTTTTGTTGGAAAGGGCATGCATGTTATTTGGAATTACACATATATTCATTCAAATGCCTGTTTTACTTTATTCGTGACCTTGCAGGCATCAGGCATAAAAGTTACCATTTTACAGACTCTTCAAAATTTGTTAACTCTAAAATGAAAATAATTACTGATAGTTTGTTGAAAGGTTTAAAAGAGGAACTTATCTATGTGTGCTAGAAGAAATTATTTCTAAGACTTAGTTTCCTAGTCTGTGGTTGTTATAATGAAAATTATATTCTATAATTTATTTCAATATAAAATGATATAATTCTATATGTTAAAGGTGAATCTCTATGTATAGAATATTTGTATATATGGTATTTATAATACATAATAATATATTTTCCAAAAGTTTGAAATACAGATACATATGTATAATTATATAGATAGATAGTAGTTGGATATACATCTAATGGACTCTTTATAATACAAAGGAGATTCAAATGGGCTGTTTTTTTTTCAGCCTTTGAAACAGTATCATGAAATATCACATAAAAAGACTGTATATGCACATGCTCACTTATTCTGTGTGTATTTGTATTCTATATAAGTTGAAACAACAGCAAGAAAGATTTTTAAATATTCACATAGCTTTGGCAGACTGCCACTGGTTCTAGTCTGAATTCAAATTAGTCCATTGCTGAAATTTAAATTGAAATAAAAGAGTTATGCTTTCCTTTTAAATACAGATTTCATGGATGTTTATAAATTTTTAGAACAAACACAATCAATGCAAACACACAGGAATGCTACTATGTTTTCAAATAAATATCAAACTATAATAAACAAATGTGAGGCTGTAAGCTGATATTCTACTTTTTCATAGAATACATGCACTATTTTTTCAACATATATGTTGATAATAAACAGTTTTCAGGAATCATAGGTAAATATTGCCTTCTCTAAAGAGTTAAGTTAAACTAAGACACTTTTTAAAACAGTCAAAGTAGATAGAAGTCTATTTTGAAGATGTAGCAATTCAAATTTTGAAAATTACATATCTCACCATGTCTTTATCAATCACTGTTTGCTACATCTAAAATAATGTTATACTGCCTAGTAAGGTTTGCTTATCTGATTAATTCACTTCATAAAACTTTTCAAGTTTGAGTTACAAAGTAGTTTATAAAAGCCATTGCCTAAAAATCATTTATAATTATTGTGCACATTACAAAATACTTACTACTGGATATTTTTTCTAAATTATGTTATAAATTTCTCAATATGTCAAAATTTTGAGCATCTGATATGCCTGTTTATTATTATATAATTTAATTCAGTTCAGTCGCTCAGTCATGTCCGACTATTGTGACACCATAGATTGCAGCATACCAGACTTCCTTGTCGATCACCAGCACCCAGAGCTTGCTCAAACTCATGTCCATTGAGTCGGTGATGCCATCCAACCATCTCACCCTCTGTTGTCCCCTTATACTCCAATCTTCAATCTTTCCCCGCATCAGGGTCTTTTCCAATGAGGCAGTTCTTTGCAACAGGTGGCCAAAGTACTGGAGTTCAGCTTCAGCATCAGTCCCTCCATTGAATATGCAGGACTGATTTAATTTAGGATTGACTGGTTTGATCTCCTTGCAGTCCAAGGGACTCTCAAGAGTCTTCTCCAACACCACATTCAAAAGCATCAATTTTTCGGTGCTCAGCTTTCTTTGTAGTTCAACTCTCACAATGATATATGACTACTGGAAAAACCATAGCTTTAACTAGATGAACCTTTGTTGGCAAAGTAAACTCCCTGCTTTTTAATATGATGTCTAGGTTGGTCATAGCTTTTCTTCCAAGGAGCAAGCGTCTTTTAATTTCATGGCTGCAGCCACCATCTGCAGTATTTTTCAAGTCCAAGAAAATAAGGTCTGTCACTGTTTCCATTGTTTCCCCATCTATTTGTCATGAAGTGATGGGACCAGATGCCATGATCTTGGTTTTTTGAATGTTGAGATTTAAGTCAACTTTTTCACTCTCCTCTTTAACTTTCATCAAGAGGCTCTTTAGTTCTTCTTTGCTTTCTGCCATAAGAGTGATATCATGTGCGTAGCTGAGGTTATTGATATTTCTCCTGACAATCTAGATTCCAGCTTGTGCTTCATCCAGGCTGGCATTTTGCATGATGTACTCTGCATGTATAAGTTAAATAAGCAGGGTGACAATATACAGCCTTGAAATACTCCTTTTCCAATTTGGAACCAGTTGATTGTTCCATGTCTGGCTCTAACTGTTGCTTCTTGACCTGCATACAGATTTCTCAGGAGGTAGGTCAGATAGTCTGGTATTCCAATCTCTTTAAGAATTTTCCACACTTTGTTGTGATCCACACCCTATACTTTGGTTCAGTCAATAAAATAGAAGTAGATAATTTTCTGGAACTCTCTTGCTTTTTCTATGATCCAACAAATGTTGGCAATTTGGTCTGTAGTTCCTCTCTCTCTTCTAAATCCAGCTTGAATATCTGGAAGCTCACAGCTCTTGTACTGTTGAAGCCTGGCTTGGAGAATTTTGAATGTTGAGTTTTAAACAAACTTCTTAAAACTTCTGCATCAGTTTCTGTATTATGTATTAGTCAGGGTTCTTTAGGGAGAAAAACATATGCTATGCATAAGGAATTAGTTCATGTGATTATGGAGTTCAAAATTTGGTGGTTGGCAGGCTGGCGACTCTGGAAATTCTTAGATTGGGTTTAAAGTGGTCTGCTATAGAACCAGGAAGATTCAATGATACAGTTGAAGTCTAAGGACAGACCATGGAGAATTACATCTTTTTGTGGAAAAGCAGTCTTTTGTTCTATTCAGGCCTTCCACTCACTGAATGAAGTTCACCCACCTTACAGAGACCAGTTTGGTTTAATTAAAGCCTGGCAATTTAAATCTTATCTAAAAACACCCAAAGAATATTTGACCAAGTACCGGGGCATTGTGGTCCAGATAAGTTGACACATAAAATTAACCATCACAAGTACACCCCTTGTCAACTTGGCAAGCATATGCAACTCTTTAAACCATATTTAATCTCCAAATAAAGAAAGTAACAAGATCTGTGGACTGGAAAAATATGTGGAGCCTTAAAGTTGAGAGTTATGTTTTATTCAGTGGGAATTTTTAGGACTTCAAAACCAGGAGACAGCATCTCAAGTAGCTGTGAGAGAACTGGTTAAAGGAGGTGGGGGGTGAGGGAGGAGTCAGTTTATAGAGAAGTTTGCAACAAGGGGCATGTAGTCAGAACATCAAAAGATTATTGTTAATTAAGGAAAGCCAATTTCTCAAATTCAGACATTTTGCACCTTTCAATGTATGGGAAGATGCTAGAGTCTGGGCTTACTGATATCATTCCTTCCATATGCATCTCAGCTATCTGGGGTCATCACCCTGCATCTTTTCACATTTCCCCAAGTTCCTCAATGCTCCAGTAGGGAGTGAAGGCAGCTCAATGGCTGCTGAGCAGGCATTGGTTTTCCTGCACGTTTTCCGGGCTCAGATATTCTTATTTGGATGTTCAGAATAGCTGATGGCTGTGACATCATTGTTTATTGATATGGCAGGAAATACTCCATTTCACAGTCATACTTTTGCCTATCATATGTATATCTGTATAATATAACTATCCTGCATACAACCAAAAATGCACTCTTCTTCCAGAAGAGAATGCAAAGAACTTGGATGAGGTTTATTTTTTCCCTTGATATCTCATACTTCTGCTTTATTGATTACACCAAAGCCTTTGACTGTGTAGATCACAACAAACTGAAAAATTCTTTAGGAGATGGGAATACCAGACAACCTTCCCTGCCTCCTGAGAAATCTGTATGCAGGTCAAGAAGCAAAAGTTAGAAGAGAACATGGAACAACGGACTGGTTCCAAGTTGGTACAGGAGTCTGTCAGGGCTGTATATTGTCACCCTGCTTATCTAACTTATACGCAGAGTACATCATGCAAAATGCAATGCTGGATGAAGCACAAGCTGGACTCAAGATTGCCAGCAGAAATATCAATAACCTCACATATGCAGATGACACCACCCTGAAGGCAGAAAGTGAAGAAAAACTGAAGAGCCTCTTGATGAAAGTGAGAGTGAAAAAGTTGGCTTAAAATTCAACATTCGAAAAATCCTGTTTTGGCACCCTTTTCTCTTTTTTGTAACATGAATTGGCAGATAATTTTCCAAAACATAAAATTCTGTGTTTTCTTTAAAAAAAACAACAAAAAAAAACTGTTCCTTCAATTTATCTCTCCTCTCAGATTTTAATATAATCAGTAAGGGGAAACTGGTCACAGCATCCTGTGTTTTTCATACTACATAAATTTAAACTGTTTTAGCACCTGATACATAGCATTTAACAGTTTAAACTCTATGCTTGAAATGAATACAACTAAGAATCCATGAGGACTTTCCTGGTAGCTCATACAGTTAAGAATCTGCCTGTAATTCAGGAAGCCTGGGTTCATTTCCTGGGTAGGGAAGCTTCCCTGAAGAAGGGAATGACTACTCACTCCAATATTCTTGCCTGGAGAATTCCATGGACAGAGGAGCTACAATCAATGGGGTTGCAAAAAGTCGGACACGGCTCAGCAACTCACAAACCCATTAAAAAACAAGATTCTGTGAGTTATGTAATTCCAAGAATTGACAATATTATTATAAATGTCATAATTTTAATAATATCCTTAATAAATTCTTTTAGACCTGAAATGCCCTTAGAATCTAGTAATCACTTTTTTCCCTGAATCATGACCAGTTTAAAATATTCATATGATATAATGTTTATTGAGTTCATTTGGGTAAGACAATATGTATATATTATAAATAAATATATTCATTTAAAATATCTTTTGATATTAAGAAGCAGAGTAATTCTCAATGTTAAATATAGTTGTTTTACTTTCTCTGCTTGAAAAGATGCAAAAACTAACATTTAACTCACACTAAGACTCTTTTATCTTCTGTGCCCATGTGTCAAAAAATGTTAAATTTCTTCAAACTATGTGCTGAGCAAAACTAAATTATAGTCCCCAGTAAACGATTAGTCTAGAAGCCATTTAGCAACAAAGCCTATACAGATTTTTGTTGTAGTTGCCAATAAGTAAAATGTACAGACTTTTCCTAGCGTAGCCTGGGAGTTAGTAATGGACGGGAAACCTGCCATGCAGTAGACCACAGGATCACATAGAGTCGGACAGGACTGAGTGACTGAACTGAACTGACAGACTTTTCCGTGAAGTATAAAAATTATAATGAAGAAATGAGTAGGCAAAACTGAGGCCTCACTTTCCATATTAGAATGTTGCTACCTAGTCCAAGTTCACTCTCTTCCCTGCATGGTCGGCCAATAATTTCAGGAGACGAGGTGTTGAGGCAAGGAACATGACTTTATTTGGAAAACTGTGACTGAGAAGATGGCAGACTAATGTCTCAAAAGACCATCGTGTGGAGCTTTGGAAGCCAGGTTGTTTTAAAGAGCTGGAGAGAGAGAAAATAAGGAACTAAAGTCAAAAGGCGGAATAGAGAGGGAAAGGCAGTGAGGAAGTAAAATAAAAAGGGTTTTCAGACTTTCAGATATCAATCTCTTCTTTTTGTTATAGCTGTTCACAGGTGGGCAGAGTCAGATTATCTCTCTATGAACTGAATAAAGGCAGAGGGGCAGGGTCCTCTCAAGCAGGCTATTATGTATGATTATAATAGCAAAACTCAACATTCAAAAAATTATTATTGTTATTTTTTTGACGTTAAAACTCAGCATTCAAAAAAAAAAACAAACTAAGATCATGGCATCTGGTCCCATCACGTTATGGCAAATAGATAGGAAAAAAATAGAAACAGTTTCAGATTTTCTTGGACTCCAAAATCACTGCAGTGGCTACAGCCATGAAATTAAAAGACTTTTGCTCTTTGTAAGAAAAGCTATGACAAACTTAGTTGCATATTTAAAAGCAGAGACATCACTTGTCTGTCCAAGGTCCACATAATCAAAGCTATGGTTTTTCCAGCACCCATGTACAGATTTGAGAGTTGGACCATAAAGAAGACTGAATGTCAAAGAACTGATGCTTTTGAATTGGGGTGCTGCAGAATACTCTTGAGAGTTCCATGGACTGCCAGGAGATCAAACCAGTGAATCCTAAAGGATGCTGGAAAAGATTAGGGCAGGATGACAAGGGGGCAACAGAGTATGAGATAGTTGAATGGCATCATTGATCATTGACTCAATGGACATGAGTTTGAGTAAACCCCAGGAGATAGTGAAGGACAGGGAAGGCTGGCGTGCTGCTGTCGATGGGGTCTCAAAGAGTCAGACAGGACTCAGCAACTAAACAACAACACATAATACCAAAAGCAATTAAAAGCAAGTCAGAGAAACAGTTTTCAACATGGAGTCAAATTTGGCCTCTTCTCTGCAACACTGTTAAATAGGAAAGAACATAGTGGGATTCTAAACTATGTCCAGTGGTAGGACTAGGCAATGGATATATCTGATGAACTGATTGACCCAGATTAAATAAAGGAGTTTTTACATTGATAGAGAAGAGAGAAATGGAACGACAGATCCATTTTATCTTTCATTTCAGACTAGTGTTTTATGTCTGGGTTTGATTTAGATTTCTGTTGCTTTGAGAAGACATTAATACAAATTTAGTGGCTAAAAACAATAAATACATTGTCTTGCAGTTCTGTATGTCAGAAGCCTTACCTAAGTCTCACTCAGCTAAAAACAAAGTATAGAGTGAGATACATTTTTTTCTGAAGACTTAAGGAGACCTCTGTTTTCTTTTTATTAAGCTTGTTGGCAGAATTCAGTTGCTTGAAGATATATTACCTAGGTCCCTGTCTAGTTTCTGATTGTCAGTTGAAGGCTATTCATAGCTTCTAGAATAATCCACATTCTTTGCCTCAAGGCTTCTTTCCTTCATCATCAAGGTCATAAATGATGATTCTTTTTATAACTCTCAGACTCACTCTTCTGTTTCCCAGAACTCATGTGATTAAAATGGTTTGTGGACAAAGAATGTTGCTTGCCATTTTAATAAACAAAGAATGTTACCTGCTATTCCAGTAAACAAGGAATGTTGCCTGCCTTCAAGCCATTAGCCAGGGTAGACAGCGGTCTCCCAAGGTGTGATAGTGGCATAGTAGTTAAGATACATATCAGAGGAATAATTTCAATGATCCCAGATTCTTGCATCCTCCCATATAGAGAAAAGCAGCAAAAGTAATTAACTTGAGATGTCTGGAAGTTTTTGTGATTAGTAGTAGTGTTTTGATATTCAATTACATGTTTTGTTTTGTTTGGTTTTTCAGCAAAAGCTCTTCTATATCCTGACTCTTCCCTTACCTCTTTGGAACAATTCCTCAGAGCTATCTGACAGGCTGTCTCACAGGCAGTAGTTGCCAATAAGTAAAATTTACATCTATTAAGATCAGCTAATATAGCAACCTCAATTCCCTCTTCAAATTTAATTACTTTTTGACATGTAACTTTAATAGATTCAAAAGGTCTGTGAATTAGGAAATGGACATCTTTTTACAAGCATTTATTCTGCCAACCACAGAATTCAAAAGAGGGTTGGTTTTCATATCGATTACAAAGAAACTATTTTGTAAATGCCGTGGGCAATAACTGGGGACATAAATAGCACTGCCTCAACAGGGACATTAGAATTCTGAGATTAACACCAACAGCAGAAACAATAATTAGTTACCCATGTAGGAGAGTAAAACTTGCTGCCCCAAAATGTCTCCTTCACATGAAGAATATTCTGAGCTGAAACAATCAAGGCCACAAAGACTCAGGAAGAAACTTCCTGACCTTCCCCCTAACTGCCTAATAAATGTAGATGAAGCACCTGTTCCAGAACAGGAGCTATTCCATAGATAACTATAGCATGGACATGTTTGTGAACAGGGAGGAACCCAGCAAAGTCTGTCAACATTCCTTTCTCTGTCCCATTGTCTCTGTGTGGTCCAGAAAACATTGTTTATCAAACATTTGCTTTTCCAACTTCAGTTGAAAAAACTTCAGTTGTCAGTTGCCCTCCTCCCCTTGAACAACCCAAACCACTATTCCCACTGTTCCCTTTAGCTGAAGATGGTACCTAAGCTGAGGGTTTCAGCCGCTTTGATGAGTTAACAATTTCCCTGGGTCTTTCCCGTGTGTGCTCATGCAAGCTCATTTGTATCTGTCATGTCTGACTCTTTGAGCCCCCATGGAGTATAGCCTGCCCGGCTCATCTGTCCATGGCGTTTTCCAGGCAAGAAAACTGGAGTGGGTTGACATTTTCTCCTCCAGGGGATCTTTCTGACCCAGGGATCAAACCTGCACCTCCTGTGTCTCCTGCATGTCAGGCAGATTCTTTACCACTGAGCAAACTTTTGTTTGATTTTCTTGTTAATCTGTCTCATGTCAATATATGCTTAGACCAACCAAAAGAACCAAGAAGGGTAGAGGAAGATTTCTTCCTCCTCAACACCCTAAAACAGAATTGCAGCAGAGGTGTTTGGACATAGCAGGGAGAGAAGGAAAGTAAGACCAAAAAAAAAAAAAAAAAAAAAAGCACTGTTGTATCTGTTATTGACAAACTTGCTCATGAAAAATCATTGGGGGATGCTGTAGAACTAAATGGTGTATTCTTCTGTTGTTACTATATTACATGCAGCACTTTCTAGTCTCTAAGAGTGTCTTAAAGGGCTGGTAGAGCCTGTTATGTAATTTGACACGAGAGCATAAATGTTATATTACTATCTAAAGAATTTTTTATGACCTGCCTGAGGTGTTCTGGAGGAATTATTTTTGAAAAATAATAAAACTTTGCAAAATCTGCAGTTTATCTTTCTATGCATATAGATTATTGCTACTTAAGGAAGATGACTGAAAATTCTCACTCTGACACCAGTGAGAGCATAAGCCAGAATACTGAATATTACATGTAATAATGGCAAGATTGAGCATTCTAAGCAATGTCATGTTAAAGGGCTTGATCAACAACTCAGTAATTTAGGGAACATGCATGAGAAAGAATTAATTGCTTCCTAACAGGTTACTAACATGACTTTAGCTGTGAAAGAGGTAGGAATGAAGGAATTACTTGTGCCACCACCTCTTCAACAAGCAGGAATGAAGAGATATAATTTAGGGAGTTCAGACATTATAGTGAGTACTAATATTAAGTATTTCTTGAACAACTCAAAATCTGGCCTCTTTCTGGTCTGTTCTTTCCAGATCTAATATGATTTACAAAACAGATAATTTATTTTGTGGGCCTGTACATCTAACACTTGAACTCTGAATTATCTACCACTATTTTCCATATCAGTTAATGTAAAATTGCCCAATTTTCTCACTAGCATTGGATTCTATATACATTTAGTAGATATGATTTTAACACTTGCAGAGTTTTATTTTATTTTGTAATAAAAGTTTACAAAACTGGAAAATCAGTTTAGATAAATATTATAGGCATTTAAAAAAATAATATGCCTTATTACAACTTGAATTTTCTTATCGTGTAGGTAGTGGTAATGTATTGTATAATGACTGAAAGCTGACATGTAAGTTGTGTTGACACTTTAAAGTAATACTGTGAAGTTATAGCTGGGAAATGGCAGAGTGAAGACCACTGGAAATTTTCTCCATAAAATCAATGACAATACTGCACAGAAATTTCAGAATTAAATTTTTCGGACTTCTGAAAATTGGCAAGAGGCATGCAGCAATGGGAAGCTTCTAGTTCTAGAAAATGGCTGAATCTCTGTAAGAACAGCACGGTTTGTAGCATTTTAATGACTTTATTCTTATTTTTACCAGGTTATGCAGTAGCTTTAAAAACTAACAAGATAGTTTTATTAGTCCCAAGATAAAAGCCTTTAGCCAGGCAGCTACCTGAAGGGTCAGAATGTGATTGAAAGTTTTTTCAAGGCCTCATTCTCAGTTAATTGTCATTATTTTAAATTTCCTGGGAAAAACCACTTGCTGATTTTTCACCTGATATATTTGACCTGACTCAGAATTTACCCAGTTCAAAAACATTCCATGAGATAATTATCAATAACAATTGAAGTCAGTTATTTAATTCTTTGGCTTCCTAGTGCAATGGATAGCTTCTATAGCAAATTATAGACAAACTTGAAAGGGAGAAGTGGAGAATGAGATGTTTATAACAGATCACCAGCCCAGGTTGGATGCATGAGACAAGTGCTCGGGGCGGGTGCACTGGGAAGACCCAGAGGGATGGGGTGGGGAGGGAGGTGGGAGGGGGGATCGGGATGGGGAATACATGTAAATACATGACTGATTCATGTCAATGTATGGCAAAAACCACTATAATATTGTAAAGTAATTAGCCTCCAACTAATAAAAATAAATGAGAAAAAATAAATAAAGTCCAAATGTACTAACTTAGTGCACACTTATGTAATAAACCTGGAAAAACAAACAAACAAAAAAATAAGGGCTTAGAAATGCAACATAATATTCCTAAGAATCTGGAAGGTCAACTTGCAGTCGTAGGATTATGTGCATAGTAGGAGACAACAAGCTTATGAAAGACCTAAGAAGCTTTAAGCTTTTAGTTCTTGATAAAATCTTGAGGCTCTGCTCAATTAAGAAGTAAAGGCTAAAGTAAAGAAAATTCCTGGTGAAGTGTAAAGACACACACAAGTACACGTACAGAACCCCTTGGCAAAGACTGGTTGAATTACTGATTTCAGTCATTTAGGAAAATTTCTGTGGAAACACTAGCTGACCCCTAAGCTAACCAATCAAACACATCAGTGTCCATGAATGACAGAAAATGCTGACTCATATCCAGAAACAAATAACAAACAGCAACTCTGGAGAGGAGAAAGAATATAACTTCCAGCATTGCCACTTTATATTATTTACATGTATAGTTTTCAATCAAAAGTTAAGAAAAGCAAACGAACAAGATATATAGGCTCGTACATAGGAGAAAAAAGACAATCAACTGAAACTGTCTTTGCATATGTTGAGGCATAAGAATCACTAGACAAATTTTTAAAATCAAATTTTTAGAATATGCTGAAGAACTAAAAAAAATATGTCCAAAGAATTAAAGGATGAGAATAGTGTCTCAACAAATGGAGAACATCAACAAAGAGATAACAGGGAAGCAAGTAGAAATTCTGGGTGTTGTAAAGTTTAGTTGCTAATTTTAATTTTTTTTTAATTACTAAAGAAACAGCCAATTTGAGCAGACAGGAGAGAAAAATTACTGAATTTGTAGATTGGTCAATAAATTAAACATAGAGTTAGCATATGATTTGACAGTTCAACTCCTATGTATATACCCTCAAAATTGAAAACGTGTTCATATAAAACTTGTACTTGAATATCTATGCCAGCATTATTCATGATAACCAAAAAATGGAAGCAGCCCAAATATCTATTAATTGATGAAAAGATAAAATATATTAATAGTATATCTATACACTGGAACAATATTCATACTTAAAAGTGGAGTGTGGATATATGCCACAACATGGTTGAATCTTTAAACATATAAGTTATTGAAAAGGCTTTTTCTGTGATCCCATTTATATGTAAAATCAGAATTGGCATTTCCCTGAGAACAGCATAAAGTAATGGTTTTCAGGGAAAGAAGAGAAGAAGGAAGAGGCAGTGGCTGCTAATAGATACATATTTTCCTCCAATGGTGATGAAAATTTTCTGTAATAACAGAGTGGTGATGCAGCTGTTGCATTATGAGATTCATATTTAAGCAAAAAATAGCATGAATAAAAAATGTATTTTCCTAATCTATTGATTTGCTTTTATGTTGCTACCTGTATGCTTTACACAATGAATTATAAAAAAAAAAAAAAATGGATAGTGAAAATTTAACAATATAAAAAGCATTATTTGAATATGCAGTCAGGTAAAATAATTAGACCCCCCCAAAAATAATTAGACCCTTGTTTATTGAAGCATTTAATTTGAAATCAGTACTGGTGTTAATGCCAGAAACATGAATGAAACATTTCAACAACTTTATTTACAGATTTAAACACTCAGAAAATATAATCTTTACAGAAAATATATTTGTTTAGTTGAGTATGTTTTTAACCTTGTGTTTTTAAGCTCATTTTGTCAACCTTGTGAATACACTTTTCATGAAGTTAAAAATTAGAAATAAAATCAGAATAGATGCAATATTAAAATAACTTAAATCTTCTGTAGATAGGTATGTAAAATTTCTTAAGTTGAACTATTATATAAAAGTGCATCTCTCTTTTTATATACTACTCGAATAAATATTTACATTGTTTTCTGTACTCAATAAAATTCCACTAACTAAAGAAACGTGCTTATCTACTCAAAATATATGACAATAGAATAATGACTTCTGTCATAGAAGAGAAAATAACTCAACAATGACATTATACAAATTAACAGGTATTAGTTATGCAGCTATACAATTTTGACATCTGTAAACAAGACGTTTTGAAAGAACTTGAGCATAAGATGTTGGGAAAATTTGAAAATATAAATTGTTTTAATTTTTATTCTAGTTGAAATTTAAGATGTTGGATGAGAAATGGTGATATGCAGTTGAACAGTTGGTTAATTAGATGGTGAGGATGAAGCTGATTTAGTATTCTGTACTTAGACTTGAGATGGCAAAATTATAACTTCCTAGCAAGAGATAAAGGACATATCACAGAGACATGAAATGAAATGTAAGGTAAAACATTTTTAACCTAATGAATGACTTCAATTTTTTTAATTATTATGAAAAAAATCACAAAATTTATAGCATTTATTGGTAGAACAAATTTTACTTAAGTAGATTAAAAGACAATTTTCCTATGATTTCTCAGATGAGCAGAGAGATATCTAAGGCACTCTTCAAAAGTGTCAAGATCATGAAAAACGAGGAAAGACAGACACTGTCACAGATTGAAAGAGATGAAGGAGACATGAAAATTAAATGTGACATGGTATCCTAGTTTGCATCTGGAAGAGAAAAATATAGGAAAAATGATGAAATCATTTTCAACTGTAAAATCAGCAGTTAATGGTGTTTTCAGTTCAGTTCACACACTCGGTCGTGTCCAACTCTTTGCAACCCCATGGATTGCAGCATGCCAGGCTTCCCTGTTAACCACCAACTCCTGAAGCTTGTTCAAACTCATGATTGAGTCGGTGATGCCGTCCAACCATCTCATCCTCTGTCATCCCCTTCTCCTCCTGCCTTCAATCTTTCCCAGCATCAGGGTCTTTTCCAATAAGTCAGTTCTTCGCATCAGGTGGTCAAAGTATTGGAGTTTCAGCTTCAACATCAGTCCTTCCAATGAATCTTCAGGACTGATTTCTGTCTCTGCTTTTTAGTATGCTGTCTGGTTGGTCATAACTTTTCTTTCAAGGAGCAAGCACCTTTTAACTTCATGACTGCAAAATCACCATCTGTAGTGATATTGGAGCCACCAAAAATAAACTATGTTACTGTTTCCCCATCTATTTGCCATGAAGCGATGGGACTGGATGCCATGATCTTAGTTTTCTGAATGCTTTGGTATTGCCTTTTTTGGGGATTGGAAGGAAAACTGTCCTACTCCAGTCCTGTGGCCACTGCTGAGTTTTCCAAATTTGCTGGCATATTGAGTGCAGCACTTTCACAGCATCATCTTTTAGAATTAGAAATAGCTCAACTGGAATTAAATTACCTCCACTAGCTTTGTTCGTAGTGATCCATCCTGGGAGCTAAAGTTACGTTTAATTCTAATTACAAAAAGACACAGATGTACAGAACAGACTTTTGGACTCTGTGGGAGAAAGCGAGGGTGGGATGTTCTGAGGTAATAGCTTTGAAACAAGTATACTATCAAGGGTGAAACAGACCACCAGCCCAGGTTGGATGCATGAGACAAGTGCTCGGGCCTGGTGCACTGGGAAGACCCAGAGGGATGGGATGGGGAGAGAGGCAGGAGGGGGGACCGGGATGGGGAATACATGTAAATCCATGGCTGATTCATGTCAATGTATGGCAAAACCACTACAATATTGAAAGTAATTAGCCTTCAACTAATAAAAATAAATGGAAAAAAAAAAAAACAAAAATGCTTTTATATTCCTTAGCTGGCACAGATGAAAAACCAAAATAATTTCAGATAGGTAATAAATTAATGAGTTTATATGGGTATAAAATATGACAGTATATACATTAAATCAATTGAGAATATATTGAAATGAAGCAGTAAACAATTTTGAAGAATTATGTAACACTGTGTGGAAATCACTTTTACTCAGCACCATATTGGGTATATATACTTAAGGCATGTTCGAATTTGAAAAGTAACCAAAAAATTGTCTGTCTGCAGAAAGGTAGAATGTGTGAGATACAATATCTTAATTAGATATATTGATATTTAACAAGAGAACTGCAACTTCCCCTAAGCCTAAAATCAAGGAACTATTAATGGACTCAGATATAGCCAATAGTCTTAAGAGGGAGGAACTTGAGTACATATAGATAAGTATGTGCATGTCAATGAATGGTGTATGTATGAACAGTCCTATCTGTAAGAAATAGTCAGTGTGTGTATATGTGTCTAAATTCTACCAATCTAAATAAACTTTTTATGTACATAAGAATAACAGAAGGGGAAAGGTCATATGTAGATTTCTTCTGACATTAGGGAGAAGCAGGCAAAACAATTAATGAGAAGAATCATATGGGAAGAAATTAAATCAACAACCAAATGCAGTAATAATTTAGAGGAAGTAATTTATCCTCAGGTAATGAAAACATAGATGCTTCATTTTTGTTTAAGATCTAGAACATTTACTATCAAACCTCAATTCAGATTAATTGTCTTTCATTTAAAATTTGTAAAACATTATTATTTTATTTTTTTCTTAAAATATTCTCTGTTGGAGGACATAGTAACTCATTCACTCTAAATGTAATCATTAGTATGTTTATAGGCTTTTACTTTAATCTGTGTACATATCAACAAATATGTAATGATGTAAACTAGAAATTAGTACTTTTTATTTTATAGTTTATATTCTACATATTCACTGATTATATCACCTATATTTATCAAAACTATTTTGGTTTTCTTAATTTGTACCACTTTCAACTTACTAACCTGGTAAAACTCTATTATTGTCCAAAAAATTTATTTTTTTCCTTAGTTCTTCACAGCTTTGCGCTAACTTATTAAATTATCTGAAATATGTAGCTAGAAAATGTTGCTATAGTTTTACATCTATTGAATTTATTTATGGAAATATTTAGTTGTTTAAAATATGGGCTGAAGCAACATCTGTTGTATTTGGAAATTTTAAAAACAAAATAAATAAAGGTTGTGTTATATTTTTCTTAATTACATTTCCACCATCTATTTTCAGTCATAATAGAAAACCAAACATATTTTATAGTGTAGCAACTGTCTTCTATGTGTTATAGTGAAGAATAATGTAGAGTTTTACTTTCAAAAGAATAAGAAATATAGAATTAGATATTACAGATATTTTAATCTTCAGGTGTATGCATGCCTGCTTAGTCACTTCAGTTGAGTCTAATGCTTTGTGATACCACATACTATAGCCCACCAGGCTCGCTGTCCATGGAATTTTCCAGGCAGGAATGCTAGAGTGGGTAGCCATTTCCCACTCCAGGGAATCTTCAGGTACTTATCATTTTATCAACTCATAAAAAAACAGACAGAAATCCTTTAAACTATAATTCTTTATTCTAAACTGAATAATATATTTACTTTCTTATAATTTATCATGATGTAGTTTTCACATTTGAGCCTCATGAATCTGAAGAAGAAAATGGATTGTGACTTCACAGAATAAAGAGAAATACAGCTGTACTTACATTTGAAAATAAAATGCAGAATAACATTGTATTTCTATTTAGGAAATTTTATTGCCCACTGGTGGAAATAAAAAGTGTAGTGATACTCTTCAGTATGTCTCAAAACAGCCTTAAGAATGAGAAACAATGTTTAACGTTAGAAGAAGTCAGTTTTTAAGGATACAAAATACTTTGTCTCCACATTCTGTGTCTCAGTACATATAGCTTTTAACTCAGAGGGATATTTAAAATTGAGATACTTAAGTTTATTACCACATTTTTTCATCACTTTTTTAAAAAAAAGCAAACCTAGTCCACTTTAATATCGTGCAATTTTAAGCTATTACTAGCTGACTTCACACACACACACAAAATCTCTGTGCCTCATTGATGCCCAATATTATTTCAGTGACACATAGGCCTTTTGGACACTTGCTCCCTGTAAGGAAAGCTATGGCAAACCTAGACAGCATATTAAAAAAACAGAGACATCACTTTGCCAACAAAAGCCCATATAGTCAAAGCTATGGTTTTTCCAGTAGTCATGTATGGATGTGAGAGTGGGACCATAAAGAAGGCTGAGTGCCTAAAAATTGATGTTTTTTAATTGTGGTGCTGGAGAAGGCTCTTGAGTGTCTGTTGGACAGCAAGGAGATCAAACCAGTCAATCTTAAAAGGAATCAACCCTGAATATTCACTGGAAAGACTGATGATGAAGCTGAAGCTCCAATACTTTGGCCACTTGATGAAAAGAGCTGACTCATTGGAAAAGACCTTGGTGCTGGAAAAGACTGAAGGTCAAAGGAGAAGGGACGGCAGAGTGTGAGAAGGTTAAAGAGCATCACTGAGTCAGTGGACATGAATCTGAAACTCTAGAAGTTAGTGGAGGACAGAGAGCCTGGTATGATAGAGTCCATGAGGTCACAAAGAGTCGGACATAACTGAACAATGACAAAAAAGGGCCTTTGGTTTAAAACTACTATGTGTGATTCGTGTTGATATATGGCAGAAACCAATACAATGTTGCATAGCGATTATCCTTCAATTAAAAGTAAATTTAAAAAAGGTAATCAAGTAAAATGATTGAGATCATATTGTTTACTAGATGCAACTTGCAGAATAGTATGTTTTAGTTTGGTAAAATGATAGAAACAAGAGAATAAGAGAACAGAGACAGTTAGTGATGTTAGGGAAAGGGTTACACACAGTCTGAGACTGTACAGGAAAAAAAATATGCATTATATTTTTACATTACAGAATGCCTAACTTCTAAAATGAAATGTTTTAAAATGAAATGATTATATCATGCTTAACAACACTGTATCTATAGGTGTCATATTTAAAGACTTTAAGTGAAACTGAAAATCGCTCAGTCATGTCTGACTCTAGGGATTGTATAGTCCTTGAAATTCTCCAGGCCAGAATACTGGAGTGGGTAGCCTTTCCCTTCTCCAGGGGATGTTCCCAACCCAGGGTCAAACCCAGGTCTCCTACATTACAGGCAGATTCTTTACCAGCTGAGCCACAAGGAAAGCCCAAGAATACTGGAGTGGGTAGCCTATCCCTTCTCCAGCAGACCTTCCTGTCCCAGGAATCAAACCAGGGTCTCCTGCATTGCAGGTGGATTTTTTTTTTTACCAACTGAGCCTGATAGCTTTAAGAGACTTTAAGAGATTCTGTTAAATATCTGAATAGCAAAATTCCTGAACCTCACACAGGAGGTCACAATGAAAATAAATGTCTGTAAGACATTTCTAATTTAGGCTAAGAAAAGTGCACAGTTCTGTTGTCAAGAAATTAAAGAAATAAATGGCTGGTACATAGAAAGGTTAGGCTATATAGTAGAGTTGTAGCTGCTCTGTGACATTTCTACTACAAGCAGTAGTGATATCAACATTCTTTTATTTTCAGTCTAACTCACCTCTGGATTCCCCAGAGATCAATTTTCAAGATTTTGTGTGTGTGTGTGTGTGTGTAACTTGGAGATGAAAGGTTTTCTTGGTCAGCTAACCCAACTGTTTCTAGACAAAAAAAATATTTTAACTATCAAACTTATGTCATTTGGTATTTCATGTTTATAAAACCTACAGAATGATTTCCCCAGTTTCTGTTATTTCCTAGTAATACTAATAATGCTTAGAACTTTTATTAACACTATAGACCAACCACATACTGAATCACTCTTCATAATATTAATGAGTTAGTCAAAAACACTTATAATGTATGAATCAAGCACAATTCTGACCAACTTTAACAAATGATGTCTTCATGTCCTTATTTAGTTGAAATTTATTAAAGCTATTCAGCCAAAAGTCCTTATAGAATCTAACCTTAAATAAAACCACATATTTTTCAGCTAAATAAATGAGCATTTAATAAACAGTTACTTAGATAAATTATTTTGCAAAAGCCTGTGTAAGTTTAGAAGGCAATTTAGATTAATTTATCTATAATTTCAGAAGTAATAATATGAAAATCTGCTTGTTCTAAGATCTATAAAGAAAAAGAACATAGTTTGTGGAAATGCAAATTGCATAACAGACTGAAATTGATAACCATAGAAAAACATTTAGTATCATTTCATGATAGAAAAAAAAAAAGGTGCATTTTGCTGCACCAGAATCACATAGAAATTCACTAGAGACCACATCCTGGATGAGATCCTAAATGTTGGCCAACGTTTTCATATTGCTACAATTGAATATTGCCTGACAATGTTTTCACAAATGACACACGAACAGCATTTTGGATATAATACCTATTGTAATCCTTATAAAGTCAATGGGTATAATTGGAAGAAAAGGTAAATATTAACATGTTGTTGACAGTAAAACTAAGATACTAGCCACAATACAATCTACAAATGAATTTATTAGTACGTACTACCCTTACAGTTTTGAAAAACTGCTGAATAATTTTAAGCGGAACTTGAATAATTTAAGGTTAAAAACAACAATGGTGAGAATGTGGAGAATGAAACTGATGAGGTAGAGAGTAAAGCAGTTATGCATGATGAGGAATAGAATTAATGAATAAACAAAAAATGGAAAGGTAATAATCATTTACAGACATATGTAGAAATTGAATTTTTAGGACTTAGTGAATAATTTATTGTGGCATTGAAAGAAACAGAAAACCCAAAGTGGAAGCCAGGATGTAATCACGATGGTAACACAGGAGGCTTTTGAATTTATTTTCCATGGACACAATATGGATCAATTCACTCAGAGAAATCTAGAAACCAGTTGTGTGACTCCTTCACATTGGATGATTGAAAAAGTATCCACACTGAAATGGGGAGGAAAGAGTGAGACACACTCTCGTGTTAAACCCCATCCCCAACATGTTACCTTAGAGCTGGGAGAGAACTTCCAACTTTCATCTTTTCCCCAAAGAGCGAAGGGTTTGGGCCACACATACAGGAGCCCAGCTTTTTAGGCTGCCATTCCAAATTAGCTAGCTCTAAGTGCCAATGGGGCTGGTGGTGTTCATGAGTCCCACAGATACATACTTTGCATGCTCAGTCATTTCAGTTCTGTCTGACTCTTAGCGACCCTATGGGCTATAGCCCTCCAGGTTCCTCTGTCCTTGGGATTCTCCAGGCAGGAATACTTGAATGGGTTGCCATGCCCTCCTCCAGGGTGTCTTCCTGACCCAGAGATTGAACTTGTGTCTCCTGCATCTTTTTTTTTTTTTTTTTTTCTAGTGGAGTGCAGTTTATTACACTGGCGGGCCCAAGGCAGAGTCTCCTCTTAGCCAAGGACCCCGACCATCTTTTGTGAAAATCTTTTATACCCCATGTGTACGTGTCCAAACCCACCAGCCCAAATCCCTTGAGGCTTACAAAAGAAAGGTAAATACAATCACAATAACCCCATCATTCACGTGTTATGTCTTCAAACAGTTAATAATCATTAAGCCCGTGGGTTATATTCCAACCAGTTAATAACCGATAAGCCTGTGGTTACATTCTGATAGATACTGTCTGGAGGCAGGGGTGATTAGTGTCTGTTTTCTCTTAACCTGGATGTGATCTTCAAGATTCCCCTGCCCAGAGGGGGTCTTATCCTTCCATTGTCATTCCCACAGGCGCTAAGCACAGAGTTCAGAGTCCATTGGAGATGTGGCCTAGCAGGATCAGCACGGACAGGCCTGAGATGGAGTCCAGGCCCTATGAATTCCTTCTTCATTCCCCCCTCTTGATGCTCTTAGTTTCCATAATGAGCATCATTTATTCAGATATATTGTACCTTAGCCCTCCTGCCACCCATGTGAGAGAATGCTATCAACCTCTGGGTTACAAAATTCACAAGGCATTGTAGGAAGCAGGGCCCACAAAGCAGTATGATCAAGATTACTATAACAACAGTTACAATGGTTTTTCACCAGTCTCCCTTTACCTAGGAGAGGACTGAAGTCCAAAAGGGAATATTTTCATTGCATATATTCGACTTTAATTATGGTGCAAGTCCCTCCTTGGGCTGCTGTGAGTCCTATTTTGAATTACTGAATCTGTTCTTTGTTAACGGTTTCACGCCCTCTTGAACTCTCTCTTCAAAGTTTTTTTCAACTTTCCCTTACGGTACTTGTTGACTATCAGTCTCATGCTGGTATTCAGCCTTAATGGCTTTAGTACTGTCTAAGAGGGCCTGTTTAGTGAAATTAGTTAAGGCCTCTACCTTAACCATGATATCCGTTGTCCCTACAGAGGGTACAAACAAGGCAGCAAGATAGTCATACCATTGGAACACGGATCGTGTCCATCTTGCATGCAGATAAGGCAGGTTTACTGGAGGCTGGTGTAGGCTAGGGTTAATACGGCCATGGGTGAAAGCAAATCCTAATGTGCAATGCCCCACCCAGCCAACTGGTAACCATGGCCATAAGTTAAGCCCACAGAGCCACTGGGTCCCATTGGGGGCTACCCAGCGGATTCTAGGATTATATTTCCAGTCGGAACCGGGCCACTGAGCAAACTTGATTGGGGTGATAGGTAACTTCCAAGATTTGTACAGTCTCCAAATCCAACTATTTGTTCTTTTTGTTCCCAGCAAATAGTAGCAGGGGCAATCAACTGTCCTTTCTCAGGAGTCATCCAGAAATATTCATCCCAGACCTAGTAGTATTGCTCAAGGTACCGGGAGACCTGTCCTCCTTTTGTAAGGGAGCCCTTTTCCTCTTTAATTTTCATGTATGAGGTATAAACCTTTGTTATCTCCATAAGGCTGGTGTTCATGTTAAATGTAACCCTATGCCCCTGGCCCATTGATGGCTTCTTCTTACACCAGGAGAGCAAAGAAAGGTTACGGTTGGTGAGAGAGAGGAACGGAGTGGCGATACCCACCAGGGGAGTCTGTCCATTACTGACAGGGGCATAGCCCCACACACCCAACAGTTGGCAGAGTTGTGGCCCACGAGATGAAGACGTTGTCCTGTGCAGGAGCAGTGGTCAGGTCCAGAATTGCATCGGTGAGGCCGAGCAGCAGGAGTCGTTTACCCAGCTCCATCCCGTAGAGGGCTCATCCGGGACCTCGTTTTCTTCTTCCTCCTCAGAATGATCTTGGTTTCCCGTGGGTCGGTGGGGTCCTTCTGGGTGGTCCACTTGGCGTCCTCCGGGTCAGCGTGGTATGCCTTCTTCGCTTTGGTGTGATGGATCAAGGGACAATACCTGCAACTTTAACTGCAGTAGGGGTAGTTAGAATAACATAAGGGCCCTTTCACCAAAGGGCTAGCAAATCATGTTTCCAATCTTTGACCCATGCTTGGTCACCAAGTGTAAACTCATGAATCTGTTCCCCAAGGGGGAACGGCACCCTTTCTTGTACAAACTTAGTTACCTGATTTATTACCTTACCCAGTTCCATCTGCTGTGAAATCCTATCTCCCCTTACCTGAGGCAAATTTGTTGCCACCTGTTCTATTATGGGAGGAGGCCTCCCATACACATTTTTGTATGGAGAATAGCCTTGGGACTGTGGGGTCATCCTGAGTCTGAGCAGAGCCATTGGAAGCAAGTCCACTCAGGAGCAGTCAGTCTCTCTGATCCACTTGGAGAGTCTCTTTAAGTGTCCGGTTGGTTCATTCCACCATCTCAGAACTCTGGGCTTATATGCAGTGTGCAGTTTCCATTTGATGTTTAAAGTTTTGCTTACTTGTTGTACTAAATCAGCTACAAAAGCCAGGCCATTGCCTGATCCAATGCTGGTAGGAAATCCAAATCTGGGAACCATTTCCCTAAGCAGGCACCAGGCTACTTTTGAATACCCAGAGGTTTTTCTCTGAATACCCAAGAGGCAGCATTAACCTGTAAGCAGGCAGCATGGCCTAGGTGGGTCGCTCCACTTGGCAATTCCCACTCCTGCATCTTCTGCATTGCAGGAGGACTCTTTACCCACTGAACCACCTGGGAAACACTGCAACAGATAAAGAAAGAGTTGTTAATGTTGACAGAGCACTTCCAATATGTGCCCCCTCTTCTCTGCTTAATGCAAAAATTACAGGGGAAAAAACAAACAAGCAAAAACAACCTCCCAGTTTTCTCCTGAAATTGATTTGATTGGATTCTTTGATAGCTGCTATCTGAAGGTTTGGTTTCTAATTAATCTTTATCTAAGATTAAAAAGAAGGAAGAAAACTCAGAAAAATAAATAAAAATGAAAGAAGAAACATCACAACAGATAACACGGGAATGCTTAGGACTGTGAGAAACTACTGTGAACAATTTTATGCCAGCAAATTAAAAAATCTATAATAAATGATAAATGCCTAGAAACACATAACTTGCTGAGATTGGATCATGAAGAAATAAAATTTTGAAGAGCTCAGTTACTAGTAAGGAGATTGAGTCAGTAATCAAAACCTCCAAACAAGAAGAGCTAGTATCATATGGCATCACTGGTGATTCTACCAAAGCATAGAAGGATTAATGTCAACCCTTCTCTAAGTATTTCAGAAAACTGAAGAAGCAGTACCATTTCTAAGCTCATTTAACAAAGTCTGGTTACACTGATACAAAAATCCGGTAAGGACATTTCAAGGAAAGAAAATTACAGGACAGTATCCCCGATGAACATAGATGAAAAAATCCCCAATAAAATATTGCAAACCAAAATCATTAGAACATTTAAAGAATCATAAATCATGATCAAGTGGAATTTATTCCTGTGATGCAAGCATGGCTCAACATGAACAAGTAAAAAATGTGATCTACCACAGTAACAGAATGAAACATAAAAACATAAAAATCGTATGATCTTCTCAAATGTGCAGAAAAAGCAGTTGACAAAATTAACACCCTTTCATGGTAAAAACATACAAAAATTAAATATAGATGAAATGTACCTCAACATAGTAAAACTGATAAATAGGACAAATCCATGGCTAATGTCCAACTCATAGTGAAAATTTGGAAGATTTTTCTTTAAGATCAGCAACAAGACAGAGAGGCCCATTCTCTTCCCCTAGCTAGAGCAGTTAGGCAAGAAAAACAAACAAAGCAGAAAGAAGTAAGAGTATCTCTGTTTGCCAATAATATGATATTTTATATATATATACATAAAGCTATAAAAGATTCCCTCAAAACTATAAAAGTTAATAAAAAATTCAGTGATGTTGTAGGAGGCAAAATCAATACACAAAAATTTGTTGCACTTCATTACAACAATGAACTCTCAGAAAGAGAAATAGTCCCTTTACAATAATCTTAAAAACAGTTAAATGCTGAAAAATAATGAAGAACCATGATTAAAGATCTTTACTCTGAGAACTATAAAATATTTGATGAAATAAATTGAATAAAGCACAAATGAAATGACATTCTGTGCTCATGAATTAGAAATATTAATATTGTTAAAATTCTGTACTGCTCATAGCAATCTACAGATAAATGAAATCCCTCTTTTAAAAAAATCTAATTGCATTTTTTTTTCACAGAAATAGAAGAAATAAAAAGATCCTAAAATTTATGTGGAACCACAAAAAATCCAAGGCCAAAGTGACCTTGAGAAAGATGAGCAAAGCTAGAGGCATTTCACTTCCTGATTTCAAACTATATTACAAAGCTATATTAGTCAAAATAGTATAGTACTGATGTAAAAACAGACACATGTCAATGGAATAGAAGAGTCCTAGAAGTAAACCCATACACATATGGTCAATTACTTCATGACAAAAAAATCAAGAATATACAATGGGAAATGAATAGACTGTTCAATAAATTGTGTAGACATAACTGGTTTGCTCCATGAAAAAGAATGAAACTGAACCTCTGTTTTGTCCCATACACAAAAACCAACTTTAAATGGATTACAAATATGAATGCAAAACCTGAAACCATAAAACTCCTAGGTTAAATCATAGTGTGTAAGTTACTTGACATTGGTCTTGGGAATTATTTGCTTATATTTGACACCAAATGTAAAGGCAACAAAAGCAAGAATCAGCAAGTGGGACTGCATCAAGCTAAAAAGCTTCTCCATAGCAAAGAAACCACCAATATATTAAAAAGCAGCCTATGGAATGGGAGAAAATATTTTCAAGCATATATTCAATAAGGACTTACTATTAAAGACATATAAAGAACTCAGAAAACTCAATAGCAACAAGCAAAACACTCAATTTAAAAATGAGCAAAGAGCCTGAATAGACATTTTTCTAAAGAAGGAATTAATCTTGAGGAACTGCCATACTGTTTTCCATAGTAGCTACCCCAAGGTACAATCCCACTGACAGTGCCTAGTGATTATTGTTTGATGAATATTTGTTATCTATTGTCTTTTTGAAAATGGACAGCTTATAGGCTCATAGTGGTTTTTATTTGAAAATGGACAGCTCACCACTAACAGGCTCGTAGTGGTTTTTATTTGAATTTCACTAATGATTAATGACGTTGAATATCTTTTCATTCCTCAGTGGCCATCTGCATGTCTACTTCAGAAAAATATCTTTTTTTTGGTTTGATTGATTTATTTTCATAATTGAGATATTAATTCATTTATTTAGTTCATGGAACAAACATTTTTTTCTGTCATGTTCTGGATAATAAGCATGTTATACTGACCAACCATCTCTATTTCATTAACTCAAGTCTGCCCTGAGTATGAAAACAAGTCAATATGTAAAAGAATGCAGGCTATGAGAGTGACAGTTGCTCAGTTGTGTCCAACTCTTTGCAACCCCATGCACTCTACAGTCCATGGAATTTTCCAGGCCAGAATATTGGAGTGGGTAGCCTTTTCCTTCTCCAGGAGTTTTCCCAACCCAGGGATTGAACCCAGGTCTCCCACTCTGCAGGCAGATTCTTTACCAGCTGAACCAACAGGAAAGCCAAAGAATACTGGAGTGGGTAGCCTATCCCTTCTCCAGCAGATCTTCCTGACCCAGGAGTCGAACCAGGGTCTCCTGAATTGCAGGTGGATTCCTTACCAACTGAGCTATGAGGGAAGCCAATGGCTGTGGTTCAATGAAAAAAAAAACATTAACACTGAAATTTAAATTTCTTGAAATTTACCTGTCACATATTATTCTTTTTTAAATTTTTGAACCATTAAAATAATTACTTTTGAAGCCATATAGCCATTAAAAATTATCAAAATGTTTGATGACATATATAACATATTGCATATTTTGCAAAGCTCAGTGTTTAAGTATTCTACCCATTTGAAAAAACTCCCGTTTTGCAAATTCAAAATACTGCTTTTATTTCTTAATTACTTAATCCTTTTCATTTAGGTAAAAATCTGAACTAAATAATTTATTCAATGCATTTATTGAGTGATTGATTATTTAACAGGAAACATAATCTTCAAAAACTGTTATTAAGAACTACAAAACCAAAAACCAGATATAGTTTAATGTTAACATAGCCTCATATGTATCAGTACATTCTGTTTTTTTATTAAAATCCATTCTGAAAAAATGCAAAATCCAAGTATATTCATATGAAAATCATCAGGGGAAACTGTTGAAAATACCAATTTCTGGTATTTCTTGGGAAAATATAGTTCACATAAGTTTAGTAATCAATTAATGGCCAAAGGTGAAGGAGGAAAATAGTAGAAAGTACAAATATATTAGAAAATATAACAGTGAAATATGCTCCCATTTCACTTAGTTTATGTTCTCCAATTTCTCCTTCTCTTTTTTTTAATGTTCTTTCTCAAGCCTTTATCAAGTGTAGTAGAAAAGCTATTGTGTACATATATGTAAAAATGTATATTATATGTATTTTAGAAAACTTGTGAATTTTTGCCTAACTAAAAAAATTATGACATTTGATTACACTTGTTTGACTTTGTATGAATAGAATGCTAGATTTCTAATTATAAAATTGATATGAAACAAGCAACAAAGGTTTACTGTAGAACACAGGGACCTATTGTCAATATCTTCTAATAACCTATGATGGAAAATAATTTGAAAAATAATATATGGGTATTTGTATAACTGAATCACTTTGCTGTGTACCTGAAACATTGAAAGTCAAATATACTTTAATAAAATATATAATAAAAAATTAAATATGTTAAACAGTATTTAAAACTGTATATAAAAAACTGTATATAAAAACATAAAATACATAAATTAGAAAATCTAATATTGAAACATATTAAACACTATTTGCAAAATTGTCATCACTATGGTTAGACAGAATCCCATTCCATGTTAAAATACAAATTTAATGATCAAACTTAAAGATATTTATAAACACAGAAAATATATTGTGTATATGTCACCCCGTAAAAGTAATGATGCTTTTTTAATAAGGCATACTTGATAATTATTGAATATACTAATAATAAAATATGTTAGAGTAAACTTTGCTTTATCAACTCACAATTCCACAATAGTATGCTGGGCTTAATTTTGATAGTAAGAACAATCGATTGATCTTACAATTGATTGTAAAAGCAGTAGCCAGCTTTTTACTTTGAATTCTAACATCCTACATTATCTAAATTTTTTGAATACTATAGATGTTTTAGGAGTTTTATAAAACATAACATTTTAAGATTAAGTATTTTACATTTTAAGCATATATTTCTGATTAAACATTGAGTTTTCAGGTATTTAATAAGGGTAAATATTGGAAATTAGGCTTTATGTACATAGGAGAAGATGCCGCTGGAAACTCCTGACACACAACCTATGCTCTGTAAAGGCAATTGAATTTAGCAGAAATATAAATTAATATCCAGTGTCTGTGACCAAGAACAGGTCTCAGCTTTTTGGAATGAATGAGGAAGTTTTCATGAGATTTGCCAGAGAGAAAGGGCAGAGTGTCAGGAAAGGAGAGTACAGGTAAGAGAGAAGAAAAGTCCCTTCTCTTGAGTACTATCTAGTAATATGTATTTATATAAATAAGCATACATAATGAAGTAGTCACAGAATTCTCAATTGTGTTTACTAGGAGTAAGAAAATACACAACAGATTACACTTTTCTTTATATTTGACATTTTCATATAAGGGCTAAGTGTGTTTGTGTATAATCTTTAAATGCTAAAGCTACAACTGCCAGTTAATGCAACTGTGTGTATCACTGACCAAATACTTCAAAAAGAATGTTGCCATGATTCATAGTATTTTCTGAAGAGATAAATAACTTTGGTCAAAATAACACAGAAATTCAACCTTGTCTGAGTTTATGTATTATTGTATTCTTTGGGAAAAAAATGTCAGTATAAACTATAACAATGCAAAATGTGTTATCTTTTGGTATAAAATACAATCAGATGATGTGATTTTACTATTACAAGCAGGTCTGATTTCTTTACTAAGATTTCTTTACTAAGCTGTATTTTTTTAACACATACAATCAATAGCCCTTGCATAGAACCCCATGTACAGAGTAGCCTGACAGGGTACAGTCTATAGGGTCCCAAAGAGTCAGACAATACTGAGCGTGCATGCACACACATACATAATGTTTATACAATCGTTAAGACAACTGAAAATGCATGTATTTCCAAAATTCATCTTTGTGGGAAATAGCGTCCACCTTGAGAAAGATTCTCTAGATTTTGAGTTTCATTGTTATTGAATATGAGAATTATATCACTTCCTATAATTGTACCTGAATATCGTTCTATGTAAGGCAATGAAAAGTAACATTTACATGTATAATTTTATGAATATAGTAGTAAATATCTACATTTATATTGATAGTTTTAGCTTTGAAAATTCAAACATGTTGTCACATAGATTCATTATATTTCAGATATGCTTAGCCTGAAACATGTTAAGTATGAGGAATGAACAACAAATGAAAAAAAAATAAGAAAGAAATGAATAGCATTGATCAATGCTAAATTGAAAGAAAATAAATCACAATTTTAAAATGGCACTAATTTGTTTCCTTTTTGATAAATTTTAGGTTATTTCAAAGCCTGTAATATGATTAATGCTGTGTTTTTATTTTAATATATATTTCCAGAGAAAATATAAAATTAGAAGCTAGCTTTTCTTCAGGTTTGTTTAGATGAGAGGAGACTTACACTAGGGCTTTATACACATTGATTATAGAAATCAGAGTGAGTAGTTTCAAAAAGAATACAAATGATTTTTGTCTCTTTCTGCCATTGTGCCAGAAGCAAGACTGTTGCTGAGGAAAGAAATAGCATCCCCTGCAAGGTTCCATCTTAAAGGAAAACTGGAATCTGAGCCTCCACTCTTTACTCAGGAAACTAAAAGGACAGCAATTATTGGATTGTGTGTGTGTGTGTGTGTGTGTGTGTGTGTGTGTGTGTGTGACTGACCACAGGCAGAGGAGAGGAGAGACTTATGATCCTCAGCACAATGATACGATATTATTATGCTTAGAAGACAGGGCCAAATCCTTTCGAACAAAGGGACAATTCATTTTTCAGTATACTGTTAGATGGTTGCCACAGAGAGAAAATGACGTGTTAGACAGAGGTGCTTAATTTATAGACTACCAGGAAGGTGAAACTCAGTTCCTCCGCTGAGTTTATAATTAACCTCTATACAAAATGTTATTCTCAACACCTACCCCCTCAAGGCTGAGGGGTATCAAAGGAAAGGGGACAGGAAGGTAGGTTTATGACCCAGGAGAACCTTCAGGACCTTCTCAGGTATAAAAGGTTCCTGTGTCCCCTGTTTCTTTGTAGGAAAAGGGCTTCAGGCTCCCAGGTCTCCTTGAGTTCCTAGGAGCTAGGGCTAAGCAGTTAAATATTAGGGCAGTAGAGTCCCAGGGCTCCTAATTCTTCCTGAAAGGATGTCGTTAATAACACGATGCATACTTTTAGATAGTGACTACATGCTGACCACAGGCACTAGATAGACCTCAGACTGGTTGGAACCAAAAGATGGAGATTCTGGACACAGGACCCTGTTACCTCACCTCCAATCAATCAGAAGCAGGTCCGGGAGCTGATAACACAACCTGTGATTTTCTTCCCTAACCCTGTCTTTGAAAACCCTTACCTGAACGCCACAGAGGAGTTGAGGTCTTTTGAGTACAAGCCAGCCACCTATTTTTCTTTCTTGATCCTTGCATTAAAACTTTCTCTGCTCCAAACTCTTAAGTTTTGTTTTGTTTGGCCTCACTGTGAGCTGAGCACATGAATTTGAATTTGACAAAATAAAGAAGTCTGCTGGCATGTCCTTCTCCATAACTCATCTTTGGGATAGAACTTAATTCAGCTTCACTGATTAGTATTCATAACCCACCTCAAGCCTTTACACTTTTGCAAATGCACTTATATCCTCCTTACTAAGACCTCTGGTATTAGGTGAGAATAAGAATTTTGGGAGGAATCCCAAAGCAACACTTTCTTTTACGTTTATGGTGTGATTTGCCAAAGAGTAGGAGAGGTGTGTGTTCTCAAACTGAAAGGCTCCCAGGTGAGGAGAAAATGAGAGAGAACATGCAGAAAGGAGAATAAGGTGAGGAGTACGAGCTTTCCAGGTGGTGCAGTGGTGAAGAATCTGATGGCCAGCGCAAGAGACAAAGTGACGTGGGTTTGATCCCTGGGCTGGGAAGATCCCATGGAGAAGGAAAAAACAACCCACTATTCTTGCCTGGAAAATCCCATGAACAGAGGAGCCTGGTGGGCTACAGTCCAGAGGGTCACAAGGAGTCGGACAAGACTGAGCGACTGAGTACACACACAAGGTGAGGAGTAGAAATGATGTTCATGGATACAAACATCTCTGGATGGCATTAAATTTTGATCTTCCCTTATGCATAAGAATAGAAAGTTTGATTTTGTCAGGACTTCAAATTTTGTTCTTCTCAACCTTGGTTTTTCTGAGGGATTGCTCTAGGGCTTGTACTTTCAGTTCAGAATATTTACATGTGCATATCACTCCTCTGTGTTTGTTTTTTCTTAGAGGAAATGGTACTTAGAAAATCCATTTAAAGAAGTTCAGAGGTTAGATCATGATTCCCTTGAGTCAACTTTGATTACAAGTAGAAAATTTCAATAAATGAAAGAAATTGTTGATATTCATAGCAAATGGGTGCTTTGTGCTTTATTTACAGAACAATTAATTTAACAACTTCATATTTTAGGATAACCTCTAATGTCAGTTTAGTCAAAATCATGTTATATATTTAAGCAAATGAATATTTGATCATCTTTTTATTCCTTACACATTGACTATTTTTTAAACTAAGAATCTATTATTAAAATAGTAGTACTAAGGTGAGGGAAGACAGAATAGGTAACTAAAATTGGGATGAGGAAATCAAAATATCTTTACAATATATTCCATCTATGAAACAGAATACCTAAATTCATGTTGCAAAACTTAAAATGTGGTGCTACCCATAGGCATATAGAGAGTATTGGTTCCTAAAATAGTACTTGGTCATTATGATAAACAGACAAGTCAACATTCTGTGTGGCACCTGTGACATGAAGAGCACATTATTGAATTTAGTTTTCAGAACAATGCTGCAATGTAGATATCACATTCTCATTTATAGGTAATGAACTAGGCTCAGACATAGTAAGTAACATACTCTGCATTCCAATCATCATTTAACAGTGCAGTCAAAATTCTCCCTACAGGTGTGTTAATAAAAGGGAAAAGAAAGTTGTATTCAGGATTACTTGTCAAGAATACTTGTAAACTGTCTGTAACACCTTTAAAGAAAAGACTTTAATTGAGGGTGATGCACTGATTTTTCTCACGATTTAGAAATGATTAAATACATGATTGCAACATTTAACTGGGAGCCAGCCTAATACATTGGAAAAGTAAAACATTTATTGAATGTGAAACATTTATTTGGTTGAGTATAGTTTTTTATGTGCTGGATGTGGGTGACCACAGATGAGAAATGATTCTGATTGTGGAAAAATACAAGAGCCCAGGAAATTATAGTGAGATTTTCCAGGAAATATTTAATAATGGCTATATGGCAGATAGACTTTCATATTTGGCTAATTGATTGCCTTTTATATTTTTACTTTTTAGTAGAAAACTCACCAGGGAAGAATCTAACACAGCATTCAATTCCTCATGCTTCTGAAGAGTTTAAGCTATATATTTTGAATGCAGAACTGCTGCGTGCCTAGAACAGCATAGATCTGAACTCCCAGGTGGTTTTCAGGGAAGAGTTTTTACAGGCAAAATTTGGGGGAGGTCCACAGGGTATGTGGCCTTCCTCTGATTGGTTGGTGGTGAGCTAATAGGGTGGTGTCCCCGGAAACTCAATCATCAGCCTTCACCTTCCAAGCCATCTGGGGTCCACATGCTTTTGCTCAGCTTGAAGCTACCATCTCCACGTGGGTGGGGGCCTTAGGTCACAGAGAAGAACTTAGAGATATGTACCAAATTGTCATGCACATCCCCTGAGGAGGAACCAGAACCAAACCCCAGCCTGCACTATTTATTTCTGCTTTACCTCGCCTACAGTTAATTAGTAGCTGTTTGCATCTGCCCCGTGGAACTCAGGGATGGCCTAGGAGGCTGAATCCCTTTTCCTACAAACAAGAAATGGGGAACACAGAAAAGCTTTTGTACCTGGGAGGGCCCAGCGGAGTCCTACTTGGTTCCAATCCCCCGTTTTCTTTGATACTCCTCACTCTTGAGGGGAATAGGTGTTGGACAAGAAAGGGTTAAGATTTCGGATAGAAAGGTTAATCATAAACTTAGCAGAGGAATTCCGTTTTATTGGGACTTCACATTCTGGGCCACTGTTAGCCCTACTGTCTCTGCCACCATCTTGTTTCTTTCTCATTATTTCTTTCCATTGATTCTTTGACTTTAAGTTTTATAGAACTAAACCTGCTCAACCACACACACAGAAACACATTCACACAGTAGACAATTCTTTTGGCTGCAAATGAAAATAACAACTGATTAAAAGGTAAGTATATATGTATTTGTTTCAATTACTAAGAATTTTGATAATAAATTATTTTAATTTGATATTTCAGTAGTCAAGAAGATGTATCTATTTAAAACATATTCAACATATCAATGTATGACAAAACCCACTGAAATGTTATGAAGTAATTAGCCTCCAGCTAATTAAAAAAAAAAAAAAATAAATAAATAAAAAATAAATAAATAAATAAATAAAACATATTCAACAATTAATAGACAGTAAAATTATGATTCAGGATGAAACTTTTGTCTAAATGAGTTATGTATGAATGGTATTCCGTTCATTCATTCATTAATTCATTTAATGGTTAATTCATCTTTCTTCTTTGGAATCTCACAAATATCAATTAATTTAGGAATTGGGTGGAGAGGGAGGTGGGATGGGGGACCAGGATGGGGAATTCGTGTAACTCTATGGCTGATTCATTTCAATGTATGACAAAACCCACTGAAAAATAAAAAATAAAAAATTTTAAAAAATAAAAATAAAAAACTGTACTCAAATTATTTACAAATATTTGTATTATCACATTGTTCTATCAAATTTGGTTACCATCCAACCAGGTAGTAAAACTATCTGTTGTCCTTTTTGATCACTCTTAGTGTCTTTGGAACAACATCAGTTTATTCCTGAAAAATAAAAGGTATAATTTCTATATAGATGAATCCTACTAACACTGGATGATGTGAAGGATGACAGGTTTAGGCCACACTTGTGAATCAGATAATACTATATCAATTTGATAAATTCTGACAAATTTAATTTGGCATCATGACAGAGAAGTTGAGTTTATGCTGGTTGAGTATATATGACTATATGTGGGGGCTTCCCTGGCGGCTCAAATGGTAAAGAATCTGCCTACAATGTGGGAGACCTGGGTTCAACCCCCGGGTCAGGAAGATCCCGTGGAGAAGGGAGTGGCAACCCCAGTATTCTTGCCTGGGGAATTCCATGGACAGAGGAGGCTGGCAAGATACAGTCTATGGGGTCACAAAATGTCAGACACAATTGAGCAACTAACACACACACACAACCACAGGTGTGTGTATATATTGCAGGAAGGGAGACCCTTTCCCAGGCCTGAGAGTGGGCTGCTTGTAACACTTGGAAACGAATTGTCTGAGGAGACACAAGTGCAGACAAAGCAAGAGATTTTATTGGGAGGGTTGCCTGGGTGGAGAGCAGCAGCGTAAGGGCGCCCAGGAGAGCCGCTCTGCCACAAGGCTCACAGCCTCGCGTTTTATGGTAACGGGGCTGGTTTCCAGCTTGTCCCTAGACAATCATTCTGACTCAGGGTCTTTGCTAGTGGCTCATGCGTCCCTCAGTCAAGATGGTTTCCAGTGATAACGACTCTGGGAAATTGGTAGGACATATGGACTGGAGTCTCCTCTCTCGTTTTGACATTTTCCAAATTCTTCCAGTTGTTGGTAGCTTATTATTTCTGTGTTTATTAGAAAGGACCTCCTGTTGTAAGATAACTCATGTAGGTGCTTATCTTGCCTAGCCAGGGCAGGGGTTTGAGTCACTAGTTCCCCCAACATATATATGATTATAAGTGTATATGTTTGTGTATGCACAAATGTACACCCATACATATGTGCACACACACACACATGGTGGTCACATCTATAATTTTATAACTTTAATTTCTAAAGTCATAGATGCTTAAGGGTTGTTCTAACAAGCAGATAATATTCAAGTACATTCTTACAATTTTGAGGAGTAATGTATACAAATTATAGCATATCAGATTTTCCTTGACAGATTGTTATAATACCAAATAGATATATAACGCAGCTGTTGCTATAGCAACAGGATAAGTTTAGGGAACCAAATGCAGGATAAATTTTTCTTTTTAATGATCATACTCATTCACCTCCATCCACTTACATGATAAATTTTCCTCTTGTGTATATATCACTAGCTATACATTATTATCAATAATTTGAAAAGTCAGATTGGACTCTACATCTGTGATATATTTATATGCAAGTACCTTCTAAAAACATTTTAAAGATTGAGACTGGTTTTCTGTTATTTGCTCTTGATTATGTTATGGTTTTATTCTCATGAGTAATTAGATAAATACATGATAGACATGGAGATTTATATTTTTGTAATTTTTTAAAATATTTTATCCTACCTTCTTTCGAAGACAATGGGCTGCTTTTCTGGGTGCTGATGACCTTAGCTAGCGATCAGAAGTTGTTTTGTGAAGTTTGCTCTGTGTTCAGTTATTCTTTTGATGAATTTCTAGGGGAGAAAGTGGTCTCCCCGTCCTACTCCTCTGCCATCTTGGCTCCTCCCTCTATTTTTGTAATTTTGTATGCAGTTTCATGATAATTATTGAGAGACTAGAACTATAGATCTCAATTTCAAATGCAAATATATATATATATATATATATATATTCAGATGCATATATATATGTGTGTGTGTGTGAGTGTTTATATATATATTCTAAACATTAGCATGAAGATATTTGGAGCCAGTGATGCTTTATTAGGGGAGGCTGTCCGGTGCACTCTGGAATGTTTAACCTCATCCCTGGTTTCTATGCACTAGATGTCAGTAGCAATGCCCACCATTCCCAATTTCGAGAAACAATGAACATGGATAAATTCAAGCATCATATACCAAAGATGTTTCCAGATATTTCCAGTTGCTCCCTTGGACATCAACTGGCCCCTGTTGTGAAAAGCTGGTCTAATGTTTTAAAAACATCCCCTACCAGTCAAATATATATTCAAGATTATCAGGAATACATTAAATATTTAAGCATTTAAACTAGTTGAAAAATCCATACACATCTTTGATGAATTTCATCGACTCTTCCAATCATTCAAATCTTGAGTCTTTAAAATATTTTAAAATATTATGTAAATAAGCAATTTTTCTTTCTTAAATATAAGTCATTTAGTAATATGTAGTAAGAAAAACCACATAATATGTATGTTAGGGAACTTTGAATCATCTAAGATTTTATGTTTACAAGCTAATGAATTAACTTGTCTTGGTTTTATTTATACCAATAAATAATGTGAGATTCCTGAATATAGGATGGTCAGTTTTAGGAATAGCAGCAGCCAGAGAATCAGTTTTATTTTGTTGGCTTCCTAAATTCCAGTTCACACAGGGAGACCCAAAGATTCATACAAGAACTGCCCGGATGGAGTGGATTTGTATTATAAGAAAGGAATGCTGAGTTTAGTGCATTCAGGTCTTTTCTAATGTGGAATTAATATGCCTGCCCCTTGATCCAGAGGGTGGCAGTATCTCTAATATCTCTATCTTCAGTCCTGTTTATTTTAAAAATATTGTTTATATCAATCCTGTTGCACATAAATATGTCCTTAAAATAGAAATCTGGAAGAAAAGGAAGTCAGTTCTTTGCTTACAAGATATACAAAACATAAGAGACCCAGGGAGAATACTTTCCCACCAGGTACTGCATGCAGAGAGATTACATGAAACCTAAACTTGAATTTAATTATTGCTAAATAAATGCTGAAACAATTTGAAATAAAATTTTTCTAATATACATTGATTTTATCATCAGGACAAAGATATGTAAAACCCATATAAAATAGTTACAGGTCCGAATTTTAAAACATAAGTAATCGTGCTTTTAATTACCTGCCTTTTTTTTTTCACTTCTAGAAAAAGAATAAGCTGTATTAATTCCAGAATCATTTGAGAGCACACAAAGATAATGAATAAACTTGTGCTTGAAAATAGTAGGATATAGCTAATAGATATAATGGGAAATAAATTTAAGAGAGAGAGACAAAGGGGAAAAGATATTGAGCAGTTTAAGAGCAGAGTGTTTTACTGAAATCACAAGTTGAGTATGTTTGGAATAAAGGTCATGTAATGGGTGAGAAGCTGGCATGGATCTCTGAATATTAGTTTAGGATGGGTCCAGTTTTTGGGGAAATGATATTGCGTGCTATTATTGTATTAGACTTTAAGTAAGATGTGACAAAATCACATTGATATTGAAGGCATTTGACCCTAGAAGTAATATAGAACTAGATCAAGTATGTTAGCAATATCACAAAACTGAAATACTATCTCATATATTAAAATATTTGTTTTACATGTTGTTAATATATAGGATACATAATTTTATAATATTGCATATATTTACTATATAGTCTCTTTGCTTTTAGTATTCAATATTTTTTGGTCTGGTAATTACTTTTATATTAATATCTTATAAGTACACGTGTTTTCTTATTGTACAAAATGTATATTGGCTTAACAGACATTAATAGATTTACATAAAAATGTCTTCTACTTTATATTTTTTCTAAATACCTCATGTAAAATTTTTCTAATTCCAAATTAATATCTGTAGGGCATCCCATTCTACTTTTTTAATCTGGCAATTATCTGTTTTTCTTAGTTTTAGTTTTATATATTGCAGACTGTAATATTTTCATCCATTGCCATCATTCATTCCTCAATTTTTAAAAACATTAAATGCTCACTTCCAGAACACATAACAAATCATCTTCAAATTTTTCTTATCTATTTACTATTCTAAGAAAGGCATATAAGACCAGTATTCCATGAGATTTTGCATTTTTATTGTCTTTTTGTTCCATTTATTTTTGAAAGACACTATTGTTTGATACAAAACCCAAATATCCTATTATAAAAATGTCACTCCATTGTTTTGGAATAAAATGTTGCTTTAAACAATTCATTTTCTTTCTCATATAAATCACTTAATGTAGACATCCAAAATAATTATTTTACTTTCTTCAAAATTTTTCTGTATATTTTAAAATCCACTCCTGTTCTGTTATCTAGTTAATTTTCACCTTTTTGTTACACACACACACACACACACACACACACACACACACACACACATACACATGTAGGTGAATGGATAATCATTCTTACTGACTTTTAATGCTTAAATGAGGCGTGTTTTTCTAGGTTATTAGGAGGTACTTTCCAAGTACAGTAAAGTGATAGAGCAGGTTAGTTTTCCAAGTCTAGTAACTAATTACGGATTCCTCCCTTTATATTTGTACCATGAAGTACTGAAAAAAAGTGGTCTGTCTTTGAAGTTACTTCTGAATCCTTCACAGATAATTCAATTCACAGGCACTTTCTTTGTATCTTTTTGTATTTTTCAGAGCTAAACAAACCTTTCAAGTGAGTCTCTTGTTTCTGAAAAAAATATTTTGTTGCCGTACTATATTCTGAATTTTCCATCCTCTGACCCTCTCTTCCTTTATTTTACTTCTCTGTATCTAGGAGTTCTGGCATTTGTTTGCATTACTTCTGCAGCTTGCAGCCTGTGTTAAATTTCTATCTTTTGGAAAAAAAGTAGTTCTATTTGCACTTTTCAACAACTTGTAGCCAGTGTGGATTTTGAATTGTGTCAGTTTTCTGAGATTTACTCACCTGGTAGCTACTCAGCCAGGTAACTTTGTTTGGGGTGTAAACTTGATTGGCAGTACCTTCATTCTGAGACTTGTTAGATCTTTCAGTATAATGCTTTCCCTCTATCACTTCTCTCGAGGACTGCTGATACTTGTCACCCATATCTATGTCCAAAGATTGACGAGGATCCTTCTTAACTAGTGTTGCTGAAGGTACCACATATGGATTTTTTTTTTTTTTTTTGCTTTAACATTGAAACCCAATCTTTCAGTTGACTATAGTAAAAAAATAATACAGTTGGTACTATATATTCATCAGTGGGAGTCTTCAGTGATATTAAGAGGAATGAAATTGAATGATACAGCCTAGGAAGCAAACATAGTCAGAAAAAAGGTCCCGAAGAAACTTATAAGAATATAAGAATTGGAAAGTGGAAAGGACAGGGTAGATGACACCAGTATAGGAAGTCAAAGTTGCCATTTTGGAAACCAAAATTTAAAATGTTTCAACAAAGAGAGTATGTTGCTGATAGGTGAGCTAAGATAAAAACTAATATAAAATGGGAATGGTTTTATGTTAAAATAGTAAAACACCGCCATAGAAGTTTTGTTCTTTTTTTCCCCCCACCAGGTAAGCCTACCATTTTATTTATTTATTTATTTTTTCATTTTCATTTTAACTTTTATTTATTTTTTCCCATTTATTTTTATTAGTTGGAGGTTAATTACTTTACAATATTTTGGTGGGTTTTGTCATACATTGATATGAATCAGCCATGGAGTTACATGCATTCCCCATCCAGATCCCCCCTCCCCCCTCCCTCTCCACCCGATTTCTCTGGGTCTTCCCAGTGCACCAGGCCTGAGCACTTGTCTCATGCATCCAGCCTGGGCTGGTGGTCTGTTTCACCATAGATAATATACATGTTCCATAGAAGTTTTAAAATCTGGTGTCACTCTGATCAATATTGCAGATGCTCAGCTCAAGGGTACCCTATTTTTTTAAGGATTGGCTGTCAATATTTGTCTTAAATATTATAAATGCTAATAATATTTGTGGATTTTCCAATACATAAAGATTTCTAGACTGCACACTGGAATGAAGTATGTCCAATAAGTTAGCACAAGGAATATAAGTTTTCATATTGAATTTTTTGTAATACGGTGTCAGTTATTGACTTGTCACCTTCAGCTCCAAATTCACCCTGTCAGATTGCTCTGTAAAAATGGTACTTGACCTTTTAAATACTGCCCCCCCCCTCACAGTCGGCAAGAAACTTTGTCAGTAGAAGGAGCTGAAGAGACATTCCAGGAGCAGGAGACTCCCAGAAGCGTGTCCCATCTTCACGGCCCTTTCCTGAGCGACACGTTCAGGGTTGCAGGGGGGAATGTTGAAGCACCAAGTTCTAAGCACCCAGACCTTCACCAGGCCCCAGGTCCCGCAGTCACAGCTGTGAGCCTCTGCTGTGGACATCCTCCCCCACCACCGTTCCCAACCATCAGGCAGTTTTTCAGCAGAGTCCCTGAACTCCTGCATCACATTTGGCTTCCCCAATGCCTTACTTCTGCATTGCATGAAGCCAGCAGACCCAACAGGGAACAGCTTTCTCTAGCACCCTGAGGGTAGATTTCAGGCAGGTTCCAGCACATGTGGAAAAACAACAGGTATTTCTCTGCCATTCAGTGAGTCAAAGAGACACTTTCTCCAACAAGATCTATATATCCATCTAGGGGAAGCATCATCATTCTCTCTCAGCCCTAGGCTTAGTAACTAGTTTTTGTATTATTAGACTTCCCTTTACTTAGTAGTTGACGCTCCTTATGCTAATTCTTTAATAATTAATAATACTTGGTGTTAAACTTCCCTGTTCAAATTATCATGTCATTTTTCTCTCTTGATTGAACATTCATTAACTAACTGTTCGTGCAGGACAATGCAAAATTGAGTACAAAGTTTCATTTATTTGACTGTCTCAATATGTTATCATCATTATGATTGTAAGCCTCATCATCACCATATTTTGTATTGAGTATATCACTTTAATTGGCACTGCTTTAATATATTCATACGGTTACAAAGTCAGTTAATCTTTACAAAAACCATGTAAGAAAAATAATATCATTTTCCTTTGTTTAATAGATGAATTAATTGATAGTAGGTAGATTAACTACCTTGTCTAAGACTATATAACTCAGTTAAGTGGCAAAGCTGAGATTTATATACAGTGGGTTTGGCTCCAGAGTGTGTGTTTTTAGCACTATCTGTACTTCAATTATTTTTTCCTTTTAAATATGTGTTTATTTTCTTTACAGTTAAAAAAAAAAATGACTGGAAAAATGCAGTGTATCCAAATTTCATAAATCACATACACAGCTAATTGAATAGCAAATTTTTACTGTCCTGGATTTCCTTCCTAATATCCACTGCTTATCAGTATTTGGGTTTGTGTGACTAAATACATGTTAGGTGCCATACATTGTGAAATATGAGTTATTTGTGGAAAAGGGTCATGTTAATCTCATTCTTTAAAGCTTAGCACAGTGCCTGAATTTGTTGAATGAATTGATGCAAAATAGAAAATAAATAATTCTACCCAATTTTTTTATAATTCATAAATTTAATCTGGAATAAATTTTTCTTTGCAGGGAGAAGGATCTGTTTTTATATGTGTTATTCATCAGACTGCACAAATTTAGTTCTTCTCTCTTCACATGGTATGTCAACACCATTGTCTTAACAGAAATTCTATTATTTTACTATTAAATTACTGTCTATATTTGATAAATTCGGAACCTTTTATGCTCAGTAAAAATTGTTGATGGGTCCTTTAATCTACAGCTTTTAACTGTAAAGCAGGAAGTATAATGAAGTAAAGGCAATGCATTGCATTTTCTAGGTGTCAGTGCTTGGAATTATGTGTTTCTTCTAATGATACAATGTTGAGGAAATGGAATGTAAAGTATCATTTTGAGCTCATAAATGTGGCATGTTGCATAATGAAAAAGAAAAAGTGGCAGTTGTTCAGGGATATGTTGGTGGAGCCTTATAGCAGAATTGCACCAAAAAATACTGAGAGCAAGTTAGAGGATATTTTAAGCCCTGCTCTCATCTCTTTTATTTGTTCTTCTTCAGTTCTATGTTTTAATTAAAAGAGTAAATTGAAGCAGCCTGAATCTTTTAGCACCAGTGTTCTCAAGGGATATTATGCAGCCAATTGGGTTCAGAATCAGGAGTCTGCAACAGAATTTTCAGCCAACTACTCAATGACGATCACTCTGGCCCCAGATAAATCTCATAATCCCTTTGTAACAGTTTCAATATTGGCATAATATAATGGCAAGTTTGTAAACTCACAGTTCTCACTAGGAATAAAACATCTCTAAGGTAACACTCATGCCAATGGACTTCTGAATTTATTCCAAATCCAGTACTACAAAGGAAAAAAAAAAGTTGACAGATCTTGATGATTACTTTAAGTCATGATGCAATAACTTTGTTAATATTTAAAAGCATAGAAATATTTAATCAAAGAATAATGAACATGCAATGTCTGGTTGAACAATAGTACGTGCATGGTAAATCATTTCAATTATGTCTGACTCTGTGCAACCCTTTGAACTGTAGCCTGCCAGACTCCTCTGTCCATGGGATTCTCTAGGCAAGATTACTGGAGACTTATATGTATATATAGCAAATAGCTCAATCACTCCTGTGGACCAGCTCATTGACATCTTCACTTTCATTTACTGATTTCTGTGTAAGCAGTCTGTAAGATTTATAATTTCAGATATGAATGTGGCTTTGAACATTAAGTTGAATTTTTATTTAGACAGCTATGGTTTTCATAAAATTGTAACAGGCACGTTTTTCTTTAATGTACTCAGGGATCCAAAACAAACCAACCTAGAATTAATATGTTATTGAAGCAAAAATAGTCAGATAGAGAAAAGCAACAGAGTACTTCCCCCAAGTCTTTGTACTGGTGGGAGTGTGCAAGTAATACACAGGCAGTACAGATTTATATTTTCAAGATAATCCACACACATGAATTTCTGTTTAATGTGGTTACATAGCAATACCTTCTCTTGGATAGACTCATGCTATTGTTCATGAGTGGATTCTCTTAAACTGTAGAAGCCTAGGGATTTCTCTATTGGTCCAGTGGTTAAGAACTTGCATTGCAATGCAGGGGACCCAGGTTCAATCCTTGGTGGGGAACTTATGGGCAGAGCAACTAAGCCAGCACACCACAGCTAGAGGATCTGTGCGCTGCAAGAGAGATCCCGCATGATACAGCAAAGATTTCACGTGCCGCAACTGAGACTCCACACAACCAAATAGATGAATAAAGAATCGTAGAAGCCTAATATTAAAACTCTGAAAAACTGATAGAAATGCAGAGCTGGATCGCTCTCTATTCCTTCATCTCCTTTCCTAATACTTCAGCATGTTTATACGCTGGCTCATTTAATTTTCATTTCATAGCTAATGTCTGATGTGTGTGTGTCTGCCTGTGTTTGCATGGCTATATGTTTTAATAAAGAATCAAAAATTACTTCAACCAGAAGGCATGGAAGGAGTTCAACAATCTAAAAGTCCTAGAATTCCTACAGAACTTTTGAAAAAATGATGTAATGAAGCAAAGTAGCATAGGTATCGCATTAAGAAGAAAGACATTTAAAAAATGAGAAAGGAAAAAGGAACGACAGTAAGGAAGCAGGAGAAAAATGGCAGAAAATGGGAGAGAGAGAAGGGGAAAATGGATTTCATGATTCCTGTCCAAAAAAAAGGATTTATATTTTTAAATACTTTGAGTTGTTTAAATGACTGCCTAACTTAGAATCATTCTCTTGTAGACAAAATATACTTGTAAGTAAATGGATGATTAAAGGAAAGGTGGAGAATTTCTCCCACTGTAAACTCTCACAGCTTTCAGCAGACTGTGAGACATCTTTCCTTTTTGGTGTAAACTTTTTGTCTCCTCATGTTTTCACCAAATGGACTTTAGGCTTTCACCACACTAACAGTTCAAGACAACTGCATATGCTAATTCTGCATATGCTACATTCAGAGGGCTGTTCACATTGGTGAAGACTAACTGGGGCTTACTGATTAGGTCCTCTTTGATGCATCAAGCTTTCTATGCACTCACAAATTCAGGCAGCGCTTCTCACTTTATGACTCCATAAAGCATTGTACTTCCCTTCAGTATCATTTACCATGGTATATTGCAGATGTCTATTAACCTGTTTTTCCTTCCATTCAATTGTAAGCTAAGCAGTAAGGCTACAAAATAATGGTAATCATGTTTTATAATATCTAAAATGTCCTTATGCCAAGCGGAGTCCCTTACACAAATTATATTCCTTAATTTTTTAGCTTCATTTAATCCTCCCAATGGCCCTGGAAGGTAGCTGATATCTTCTATTCATCATTAGAGAGAAGGAAACAAATAGAGATTAAAGTACTTACCAGAACTGGGCAAGTGATTAAGATAAGATTCTCGCACAGAAAAACTGGTACCCAAGACTTTGATCTTAACCATTATAATGTTTGTATCATTATTTTATCCCCAAGTCTAAGCATAAGTATCTGGGACATAATGTGCACTTAGATATTACTCAAAAAAGAAATGCTTTATTATGTGCAAATTAAAACTATGTGAAAAATAAACCCAGTCTCTTCAGATGTTTTTATTTTATAGTCAAACTTTCTCAACTGATTCTATTTGCTCTACTAGCATTTTGCTATCAGAAATGCATTATCTTACCCTTAAATGGATGTTTGAATTTTCTGTTCTGTTTTTCTTGCTAGCTATCTAAATGAGAGGATGAGGAAAAGAATATCAAAACAACATCTCATATAGAGTCTGTGAAATTATGCAAATAATAATCTCCTCCTGAAAAGAAAAAAAAATTACGGTATATGTTTAAAGTTTATTCACCCACCTCTTAATGCATCAATCTATTAAAAATGTTAATTGAATTCCTACTATAAGCCAGATAGCATGTTAGACCTTGGACATATTAGGCTTTATAAGGATGAGTTATAAAGCATGACCTTTCCCTCATGAAACTTAGTAGATGAGGGGTGCAAATAAGCATAAACAAAATAAGATATGCATGTAATCCCAAACTCTGGCAATGCTCTGAAGAAAAAGTATGCAAAATTGACAAAGCTCGCATATAGGGAGCAAACCACAGGCTGTGAAATCAAAGGAGATCCTAAAGCAGGAAGAAGCAAGAGTAACCTAAATAGAGTCTGGAAATAAACTTGGAGAGAATCCTGAAACTACATTACTAAGGGCCTCAGCTGGTGCTGCTGTTTAGCCACTCAGTCGTGTCTGACTCTTTGCAACCCCGTGGACTGTAGCATGCCAGGCTCCTCTGTCGATGGGATTTTCCAGGCAAGAACACTGGAGTGAGTTGCCATTTTCTTTTTCAGGGGAATTTCCCAACATAGGAATGGAATATGCATCTCTTGTGTCTCCTGAAGCCCAAGGGCCTCAGAGGCAGTATTACTTGTTTTGTGTTTCCTTCTAAGAAAAACAGAAGAGAATTGATGAATTTTTGGTCAAAGGATGGGATTTTCAAAGACTGTTTTTAAAAAAGACTTTTAAAAAGACTGTTCTTGCTCAAGTTTGGAGAACTGATCAGATTGAAATTTTCAGCATATATTTAGTGTTATTCTCTCATGCTATTCACAAAAGAGATTATATAAAAGCTAAGTTTAGCAAAACAGTTCTGACAGTGTTATGCATATATAAAATATGTGTCTATCTATCCCTCAAATCACCCTCATTGTTAATCCCAGTTTTATAGGTGAGGAAACCGAAGCTTAGAGTTTGTATAATTTACCAAATGTAAATTTAGATGGTGTGAAATTTCGTCCCCCTAAAGCATTTTGGGCCAGTGAAAACAGAAAGAAGAGTTACTTGGGAGCTATCAAGGAGATGAAATATGACAGACTTCGCGATTAAATTGATTTGGGGTAGAGTTGACTCCAAGGCTTCTCATTTATGCAGCTCAGTATGGTTGGTCAGGCTCACTGAGATGGGGAAGAAGAATCTTGCAGAGGAGATAAAAGTTGAAGCATTGGACATGATGTCTGTAGATGATTTTGAGATGTTCAGGGTGCAATAACGTGTGAGTCAAAGGTGAGACCTGTGACAAAAGTGTGACTTTCTCAAAGGCAAGAATGTTCACAAAAGTGAAACTAGGCCTATGTTTTTAGAACCCTTGAGATTTAAAAATAGAGCTATATGTTTCAGAAGAAGTGGCTATAGTTGTAGGAAAAGCCCAGGGAATGAGAGCATGTTTCAGTTGGAGGAATTATCAAATATATAAAATAATAATATAAAGTCAGATTATAGAAGAAAGAAAATCTATCTTTAAATTTCAAGTAATAGATGTATTTTCTCACCTTAATCATATCTTCTTTTAGTGTATTGACAGAAATAGAGGCAAGGTAATTTAAGAAATGAGTGTTAGATAAAGAAATAATACAGAATATGAGGCATGTGTAGACTGTTAAGAGAAAGGTCAGGGTAGCAGTAAGAAAGGGAATGGATTTGAATAACCATGCTTGATTTTTAAATATAATAGAATTTTCTGGCATTTATTTAAATATGAAGGATAAGACACCGTGATGACATTGATTATAGAAGTAAGAGGTAGAGTCAATAATATATGTCATTAGAGTGTCAGAGAAAATATGATCATGTGCTAAGAAAAGGAACAGTTCTTCAACTGAAACAACACTAAATAATAACCATGTCTAATTTAAAATATAGAATGAATCAAAGAAAACTCTATCTCAGTACGTACAATTATATTGAGTGTGTTTTGTTTCCTAAATAGAAGTAAACACCATAGCTTAATCAGGTTAATATATTTGAGCAAATACTAAAGAGAACTTCGTACTTGTAGAACTCTCTTCTGAAAGGTATAGAGAACTAGCCTAGACAGATATGTGAAGAGGCCAATGTTAATGAACAAAAACAAGGATTTGTGGCATGAGTTCAAACAGTAGAATCTCTGTAGTATATATCTAGCTGGTTCATGTAACATTTTAAGACCAGCAAGAAAAGTCAGCAAACTACCTGAAAATCAATGGTTTTAAGCAGTGAAGTTTCTTGTCCTAAAGAAATAAGCAGCCGCTACCATCCAGACTTGCATGATATGCAGGCTTTCAGCGTGCCTTCCATTGGGACATCGGCTTGGAAAATGGAGATTGTATTAACAGTATCTTGCCTTTTTCCTGTGCTCTTGTTTGTTTGATTGTTTGGTTTCCATTTGCATATTTATTTAATTATTAAGCCATAATACCTGCTACTCACTAGCCTATCTTCTTTGAGAGCTTAGTACTGAGTACTTTATTTGGTTGACTTAAGAAGATAGTACAAGAAGGATTTAAATAAATGAACCCCTTAATTCATGTAGCTTAAAAATCCATTCTCTGATAATGTAGCTTAAGAGAGGTACAAAATCTTGTTCAAACAAAAAATTGCATGAAAAGTCCTACATATTAGGACAAAGGCAGACAGGAAGATAAGTATTACATGCACAATTATAAGAAAAGATGTTTATAATAACCTGTAAAGTAAAAGCACAAAAGTTCCTTGTATGGTGAACACAATAAATTATGGAAACAACTCTACCAAACTGTATTTCTTTGCAACTTTATAAACATTTTGGATTCTGATGACACGGCAGTTGATAAGCTAATAAACAGGTTCAAAGGTGTATATTTAGCTTAAATACAATATTTTTACTGAAAATGTATGAATGCATATTTTCCACAAAGGTTTTATAGGCAAATGATTCCTTTTAACATGAATCCATAGTAATAAGTGTCTGGCAAGATTTTGTCTTCATCTTTTTCTTTAGAAAGGATCAAGAAGTTAGACACATACACAATCTATGTGTAGAATTCTTATATTTTTTAGCTATTTTGTCTGTTAAATACCTGGCATATATTGCTATTTTGAAAGGCTTGATCAAACTTTTGTAAATATTTCAACAATGATTTTATAGAAAAGCACTATTTATTCTCAAATCCTAATCTATGTAATAGTTTGTAAGATAGCTTATAATGTTTAATGAAATAGCTATCATGAGTAAAACTAGCAGAGATTTGAGGGCAGACATTTGGAAAATTCACTCAACTAATAAGATTAGTAGAGAGCATGAAGTAGCCCATTATAGTTGAGGCTTTGTGGTTCACAAATATGACACAATAAGTTTAAACAAGAAGCAAGTATGCTTTAATCCAGTAGTCAGATTGTGTTAAAAAATAATGCCATAGAAGTGTGATAAAAGTACATAGATTAAGAAAGGAAAGAGTAATTATTACTTGTTAACGACTAAACATAAATATTTTGGTAAAGTGTATAATGTGTTTTCACTGGAGTGAAAAACTTAAAACATTGCTAATATTCATTTTTAAGGAGAAAAGAAGGAATGCTCAATAAAGGAATTCTCTCTTGACACCAAAGAAACTAACATATTCATACATTACCTAAAATTATGTCTGATTTTCTTAAACAATATGGACGACTGTAAACACTTTAATGTTCTTGAAAATATGACTAATCATTTCTATTTAGGAAATAAAAAGTGAGAAAGGAAGAAAGTTAAATATGCATTATAATATGACCCCAGAAGATGAGTAGATTGTGTCTTTATGGATTTATCATATTAACAAAACTAAGTGGTTTTTGACAGAATTGCTACATATACACACTGACATAAATGGAAGTTATTAAAATATTGAATATGTCAGTTCTATTTCCAGTTTTTTAAGGAATGTCCACACTGTTCTCCATAGTGGCTGTACTAGTATGACCCAGCAATCCCACTCCTGGGCACACACACCAAGGAAACTAGATCTGAAAGAGACACGTGCACCCCAATATTCATCGCAGCACTGTTTATAATAGCCAGGACATGGAAGCAACCTAGATGCCCATCAGCAGACGAATGGATAAGGAAGCTGTGGTACATATACACCATGGAATATTACTCAGCCGTTAAAAAGAATTCATTTGAACCAGTTCTAATGAGATGGATAAAACTGAAGCCCATTATACAGAGTGAAGTAAGCCAGAAAGATAAAGAACATTACAGCATACTAACACATATATATGGAATTTAGAAAGATGGTAATGATAACCCTATAAGCAAAATAGAAAAAGAGACACAGAAGTACAGAACAGACTTTTGGACTCTGTGGGAGAAGGCGAGGGTGGGATATTCAGAGAGAACAGCATTGAAACACGTATGCTACCAAGGGTGAAACAGATCACCAGCCCAGGTTGGATGCATGAGACAAGTGCTCGGGCCTGGTGCACTGGGAAGACCCAGAGGGATCGGGTAGAGAGGGAGGTGGGAGGGGGGATCGGGATGGGGAACACATGTAAATCCATGGCTGATTCATGTCAATTTATGGCAAAAACCACTACAATATTGTAAAGTAATTAGCCTCCAACTAATAAAAATAAATGAAAAATAAAATAAAATGTTCAATATGATGTTAAATGTAATATTATTCACAATGTATTCAAATTTGTTGGAACATGAAAACTCATGATAACTGATTGGACAATAGCATAATGTTTAATAATAAATGGAAATGTGTCATATTGATGAGAAAGCATCAAACTGAGTGCCACAGAATCTGTAACATTTTCAGATATACTGAATTTTGTCATGTGATCCAGAAGAGAATTAACAAAATAATTACTATAAATAAATATCAGATTTTCAATTATGTGGGAGGGTTTAGTGTACTGTATGATAAAAATATATATTTATAGAACATTTGCTTATATTCTGGCTTTATAAATCATGATTATTTTTTCCTTTTCTTCCTCTTCTGACATTTATAGGTGTCTGGAAAAATCTCTGCTTATTTGAATTTTCTTTAAAATGTACAAAATCACAATAAGTTGAACCTCATAACTCATATTTTGACCCAGAGTGAAGAACTTTGGTTTAAAATAATTGTCATCTTTATACTTTTGTTGTTTATTTTGTATTAGAGGTAGGAAAAAAAAACAGATTACAAAGTTGCTATTATATGCCCAGAGTTATGTTTATAAAAGTAACAGTACTCAAATATATATAAATTAATGTATCTAACATCTATGACTATTACCAAACAGATATTCCATAAGTAAAAATATGCCTTCAAGTTTTCCATTATTAAAGGAGTGAATATTATATTTAAGTAATAAACTCATGTCCTTTTTAACCTTCCTAATATTAACTTTTTCTTTTCCATTTTTTCTTAAAAATGTTACTCAAGATTTATTTCTGTATAAACTATTTTAAAAGACTTTGTTTTCTTAGATGTCTATTTTTTTACTTTTATTTATTTTCTGTTTCTGTTTTCTTTTCTCAGTTTTTAAAATTTATTTTGTTGCACTTTTATAGAATTATTTAGTAAATATTTGTAATTTTTAAATTCTTTAAAAATTTTTTAAAAACTTGTTATTAAATGTTTATAACTTGTATAAAATGTTTATTTTTCATTTAAAGTTACTACAAAATATTGATTATATTCTCAACATTATATAATATATACTTTCTTATTGACTAAGTGTTTCATACATTGAAACTCTCTCCTGCAACGTGAAGATGTTAGGAGGCAGGGATTTGGGGAGGTAATCATGATTAATTGAGGCCATGATGGTGGTACTATCATGAATAGGATCTGAATCCTTACAGAGTTACTGGAAAAGTTTCCTCCCCTATCTGCTCTCTGCAATGTGAAGATGCAATGAGAAATTGTCAGTCTACAAACAGGAAGAAATTTCTCACCAGAACTCATGTTGGCACTTAATCTCAGGCTTTTAGCCTCTCAGTTCAAGTTCAGTTCAGTTGCTCAGATATATCGAACTCTTTATGACCCCATGGACTGCAGCACGCCGGGCTCCCCTGTCCATCACCAACTCCCAGAACTTGCTCAAACTCATGTCCATCGAGGTGGTGATGCTGTCCAACCATCTCATCCTCTGTCACCCCCTACTCCTCCTGAATTCAATCTTTCTCAACATCAGGTTCTTTTCCAGTGAGTCAGCTCTTTGCATCAGGTGGCAAAAGTATTGGAGTTCAGTATCAGTCCTTCCAATGAACATTCAGTACTGATTTCCTTTAGAATTGACTGGTTTGAACTCCCTGCAGCCCAGGGGACTCTCAAGAGTCTTCTCCAACACCACAGTTCAAAAGCATCAGTTCATCGGCACTCCACTTTCTTTATGGTCAACTCTTACATCCATATATGACTACTGGAAAAAACATAGTTTTGGCTATATGGAACTTTGCCAGCAATGTCTCTGCTTTTTAATATGCTGTCTTGGTTGGTCATAGCTTTTATGCCAAGGAGCAAGTGTCTTTTAATTTCATGGCTGCAGTCACCATCTGCATTGATTTTGGAGCCCTGGAAAATAAAGTCTGTCACTGTTTCCACTGTTGCCCAATCTATTTGCCATGACATGATGCCATGATCTTAGTTTTCTGAATGCTGAGTTTTGAGCCAACTCTTTCACTCTCCTCTTTCACTTTTATTAAGAGGCTTTCTAGTTCTTCTTCACTTTCTTGCATAAGGGTGGTGTCATCTGCATATCTGAAATTATGGATAATTCAGCAATCTTGATTCCAGTTTGTGCTTCATCCAGCCCAGCATTTCTCATGATGTACTCTGCATAGAAGTTAAGTAAGTAGGATGGCAATATACAGCCCTGATGTATTCCTTTCCCAATCTGGAACCAGTCTGTTGTTCTTTGTCCAGTTCTAACTGTTGCTTCTTGACCTGCATACAGATTTCTCAAGGGGCAGGTCAGGTGGTCTGGTATTCCCATCTCTTTAAGAACTTTCCACAGTTTGTTGTGATCCACACAGTCAAAGGCTTTAGCATAGTCAATAAAGCAGAAGTAGATGCTTTCCTGGAATTCTTTTGCATTTTTATGATCCAATGGATGTCGGCAATTTGATCTCTGGTTCCTCTGCCTTTTCTAAAACCAAATTGAACATGTGGAAGTTCACGATTCACATACTATTGAAGCCTTGCTTGGAGAATTTTGAGCATTTCTTTGTTAGCATGTGAGATGCAGTAGTTTGAACATTCTTTGGCATTACTCTTCTTTGGGATTGGAATGAAAAATGACGTTTTCCAGTCCTGTGATCACTGCCGAGTCTTCCAAATTTGCTGGCATATAGAGTCTAGGACTTACAGCATCATCTTTCAGGATTTGAAATAGCTCAACTGGAATTCCATCACCTCCACTAGCTCTGTTCATAGTGATGCTTCCTAAGGCCCACTTGACTTTTCACTCCAGAATGTCTGGCTCTAGGTGAGTGATCACATCATCATGGTTATCTGGACCATTAAGATCTTTTTGTATAGTTCTTCTGTGTATTCTTGCCACCTCTTCTTAATATCCTCTGCTTCTCTTGGGTCTACACTGTTTCTGTCCTTTACTGTGCCCGTCTTTGCATGAAATGTTCCCTTGGTATCTCTAATTTTCTTGAAGAGATCTCTAATCTCTCCCATTCTATTGTTTTCCTCTATTTCTTTGCATTAATGACTTAGGAAGGCTTTCTAATCTGTCCTTGCTAATCGTTGGAACTCTGCAATCAGATGGATATATCTCTTTCTTTTTCTCCTTTGCCTTTTACTTCTCTTCTTTCCTCAGATACTTGTAAGGCCTCCTTATACAACCATTTTGCCTTTTTGCCTTTCTTTTTCTTGGGGATGATCTTGATACCTGCTTCCTGAACAATGTCATGAACCTCCAGCCATAGTTCTTCAGGCACTCAATCAGATCTAATCTCTTGAATCTATATGTCACCTCCACTGTATAATCATAAGGAATTTGATTTAGGTCATACCTTAATAGTCTAGTGATCTTGTTTTTGCTGACTGTATAGAGTTCATCCATTTCGACTGCAAAGAATATAATCAGTTTGATTTTAGTATTGACTACCTGGTGATATCCATGTTCCTCTAGAAATAAAAAATTTCTATTATTATCTACCTATCTATGGCACTTTGTTAGAGCAGCATGAACTCAGAGTTTGTTGTACATCTGTTTTCTATATATATTTATAAAAAATACTTTATTACTTAAATAGTATCTTCAATTACTACTATAGTTTTATGCCTTCTGATTTGATACATGGTGTTATTACCATTTAGTTCTAAATATTTTGTAATTTCCAGTGTGGATTCTTTCTAATGCTTGAGTTATATTGGACTTCACTAAAAAAAAAAAAAAAAAAAAAGAAGAAAGAAAGAAATTTAACACACTTATAATTCATTTTTATTTCTAATTTAATTACAGTGTTAATTTTTAAGGTAGAATCTTTGGTGATATTTCTGATTTTTTGAAATCTTTGAGACTTCTTGTATCTATATGATCCAATTAACTCAGTGTTTGTATGCACATAAAAATTAACTTTATGGGGACAGAGAAAAAGAGAGATGTATTCATTCATTTAAATTTTGTTTACCTAATTTTGATTTTTAATGTTATCTGTCTGAACCATGTGCAGTTTTTGTTTTGTTTTGCATTTTCCAAGGGAATTCATCCCATTCATATTTAGTGAAATAAATACTTGTGGTTATTTAATTGTATTTCATGATTTACTATTATGCATTTAAGTTTGATTTCATTTTCTCTTTTCCAGTTTCCTTTCTTTACTTCAGTCTTCAAGTTTTGATGTATTTCTTTTGTTCCTAGTTTGTTTGTTTTAAGATTCCGTGAAAGCAGCAGTGAAAGCAGGCCAGTAGCATTAAGGCTTTATTATATAATACATGACTATAAAATGTCAAACCTTTCAAACACACTAAAATATACATAAAGGTCTTCAAAACTAGTATCAGTTAGAAAATTGGTACTTCCTGATTTTACATGTACAATGGCAATCTTTTACAACACTCAGTATTTTAGTAAGTATATGTTGTCGCAGCTCCTTGAAATTATATTTTTTTTGAATAACTGCTTATAGTATCAGTTTTCTCACAAAACGCATATTGGTATTACTTATTGTAGACACAAATTCATAAGATGTACTTTTGTTTGAATTTAACATTCATATTTTATGATAAAAATATTGGATTTCTAATCATAAACACACAGTGTGCTCACTTTCATTTTTTGTAGTTACATATAAAATGTCAAACATCTTAAGGGGAAAATACATCTTTAATAAAAGAGAATATTACATAGATGAACTAGGTAGTATTCAGTGGAATGATGATATATATATTCCCAGTGTATTTATGAAATAAATCATTGATTTTTCATAAAAGATATCCAATCAAAATCAGTTTATTTATATTTCCCAAGACATGTGTTTGTCTCAAGTGGAGCACTTGAAAGCTAAATAATTTTCTTTTAAGCATCAGGAAGGATACTGATAGCATAATTTAAAGGATTTAACTTCAGAAGCCATGATGAATGAAATAGTCCTAATGGTGTTAGTAGGATAAAAGGGAACATATATAGTTGTTACATGTCAGACACAAAAACTCTGGGAAACTGTTATGCTCCCCAAGGATGCCAAAGAAGCAGAGTTAAAGCCTTGAAGAGATCAGAAGCCAGAATGAGTGGATAGCCTCACTGAATTTGATAATCCAAACAATCTTATTTGGTAGGAATATATGAATTCAGGTAGTAGACTGAAACACACAGAAGTTAAATGATTTGCTCAAGTCACACCACTTTGAATTCCCTACCTCCTCTTGCATCTAGGAAAGCTTATGGTATTGAATTCTGGCTCAAGGAATTCAGGGTATTTCATTGAATTCTGGCTCAAGGAATTCAGACTATTTCTTCTTCCATCTATAAGTAGAGTGAAGTGTCTTTGGAAAGACACATCTCTGAAGTGTCTTTGGAAACTTTGTCAAAAATTGAAGAGCCTCCATTTTTTTCATCCATTAATAACCAAATGAAACTATTTTCTGATTAATATGACCACCATTAACTAAGCTCAAGCCTGCATGGAAAAAAATTCTCCTTTGTATTAAGACACTGAAGTTTCAGAAGTTATCTATATTTCAGCTATTATCGATACTTAGCTCACCTACAAACGATCTTTATTCTCTTTAGAAGAATGTAATATAACACTTGTTATATGAGTTTCTAGACAAGTTTAATCAGATGTGGGTTTATTCATGTGTGTAGTAAATGTAATAGAGCATAGAGATAAAGATATAAGGACATAATATAACAATGAGATGTTAAGATATTATTCTCATTCCAAAAGCATCAAAGTTTCATTTGGTATAATGCACACACAACAAAAGGAAGGTAAATCTATATAGTGATTCCCTAAAGATAAAGCCCACATCAAAGTAAGTAGACTATTCTTATGGTAGAATCCCATCCAAAGTTCAAGGGGGTAAGACATGGTAAGTTATAGAGAATTTGAGGGAGTGGTATATTTTAAAATGTATGATTGTCTAATTATGCTGGTCAAAAATCAATCACTTAAGAATTGACTAGAATAGTTTCTGGCATTAACTATAAAGTCATCACCAATACTGAAACAACATCTGCTTTTTAGTGTTTAATTAATTTAATCAGAGAGATATTACACAGTTAATTATGAGTAATAAATAGAATAAATTATTAGAGTGCAAAATTCTTCTAAGGACAAATTATAGGTGCTTTGCGGATAACTAATAAGAGAGCAATAAGTGACCATATCAGTTCATACAGTGTAGGTCAAGTCAAGCACACCGTGAGCCAGGCTCCTCAATGCAAACAGCCCTGTTAGAGAAACAGTCACTGTTTTAGCTGAGCTGATTGTCACCTATAGAGTCCAATGGACAGAGGAGCCTGCTGGGCTACAGTCTACGGGGTCACAAAGAGTCAGACACCATTGAAGCAACTGAACATGAGAGAAAGTAGCCACAACACCTACGAAATCAAACATTCTATAATATGATAGAGTCCCCTACATACACTGTATACCAATTATCCTCTTAAAATGGAAGGTCTAACAATTTATTATCATATCAAAATTAAATTTTTGTTTTCTTTTATTTTAGTGGATTTCTATTAGTTCTTCAAAGACATATTTTCTGTCAGAATTCTGTATGAACCTTAAAGCAGAATAACTATGTATCCTCTTTCTTTAAAACAAAAAACCCCAGAAAACAGGAACAAAACATACTGACCAAATAAATTGCTTTACCAATTTAATAGAAACATAATCCAAACAGAAAATATGCCTCTTTGAGAGAGAAATATTATGTCAAGAATTACATGTATTCTTTTCATACATATATTTATCAGTAGGTATTTCCCAATTTTCTACAGCAAATACAGGTGCTATGACCAAAGGTATATGATGAGAAGCAGTATAGCCAAAAAAGAATGCATATTAGTTAATAAACAAGTAATTATATCAATTAAATATTAATTAACAATGAAAATCCTGTTTACTTAGATTCTAATTAATGATATTTTATTGTAGGTTGTGTTGGTAATTTTGATATCATCTCCTGTGAGAATCATTTGATTCACATATTTAATGCAATTCTGTTTTTGAAAATTTGTTATGTCTTAAAAATAATGACAGCTTTTCACAATAAAGATTTTATTAGACACTTAATACTTTTCTTAAGTGTGGGAACCAGCTCTGCAATTCTGATTCATGTGCAAATCTGTACATGTAAGGGCGTTAAATGCAATTAGAAACTCTGATTGAAATATATATATATTTATATACACACACACACACACATATACACACACATATACTCAAGGAGTCAATTCTCGGGTGCATTCTACATAACCCTTTAAAGGCCCCAGTGGGATCAAACTCTAGTTCCCCAGTATAGTATTTAGATCAATAACCCACAGCTGGATTGTGTTTTGTAAGGTCAGGCCACTCAAGATGACTGTTCTTTTGTTCTCTGTGTTTCCCCTGCCTAAGCAGAGACTGCTTTTACCTCTGTCCTATGCATATAACTGATCTTTTGTATTTGCCTCAGGCCCCAGCTGGTGATTGTTCTCATCAAAGGCCAGGTGAGGGGCTTGCTCCTCTTCTGGTTTCCCTGGTAACTAGTGAGCCCAGCTGAAAGCAATTCCCCTTGTAACTGATAAATCGCTCCTCTCCTGGCAGGAGCTAAGACTGCCGCCAAGTCCTGCCTGCAGACTGCGGTGCACGTGGGGCCCTGCTCCAGGACCTTGCCTCAGACAGATAGGCTCCCCCATCCATTAAACTGTTGCTCTCTCTCCTGCTGACTCTGTCCTCTTTCTTTGGCCTTGAAGTTAGGCGAGCACTAGGCCAGTGGGGTGCAGCCAACCGCTTTTCTCCCGTTTCCTCTTCACAGGCTCTCACTCCTGCTCCCTGGGGTCACTTCCCCAAGTAATCTGCCTGCATGCAAGCCCTTGACTCCAGCTTTGTTTCAGGGTTCTAACCCATGTTACAACTCTTGGTTGTAGTGGCCCTTGAGAAAATATAAGTTCAGGATGTGTTTCTGAAGGTGGTATTTAACCCATTGGTCAGATGTTGAAGGTAATCACATGTGGCATATGGGGAGGTAAAATATATAAAATAAAGCATTATTTGCTACAGTGCTTGACTATGGTGTGTTCAGAAGGTGAACCATTGATGTTTTGAGGTAGCAGTATCATTTGTAATTTATCAAGGCAGTCAAAACTGTGAGAATTGCAGAGTGAGAGGACTCAGTAAAATGCTTTACATACCTTCCCATACTGCCTAAAATCAGAATAGCCAACCAACAAATCCAGGCATACAACTAATAGCTAAATGCCCCAAGGCATTATTAAAGCAATTTATCCCTTATAGACTCAGGGCAAAACACACTGAAAATCAGACACAAGATTTAATTTTAAGTAAAAGCTACAAAAGATGAATACATGTTTTCAACAAGTCTTCTAAGCTGAAGTCATGGCCCCCACAGGAGGGAAAAAAAAAATGACATCCGTGTTGTGGGACAAAGTCACTAGGGAAAACAGTTAAGGCCCTTCTAGGGCAGATCTGTTGATAGCTGGAGCTGTGTTCCCTCCCTTCTATTTACCTGGGGCCAAACTGCGGTGGAGATGATGAAGACAATGGCAACCTCCTTCAAAAAAGCCCACGCATGGACTGCTGCACTCATTGCCCCCAACCCTGCAGCAGGCCACCACCAACGACAGTCCGCTGGAGACTCCTGGACACTCCCAGGCCAGTCTGGGTCAGTCTCTTGTGGGGTCACTGCACCTTTCTCCTGGGTCCTGGTGCACACAAGGCTCTTTTGTGCCCTCCATGAGTCTATTTCCCAGTCCTATGTAAGTTCTGACAGCTCTGTGGTGGGGTTAATGTCAACCTCCTCCAAGAGGGCTTATGCTGTACTCAAGTCTGGGATCAATCCATCCCTAAGTAAAACAAATGCAAAAAAAATGGCTGTCTGAGGAGGCCTTACAAATAGCAGTGAAAAGAAGAGAAGTGAAAAGCAAAGTAGAAAAGGAAAAATATACCCATTTGAATGCAGAATTCCAAAGAACAGCAAGGAAAAATAAGAAAGGCTTCCTCAGTGATCAATGCAAAGAAATAGAGGAAAACAATAGAATGGGAAAGACTAGGGATCTCTTCAAGAAAATTAGAGATACCAAGGGAACATTTCATGCAAAGATGGGCTCAATAAAGGACAGAAATGGTAGGGACCTAACAGAAGCTGAAGATATTAAGAGGTGACAAAAGATGTTGCTGTGAAAGTGCTGCACTCAATATGCCAGCAAATTTGGAAGACTCAGCAGTGGCCACAGGACTGGAAAAGGTCAGTTTTCATTCCAATCCAAAATCAAGACAATGCCAAAGAATGTTCAAACTATGGCACAATTGCACTCATCTCACGTGCTAGTAAAGTAATGCTAAAAATTATCCAAGCCAGTCTTCAGCACTATGTGAACCATGAAATTCCAGATATTCAAGCTGGTTTTAGAAAAGGCAGAGGAACCAGAGATCAAATTGCCAACATCGACTGGATCATTGAACATGCAAGAGAGTTCCAGAAAAAAATCTACATCTGCTTTATTGACTATGCCAAAGTCTGACTTGTGGATCACAACAAACTGTGGAAAATTCTTCAAGAGATGGGAATACCAGACCACCTGCCCTGCCTCTTGAGAAATCTGTATACATGTCAGGAAGCAACAGTTACAACTGGACATGGAATGACAGACTGGTTCCAAATCAGGAAAGGAATATGTCAAGTCTGTATATAATCACCCTGCTTATTTAACTTCTATGCAGAGTACATTATGAGAAATGTTGGGCTGGATGAAGCACAAGCTGGGATCAAGATTGCTGGGAGAAATATCAATAACCTCAGATATGCAGATGACACCACCCTTATGGCAGGAAGCGAAGAACTAAGGATCCTCTTGAATAAAGTGAAGGAGGAGAGTGAAAAAGTTGGCTTAAAGCTCAACATTCAGAAAACTAAGATCATGGCATCTGGTCCCATCACTTCATGGCAAATAAATGGCAAACAGTGGAAACAGTAACAGATTTTATTTTCTTGGGCTCCAAAATCACTGCAGAGAGTAACTGCAACCATGAAATTAAAAGACGCTTGCTCCTTGGAATAAAAGTTATTACCAACCTAGACAGCATATTCAGAAGCAGAGATATCACTTTGCCAACAGAAGTCCATCTAGTCAAGGCTTTGGTTTTTCTAGTAGTCATGTGTGGATGTGAGAGTTGTACTATAAAGAAAGCTAAGGTCCATAGAATTGATGCTTTTGTACTGTGGTGTTGGAGAAGACTCTTGAGAGTCCCTTGGACAGCAAGGAAATCTAACCAGTCCATTCTAAAGGTAATCAGTCCTGAATATTCATTGCAAGGACTGATGTTGAAGCTGAAACTCCAATACTCTGGCCACCTGATGTGAAGAACTGACTTATTTGAAAAGACCCTGATGTTGGGAAAACTTGAAGGCAGGAGGAGAAGGGGACAACAGAGGATGAGATGATTGGGTAGCATCACCGACTCAATGGACATGAATTTGAGTAAACTCTGAGAGTTGGTGATGAACAGCGAGATCTGGCATGCTGCAGTCCATGGGGTCGCAAAGAGTTGGTCGCAACTGAACTGAACTATAGAAACATTGATCCAATGGCATGGGAGAGAATCTTCATAAAATGAGGAGGTGTGACACACATGCTCACATTTGTAAGATATTCCCTCTAATTTAAAACACAGATCTTTGCATCTTACATACTGCTATTAAGGGGCACATTGCTTGGTGAACTGTTGGATGTTGAAGGCATTATTGATCAAGATCAAGATTATTGCAAGCTCTGAGCTTCCAAGGTGGCTCAGTGGTGAAGAATCTCCCTGCCAATTTAGGAAGTACACAAGACGTGGGTTTGATCCGTGGGTCGGGATGATTCCCCTGGTGGAACAAATGCCAACCCACTCGAAGATTCTTGCCTGGAGAATCCCATGGACAGAGCAGCCTGGTGGGTTACAGAGCAAGGCGTATCAAAGAGTTGGACACAACTGAGCATGCATGCATGCATGCATTGTGATCTCTAAATGAGACCCAACCCTCTGCAGGGGTCAGCTTATAATTACCTGGCGTTATCACCCAACAGATTCTGTGGTGCTATCTGTGATAGATTAAAATTCTGGTTGTGCCCTTACCACCCCTCTATGAGAATCACAGGGTACAGTTCTATGATTATGGAGAAAATATTTATTTTGCTGCCAAAAAAAATCACTTATCACTTGTAGTGAGTCCTTTCATGTTCCTGGTTGATACTAAATGACTGTGAGAACAGAGCTGTTCATCATGAACTTAAATTTATTTCACCTACTGAGCTATAACTTGGAGCAATGTGATGGCAATCCATTATATAACAGACAAAAAACACATTTGGCATTAGATCTGAGAAGATCCAGAGGGCACAGATTGGTTATAAAAAAAGACTACTCAGAGAGAGATACATTTTTAAAAGTCTTAAAAAAAAATGTCTTCAAACGTATTTTGATAGTTAATATATGCAGAAAGCAAAAACAGAATGTGATATAAGAGGAATTCTGAGAGCATCAGAAAAACATCTTTAAGAGAAAAAATGGCAATATTCACATGCCTTCTCCCTTCTGTATCCCTTTCTCAGAACACTAGCAAAACAAATCCATGTTTTAACAAAAGTAATCTCAAGTAGCAAACTTTTTATGCTATATGACTGCTTTTAATTTTCCTCTAGAAATATATCATCACTTCATTTTACACTGAATTTTAATTACGCAATTGTTTTAATCTAAGCATTCTTCATTGATTTGTATTTTTAGAAAAAAAATTTAGGTGAACAGCAAAAGGTAGTTTTCATTATAAAATGATATGTGTACTTTATAAACTATGAAGTTATAAAGACAATGATAAAGGAGGGAAAAATATCCTACAAAATAGTCAAGAATTCCCATATAATACAGATTCAAGAAACAAATATTTTGAAGGAGTAAACTTAATTTTTGAAAATTTTAAAGAAGTTTTATGAAAATAACAAAATGAATTAATGACAACAATTGTATATCTAAAAAAAGCTCAAAGTAGGTGATAGTTTAGTCAAGTGAACTGAAATTATCATCTTTTATTTTCTAGAGTCAATTCATGTAGTGTCTAAAATTGATACATAAAGAGATGTAAAAAACTTACTGAGAGTTAAGAAATGGAGGTGAGGTGGGCCAAGAGAACTTTTTATTTCTTAGTTTTATTTTCTCTTCAAGTGCATATATTAGTTTTATAACACTGATAAAATGAAAACAATGCTCTCACAGTAAGATTTTTGTGTTCTTCATTGATCATGTTGAAAAGCTTAAAAAGTGTAATAGCATCTATTGTTGATTCTAAGAAACAATTCAAATTGGATGCAGCTAGACAGAGGATGAGATGGCTGGATGTCATCACTGACTCGATGGACATGAGTTAGAGAAAACGGGAGTTGGTGATGGACAGGGAGGACTGGCGTGCTGCAATTCATGGGGTCACAAAGAGTCGGACACGACTGAGCGACTGAACTGAACTGATACATAGGTCCTGGCATGATGAAATTTTTAATTTTGTTAATTCCATTTTCCTAGTCTTTAAAAATGAGTGGTATTGATAAAGCAATAATAATACTCTAGGTTAAAGAAACTGGTTTATGAAACCTCAGTTTCAGCATATCTGGCATTTCCAGCATTGATATTTCTTGTGGTCTGTTTGCTCTGAATCAGGACTTTTTTCCCCTGAACATAATGCTATAGACTGAATGTTTATGTCCCCTAAAAACTCACTGGCTGAATCAGTAATTCCCAACATGATGGTATTTGCAAAGCAATTAAGGGACAAGGGTTGGAGGCATCCTGATGGGATCAGTGTCCATATTAAAAGGAAAAAGCCAGAGCATTTTTTCTACAAAACAAGACTCAGCAAGTCAGGAAGAGGACCTGCATCAGAACCAAACCATAGTGGCACTCTGACCTTGGACTCCCCACATTCCAGAACTGTGAGAAATAAGTTTATGTTATTTAAGCCACCCAGTCTCTGTTTTTTTCTTAATGCAGCCTAAACTGAGTAAAGCACATATGACTCAAATGAAGATAATAATAGGGTTGGTTTAGTCACTAAGTTGTCCGAGTCTTGAGACTCCATGGACTGTAGCCTGCCAGAATCCTCTGTCCATGGGATTTTCCAGGCAAGAATACAGGAGTGGGTTGCCATTTCCTTCTCCAAATAAGAAGGTTAAGTGGAATAAAACTCCATGTTCTAAATTTCCAAATTTTGCTTTCTGAACATTCATCCCAGATCATTCCACTATTCTTTATTTTTCCTTAATTGCTTTTTGTTTTTGATATATCTTTTAGAGCTGAGTGGCTTCTCATTAGGGTTCTGTTCTCTTAAAAGCTAGTTGTAACTTATTTCCAGAACTTTTTGCAGTGGCATGTAGCATTATAGAAAACTATTGTATTTTTTTATTACTCTTGCCAAAACATCCTCCCACGTGGTCAGTTAAAACTTTCCCCATGATCCACTGAAACAATATATGGGCAGTACAAGAAGGATTCCTCTTCATCTGTAGAATTATGCTAATATTCTTAATTTTGCCTTGAATGACATATGAAATTATTATAAATGTTGTGGTCATTCTATTCCTGTATATAACTAGTTGCACTCTGGTGTTAATAAACATCTATAGAGTTTTTTCATACTTCCTTGAATTTCAATTATATGTTTTCTATAAATGATATGCATTTTTCTCAGTTCCAGTCCATAAACTTTAATTTTTTTTGCAAATGCTAATCCAAAGCAATCAATTAACAAAAAATGATAAAATATATTCCTATATATCACTCAGTGTTTTCATTTCACTCTGAGTGTGAAGGGAAGGGAAGGGTTGATGAAAATAGATGATGAACTCTTTATTTCTTCACGGCATTCCTCCTTGCATGAAAGGTGAGTAGTTGTAGCGAGGATTTTGCTGTAGAATAGATGACTGTTGGAGGAGGTCATCAAGGAGACATGCCCACCAGTTGACCTGGGAGGGGTGGACCTGGGCAAGACAATTATAAGCTCCCTCCCTGCTCGCCCAGGACTTCCTTGGTGGCTCAGATAGTAGAGAATCTGCCTGCAGTGTGGGAGACTCAGGTTCAATCCCTAGGTCAGGAAGATCCCCTGGAGAAGGGCATGGCAACCCACCCCATATTCTTGCCTGGAGAATCCCACGGACAGAAGAGCCTGGCAGGCAATGTCCATGGGGTCGCAAAGTGTCAGACATGACTCGGTGACTAACACTTTCACTTTCCCTTCTCCCTCATCCTTGAATGTACATTCCACTTGGCGTTCCCTGCTCCCTGAATCTGCTCCAAGGATACAGCTTTGAAATAGAAATGTGTGCGGAGACTGTCTGGACTGGGTATATGGCTGAACTCAAGTAAAGCCTCCATGTACAATTTTAGTATTTGGTGGGCAGGTGCAGAAATCTACTCATCTTGCAGTCACCCAAGAGGAGTATTTACGTTCCCTGGCTTGTTAAACTGGCCCCCTGTCCATCTGGAGTGGTCTGCCTCTTTCTTTGGGCTCTCCCTGCCCTCTGAGTGTGGATGCCAGTTTCAGGTTATACCTAGGAAACTCCTGAGGAGGTTGGGAAGCAACAGTGGCATAAAGCAGTTTGATTAAATTCATATTGAACATCTCATTTCATATCTCCTAAACACCATTAAACATTTTTTTCTTCTCCTTGACTTTGTTGCATTCTCAGCTGTAATTCTTGGATCTTTATTTTTTCACTTTTCACTTCTGCAATATAAAATATTCTTTTAATTGAAGCACCAAGGTCAAAATTTCCTTATATCTTTCTTTACTCTCCTAAACTATGATTGCCTTTTAACTTTTTTATTTAATAGTTTAAAATGTATGCCATTTTTACTTTAATATTTTAATGATAACATAGTTTCTTTAATATCTCTAAAATTATATCTACACTAATTTTTTCTTTTTTTTTAGTTTTTCTTCTGTGAATCATTTTTTTTCGAGGGGTGGGAGGCTATGTGTACTGAGTTTAATGTCTTTCTTTGTATGTTTATGTTATCCTCAAATATTTAATGATTATTTCATGACTATTCAGCTTGAAGATGCATATGTTTTCTGACTTGTAATTTAATATGGCCTCTAATTATGCTGGTTCCCTTCATTGAAATTTTGGTAGGACAAAATGAATTCTATTCCCTAGTGAAATGGAGATGTAGTTCATTTACATGTCCATTCTTTCTGATGCTCATAATTTGAGACTTTGCTCTTCTTCTCCAACCTCGACGCCTACAGTGGATGTCACCAGTTTCTACCCTTTAATTTTAGACAGTTCTAGATTTAACTCTGGAGTAAATGTAGGAGAACTATTTATTTTCCTCAATTCACATTTGGTGTCTTTGGAGTTGGAAGGTTTTACCTCAGGTTTTGTTTGATTCTTTTTATGTCTTTCTTTTCCTTTCCTAAACAACATCAATTATTTTAAAAGAAAGTAGCTTGCAGAGCTTTATTGTTTGATTATGCTACCAACAACTGATACATATGTGGAGAACTGAAGAATCCTGGCTATCCCAGGAATTCTTAAAGCATTTCTTTAATTTTTTCCTGATTAATTTTGAAGATGCTCCAATTTCTTTGTATTTGCTGACTTTGTGCTTGAAGTGTATCAGCTGCTACTATCCCTTTCTTTGAGTGTGTGTTCCTTTTCCCATCCTTTGCATTTTTTAAGAATTATTTAATTTAAGAATTATTTTTAAGAATTATTTAATTTAAGAATTATTTTTAAGAATTCTTTAATTCTTAATTCATACTTTTAAGAATTATATAATTATGTAATTTGAAGACATTGTGATATATTTTAGTTTTCCATTCTTATCCAAACTTGAACCTTTTCATTTCAAACTTCATATGCTTCTGTGACATTAATATTGTTGAATACACTTTAGTAATTACTATTAAAAATGCATTTGTCTAACTTATTATGCTTATAAAATAATAGTTCATAGCTGACCCACTTTTCTAGGAAACATAAAAAAATCGTTTAACAGTAAGAGATAGCTTGTTTAATTTATCTAGGCATTTGCATTGATGTATTCCAACTTCTAAAAATTGTTCACTAAACAAAATATGATTAGGTTAAATTATCCATTTCAATTTTATCTCAAAGCTATTATCTCATATAACTTCAGTTTGGTGATGTGAAGCATCTCCATTAGCAGTTTTCTGTGGAACCTCTCGGTTACCACTGCCAATTCCACTAGAAATATCAGTGGGTTTAATTATTTTCTATAAACATAAACCTATGTTTATTGAATTTAATAAACACACACTACATTTAAGATCCCTATTTCAAATGGGTTTCATTTATACAAGTCCACTGAACTCTATGAAGAACTATAGCACAGTATAGGTGCCATAAGGACAGTTCTGTAGAACTGAGTTAACAACATTGTTAGTGAAGCTCTGTGAAAGTAGAGCCTTAGTTTCCTGATAAATGTTTTAAATATTAAGTTAGTTGGGTTTTGATTAATTCAGAAATGTTATTAAGACATATCTAAACCTTATTAAATCCAATCAAGGCTGATTTTTAAAAAATTGAGAAAGCAAGCATAATTAAAATCAGGGTACCCCCAAGAATATTATTTCTAACAGGTCTAGCACACTAAGACTATATTTTAACATGAGTAATCAACTCTTCTATTTTTTCTGTTGCACAATAAGAAAAAATAACTTTAATAATCTTAAAAATTTTTTTTAATCAAAAGGAATCTTTCATACTCTACATTTAATGTCACTTTCTGACCTCTTTGCTAACAGAAATAACCTTCAAAATGACTAATTATACTCATAAAATAGTTTCCATATAGTTAAAATTTAAAAACATGCATTTCAGATAAAACTTAAAAAAATAACATACTTTATTTAAACTCTTCTTTTTCACCTTGAAACTTACCTACAGTTTTATTCTTATCCTACATTTCATTAAAGCAACCTCTGTTATTTAAATTAAAATAGTGTTTTCACAAAAAGGGGCATAATAAACTGTGGGACCTCAGAGTAATCTATCCTATATCTAATTCTGTGTCTACTCTCTACCTTCTAAAATATAAAAGAAATCAGAAGAAATTTTGTGATTTCGAGTGTTGACAGATGTTTGTGATCAAAGATGCCCAACAGATAATAGCCAGTTTCAAAGCTAAAAACAAAGGAATATTTTAAAAGGTTAAGTTTATACCTTATAGATAGATTTTTGGTATTTTATTCCAATTAAAATTAATTTTCTACATTTGCAAAAATAAATAGAATTATGTCACACATATTACATTGTTATATAGACATGGCAAGCTATGTTACTATACCAGAATTTAAACTTTCATAATGTAGAGTTAGACTTCCCTGGTTGCTCAGCTGATAAAGAATCCACCTGCAATGCATGAGACCTGGGTTTGATCCCTGGGTTGAGAAGATCCCCTGGAGAAGGGAAAAGCTACCCACTCCAGTATTCTGGCCTGGAGAATGCCATGGACTGAATAGTCCATGCAGTCACAAAGAGTTAGGCATGACTGACTTATACAGAAAGGTCACACTGTTTATATCAGATAATTTTATGCTGTTTGTAAAATAATCCCTGTCATTCTAATAGACACTGAATTGACCAACTTGGGCTATGCCACAACCAGCAAGTTGTTAGCTTAGACAAGTTCAGTAGCAATCCATCACAAGATGAAGTGATTTGGAGCTGAACCTGGGTAAGGGCATGATTCAGAAGATTAATATTGTCAAGATTGCAATAATCTTCAAATTTCCTATAGATAGGGACTATGTATACTATAGATATGAAGAGCCGACTCATTGGAAAAGACTGATGCTGGGAAAGATTAAGGCAGGAGAAGAAGGAGGCAACAGAGAATGAGGTAGTTGGATGGCATCACTGACCCAGTCAGTGGACATGAGTTTGAGCAAATTCCAGGAGATAGTGAAGGAAAGCCTGGTATGCTGCAGTCCATGGGGTGGCAAAAAGTTGGACATAACTTAGCAACTAAACAATAGCATAGGAATTATCCTGTATGGCATTTGTAGATGGGGATGCTTAAAGACCTGCTTGCATAAAGTAAAAAAGCAAAACAGCTTCAGTATATAAACATGTGGACGAGGAGGTTTTCTTGCTTTGTCCCCAACTGACTTGGAACTCACAACTGAATCCTGGTCAGTTGTCATGCTGTCTATTAATAAAAGTGAGTATATGATCGAGGATTGATTATACTAGATAGGCATAGCAAATATGTCTGTAATGCTTACTGATTTCTTCTGTAATGGAACTGACTTGTGCCAAGACTATACAGTGATATAGTGGAATACTATCATTGTCAGTAAGAATATGTAAATAAGTTCTATGATAATACTGGTATTTATTATCAAAATATTGGGAGATCAAATTAAAGTCTTTTAAAACTGTATTCTGATGGGAAATTACTGCCTAAGGAAAAAACTGGCTTAAGCTAACCATCAGCTTGTTTCTATGCTAAATATTCCTGTTCAAGTTTATCACATGGTACATAGATTAAGGAGGGAAATTAAGTAATTAAATAACATAAAAATATGAACATATATGTAATGACTCTATAGAATGGATTAATTTTTTCAGTCCAGCCATTACCATACTAGCTCCCTGAAATGTTAAGCAAATGCAAAATGCTGTTCCTTTTACTTTATCAGGTGCATAAATGCTATACTAAATGTAAATAACCAAGAAAATATTATCATGCATTTTGCAATAGAAGGCATTCAAGGGCCAGATTTAAATCAGTTAATTCAGGAAAGAATTAACTCAGTTGGTTGGGTTATGTAAACCGTACATATTTCCAGGAAATACCTGTCTTTAGCCAGGGCCCTTTGCTGGTTCCTAGGATCTAAGCCCTTACAATATTATACTGGATAAGAGTGTTTTATCTCCCAGAGGCCTTTGCAACACTCACTACCATTTGTTTAAATAGTTTATGCTAATGGTATGATTACGGTGAAATTCTTTTTGTATGCCTGAAACCTTGGGCTATATAGTATCAGTTGATCAGAGAGTTTATGCTAACAATATAATTTATGAGTAATGTCTTTCTTTGCTCTGGGCAGCTGGAGTCTGAGCAGCTGAGGTCAGTTATACAGATGCATGCCTGTATGTTTGAATCTCAGTAAAACTCTCGATACTGAGACTTGGGAGTTCTTCCTTGGTTGGCAATGATTTACACATATTATAATACATCGCTGCTATAAGAAACAAGTGAATTCATGAAATTCTAGGACAGGACATTTGGAAGCTTGTGCCTGGCTTCTCCCGGGTGTTGTTCCTCACACTTCTCCCTTTGCTGGAGTATATGTGTACCTATATGTGTGATAACCTAGAATGATGAATATAACAGCTTTTTGGAGTTCTGAGAGTCCTTCTGGTGAACCATTGGTCCCAAAGCTGGTTTTGTGAAACCCCAACTTATAGCTCCTCTCTAATAATCTCTGATTAATGGCAGAACAATTGGCTCATATTTACAAAATATGTCTGTTCTTTGAGCTTTTTGGAATATAGTATATAAACTAGAATTACCATCAATTTTGCACTTAAAAGATTAAAATACAAAGCCATTGTTCTCTAGTAAAATAGATTTCAAAACACACACACACACAAATGAGAGAATTAAATGTATGGATAGCAGAGATTGATATAAATATAAACTTTCAAGGTATGTCATTATATATAGTCAGCATATTTTAAAAGATAATTTAGGTCCAGGTTATTTATAAAAATTTTAAAAAAAAATCTGATTTAAGAGAACATATTACCAGACCCTCAAGTAGCTTATGAGTAACTATTATTTTCAGTATTTCTTATTGCTAATATAATTTATTATTAGAGAAAATATTGTTGACCCTTATAATAAAAATAATGTTAATTATCAAGTTTAATGCAAAACATATGTCAGGTTCTGAGTTAAATTATTCACATCTCTTTTCGTCATTTGTTCTAATCCTTGTTGTTGTCGTTCAGTTGCTAAGTTGTATCTGACTGACTCTTTGTGACCCCAAGGACTGCAGCATACCAGGCTTACCAGTCCTTTACAGTCTCCCAAATTTTGCTCTAACTCATGTCCATTGAGTCAGTGATGCCATCCAGCTATTTCATTCTCTATTGACCCCTTCTCCTCCTGCCCTCACTCTTCCCAGAATCTAGTTCTTTTCCAATGAGTTGGCTGTTCACGTCAAATGGCCAAAGTATTGGAGCTTCAGCATGAGTCCTTTCAATGAATATTCAAGGTTGATTTCCTTTAGAATTGACCAATTTGATCTCCTTGCTGTCCAGGAGACTCTTAACAGTCTTCTCCAGCACCACAATTTGAACGCATCAATTCTTTGATGCCCAGCCTTCTTTATTGTCCAACTCTCACATCTATACATGACTACTGGAAAAACCATAGCTTTGACTATATAGACTTTTGCCAGCAGAATGATATCTCTTTTCAATACACTGTCTAGGTTTGTCATAGCTTTTCTTCCAAGGAGCAAGAATCCTTTAATATCATGGATGCAGACACTATCCCTAGTGATTCTATCACATACTTTTAGATGAAATAAAGCATTGAATATCTCTCTGAAGGCCATCTCACTAGTAACTTGTAAAGCTGAGCCTGTGATCTGTGTTTATTACACATGTGTGTTTGGACTCAGTGTAAGTAAGTATGTGGCAGTTGTGTAGGGTGTGAATGGATATAGTCATTCTGCACAACCTAAATATTACATCAATCAGAGCAGTCTATACTAAAATTCATTTGAAAATACAGTATCCATTATAAATAACCTTGTGTGTCAAATCTGGCAATGAATTTAGTGACTTTTTGAGAAGAAAAAGGATGACAAGTAAGACTACTTGAAAAATATAGTTCAGTTCTTAATTCTCGACTACTAGGCAGATCTGTACTGGTGTATGTTTTTCAGTTTATGTACATGTGGATACACTTCATGTAGGTAAAATACACTTTTCTCCATATAAACTGAAGTAGAAAAGGGCTTTGGCTCTCATTAAGGGCCTAACTTCTATTTATTTACTTATCTCTATTTATTAACTTATATATTTGTTGAAATAACATTTATTTGGAAGCTATTATGGATATTATTTTGGTCACTGGAAATGCAGTGGTGAAATAAAAGTGATATCTGAGTTCTTGAAAATGAGTTTTATAGAATATGTAAATATTAATTTATGTAGAAGAAGTATTGGTCAAGAGGGAGCATCAAATATTTAAACTGAAAGCGAGGAACAGAGAGTTTACTTGGAATAGAAAAGGATATGGAAGTTTTTGGTACTTATTAAGCCACCAGACATCTTTCTTTTTGCAATGTCATTTATACTAGACTTCATTACCATCAGTTCAGTTCATTCCCTCAGTTGTGCCCAACTCTGCGACATCATGGACTGGAGCACGCCAGGCCTGCCTGTCCATCACTACCTCCCAGAGTTTACTCAAACTCATGCCCATTGAATTGGTGATGCCATGAAACCATCTCATCCTCTGTTGTCCCCTTCTCCTCTGGCCTTTAATCTTTCCCAGCATCGAGGTCTTTTCAAATGAGACAGCTCTTCGCATCAGGTGGCCGAAGTGTTGGAGTTTCAGCTTCAACATCAGTCCATCAGGACTGATATCCTTTAGGATGGACGGGTTAGATCTCCTTGCTGTCCAAGAGACCATCAAGAGTTTTTTCCACACCGCAGTTCAGAAGCATCAATTCTTTGGTGCTTAGCTTTCTTCATAGTCCAACTCTCACATCAATACGTGTCTACTGGGAAAACCATAGGCTTGACTAAATGGACATTTGTTGGCAAAGTAATGTCTCTGCTTTTCAATATGCTGTCTAGGTTGGTCATAACTTTCCTTCTAAGGAGAAAGCATCTTTTTATTTCATGACTGCAATCACCATCTGCAGTGATTTTGGAGCCCAAAAAATAAAGTCAGGCACAGTTTCCACTGTTTCTCCATCTATTTGTCATGAAGTGATGGAACTGGGTGCCATGATCTGTTTTCTGAATGTTGAGATTTAAGCCAACTTTTTCACTCCCCTCTTTCACTTTCATCAAGAGGCTCTTTAGTTCTTCTTCGTTTTCTGCCATAAGGAAGGTGCCTTCTGCATATCTGAGATTATTTATATTTCTCCCAGCAAACTTGATTCCAGCTTATGCTTCACTCAGCCTGGCATTTCTCATGATGTACTCTGCATATAAATTAAATAAGCACAGTGACAATATACAGCTTTGACGTACTCCTTTCCCTATTTGGGACAATCTGTTCCATGTCCAGTACTAACTGTTGCATACAGATTTCTCAGGAGGCAGGTCAGGTGGTCTGGTATGCCCATCTCTTTAAGAATTTTCCACAGTTTATTGTGATCCACACAGTCAAAGGCTTTGACATAGTCAGTAAAGCAGAAGTAGATATATTTCTGTAACTCTCTTGGTTTTTTTATGATCCAGCAGATGCTGGCAATTTGATCTCTGGTTCCTCTGCCTTTTCTAAAACCAGCTTGAACATCTGGAAGTTCATGGTTCATGTATTGTCGAAGACTGACTTGGGGAATTTTGAGGATTACTTTATTACGGTGTGGAATGAGTGCAATTGTGTAGTAGTTTGAGCATTCTTTAGCATCACCTTTCTTAGGGATTGGGATGAAAAATAACCCTTTCCAGTCCTGTGACCACTGTCACAGTTTTCAAATTTGCTGGCATATCGAGTGTAGCACTTTCAGAGCATCTTGCTTTAGGATTTGAAATAGCTCAACTGGGATTCCATCACCTCCACTAACTTTGTTCATAGTGATGCTTCCTAAGGCCCACTTGGCTTCACATTCCAGGATGTCTGGCTCTAGGTGAGTGATCACACCATAGTGATTCACTGGGTCGTGAATATCTTTTTTTGTATAGTTCTGTGTATTCTTGCCACCTCTTCTTAATATCTTCTGCTTCTGTTAGGTCAATACAATTTCAGTCCTTTATTATGCCCATCTTTGTATGAAATGTTCCCATGGTATCTCTAATTTTCTTGAAGAGATGTCTAGTCTTTCCCATTCTATTGTTTTCCTCTATTTCTTTGCACTATTCACTGAGGAGAGCTTTCTTATCTCTTATTCCTATATTTTGGAACTCTGCATTAAAATGCATATATCTTTCCTTTTCTCCTTTCCTTTTTGCTGCTCTTCTTTTCCCAGCTATTTGTAAGGCCTCCTCAGACAGCCATTTTGCTTTTTTGCATTTCTTTTTCTTGGATATGGTCTTGTTCCCTCTCTACTGTACAATGTCACAAACCTCCATCCATAGTTCATCAAGCACTCTATCAGATCTAGTCCCTTAAATCTGTTTCTCATTCCACTGTATAATTGTTAGGAATTTGATTTAGGTCATACCTGAATGGTCTAATGGTTTTCACTACTTTCTTCAATTTAAGTCTGAATTTGGCAATAAGGAATTCATGATCTGAGCCACAGTCAGCTCCCAGTCTTGTTTTTGCTGACTGTATAGAGCTTCTCCATCTTTGGCTGCAAAGAATATAATCAATCTGATTTTGGTGTTGACCATCTGGTGATGTTCATGGGTAGAGTCTCCTCTTGTGTTGTTGGAAGAGGGTGTTTGATATGACCAGTGCGTCCTCTTGAGAGAATCCTGCTTCATTCTGTACTCCAAGGCCAAATTTGCCTGTTACTCCAGGTGTTTCTTGACTTCCTACCTTTGCATTCCAGTCCCCTGTAATGAAAAGGTTATCTTTTTGGGGTGTTAGTTCTAGCAGGTCTTGTAGGTCTTTATACAAGTTCAACTTCAACTTTTCAGCATTACTGATTGGGGCATAGACTTGGATTACCATGATATTGAATGGTTTGCCTTGAAAATGAACAGAGATCACTCTGTCGTTTTTGAGACTACATCCAGTACTGCATTTCGAACTCTTTTGTTGACTATGATGACTACTCCATTTGTTCTATGGGATTCCCGCCCACAGTAGTAGATATATTGGTCATCTGAGTTAAAGTCACCCATCCCAGTCTATTTTAGTTCGCTGATTCCTAAAATGTCAGCGTTCACTCTTTCTATCTCCTGATTGATCACTTCCAATTTGCCTTGATTCATGGACCTAACATTCCAGGTTCCTTTGCAATATTGCTCTTTATACCATCAGACCTTGCTTCTATCACCAGTCACATCCACAACTGGGTATTGTTTTTGCTGTGGCGCCATCCCTTCATTCTTTCTGGAGTTATTTCTCCACTGATCTCCAGTAGCATATTGGACACCTACTGACCTGGGGAGTTCACCTTTCAGTGTCCTGTCTTTTTGCCTTTTCATACTGTTCATGGGGTTCTCAAGGCAAGAATACTGAAGTGGTTTACCCATTCCCTTCTCCAGTGGACCACATTCTGTCAGCAGTTTCCACCATGACCCGTCCGTTTTGGGTGGCCCTACTTTGCATGGCCCATAGTTTCAGTGAGTCAGACAAGGCTGTGGGCCATGGGATTAGATTGGTTTGTTTTGTGATTGTAGTTCAGTGTGTCTGCCCTCTGGTGGAAAAAGATAAAGGCTTATGAAAGCTTCCTGATGGGATAGACTGACTGAGGGGGATACTGAGTCTTGTTCTGCTGCGCGGGTCCATGCTCAGTATATCTTTATCCCAATTTTCTGTTGATGGGTGGAGCTGGGTTCCCTCCTTGCTATTTACCTAAGACCAAACTATGGTGCAGGTAACGAAGATAATGGTGATCTCCCTGAAAAGATCCCAAAAGATCTCATAGCCATACTGACTTTTAAAGTCCAGGAGATTCTTATAAAGTATTTTAAACAGGTTAGGTGTTATATTAAAAATTTAGATTCATTCATTTTTGAGTAAATACTGTCTTCCACATTCTAGAATAAGTGTTAGTTTCTCGAAATAAAAAGATGCAAACCAGATGCTATTCCCCCAAGTACTAGCAACCTGTCTTTATGGATAAGAACCTTTGAGAGATTGAACATGGAGAATGTCATTCAGGTCAACTCCAAGGTCAAGATGCCACATATATATTTACTAAAGTTTTTTTTTTCTTTTAAATAAGATATTTCTCAGGAGGCAGGGTGCTCAGGGCTGATGCACTGGGATGACCCTGAGGGATGGGATGGGGAGGGAGGTGGGAGGTGGGTTCAGGACAGCAGGACACATGTATACATCTGGCTGATTCATGTCAATGTATGGCAGAAAGCACTACAATATTGTAAGGTAATTAGCCTCCAATTAAAATAGATAAATAAATTTAATAAAAAAAATAAATAAGACATCTCTAATATTCAATGCCATTCAAAGGTAGATTTTCCTTTCTTATTTTTTTGGCCATGCTGTGTGGCTTATGAGATATTGGTTCTCTGATCAGGGATTGAGCCAGGCCCTTGGCAGTGAGAGCACAGTCCTAACCACTGGATCATCAGGGAATTCTCTGGAGTGTCTTTCACTGTGCTCTTCCACAAGTTCAGGTTGGCTAATTTGGAATACCTAAAGCAGTGTTTTATAGATTGAATATTAAGAAACTATTCACCTGTCTCTCTACTTCCCTTGGCCATTGTTTTGCACCGGTGCTTCCTGTTTCACTTAGGACAGTTAAAAAGGTTTTGAAAAATCAAATATATCTTTTAGTAGGGAAAATATATATATATAATTTCTATCTCAAATATTATTTGATAACTGATATGAATTCGTGGAAGAAGACAACTCGGGGGTTGAGGCTGTTTCTGATGTTTCCAGTTTCCATTCTGTGGCAAGTAAGTAATGGTTAAAACTTACTTCCAACTAATAAAAATAGAAGAAAAAAGAAAAAAAAAACTTACTTTCAGGCAACTGATGAGTTTTTTATTGCCACACCCCATTAATGAATGGAAATTGAAGACTACCACAGAGGAAGAGAGGCAGGCAGAGAATATTGTCAGACTCAGCTTTGAAGTCAAAATTCTAGCTCTAACGATCAAGTTAGCTTATAATTTAAAGTGCCTGATTAAATAATTACAAGAGAAATGTTTCAACTTACAAAATCTAGACAGAATGATATCTCCTCTTGCTACACTAATTATAACTGCTATTTAAGGATTTCTCAAATATATGTCTCCAGATAATTACTTGCAGATACTGCCAAATTCAGAATATAACTGAAATTTGCTTTCTTAAATGGAGTAAAGATGACTTTATGGTTTGCTTCCTACTTTTATTTTCACAGGGTCCTCAAAATTATGTTCTTCAAGGAGATTTTTCTAGCTGAGTCTTCTATGGATAAAATATGTTTTTTTCTGTTTTCACTTAGCAAGGTTCATCCTTAGGAATTATATGATACAATTTAGCTAAACACACTATAGATTATAACAAAAATATCTTGCTCTTTAACCAATCTGTCTGTGTAATTCTTTGAATCCTTTCCATTTTTCCATTATTAGTGTTAAGTGCCTTTTTATCTACCTTTTCAAAAAAGGTAATGAACACCTGTGCCTGATCTGAATTATGAAAAATCTTATTTTCCTCATGAAACATGAAAAGCACAGTGGAATTCTGTTACAATGATAAGGATGAGTAGTTTAGATGAATTTTTTTTTTAATGATCACTACAGGCCAGTAGCCACCCTCCCTAAATGCTTAGTTTTACTGATTCAAGCATTTCCAAAAGATAAAATTGTTCTCTTTCCAAGGAAAATATATTATATAGGGTATGCACTTGCTAACAAGTTATTATGAACTATAATTAGGAGTCTCAACACCTGTAACAACAAAGTAGCTCTCAAAAGTTTTTAAATTATTAAGATTTTGTCACAGAAACTGAATTTTTTTTTCATTTTTCAAGATCTAAACTAGCCAGCCATTTGTATAAGACTATGACATTTGGGACAAAGAGTCCTACACTTGAATTTAAGTAATTGCCAGCAAAACACTTGCTATCCTTGGCAAGTATATTATTTGCAACAGTATGTAGAATTATGTGCAGTTGTATTTTCAAGGAAAGAGTTTTTTTTTTAATTCATTCAAAATAATAATTTCAGGGTAATGAATGTTTCCTGAACTAAATTAGCCATTCCAAGAGGTGGGGGAACAAACAAGTGGAATGAAGAGATGGACAGTATATCTTGCTAAAGAACTTGCTCTTCAAGGAAGGAAAGTAGATGTTCTTTAGTCTGTAACTCAACTAGATGAATATTACCCATATACTGAGATGGAAAAATAGGCGACTTGTTGTTATTCAGTCACTTCCGACTCTTGGTGAGCCCATGGACTGGACAGACACCAGGCTTCCCCGTCCTTCACTGTCTCAGGGAGCTTGCTCAAACTTATCCCCACTGAGTCAAGAATGCCATCCAGCCATCTCATCCTCTGTCACCCTACTATCCTCCTGTCTTCAATTTTTCCCAGCATCATGGTCTTTTCTAATGAGTTGGCTCTTGGCATCAGTTGGCCAAAGTTTGGTAGCTTCGGTTTCAGCATCAGTGCTCCCTGTGAGTATTCAGATTGATTTCCTTTAATATTGACCAGTTTGATCTCCTTGCAGTCCAAAGGACTCTCAAGAGTCTTCTCCAGCACCACAGTTTGAAAGCATCAGTTCTTCAGCACTCAATCGTATCTATGGCCCAATTCTCACATCCGTACATGACTACTAGAAAAACCATAGCTTTGACTATATGAAGCTTTGTCAGCAAAGTGATGCCTCTGCTTTTTAATATGCTGTCTAGGTTTATCATAGCTTTTCTTTGACAAAGAATAAAAACAAGCATCTTTTAATTTCATGGCTAGTCATTTCCCCATCTATTTGCCATGTAGTGATGGGACTGAATGCCATGATCTTAATTTTTTGAATGTTGAGTTTGAGGCCAGCTTTTTCAGTCTCCTCTTTCACCTTCACCAAGAGACTCTTTTGTTCCTCTTCACTTTCTGTCGTTAGAGAGGTGCCATCTCCATATCTGAAGTTATTGATATTTCTCCCATCAATCTTTATTCCAGCTTGAACTTCATCTAGCCCAGTATATCACATGATGTACTCTGCCTATAAGTTAAATAAGCAAGGTAACAATATACAACTTTGAAGTACTACTTTTCCAGTTTTGAACAAGTTCATTATTCCATGTCTGGTTCTAACTGCTGCTGCTTCACCTACATACAGGTTTCTCAGGAGACAGGTAAGGTGGTCTGGTATTCCCAGCTCTTTGAGAAACAGTAATAGACAAGCTCAAAATACAGTCATCAAATTAAAATCTTTCTGTACTATATAGAAAAAAATCACTACTTTATTGCTGACAAGACAAAATACTAAAGGACATAGATAAGTTAAGGATAAAAAGTTCATTTGATTGGAGGTTTTAATCTTCAGCGCACTCAATTAGGGCCTTAAATATTAGGGATACAATAACTAAAGTTTGAATTTAGTGAGGTTGGTGTTAATTGTGCCAAAAGCTTAGAGGGGATAATGATAATGCACAATTATAAAATAATTGTTTTAATGTGGCAGTGGTAAGATCATGAGGTGACGCCTGCTGTTGTTGAGTAAATGAAAATTATATGCTGCAAAGTTATTTGGGAGTAAAACACAAATGATAGGGATACCACCTAGTAAAAATATTAATTGAACATTTTTATTATAAGTAACTCAAAAGGTAAACAAAAATTTTGATTTATCCATTCTATTACTGGATATTAGTGTCAAATTTTAAGTTATTCATTTGTGTAGAGGTATTTGGGTGGGCATAGGAATCGCTTAGAAGAAATGGAGTAGCCATCATTGTCAACAAAATAGTCCAAAATGCAGTACATGGATGCAATCTCAAAAACGACAGAATGATCTCTGTTCATTTCCAAGGGAAACATTTCAATATAATGGTAATCCAAGCTAAGCTCCAACCAGTAGTGCTGAAGAAGCTGAGGTTGAATGGTTCTATGAAGACCAATGAGACCTTTTATAACTAACACCCCAAAAAGATGTCCTTTTCATTATAGGGGACTGGAATGCAAAAATAGGAAGTGAAGAAACACGTGGAGTAACAGGCAAATTTGACTTTAGAGTACGGAATAAAGCAGGGCAAAGGCTAATAGAGTTTTGCCAAGAAAACGCACTGGTCATAGCAAACACCCTCTTCCAACAACACAAGAGAAGACTCTACACGTGGACATCACCAGATGGTCAACATCGAAATCAGATTGATTATATTCTTTGCAGACAAAGATGGAGAAGCTCTATACAGTCAGCAAAAACAAGACCAGGAGCTGACTGTGGCTCAGATCATGAACTCCTTATTGCCAAATTCAGACTTAAACTGAAGAGAGTAGGGATAACCATTAGACCATTCAGGTATGACCTAAATCAAATCCCTTATGACTATACAGTGGAAGTGAGAAATAGATTTAAGGGACTAGATCTGATAGACAGAGAGCCTGATGAACTATGGACGGAGGTTCGTGACATTGTACAGGAGAGAGGGATCAAGACCATCCCATGGAAAAGAAATGCAAAAAGGCAAAATGGTTGTCTGAGAAGGCCTTACAAATAGCTGTGAAATGAAGAGAAGCAAAAAACAAAGGAGAAAATGAAAGATATTCCCATTTGAATGCAGAGTTCCAAAGAATAGCCAGGAGAGGTAAGAAAGCCTTCCTCTGCAATCAATGCAAAGAAATAGAGGAAAATAATAGAATGGGAAAGACTAGACATCTCTTCAAGAAAATTAGAGATACCAAGGGAACATTTCATGCAAAGATGGGCTCAATAAAGGACAGAAATGATATGGACCTAAAAGAAGCAGAAGATATTAAGAAGAGGTGACAAGAAGACACAGAACTGTACAAAAAAGATCTTCACGACCCAGATAATCACATGGTGTGATCACTCACCTAGAACCAGACATCCTGGAATGTGAAGTCAAGTGGTCCTTAGACAGCATCATTAATTTTCATCAATTGACAGATAAAACAGATAATAACCAGCAAAATAGTATTTAACAGCACAGTAACAAGTATGATATAGAAAACCTGTAAAGAATTCAACTTTCAATAATTGTTATTTTTCCTTATTTGCAAGCACATGTGGAACATATGCAATGTAGTAGTTATGATGAAAATCTCAGCAATTTCATTGACAATTTATTATGCATATTTTATTCTCTAACTACAATGTAATTAAATTGGAAGTTAGTTTTCAAATAATGAATTGAAAAGCCAATATGTTTGTAAATTAAAATAAAAATACTTAGCTGAATTATATCATCTTGAATCATTAAATAATTTATCAAATATGAATTATAAATTTATATTTTAAAACATTTTAAATCAGGCATACATGAAGGACTAATCAAAATTTATCATATATCATGCAAGTACAGTTTCAATTTCACATTTATAATACTAAAAGGCACTTGAAAAGCAGGTAAAAATTAAATATTCTTGATCTGGCAGGCAGTTTCTAACACACACAAAAAATGTTAGATGACTAAAGGTTAAACTTAAAGTAAATTGAAGGAATACTTTAGCAAATATTTAGCAAAAATTTAGCAAAGAATTTAGCAAAATTTTTGCTAAATTTCTTTAGCAGAAATAAATATGGAAAGAGGAAACAAAAGATTTGTTGTTTGGAAACTATCAAAATAGATTTTGATTAAAAAAAATACTATTACAATCAAGCAAAGAAACAAAAAACATCTTTGGTTAATTAGGAATGAAGAGAACTGATCTCATAAATCATATCTTCAACACATTAATTTAGGAGACCCTAAAAACATTTCCATTTAAAATCAAGAAGATAATAAGATGATCTTTACCACTAAGTTTCTTATCATTGTTTTGAAAGTCATAGTGATATAACAAGAAAAGGAAAATATAAAAATATTAAAAAGATGGAAGTAAAACTTGCATTATTTTCACACCATGTGATTATGTAGAACAAAATACACTTAATCAGCATACAGAAGATCTCAATGTATGAAATCAGTGGCATTTCTATACAATAGAATATTAGCTCTCAAATATTAGAGTTGTAATTTTAAAATGTCACATTTTACTAATGCAAAAAAATCTATATGCAAAAGATCTGTATTGCAAAAGATATATCTATATCTCAGGCCCCTCTGTCTGTGGGATTTTCTAGACAAGAATACTGGAGTGTGTTGCCATCCTGTTCTCCAGAGGATCTTTCCAAATATATAGTATATAGAATTACACAAAAGAATTATAAAAACTTATACAATAGACATTTACTTAACTTTAAATCTTATTAAGTCTATGATTATTATAACCATAATTTGCCAATAAATCACTTCTAATAAGAGCATCAGACTCAAATTTATCAGATGAGCTGTTATAACCTATCAAGGAACATGTGTATCACTGCATAAACAATTACCTGTTTTGTAAAATATCAATACATAAAATCTCATGTCCTGCTAAAACTAAAACACAAATTAATAAAATGTTATGTGAATTATGTTTCAAAAAGTGAAAAAAATAAATCCAGAAAACTATAAGAACCTGAATTCTCTCTGTTGGAAACAAGGGGAGAGACATCTCCTCTGTTTACTATGAACTTCCCCATTGGCTCAGTGGTAAACAAATCACTTCTAATGCAGAAGATACAAGAGATGCGGTTGTTCCTGGGTCGAGAATATCCCCTGGAGTAGGAAACGGCAACCCTCTCCAGTATTATTGCCTGTAATAATGTATGGACATAGAATTGTGGCCGGCTACAGTCCATGGGGCTGAAAAGAGTTGGATACGACTTTCGCGTGCACACACACACACCTCCCTTTACTTACAGCATTTATTTAGAAAACTAACTGTATCTTTTTGTTCCATTCATTGGAAATGTGTGTGTATCTCAAGGATCTGAAAGTCATCACTTTGAAATGTATTCATCAAGGAAAACAGTGCTCTCATCTCCTTCTTTCTCTAGAAGGGTAACAGCCAAAATTTGTTGGCATCTAGCTCCAAGATGCAAAAATCCCTCCTCCCTAAGGATATGAGAATCTTATTTTTTCTTTGGATAAATACAATTAGCTAACACAGAAAACCACTCAAATTCCAAGTGCATTTAGGATGGTTTATATCTGACAAATAGATCATGTGGTCAAGTCCTGTTATTTGAGGACTAGGTACTGTTCAGCTTGAGAACATGTATGAGGTGGGTTATATTTGCTTGCCTACATAAAGAAGGTGAGATTTCTTTCAGTCTTTGCAGTCCTTTTAGTGGATTATCTCTGAGGCAATCCACATTGTGGCTTACTGCTTATTCATTAATAAAATTATTTTCTCTCACATCTCTACTTGAGTGGAGAGATTTTCTGGTTTGGAGGGAGACTGTTTGTAGTTATATTTCCCCCAAAATTCTGTTCATGAAGACTGTCTGGCAGCTATTGATCAAGACTAGTGAAAGATCTATGGCCACACCAGTCAGTTCAGAGACTCTCCATTATAACAAGTTCCCCTTCTGACTCTCCACTCTTTTAGAATACTAGCTGGAGTAACCACCCTTTCCAAATTCAAGATTTTACTGTTGAATAAGCTTGGGTAATTTTGGCTCTAAAATCCCATCAGAAACACCATATAGTTGGAAAATATGAGAGGCTAGTAATGGTACCTTCAGGTACTACTCTTGAAAAGTCAATATATGCCTGTCATATTTAAAATGAATATGTGGGAATTCAGTCTTGCACTAGCCAAGGGATTTTTTTAAAAAATTCTGATGAATTAAGGTTTTGTTGTATTACTTTGGCAGTCCTCATTTCAAGCAAATATATTACTGGCATTTATAGAATGGTTATCATTCTAAGAAAAATGATTTGGGATAAACAGGAGAAAAGATTGAGGAAAATAGAAGAGGAAATATAAGAATTAATGGTGCTGTCCCTTTCACAGAACCTTCCTCCTCTTTTCTTTGCTGTCGCTGCTTCTCCTGCCTCTCCTTACCCCTACCTGCTCAGTCTGACTCCTGGGGAAGGGGAGGTGACGGTCTTTTAGTTGGTGGTTCCTTCACCTGTGTATTTTCATGTGAAAAGTGTGGAGGACGCAACGTTGGTTCCTAATGTGCTCTGCGTGAGGACACAGGTTTCTGCTCCTGGGGGCTTAGCCCAAAGTTCATATATTAGATCACCTTCCGTCTCCCAGTCTCTTCTTATCCACACACCGTGTAGCTAGGAAAAGAGATCTAATCAGGGACTAAGGATAACTTGGATAAACTGTGGTCCCTATGAAGGCAACAGGTTGGAGAGTTGCTACTCTCCATATCTGTAAAAAAATCAGTCAAACAAGGCATTAGTCTGATAAATGTAAACATAGAAAGAGAGAAAAAAGTACTATATAATTGAATTCTGTTGTTGTTTTGTTGCAGCGCTAGGAAAACCAGCTCTGTTTGGATTCTCAGCAAATGCCCTGGGAAGCTACCCAGGCCTAAAGGTACCTCTGTTTCTATCTATGTGAATTACAGTTAATTGAGCCTAATATGAAATATTGACATAATATCTGGTTTAGCATTATTGAGAATTAATAAGATAATGTATGCAAATCTCCTGATATATTTTTGGCACTTAGCAGGCATTTATTTAATGATAGATCTTATTAAGGTTATAATTATCATAATCATAATTTGCCAATGAATCACTTCTAATAAGAGCATCAGACTCAACATTTAATAAGTGAACTGCTTTAATCTTTCAAGGAACATATACATCACTGACATAAACAATTAAATTATCTTTTATTGTGGAAATAAAACACTAATAAATCAAGTCTAATATCCAGCTAAAATTAAAATATACCACAATGATATTTTTTTTACTTCAAAGATGCTTGGGGCCCGATAATTCACTGAGATATTAATTTGTGTTTTATTCTCCTTTGTGCTCTCCATACCCCATTGAAGTGGGTAGAGACACTGTTAGTTTCCTTGCCCCTTCGTTTTGTGTTGCAGGCTAGATAAGAGAAGCATGTATACAAGTGTGTTCCTGATTTTTGAGTTCTAGATACTTGATGTTCCTGAGGGTATATTGCTGATAGAGAAGAGAAACAGGTGGATGGCTTTTAAACTTGTGGAAAAGGGAGGGGAGCTCCCCTAAGATCCTGAATAGATGCTAACATGAAAAGTATGCTGTGACTGACATTCTTGAGACAGCAGGATGAGAGTTCATAAATATTAATGGCAGTGTCTGAGTGTGAACCTTAAGGGAACTGGAGCTTGAACTCCGTGGCTCCAACTCTTAGAACTGAAAAATCCAAGTCCTTATAATCTGGAGAGTTAGCTTATAGAAAATGATGGCGCGATCAAGGAAAAAAATGCACTTTCTTCAGTTTGTAATCACTGCTCAAGACTTCTTGATTCTTCTGTAAAGAGTCTCAACAATGACTGAGTGATTTTCCTAACAGGCTGTACAGGTTCTGAGCTATGTTTAATCTGACTCAAAAATACAGATTTATTTGATGTGTTATCTCTTGCATAATAATTGTTGGGTGTAAAGTTCACATGAAAGAGTTTAGTATTTTATTTTTTCTGGCAAGCCACTCTTTTTAAAATTTATTTTGCTGAAGTATGGTTGATATTAATGTATTAATTTCTGCTGTACAGAAAAATGACTCATTTACACATATACATACATATGTGTTTATTTTTCATTTTCTTTTCTATTATGGCTTAACACAGGATATTGAATATAGTTCCCTGTGCTATACGGTAGGACCTCATTGTTTATCCATTCTATATTTAATAGTTTTCATCTGGCAGTTCACTGTTTTTCTCTAAGCTTTTTATTTTATGTTGGGGTAGAGTTGATTAGCTGTGTTGTGTTAGTTTTAGGCATACAGCAAAGGGATTCAGTCATACATATCCATGTATCTATTCTTTTTCAAATTCTTTTCCCATTCGAGTTGTAACATAATATTGAGCAGAGTTCCCTGTGCTATACTGTAGGTCCTTGTTGCTTATCCATTTTATTTTTTTTCCATTTATTTTTATTAGTTGGATGCTAATTACTTTACAGTATTGTAGTGGTTTTTGTCATACATTGACATGAATCAGTCATGGGGCTTAACCGTTTTAAATATAGCAGTGTGTACATGTCAATCCCAAACTCCGTTTCTCCTCACCACCGCCCCCCCCAATAGTTTAATATTTTAATATAACAATCTATCAACTAAAGATATCAAAGTACCAAAATAACCTTAAGTGTTGCAAAAAACAAATTAGACATTTCTTCTTGTTGCTCATGATATTTTTTTGTCTATCTTAGACAAATCATGGCACTTCCATCTTAATTCTCCTATTTAACTGTAAATATAAGGAGCCCAACAGCTCAGCCAGGTTCTATGAAGAGCCCTCACTCTGTGCTACATGAGCCACATATTATAGGAAATTGAAGACCTATATAAAAGACCATCTGGGCCTGTGATAATAACTTTTCCTGGGTCCAAAATGAGGGATAACATGGACTTATCCTTTGATGCCACTGCCTTCTTTTATGCAACATCTATAAAAGCCTCTACTTAAAGTATCTGGTTTAAAAATTGATTCAATTGAATTAAACATCAAGGGGGAGAAAGAAGAAAGAAAATAGGTAAAGTATAAAATCCTCAAACTAACCTGAAATATATTCTGCAACAAAGATGTCATGCTGACGGGCTGGTTGATTACAACAGACATTTTGAGTTCAGTGATCCAGCAGCCCTTAGGAGTCCTGGGAGAGAGCTGCCAATTCTGAGAAATACATTTTTTTTTTTCTGTTTGGCTTTACTGATTAGTTGAAACAGTATTGCCAAGGTCCAAATTTCAGTCACATCTCTATTGTCGCTCTGCTGTTATAATGCTTATAAGGTGTGTCTCTTCCTAGTCTTACCACTGATGCTTACCTCCTCATAATGTCATATGAGGAGGGACCACAGAAGTACCAGATTTCTGCTCTAAGAAAGCCCTGGGGCTTCCAGCACAGCTGCTTCTCAAAGCTATTGATTTGCAGTATAAAAACTGATCCAGATGGTTTGTTCTCCATCTGTCTCGTGGCTGCTCTTGCTCCTCCAATTAGAAGGTGCTAGTTAGCTCTGCTAGTATCTCTTCTTTTGCTGTTTTCTCAAAAGCAGAATTGCATGTTGAAGGTATTGCCTCTGATCAATCTAGCCCCTCTGCATTTGACCAGGGGAAAACATCATAATTAACAACAATAATAACATAAATTTCTCATCTATGCAATGTACTCATCCTTATTCTCATTTTTTGTACATAAGAGTATCTAGAAGCTTTTTTAAAAAAGTAATTTCAGTGCACATGTGGATGGAGCATAAAACAGATCCCTGAGTGATCCATGTACAAAAGTATGCATTACTTCTATTCCTGTCAACATACGTAATAACTTAAAGCAATATTTTAACTAGGTGATCCCTGATCACTTTAGTCAAGAATATGTCATTCTTCAGATAAACATCAACTCTGAAAGAGTTTTCCTGAGAGCCTTACATCTGTTTTCTACAATTTACATTCATTCCATAGACAGTGAATGTTGAATTGTTGAATGAATTGATTAATAACTAAATTCACTAATAATGTGTGGAAATGGAAGAGTTAGAAAATGGTAAATAGGATGGAAAACTTGTGTAAAGGAAACCATTACATTTTATGCCACCAGAAGTTTCTTTTAAATAATGAAGGAAATACAGGAGGGACACAAAACAAAAATATTTTTAAAATAACCTTGTGGCATAAAATAATTTTTTCAGTTAAACAGCTATAACATTTTAAATGGTCATCCTGATGTATCAATGATTTTATATTAAGTGGAAGATTTTAGGATATAAGGTGGAAAAACTGCATGGCAGTGTTCACAGTCAACTCTTTGCAACACTAATTTATTCCAGAAATCTCAAGCTGAAGAGGATTAATGCTGGTGTCTATATATAACTGCATTTCAAGAAACAGTGACTATTGTACAGTAGGTACAAAGCTGAGTCAGCATCTTCCCGTTCTGACTGATAATTTTTTTTTTAATCCTGTTTATCTTCTCCCCTTGGAGCAGCTGAGGGATACATACACTTTTTATTAGGTAGAAAAGAAGTAATGGCTTTCTTAGTATCTGAGCTCAGCAGCAAAGAAGTCTGCAATTATAGCAAAAAGAAAAATAAAAAAATAAAAAACAAGAAGCTTGCCCCAGTTTTACTCAGAAGCCTGCAACTTGTGTTCATTTTTTTCATGAAAAGAGACAGTGAACTATATTCTCTATATGCAGTCTCTTGAGAAGGAATGATAAATCTGGCAGATACAATAGGCCATCAGGAAAGTTAAGAGACCAGGAATTATAAGTAGCTAATTATTAGTATTCAATAGTTATTATCATTAAACCAGGTTTTGATTTCACAGAATGTCTCTTAAAAGAAGTGAGTTATTATAGAATTATATTTCATCTAGCTCAATTTTTGTCCTTATTCATGATTTTTTTTTTTATTCTACAGACTACTTGAGTCAGGGATGCACAAAAACAAAAATTAAAAAAAGGAGATCCATGTATTTTTCTTCTAACTAGAATTTTTGACTTGGAAAATACATAATGTGGCATGGTTATTATCAAAAGATTGGATTTTAGCACAACTTTATCAGTTGAAGAATGGATAGTAAGCAGCGATAGTTTTAATTATTATATACTATTGGAATGAAAGCTGACCATTTCCAGTCCTGTGGCCACTGTTGAGTTTTCCAAATTGGCTGGCATATTGAGTGCAGCACTTTCACAGCATCATCTTTTAGGATTTGAAATAGCTCAACTGGAATTCCATCACCTCCACTAACTTTGTTCATAGTGTTGCTTCCTAAGGCCCACTTGACTTCGCATTCCAGGATGTCTGGCTCTAGGTGAGTGATCACACCATCATGTTTATCTGGGTCATGAAGATCTTTTTTGTACAGTTCTTCTGTGTATTCTTGCCACCTCTTCTTAATATCTTCTGCTTCTGTTAGGTGCATACTATTTCTGTCCTTTATTGAGCACATCTTTATTTGAAATGTTCCCTTGGTATTTCTAATATTCTTGAAGATACTGCTCATCTTTCCCATTCTATTGTTTTCCTCCATTTCTTTGCATTGGTAACTGAGGAAGCCTTTCTTATCTCTCCTTGCTATTTTTTGTAACTCTGCAATTAAATGGGTATAGCTTTCCTTTTCTCCTTTGCCTTTCACTTCTCTTCTTTTTTCAGCTGTTTATAAGGCCTCCTCAGACAATCATTTTGTCTTCTTGCAGTTTTTTTTCTTGGGGACGGTTTTGATCACTGTCTCCTCGACAATGTTGCAAACGTCTGTCCATAGATCTTTAGGCACTCTATCAGATGGAATCCCTTGAATCTATTTGTCTCTTCTACTGTATAATATTAAAGGATTTTATTTAGATCATACCTGAATGGTATAGTAGTTTCCCCTACTTTCTTTAATTGAAGCTGAATTTCCCATAAGGATTTCATGATCTGAGCCACAATCAACTCCTCATCTTGTTTTTGTTCTCTGTATAGAGCTTCTCCATCTTTGGCTGCAAAGAGTATAATCAATTTGATTTCAAGATTGACTATCTGGGAATGTCCATGTGTAGAATAGTCTCCTGTGTTGTTGGTAGAGGGTGTTTACCAATGCGTTCTCTTGAGAAAATTCCATTAGCCACTTTCCTGCTTCATTTTGTCCTCCTAGGCCAGCCTTGCCTGTTACTCCAGGTATCTCTTGTCTGACTGCTTTTGCATTATAGTCCCCTGTGATGAGAAGGACATCTCTTTTCGGTGTTAATTCTATAACATCTTGTAGGGCTTTATAGAACCATTTGACTTCATCTTCTTTGACATTAGTGGTTCGGGCATTAACTTGGGTTACTGTGATGTTGAACAGTTTACCTTGGAAACCAAGACCTTTCCATTGATTTTGAGATTGCCCCCAAGTACTGCCTTTTGGACTCGTTTGTTGACTATGATAGTTACTTCATTTCTTCTAAGTGGTTCTTGACCACAGCAGTACAAATAATTTGTTTTTCACTCAGTCATATCTGACTCTTTGTGACCCCATGGACTGCAACACAACAGGCTTCCCTGTCTTTTAGCATCTCCTGGAGCTTGCTCAAACTTATGTCCATTGAGTCGGTGATTCCATCCAACCATCTTGTCCTCTGTCACCCCCTTCTCTTGCCTTCAATCTTTCCCAGAATCAGGGTCTTCTCTAATGAATTGGCTCTTCACATCAGGTGGACAAAGTATTGGAGCTTCAGCTTCAGCATCAGTCCTTCCAATGAATGTTCAGGGTTGATTTTCCTTTAGATTGACCAGTTTGATCTCCTTGCAGTCAAGGGACTCTCAAGAGTCTTCTCCAACACCACCATTTGAAAAGATCAATTCTTCGACCCTCAGCCGCCTTTATGGTACAAATATCACATGGATATGTGGCTACTAGGAAAACCATAGCTTTGGCTATACAGGCCTTTGTTGGCAAAGTAATGTCTCTGCTTTTTAATATGCTGTCTAGGTTGGTCATTGCTTTTCTTCCAAGGAGCAAGCGTCTTTAAATTTCATGACTGCAGTCACCATCTGCAGTGATTTTGGAGCCCAAGAAAATAAAGTCTGTCACTGTTTCAATTGTTTCCCCATCTATTTGCAATGAAGTGATGGGACAGGATGCCATGATCTTGGTTTTTTTAATGTTGTGTTTTAAGCCAAATTTTTCACTCTCCTCTTTCACCTTCATCTGCATCATCTGAATTAAATTTGCCCTTTCCCATCCATTTTAGTTCATTGATTCCTAAAATGTCAATATTCACTCTTCCCCCTGCTATTTGGTCACTTCCAGTTTACCTCGACTTATGGAACTAACATTTCAGGTTCCCATGCAATACTGTTCTTTACAGCATCGATCTTTACTTTCGCCACCAGACATATCCACAACTGGGTGTCATTTCTGCTTTGGCTCAGCCTCTTCATTCCTTCTAGAGCTATTTCTCCACTCTTCTTCAGCAGGATATTTGACACCTACTGATGTAGGGGGCTCATTTCCTATGTATATATTTTATATATTATATTTATAAATTATATATATATATGTCAGTCTCTAAGTAACCTACATAAATATATGTCTGACAAATAAGATGTTGGAAATATTTACCTTTTTAAAGTATTTAATGCTGCTTCATTTTTAAAGTTAAGGTTAATTATATTTAATTTAGGGTGTCTATAGTTTATTGTTTGTTTTTGTGTTTTTAAGGAAAGTGCACCTGTGATTGGTGTAGTGTATTTTCAGATAGTTCAATTCTACTCAGTGTTTCAAAATTAATCATATTGGTAATAAGTATATAAATAAATTACTAGCACAAAGTCCTCTTGAAATATATATATATATATATACTGAATGTGCTTTGCATGTATTCTCGCAATAGACATTATAAGCAGGCATATTTTGTGTGGTAAAAAAACAAAAGCCATTTTTCTAGAAATATATTTATAAACTATGAATTTTCCTACTATAATTTAATTGTAAAGTAATAATATTAGAAATGTTTTAGCTGTAAAATGACTTTGCAAATTATGATATAAAATATGAGAGGCAAAAAAAAAAAAAAAAAAAATGAGAGGCAGTCCAGGCTATATAGTTGCTCAAACATGTCAGCAGGAATCTGAACAACTTCCAGCTTTCTATTCTTCCCATCTCAGTGTTTTGGCTATAGAATTTATACAAGTTGCAAGATGATTATCATACCTCTAGATGAATCTCTTCTCATTAGCATCCCAAGTATGAAGAAGAAGAGGTCAAAGGTTTGGTCTTTGGCTAGTTTCTGTTTTCTCTTTGAGACTTTATCAGGATACTTTAAGCATTCTTTCCCTCTCTTTGACCATATTTGAGTCCCATGGTGGCCCCTAGTTGGAGGATGCCAGGCAAAGACACATCTGGCCAAAGGGAAGGCAATTGATATAATTGGCTTAGCTTGGGATTTTATTTTGGAAATTTGGGAATACTGTTGACCTAAATATTTGTTGACTCTAATAGAAAGAAGTGGAAAAGCGGGAAAGGATAACTACAGGTTATTCAGTGTATTTTGTGTGCAACAGAAATATAAGAGAACAAGAAATATATAATTTTTATTTGATTTTGAGCTTTTATATTAAATATTCTTTAGTGAAATGTAAGATTACAAAACTGAGTCTGACATTGTCATTGAGTATTCTAAGATATCACACTTTATGTATTTAGTGATTTTATTATCAGATTTTAAAATTTTGCTCCATTTAAAGTTATTACAAAATAATGGCTATATTTCCCTGTTCTGTACAGTATATAATTATTGCTTATCTATTTTATATATAGTGTGTTATATCTCTGAATCCCACACTCCTCTCTTCCCCTCCCATTCTTTTGTCCTCAAGATGGTATCCACTAGTTTGTCTTCTACATCTGTGAGTCTGTTTCTGTTATATACAGTCATTTGTTCTATTTTTAGATTCCATGTAGAAGAGATAATATACAGTATTTTTCTTTATCTGACATTCCACTAGGCATAATACTTTCTGTTGTTTGTTGTTTAGTTGCCGAGTCATGCCTAACTCTTTGTGACCCCACAAACTGTAGCCCACCAGGCTCCTCTCTAAGTTCGTATTGTTGCAAGTGGAATAATTTAGTTATTTTTTATGACTGAGTAACATCCCATTGTATTTATATATGCCAATATTCTGTATGGTGACTCAGATGGTAAAGAATCTGTCTGCAATGCAGGAGACCCAAGTTTGAGCACTTGGAGAAGGAAATGGCAACCCACTCCAGTATTCTTGTCTGGAGATTCCCATGGACAGAGGAGCCTGGCAGGCTACAGTCCATTGGATTGCAAAGTGTTGGATATGACTGAGTGATTAACTTTCCTTTTTAATCTTCTTTATCTATTTATCCTTTCAGGGACAATTGAGTTGTTTCTATATATTGGATATTGTAAATAATGCTGCTATGGACATTGGGGTACATGTGTCAAGTTAGTGTTTTCTTTCTTTTTTTTGACATGAACATGGACGTGGAGTTACTAGATCATGTAGACATTCTTTCTTTATTAGCTTTTTGAGGACTCTCCATAATGTTTTCCATAGTGATTGCAACAATTTACATTTCCACCAATAGTGTACAAGGGCTCTCTTTTATCCTTGTTCCTACCAACAATTGTTATTTGTAGATAGGCATTGCAAAAGTGTGAGATAATGTCTCATCATGTTTATGATTTGCACTTGTCTAATGATTAGCAATGTTGAGTATATTTTCATGTCTTCTGGCTATCTGTATGTCTTCTTTGGAAAATGTCTGTTTAGGTCTCCCGTTCATTTTCCAATCAATTTTTTTTTTTTTTTTGTATTGAGGTGTATGAGTATATATATATTTTAGATATTAACCCCTTATTGGTGATCTCATTTTCAATATTTACCATTCCATAGACTGTCTTTTCATTTTAAGACATTATATTATACAGTACTGTACACAAATCCCTTCAAGTTCTTTAATGGGTTATAACATTAATAGAAAATGCATCATTCCCCAGTTATTATTTCAAAAAGCAAATAATTTTTAAAGTAATACTTTTTCAAATACTTGACTAAAAAAAAGGCTGACCATATTTATATTAAAAATTTACTTATCTCTTAACTATGATATTTATAATAAATATGTATTTTAAAGTCAGATGAGAGAGGTTAAGTCTTGGTTTATTTAAAATTACTTTTTTCTGATGCTAAATAAGTATAGTCAGCAATACTCTCTGTGTGGGTAGATAAAATAATGAATATTTCATTCAAATATAATGCTGAAATTTTTATTGGCTTTCAAAAAGCATCAAATTTTGGCTTAAAGCCCAGATGTTTCTAAAGATTCTAGCCAGTATAATCTCTTTGAAATTGTGAGGCAGGATGGAGGGTAAGGAAGTAACCAAAATGCTTGATATTATTAACTTTGTAGTTTGGCTGATAAATCCATTACTTGTAGTTATGTGTAGCACTATTATGGTTTTCAAATTATTTAATTATGACAATTAATAATAAAAAGTACAAACACACACACACACAAAGTACATAATCTCTAAGAAAAAAATGTTTTAAACCCAGGTTTGATGAAGTAGGTAAGTAAATAATTTGCAAAATTTTAAGTCCTTCATATCAGTCTCATTAAGAGTCACAGAAAGACCTCTGCTAAATAATAGACTCTTGAGATAATGAGGCTCTTTACTTTAGGACACTAGAGCACCATTGGGGTTACTCTTCCAAGCCTTATTTTCTATTTGGATTAGTTTATCTCTGATAATTTCAAGTCTACCTTGGGATCAGGAGAAGAAGCTTAACAGAGGATAAAACTCAGAGACACAGATTATAACTGTAGAAGAGAATATGGCTAAGTGGTCCTAGTAGGAATTAGTTCAGATCAGTTCAGTCACTCAGTTGTATCTGACTCTTTGCGACTCCATGGATCGCAGCACGCCAGGCCTCCCTGTCCATTACCAACTCCCAGAGTTTACTCAAACTCATGTCCATTGAGTCGGTGATGTCATCCAGCCATCATCCTCTGTTGTCCCCTTCTCCTCCTCCCCCTAATCCCTCCCAGCATCAGGGTCTTTTCCAATGAGTCAACTCTTCGCATGAGGTGGCCAAAGTATTGGAGTTTCAGTCTCAGCATCAGTCCTTCCAATGAACACCCAGGACTGATCTCCTTTAGGATGGACTGGTTGGATCTCCTTGAAGTTCAAGGGACTTTCAAGAGTCTTCTCCAATACCACAGTTCAAAAGCATCAATTCTTCGGTACTCAGCTTTCTTCACAGTCTAACTCTCACATCCAGACATGACCACTGGAAAAAACGTAGCCTTGACTAGACAGACCTTTGTTAGCAAAGTAATGTCTCTACTTTTTAATATGCTATCTAGGTTGGTCATAACTTTCCTTCCAAGGAGTAAGCATCTTTTAATTTCATGGCTGCAATCACCATCTGCAGGGATTTTGGAGCCCAAAAAAATAAAGTCTGACACTGCTTCCACTGTCTCCCCATCTATTTCCCATGAAGTGATGGGACCAGATGCCATGATCTTAATTTTCTGAATGTTGAGATTTAAGCCAACTTTTTCACTCTCCTATTTCACTTTTATCAAGAGGCTTTTTTATGGCACCACTCTCTGCCATAAGGGTGGTGTCATCTGCATATCTGAGGTTATTGATATTTCTCCTGGCAATCTTGATTCCAGCTTGTGCTTCTTCCTTCTTCCCAGCCCAGCATTTCTCATGATGTACTCTGCATATAAGTTAAATAAGCAGGGTGACCATATACAGCCTTGACATACTCCTTGTCCTATTTGGAATCACTCCGTTGTTCCATGTCCAGTTCTAACTGTTGCTTCCTGACCTGCATACATCTTTCTCAAGAGGCAGGTCAGGTGGTCTCGTATGCCCATCTCTTTCAAAATTTCCACAGTTTATTGTGATCCACACAGTCAAAGGCTTTGGCATAGTCAATAAAGCAGAAATAGATGTTTTTCTGGAACTCTTGCTTTTTCAATGGTCCAGTAGGTATTGGCAATTTGATCTTTTGTTCCTCTGCATTTTCTAAAACCAGCTTGAACATCTGGTAGGGATAGTAGACCTACTCAAAACTTTCGTTAAACTTTATACCTATACAACTGGGCCATGAAGTTTCTGTGTATGGCCAAGTAATGATACTCAGTAGAAGCATTTTTTTTTCACTTTCCTAATGCCCCTAAATTTCCCTATAAATGTATTCAAGGAAGGCCACCCTTTCCAGGTGGTGCAGTGGTAAGCAATCTGCCGGCCATGCAGGAGATGCTGGTTTGATCTCTTGGTTAGGAAGATCCCCTGGAAAAGAAAAGAGCAACCCACTCCTCTATTCTTGCCTGGAAAATTCCATGGACATGTTCAAGGTTAAAAGAGTATTGTGTAAGTATCTCAGAGGAAGTTGCCATGAAATATAAAACATCATCAAAAGGTGTAAAAGAAAACGTTAAGTTTCACAAGGTAAATCAAAGCTATAGATCGTAGAACCTTTCCTCTGGCCTTTGTCATATTTCTCACTCTACTTAACTCTTGTCTATTTATCCTAGTAAAATATGAGCATCTTAATATGAACTTATATGAAAATACAAGAACTAATTGTTTTCTTTGACACAAAATGAAATAACTCAAACTTGGGATATATTATTGTGTAACTGTTTAGACCTATTTCTTTCCCTGTGAGATGAAAGTTTCTTTCAGAATATGTGGATCAGATAATGAACTTCTTCCAGAAGTAATATGTGACTAAGAGCTCACATAAATGACCTTTATGGATGGAGTTGTCAGTTGTGACTAAGACCTCACATAAATTACCTTTATGGATGGAATTGTCAGTTGAAAACAGCTCACTTTTTTTTCTACCCAGAATTGAAGGCCATAAGGTTTTTTTCACTAGTAACTTTAAATCATTCGAGTTACTGTATTCATCAGGGTCAAGTCAGGAATAGAAATCATGCCATTTATGTTTGGAGAGAATTTAAGGGAAAGAATTTTTAATACATATGTTACAATGTAATGATGAACCTTAGCAACATTATGCTACATGAAATAGCCAGATATAAAAGGACAAATATTGGATGATTCTGCTTATATTTTGTATCTAGAATAGTCAAATTCATAGACACAGAAAGTAATATGGTGGTCTTTAAGCATTGAAGGAAGTGGAGGATGGAGAGATATTGTTTTTTGTTTGGGTTTATTTTTTTTTACTATTATTTATTATATAGATTGAAATCTAATGTTGTTATTAGAACGAAATGCCTTTGTTAGTATGAACAAACATTGTTGGGGTAACCCTAGTAATAGCAGTAGGAAAGAGGAAAGAGCCAGTTTCTTTCTGCTTGAGCCCAACAGGAAGCTATTTGAAGAGAAATGCAGTTTGCAGAGTCCTAGGCCCAACAGCCAATAAGTAGAATACATAGTCTTGGGCAGGGAGATGAGAGACCAAATATTAATGACTGTTGCAGTCACCTTTGAGTTGCTGTAGATTCTCGCACAGTATCATGGACTAGAATCATATCATTAGAATCACAGTATCCTATCACTAGATATGGTGAATAAACAAATCCTTATTGTATGACCGTACTCTTTTCATGATCTTTCTAGGTAACATTATGAACACTGAGGTCTGTGATTTTCAAGAGTTTGTGTAGATTTTATTTTAAAAGTTGCTTATATTTATAAATTTTAAGTAACTCATGGTTTGTATAATTAAAAATATTTTCTAAACTACTGTCCATAGGCTTGGAACATGAGTGATTCTTTCTATTTTATTTCTGGTAAATATTCCAGAGTTTCTAATTCCTGCACAAACACTGTCCCCATCTAATTATCAAGACATTAAAGACACCTGTGAGCAGTTTGCAGCGTGGGCAACAAATGATCTTTTTAACTGAATACATTTTAATGGAGAGTTTACTGCTGATTTAAACCACCTTTCAGACATCCTGCAGATAAGAAAAACTGATGGAAATGCAATGAGGCCAAGGTTAAAGGTGAAATAAGACTTTTGTCAATTATGTCAGTCTAATGGTTAAAATGCATGAAACTAATGAGACATTCATTCAACAATGAGTTTATATTCTGTTCACTCATGCAGCTATTCTTCATCTTCTAGTGATATGCTATATTGAAAGTAATTATAAAAAACAAAAGATAGTTTTAGAGATGAAAATAAAGCAAAACAGGTAGCTTTCATTGTGTAGCCCAGAACCATAAGCATGAGGAAAAACAATCTACTTAGGAATGTGGGCAATCTTTGCTTTCTGGTTCCTGCTTTCCTGAACAATTATAAGTACTACTATTGTTTTTTATGTTTTTATTGATTTTTATATTTACAGTTTAGACAGTAAGTGCTGTGTAATTATCAGAATGGAACAAATACAAAATATCTCAGAAAGGCATTAAAGTATCAAAAATGCATTAGTTAATGCAATTGAATGATTCAATTCCATACACAGACATGACTACATGTTGCAGAACACACATTAGCTCCCACATCAGAGACTAAAATATCTGATGTTCAAATCGTGACTAAGTGCTCTGGGTCAGTAGCACAACTTAGTTAAGGTCAGATTCCAATAGTCCCATCAAGACCCTCTTTTAATTATTCTCACAGCAGCATTTCTTTCAGGCACTCTTCTCTTCTTCTCCTTAGGTTCCACTGATTGGTAATAACTTCATTCATCAGTTGTTGAGTGAACATCTGGATCAATCAAAGGTCAAACTCACAGAGATAACTTTCTTAGTGTAATATTCCCCTAATAGTTTTGTTTCAAACTTGGATGGAATCTATTCCTATAACTATACTGTTCGGTTCTTTGAAGTTCATGAGAATCATGGAGGCTGGCCAGAAGTATATTATAATTTCAGTAAATTGAGGAATTGGGAGTTTGTATCTTACCTAAGTTCAGTGAATTTATTCAAATAACATAATTAATAATGATTTGCTACTTGTAGTTTAAGCAGCAGGCACTTAATGGGCCCTTACTATATCCAGGTGCTCAGATTCTGTATGGAATATTTTATTTAATATTGATAATGATCCAGTGATGAAACTGTTATTCTCAGTTCATATGAAACAACTAAAGGTTAAACATCCAAGGAGTGAATATTATTCAGCCTTAAAAAAAAAACAAAAAACAAATTCTGGATAAAGAAGTTGTGGTCCATATATACAATGTAATAGTACTCGGCCACAAAATGAATGAAATAATGCCATTTTCAGTAATGTGGATTCTGCTAGAGATTATCATACTAAATGAAGTAAGTCAGAAAGAGAAAAACAAACAGCATATGATGCAACTTATATGTAATCTTAATATGACACAAATGAACCTTTCTATGAAACAAAAGTCATGGACATAGAGAAGAGACTTGTGGCTGCCGAGAGAGAGGGTTGAGAGCAGGATAGAGTGGGAGGATGGGGTTAACAGATGTAGGCTATTATAAGTAGAATGGATAAACAATAATCTTTAGCAGAGGGAACTGTATTCAATAAACCATAAATGAAAACCATAATGGAAAGGAATGTTAAAAGAATGTATATATATATATATATATAGATAGATAGATATATAATGAGTCACTTTGCTGTCCAGCAGAAATTAACACAACATTGTAAACAACTATACTTCAATAAAAAATAAATTTTTTAAAAATCTAAAAAAAAAAGAAAATTCTGTCATATGCAGCAATATGGATGGCACTGGGATAGTGCTAAAATGAAATTAGCTAGTCATCTAGGGATAATTACTGCATTATTACACTTACATGAAGTACATTCTAATAGCAAAAATTATCAGGCTGGGCAAAAAAATTAAATTATGTCACCTGTAGGTGCTTAATTTTACAGTTACACTGAAAAGATTGAAATGTAAAAGATAGATAAAAAGGTACAAGTAGCACTCATAAGTGAGCTAGAGTTGTTGTAGTAAAATCAAAATACTTAAAGAAGAAATAATGTTAGAAGTAATGATGGACATTTTATAAAAACAAGTGTCAGTTTTTAATGAAAATAACACCTTTATACCTGTATACACCAAAAACCAATTTCCCTATACAAAAGCAAACACTAACAGAATTGAAGAGAGAAATAAATAACTTAAAAATAATGGTCAGAAACTTCAATTAACCAATCAATATTGTATAGAAAACTTAGGCAGGAAAATCATTTATATATAGTGATAGTTTCTACATGTTTGTTCCTAGTATATATAAATACACTTTAAGATTTTTTATTCAAAATTGTTACTATAATCTCATTATTATTAACTTTATAATTATACATAGTCATTGTTAGATAATCATTAGATAATGTTTTCTAATCTAATATTTAAAATTACATAATTTTTTCTTTGTAATCTTTATACATTTTTATTTTTTTACCATAATAATTGGTATCTGAAATAAAATGCTGGACAGAAATTGTTCCAAACACAAAGAGAAAACTTTTAAACTTTCAGCAATAAGTAATTATTTTAATAATCAATAGTTATGATTTGTATCAAATATTCTATATCACTGCACAATTATTTTCTATTTTAAAATTAAGAATATCCTGAATTAATTGATTTTTAATATTAAATTAGTATTCATTCCTTAAAATACAATGCACAATCTGATCATGGTATACTATGTTAGTTATGTATTACTGTCACTACCTTATTTAAGATTTATATTTTTCAGTAAGATTGACTTGCAGTTTTCTTTCCTTATTATCTCCTTATTTAGTTTTTCTAGCTTTCTGGTTGGTTGTGTATCAGTTTATAGATGCCTTAAGTAAGACAATTTGCTTAATATTAGATTAAGCCTTTTATTTCTAAGTTATTTCTTTGTCTCTATAAAGGTGATTTACTATAAATGCTTTATATTAGGAAAACAAACTTCAACTTATTTTTAGCTAGTATGGATGGCATAGCTTATTTTTAATGATTTTCTTTCATTAAAAAAATTCTTGCATTTCATATGTCTTTTGTAAAGACCTTATTATTAGGTTTGTTTATTTTATGCAATCTGAAATTTTCTTCTTTATCTGGAACATGCAGTCTAAATTTATATTTGCCTTAGCTGCTCTTTTATTGGGTCATACTTATTTAAGGGCTTTCTACATTTGTTGCCTGTTCTTTTGTTCATTTTCTCTTTCCTTTTTGCCTTTTTTAGGATGAAGTATGCTTTTTTATCATCACCCTTATATGATAGTCTGAAAGTTATGATATCTATTTCTTATTTCTGTTCTTTTAGTGTTTATTCCTTTCTGGTAGCCAATTGACATTTCAAATCATGACTGGAGACCTTGCAGATGGTATCTGTTCTGTCAGCTTGGGTTTGGAAGCAGGGCATGTAGGTAGGAGCATCCAGCCTACTTACAATGATTGTATTGTGTATAAGAAAAACTTGGTTCTTATAAGCCACTAAGACTTTTGTTTGTTATTATTGCAATATAACTTGGTATATCCTAATACATAAATTATTATCAGTGGTAAATATTATCATACAAAAATTAAAGGGGTGTGTGTATGTGTAATTTGGAAGTAAATTATTGTAGTAGGCTTGAAAGATGATAATCCTGTTTATATAGTAGCATATTATTTAGTCAACATGTGTCTGTGGAAAGATGGAAGCATATCAATTATATACTGCACTTGTAGCTCTTGAGGAAAAATTTGGAAGTAAAATGTATGACTGTGACTTGATTTCTGTGGATGTATTTAGTAAAGTAATACAAAAAATAAATGTATCTATCAGAAAATAATTGGCTAGTTTGAAAGCAAAACTGAAAAAGACTAGAAGTCTCCAAATTTGGCAATTTGAAAGTGTGGAATCACCATTGCTTCTAATCCCAAATAGTAAAAGTCAAATTGGAAAAATTACTTTCAGCAATAATTGCCAATTAAACTCAGTGTTATATCAAGGACCAAGTGAAGTATATAATGGCTACACCATATAGCTATAATCACCAAGCCTATAAAAGTTTCTTAGAGTTAAGTAATTAATGATGTATCATTAGATAAAACTACTTCACTTAGAACAAAGGACTTAATGGAAAGGAATGCCTTTCCTACTAAAGTCTGATAAAGTAATCATAGTTAATCTAAGAGATAGTCATATGGGAAGAATCACAGAAATGTGAAAAAATGTAACTATATTTGACACTTGTGGTTTGTGGTTTAGTCACTCAATCATGTCTGACTCTTGCAATCCTGTGGACTCCAGCCTGCCAGGCTCCTCTTTCCACAAGATTCTCCAGGAAGAATACTGTTGTGGGTTGCCATTTTCTCCTCCAGGGGATCTTCCTAACCCAGGAATAGAACCTGGGTTTCCCGCATTACAGGCAAACTGTACCAACTGAGCTATACTTAACTGTAAGGACCAAAACTATAAAATTTTTAGAAAAAAAATTTGGATTTAAAAAAAAAAAATTAGGATTTTGGTTATGCAACACTTACTTGGATATGATACCAATGGCACAAGTAGCAAAAACAAAACAGTTCTTAAGAGTTTTAAAAATGACAGTTTCTTATACTTCAAAACATCAGTTCAGTTGCTTAGTTGTGTCCAACTCTTTGTGACCCCAGGGACTGCAGCACGCCAGGCTTTCCTGTCCATCAGCCATTACATCACCCAGATTGTAATAACTCTGGGTGCAGCTATGAGTGTGTGTGTGTGTGTGTGTGTGTGTGTGTGTGAGTCACTCAGTCATGTCCAACTCTTTGTGACCCCATGGTCTATAGATAACCAGGCTCCCCGTCCATGGAATTCTCCAGGCAAGAGGACTGGACTGGGTAACCATTCCCTTCTCCAGGGGGTTTTCCCAATCCAGGGATCGAACCCAGTTCTCTCACATTGTGGGCAGATTCTTTCCCATCTGAGCCACCAGGGCAGCTATGAGCATGTACCTAGATCAAATGGACACAAAGCTAAGTAGTTTAGATTTATACTGACAAAATAATAGTCAGCTTGGACTAAAAGATACTGTGCCTTAAAACTTTTGAGAGGCAAGCTTCCACAGGTTTGTCATGTCTCTATGCATTTTGTGAAGTGGGGTTCTGATTGCTCTTTGTTTCAGAATATTTTTTCAGGAGTTTTTGTTTAGAAAATGGCTTTGAAAAAAGAGAGTGACTCCCTCTGTAGTGCAGGGCAGATTTACTTAACAGTGTGGGAAGATAGAGATAATATCTCCCTACAGAGCACAGGTTGAGCATGCTTCCTTACCTTTTAAAGGGGATGGAGTGCACTCAACCTAGAAGTCTTCACCTGAAGCACAATATGGTTCATATACAGTGTCATCTGGCTTAGCCTTGTCACCATGTGAGAACTGGGGCTCAGTGAACTGGAACAAAATAGGCTGAAAAGCTGGCTATCACTACTTCCATAGTAAGCTATTTTTCATCTCTGACTCAAGTCTCATATCTTCTACCAGAATCCACGATGTTTCTTGCATGAAGGATAAAATTTACTCTTCACATTTCATGACAAAAACAGCCCTTATGCATGAAATAAATTGAGAAAACTCCAACCAGTCAGTATCAAGAGGACCAAGGTGTGATTAAAGAATAAACCGTTATACCTACTAAACTTTTTGTGCAAAATATAGAAGTGTCTCTGTTTTGGAATAGGAACAAAATACATTAAAAAATTGTGCAATGGAATAGAAAATGCATATTCCAGTAGTTCAGGCTTTTCACAAGAAACTTTGTTGACAGAGATTACACAGCCCTGCAGAGGAAAGCATTAAACGATATTATATTCAGGAGCAATAGGGACAGTATAACATTTAGATTCAAGTGCTAAAGTTTATGGAAAATAGTGTTGAATAACATTGGCCTAGAAATTCAGTCTTGCATTTATCTAACAAAGTCAGGGGCAGGTCCATCTATAAATGTTTTATAATTTCCATCTATGGATGTTTTGTAAACAATGATTTAAACCATAACTTGTGGAGAAAGTGGATTACTATGATGAACTACTCAGTCTTTGTGAGGAACTTTGTGAAGAACTCACTACCTACATTCATAAATGTTTATCAGTGTGTATAAACACATACACAGCTGATTAAATTCATTAGATAAATAAAAATTAGACTAAAAATCTAACCCGGCAATTTTGTAGAATCATAGATAAGCTAAACGATTGCTTTTTTTTTTCCATTTATCTTTATTAGTTGGAGGCTAATTGCTTTACAATATTGTAGTGGTTTTTGTCATACATTGACATGAATGCTTTTTTAAAAAATATAGTGTTGATATGCTATCTTTTCATACCTTTTATCATCTAAATACATAACAGTGATTTTTATTAGTTAATTAATTATTTTATTTTTGGCTGTGCTGGGTCTTCTTGCTGGGTGCAAGTTTTCTCTAGCCGTGGCATGTGGGGTCTCCTCTTCATTGCTTCTCATCGGGTGGCTTCTCTTTCTATGGAGCACAGGCTCTGGTGCCTGGGCTTCAGCAGTTGCAGCTCGGAGGCTCCATTACACGGCCTCAGTAGTTGCGGCTCACGGGCTCAGTTGCTCCACAGGATGTGGACTTGTCCCAGACCAGGGATCAAAGCCATGTCCCCTGCATTAGCAGACTGAGTCCTATGAGACACAGACAATTCTGATTCTCATATTTTTTAACCTGAAATATTGCTTGGTTCTGTTCCACATCTTCATTTAAACTGTGACATAACTTAGAGTAATTTTCACAATTAGGATTAATAATGTGATTTTTAATCCCAGGCACAAAATCGAAAACTCTGAACCAGTTCTGAATTAATAAAATACAGTATAATAAAAAGAATCAGAGATTGCTTCTTTAAAATATCTCTGGGTATGAGAACATAAATACATATATTTCTTTATGCAAGAAATAAATCCAGAGCAATTGAGAAAAATATGGGTCATAGTCTCACAAAATTTTTAGTTTTGCAGTGTTGCAACTTTTTATCTCACTTCATAATATTACAGAAAATGTTTAATATTATGATTTAACTTAGTAGGACTTCAGATGATTATAGGTTCTTCTCAGAGTGCTTATGTATCTATTTAGAACTTCTACTTTCTTTTAGTATTTGCTTTATGTCCATGTAGAGTACTATAATATTTATTGTTTTCATAATATACTGTATTGAATAATACTATTTAATATATGTGCTATTAGTAGACAACAGACAATGAACATGCTATGAATATAAAGAATATCTAATTTGTATTGGAATTCATTTAAATAAAGACACTAAATGATTATTTCCTTTCCTTAGAATTAAAAATATCACAAAGTTTTTGTATGAGAAATGCATTTTGTAAAAAATTTAGAAGGAAAAGCTTATTTGAGTTAATATATAAAAATACCTAATCTAGAAGAACTAGGATAGCCTACTCTAGGCTACTCATTCTGCAGGAAGAAAGTGTTATATAATAATAGAAATATTCATGTAATTTTAATACTTACTATAACAGTCAGTATTCTGAAAGTAAGTAATTTCAGGATTTTGCTTTATTTTCATAGCTATAATTAAAAAGGAAAATACCATGTAAATTATATTTTAAATATATATTCATGTTTATTATATTTTGTAATAGACACATCAACTTATCCTAATTAAACCTTTAGGAGACAATATTCCCTAGCCTTTGCACAATTTGTCCTACTTGATTCTCTATATTATTTTTTTGATTTTTGAATTTTTAAACAATTTTATATCTTCCATTATTTAAATTAAGTGTCTAATTTCCAGTTATTTATTTATGAAGAGAATGCATATTATTGTTTTACTAAATTCCCAAAGCTTTAAATTTGTAAAATGCACATATGTACTTTACTTCTTTAACAAACACTGTAGAAATGACAAAAAGTAATTTTTAAAAAATATTATAAATACTAATATAGAAAAGTAAAGAAAAAGGCAGTGTGTCTTACTGGACATAGTTTAGCTGAATTTCTGAAGGAGAGAAATAAAAATGAACACAATAGGTAGAAAGGACTGCTTTAGAGATTGAGGTCGTTATAGGGATGCCCCAACCTCAGAGAGCCAAGAAATAGTAAGTAGGAAATTATGTTAAGGTATTTTGTCAAGTGATTAATTCACATGCCAGATTTGCATAAATGAGGATATGCAGTGGACACAGGAAGCATATATATCATAGAGTTAAAATACCGAGGAACAAAGAAATCCAGTGCCTCCAGCTATATACAAGCCCAAAAGCAGTGCTTGGCTATCAGGAAAACAAGTCACTGGAACACCTTATTGGTATTATGACTTGCTGCTTCCAACCAAAGCTTCTGAGACAGACCACAGTACATAAAAAGTAGCTTCCATAGTCTAGGGTTTGTCTTTGAACTTTTTTATTTGGTGCATTTTGTGAGCAAATATTTTGATCTTGTGCATTGAAATTTATTACCCCTTTCCTTATAAATTTCTGGGTGTTGGGTCCTAATTAAAATCTCTTTTCCCTTGGGACTATTGAAAAAATTATATTACATTGGTATGTATGCTAGTAATATGACCAATTTTCCAAATATAAATATACCTTTATTTTCAATTTGTAATATACATTTAATATGTACCATCATTTCTTTATATATTCAAGCATATATTTTAAAATTTCCTCATTTTATTGACCCATTCTGTTGACTGAAATAGTCTATATATGTATACAGTAATGCTATATTATGAATCTTACTATTATAAACTCATCTTTATATTTATTACCTCAATTATTATTAATATTTTCCCATTCATTTTAGGATTGAGTTCTGATGCTTCAAAAGTTTCATTTGAATTCTGATTAGACAACTTTTTTTGAAATGAGAAATAGTAGAAATAATGTTAGAAAAACAGGTACAATAGGGAGCTCTCAGTTGTGCCTCTATAGTAAGCACTAAGCAACATCCCCTATCTACTTCTAAATACCTAAAGTAAAACATAAGAGTATTAGACTGATATCGCTAAAATACTATCCAAGAGTAAGAGTAAATACTTACTCTTTTTGACTTTATGATCATCTGAATTTGTCCTGCCCCTAAATCTATCATGTAGAATATTTAACACCAATTAAGAGAAACCCCATTATCTTATCCAATTAGCAATCTAAAATTAGACCAATTTGAATTAAACATGAACTATAATTTTAATCTTTACAAATTTATCCAGTGATTATGCAGTACAATAAAATTATTTCAAATTATGAATTAAACATATAGCTTATTATATTGAGATCCTCCTTTTTATTAATAGATAACATTTGAAATGAATAAATGAGGTAAAATGTGTGATGTAAATACCTAACTTAGCAGAGGTCCTTTGGCAGCATTATGAATGTTTCATAATTTCACAGTTCTATGAAGTAGAACCCCAGTCTGTGTGTCTGTGTATGTATGCTGCTGCTGCTCAATCACTTTCGTTGTCTGACTCCTTGTGACTCTATGGACTGTAGCCCACTAGGCTACTCTATCCATGGGCTTCTCTAGGCAAGAATATTAGAGTCTGTTGCCATGCCTGTCCCCAGGAGATCTTCCCAACCCAGCGATAGATCTCATATCTGTGTCTCCTGCATGGCAGGCAGATTCTTTACTGCTGATCCACTGGGGAAGTGTGTGTGTGTGTGTATAAAACCATATATAAGACTTGAAGTAACCTGTGAAGCATACAAGTTATTGTTATTACATATATCACTTTTAGTAATTTGAATTTAATAAATTACATATAGGCATGTGTGTATATATAACTATATATATTTCAGTCCAATTCAGCTGCTTGGTCATGTTTGACTCCTTGTGACCCAAAGGACTGCACCGCATCAGGCTTCCCTGTCCATCACCAAGTCCTGGAGACTACGCAAACTCATGTCCATTGAGTCGGTGATGCCATCCACCAACTTGTCTTCTGTTGTTCCCTTCACCTCCTGCCTTCAATCTGTCACAGAATCAGGAATTTTACTAATGAGGCAGTTCTTTGCATCAGGTGGCCAAATTATTGGAGATTCAGCTTCAGCTACAGTCCTTCCAAAGAATATTCAGGACTGATGTCCTTTAGGATGGACTGGTTGGATCTCCTTGTAGTCTTAGGGACTCTCAAGAGTCTTCTCCAACACCACAGTTCAAAAGCATCAATTCTTTGGTGCTCAGTTTTATTTATAGGCCAACTCTCACATCCATACATGACTACCGGAAAAACCATAGCTTTGACTCGAAGGACCTTTGTTGGCAAAGTAATGTCTCTGCCTTTTAATATGGTGTCTAGGTTGGTCATAACTTTCCTTCCAAAGAGCAAGTGTCTTTTAATTTCATGGCTGCCGTCACCATCTGCAGTGATTTTGGAGCCCAAGAAAATAAAGTCTGTCACTGTTTCCACTGTTTCCCCATCTATTTGCCATGAAGTGATGGGACCAGATGCCATGATCTTAGTTTTCTCAGTGTTGAGTTTTAAGCCAACTTTTTCACTCTCCTCTTTCCCTTTCATCAAGAGGCTCTTTAGCTCATCTTCATTTTCTGCCATAAGGGTGGTGTCATGCATATCTTAGGTTATTGACAGTTCTCCCGTCAATCTTGATTCCAGCTAGTGCTTCCTCCAGCCCAGCATTTCTCATGATGTACTCTGCATGTAAGTTAAATAAGCAGGGTGACAATATACATCCTTGAGGTACACCTTTCCCAATTTGGAACCAGTCTGTTATTCCATGTCCAGTTCTAGCTGTTGCTTCTTTTAATTTCATGGCTGCAGTCACCATCTGCAGTGATTTTGAAGCCCCCAAAAATCAAGTCAACCACTGTTTCCCTGTCTGTTTCAGATTGAAGAAAGGAGGGAGGGAACCCTAGATATAATATTTTGTAGTAAAAAGAAAAACTACAATAACCTGGGTATTTAGGAAGATGATACTTCTTAAAATTAGGTAGTACAGAAGTCTAGTGTCATAAAACTGGAATATTTAGTGTATTTTCCATAAAAAAGTGATTACATGAAGACAAATGTATAATAAGAGGAAACACAAAAGCCAGACACTTGAGCTATAGAAAGGAATGGGAGAAAATTATATGACAATTTATGGCAGAATTGTTAAAACATTAAATTGATAGCACAGAAAATGGTTCAATGAAATAGAGTCAAGACAGAACAGGGCAAAAAGTTAAAATGAGGAATTAAACAGAAAGAAAGTATTCTGCTAAATGTCATTTTCTGAGGAAGTAATTTTTTAAAATGTGAAAAACTGTTATCAAGTATCACAGGAGGAGAAAATACATGTCAAGTAGAGTATTTGTGTGTGAAGTGACAGGACTATATAGAAAGTAGATGCAAATATAACCTCAGTAACACAAAATGAATATAACATGGATTTTAAAGACAAATGAAAAATTATAAGGTCATGAGCAGCCTAAAAAAAAGCAATAAAACATAACACATACATATACATATACCAGCTTCCAGTTGTGTAAACAGTTTGAAGAATAGGAAATCTTTTGTAACATATTACTGATTCCCTCTTTAAATAATGTGTTAAAATTGGCACTGTCATTTAACATTTATTATAAGAATAATGATCTTGCCTTCTTGTTGAATTTATTTTCGATTGTTTTTAGGGATCATATGCCTCAATGTGCTATCTTTATCTGAGTCAGATAAAGTATGTTGCCAGAGAAGATCAGCTCAAGTTAGCTTGTAAAAGACGCCCAGTCGTGTCCGACTCTTTGAGATCCCATTGACTATAGAGTCCATGGAATTCTCAGACCAGAATACTGGGGAGAGGGTAGCCTTTAACTTCTCCAGGGCAGCTTCACAACCCAGGGATCAAACCCAGGTCTCCAGCATCTCAGGCGAATTCTTTACCAGTTGAGCTACCAGTTCCATTTAGTTCAGTCACTCTATCCTGTCCTACTCTTTGCGACCCTCAGATAGATTAAGCCCAGGTAAATCTTAGCCTGGATTCTGGAAGTAAAACTCAAGTGAGAATAGAACATAATGTTGCTGACTTCATTTCACTAGATTTTCTATTTTATCTTTCTTTTGATTGTGTGCTTTCATTTTGTTTCTCTTTTGTTTACAACCAATAAGTTTCTCCCCACTGGTGGTAAAGATGATTGGATATTTGATTGTATGGTCTGATCATTTGATGATCTGTGTAGATAATACCAAATATCTCCTCTCTGGTCACAGAAAATCGGGTTTGTGGGGTTTTTTTGTTGACTTATTTGTCTATCAGTATCTGTATCAGTTCAGTCGCTCAGTCATGTCCGACTCCTTGCAACCCCATGAACTGCAGCACGGCAGGCTTCCTTGTTCATCATCAACTCCCAAAGCTTTTTCAAACTCATGTCCATCAAGTCAGTGATGTCTTACAATCAAATCATCCTCTGTCATCCCCTTCTCCTCCTGCCCTCAATCTTTCCCAGCATCAGGGTCTTGCCCAGTGAGTCAGTTCTTCCCATCAGGTGGTCAAAGTATTGGAGTTTCAGATTCAGCATCCGTCCTTCCAATGAATTTTCAGGACTGATTTCCTTTAGGCTGGTCTGGTTCGATCTCCTTGCTGTCCAAGGGACTCTCGAGAGCCTTCTCCAATGCCACAGTTCAAAAGCATCAGTTCTTCTGCACTCAGCTTTCTTTATAGTCCACCTCTCACATCCATACATGACCACTGGAAAAACCATAGCTTTGACTAGATGAACCTTTGTTGGCAAAGTAATGTCTCTGCTTTTTAATATGCTGTCTGGGTTGGTCGTAACTTTTCTTCCAAAGAGAAATCGTCTTTTAATTTCATGGCTGCAGTTAATATCTGCAGTGATTTGGAGCCAAAAAAATTAAGTCTGTCACTATTTCCCCTTCTATTTGCAATGATGTGATGCCATGATTTTATTTTTCTGAATGCTGAGTTTTAAGCCAAATTTTCACTCTCCTCTTTCACTTTCATCAAGAGGCTCTTTAGTTCTTCACTTTCTGCCATAAGGGTGGTGTCATCTGCATATCTGAGGTTATTGATAATTCTCCACCAATCTTGATTCCAGCTTGTGCTGCATCCAGTCCAGCGCCTCTCATGATGTACTCTGTATATAAGTTAAATAAGCACAGTCAGAATATACAGCCTTGACGTGTTCCTTTCCTCATTTGGAATTACTCTGTTGTTCCATGTCCAGTTCTAACTGTTGCTTCTTGACCTGCCTACAGATTTCTCAGGAGGCAGGTCAGGTGGTCTGGTATTCCCATCTCTTTAAGAATTTTCCACAGGTTGTTGTGATCCACACAGTTAAAGGCTTTCACATAATCAATAAAGCAAAAGTAGATGTTTTTCTGGAACTCTTGCTTTTTGAATGATCCAATGGATGTTGGCAATTTGATCTCTGGTTCCTATGCCTTTCCTAAATCCAGCTTGCACATCTGGAAGTTCACGGTGCATGTACTGTTGAAGCCTGGCTTGGAGAATTTTGAGCATCACTTTGTTAGGGTGTGAGATGAGTGCGAATGTGCGGTAGTTTGAGCATTCGTCGGCATTGCCTTTCTTTGGGATTGGAATGAAAACTGACCTTATCCAGTCCTCTGACCACAGCTGTTTTTCAAATTTGCTGGCATATTGAGAGCAGCACTTTAACAGCATCATCTTTTAAGATTTGAAACAGCTCACCTGGAATTCCATCACCTCCACTACCTTTGTCCATAGTAATGCTTCTTGAGGTCCACTTGACTTCACATTCCAGGATGTCTGGCTCTAGGTGAGTGATCACACCATTGTGGTTGTCTGGGTCATGAAGATCTTTTCTGTGTAGTTTTCCTGTGTATCCTTGCCATCTGTTCTTAATATTTTTTGCTTTTGTTAGGTCCATATCATTTCTGTCCTTTTTTGTGCCCATATTTACATGAAGTATTCCCTCGGTATCTCTAATTTTCTTGAAAAGATCTCTAGTCTTTCCCATTCTATTGTTTTCCTCTATTTCTTTGCATTGATCATTGAGGAAGGCTTTCTCATCTCTCCTTGCTATTCTTTGGAACTCTGCATTCAAATCGGTATATCTTTTCTTTTCTACTTTGCTGTGTGTGTGTGTGTGTGTGTGTGTGTGTGTTTCTCTGCTATTTATAAGGCCTCCTTAGACAACCATTTTGCCTTTTTGCATTTCTTTTTTGGGGGGAAGGTCTTGATCACTGCCTCCTAAATGTCACGGACCTCTGTCCATAATTCTTCAGGCACTCTGTCTATCAGATCGAATCCCTTGAGTCTATTTGTCACTTCCAGTGTGTAATCGTAAGGGAATTGATTTAGGTCATACCTGAATGGCTTAGTAGCTTTCCCTATTTTCTTCAATTTAAGTCTGAATTTGACAATAAGTTCATAATCAGAGCCACAGTCAGCTCCTGATCTTGTTTTTGCTGACTGTATAGAGTTTCTCCATCTTTGGATGCAAAGAATATAATCAATCTGATTTTGGTTTTGACCTTCTTGTGATGTCCATGTGTAGAGTCTTCTCTTGTGTTGTTGGATAGGGTGTTTGCTATGACCACTGCACTCTCTTGGCAAAATTCTTTTAGCATTTGACATGCTTCGTTTTTTACTCCAAGGACAAATTTGCCTGTTATTCCAGGTATCTCTTGACTTCCTACTTTTGCATTCCAGTCTCCTATAATGAAAAGGACATCTTGCTTTGGGTGTTAGTTCTAGAAGGTCTAGTAGGTCTTCATGAAACTATTCAATTTCAGCTTGTTCAGCATACTGGTTGGTTGTTGTATAGACTTGGATTACTGTGATATTGAATGGTTTGCCTTGAAAACGAACAGAGATCATTTTGTCATTTTTAAGACTGCATCCTAGTACTGCATTTCAGACTCTTGTTGACTATGATGGCTACTCCATTTCTTCTAAGGGATTTCTGCCCACAGTAGTAGATATAATGGTCATCTGAGTTAAATTCACCCATTCCAGTCTATTTTAGTTCACTGATTCCTAAAATGTGATGTTCACTCTTGCCATCTCCTGTTTGACCACTTCTGATTTGCCTTGATTCATGGACCTAACATTCCAGGTTCCTATGCAATATTGCTCTTTATAACATTGAACTTTATTTCCATCACCAGCCACATCCACAACTGGGTGGTGATTTTGCTTTGGCTCTGTCTCTTTATTCTTTATTCTCAAGATGGAAGAGTAGAAGTTCGTATGCTCATCTTCTCTTATTAGAACTCCAAAATTATATCTTTAGCTTATATCAATTAAGAATGTAATGCTCATGGTGAATGAAAATCACTCTTTGATATCTAAAGTGTGAATTTTTGTTTTTTTTCTTTACTTTTCACCTGCATCTGAAATTATAGTTATGAGGCCATAAGTACTCTGCATCTGTACTTCACAAAGCCTTTATCTCTCATTGGGCAAATCTGTAATGTTTTTCTGTCTTTACAGAGTATCAATAAATTATAAACTTTCCAGAATAAATGTTATGATGGCTTAGAGAGATGAGTAGCACACTTATGTTTCTAAAGTTCCCTGAAATAAGAAGTTGAAGTTTTAATTCATTAAGGGTGATAGAGTTGAAAATAACTTTCTTTTCACAGAGACTAACTCACAAATATTTTATAAACTCACACACATAAAAATGTTAAAAATTTGGCAAGCTAGACTACTTTAATATTTTTGTGTTTTAAAAATCTATCTTTTCTCTAATTTATCAGTCTTGAGTATTATACAAGCACACATTTTATTCTACTTGTTCTTTGGCTTTTCTGAGCATATACTAGTCAAATAAGTTAACATTATATCTGCATGATTTTTAACATTATTTTAACAGTACTCATATTTTGTAGCATACTTGCTCAATGTTATTTTCCAGGAGAGTTGGGTAATTGAAAATCTTGGCTTAATATAAAAATGATTTTAATTAATGGATAATTACTAGCTTTCCAAATAATTTCTACTGAGGAGAGAGTCCTGAAACATACATTATGAAGCATAAATGTAAACATATATTTTACTTCTTATTTTTATGCTGTGTATGTGTATATATGTGTGTGTGTGTGTGCATATATATATATTGTGTGTGTGTGTGTGTGTGTGTGTCTTTTGGGAGTATTCCTGATTTTGTTTATTCCTGCCACTTTTAGAAGATGAAGGGATGCATGACTGTAGAGTTTGTTACCTTTCTCCTATGTTTGATAGTCTGCCATATGCTTGAGTATACCAGACTGTTCTCAATTGTTCATCCCTACTCCCCAGTTTCTCTGTGAAACAGAGGTTAGTTAACCTGGCCAAAGTTAATGAACTTGAGTAGTTGAATCTATACCAGGAGTAGTAGTGATGGAGCAAAATACAATTATGCAGATGTTTTGTTTTGTAAGGGAAAAATAAGCAGTTTTTTCTACAGCATTGAATCAGATATTTTTTTGTTTCCAGCCCCCTTAATACTTTTGGGCTTGCTGAGGTCTCTGCAGAGCTTTTGTTTATGTAGATTATAGCGATCAATGTTTACCATGTTGAGAATGTGAACCGTAAAAATCATTAAGTACATATTTGTCAATTCATCTGAAGAAAGCAATGATGAACATAGTGTGTTTTAACAAAAATAAAGTCTTGGTATATTGTGAAAATAGCTTTGGCTTCACAAATCCCCTACGGGAGAACTGCTGACCTAAAGTATTATTTTTTCTCAGAACATGAAGCAATAAAAGATAATACTTAGAAAGTGAATTTTATTTGCTTTGCTTAGAATGACCTAGTTGATTTAAAAATAAAACAATAAAATGTGTTAAAATCGAGAAAATTTCACTCAAATTTGATGGGTTTGTCTCCTTGATTTATTGATGAGTAACTTTGGCTGCAATATGATAGAAAATTTTTTATCTTGTGTATAATATGTTTTATTAGATTTTATGTCTTAGAAAAAAAGTTGTGCTTTTTTCTTGAATCTGTTCTCTTCTTGATTATTTATTCAAGAAAAAGCAAAAATAAAGATTTCTCACTTATACATTAGCTAAGGTCTTTTCAATCACTCATGCTTATTTTTAAATGTTTAATTATCACTTTGTCTCATGACTTAACAAAATGTTGTTTATTATCATATCTTGTTTGTGTGGAACTTGCTTCTAATGACTTGAAAAAATTTTCCTTACTAAATTGCTCCTGAATAGAAACATATAATAACTTTTACATTAAGACTGTTTTTGAGATGTTCTAGAAGGCTTATGGAAATAATAAGCTTGCTTTATTTTCTAAGAAGAAAGAGTCTTGAAATACAACTGTTTGATGTCTACTGTTGTGAGAGCTGCATGGGAAGAAGAGTTAAAAACCAGAAATGGTGCACTTTTTAACTGCCCTTGGTAGAATGCGTGGGAATGTAAAAACTGTTAATATGAGTATCTCAGGAAGTTTACCTCTCAATATAAGTTCACAAGGATTTCAATGCCCTTGCTGATGTTGCTGTTCAGTCATTCAGTCATGTTTGACTCTTCGTGAACCCATGGACTGCAGCATACCAAGCTTCCCTGTCCTTTACTATCTACCTGAGTTTGCTCAAACTCATGTTCATTGAGTCAATGATGCCATCAAACTGTCTCATCCTCTGTGGCCCCTTTCTCTTCCTGCTCTCAATCTTTCCCAGCATCAGGGTCTTTTCCAATGAATTGGCTATTTCTATCAAGTGGTCAAAGTATTGAAGCTTCACCTTCAGCATCAGTCCTTCCAATGAATATTCAGGACTGATTACTTTTAGGATGGACTGGTTGGATCTCCTTGCAGTCCAAGGAACTCTCAAGAGTCTTCTCAACACCACAATTCAAAAGCATTAATTCTTCCGTGTTCAGCCTTCTTTATAGTCCAGCCCTCACATCCAAACATAACTACGGGAAAAGAACAAAGCTTTGACTATACAGACATTTGTCGTCAAAATGATGTTTCTGTTTTTCAATATGCTGTCTAGGTTTCTCATAGATTTTCTTCCAAGGAGCAAGTAGCTTTCAGTTTCATGGCTGCAGTCACTGTCTGCAGTGATTTTGGAGCTCCCCAAAATAAAGTCTGTCACAATTTCCATTTTGCCCCATCTATTTGCCATGTAGTGATTGTACCAGAAGGCATGATCTTAGTTTTTTTGAACATGAGTTTTACGTCAGCTTTTTCAGTCTCCTCTTCACCTTCATCTACAGTCTCTTTAGTTCCTCTTTGCTTTCTACCCTTAGGGTGGTGTTATCTACATATCTGAGGTTATTGGTATTTCTCCTGGCAATCTTGATTCCAGCTTGTGCTTCACCCAGCCCAGCATTTTTCATGATGTACTCTGCACGTAAGTTAAGTAAGCTGGGTGACAACACAGAGCCTCAATGTACTCCTTTCCCAATTTGGAACCAGTCTGTTCTATGCCCAGTTATAACTGTTGCTTCTTGACCCTCATATAGGTTTCTCAGGAGACAGGTAAGGTGGTCTGGTATTTCAATCTCTTTCATAATTTTCCAGTTTGTTGTGTTCCACACAGGCATTAAAAGGACATCTGTTTTTGGTGTTAGATCTAGAAGGTCTTGTAGGTCTTCATAGCATCATTCAACTTAAGCTTCTTCATCATTAGTGGTTGGGGCATAGAGTTGTATTACTGTGATGTTGAATAGTTAGCCTTGGAAATGAGCTGAGACCATTTTGTTGATTTTTGAGACTGCACCCAAGTACTACTTTTCAGACTCTCTTGTTGACCATGAGGTCTGCTCTATTTTTTCTAAGGGATTCTTGCCCAGAGTAGTAGATATAATGGTCATCAGAATTAAATTAGCCCATTCCCATCCATTTTAGTTCACTGATTTTTAAATGTCGATATTCACTCTTGCCATCTCTCTGACCACTTTCAATTCACCTTGATTCATGGACCTGACATTCCAGGTTCCTATGCAACACTGCTCCTTACAGAATCAGACTTTACTTTCACCACCAGACACATCTACAACTGGGTGTCCTTTCCGCTTTGACTCCTTCTCTTCATTCTTTCTGGAGCCTATTCTCTACTGTTCCCCAGGAGCACATGGGACACCTACTGACCTGTGGGGCTTGTTTTTCAGTGTCATATCTTTTTGCCTTTCCTTACTGATTGTGGGGTTCTCAAGGCAAGAATACTGAAGTGGTTTGCCATTCCCCTCTCCAGTTTTTTCAGGCCCTGACTAGTAGGGACATGCCCTTCAGCTGCTCTGCGTAGCTGTAGGATCTGCTCACTGCTGGTCCTCTTGCCCTTACTATTCATAATATGTTTCTAATCTCAGGGCAAACACTGACTACAAATTATGTAATAATTAACTATGTCACTTCATAGAGAATTTTACTCTATTCCTTTCTGTTGACTTTGGTTACTATATTCATTATAGCTATATTCATTATGCTATGTATACTACATTCATTATACATTCATTATAGCTATTAATTTCTGTCATCTACAGATAGTTTTTATTTTATTCTGATTCTGGCTTGAAAGCTCTGCCATAATTTTCAGGCCAGATTTTGTGTTCTCAACAAAGAAGGAAGGTCTCAGAACCTCATGGAAAGGGATTCTATTGGGTATATAAAATTGTTGCAACTTCAGAGAATAGATTCTTGGGTAGAGGCTGCTAAGATCATATCAGTTAGAAACTTTCCATCTGTACCCGTGGATTGAATTAGGATCTCTAGAGCTCTCTTTATTCTAGAGGACTTCATTAAAGTAGATTGCTCACCCAAGCTCTAATAAAAAGAAAAGAATTAATTACATAATTAATTCCTATTAAGAATAGGACGAACTGTGAAGGAAGTTTTATTGTGGTATTTGCTTGAAATACTGAGATTACTTTAATGATCTTTTTCATGTGTGTATATATGAGGAATCTATTCCTCTGTGATACTAAAATCTTGGTAACCCACAGCAAACTAGTAAACTCCAGTTGTGTGTAAAATAATTTTTTTTAATTGACCTAATTCTCACTGACTTCCAAATATTCAGAAATTTATTAGCTTTTCTTTTTCCTTTTCATGGAAATTTATTGATTTTCAGATGTTCAAAAGTATTTGTCCACATATAGGATACATTTAGTCAAATCAATTGTGTAACTGAGATCTTACCTTAAGAATAGTGTCTATTTAATAAGATAGAAGATACCACTTTTAAGGAACTAAGGTTAGCTGTATTTGTAGAGCCTGTGCCTACAGAACCCTTTCAGGAGTGCTGGAGTTCCAAGTTTTACAATGAGGGCTATTATTGTGATGGTGAATGCAGTTGGATTAAAATTTGTGTTATTGCTATTGGCTAGAATATAATAGACTAATAGTAACAACTATTATAGGAAGTATTGATACTGTGGCTTGTGTTGCAAAATATTTAGTGGATGCTTCGATGGCTCCTGGTTTAAATATGTTTAAATTTGTATAACAGCCTGTGTATATATTTCCAAACTGACCTTAATTTTTAATTAGCATGAACTTATTATTTTAATTCTTGCTCTTGAGATGATGCTTTGTGTGTGTGTGTGTGTGTGCATGATCCATTATGTCTGACTCTTTGCAACCATATGGACCATAGCCCACCAGGTTCCTCTGTCCATGGGATTTTCTAAGCAAAAATACTGGAGTATGTTGCCATTTCCTCCTCCAGGGAATCTTTCCCACTCAGGGATTGACCCTGAGTCTCCTGAGTCTCCTGCACTGGCAGATGGATACTTTACCACTGTGGCAATTTAGTAGGATGGTAGTGAAAATAAGGGAAATTATTAGTATGGAAGAATATGTTAATAACATTTTCAGGGTATAGTCTGATTGCTGCATGGATTATAGGATTCCAACTTGACAGACAGTAAGTGGGGAGAACATGTCTTTGTAGGCCAGGAACCTTAATAAACTTTAGGCATACTGAAAAGAAAAGTAAACTAAATTCATAGATATTGAAGGTGAAACCTGGTAGAGTGTCTTAAGATTGGCTTCCTAACAAGTGTTAAACACTTTTAATAATTCAATCTGACTTTTCATATGAAACCCTTTACATAATAGTTTAGTAGTTATACTTATGCCTTTAGCAGTTGATTATTCAACCTGGTGGCTGAGACAGTGAAGAATCTGCTTGCAATGCAGAAGACCTGGGTTCAATCTCTGGGTTGGGAAGATCCCCTGGAGAAGGGAATGGCTACCCACTCCAATACTCTTGCCTGAGGAATTACGTGGACAGAGGAGCCTGGTGGGCTATCGTCCCCAAGGTCTCAAAGAGTCAGGTAAGACTGAGCGAATAACATTTTCTTTCAATACTATGTGGCTCTAGATTTGTGAAGCAAAGTAAAAAACAAATATATGGTTAATTGACATTCTCCTTGCACTTATATACATAATGAGAACACCATAGGGGTGGCAGGTTTTTGTGTTATATTTTTGTGTCAAGAGTACTCTTTCTTTGTGATCATTATGATCACAGGTGAGGAGTATTGGAAAAAAAGGTTAAAATGGGCAAAAATAATTGCTGGATATCTTCCGGAGCACTGCTTGGGATTATCTCCCAAGCTATTTAAAACTAGGAACATTGTTAAAAGATTATATCATGTGGATGATAATGCAGATGATTTTTGTCTGTAGGAGTCCAAATAAACAGTATGTGATACATCTGACTATTGCACTGTGAATATTGACAGATTTTACTTCTATTTGTAAATTTATTTCAGTATTCTTTTTAAAAAATTTTATTGAAGTATATTTGATTTATAGTGTTGTGTACATTCAGGTGTAGAACAAAATGAAACAGATATTCATAATCCAGTTTTTGTTTTGTTTTTTTTTAGTTTCTTCCCCATATAGGCCATTACAGAGTATTGAGTAAAGTTCTTTGTGCTCTACAGCAGGTTATTATTAGTTATCTATTTTATGTATAGTAATGCATATATGCTCATCTCCCAGTTTATCCCTCTGGGCCATCTGTTCTCCTGGTAACCATAAGTTGGTTTTCAGCATTCATGATTCTACTTCTGTTTTGTTGATAAGTTCATTTGTACCATTTTTTTTAATATTCCACATATAAGAGATATCATATGATATTCATCTTTCTGTTTCTGACTTATTTGACTCAGTATGACACTCTCCTGGAGAAGGAACTGGCAACCCACTCCAGTATTCTTGCCTAGAGAATCCTGTGGCTGGAGGAGCCTCGTGGACTGCCATCCATAGGGTCGCAGAGAGTCAGACACGACTGAAGTGACTTAGCATGCATGAATGCCTTGGAGAAGGAAATGGCAACCCACTCCAGTGTTCTTGCCTGGAGAATCCCAGGGACAGAGGAGCCTGGTGGGCTGCTGTCTATGGGGTCGCACAGAGTCAACACAACTAAAGCGACTTAGCAGCAACAGCAGACACTCTGAAGTTTGACCATCCATATTGCTGTTAAAAGGCATTATTTTGTTCATTTTTATTGCTGAGTAATATTTCATTGCATTTAAGTACCACATCTTCTTTATCCATTCCTCTCTTGAGAGACATTTATGTGGCTTCCATGTCCCAGTTATTGTAAATAGTACTGCAATGAACACTGAGATGCATGAATCATTTTTGAATTATGGTTTTCTCAAGGTATATGACCAGGAGAGGAATTGCTGCATCATATGATAGGTCTATTTTTTTTTTTAATGAACCTCTATACTATTCTCTATAGTGACTATACCAACTTACATTCCCACTAATGGTGTAGGAGGATTCTCTTTTCTCCACACCATCTTCAGCATTTTGTTTGTAGATTTTTCTTCATGATGATCATTCTAACTAATATGAAGTGATACCTCATTGTAGGTAGTTTTGATTTGCAATTCTCTTATAACTAGTGATGTTGAGCTTCTTTTCATATGCTCTTTGGCTATCTGCATATCTTCTTTGGAGAAATGTCTCTTTGAATCTTCTGCCTATTTTTGATTGGATTATTTGTTTCTTGATATTGAATTGCATGAGGTGTTCCTATACTTTGGAGATTAATTCCTTGTTTGTTACTTCATTTGCAAATATTTTCTCTCATTGTGAGGGTTGTCTTTTTGTTTTGTTTATGGTTTCCTTTGCTGTGCAAAAGCTTTAAGTTTAATTAGACCCCACTTTTTTACTAATATTTTTATTTTCATTACTCTTGGAGGTGGATCAAGAAAGATATTGCTGTGATTTATGTCAAAGAGTGTTCTGCCCATGTTTTCCTATAAGGAAACACTACTTATAGTAGTGTTTTATGATCCTTTGTATTTCTGCTTTAGGTGTAAAGTTAGGTTGTTTATTTGAGATTTTTGTTTCTTAGAGATAAGATTGTATTTGTATAAACTTGCCTCTTAGAACTCCTTTGCTGCATACTGTAGGTCTGGGTTGTCATGTTTCCATTGTCATTTTTTTCTAGGTATTTTTTCATTTCCTCTTTGATCTTTTTCATGATCCATTGGTTATTTAATGTCAATCATTTTTTAAAAAATTTATTGCAGCATAGTTGATTTATAATGCATTAGTTTCAGGTGTCCAGCAAGTTGCATCAGTTACACATGAGTGCATGCATGCTCAGTCATGTCTGCCTCTTTCTGACCCCATGGACTATAGCCACTAGGTTCCTCTGTCCGTGGAATTTTCCAGGCAAGAATACTGGAGTGGGTGGCCATTTACTATGCCAGGACATCTTCCTGATCCAGGAATTGAACCTATGTCTTTTGTGTCTCCTGCATTGGCAGGCAGATTCTTTACCACTATGCCACCTGGGAAGCCCACATATACACGTATCTACGCTTTTACTCCCTAGTATTCTTTTTGCCTAATTGTCTGTAATGCATTAATGATTCCTTCATTGATTAATTACAAGCATTTTGACATATGTCTCTTTTTTTACCAGAAAAAGATGGCATTAGATTTTTCCTCTGATACATTAACTATCAAAATATATTATTCATGTCATCACTGTTTTAACATAATGAGTGTAGCCTATCAAAGAAACTTATTCATCCATATAAGCAGTCAAAAACATGCTCAGGTTTTCAAGAAATAAAAAAATGTGTTTTCAGTGAACACTGCAAAAATTAGTTGTTTTTGTTTTTTGTTTTTTTTTAAATATTATTTTATTAGTTGGAGGCCAATCACTTCACAACATTTCAGTGGGTTTTGTCATACATTGACATGAATCAGCCATATAGTTACACGTATTCCCCATCCCGATCCCCCCTCCCACCTCCCTCTCCACCCGACTCCTCAGGGTCCTCCCAGTGCACCAGGCCCGAGCACTTGACTCATGCATCCCACCTGGGCTGGTGGTCCGTTTCACCATAGATAATATACATGCTGATCTTTCAAAACATCCCACCCTCACGTTCTCCCCCAGAGTTCAAAAGTCTGTTCTGTACTTCTGTGTCTCTTTTTCTGTTTTGCATATAGGGTTATCGCTACCATCTATCTAAATTCCATATATATGTGTTAGTATTCTGTAATGTTCTTTATCTTTCTGGCTTACTTCACTCTGTCTTTTGTTTGGTATTATATTGCTCTCAGGGAACAGAGAATTTACATGAAACACTGGAAAATCTAAAAATTACTTCCATATCCAAAATATAATAATTTTCAAAATATAAGATGATATATAATAATGAGAATTTAATCACATGAATATGTACTAAGATTATAGCTATACTTAACAAATATTAGAAGAGGGATGATAAAAATCAATATTTTGAGTTGTAGAGGATCAAATGACACTGGATTTTGTCAATACAATTGAATTAATATATTCATGATTTAATGAGACTATTAAGTTGATCAGAAATCTGTATGTATACATTACTGTAATACTGCATAACACAAGAAAGTAAAATATCCAAGTAGCTAAAAACAAAGAATGAATTTTACAGAAAGCCTAAGAATAAGAAGCATAGAATAAAAATGTAGCATAAGCTAAGGTTGGTCTTCATGATTAGTGAGTAAAGGCTTCATTTTACAACAAATATTATCTAGAGCACTAGCTAAAGGTTTTGGAAACAGAACAGTATAAATATGGCCTCCACTTTGAATTTTCCTGGGAAGCACTCTTAAAATTATTCTTTGGCATCTCCTTGAAAGCTGAAACTTGTGTAGTCTGTACTACTGTAGGAGGCAATCCTGACTATCTACCACAACCTATTCCCAAAGGATAAGCATTTAAAATGAAAGCTCCCAACCACAGAAGAGTTGTAAAATGTGAGAGAATATAGACTTTCACAAGTCTGGAGGCAAATAAATAAATTGATAATTTTTAATTATAAAAATTGTAATCCTTAATATTAATTTATTTGTGTATATTTTTCATTGCTTTCTCCATATAATGAATTTCATATGGGAGGTCTCAGTGAGTTTATTTAATTTTACAATGCACAAATAGAAAGATGCATACCTTAGTGGAAAAACAGGTGAAGTATATTAACATCTGTTTTACAGGGAATAATTTCAAGATGTCAGTAAGCAAATAAATATTACTAGTGATCTAGAAAATGCAGCATAATTGAGATTTTTTTTCCATTTACCTAACTTGCAATGATTACAGATTAAAATTCACATGCTATCTAGATTTTATGAAAATGGTTATAGTGTACAAATGTTAAAAGAGAATAAATTAACATGAAGTTTCTAAAAACACAAAATTGCAATAGGCACCAAATTAAGTAAAGCATCATATCAATGAACCAGGAATTACATCCCCTATAAATTACATTGAAAAGGCAATAAGTTTATAAATTTATATGTGTAAGTATGTTCTAGAAATGACCACAAGAATGTAAACCACAGAAATGCCTATAAAATAAGAATATTCATTTATTACAACATATCTGCACAATGGAATTATATTTTAGTTTCAAAAGACAATATAAGTGTGTATGTAAAATAAAAATATTATAATTATAAATGAAAAAACTAAAATTAGTAAGTGTATGTGTATATAGATAATTATAAAATAAACACAAATGTGGTATTAACATTTTTTCAAACATAAAGGGTTAAAAATTGTAAGCAATCATTCTAACAATAATGTGAAAAAAGGGGAAATAAACCTATTGTTTGAATTTTCTTTTCAGAGATACATATGACATCCATCTTTCCATTGACTCCCTTTATTCCATGATGAGATATTTTCATTGCCTAGGCATTTGTCTTTTTGAAAAAGATCTAGGTCATGACAGCTCAATTGTCATTAGCTCCTTTTGATTTCTAAGTCTATTCTCTTACCTTTCCCTCAAGCATCTGTTTGGAGCAGGGGAAGTTTTAATTATCAAAGCAATCTTAAAACAGATTAACTGTGTAATCATAAACAATCATTTACACTGTTCCTATAGCCTATTCCTCATTTGCAAGCATGGCTGACCTGTTTGGCTATTTCCCTAAAGGAAAAGGATCTAGACTTCAAGTAGAACCTTGTTTTTGAATATTGTGTACTGAATTTTATGAAGTACTTGTATCTGAATATATTGAGTTCCTTATAAAGTTTTCTTCCTCTCATCTTTTAGAGTAGTGAATTTTATAAATAGATATTTCTAATATTAACCAAGCTGAAATTCCAAGACAAATCTTTCTTAATTGCTATCATCTATTTTTACATTTTATACACTGATAGATTCAATCTGTTAAGAATTCTCAGTACATAAAAGTGAGAATTTTCTAAATGTTCTTTTTTTGTACTGATTTTGTGTAGATTGGGTATCACATTAAAACATCCTTCATTAACCCACTAAATGAGATTTCCACATTTTCTTGTTCAGTTCAATTCAGGTCCTCACTCCTGTCTGATTCTTTGCGACCTCATGAACCACAGCACACCAGGCTTCCTTGTCCATCACCAACTCCCAGAGCCTACTCAAACTCATGTCCATCACATCAGTGATGCCCTCCAACCATCTCATCCTCTGTCGTCCCCTTCTCATCCTGCCTTCAATCTTTCCCAGCATCCGGGTCTTTTCCAAAGAGTCTGTTCTTTGAATTAGGTGGCGAAAGTATTGGAGTTTCAGCTTCAGCATCAGTCCTTCCAATGAATATTCAGGATTGATTTCCTCTAGGATGGATTGGTTGGACCTCCTTGCAGTCCAAGGGGCTCTCAAGAGTCTTCAACACCACAGTTCAAAAGTATCAGTTCTTCGGTGGTCAGCTTTCTTTATAGTCCAACTCTCACATCTGTACTTGACTACTGGAAAAACCATAGCTTTGACTAGACAGAAGTTTGTTGGTAAAATAATGTCTCTGCTTTTTAATATGTTGTCTATGTTGGTCATAGCTTTTCTTCCAAGGAGCAAGCATGTTTTAATTTCATGGCTGCAGTCACCAGCTGCAGTGATTTTCGAGCCCCCCAAAATAGAATCTGTCACTGTTTCCATTGTTTACCCATCTATTTGCCATGAAGTGACAATATGCTAGCATTTTCTTGTTAGATTGTTATCAATCAGGTCAGATGGTCTGGTATTCCCATCTCTAAGAATTTTCCACAATTTCTTGTGATCTTCCTAAAGGAAATCAGTCCTGGGTGTTCATTGGAAGGACTGATGTTGGAGCTGAAACTCCCATATTTTGACCACCTGATGTGAAGAGCTGACTCATTTGAAAAGATCCTGATGTTGGGAAAGATTGAAGGCAGGAGAAGGGGATGACAGAGGATGAGATGGTTGAATGGCATCACCAACTCAATGAACATGAGTTTGTGTAGGCTCAGGGAGATATTGATGGACAGGGAAGCCTGGCGTGCTCTGGTTCATGGGGTCACAAAGAGTTGGACACGACTGAGCAATGGAACTAAATTGAACACAGTTAAAGGCTTTGGCGTAGTCAGTAAAGCAGAAGTAGATGTTTTTCTGGAACTCTCTTGCTTTTTTGATGACCCAACAGATGTTGGCAATTTGATCTCTGCTTCCTCTGCCTTTTCTAAATACAGCTTGAACATCTGGAAATTCACATACCATTGAAGCCTGGCTTGGGGAATTTGAGCATTACTTTGCTAGCGTGTGAGATGTGTGCAATTGTGTGGTAGTTTGAGGATTCTTTGGCATTGCCTTTCTTTGGGATTGGAATGAAAACTGACCTTTTCCAGTCCTGTGGCCAAGGTTGAGTTTTCCAAATTTGCTGGCATATTGAGTACCATATTGGCTGCTTCTTGTTATATTCTTATTAGTATACTCTAACTTAGAAGGAGAAGAATGAGTCTCCAAGAACTTCTTACTAAGAAAGACAAATTTCCCTAATCAAGTGTTCTTCTGACCTGACCTCAAAAAGTTATGTACAGTTAATTTAGATTCAGATTGTTTTTAAAACAAAATTTGATGTGTTTGAAGCAGCTATAATCTATGCAGGTTTTTTTTTTCCCCCTCTCCCCCTCAAGAGCAGATTATGTATTAACCAATCCCACTTTTCCCTCTACATTATTATAACTTTTGAAAATGTTTATTTTTAATGATGCATGTAAATATTTGTCCTAATACTTTTTCCAAATGCTTACAATTTGAAAAGTACTTTATGTTTTCCTATTTAATTCCTCCATCTACTAATAGCCTTGGTATTTCGAAAGATACACACTTCACATTTTAAAGATAAACAGATGTAGTCACATCTTAATATTATGTATTTTTCATGTAGCAAAATGTAATCTGCCTATTACAGATTAGGCAAGTGCAGTGCATTGCTATATACATCACATGGACTAATTGTGCATTTTCTTTCCTGCCCAAAGGGATTTATAAAAATACATTGCCAAAAAGCTAAAGGATACTGAAATTTTACAATGCCTATGTGATTTTTATATCTTTGTAGCAACATGTGGAGTTGGAAAGACAACTCAAGCTTTTATGGAATCAAATAAAAATATTATAGCATATGAAAATATTTGATTTGCATACAAATCCTAACTGAATTTTATTTAAGCACAATTGCAACTGACAAGTACTTATTTAAAAAGAAAGGACTGAGGAATTTCATTAACAATAATACTTTGATATTTATTTTCCCCATAGGTGAAAAATCATTGAAAAAAATTACCTAGCAAAAAACATAATTTAAGTTTAAATCTCAGTTGGTGAAATGTGTTACATTGTCTTCTTCACATATAAAGTATGTGTTTTATTTGAAGATATGCTTTTAGGGTTTTTTTAAATTATAATAAATTTCCGAAGTAGCTGATTTTAAACTATCCATTTCTGTTTTATGTTGCTTATTGCCATACGCACATTTTTGTTGTTGTTGTTCAGTCACTAAGTCATGTCCAACTCTTTGCGACCCCATGAACTACAGCACGTCAGGCTTCTCTGTCCATCACTATCCACCTGAGTTTTCTCAAACTCACGTCCATTAAGTCAGTGATGCCATCCAACCATCTCATCTTCTGTTGCTCCTTCTCCTCTGGCCCTCAATCTTTCTGAACATCAGGGTCTTTTCCAAAGAGATTGCTCTTCTCACCAGGTGAAAAAAGTATTGGAGCTTCAGCTTTAGTATCCGTGTTTCCAATGAATATTCAGAGTTAATTTCCTTTAGGAGTGACTGATTTAGTCTTGTCCAAGACACTCTCAAGAGTCTTCTTCAGCACCACAGTTCAAAAGCATCAATTCTTTTTCTCTCAGCCTTCTTTATGGTCCAATTCTCACATCCATATGTAACTACTGGAAAAATTTTGGCTATAGCTTTGAACATACAGACCTTTGTGGGCAAAGTAATGTCTGCTTTTAAAAACACTGTCTAGGTTTGACATAGCTATTCTTTGTTCATTTATAAAATCAATTTTATTATGAACAATGTAGGAATCATGAATAGAATCACCAGTTAACTTGATTCAGTCATTTTCATTTGGTCTAGAGTTCTAAGAATATTTTGACTAATAATTTTTAATTTCTCTAAGTTATAATTATCTCTGGTTTTTATAAACCATTATTCATTTTAAAGCTCTCTATGACTAATGAATCAACTGGAAAATTAAGAAGAAAAGGAAATTGAAGTTAATCATACTCTGGGAAGAGTGGAAAGCTACTATCTATTTTGTTTGATAGAAATGACTCATTATAAACTTTGACTACAATAGGCCTATCATCAGTGAAGGGAATATGATAGTATTTCTTTTTTAGTATTTTGCTTAACTTAAATATAGAAATATTATAAATATTCAAGGGATTGATTCTTTTTCAAAATTGCTTAGTGATTACCTATATTTTCCCAGGAACTCAATAAATATTTTTGAATGAATGCAAAGTGGTGACACCCAGGGGTGACAAAAAGATAAGAGTCCTATCAAATAAAGTGTTTACTGGGGAAGTACTGTTCATAGTAAACAAACAGTGAAAATGTAGGAAAAAAAAAAAATAGGGCATGACTTGGTGGTGGGGAGAGGATAATATTTTATTTTTTAAAGCTTTTTATTTTGTATTGGGGTGTAGTCAGTTAACAATGTTGTGATAGTTTTGGTGAACAGTGAAGGGACTCAGCCATACATATACTTGTATCCATTCTCCCCCAAATTACTCTCCCATCCAGGCTGCCACATAACGTTAAGCAGCGTTCCATGTGCTTTGCAGTAAGTACTTGTTGGTTATTCATTTTAAATAGAGCAGTGTGTACATGTTTAATAGATAGTACCATCTGGGAAGCTCTCTGAAGAAGTGACAGGTCACAAACAGTCTTAATTACAAGGACAAGACAGTTATGTGGCAATCTGGAGGAAAATCATTACTGCCTGTCAGAAGAGGAGGTATGATAGTCTTGAGTTTGGATAATCCTGTTATTTTCCAGGGAGAGTCAGAGTCTTTAACTGAAGTGAAGAAAGATTTGAGAGGAACTCCACAAAGCAGGTAGGGGCCAATGAATTGTAGCCAAATGAGCCATGTTGTGTTTGAATATCATATAGACAGATAGACAGACAGACATAGATATAATGGAAAGCCATTGGAATGATTTAAAGCAGTTAAACAATATAACCAGCCTTTTTAAAAAAACTACAAATAGCCTGATTATTATAGAAGGTATACACTGGTGGCTCAGTGGTAAAGAATCTGCCTGCAATGCAGGAGATGCAGGAGACGTGGGTTTGATCCCTGAGTTTGGAAGATCCCCTGGAGTAGGAAATGGCAATCCACCCTAGTATTCTTGCCTGAAGAATCCCGTGGACAGAGGAGCCTGGCAGTCTACAGTCCATAAGGTCACAAAGAGGCGGACATGACTGAAGTGTCTTAGCATGTATGCAAGGTATAATCTTCTTTGTTATGGACAAAATCTTTAAAACAGTGAGTTTTAAAGTAAACCAAGAGAGAAAAGAGGCTAGTTTGATTAGCATATGGTGTTGCATAAAGTGAAAAGTAGACATAGTTGGTATGTATTTTGGAGTCAGAACTTGCTGATGGATTGGCTAGTGGAGGAAGGAAAATATTTTAAAATGAGATCAAAGTTAATTATATTTGAGCTGTTATGATGGTCATCAATCTTATCAATCAGAGTAAAATATTCTACACAGAAGAAATAACCTTAAGGTGAAAGCTAGAAACTGGGTATGGTCCATCTATGTCTCTAGTGCTAGAGAGAAGGAAAAAAAAAAAGAAAATAAAAATTCAAAGAAAGATAGTGGCTAAATATATAGAGTTGTAATTCATCTTTATGGGCTTCCTTGATGACTCAGAGGTAAAGAACCTGCATGCCAATGAAGGAAACACAGGTTCGATCCCTGTGTAGGGAGGATCCACTGGAGAAGGAAATGTCTACCCAGTCCAGTATTCTTCCTGGGAAATCCCATGGATGGAAGAACCTGATGGGCAATAGCCCATGGGGTTACAAGAGACACGACTTAGCAACTAAATAACAACAACAATTCATGTCTATAGTGTTGCTGTTGTTCATTTGCTAAGTCATGTGTGATTCTTTGAGACCCCATGAAGTGCAGCACACCAGCCTCCCCTGTCCTTCACTATCTCCTGGAGTTTGCTCATATCAATGTCCACTGAATTGGGGATGCTATCTAACCATCACATCCTCTGCTGACTCTTCTCCTTTTGTGTAGATGAGGCATAATATATAGTGCAGATATAGTAAAAACAATAGAAAGTCTTGCCTTAAGAATTTATTAAAATGTTCTAAAGAGCTCAAGATGACTGTTGGGGTGGGATCACAAGATTAAAGATTTCATACATGCATTGAAGAAGGCAAGTCAAAGTTCAGCTCTATTTCAAGAATTACCTGTTCAAATTCTCAGAAGATTGAGAACACTGAAGTTTTGTTAATCATGAGAAAAGCCTTTGTTTATTGTTTATATAACAAGAATGGCCACAAGATTTTTATTTTTTGTTTTCCCAATACTTAAACATGACGGCATGTTCCTTTTTCTTGTAAATCTTTATACAAGGCTGAGGAAAGTGAGAATAACATACAATGTTTTTGGTGAGAGGGAATAAGTAGCCTCTTAATTTTTTTCTATTTTTAATTGCATCACTATACATTATTAGAACACAAGTAAATTTTTGTAATAGCTAATAAATAGAACTAACTTAGTTGAAAAATAAGGTTTGGAGAATATACATGAACTCAGTGACAAGCCAGATGTACAATTTAGAATTAGACATCTGAATTCTAGGTAGTGAGTGTTCCTGAAGGCTTGAAAATTTAGTGATATCCTTATTTTAGTTTTTAAAGAATGCTTTTCTTGTTCAGTCACTTAGTCATGTCCAACTCTTTGCAACTCCACGGACAACAGAATGCCAGGCTTCCCATTCTTCACTATCTCCCAGAGTTAGCTGTTTTCATATCCATTCAGTCAGTGATGCTATCTAGCCATCTCATCCTCTGCTGCCCCCTTCTTCTCTTGCCCTCAGTCTTTCCCAGGATCAGGGTCTTTTCCAATGAGTCAGTTCTTTGCATCAGGTGGCCAAAGTATGGGAGCCTCAGCTTCAGCATCAGTCCTTCCAATGAACATTCAGGATTGATCTCCTTTAAAACTGACTGGTTTGATCTTCTTGCAGTCCAAGGGACTGTCAAGTCTTCTCCAACACCACTGTTCAAAAGCATCAATTTTTCAGCACTCAGCTATCTTTATGATCCAACTCTTACATACATACATGACTACAAGAAAAACCATAGCTTTGGCTAGTTGGACCTATGTTGGCAAAGTGATGTCTCTGCTTTTTAACATGCTAGCTAGGTTTATCATGATTTTTCCTTCAAGTAGCAAGAATATTTTAATTTTGTGGCTATAGTCACCACTCACAGTGATTTTGGAGTACAATAAAATGAAATCTGCCAGTGTTTCCACTTTTTCCTCAACTATTTTGCCATGAAGTGATGAGACCAGATGCCATATTCTTAGTTTTTTGAATGTTGGGTTTTAAGCCAGCTTTTTCACTCTCCTCTTTCACCTTTATAAAAAGGCTTTTTAGTTCCTCTTCTCTTTCTACCACTAATATGATATCATCTGCTTGTCTGAGGTTGTTGGTATTTCTGGAAATCTTGATTCCATCTTGTGCTTTATCCATTGCCACATTTCATGTGAAGTACTCTGCATGTAAGTTAAATAAGCAGGGTGACACTATGAAGCCTTGACACACTTTCCCAATTTTGAACCAGTCCATTGTTCCATGTCTGGTTCAAACTGTTGCTTCTTGTCCTGCACAAAGATTTCTGAGGTGGCAGGTAAGGTGGTCTGGTATTCCCATCTCTTTCAGAATTTTCCACAGTTTGTTGTAATCCACACAGTCAAAGGCTTTCATGTAGTCAATGGAGCAGAAGTATATGCTTTTTTGGAATTCCCTTGATATTTCTTGATCCAGAGAATGTTGGAAATTTGATCTCTGGTCCCTCTGCCTTTTTTAAATCCAGTTTGTACATCTGGAAGTTCTTGGTTCACATGTTATTGAAGCCTAGCTTGAACAGTTTTGAGCATTACCTTGCTAGCATGTGAAATGAGCATAATTGTGTGGTAGTTTGAATATTCTTTAGCATTGCACTTCCTTGGGATTGGAATAAAAACTGACCTTTTCCAATCCTGTGGCCATTGCTTAGTTTTCCAAATTTGCTGGCATATTGAGTGCAGCACTTTAACAGCATCATCTTTTAGGATTTGAAATAACTCAACTGGAATTCCATCACCTCCACTAGCTTTGGTCATAATAATGCTTCCTAAGGCCCATTTGACTTCACATACCAGAGTGTTTGGCTCTAAGTGAGTGACCACACCATTGTGGTTATCTGGTTCATTAACTCTTTTTTGTACAGTTTTTTGTGTATTTTTGCCACCTCCTCTTCATCTCTTTTGCTTTTGTTAGGTCCTTGCCATTTCTATCCTTTATTGTGCCCATCATTGCATGAAATGTTCCCTTGGTATCTCCAATATTCTTGAAGAGATCTCTAACTTTTTCCATTCTATTGTTTCATCTATTTCTTTGCATTGTTTACTTCAGAAGGCATGCTTACGTCTCTTTGCTGTCTCTAGAATTCTGCATTCAGTTGGGTATATCTTTCCCTTCCTCCTTTGCCTTTCACTTCTTTTCTCAGTTATATGTAAGGTCTTCTCAGACAACCACTTTTCCTTCTTTCATTTATTTTTCTTTTGGACATTTTTAGTCATCACCTCCTGTACTATGGTACAAACCTCTGTCCATAGTTTTTAAGGCACTCTGTCTTCTGGATCTAATCCTTTAAATCTATTTGTCACCTCCCCTGTATATTATATTGGATTTGATTTAGGCTATACCCAAATGGCCTAGTGGTTTTCCCTGCTTTCTTCAACTCGAGCCTGAATTTTGTAATGAGGAGTTCATGATCTGAGTCACAGTCAGCTCCAGGTCTTGTTTTTGCTGACTGTACAGAGCTTCTCCATCTTTTGCTGCAAAGAATATAACCAATCTGATTTTAGTTTTGACCATCTGGTGATGTCCATGTGTAGAGTCTTCTCTTGTGTTGTTGGAAGTGGGTGTTTGCTCTGACCAGTATGTTCTCTTGGTAAAACTCTATTAGCCTTTGCCCAGCTTCATCCTGTACTCCAAGGCCATACTTGCCTGTTACTCCAGGTGTTTCTTGACTTTCTACTTCTGCATTCCAGTCCCCTATGATGAAAAGGACATCTTTTTTTGGCTCTTAGTTCTAGAAGGTGTTGTAGATTATCATAAAACCAGTCAATTTCAGCTTATTCCCCATCAGTGTTTGGGGAATAGACTTGGATTCCTGTGCTGTTGAATGGTCTGCCTTGGAATAGAACCAAAAGCATTCTGTCATTTTTGAGATTGCACCCAAGTATTGCATTTTGGACTCTAAGGAAATGGCAACTCACTCCAGTATTCTTGCCTGGAAAATCCCATGGATGGAGAAATCTGGTAGGCTACAGTCCATGGGGTTACAAAGAGTCGGACACGACTGAGCGACTTCACTTCACTTCACTTCTGGCTATGGCAACTGTACCATTTCTTCTAAGAGATTCTTGCTGACAGTAGTAGATGCAATGGTCATCTGAATTAAATTTGTCCATTCCCATTCATTTTAGTTAACTGATTCATAATATGTTGATATTCACTCTTGCTGTCTCCTTCTCTCTAATTTATCTTGATTCATGGGCCTAATATTCCAGGTTCCTATACAAAATTGTTCTTTATAGCATCAGACTTTACTTTCACCACCAGACGCATCCACAACTGGGCATCATTTACACTTTTGTTCAGCCTCTTCATTCCTTCTGGAGCTATTTCTCTGTTCTTCTCTAGTAGCATATTGGACACATACTGACCTGGGCTGTTCATCTTTCAGTGTCATATCTGTTTTGCTTTTTCATATCTTCTTACTATTTAAAGAATAGTAAGAGAAAATAATGTGTTTGCCATATTCTTTCAAACAATGATCTTATAGTTTGTAAGTATCATACAAGTATTTTTAGTTCTGTTCATTCTACACTGAGTAAGAATAATTATCCTTATTTCAAAACTTCTGAGTTAGAACTCAAATGCATTTTATGACTCAGTTCTGCCATTAAATCAAAAACTTTCATTATGTTGTAAATAATAAAAATCTACTCTGGATCAAATAAAAATCTCTCATGGAGGTTAGCATAAATAATAAGATATATATTTTATAGAAAAATGATACTGAATTTTTTCAAACATTTTTAGCAAAATAAAATATAGCTTTTACATTAAATTCATCTATTTCCATGGGGGCTGATATTCTAAAATGTGCAATAGTGTAGAAGCCAGTACAATAGAAGGACCTAAGAGACAATTCATGTTTTAGCAAAAATGGTGAAGACCTTGTGAATGCATCCACTTATGTACACATTTTTGTTGATTCTGATGATATAAAAATATATTAAAATAAATTTTGCATTCCTTTTAGCTATGAAATTTTATCTAAACAATTGGCAAAAGGCTAAAGAATTTTACTAACAATGATTTGGCATTTGTACAAAAAACAGAACTTCTTGTACAAAAATTTAGTAATAAATATCAAAAGCAATGCCAATGCCAATATATTTTGAACTCAATATGCATCTTATAATAATTGAACCCAAAATATAAAAGTATAGACAGTTGGAGTTATGAATTCATAAAAACAGTAAGAAATCTCATTTAGCTTATTAATTCTTATTATGTGACAGATATTTTCCTAAATATTAACATTTCTGGTTATTCCTCAACTGAACAAACAATAGAATTGGCCCAACTTTGAAATATTCTGTAGTTTTCCTTTTCATACTGTTCATTTAATTAAAAACCTATGACTGGGAATCTTTCCTGGGGATCATGGATAAGCACCTTTGAAGGACTGAAATATAACAAAATCTGTGTGTACATGCAAGTGGAATCTATGCACAGAGTTTGTGACTGATTTAAAATCCTTGCATTATTTAAATTAGCAATACTTTGTGTCAAGTAATCAAAAAGATATATTAGATATATCCTTCCAGTGGGTACTATATCATTAGACTAATTTTAAGAACAACTGTTATCCCTGTTGAAACACCCTGTGAAAAATATCAAAAATTGTCAGTAATAAAAGGGATTTTCTGGGCATCACTTCAGCCTCAAAGGATAGATAGTAATACATATTTTTTCCCCAAATAGGATTCTATTTAATATCTCCAAGGACATTGAAGAATTCATGAAAAACTTAGAGAGATACTTTAAAGATAAAACATTTGCATGCAGAAAAACATAGTTTCAGCATTTCAAAAATGCTTAAATTACAGTGAAATGCAGTTGAGGAAATTTTTTATTGTGATTGAGTTTTGGACAATAAAGAATGGGAAATGAGACACAAAAACCTAGCTACATAAAGCACGAGTCTAATGGATGTCAGCAGTGAATCAACTGATAAATATACATCAAAACTGGATGCTGAATCAGATCAAGATATTTCAAAATCCAAAGAATAAAAAAAGAAAAGAAAGTCATGTTATGGAAAAAACATACGTGTGTGCATATGTACATGTATAACATATACGTGGGCATATATGTATATATAACACATCATCTCCTTGGTTAAATTTATTACTAAATATTTTATTGCTTTGGGTGCTATTGTAAATGGCATTGCTTTCTTAATTTTTCTTACATATAATATGTTAATAGTGTATGGGAATACAATAGATTTTTATATGATAATTTTCTATCCTGCAATTTAATTAATTAATTAATTAGCTCTAAGGATTTGTTGGTGAGATCTTTAGAGGTGTGTGTATGTGTGCAAGATATCTACATACACTTCCTTTCTGATTAGGATTCCTTTTATTTCACTCTCTTGACTAATCACTCTGGGTTGGACTTCCATTATGATGTTGACTAGAAATGATGAGAGTGAGCCTCCTTGTCTTGTTCCTGATCATAGAAAAAAACCCTTCACAACAGCTTTTCACTGTTGAGCACGATGTTAATTTTGGGCTTCTCATACGTTGCCTTTATTATGTTGAGCTAGAGTCCTATATCTAATTATTGAGCATATTTATCATGAAAAGATGTTGAAATTTTTTGATTTCTATATCTGTTTAAATGATTATAAAATTTATATTCTTTTTTTGTTAATATGATGGGTCACATTTATTGATTTGTTTTTGCTGAATCCTCTTTGTGTCTAAAGATAAATCCCTCTTGATCATGGTGTATAACTTATTAATGTGCTCTTGAATTTGATTTGATGGTATTTTGTTGGGGAATGCTGCATTGATGTTCATGAATGACATTGACGTGTATTTCTCTTTTCTTGTAATGTCTTTGTCTGGCTTCAGTATCAGAATATGCTGATTTATGAAACAAGTTTGGCAATAAACTTATTGAGTTTTTCGGAGAGTTTGAGAAAGTTTCGTATATTATTTCTTCTTTAAAAGTTTGATATAATTCAGCTATAAAGCATCTAGTCCTGCACTTATTTTTCTTAGGAGATATTTTATTACTGATTCAGTATCTTGTTATTCGTCTGTTCATATTTTCATTAGTTCATGATTCAGTATCAGTTAGGTTGTATATGCATTTCATTAAGTCACCTAACTTGCTGACATGTAATTGTTCATAGTAGTCTCTTAGGATCTTTTGCATTTCTGTGGTATCAGTTGAAATATCTCTTCATTTGTGTACAAATTTATTAATTTGAGTCATTTATCTTTTTTAATTAGCAAAAGGCTGGTCAATTTTGTTAACTTTTAGAAGAAACAACTCAGTTTTTTTGATCTATTGACTTTCTAGTCTCTTGTTAATTTCTTCTCTAATATTTATATTATTTCCTATTCTGATGATTTTAGGTTTAGTTCATTTTTTTCTAGTTCCTTAATATGTAAGATTAGGCTACTGTAGTTTTACATACCTATCCAGAGAATTCTTGTTCTTCATTTGCTAAGTCATACCTGACTCTTTGCGACCCCATGAAGTGCAGAATGCCAGGCTTTGCTATCCTCCACTATCTCCTAGAGTTATCTCAGTGTCATGTCCATTGAGTCAGTGATGCCATCCAACCATCCCATCTTCTGTTGCCTCTTTTCCTCTGGCCCTCAATCTTTCTGAGCATCAGGGTCTTTTCTAAAGAGACTGCTCTTCACATCAGGTGAAAAAATTATTGAGCTTCAGTTTCAGCATCAGTCCTACCAGTGAATATTCAGGGTTGATTTCCTTTAGGAGTGACTAGTTTGATCTTCTTGAAATCCAAGGGACCCTCAAGAGTCTTCTTTCTCCAACACAATAGTTCAAAAGCATCAATTCTTTGATGGTCAGCTTTCTTTATGGTGCAACTCTCACTTCTATACAAGACTACTGGAAAAACCATAGCTTTGACTATACAGATCTTGACAGTAAAGTGATGTCTCTGCTTTTTTACTACACTGTCCATATCATTATAGCTTTTCTTTCAAGGGAAAGCATCTATGAATTTCATGACTGCAGTCACTGCCTACAGTGATCTTGGAGTCTAAGAAAATGAAATCTGCCACTGTTTCTATTTTTTCCCATCTATTTGCCATAAAGTGATGGGACTGGATACCATAATCTTAGTATTTTGAATGTTGAGTTTTAAAACAACTTGTTCACTCTCCTCGTTCATCCTCATCAAGAGGCTCTTTAGTTCCTCTTCACTTTCTGTCATTAGATGGTGTCATCTGCATTCTTAGATTGTTGATATTTCTCCCAGAAACCTAAACCTGGCTTGTGCTTCATCCAGCCCAGCATTTTGCATGATGTACTCTACATGGAAGTTAAATATGTTAGGTTTATCAATATACAATCTTGATGTACACCTACCCCAACTTTGAATCAGTCTGTGGTTCCATATTGTATTCTAACTGTTGTTTCTTGAGCTGCTTATAGGTTTCTCAGGAGGCGGGTAAAGGTGGTCCATATTCACATCTCTTTAAGAATTTTCCACAGCTTGTTGTGATCCAAACAGTCAAAGGCTTTCACTCAGTCAATGGAGGAGAAGTAGATGTTTTTCTGGAATTCTGTTGTTTTAATCTATGATCCAGTGGATGCTGACAATTTGATCTCTGATTCTTCTGCCTTTTCTATATCGAGCTTGTACATCTGGAAGTTCTCAGTCCACATACTGCTGAAGTCTAGCTTGAAGGATTTTAAGCATTACTGTGGTAGAATATGAAATGAGTGCAATTGTGTGGTAGTTTTAACATTCTTGGCATTGCCTTTCTTTGGGATTGTAATGAAAACTGACCTTTCCAGTCCTGTGGCCACTGCTGAGTTTTCCAAATTTGCTGGCATATTGAGTGCAGCACTTTCACAGCATCATCTTTTAGGATTTGAAAGAGTTCAGCTGGAATTTCATCACCTCCACTAACTTTGTTTGTAGTAATTCTTCCTAAGGGCCACTTGACTTCACACTCCAGGATGTCTGGTTTTAGGTGAGTGACCAAGTCATCAAGGCTTTCCAGGTCATTGAGACAATTGTTGTATAGCTTTTCTGTGTTTTCTTGCCATCTCTTCTTTATCTCTTCTGCTTCTGTTAGGTCCTTGCCATTTCTGTCCCTTATTGTGCCCATTATTGCATGAAATGTTCGCCAGATATCTCCAGTTTTCTTGAAGATATTTCTAGTCTTTCCATTTCTATTGTTTTCCTCTATTTCTTTGCACTGTTCACTTAAGAAGGCTTTCTTATCTCTCCTTGCTGTTCTCTGGAACTCTGCATTCAGTTTTGCCCATCTTTTCCTTTTTCCTTTGCCTTTCACTTTTCTTCTGTTCTCAGATATTTGTAAGGTCTTTACAGGCAACCATTTTGCTTTCTTGCATTTCTTTTTCTTTTGAATGGTTTTGGCCACTGTCTCCTGTACAGCTTTCTGAACCTCTGTCCATAGTTCTTCAGACACTCTATCTACAAGATCTATGTCCTTGACACTGTCACATCCACTGTATAATTATAAAGGATTTGATTTAGGACATACCTGAATGACCTAGTGGTTTTTTGCCTAGTTTCTTCGATTTAAGCCTGAATTTTCCAATAAGGAGCTCATGAACTGAGTCATAGTCAGCTCCAGGTCTTCTTTTTATTGATTATATAAAGCTTCTCCATCTTCAACTGGAAAGAATATAAACAATCTGATTTCACTATTGACCATCTGGTGATGTCCATGTGTAGAGTTGAATCTTTTGTGGTTGGAAGACGGTATTTGCTGTGACCAGTTCATTCATTTTGTAAAACTCTGTTAGCCTTTTTTCTGCTTCATTTTGTACTCCATGACCATACTTGTCTGTTACTCCAGGTATCTCTTGACTTCCTACTTTTGCATTCATATTTCCTATGATGAAAAGGACATCTTTTTTGGTGTTAATTCTAGAAGATCTTGTAGGTCTTTATAGAACTGTTCAGCTTCAGCTTATCCAGCATTAGAGGTTGGGACAGAGATTGGATTACTGTGATGTTAAATGGTTTGTCTTGGCAGTGAATTGAGATAATTCTGTCATTTTTGAGATTGCACCCAGGTACTGCATTTCAGATCCTTTTGCTGACTATGAGAGCTATTCCATTTCTTCTAAGGGATTCCTGCCCACAGTAGTAGATATAATGGTCATCTAAATTAAATTCACCCATTCCCATCCATTTTAGTTCACTGATTCCTAAAATCTCAGTGTTGACTCTTGCCATCTCCTGTGTGACCACTTCCAATTTACCTGATTCATGAACCTAAAATTCTAGGTTCCTATGCAATATTATTCTTTATAGCATCAGACTTTACTTTCACCACCAGACACATCCACAACTGAGCATCATTACCTCTTTCACCCAGCTTCTTCATTCTATTTGGAGTTATTTCTCCTCTTTTCCCCAGTATCCTGTTGTACACCTACTCACCTGGGGGTCATCTGGTTGACATCTTCCAGTGTCATATCTTTCTGCATTTTCATACTGAACAATTGTTTCTTGAGGCAAGGATACCATTGTGGTTTGCCATACCCTTCTTTAGTGGGCCACATTTTGTCAAAACTCTTCACCATGACCTCTCTCTTTTGGTTGACCTTGCATGGAATGAATGGCTCATAGCGTCATTGAGTTATACAAGGATGTGATTCTTGTGATCATGTTGGTTAGCTTTCTTTGATTGTGGTTTTTGTTCTGGAGGCTGTTGTGGTTCTTGCTGCTTCTGTCTGCCCTCTAATGGATGAAAAGAGGCTTGTGTGAGCTTCCTGATGGTAAGGACTGTGAGTACAGCTGGGTCTTGCTCTCGTGGACAAGGCCATGCTCAGTAAATCTTTAATCCAATTTTCTGGTGAGGGGTGGGGCTGTGCTCCCTTGGCCTGAGGTGACCCAGTCCTGAAGTCTAGAGACTCCATGTGTATGCTACTTACTTCAGTCCAGTCAAACTCTTTGCAACTCTATGGACTGCATTCCAGCAGGCTCTTCTATCCATGGAATTCTCTAGGCAATGATACTGGAGTGGAATGCCATGCCCTCCACCAGGGGATCTTCCCAACCCAGGAATCAAACTGCATCCTGCCTTGCGGGTGGATTCTTTACTGCTGAGCCCCCAGGGAAGTCTAGAGATTCTATAGTAGGGTTCTGTCTTAAATAAATGAGGAACTTGGCTCCAGGCCAAATCCTGTATGAGATTTTTCAGGCTGGGTCTTCCCCACACAGACCTGGTTGGCAGCTGGTGTATCTCAGATTCTGAATGTTGTTGCAGTAGATGACTCAGGCACCCCGGTTGACTGTGCTCAGAAGCATAGCTGTCTTGCTACCCTAGTGCCTCCGCTGGAGGCTAATTTACCTCTGATGAAACTTCATTATAGGGATGCAGGGGTGCCTTAAGGATACTTTTCTGCACATTTAATACTTTCCCACCCTAGCCCTTTCTCTCTCCGATCTTAGAGGGAAGAACCAAAATGCATCAACTATTTGCATTTCAATCCATTGTTATTGCTTTTGTAATCATGGATACAAATGACAGAACTTAATTGTCTACTAACCACATTACCGATATAAATTAGTAAAACTCAGGTTGGTGTTTTATGGTAAATTCAGTCACAGTATAATTATAAATTGATATCCATGATTCTTTAAATGCTTCTTGAAGGAGTGATTTAATTATAAATATTTATATATACTAAGTCAAGAATACTTGATACTTTTAATTTGAAAGATCCTCTATTAAGTTAAGTTATTACTCCCCAGTATTTCATATGTAAGAGAAAAATATCTCAATATAAAGATTTTCCCATATTTTCATCTATAATCAAGTCTTTCTAATGGATGTTTTATATTTCTGAAGGACATTCAAAATTTTAATATTTTGGGCTCCATTTAAGCATAATTCTATATAACATTCAAAATACTTTGGCTCAATTTGAACTCTATAAAATTTCTTAAGCTAAATTCAATTAAATAATTCTTTTGGATATGATAGTATTGATACTAATGAATGCCATTTTAATAGATAATTATTTAATTTGATTTGAAAATAGCATAAATTAAAAATTATTTGAGACATTCTGTCTTGGATAGTAACCTAAACTCTTGTAACAAGAATCAAAAATTTCTGTTTTTTCCCCCATTACAAAATAATTAGACCCTATGATAAAGGAGATTGTAGAACAGAAAGTCATATTAAATTTATTCATTGGTACCTTTTAAACATATTGTTGGAGGAAAATTGCATGCAAATATGATGACTAACAAGTCCTTTCATCCCTGTATATATATGCTTCTCTCAGCAAGAGGTAGAGGTCATTTCTTCATCTTTTGAATCTTGACTGAGCTTTTGATACGCATTTTCCAATGAAAAGTGACAGAGATGCCTTGCCTAGATTTCTGAGCTTATCTATGTTTTAAGAAAACTTTCAGGTCACATTTTCATCCTCTTAGAGCCCTGTGCCACTATGAAAAAGTTCTGACCTCTCTGCTGCAAAGAGTTCCAGCTGACTGTCAGCATTTCCAGGTATCCCAGATGAGGCTCCAGAGAGAAAAGTAAAGTTGTCTTAAATGTTCCAGCCCCAGCCCATCTCCCAGCTAAATTTAGCCACAAAAATAACCCCAGCTGACACTATGTGGAGCAAACTAACTGTGTACTTGAGCCTAGTTGTGTGGTAAAGGATTAATCATACTCAAGAAAGGTTTTGCTTTGGTAGCACTAGTGGTGAAGAACCCGACTGCCAATCCAGGGGATTTAAGAGACCCGGGTTTGATCCCTGAGTTGAGAAAATCCCCTGGAGGAGGGCATGGCAACCCACTTCAGTATTCTTGCCTGGCGAATCCCAAGGACAGAGGAGCCTGGCAGGGTATAGTCCATGGGGTTGCAGAGAGTTGGACATGACTGAGCAACTAAGCATGCATGCAGGTTCCTGAGAGGTAACCCTTAGACCCTTGGACTCTCCTGCCTGATAATAGTGTTTGCTTTCCAGGGGGACTTCAGTCATGCTAAATAGTCTGTGTTAACAATGTGATTTACAATGTGGGCTATGCAGGCCTTGGAGTACCAGTTTCCAGGGGGGCTGATAACTAAGATCAGCCATGTCTATACAACATTCCCCCAGTAAAATCTCTAGATATCAAGGTTCAGGAAAGTTTCCCTGGTTGCTCGGTGCTCCCTTTATATGGCCACACATTTTTTTTCCTGGCAAATTTAGACATTGTGGAGAGCACATCCAGAGGCTCAGTGCTTGAAAGTCTCCTAGACCCTGCCTCTGTGATTCTGCCCTTGGGTAACTTAAGTGTCCTTTCATTATAGTAAATCATAACTATGAGAATGACATTTGTACTGATTTTGGTGGGTCCTTTTAATGGAATATGGAAACTGAGAGTGGTCTTGCCCCACTCCCCCGGCAATTGCATTTATTTCAGAAACAAGAGTGATCTTGGAGACCCGTGGACTTGTAGTTGGTGTCAAAAAATGAGTGGACTTGGAGACTCCTGTCCAAGCCAACCCACAGTTTACAAGAAATAATAAGTTGAAGTTGCTTTAAGACATTCAGTTTTGTTGCATTTTGTTACATGCCAATATATAAGGATGCGTGATAAGTTGCTTCAGTCATGTCTGACTCTGTCTGTGCGCTCCTCCAGGGAATCTTCCCAACCCGGGGATCGAACCCACTGCTCGATGTCTCCTGCATTGGCAGGTGAGTTCTTTACCACTAGTACCAGCTGGGAAGCCCAAGGTACAGAGATGTCTTTGTGTCTTTGAAGTGCCTAGGCATAATACAACTTGTTTTTAATCTGGAAATAGTTGTTTACTTCCAGGATTTATCATGTATCCCATATAGTTAACTTGTTGCTTTGAGATTTGTGCTTTTTTGGGAAACTGTGTAACCATGGGTCCCAAGGAAATTAAGAATTTCAATGATGTTCCATGTGAAGGGGCTATCTACATTCTGTGGAATAGCCCCTTCTTTTAAATGTTTTCCTTAGTTCCTTTCCTAGATCCTAGGCAAACAGATGTGGGCTGTCCTCAAACCCCCTAAGGCAATACTGTCAAGGTGTATTGTTGTGTCTGGCCCCGTGGGAATTAGTCTACTCAAAGGCAAACAGATGTTGTAATGAGAGGTGAACTGGGATGCAATTGAAGGAATTCTTGGGGTTGAGCACTTGAGCACAATAAACCATTTAGCATCTTCAGGGACATGGACTGATATGTTACGAGGATTAATCATGAAGGGGTGTATAGGAACCACTGTATCATTTACAGCTCTGAGGTCTTCCAGCATCTAATATTCCCTATTTGGCTTAACAACTGGCAGAACAGGGATAGGAGACTGACAAGGCACCAAGAAGCCATGCTTTAAGAATTTATCTATGAGGGGTTGTAGCCCTTTTTTTGCTTATGAACTTATGGGGTATTGTCTCTTGTTAGGGTAGGCGGCTTCTGGATTAAAGGTAATTTTTACAGGTTGGGCATTTGTGGCCTATCCAGGGACTCCTCTGTCCTAAAAGGCAGGGTTCATTGCTTCTAGAATACAGTCATCGTTGAAAAAGGGGGCTGCTTAGGACCTCCTAACCATAATATGACCTGAAGAGAACCCAGAATGTCTCTCCCCAGTAGTGGGGTAGGACACTCAGGGACACCCAGAAAGATACGTGAGATCAAACACTGTTCCAACTGGCAAGTGAGAGGCCCAGTGGATGGGTGATACCAAAATAAAAAGATAACATATGGTAAATTAGGAATTTTTGATAATTTTGTATAATTTTTAAAAAATGATATCTGCTTATAGATGGCAGATAAACTTATTTTGGAGACCAAGAAAGAAATTATATTTATCAGTAGCAAAATATTTAGTAAATGTACTGTCCACAGTAACTTGAAAAGCAAATCAAGTGACTTCTTGACCTGTAGTCACTCCAGAAGAAAAGACTGCCAAAAAAAAAAAGTATTGAATATTGACTGTTGTTTGTTATGTTTAGTAAGATATGATAAGAAAGAGATTAGTTCCAGCAAGAATTACCCAGTTTTTAAGCAGAGATGAAAGTAGGTTACATCTGTAAATGTAAGACCTTTCAGAGTAACAGAAGCAAACTTCTGGATCTAAACAACAGGAAATACAATGAAAAATTTTATGAACGATGAAGATCCAGTACAAGTTCTGTGAAAACAAGGGGCCGTGGCCTTGAGGCAAAGCTCTGATTAAGTATGTTGACTTACCATACAGGCTATTGTTTCACCTGGCTCAATATCTTCTATTAAATTGTGTGTGTGGGTGGGGGGGGGGAGGGGGAAACACAATAAAACAAAGAAAGAAAGTTAACTTGATAACCTAAGTCTCAGAAAAAAAATGTATTTTTATTAACAATACATTAAATGGAAAGAAAAAATAACAGAAACATGATTTGTATCTACTTTTTAAACATTTCACTTTGAAATAACTTATAATTATAGGAAGATGGTAAAGATAGTTTGGATAGCTACTAATCTATTGTTTATTCTTCAAACAGCTCACCCTAATGTCAATACCTAATATAACCATAATATATCAAAAAAGTTTAATATTGGTACTTTAATTGAACTATAGATTTTATTTGAATTTATCATTTTATTTATACTAGTTTATTTTTTTCCTGCTTCAAAACCCAGTCAGAACAACATTTTTTTTTTAACTTTTCCTTTTTTTTCCATTTATTTTTACACTTGAAAACTACTGATCAGGTAGTTTTAGAATGTCCATCCTTATGGGATTATCTGATGTTTTTTCTCATGATTTGATTGGGATTACAGCTAAGAGGGAAAGTAGTACACAATGATGTCCTACAAGTGGGAATATAAAAGCAACAGGAATTATCACTGGTGATGTGAACATCCCTTTAGAGTGTAAGGTGGCGTCTGCCAAGTTGCTCTACGCTAAAGTCACTCCTCTTTTTTAAACTCTAATACATCAGAAGAAAATGATTTACTCGGGTTACTCTCGAGGACGGGGTAATTAAGATCCATCTCCTAGAGGGAAAATTATCAAATAGTTTGTGGGCAAATGTTAAAGCTATCATGGTAATTAATGAATATTTTGAAAGAAGCAATGTGAGATTATGCAAGTATCCTGTTCCTCAAAGTTTCACACATTAATTTTGGCATTCATCAGTGAGTATTGACTAAGAGAAATGACTGCTCTCAGGTTCTAATACTGATTTTCCATTTTGCTTATTCTCTCTTACTGATATGATTTGGACCTCAAGAAGGAAGATTTGTTACTCCTTCCTCATTTATAGTACATGTCCAGTGACTTATGTTTGCTAGTATGGATTCATATGTATACAGTATTCTTTGAGTTATTATGCAAAACTATAGATATTTATTTATGCAAGTTGCACCAGTTTGTTTACTGGAAGCTCATTCACTTAGTTCCTATGTCTTTCTCACATGCTCCATGCTTTGCTGCTGTTGTTTTTAGCAGCACAAGATGCTTCAGGTTTATCTTGTGTATATGCTGTCCTAGCTATAGAGTCAGTCATTTCTCAAGCGAGGCCTAATTCATTTACTGGAGAATAGTATTTAAAATCTAAGATGTGGGCACATAGTATGGTTATTGCTACTGGTTGCCACCACTTTTGACTCATTCAATGAATAGTGTTAGAAAGTATGTGGGTGCATATGTGCGTGTGTGCATGTATATCAGTTCAGTTCAGCTGCTTAATCACATCCGACTCTTTGTGACCCCATAGACTGTAGCACCCCAGGCTTCCCTGTCCATCAACAACTCCTGAAGCTTGTTCAAACTCTAGTCCATTGAGTCTGAGATGCCATCCAACCATCTCATCCTCTGTCATCCACTTCTGCCTTCAATCTTTCCCAGCATCAAGGTCTTTTCTAATATGTCAGTTCTTTGCATCGGGTGGCCAAAATTTGGAGCTTCAGCTTTAGCATCAGCCCTTCCAGTGAATATTCAGGAATGATTTCTTTTATGATTGACTGATTTGATCTCCTTGCAGTCCAAGGAGCTAAGAGTCTTCTCCAACACCACAGTTCAAAAGCATCAGTTCATCAGTGCTCAACTTTCTTTATTGTCCAACTCTCACATCCATGCATGACTACTGGAAAAGCCATAGCTTTGAATAGATGGAACTTTGTTGGCAAAATAATGTCTCTGCTCTTTTTAATATGCTGTGTACGTCTGTCACAGCTTTTCTTCCAAGGAGCAAGCATCTTGTAATTTCATGGCTGCATTCACCATCTGCAGTGATTTTGGAACCCAAGAAAGTAGAGTTTCTCACTGTTTCCATCATTTCCCCATCTATTTGCCATGAAGTGATGGGACGGGATGCCATGATCTTAGATTTTTGAATGTTCAGTTTTAAGCCAGCTTTTTCACTATCCTCTTTCACATTCACCGAGAGGCTCTTTAGTTCCTCTTCACTTTATGCCATAAGAATGGTGTCATCTGTATATCTGATGTATTGATATTTCAGACAGCAATCTTGATTCTAGCTTGTGCTTCATCCAGCCCAGCAGTTCGCATGAAATGCTCTGCTTTTAAGTTAAATAAGCAGGGTGACAATATACAGCCTTGATGTACTCCTTTCCCATTTTGGAACCAGCTCCTTGTTCCATGTCTGGTTATAACTGTTGCTAAATGAAGCAGAACTAGGTGTTTTTCCTGAAATTCTCTTGCTTTTTCGATGATCCAACAGATGCTGGGAATTTGTTATCTGGTTCCTCTGCCTTTTCTAAATCTAGCTTGAACTGGATGTTCTCAGTTCATGTACTGTTGAAGCGTAGCTTGGAGAATTTTGAGCATTGCTTTGCTAGTGTTGTGAGATGAATGCAATAGTGTGGTAGTTTGAACATTCATTGGCATTGCCTTCCTTTGGGATTGGAATGAAAACTGACCTTTTCCAGTCCTGTGGCCACAGCAGAGTTTTCCAAATTTGCTGACATATTGAGTGCTCACTTAACAGCATCATCTTTTAGGATTTGAAATAGCTCAGCTGGAATTCCATCACCTCCACTAGCTTTGTTCATAGTGATGCTTTCTAAGGCCCACTTGACTTTGCACTCCCAGATTTCTGGCTCTAGGTGAGTGATCACACCACGATGGTTATCTGGGTCATTAAGATCTTTTTTTTGACAGTTCACATGTGTATTCTTGCCACCTTTTCTTAATATCTTCTGTTTCTGTTGGTCCATACCAGTTCTGTTCTTTATTGAGGCCTATTTTGCATGAAATATTCCCTTGGTATCTCTAATTTTCTTGAAGTGATTTCTATTCTTTCCTATTCTATTGTCATCTTCTATTTCTTTGCATTGATCACTGAGGAAGGCTTTGTTATCGGCACTTGCTCTTCTTTGGAACTCTACATTCAGATGGGTATATCTTTTCTTTATGTTTGTCTTTCACTTCTCTTCTTTTCTCAGCTACTTGTGAGGACTCCTCAGGCAACCATTTTGCCCTTTTGCATTTCTTTTCATGAGGGATGCTTTTGATCACTGGTGCCTGTACAATGTCACAAACCTCTGTCCATAGTTCTTCAGGCACTCCATCAGATCTAATTCCTTGAATATACAGTTGAATACAGTCCTTGAATATACTTACTTCCACTGTATTTAGGTCATACCTGAATGGCTTATAGGTTTTCCTTACTTTCTTCAATTTAAGTCTAAAATTGGCAATAAGGAGTTCATGATCTATACAGTCAGCTCCCAGTCTTGTTTTTGCTGACTGTATAGAGCTTCTCCATCTTTGACAACAAAGAATATAATCAATCTGATTTCAGTATTGATCATCTGGTGATGACTATGTGTAGAGTCATATCTTGTGTGGTTGGAAGAGAGTGTTTGCTATAACCAGTGTGTTCTCTTGGCAAATCTCTGTTAGCCTTTGCCCAGCTTCATTTTGCACTCCAAGGCCGAGCTTGCCTGTGTCTCCAGATATCTCTTGATTTCCTACTTCTGCATTCCAGTCTCCTATGATGGAAAGGAAATCATTTTTTGGTATTAGTTCTAGAGGTCTTGAAGGTCCTCATAGAACCATTCAACTTCAGCTTCTTTGGCATTAGTGGTTGGGGTATAGACTTGGATTACTGTGCTACTGAATAGTTTGCCTTGAAAACGAACAGAGATGCTGCATTTTGGACTCTTGTTGACTGTGATTGCTACTCCAGTTCTTCTAAGGCATTCTTGCCCACAGTAGAAGATATAATGGTCATCTGAATTAAATTCACCCTTTCCCATCCATTTTAGTTCACTGATTCCTAAAATGTCAATGTTCACTCTTGCCATCTCCTGTCTGACCACTTCCAGCTTACCTTGATTCACGAGCCTAACATTCCAGGTTCCTATGCACTATTGTTCTTTACAGCATTGGACTTCTATCACCGGTCACATCCACAACTGGGTGTTGTTTTCACCTTGCCTCTGTCTCTTCATTGTTTGTGGAGTTATTTCCCCACTCTTCTCCAGTAGCGTGTTGAAGACCTACTGACCTGGGGAGTTCATCTTCCATTGTCATATCCTTTGGCCTTTCATACTGTTTAAAGGGTTCTCAAGGCAAGAGTACTGAAATGATTACCATTCCTTTCTCCAGTGGACCACGTTTTGTCAGAACTCTCCACCAGGACCCATCCATCTGGGTAGCCCTACACAGCATGGTTCATAGTTTTATTGAATTAGACAAGGCTGTGGTCCATGTGATCAGTTTAGTTAGGTTTCTGTGAATGTGGTTTTCATCTGTCTGCACTCTGATGGATAAGGATAAGAGGCTTTTGGAAGCTTCCTGATGGGGAAGGGACTGTCTGTGGAGGAATCTGGATCCCTAGGTAACTGAATTAAAGTTGTAAATGTAGAGATGAACTCATTTTAAGTGATATGATGATCTCATTTTAAGAGATAGATGATAAATAGTTGATAGACTATATCTATCTATAGGCATACATACACTGTATATGTGTGTATGTCTATGTATATATCTGTGTGTGTGGATATATATGTGGGTTTCCCTGATAGCTCAGCTGGTAAAGAATCTGCCTGCATGAAGGAAACTCTGGTTCAATTTCTGGGATTGGAAGATCTGCTGGAGAAGGGTTAGGCTACCCACTCCAGTATTCTCCAGTATTCTTGGGCTTTCCTTGTGGCAGAGCTGGTAAAGAATCCACTGCTATATGTGACACCTGGATTTGATCCCTGGGTTGGGAAGACCCACTAAACAGGGGAAAGGCTACCCACTCCAGTACTCTGGCCTGGAGAATTCTTATGGGCTGTATAGTCCATGGGGTCACAAAGAGTCAGACACAACTGAGCAACTTTCAGTTTCACTTACATATATATATATGTATGTATGTGTTGTATGTATGTATAGCTTCAGTCTATCAACTATTTACCATCTGTCTCTTAAAATGAGTTCATTCTTACATCTCCAACTCTAATTCAGTTACCTGCAGTGTTTTATTCTATTTACCTTTTGCTTTCCGTAACTGTTTTGACATGAGAAACCTGATTCCCAGTATATATATATATTTTAAAATTATTTATTCAACCTCTTATACACATAGATTCAGAACGGGCAATCCATACTACTGTGAGCAACCAGTTTAGCTAGTGTACAGTTTTTATGTACAGTTCTATTTTGACTTTATATTTAGAGTATCCATTCAGTTCAGTTCAGTTCAGTCACTCAGTCATGTCTGACTCTTTGCGACCCCATGAACCACAGTGCTACAGGCCTCCCTGTCCATCACCAACTCCCAGAGTTCACCCAAAACCATGTCCATTGAGTCAGTGATGCCATCCAACCATCTCATCCTCTGTCATTCCCTTCTCCTCCTGCCCTCAATCTTTCCCAGCATCAGGGTCTTTTCAAATGAGTCAGCTCTTCACATGAGGTGGCCAAAGTATTGGAGTTTCAGCTTTAACATTAGTCCTACCAGTGAACATCCAGGACTGATTTCCTTTAATATGGACTGATTGGATCTCCTTTCAGTCCAAGGGACTCTCAAGAGTCTTCTCCAACACCATAGTTCAAAAACATCAATACTTCAGCACTCAGTTTTCTTTATAGTTCAAACCTCACATCCATACCAGATCACTGGAAAAACCATAGCTTTGACTAGATGGACCTTTGTTGACAAAGTAATGTCTCTGCTTTTTAATATGCTATCTAGGTTGGTCATAACTTTCCTTCCAAAGAGTAAGTGTCTTTTAATTTCATGGCTGCAATCACCACATGCAGTGATTTTGGAGCCCCCCAAAATAAAGTCAGCCACTTTTCCCCCATCTATTTTCCATGAAGTGATGGGACCAGATGCCATCATCTTAGTTTTCTGAATGTTGAACTTTAAGCCAACTTTTTTACTCTCCTTTTTCACTTTCATCAAGAGGCTCTTTAGTTCTTTAATTTCTGCCATAAGGATGGTGTCATCTGCATATCTGAGGTTATTGATATTTCTTCTGACAATCTTGATTCCAGCTTGTGCTTCCTCCATCCCAGCATTTCTCATGATGTACTCTGCATATAAGTTAAATAAGCAGGATGACAATATACAGCCTTGACGTATTCCTTTTCCTATTTGGAACCAGTCTGTTGTTCCATGCGCAATTCTAACTGTTGCTTCCTGACCTGCATACAGGTTTCTCAAGAGGCAGGTCAGGTGGTCTGGTATTCCCATCTCCTTCAGAATTTTCCACAGTTTATTGTAATCCACACAGTCAAAGGCTTTGGTATAGTCAATAAAGCAGAAATAAATGTTTTTCTGGAACTCTCTTGCTTTTTCGATGATCCATCCATTAAAACTATTGAATTAAAAAACTTCAGTTTGGTGACTTTAGTTGTAAAGAACCCACCTGCCAATGCAGGGTAGATGCAGGTGATAAGGGTTCGATCCCTGGTTTGGGAAGATCCTCTGGAGGAGGAAATGGCAACCCACTCCAGTATTCATGCCTGGAGAATCCCCATGGACAGAGCCTGGCCAGGCTACAGTCCGTAGGATTGCAAAGAGTTGGATACAACTGAAACGACTTAGCATGCATGCACAGTTTAAAATTATGTATACAGCTTCTTTTTCTGCCTACCCTTTCTGTATTCTATCTCTGCATCCCCCAGCATCTTGGTTGATTATTTTTTTTAACTACATGCAGTAAAAATCTCTTTTTGATGCATACTTCCATGATTTTTGACAGACACAACATCATACATGCAACAACGCAATTCTGTACAGAGCAACCCCACCACCCAAACAATAGATTTGGGCTGTTCCTTTCTCATCAAACACTGTGCTCTCCCTAAACCTTGGTCATCATTAATCCATTTTCTTTTCCTGTAGTTTTGCATTTTCCAGAATGTCATATCAATGAAATTATACATGTGTAGACTTTTTTTTTAAGGCATTTAGTATTTATTTTATTTTTTTTTAATTTTTTTATTTTTTTGGGTTTTGTCATACATTGACATGAATCAGCCATAGAGTTACATGTATTCCCCATCCCGATCCCCCTCCCACCTCCCCCCCCACCCGATTCCTCTGGGTCTTCCCAGTGCACCAGGCCCGAGCACTTGTCTCATGCATCCCACCTGGGCTGGTGATCTGTTTCACCATAGATAATATACATGCTGTTCTCTCGAAACATCCCACTCTCACCTTCTCCCACAGAGTCCAAAAGTCTGTTCTGTACATCTGTGTCTCTTTTTCTGTTTTGCATATAGGGTTATCATTACCATCTTTCTAAATTCCATATATATGTGTTAGTATGCTGTAATGTTCTTTATCTTTCTGGCTTACTTCACTCTGTATAATGGGCTCCAGTTTCATCCATCTCATTAGAACTGATTCAAATGAATTCTTTTTAATGGCTGAGTAATATTCCATGGTGTATATGTACCACGGCTTCCTTATCCATTCATCTGCTGATGGGCATCTAGGTTTCTTCACATGTGCAGACTTTTGAGTCTGACTTCTTTTACTTGGCAAAATACATAAGAGTTGTCCATGTTTATGAAGGATCTATAGCTGATATTTTAAAATTGTTGAACAATATTTCACTTCGTGAATGTACCACTATTTGTTTACCCACTTGCCTGTTAAAATACAACTTGTTTATTTCCAGTTTTTGTGATTGTAATAAAAGCTTTTGTTAACACTCACAGGCAGCTTATGTGAACATCAGTTTGTAGTGCACTTGAGAAAACACCTAGAACGACTGTGAGTCACATGGTAAACTTTTTGAAGGCTGTGCCATTTTTACATTCCCAAACACAATGTCTGAGTGTTTCAACTACTCTACATGCTAATCTAAGCTTATCATCTGCCTATATGAATCCAGCCCTTTAGTGAGTGTGAGCTGGTGTTTCGTGGTATGTCTTTCAGGCTACTCATTTATAGTTTCTCCCCAAACACCCTGCTGCTTACTCTGTCTAGCCCTTTCTACCCGCTCATCTACTCCCATCTTTATAATTTTGTCACTGTAAGACTTTTTTTCATAAATGAAATGACACAGTATGTGGCCTTTAGAGACTGGCATTTGCACTGACTGTAATGGACTTAAGATACATCCTAGCTGTTGCGTGTGTGGAGAGGCAGACTAGAGAAAGGACTCGTGGGCACAGTGGGGGAAGGAGAGGATGGGGCAGACTGAGAGAGTGGCACGGAAACATACACAGCACCATTGTCAAAGAGAGAGCCGGTGGGAATCTGCCGTATGACAGAGGGAGCTCTGTGACAGGTGCCCTGTGACAGCCCAGAGGGTGGGCTAGGGTGGGAGGTGGCAGGGAGGATCCGGAGGCAAGGAGCATATGCACACCTATGGCTGGTTCATGCTGACGTGTGGCAGAGGCCAACACAGTATTGTAAAGCAATTGTCTTCCGATTAAAAATTAATAAATTTTAAAGACCTATTCCTTTTAACTGTTTAATTTTAAGTGTTGGTATTCTGTTATAGATATGTCAGTTTGTTTAACTTTTCACTCGCAGAAAGGCATGTGGGCTGTTTCTAGTAGCTGATTATTAGAAACAAAAGTACTGTGAATATCTGAGTGTGAATTTGAAACCATGGCTAATCATTAGTCAAATCCTGTTCACTTGCCTTCACTAACCAAGGTTGTTTCAAGACTTGCATGTCCTCCAAGTAGCATGTAACTTAAACTATAAGATGTTTGCCTGAGTTGTTTTTTAGCAACTTGGAGTCAGTTGTGTCTAGTTAGAATTGAATGGGTAAAGACTGGCTAGGACCATGGACCCTTCTATTTGGCGTGAGCAAGCGTCCACTCAGTGACCTTTCGGCATTAGAAGGCCCAACACTCCACCCTCAAATCACCTATATTTTTTAAATGTGCAGAGGCCTGTAGTTTAATAATGCCTGCCCAAGACAAATATTATGGGATTTTTTCCCAGTCACCTTTCCCCACCCTCCCCAAGCTCGCCACACTTCAGAATACTGTTTCTTTATCCTTTATCCCATAAACCTACCAAGGTCCTTGCCCTTGAGGTGGAAGTTTGGAGATCTGTTCTCCCTTCCCACATTTTCCATTGAGAATAGATCCTCTCTGCTGCACACCGCAGCTTCTCTGCAATTTGGCTTGCTCTGTGTCAGATAAAAGAATACACCCATGGCAGATTCAAGTCAATGTATGGCAAAACCAATACAATATTGTAAAGTAAAATAAATAGATAAATAAAAGAAGGTGGTTTACTAGCAAATTTTTTCTGTTTTCTGTTTGCACCTGTGTCTGTGTGAATGTAACTTTTTAATTTCTCTGGAATGAATGCTTTAAAGTACAGTTGCCACACAGTAAGGAAGTGTTTAGTTTTATAAAAAGAGTTAGTGTTTTCATTGTGGCTGTATCATTCTAGAGTCCCAACCATGATGAATGAGTAATCCAGTTCTCTCCATCCTTGTCAACATATGGTATTATTGGTATTGTGCATTTTAGTCATTATGACTGAAGTGGTATCTCATTGTGGTTTTAAATTGCATTTCTCTAAAGGCTAATGATGTTGGACATGTTTTCGTACTTATTGGTCATCCAAGTGTCCTCTTAGGCGAAATATATTTTCATGTCTTTTGCCCATTTTCCAATTGGAATTTCTTTTGCTTGTTATTGTTTTATTGTGGTTACTTTTGTTTTACTGTTGAGCCGTGTGAGTTCTAGATTCCAGACTTTTGTAGGATATATATTGGGTTGGCCAAAATGTTCGTTTAAGTTTTTCAACATCTCATGTCAAAGTGGAACACACTTTTTGGCCAATCCAATAGTTTGCAAAAGTGTTTTCCCAGTCTGCAGCTAATCTTTTTATAATTTTGACTGGGTCACTTGCAGAGAAAAAATTTTAATTTCAGTAATGCCCAATTTTAATAATGGTTTCCTTTGGTAGATTGTGCTCTTGGTTTAAATCTAAAAGTAGCCAACCCTTAATTACTGAATTGTTCTTCTATACTTTTTTTCTAAAAGTTTAGATTTTTCTGAGTATTTTTCCCCCTAGAAGTTATAAAAAGTGATTCATTTTAGTTAATTATTGTATAAAGTTTGAAATCTAGTTCAGACTTCCTTTTTTCCCCTATGAATGTCTGGCTGATCCACATCGTTTGTTTAATAGGCTATTCTCCCTCCACTGAATTGGCTTTGCAATTACCAGTTGGGCATATTGGTGTGGATGTAACTCTGAGTTTCCATTCTATTACATTAATTCTTGTTTACTATGGGTATAAAGTAGATGATAATGGCAATAGAGTGATTCCTTCTACTTTATTCTTCCTTTACAAAATTATTCTACCTATTCTAAGTCCATTGTCATTCTATGCAAATTTTAGCATAAGCCCATCTATATATGCAAAAAAATCTTTCTGGAACTCTTGTAAGAGTTGTGTTCAATTGTACATATATGTCACACAGAGTTGGACATAACTGAAGCAATTTAGCACGCACAAACACATGCACATATATGAGGGCCTCCCAGGTGGTGCTAGTGGTAAAGAACCTACCTGCCAATGCAGGAGACATAAGAGACGTGGGTTTGTTCTACGGTTTGGAAGATTTCCTGGGGTAGGAAAGGGCACCCACTCCAGTATTCTTGCCAGGAGAATCCCATGGGCAGAGGAGCCTGGCGGGCTACACTGTATTGGGCCACAGAGTCAAACATGACTGATGTGACTTAGCATGCACACATCTACATGTATTTGGGAAAAATTTGTATCTTTAGTGTATTTAGTCATCCATTCCATGGACATAGTACACCTTCACTTATCTAAGTAATTTTTCAAATATTTATCAGCAATTTTGTTACATTAATGCAAAACTTTTATTTTTATGAATTAATGGAAATAATATAATTATTTTTACCTTTGGTTTCTGATTGATTTTTCTGTTCTGACTTTGTATCTTGTGAAGTTTCTGAATGAAAAAACTCTATTCTCAGATATATTTGATGATTCATTCAGGTTTTCCTACGTAGACCATAATGTTATCTGCAACTGAAAATGTTTTGTGTATTTCTTTTCAGTCTGACTTTGGGAGGCCTTTAATTTCCACTAGATCTTCTTGAGTTCTTTTTTTGGGGTGGAACATCACTAGATTAACAGTTGTGACAGTGCATATTCTTGCCTTGCTCTCAAAATTAGACAGCTATTCTTCAGTATTTCACCATTAAGTACAATGTTAATTGGAGGATTTTTTTAATAGGAAATCTTAACAAGTTTATAAAAAGTATAGTCTTTATAAAGTGCTGGTAGTTTTTTATCATAAATTCATACTGACTTTTTTCAGATGCTCTTTCTGCATTAACTGGTATGATCACATGATTTTTCTTCCCTACCCTGTTGATATGCTGGATTAATTTTATTGATTTTCAAGTATTAAATCAATCTCATATACTTAGAATGAGTTCTATTTAGTCCTGGTATATAATTTTCATAAAACTCTAGATTATTCAATTTGCTAATATTTTCCTGAAAACCTTTAGATATAATTTTATGACAGAGAATCTTCCTTAATTGTTATACTTTGGTCTGATTTTGATACCAGGGTAATGCTGCCCTCAAATGATTTGAGACATGTTTCAGCCTTTTATATATTCTGGAATAGATTGTGCTAAGTTAGTATTAATTCTTCTTTACATATTTGTAAGATTTTTCGAGGGAAGTTATCAATTTGTCTTACAAAATATTTTTAATTAAAATTAATATAGTTACAGGATTGTTCAGTTTCTCTATTTCATTTTCATTTAATTTTGCTAGCCTGTTGAAGGAGCTGATCCATTTCTTGGATTTATGAGTAAAAGTTGTTCAGACTGTTATCTTACTGTCCTTTTGACTAGTGTCTGTAGTTCTATACAAATCATACTCTATCATTTCTAACATTCATGATTTATTCTTCATCTTTTTATTTTTCAGTCTTGCTACAGGTTTATCAGTTTAATGATTTCTCTTTCACTTTTGAAACAGTTTTGCAAGGTAATAATTCTGTTTGAATATTTTTACTTCAGCATTTTGCAAATGTCACTTTATTATTTATGGATGCTATTTATTTAAAGCATTTACTGATGGTTTATGATGAGAAGTCTGCTATAATTCTCATTCTTTTTCTTTTAGAGGTAGTGTGTCTTTTTCTTCATTTTCTTTCAAGGTTTTGTTTCACTTCTCGTATGAATCCTGCTTGGTGCCCTCTGAGCTTCATAGTTCTATTTTAGTATCTGTCACTATTTTTGGAAAACTCTAATACATTATTTTCAGTGTTTCAGAAAAAAATATTTCTCAAATAATTTCAGTCTCTATTTTCTCATTCTATATTTCTAACTATATATGTTAGGCCATTTAGTAATTGCCCCACAGCTCTTGGATGTTCTATTCTGTTTTTAACTCATTTTCTGTTTCTCTTTCCATTTTAGTTGAGTAATTCTGATTATACGAGCTTTCCTTCAAGCTTATTGATTCTTTCCTTGACTTGTCTCATCTACTGTGAAACTGTCAAAGATATTCATTCTCTGTCACTGTATTTTTAATTCTATCATTTCCATTTCTTTTCCATATATTCTATAATTTCAGTGAATTATTTATCTAATATTTACATTTTACACATTTTCAATTATCACATTTATCACATTCATCATAATCATTTTAAATTTACTGTTTGATAGGCCTAACATCGATGTCATATGTGATTCCAATACCAATATTTTTGCTTTATCTCTTTAGACTAGGTCCTTTCTTGTCTTTTTGTATGCCACATTACTTTTTATTAAAATCTCATATTCTATATAACCCAATAATATTGACATAAACATTTTTTTTTCTTTCTGTTTAGAGATGAGTATACCTTTTTTCTTGGCTAGGCTTTTAGAGTGTGGGTTTGTGTTATTCTAATCTGACATTAAGCCCTGTTTTAAGTTTTCTTTACAGGTGACATGCCTCTTTTAAAATTTGTTTGTTTTTGCTGCTCTCCAGAAAGATTCTCTTGCAGATCTTTTGGCTGTTTCTATTGTTATTTTCATTTGATGCTTGTTTGCCTGGTGGTAGGGGTTGGGGAATGGTGTGTTCTCTGATTATTGTGACAAAGGTTCAGTCTTAAGTAGATACCCTGAACCCTTTTCTCATGGCGTGACTATAACAAGGGATCTTGTCTGTATGAGACTACTCTAGCAGTTAAAATAAGCTACCACAAAATCAGTGACTTAAAACACCACAAACTAAAATCATTATCTTAGCATCCTGAAGTTCAAAAATCTATTATCAAGGCATTATCTGGACTGTGCTCATTTTGGAGGATTCTAGAGAGAATCTGTTTTCTTGACTTTTCTAGTTTCTAGGGCATTTTGGCCAAGGACTGCTTCTTCCACCTTCAAAGTCCTTTTCTCTAACCTCCGGTTATTCTATTCTAATCACATCTCCTTACTCTATCTTTTGCAGATGAAGTGTAAAATTAAACAAATGCATAGGAATAGGAATTGTATGGTATGGCAGATTTACTAGAAGAAATGTTCACAAAATTTAACTTTGGCAATAAATGGTTGGTAATTCTGTATTTGTTTCCTGATGCTACTGTACAAATTATCATACATTTTATGGCTTAAAAGAACATAAGTTTATGATGTTGCAGTTTTGGGGATCATACTTCTCAAATGGGTCTTGTGTGCTAAAATTGAGGTGTCAGCAGAGCTGTTACTTTGAAAGGCTGCAGGGAGAATCTATGCTTCTACTAGGTATTTACTAGATGCTTCTTGCATTCCTTTGCTTGAGGACCCTTCCTCCATCTTTATGACACAATATTTTATCCTTTAGTTATGCCATTTTATCACCTTTATCCAACTCTCATCGTCCTGTTTTCCTCCTAAAAAGATATTGCCATTTGGCCCACTAGAGAGTCCAAGTTAATCTCATCATTGAAATATTTTTCATCACAGTGTCTGAGCCTCTTATATCGTATAAGGTAACAACACGTCACAGGTTCTGGGACTTGGCAGTGAACGGTTTTTTAGAGGTCATTCTTCAGCCTAACGTGCTGCTCTTCTTTCAGATAACAATGTTGGAGCTAGTAAATATTCCTGTTCTTCCTCAGGCTAGAGCTGTTATTTCCCCTTCTCAAAGCTTCAGTGGATTTCCAACAATATATTCAGACTATAATTCCATTGCCCTTGACTATGTAAATTAAGGATATTGTTATTTAGGGGCGATAGGTGACGTAAGTTTGGGTGAAGTTTTGATTGGTGTTGTGGGTCTTTGCCTCAAGCTACAGCAAATAATCACTTTTACTCTCAGGAAATTGTTTTATTTGCTTTTGCCTCTGCAGATTTAAGTTTTGGTTCTGTATATGGTATGGGGGGTGCTGTTTGGGATGAACTATCATCAATAGCTGCTATTCTCTTCCCTCAGCCGTGTCATGGGGAATATTTCTCAAAATTCCCTTCAACCTTCAGTGTGAGCACCCACTAGTGTTCCTGAGTTTAAAAGCCTGGAAGAAGGTACAAATCCCCACTATGTCCATGCCACATAGGGTTTTTCCTCTTTCATTCTAGTCTTTAGCAATTTATTAAAAATGTCTAGCTGAGTCTTCTAGTGGGGTTACAGACAATGTCTTGCCCAGGTAAGCAAGTGATTAAATTCTATTACATGCCAGCCTTCCTTCATTTTCAGTTGTTTGCCCCAAGACTATAGTTTTTCAACGGGTTCCAAAAAAATTTTCTTAATTTGAAAATTTCTAGATTTTTATGTTAGTTTAAGATTGGAAATAATGCCCTTTCAGGTCTGTACCTTCTGAGTTCAATCCAGAATAAGCTATTCTCACTTATTTTTTTTAAAAGAGAATAAAGTGAATATAGCAACAAAAGAATTTCTCAAGCAATGCTTGAGGTCCTTAAACTTACCCCTGCACAAAGTGAACTGGGAAATCTGCTAATCTCTATAGCCCCCAGGGACATAATCCCTAAAGACCATTTTCTATCAGTGAAAGTGCATGAGCAAGAAAGTTCCATCCAGAAATAGATTCATTTTAAAAATAGAAATATCTTCCTCTATAATATAAGGGCTCCTCATAATTGTTTAACATTATTTCATCATTGCTCTGGATTTCTCACCTTTGACTGGATGGAACTTTTCGTGCATCTTCTCTGGCACTGTCCCTCACCATTGTTTGCATGGAGACAGATATATCATTTTTACATTATGGGACATGTGGGTCACCCTCTATGGGGACATGTGCCCTGAACTGACAGAGAAAGGATTGCATATTACTAAAGAATTTGAAAGCCCTGATGACATATTTATTACAAACTTTGCTGTCTGGTGGGGCTGAACTCAGTATTGTGTGGCTCTGTGGAGGCTCTGAAATCTCTGCGGAGAGCTCTAGGCAACAGTTTTCTGCTGAGACATCTGGGTCATACTCTGAGTATGCAGTTTTTTCTGTGCCCCCATTCTGTTACCTGCTCCCTCAAATACCCTTGTCAACACCCATCTTTGATCTCTGCATTTTCTCCCCCAAGCCCCACCATTCTCTGCTTGGACTCTGCTTCCCTGATGTGAGGTTTTGACAGGGCCCTGAAGGAGTGAGCTGAATTGAGTGTGGCCCTCACTTCGTGAGCTTATCCTTATCTCAAAGATGGTAGAATGATTTTAGTCTATGTGGAATGTATCAAAAAAGACTTTGTGTATAATTTTTTTAGCTTTTACTGTATTGAATACTGTATCATAACTGGAAAAATACATACAATATTTTTTAAAGAAAGAGAATGTATTTGATGCACATTAGCTGATCAATAAATGATATCTTTGTGAGAATTTATGGAAACAATATGATAGAGCCTCATCACCTCTAAATTCTAGTTAAATGTGTTATTAAATGGAAAAAAAAAAACCCAGAAATAACCAGTAGTAAATATTTTTCTTCTCTTGGGAGTGTCTTTCTATCCACACATACAGCAAAAGAAATGAGAAAAATAAATTTCACTGGACCTAAGCAAATAAGTGTTTAAAATTGTTATACATAAATATTTATATATATGCAATGAGAACACAAAAGTGTGGGCAAAGGTATAGAATGAGTAATACAAAATATTTAACATTCCATATGATTAATAAAATGTAATATTTTCCATGATAATCTTGGTAGACAAGTCAAATATTAGGGAGTAATGTGGTACAAAAATGTTTAACATGGCTCAAGAAAGAAATATGACACTTAAGAAGAATGATCAAACACTTAGAAATAGTTAAAAAGTTATTTAATATTCAACATTTATTATGGTGAGTTCAAAGAGGCACTCTAATTAAAATGCTAGTATGAACATGAAATTACTTGATTTTACTGGATATAAAAATTTAGCAGCATTTTTATGTCAACAAAATTCCAAATTCTAAATATCTAAAATAGCTAATGTGTAAGCTAAACTAATTTCATGTAAATTATTAAAATGTTCAAATATAGATAATACTTATATTTAACTTATGGCATCACTGACTCAATGGACTTGAGCTTGGGTAAGCTCCAGGAGTTGGTGATGGACAGGGAAGCCTGGCACGCCACAGTCCATGGGGTTGCAAAGAGTCAGACGTGACTGAGCGACTGAAATGAACTGAACTGATAACTTACACTTCCTTTACACAATAAAATATCATGTAGACAATCTTATAAGCAATTCCCATGCCATACTATAATAATAAAATAATAGCAAAAAGCAAGAATTTATGTAGATAGTGAATTCCACAACATAAGTGAATTTATATTGTCTGTGTTTGTACATCTAAGCTGGAAGGCACAGGAAGGAAAGAAATTCTAACAAAATTGGTCATTGGACAATAGAAACACAGGTGTTATTTTCCTTTCTCAGTATTTTTAAAGTTTCTCAAGAAACGTTATGAAATCTGAAAAATAATTTTGAGTATATGGTTCAGTTTGGATGGTATTTACTATCATTGCATATTTTCAACTCTTCAATTAATGACAAAAAGTAAATATGTAAAGCAAAATAGACCTAAACTAGAACCGAGAAGAAAATTTGTCCAATTTGTTTATAACATTTTGTCTGTAGTGTGTATGTATAGAAAGAGAGAGCATAAGAGCAAGAAAGACAGAATATAGAGTATATAAACAATATGCAGGGGCCTCCCGGGTGGCACAGTATGAGAATCCACCTGCCGATGCAGGAGACATGGGTTTGATCCCTGGGTTGGGAAGATCCCCTGGAGGATAAAATGTCAACCCACTCCAGCATCCTTGTCTGGAAAATCCCATGGCAGGCTACAGTCCACGGGGTCACAAAAGAGTTGGACGAGACTCAGTGACTAAACATACAATATATAGGTAAATAACCCTCTATCATGTATAAAGGTGAGATAAAAATGTGCGCTCAGAGCATAAAAGTTGGAGTGAGGGATAATGGATAGCATGAAAAATGAAAAAAGTATGGATCATGCAAGTTGAGTTTTTTGTTCAACTAAATGAACTAGCATCAAATCCATCTATAGAGAATGACTTCAGCACATGATCTACTTTATGACAACATTCTCGAATGCTTGTACCAAATGGGTAACATCAAGCTTGGAAAACTGACCCAACAATTTATGCCTTAACACTTGGTCCAGAATTACCACTGGGTCCATCAACCACCTGTCCAGTGATTTCAGCAACTGGTTATGCCATAATAGAGATGCAGCTGTTTCTTTTCTTACTCCCATAAGCATCAAAACCATGTGAAAACCAAACAGCAAAATTTCAGATTTATAATAGATCAGTCATAAAGTTTAGATATAAACTCTCAGTATGTCCATGATCATTTATTGAGCACCCATAATGTCTATAGCTGTATACTAAGTGCCATCAGAAAAATAAGCAAAAAGCATGAATTGACTTCCTGTACTTCAAAAAAAAGTATGTACTTGAAAGTTTGAGATAATTTCTGTGAGATCAGGAGGAATATGTTTTGGCTAAACTATAGCTATTAGTGTTTTAATCATAACTCAAGGCTGCCCTTAGCATGAGGAAAACAAGTACATTCAGAGGTTAAAATGTATTTTGAATCTTTAAAAAATACATATTTATTGGTGAATTTTTATTGTCAGCAGAATGATGAATTTTGATGAATTTAATTCTAAGAAAGAGCAGATACATCTGCCCTTTGCTCTTTGTTTTGCCACAAAAGGGAGTAAATGTATACATAGCAGAGCCTAAGAAGTAGTCATGACCCAACCAGATCATGAACTTTTGTTGAAACCTTTGAGTTAAGGTAATTATACTAGCCTCATTCTTTGTAATTTGCAGTTTTTAACTTAATAAAAGTTGCTTAAAAAAAAAATAGTGCCATTTGCCACAACATGGGATGGACCTAGAGATTCTCATATTGAGTAAAGTAAGTCAGATAAAATAACATCATATGATATCACTTATATGTGGAATCTAAAAATAAGGCTACAAATGAGCTCATCTAAAAAACTGAAATAGAGTTAGAGATGTAGAAAATAAACTTATAGCTGGGGTAACAAGAGGGTTAAATTGGAAGATCGGAATTGACACATACACACTACTATATATAGAATGTGGATAACTAATGAGGACCCACTGTATACCACATGGAACTCAATACTCTGTAATGGCTTATATGGGAAAAGAATCTTACAAAAAAAGTAGTAGATATATTGGTATAGCTGATTCACTTTACTGTACACCTTAAACTAACATAACATTTTAAATAGTTATACCCCAGAATAAATTAATAAAAATACAAAAAAGTTTAAAAAATACAAAAAAGTCTAAGAAAATTTGAGATCAGTTATATAGAGCATACATTAGTAATTAAAAGTACAAATACATGAATTTAAGCTCTGTAACTTTGTATTTCAATGGCGAAAATTCGTGGAAAAACCATCTTAAATAGCTTTCATTATTCCAGTGTTTGAACTCTTTGAAAAAAATGTAATTTCATAAAGTCATGGAGACTACTGGCATTCCAGCAGTCAATCTCTAGCCTGACAAAATCCATTTCTTTGATACTTGGATTAACAACCAGTGTTCGAGGTAGCATTGAGGAAGACATGGTTTAAGTGTTAATTAATTGAATCCATAGCCTATTTTTGAAAATGGGACAGCTAAAACAACTTCTCTACAGTTTAAAATCCTTTATTTCTTTACATTTTTGCCCCTTTCTTTTTAAACAACATAACTTAATAAATCTACCAGTGACAGACATGAAGCACCACAGCTGAAACTAAAGTGGATGCATTTTTGGAGCAATGGCCATTCCCTGCAGCCAACAGAGCTTTAAAATAGTAAGCCAAAAAAACCCCAAAAACATTTCTTTGAAATTTAAAATGGATCTGAGTTTTGGGTGGGAATTATCCCTTGGAGAACCTTAAGTCTTATTTTTGGGGGCTTTCCCAGTCTGCTTTACCAAGTAATTCCCTCATCTAGATAGGCTTGATGCAGCCTGTGGCCCTAGAGTGTTTTTTTGCCTGCTGTGTTTATGTTTTGAGAAGGTCACTCAATTTTTTCCACTTGTTTTTTTTTGTCTTGTTTGTTTGTTTCCCTTTTGTTTCTTAAATAACAAAGTATATGTTAGGTTTGTGAACATAGGGTGTTAATATTTTGGTAGAGTTTTGAAAATTTCCAAAACGCTGATTTTAAAAAGAAAAGCATTCTTCTTGGTTTTGAGAAGTTGATGGTATTCTACACATTCAGCTCCTTAAATTAGCAATTTATAATTTCTTCTGTATCTTTAGGGCAGACATTTCTTAACAAGTAGGATTCATTTAAAGGAATGGATATTTTGGTGAAGATTCTGAGCATATCTAATCTTATTTTCAATTTACATATAAAAACCAAGCTCTTTGGAGTAAAATATAAATAGCTTAAGAACCTGGAAGCTAATCTCTAACCTAATCCATATATTTTGTCTCTCTTCTTTGATGAGTCAGCTTCTTCTACTTAGTCATCGTTTTTCTGAATTCCATTGCCTTAGGTTAGTTTTTGAAGATACTGTGTTGAAGATAATAAGCTTGAAAGGATATCTGAGAACATTTTTTTTAAAGATACTTGTAATATTCCTGTTATATGTTTAAAATAAACATAATAACTTCATTTTTGGAGTTCCTTTTCAAGTCTTCTCCTTGTGTTATTCACACAGCAGGTATCTTTCTTGCTGATTTTCAGTTATTTATCTTATGTAGGAAGTAGGTCAGAAAACACCATGGAATTTTTTCCTTCTGCCAGCCACCACATTTAAAGTACTCATTTGGGGATCCATGATCAAAAATATAGTTGAGAATATCAACACTAAATATTGGTCTTAATGCATATATGATTTTCTTCAAAATTTAATAGTTTCACAGTAGCGAGCAACATCGTCTCATTTATTACTAGCAAGCCAGCATTGTGTATTTGCTTGTAATAAAACAAATTGATGGTAGCAGCAGGTTTGACCATACCAAAGTCTTTGCATGTTCTCAAATTTTCCAGACTCCAATATATTTTCCATTGTTTTAGAATGTAAGCAGGTTGAAAATGGCATGTAACCAAAAACAACTTGCAAAACTACCAGAATATGACAGTTTCTGGATCTTCCCACACTTGTGGACACTTAATTTTCACTCAAGTACTTATCTTAAATAAATTAATTAATATAGAACTTATTCAATTAAGTAATTGAAGTATAGAAATATATTGGCTACAGTAAATGCTACTTTCATAAATTATTTTCTTACTTGTCCTTATACTTTAACACTTATATATCAATCTCTAAGCCTATAGCTAAATCTGTATTGTTATTACAGTTTATATGTATAGAATTATATCAGAGTTATGAACGCCCCAAAATAGGGTGTGTCACTGTTACCAAGTCAAAGCTCATACTGCTTGCTTTGTGATAGGCCAGTAAATTGAGAGATGAGATGTTCAGGCCAGGAATAGGGACTTTATTAGGAAAACCAGTAGACCGAGATGTTGATGGACTAGTGTTGCAAAGAACCATTTCAGCTGAGTTAGAATTCAGGCTTCTCAACCTAGATGTCCATCAGCAGAAGAATGGATAAGGAAGCTGTGGTACATATACACCATGGAATATTACTCAGCTGTTAAAAAGAATTCATTTGAATCAGTTCTAATGAGATGGATGAAACTGGAGCACATTATACAGAGTGAAGTAAGCCAGAAAGATAAAGAACATTACAGCATACTAACACATATATATGGAATTTAGAAAGATGGTAACGATAACCCCATATGCAAAAAAGAAAAAGAGACACAGAAGTACAGAACAGACTTTTGAACTCTGTGGGAGAAGGTGAGGGTGGGATATTTTGAAAGAACAGCATGTATATTATCTATGGTGAAACAGATCACCAGCCCAGGTGGGATGCATGAGTCAAGTGCTCGGGTCTGGTGCACTGGGAAGACCCAGAGGAATCGGGTGGAGAGGGAGGTGGGAGGGGGGATCGGGATGGGGAATACGTGTAACTCTATGGCTGATTCATGTCAATGTATGACAAAACCCACTGAAATGTTGTGAAATAATTAGCCTCCAACTAATAAAAAAAAATTTTAAATAAATAAATAAATTAAATAAATAAATAAACTAAAAAAAAAAAAAAAGAATTCAGGCTTCTTTTAAAGGGGAGGGTATGTGACTGGCTGTTGCAAACTTCTTGTTACTGGAATCCTTTTCTCTTGCAGCTACCCACATAGGTCTGGTCACAATATTCCTGTAAACCTCCAACAAGACAAATGTTAATATCTGTTCTAAAACTTCTTTTCTCTATATGAGTGGAAAGTGGTACACCTTTAAAGGTCAAGCCTGGGTGGAGAGCCTTTGAAAATGGGCTAATCTTGGTCATTCTTTTACAAAAGTGCAGAGCCAGCATAACTAACCACAGGAGACAGAGCACGTGTTAGAGCTAAAGGAATAGATCCACTATTTCACCGATTTAAGGGACCAGATAGAATGTCCAAGAGAAGCAATACTGTCTCAGGTATCCTATAAGGTCCTTTATACTTGATGAGGTCTGAACAGGCAGCAATTATTTTTTTCCCCTAACTGCCAGAACTATTGAGAGTGTGATCTGCTCACATAACCCTGATAAACTTCGTGTGGTGAGCACCCCTGAATTCTGCCAGGTGTTTTTAGATGTCTCTGCTGGTGGAGGTGAGATAGTGCAAATCAAAGCCGTTGATATGGATGTTTCTGATTTGCCAACCAAGAAGGTATTTTTTTTTTTTAAGTGACATTTTTTGACATCTGAGAATAGAGGTACTAACACTAAATTCTGCCCTAAATTCTGGACACAAAATCAGGGAGGTTTAAATACTCCTGGATGAGTCTTGCAAATTTGTGAGGCCTTACCACACGAATGTAAAGTGATCATGTTTTTTCGTGACAGGAGGGCAGAAATGAAGGCCCTGGAAATGTCCATGGTAGCATATGAAAAATGTTTGCAAAGAATTCAGTTATTGCCTTGATATCTGGAAAAACCATGACTTCCAGATCAAAACTGAATTTATTTGGTGATAATCCTGTGTAAACTTCCACCTTCATTTGGCTTTTTACCAACTGTAGATCTTACCGAACTTTTATATTACAATATCACATTACTTTACTACATTTGCAGAGTTTAAGTTCTAAATCAAAGCTATTATTTCCATTTCTCCTCCTGAAATTCTATTAGCATTTTATTTTATAGTGGAGTAATAGCTGATTAACAATATTTTTTTTAATTTCAAGTGGACAGCAAAGAAACTCAGCCAGACCTATACATGTATCCATTCTCCCCTAAACTCCCTTCCCATCCAGGCTTTCACATAACATTGACCTTGTTGGTTATCTGTTATATATATAGGAGTGTGTACATGACAATCCGAAATTTCCTAACTATCCCTCTTCCTCCCTGAATATATATATATATATATATAATATTTGAAAGTGAAAGTCCCTCAGTCGTATCCGACTCTTTGTGACCCCATGGACTAAATAGTCCATGGAATTCTCCTGGCCAGAATACTGGAGTGGGGAGCCTTTCCCCTCTCCAGGGGATCTTCCCAACCCAGGGATCAAAGCCAGGTCTCCCACATTGCAGGTGAATTCTTTACCAGCTGAGCCACAAGGTATATTGGATTGTCCAAGACTGAATTGGGAAAAAAAAAATTGGAACTATCCTTCTATCCCATTATCACTTTTATACATGAATTCTTCCTGATCAAGAATCCTCTCTTATTAATTTAATACTTTCAGAGAGGAAGCAAGTAAAACAAAAGCATTATGCAATCAGTATGCATGCTAAGTTGCTTCAGTCATGTTCGACTCTTTTGCAACCCTGTGGACTGTAGGCCACCAGGCTCCTCTGCCCATGGGATTCTGCAGGCAAGAATACTAGAGTGGGTTACCACACTGTCCTCCAGGTCTTCCCCACTCAGGGGTCAAACCTGCATCTCTTATGTCTCCTGCATTGGCAGGCAGGTTCTTTATCATTAGTGCCACCTGGCAGAAGTGGCTAAAACTATCATTTGAGTTGGCTCAAAAGGCACCACCCAACAAGGTCATGTTAGCTTCCCTTCCACACTCTGAACTTTATTTAACTAACTTCCTCTGTTAAATCTGGGTTCCCCCCACCTCCATAAGACTGAATTTAGTTGGTCATTTAAAATACTTGAATGCAACAGATTGATAAAAGCTTGAGTCATTCCCCTTTCTGAAGTTTCCTGGATACTCAAATGGGTGAGTTCCTAGCACTTTTGGTCCCTCTCGGGGACAGTGAAAGCATGACCACATCTCTCTCTACTCTTCTCCCCCCTTTTCACACCCCAAGGAATTCTAATTCATTAGGAAGGAGAGAGAGATTAGAGGACATAGGAGATATTGGCTTCATTCCATTAAGTAAGATGCATTTACATTTGGTTTCTAATAATGTGGCAATTGCTTCTGGTGCAACTAAATGAACTTCTACTGTTTTTTGTCTACCTAAAGCTTTAATCTTATAGTTTTGATTACTAACACCACTTGTTTAGCATTGGGAACCCCTTTGCTAAGCAGCTATAGACACATGCTTTTGGACTAAGGGTGTGGGATTTGCACCATTCGGTTCACTTCTTCTTGACTCACAGGGTAGCAACAATTTTAAACCAGTCTTTTTTAAGATGGGGCATCTGCTGCTCCACTTCCAGAACACGTCTTTTAAGCTCTCATCCATTTTCAACATAAGGGACAATGGAATGGTTTAGATTGCTTCATAATTACTTTCTCCTTCTGCAGTAGGTCACCTTTATTAGCATTGCAAACCCAATCCCGCGCTATAGGAAGCTGAAATCTAGCCAGTCCTTCTATGTCTTTCTGGGTGAGTTCATTCATCTCAGGGAAACCTCGCTCAGAGCCAAAAATCCTTTATTCCAACCGGCATGAGACCTCACATTGCCATCTCCAAATTGATCAAAGTTTGGCATGATAAATGCAGCATGAGAAGGGCCATAAGACTACAATTATTAACATTTTTCCTTAGCAAGTATTACATATCTTTATACACTGTTTTCCAAGTGGAGCAGCCAAAATTCTAACCGTATACCTGATGCCCATCCACAGGGATTGTAAGTTTCCCTCTTTACCTGCTCACTGATACTGTGTTTTTGTCATCGTTGTCTGAAAGAAGTCATAATCTTATACCCATCCAAGATGTATTTTAGTGTGTTTTAGTTGTTATAAAGGGGCAGGCTATAGATTGATGGACATATTAATGAGGAGGGTTTCCCACATGAAGGAGAGCTAGCAACAAGCATGGCACTATTCAGGCCTCAGTAATTGAACTTAATTCCTGGCAATAAACAGACATGATTCATTGCCTAGGTGACCTACAGTTTAGTTAACATGTTGACTGCTGAATCCCATGAGCTTTCCATATATTCTATTAAGAAGATTTGAGGCCTTCGGTCTTCATATTTGGAAAGTCAAATTTCTTGCTTTTTCTTTTTAAAGTATACTCAATTTCCAGTATTATTTTTAGTTGAATAACATGCTGATATTGCTATAGATTATAATTCATTGAAAGTTATTATAAACATTGAATATATCTCTCATGTTTTACAATATATCCTTGTTGCTTATTTATTTTATACAATTGTGTCTCTTAACCACACACTCCTATCTTGCCCCTCCCCCTTTCCCTAACCCCACCGGTAACCATTAGTTTGTTTTCTATATCTATGAGTGTGTTTCTGCCTTGTTATATGCATTTTTGTTTTACTATTTAGATTCTATAAACAAGTGATGTCAGAGTATTTGTCTTTGTCTGACATATTTCACTATATACTCTCTAGGTGCATTCACATTGTTGAAAATGGCAGAATTACATCCTTTCTTTTTATGGTTAACCTACCATTGTGTGTGTGTGTACCATGTCTTCTTTATGAATTCATCTGTCGATGAGCACTTAGGTCATTTCCATATCTTGGCTATAGTAATAATGCTGCCATGAACTGAAGGTACATGTATCTTTTCAACATAGTCTTTTTGTTTTCTTCAGATATATACTCATATAGTAGTTCTATTTTTAGTTCTTTGAGGACCCTCTGTAAAGTTTTCCACGGTGACTGCCCCAAAGCGCAACTGACCAACAGTGGCCAAGGATTCCCTTTGCTCACATCCTTGCAACATAGTTAATTGGTGGAGACCTTAGGGTTCTCGCTATATAGCATTGTGTGTTCTCTGCAAATAGTGATAGTTTTACTTCTTTCTTTCTAATTTGGGTGCCTTTTAATGATTTTTGTTGTCAAATTGCTATGATTAGGGCTGCCTATATTGACTATATTAAGTAGAAGAGTTGAGAAAGGGACTGTTGTCTTGTTTCTGTTTTTAGATAAAAAAAACTTTCAGCTTTGCACTCTTGACTATGATGTTAATTGTTGCTTTATCATGAATGTACTTTACTATGTTGAGATATATTCCCTCTAGATCAACTTTGATGAGAAACTTTATTAAGAAGGAATGTCAACTTGTTTGGTAACTTAGTGATCATATGATATTTATCCTTCCTTTTGTTTATATGGTGTATCACACTAATTGAATTGAAATATCAAACCATTCTAGTATACCTGGAATAAATCCTACTTGATCACGACATATGATTCTTTATATACATTGTTGAATTCAATTTGATAACAATTTGAGTGTTTTTACAGCTATTTTTACTGGAGGTACTGGCATGTAATTTTTTTAATATTTTAGTGTGCTTATCTGGTTTTAGTATCATGGTAATGATGACCTAGACAGCATGTTAAAAAGCAGAGACACTACTTGGCCAACAAAGGTCCATCTAGTCAAATCTTTGGTTTTTCCAGTAGTCATGTATGGATGTGAGAAGTGGACTACAAAGAAAGCTGAGGGCCAAAGAATTGATGCTTTTGAACTGTGGTGTTGAAGAAGATTCTTGAGAGTCCCTTGGAGAGCGAGATCCAACTAGTCCATATTAAAGGAAATCAGTCCTGAATATTCATTGGGAGGACTGATGCTGAAGCTGAAACTTCAATACTTTGCCCACCTGATGTGAAGAACTGACTGATTTGAAAAGACCCTGATGCTGGGAAAGATTGAAGGTGGGAGGAGAAGGGGACGACAGAGGATGAGATGGTTGGATGGCATCACCAACTCAGTGGACATGAGTTTGAGTAAACTCTGGGAGTTGTTGATGGATAAGGAGTCCTGGCCTGCTGCAGTCCATGGGGTCTCAAAGAGTTGGACAAAACTGAGTAACTAAACTGATCTTTCTCAAAATTTTTATTGGAATATAGTTGCTTTACAATGCTGTGCTGGTTTCTTCTGTACATCATAAATCAGGCATATGTATGTTACATATATCCAATCCCTCTTGAGCCTCCCTCCTACCCTCTTACTCCATCCCTCTAGGTCACTATAGAGCAACAAGCTGAACTTCCTGTGATATACAGCAGGTTCCCTCTCATTACCTGTTTTACACATGGTAGTCTACACATGTCAGTGCCACTGTCTCAATTCTCTCTTCTTCCCATCCATGTCCACAAGTCCATTGTCTATGTATGTGCCTCTATTCCTGCTCTGCAGATAGGTTCATCAATAACATTTTTCTTGATTCCATATATGTGTGTTAATTTATGATATTTGTTTATCTCTTTCTGACTTCACTCTGTGTAATAGGTTCAAGGTTCATCCACATCACTACAGCTATCTCAATTTCATTCCTATTTATGCTTGAGTAATATTCAAGTGTATAAATGTACCACTTCTTTATCCACTCTGTCAGTGAGTATCTAGATTGCGTCTATGTCCTGGCTCTTGTGTATAGTGCTGCAATGAATGCTGGGGTACATGTGTCTTTGGAAGTATGGTTTTCTCAGGGTATGTGTTCAGTAGTGGGATTGCTTAGTCATATAGTAGGTCTATGTTCAGTTTTTTAAAGGAATCAACTTACTGTTTTCCAAAGTGGCTGTACCAATTTATATTCCTTCCAGCAGTGTAAGAGGGTTCTGTATTCTCCATACCCTCAAGAGCATTTATATGTAGATTTTTTGATTATGGTTCTTCTGGCTATTGCAAGGTAGCCATCAAAACCTCACTGTAGTTTTGATTTGCATTTCTCTAATAATTAGTGACAGTATGTGAACCGTGAACTTCCAGATGTTCAAGCTGGTTTTAGAAAAAGCAGAGGAACCAGAGATCAAGTTGTTAACATATGTTGGATCATTGAAAAAGCAAGAGAGTTCCAGAAAAGCACCTATTTCTGCTTTATCGACTACGCCAAAGCCTTTGACTGTGTGTATCACAAAAAACTGTGGAAAATTCTTCAAGAAATGAGAATAACAGACCACCTTGCCTGCCTCCTAAGAATTATGTATGCAGGTCAAGAAGCAACAGTTAGACCTGGACATGGAACAATAGACTGGTTCCAAATCAGAAAAGGAGTACGTCAAGGCTATATATGGTCACCCTGCTTATTTAACTTACATGCAGAGTACATCATGCAAAATGCCAGACTGGATGAAGCACAAGCTGGAATCAAGATTTCCAGGAGAAACATCAATAACCTCAGATGCATAGATGACACCAGCCTTATGGCAGAATGTGAAGAAGAACTAAAGAGCCTCTTGATGAAAGTTAAAGGAGAGTGAAAAAGTTGGCTTAAAACTCAACATTCAGAAAACTAAGATCATAGCATCTGGTCCCATCTCTCCATGGCAAATAGATGGCAAAACAATGGAAACAGTGAGAGACTTTATTTTGGGGTGGGGGGGTGGCGGCTCCAAAGTCACTGCAGATGATAACTGCAGCCATGAAATTAAAAGATGCCTGCTCCTTGGAAGAAAAGCTATGACCAACTTAGACAGCATATTAAAAAGCAGAGACATTACTTTGCCAATAAAGGTCCGTATAGTTAAAGTTTTGGTTTTTCCAGTAGTCATGTATGGACGTGAGAAATGGACTACAAAGAAAGCTGAGCACCAAAGAATTGATGCTTTTGAACTGTGGTGTTGGAGAAGACTCCGAGAGTCCCTTGGACAGCAATGAGATCCAACCAGTCCATATTAAAGAAAATCAGTCCTGAATATTCATTGGAAGGACTGACACTGAAGTGAAACTCTAATACCTTGGCCACCTGATGCGAAGAACTGACTCATTGGAAAAGACCCTGATGCTGGGAAAGATTGAAGGCAGGAAGAGAAGGGGATGATGGAGGATGAGATGGTTGGATGACATCACCAACTCAATGGAGATGATTTGAGTAAACTCTGGGAGTTGGTGATGGACAGGCAGGCCTGGCATACTGTGGTCCATGGGGTCACAAAGAGTTGGACACAACTGAGCAACTAAACTGAACTGAATCATGAGAGATGTTGAGCGTCTTTTCATATGTTTGTTAGCCATCTGTATGTCTTCTTTGGAAAAATGTCTGTTTAGGTCTCTTTACCACTTTTTGATTGGGTTGCTTATTTTTCTGGCATTGAGTTGTATAAGCTGCTTGTATATTTTGGAAATTAATCCTTTGTCAGTTGTTTCACTTGCTATTATTTTCTCCCATTGCGAGAGTTATACTTTCACCTTGCTTATACTTTCCTTTCCTTGCAAAAGTTTTTAAGTTTAATCAGGTCCCACTTGGTTACTTTTGCTTTTATTTCTGTTACTCTTGGAAGTGAGTCATAGAGGATCTTGCTTTGATTTATGTCATTGAGTGTTCTGCTTATGTTTTCCTCTCAGAGTTTTATAGTTTCTTTAGGTCTTTAATTTAGGTCTTTAATCCATTTTGAATTTAACTTTCTGTATGGTGTTAGGAAGTGTTCTAATTTCATTCTTTTACATGTAGCTGTCCAGTTTTCCCAGCACCATTTATTGAAGAGGCTGCCTTTTTTCCATTGCATATTCTTGCCTCCTTTGTCAAAAATAAGGCGCATGGGTTTATTTCTGGACTCTATTTTGTTCCATTGGTCTGTATTTCTGCTTTTGTGCCAGTATCATACTGTCTTGATGACTGTAGCTATGTAGTACATTCTGAAGCCAGGAAGGTTGATTCCTCCAGCTCCATTCTTCTTTCTCAAGACTGCTTTGGGTATTCAGGGTCTTTTGTGTTTCATATGAATTGTGAAATTTTTTGTTTTAGTTCTGTGAAAAATGTCATTGTAATTTGATAGGGATTGCATTGTACCTGTAGTTTACATTTGGTAGTATAGTCATTTTCACAATATTGATTCTTCCTACCCAGAAACATGGAATATCTCTCTATCTGTTTATGTATCTTTGATTTCTTTCATCAGTGTCTTATTATTTTCTGTCTACAGACATTTTGTCTCCTTAGGAAAGTTTATTCCTAGATATTTAATCCTTTTGGTTGCATTGGTGAATGGGATTGATTCCTTAATTTCTATTTCTGATTTTTCATTGTTAGTATATAGAAATGCAAGTGATTTCTGTGTATTGATTTTGTATCCTGCAACTTTTCTAAATTCACTGACTGGCTCTAGTCATTATTTTCTACTATTTTTAGGGTTTTCTATGTACAGTATCACATCATCTGCAAACAGAACTTTACTTCTTCTCTCCAGTCTGGATTCCTTTCATTTCTTTTTCTTCTCTGATTGCTGTAGCTAGGACTTTCAGAACTATGTTGAATAATAGTGATGAAAGTGGACACTCTTGTCTTGTTCCTGATCTTAGGGGGAATGCTTTCAGTTTTTCACTATTGAGATTAATGTTTCCTGTAGGCTTATCATATATGTCCTTTGCTATATTGAGATAGGTTCCTTCTATGCCCATATTTTGAAGAGTTTTAATCATAAACAGGTGCTGGATTTTGTCAAAGGCTTTTTCTCCATCTATTGAGATTATTATATGGTTTTTATGTTTCAGTTTGTTAATATGCTGCTGCTGTTAAGTCTCTTCAGTCATGTCTGACTCTGTGCGACCCCATGGACAGCAGCTCACCAGGCTCCTCCATCCCTGGGATTCTCCAGGCAAGAATACTGGATCAGTTTGTTAATATGTTGTATTACATTGATTGATTTGCATATACTGAAGAATCCTTGCATTCCTCTAACAAACCCAACTTGATCATGGTGTATGAGCTTTTAGATGTGTTGCTGAATTCTGTTTGCTAAAATTTTGTTGAAGAATTTTGCATCAAGGTTCATCAGTGATATTGGCCTATACATTTTTTGTGTGTTGTCTTTGTCTGGTTTTGGTATCAGGGTGATGGTGGCCTCATAGAATGAGTTTGGAAGTGTTCCTTCCTCTGCAGTTTTTGGAAAGAGTTTTAGAAGGCTAGGCATTAGCTCATCTCTAAATGTTTGATAGAATTCTCCTGTGAAGCCATCTGGTCCTGGGCTTTTGTGTTTGGGGAGATTTTTGATCACACCTTCAATTTCAGTGCTGATAACTGGGTTGTTATAATTTCTGTTTCTTCCTGGTTCAGTCTTGGAAGATTGAACTTTTCTAAGAAGCTTCCATTTCTTCCAGGCTATCCATTTTATTGCCATATAGTTGCTCATAATAGTCTCTTATAATCTTTGTATTTCTACATTGTTTGTTGTAACCTCTCCTTTACATTTCTAGTTTTGTTGATTTGATTCTTCTCTCTTTTTTTCTTGATGAGTCTGGCTAAGGATTTGTCAATTTTGGTTTATTTTCTCAAAGAAACAGCTTTTAGTTTTATTAATCTTTACTATTGTATCTTTCATTTCTTTTACATTTATTTCTGCTCAGATCTTTATGATTTCTTCTCTTCTACTAATTTTGGAGTTTTTTGTTCTTTTTCCAGTTGTTTTAGGTGTAAAGTTAAGTTGTCTATTCGATGTTTTTCTTGTTTCTTGAGGTGTGATTGTATTGCTATAAACTTCCTTCTTAGAACTGCTTTTGCTGCATTCCATAGGATTTGAGTTGTCATGTTTTGATTGTCATTTGTTTCTAGAAATTTTTTGATTTACCTTTTGATTTCTTCAGTAATCTGTTGGTTATTTAGAAATGTGTTATTTAATCTCCATGAGCTTGTGCTTTGTACAGTTTGTGTGTGTGTGTGTGTGTGTGTGTGTGTGTGTGTGGTAATTGGTATCTAGTCTCATATCATTGTGTTCAGAGAAGATACTTGATAAGATTTCAATTTTCTTAAATTACTGAAGTTTGATTTGTGACTGAAGATGTGGTCTATCCTGGAGAACGTTCTATGTGCATTTGAGAAGGTTTATTCTTCTGCATTTGGATGGTTGTCCTGGAGATATCAATGAGATCCATCAATTCTGATGAATCATTTAAGACTTGTGTTTCCTTATTATTTCTGTTTTGATGATCTGTCCATTGGTTTGAGTGGAGTATTAAAGTCTTCTACTATTATTATGTTACTGTCAATTTCTCCTGTTATGTCTGTTAATGTTTGTCTTATGTACTGAGGTGCTCCTATGTTGGGTGCATAGATATTTCCAATTGTTATGTCTTCCTCTTGAATTGAACCCTTGATCATTATGTAATGTCCTTCCTTATCTCTTGTAATCTTTATGTTAAGGTCTATTTTATCTGATATGAGGATTGCTACTCCAGCTTTTTTTTTTTTGCTTCCCATTTGCATGGGATATATTTTTTCCATCCTCTCACTTTCAGTCTATATGTGTTTATAGTTCTGAAGTGGGTTTCTTGTAGACAGCATATATATGGATCTTGTTTTTATATTCATTCAACTAGTCTGTATCTTTTGGGTGGAGCATTTAACCCATTTACACTTTAAGTAATTACTGATATATGTGTTCCTCTTGCCATTTTCTTAATTGTTTAGGGTTGATTTTGTAGATAATTTTCTTCTCTTGTATTTCTTGAGTATATAAGTCCCTTTAACATTTGTTGTAAAGCTGGTTGTACTGAATTCTCCTAACTTTTGCTTGCCTGAAAAGCTTTTTGTTTCTCCATTAATTTTGAATGAGATCCTTGCCAAGTACCGTAATGTTGGTTGTAGATTTTTGCCTTTAGTACTTTAAATATATCTTGCCATTCCCTGCTGGCCTGCAGAGTTTCTGCTGAAAGATCAGCTGTTAAGTGTATGGGATTTACCTTTTATGTTACTTGTTGCTTCTCCCTTGCTGCTTTTAATATTCTTTCTTGGTGTTTAGTCTGAGTTAGTTTGATTGGTATGTGTCTTGACATGTTTCTCCTTGTGTTTATCCTGTATGGGACTCTTTCTGCCTCTTGGACTTGATTGACTATTTCCTTTTCCATGTTGGGGAAATTTTCAACTATAATATCTTCAAAAAATTTCTCATACCTTTTCTTTATCTCTTCTTCTTCTGGGACCCCTATAATTCAAATGTTGGTGTGCTTGATATTGTCCCAGAGGTCTCTGAGATTATACTCAGTCCTTTTCATTCTTTTTACTTTATTCTGCTCTTCAGAAGTTATTTCCACCATTTTATCTTCCAGCTCACTGATTTGTTCTTCTGCTTCAGATATTCTGCTATTGTTTCCTTCTAGAGTATTTTCAATTTCAATAATTGTGCTGTTTATCTCTGTATGTTTACTCTTTAATTCTTCTAGGTCTTTGTTAATTGATTCTTGCATTTTCTCCATTTTGTTTTCAAGGTTTTTTATAATCTTTACTCTCATTACTCTGAATTCTTTTTCAGGTAGTTTGCCTATTTCTTCTTCATTTATTTGTATTTCCGTGTTTCTAGTTTGTTCCTTCATTTGTGTAGTATTTATCTGCCTTTTCATTATTCTGTTTTAATTTATTGTATGAGGTCTCTTTTTCCCAGGCTTCAAGGTAAAATTCCCTCTTCCTTTTGGTTTCTGCTCTCCTAAGTTTGGTCCAGTGGTTTGTGTAAGCTTCATATATGGTGAGATTTGTGCTGAATTTTTGTTTCTTTTTCCTCTGATGGGCGAGGCTGAGTGAGGTGGTAATCCTGTCTGCTGATGATTGGGTTTGTATTTTGTTTTGTTTTTTTGTTTAGATGAGGCATCCTGCACAGGGTGCTACTGGTGGTTGGGTGTGGCTGGGTCTGGTATTCAAGTAGTTTCCTTTCTGTGAATTCTCACTATTTGACACTCCCTAGGGTTAGTTCTCTGGTAGTCTAGGGTCTTGGAATCAGTGCTCTCACTCTAAGGGCTCAGGGCTTGATCTCTGGTCAGGAACAATGATTCCACAAGTGGTTTGTTATGGCCTTAAGTGAGATTTAAACAAATATACAAAAGCGAGAAACCAAAGATGAACCCCAGACAAATGGCAGTTACAAAATCAGAAAAATAATAATTAAGATAATGGAATATACACATATATGTATATACCCATGAGAAAAGTCAATACAGTCCAATAAAAATAAAGTACAGTAGATTGACCCGGCAAACAAAGGAAATCGAAAATTATATTTACCAGTTAAGAACAAAACTAACTAAAGCACAAACTGAAAAACAAAACTAAAGCAAGGTGACAGGTGGGGAATAAAGCAATGAAAACAAACTAACAAATATGTTGAAAGGAAAGGATAGAAAGAAAAGAAAGGAAGAATACATATGCAAAGTTAAATAGAGGTAGATGAAGATTTATATTCATTAAAGATTAATTGCAAGTGAAAAAGAACAGTCAGAAAGGCAAACAAAGGAATAAATGTAGAAAAAAATAATAGTAGGTTTAAAAACTTGAAAATTAAAATTAGAAAAAAAAAAAAAAAAAGGAAAACTCCACAGAACTGCAAAAACCCAATGCAGAAGCAGACGTTTAAAACAACATTAAAAACGTGAAAGAGGAGGAAGAAAACAAAAAAGCTCGAAAGCTTGATTAGATTTCATACTGCCAATAAAATCAACAACTACAACAGAGCGGGAAAACAAAGGAAAGAAAAACAGCCCAAAAGAATCTGCAGAATAAGTCAAAACATAAGAATAATAAATGGTTTTCTTGAGTCACTGTTGTCAGAGTCCTCTCCTTGACTGGGAGTCACAGTCCAACTCACCTCCCTGGGATGCCCTCAAACTCTGTGCCAATCTCTGGACCTGCCGTGGGGGTAGCTCAGGTTCTAATCTGGCCCTGCTCCTTTGTGTTCTTGCCTCCAATGCCCACAGCTACCAGAACTAGTGCGGTTTCTTTTGTGGGAACTCTCAATGGCCTTTTATATATTCCATGGACACAGAGTCTGCCTAGTTGATCATGTGGATTTAATCTGCAGCTTGTATAGCTGGTGGGAAGGTTTTGGGTCTTCCTTAGTCACACTGCCCCTGGGTTTCAGTTGTGGCTTTATTTCCACCTCTGCACGTGGGTTGTCCACTAGGGTTTGCCCCTGAGGCTGCCCTGGAGGACTTGGGTTTGCCCTGGTGAGGGCCAGGTGCGGAGGTGGTGCAGCTGCTTGGGTCTCAGGGGTTCTGGCAGCACCAGGTACTCAGGGGGGTTGGCGGCTAGCGCAGCAGGAAATAGAGCGCTCTAGAAGGGTATGGCGACCAGCATTGGCCAATGTGCTCTAGCATTCATGCCTGGAGGACCGCCCTCCCTGACAGAGAAGTCTGGCGGGCCACAGGCTACAGGGTTGCAGAGTCGGACACTACCGAGGCGACCCTGGGCACATAGGCACAAGTCATTTTTGCCTGTGGCAGCTCTGCCCCAGTGAGAGTTGAGCGTGAAGGCGGTGCAGCTGCTTGGCTTGAGGGGACTCTGGTGGCGCCCAGTGCAGAGGGACATGGACTGCCTCTGCCAAGAGTTACGGCCCCATCACAGTCTCTTTTTGAGCCTCTTGTAGCTGGTGATCAGAAGGCCACTTTGGCCAGTCTTCCTCTGTAGCTCCGCCTGTTCAGGCACTTGGAGGGCTTCTCTGCCTGGGGTCCTTCTCTGCTGTGAGGCACATCAGGCACATAGAGGGGCCCTCCTGGCTGGGGTTCTCCTCTGTAAATCAGCACGTCCCAGGCACTTAAGGGGGAACCCTTGGTGTGGTCTTACTCTGTAGCTCGGCGCGTCAGTCACTTAAAGGAGCGCCCCGGGTGGGGTCCTACTCTGCAGTTCAGTGCATCGGGCGTGTGATGGGCCAGCCCCTCTTCAGCTGCCAGTGCTGGCGCGGTGAGCGAGAGAGGCTATGGTGATGCTCCACCCCTTCCTCGTGACTCAGCAATACTGCCTTGCTTCCATGGCTGCCCGGCTTTCCTCCACAGGCGTTTCCCACCACAATCTCCTCCCTCACATCCCTTCAATCCACCTCTCTGCAGTCAACAGCAGCCCTCACCCTGGGATTGCTCCCCAATCCCTTAACTCCAGTTTCCAGCTGCTGCACCCTCCAGGGGATCTGCCTCCCTGTCTGGGGTGTGTATGGCTGCAGCAAGGACTGTCTGATTCTCATTCCGTTTAGGCTGCCACAGGTCAGCTGTTTCACTCTCAGCCTTAAATGTTTCTCCTCTGACTCAGACAGTTGCCCTGATGTGGGATCAGACCCCTGCTTCACTTCCCCACCCGCGAGGGCAGGTCCAGCCCATTAACACTCCTGTCCCCCGCCTCCCCCGCCCACCTAGTTCCTTCATCCTACCGAGTTTTGCGTGGGTCTACATATTCTTTCCCTGGTCAGGTGCTCCTGCCCTCCCCAGTAGGTGTTCTGCATGCACTTCTGTGTCTGAGGGTGTATTCCTGATGGATCCGTGGAGAGAGATGTACTCCACGTCCACCTACTCCTCTGCCATCTTGTTCTCCCAGCCCTCAGCCTTTTTCACTGTCCTGCTCTCACATCTATATAGGACTATTGGAAAAAAACATAATTTTGAGTATATGGACCTATTTGAAAGCTATTTGCTCTACAAGTATTCTTGAAAAATATAGTCCAGAAAATAGTACCTTTGCTCATAAGATATTTACTTTGGAGATGAACAGACTGACATTCAGAAAGATAAAACAATATACATACATTATCCCATAGCACTATTTGGTTTTTAATTCGGGACTATGAATCTCAGATTTTCTGTGTAATGGCATATCTTCAAGCAGAAATACTTGCTTGCTCTTCATTAATGACCTTGCTTTTAAGGCTTATTTTTTCTTTTTTTATATATCAGCATTTATTTAGTACAGATCTTGACTATAGCAATAAATTGCTATGATCTTCTAACAAGTTTTGGAGATAGAAAATGTTTTCATCCTAATAGAAGAGCTTGTTAAAAAGACAAATTATTGAACAAGTCTAAACCTCAGTTTCTGTAGATGTAATATGAGAATGTTTTCTGCTTCCCATTATTTTTTAAATACTAGTAAAGCAATACATAAATGAAATATGTTGGGCATATTATACCTTCATTAAATAGCAGCTTACTATCACTTATATGGTTTCCCAGGTGGCTCAGTCATAAGGAATCTGCCTGCCAAGCAGGAGATGCAAGTTCGATTCCTGAGTTGGGAAGATCTCCTCCAGAAGGAAAGGCAACCCACTTCAGCATTCTTGCCTGGAAAATCCCATGGCCAGAGGAACTGACAGCTACAGTCCATGGGGTTGCAAAAGAGCCAGATACTATTTAGTGACTAACAACAAAACATCACTTCCAAGTTTCCATATCAAAAAAATATTGATTCTAATATCTCCATTTTAAAAATGCTTGGAGCTGGTAAACTGAGAGCTTTATTACCCAGAACACCAAGTAAATTTAAGAGGATTTATTTAAGGCTAATATTTGTGTGTTAAAACAATTGTATTTGCACACTAGGATTTCTAAAAAACCTGTGTGTTCTTGTGCTCAGTACTATCTGACTCTTTATGAACCTATGAACTGTAGCCTGTCAGGTTCCTCTGTCCATGGAATTTTCTAGGCAATAATACTGGAGTGGGTTGCCATTTTCTACTCCAGGGGCTCTTCTCAATCCAAGGATCTAACCTGCATCTCTTGCATCTCCTATATTGGCAGGCAGATTCTTTACCACTGTGCCACCTGTAAAGCCTAACATTAAGTATGAATAGCAGAAAAATAATATATGTGTATATATGTATATACATATATATATAGGTAATGGACTCCATCAAATAATGTTATCTATTATTTTAACATAAGTATTTGTATTTTTGGAAAGTTACCAGGCACTTATTTAAGAAATTGTCAAATAAATTTGCTATATCCTAACCCCTTATCACACAGAAAAATGGCAAAATTGATTAATGTTACCTTTATTTCCTTATCCATAATGTGCATTTTAAATCCTCAGTTGTAAAAATGCAATAAAATGTTTCCTCCCAAGTAATTTTTATAAGTGCTTCTATTCTTTTCAATTACTTTCTTGGGCATGTCATTAAATATGTGTTTTAAAGTTGGCATAATATACAGAAATGAACAACAGGGCTCTCTGTGCTAGACAAGATATTTGTCTGTACTTTATTCTAAACAGATTATCATCCATAAAGGTTTCATCTGCAGCAATATCTGAAATATTCCATATAAGTGCCAGTTAAGTACATTTGTTTCCTGAATCTAGCCAGCGTAATATTAGATATCATATTTTTGGACCACATAAGTGAATACTTCTGCCAAGCATTTTCAATCAACTGTAACTTTTTTGCAATTTTTCCTCTAGTGCCAGTTGAAAATGCACATGCTCTACCATCTCCATTAAATTCTCATATCCATTAAAACATGAGATCTATGTGGAAGCCAAACATTTTATCATCATAATTTTCATTTGCATGAAATTATTTTATGTTTAAAGAACACTGCAGGTTTCAAATTTTTACATTTTGCCTTATAACATGGTTTTAGTCATTTTAATAGTCACCTAATCCTTGGAATGACAGAAAAGTAGGGTGCCTATGAGAATTTTGAAACAGGAATGAAACAGAAATGTGATTGCATTGGATCTTTGCTTAGCTCCAAATAATGACCTATATTTGGAAATATCTGACTACCCTAGAAATGATATGGAAGAAAAACAATTATAGATTGAAATTAATTACCAGAAACATTTTTAGCAACTTTTTTTCACAGAGGATAATTTCTTTCTTCATATATTCTGAGAAATAATTGAATTAAGACAGCTAATGCACTATGTTTTTGCTGTTATCTTTATATTTAATTAAATTTAATTTATACTTAAAAATCACCAACAGATTATATTAAGGCATATGAAAGTTGGAATTTTTATTTTGGCTGTCAGATTATTCCAATTCAATAAAAACTAATCAACAGATTTGTTAAACAGGTTACCACATTATAGTTCACAAATATAGGGAATATAAAAGTATTTGGTTTACTCCAATTCACTAGAGGAGCTTAAAGAGGAAATACCTGTATATTATGAAATTTTTAAAAGAAGTGAACAATTTTCTTCATCTTGTATAGTATGTGGTGTATAATATGCTTCGTGTGTTGTAGAGGCTGATTGATTTATCTTTGAATATTATAAACACAAATTCAAAATTAGAGCAATAATGCATTCAATTTATAAATATATTCTGTAAAATAAACTGAATTTAAGTGATTTTTTTTGGCTGATATAGTACCCCTGGGAAGCAATGTTCATTGTTTTTAAAAGATTATTAATATCCTATTTAGAACGTATTTTTAACTTTTGTTGAATTATGGTTTTAGGACAAATATTTAGAACTTTTTGACATTATGATGATTTACTAAAAAATGCCTTATTGAACTAGATAATATAATAATATGAACCTTTTGTAATCTGGATACAAAAAGGTATATTAGGTCTAATAGCAGTACATAGAGCCAAAATATGCTTTTTTTCCCACTTACCAAATGACAATACAAAGGGATAGGGTATCGATCAAGGTTAAGTCTGATTCCTCCTACAACTGTTCATTTCGGGTGTATTGTCAATCATTGCCCACCTGAGGTTCTAAGAGTTGTTATAATCTATCATGAGCTAATTTTGTAATTAACTAAAGGAGTAAATTAGTATCAGTAAGTCAGAACCAGAAAATGGCGAGAAAGATAGGTTTTATGTGCTAATAAGTGAGAATTTATTTGTGGAATAAGCAGGATGATAATCATCCAATTAAATAATCATCCAATTTATAAAATTAAATTATAATAATTATAGTTTATCTTGCTCATTTCTAAGTGTTCGAGTATAGGGGTCACTTCCTAAACTTAAGGGAGTGACTATTTTAAGGTGGTCCAGAACAACAACTGGGAAGGCCACCCCCTTAATCTGATTTGCTCCAAGTAAGTTTACTCAGTGGAGGAATTTGATTAGCTCTGGACATTCAAGGCCTTTATAACTTTCATTTTTTAGCTTTTGGGGATAAAAGTAATCTCTTTCAAAATATGCAAGATTCTAAATTTACAAACCTTTTCTATTGCCTTTCATTTTTTTATTGAGATATAATTTACATATATCAGTTTCATGTGTACAATATAATGATTCAGTATTTGTACATATTGAAAAATGATAACCACAATAAGTTCAGTTAACATCCATTGGCATACATAGTTACATATTTTCTTGTAATGAGAACTTTTAAGATCCATTCTCTTAGCAACTTTCAAATATGCAGTGCAATATTACTAACTATAGCCACCATGCTGTATATTACATCGCTCTGATTTATTTTCTAACTGGATATTTGTACTTTTTGGTCTCCCTTCACCCATATTATAATATGGACCTTTTGTAATCTGAATCTGCAAGGATGTATCATGTCTAATAGTAGGATATAGAGTCAAAATATGCTTTGAAATATAAGTTTATATGAAAATTTTAGATGATGAATATAATCATACAGTTAATTAATGCACATTTTCCTATATGGCCAGTCAAGCTATGTGTTTTGTCTATTTAAACCTCAGTGCTATGGTCTGAATATTTGTATCTCCCAAATTATATGTTGTAGTCTTAACTGCCAAGTGTCTCCTAAATTCATTGCTGTAATCTTTACTCCCAAAGGGGATGGTATTAAAACTTGGAGGTCTTTGGGAGGCGTTTAAGCTATGAGTGTAAAATCTTGAATGGATGGAATTGTTGCCTTATAAAAGAGACCCCATAGGACTTCCTAGACCCTTCTACCGTGTACAGTGAGAAGTCTGTGACCCCAAAGAGGGCTCTCATCTAATTGTGCAGACACCTTGCTCTTCTCTTGGACTTTCAACCTCCAGGACTATGAGCAATCAATTTCTGCTCTTCATAAGGTACCCAGTTTGAGGTATTTTGTTACAGTATCCAGAACAGAATGTGAGGCTCAGGAAGACCAGTCAGAAGTGCCTTACTCAGTACTCTACTCATGAAATTTTCCATACCAAGAACTAGGTATTATACATCTTGTAATGTAAGTGGTTCTATTACTATGTTAAGAATGAGAAAAATAGGGTGAACAGGAAGAGGTTATCATGAAGAATTACTAACTAATAATGAGAGATTAGTGGCCCTGTCTGGTGACTCAGACAGTAAAGAATCTGCCTGCAACGCAAGAGACCCAGGTTTGACCTCTGGGTCGGGAAGATCGCCTGGAGAATAGAATGGTAACCCACTCCAGTATTATTGCCTGGGAAATCCCATGGATAGAGGAGCCTGGCGGGCTACAGTCCATGGAGTCACAAATGAGAGGCTAACTACTAAGGTCTAACGATAATTCAAAAGGATACGGGGAGAGCAGATACAGAGACCAGCCATTACCTGTAGGGCTGAAGCATAGTATCCAGAGCAGAAACAAATTTGGAAGAGCTTCCTTAGCTCCCACTAAGGCTGAGATTCAGACCTGAGTGAAGAGGGTGTTGGCGTGGCCCAGTCGAGAGTAGAAAACTTCACTGAGCTGCTGTGGACAGGGGCTGGCTAGGGGGGGCAAATAAACTCACTGATAACAAGCGACTTGCTGGGTTGCTGGTAAGATTCACAGGAGGTTGCCCAAACACCCTGGCAAGCTGTCCTCTGGGTTGCTGGTAGAATTTGCTTGTGAGAATGTCACTGCAAAGTTATGCTTGCACGTAAGTCACTTAAGTTGTCTCCAACCCTTTGCGACGCTGTGGACTGTAGCCAGCCAGGCTCCCCTGTCCATGGGATTCTCCAGGCAAGAACACTGGAGTGGGTTTGCCATGCCCTCCTCCAGGGTCTCTCCTGACCCAGAGATTGAACCAGTGTTATCTTACATCTCCTATATTGGGAGGCGAGTTCTTTACCACTAGCGCCACCTTCAGTTCAGTTCAGTTCAGTCGCTCAGTCCCAACTCTGCAACCCCATGAACAGCAGCACGGCCAGGCCTCCCTGTCCATCACCAACTCCCAAGTTGACCAAACTCAAGTCCATTGAGTCGAGGATGCCATCCAACCATCTCATCCTCTGTCATCCCCTTCTCCTCCTGCCCACAATCTTTCCCAGCATCAGGGTTTTTTCAAATGAGTCAGCTCTTCACATCAGATGGCCAAAGTATTGGAGTTTCAGCTTCAACATCAGTCCTTCCAATGAACACTCAGGACTGATCTCCTTTAGGATGGGCTGGTTGGATCTCCTTGCAGTCCAAGGGACTCTCAATAGTCTTCTCTACCACCACAGTTCAAAAGCATCAATTCTTCTGCGCTCAGCTTTCTTTATAGTCCAATTCTCACATCCATACATGACTCCTAGAAAAACCATAGCCTTGACTAGACGGACTTTTGTTAACAAAGTAATGTCTCTGCTTGTTAATATGCTGTCTAGGTTAGTCATAACTTTCCTTCCAAGGAGTGTCTTTTAATTTCATGACTGCAATCACCATCTGCAGGGATTTTGGAGCCCCCCCAAAATAAAGTCAGCCACTGTCTCCAGTTTCCCCATCTATCTGCCATGAAGTGATGGGACCGGATGCCATGATCTTATTTTTCTGAATGTTGAGCTTTAAGCCAATTTTTTTATTCTCCTCTTTTACTTTCATCAAGAGACTCTTTAGTTCTTCTTCACTTTCTTCCATAAGGGCGGTGTCATCTGCATATCTGAGGTTATTGATATTTCTCCCAGCAATCTTGATTTCAGCTTGTGCTTCTTCCAGCGCAGCATTTCTCATGATGTACTCTGCATATAAGTTAAATAAGCAGGGTGACAATATACAACCTTGACGTACTCCTTTCCCTATTTGGAACCAGTCTGTTGTTCCATGTCCAGTTCTAACTGTCCAGGAGCGGCGGCTGCACAGCGCAGGAGCGGCCGAGAGGCGTTACCCCATGTCCAAGCGCCACCTTCAGGAGTCCTCAAGTTCACTGAAGGGTGAGTGTTCTGCACATTAGCCACTGGGCACTGCAGAGTGAGAAACAGAACTCAGTAGAAAGAGAAACTCCTTTGCCCTGCCGCATACCTCTAGCACCTTCCATCAACAAATGCTAACACTGTACCATCTGACCAAACAAGAAATGTTTACAGGGTCCAGTTTTCGAATGGAAAATCAAAGGAAAAGAAGGCTGGATTTGGAGTGAAGAGGAAATATACTAATAATTGGCATACCTTTGTATCTGTAATTCCTGTTAAATTTTAGAAACATTGTAAGCCCCTTGGGAGTAAGGGCAATCGTCACCCTTGCCCACCCCCATCCCCCTGGGTATGTGGCAAAAATATGAGGAAGTTATGTTAAGAGATGATATATTACAATTCCAACCATTTAGCTTCTTCAGTATATTGTTTCTTCAGAGGTCTGTAGCCTAGTATTTCCTCTTGTGAAGAAATAAAAGTGGTGAATAGAGGATAATGAATAAGAAAAATCAGGAAAAATAGTTGGACTAATTTTACTCAGCTCTTTGAAGCATATACATTATATCGTCTTATTTACTTATTGCCACCTCCACACCCTTTCAGCTTAGTCCCACCTTTCCTCATTTCACCTGAGTCACCAGTTCCTTCAATGATATCTCAATAGAAATTTTTAAATTTTCAGTTGGTTTTGGTTGTTAAGTTCTCTTATTATAGCTTTCAAAATTTAGGTAATTCAATATAAAACATGCTTTATATTAGATTCAAAGCTGTTATCTCACTAATGTAGGATGTATGTGTGTCTCCAGTCGCCCAAGAAGAGAGAAGACTGGGGTCATGTAAAACTCTATGTCACCTTTCTTGGCCACCAATTTATTTTCTTGATGAAAAATACTAAAAATAAGGGTAGAATATTCAATAAAATATATTTCCTTGAATGAGTATTTGAGTGTGTTTGTTAGCCATATTTTTTGTCATTAACAGAAATTATAGAGCGATAGAAGAGATTAAGTTGCTGCCCTTCCCACTCATCTTTTGGTCATCATAACTCATCTGAGTCATGTCTTTAGTCTTACTGCAGATAAATACAGTCCACAGCAGGCCTTGCTAACTCCAGCTCTAACACCTGCTTAAAACATTGGTTACCAGTGGACACTTAGTATTGTCAACTTAGTTTGAAATCTAGGAAGAGGCCTAGTGGCATGTGACTAACATCGCCAAAGCTGAATCATGCTCTGGCATTCCCAGCCAAGCATTGCCAGGTAAATGTGCAATCTGTTCTTCAGAGCTCTAACCCTAGGAGGTCATGAGCCTGTTTTTTGGGGGGTTTGTTTTTGGTTGCAACCACCATGTAGCCTGTGGGATCTTAATTCCCTGACCAAGGATCAAACCCATGCTCCCTGCATTTGAACTGCAAAATCTTATCCACTGGACTGCCAGCAAAGTTCCTGGGCCTGTCCTTACAGGCAAGGCTAAAGTCCATTTTCTGTACCTTTTGGGAAATGTACACTTAAGGGTTTTCCTTACCTAATCTTGTCCTGGCCACAGCATTTCTCCTCAATCCTCCTGCTGCTTACCCCGATTCTGCATTAATTCTGTATCGCAGGTACAAGTCATTAAGGGCAATGACCAAGCGGATATCCTGTTTGGGAGGTTAGCTAATTAGGCCTGCCTTTCAAGCAGTTCTCCAATGACTAATGCATGCCAAGGTGGTAATGAAAATCAGTCAATATTCCTTTCTTGAGAATAGCTTCTTTTCGTGATCTGTCCTGCCTTTAAAGGCCACCTTTGTCCCCATATCTCAGCAGTTCTCCTAAATAGGGAAAGACAGGTGGGAGAGGATCACAGTGACAGGTCTCCTGAAATGATGCCTTTCCTTAGGCTGTAGTCTCACATCTCACGTTCTCTGGACTCAGGATGTAGGAGACTGATAGGTGATTCTTCTCAGTTGTTGGCTATACCAGTCAATTCTGTGACCACTAGTCAGTTTCTCCAGCGTGTCCACTTAATTTCCTGTGTTACAAAAATGTAATGGATTCTGTCATTAGAATTCTAAGGAATTCTAAAGGAAAACATTGCATGGCTTCATGAGTCAGAACTAGACTGGGAGAAGGGCCTGAGAAAGAAATAAGAAATATCATCAGTTCAGTTCAGTCGCTCAGTCATGTCCGACTCTTTGCGACCCCATGAATCACAGCACGCCAGGCCTCCCTGTCCATCACCCACTCCTGGAGCCTACTCAAACGCATGCCCATCACGTTGTTGTGCCATTCAACTCTCATTCTCTGTCATCCCTTGCTCCTCCTGCCTTCAATCTTTCTCAGCATCAGGGTCTTTTCCAATGAGTTAGTTCTTCACATCAGGTGGCCAAAGTATTGGAGTTTCAGCTTCAGCATCAGTCTTTCCAATGGACACCCAGGAACATCATACTTTTTATTACTTTTTATACCTTTTTATTCATGCACAATTTTTGTAGTTTGAAACATTTGAAAATTAATTAAATTTTAATTAGTTTTTAAAAGTGTAGTTGTTCAGTATTCATTTCAAGTGTACAATACCATGATTCAAAAATTTTATAGATTATATTCCATTTAAAGGTTTTATGAAACATTGCTTATATTCCATGTGCTGTACAGTATGTCCTTATAGCTTATTTTATACATAGTCATTTGTACCTCTTAGACCCCTACTCTTATACCACCCCTCCCCCAATCTTTCTCGCCACTGGTAGTCACTAGATTGTTTTCTACATCTATGAGTCTGTTTTGTCATAGTCCTTCCTTGATTTTATTTTTGTATGTTATAAGTGATAACACAGAGTATTTATCTTTCTCCCTGACTTATTTCACTAAGCATCATGCCCTCTAGTTCCATCCACCTTGTTACATATGGCAGAATTTCATTCATTTTCATGGCTGAGTTAAAATTCCATTGTAGTGTATATACCACATCTTTATCCATTCATTATTGATGGGAACTTATGTCACTTACATATCTTGGCTATTGTAAATAATACTATAGAGAATAGTATGGAGGTGCCTTACAAAAACTGAAAATAAAGAAACCATATGACCCTGTAATCCCACTCCTGGGCATATATCCAGAGGAAAACATGATTCAAAAGGAATCATGCACCCCAGTGTTTATTGCAGCAGTGTTTACAATAGTCAGGACATGGAAGTAACCTAAATGTCCATCGACAGAGGAAAGGATAAAGAAGGTGTGGTACCTATATACCATGGAATATTACTCAGTCATAAAAAAGAATGAAATAATGCCATTTGCTGTAACATAGCTGGACACAGAGAGTGTCATACTGAGTGAAGTAAGTCAGATAGAGAAGGAGAAATATCATATGATATCTCTTATATATGGAATCTAAAAAGAAATGATATAAAGGAAATTGCTTACAAAATAGAAACAGACTCAGACTTCAAGAACAAGTTTCTGGTTGCCAGGGGGAAGGATAGAGGGAAAGAGTAGTTAGCGAGTTTAGGATGGACATGTACACATGTTATATTTAGAATGGATAATCAACAAGGACCTGCTGTATAGCACATGAAACTCTGTTCAGTGTCACGTGGCAGCCTGGATGGGAGCAAGGTTTGAAGGAAAATGGATACATGTATATGTTTGCCTGAATCCCTTCACTGTCCACCTGAAACTATGACAACACTGTTAATTGACTATGCATGCACACTCAGTCTCTCAGTTTTGTCCGACTCTGCAAACCCATGGACCATAGCCTGTCAGGCTCCTCTGTCCCTGGAATTTTCCAGCCAAGAATACTGGAGTGTGTTGTCATTTCCTTCTCTGTAATCAGCATTATCCCAATACAAAATAAAACAAGTTTTTTTAAAAAAGTAATGCTGTTATGAACAGCAAGTTTAAATAATTTGAAACATTTTTCAACATATTGAGTATTAACAATTTTATATTTTAGTTCATACTTCCTTATTACTTGCTTGCTCTAAGTTTCTGTAGAACTAGCTCTAGTTTTATTTCTTTTTTGTTTTGTTGTTTGTGGTGTTTTTTATTTTTATGTGTGGAGTAGATTGAGATATCATTGTAAATTATAAAGAGAGAATTAGGAAGTATAAGAACTATTTTCAGGACCTGCGTTTTCAACCTTATACTATATAATGTTGTGCAACAAGTTTTAAAAATACTTGTTTAATTTTTTTGTTTCTAATTTTACTTTATATACATTTCCTAATTTTATCCTCATAGGAGTGATAAGAAGGTTAGTATAACTGATATTATTTTCCTGAAAGGAAAATGAAGCTGAAAAGAGAAGAGGTAGGTTTTTGTTTCCTAGTTAAAAGTATGAGAGTATTGTTTTATTAATACTAACTCTTATGCCTCTATCCTTATGATTCCAGGTGTTTTTAAATCAGAAATTTGTTTTTCTCCACTTTTTCCAATGTAGTGCTCTACACCACAAAGTATTTAGATGTTTACCAGAATGTAATCAGTATATTTATCATGAGAATCCATAATGGGCAATAAACTGGAGATCATCCACAAAGTGCAAATATCATAATAATTCTGACTAGAATTTCCAGAATGGATAAAAACATACAGATATCTAATTGAAGTAAAATAACAGCTACTTTTCAGTTTTCGGTGAAAAGTCAGGCTTTAACTTGTGGAGCCAAGCTCCAAGGATCTAGGAACCACAAATGCTGGGAGAGCAATTTCAGTAATGTTTCTCTCCTTGAAGGTTGATATTAATTTGATTATCTTCTCTGAGATAATTCACATGGAGATGAGGAACAGAAAATAAGCCTCATTTTGCTCTTTAGGTCACAGGAAATTTCACAAGTCAGAATAATCAAGCTAGAGGCAAGATATTAAATCAGGAAAATGGAATATTAAGTTAGGAAAATGGCATAATATTCTAACTACAGCATAATGGTGGTAACTGTATTTCTCAAAATCTTATCTTTAGAGAGATTTTCTTAAACATGTGAATGGTTTGTAATAGCTCCTATCAGGACTTACTGAAAAAATGATTCTGTACCATCTTTTCTTTCTGAACATGTCAGCTATTCTACTCTAGTATACAAAATGTGAATCCTCTGTTTTTGACCTTTTGACCCCCAAGTTCTGGAAGAATGGATGCTGTTATTTCTCCATTTGATGAGGCATTAAGTGTAAGGGAAAGATTTTGATCTTGCCTTGTTTCTCACCGAGGATTTACTGGGTTAAGTTTGTGACGGTTGTAAAGTTCACCTTTGCCCAGTGCAAGGTGAAGAGTCAAGTGATTCTTATCTGAGACCAATTAGTTTGCAAAAAAATATAAATGGAAAGGGCATTCCATGTACAAGTGAGTACAGAAAGACAAATTACCTGAGACAGTGAAAAACATTTTATTTTTCACTTTTCAGAAATTGACAAAAGAATCTCCCAACATACTATTAATGAATTCCATAGGTAGATGAGCAAAACACCAGCAAAACACTGTCAGGATAATAGGATAAAGAAATTCTCAATAAAGAGTTGTCACATTGTGGTGAAAGAAATGTGTTCCAAATCACTGCTGTTCAAAATGTGATTCATGAATCAATAGCACTGCTGTCACTTAGGAGAATTGTATAAATGCAAATTATTATGCCCCACTCCCAACTTGCAGAATCAGTATCTTCATTTTATGAGTGCAGATTCACAGGAGATTCCTGGACTAAATCTCCTGTCTCCGAGGATCCATAATCTGACATACAATTTAGTGGAAATTCTGACATAACACAATTAATTAGCAACAGACTTTTATAGTAATTGTGAAATGAATGTTTTTGAGTCGCCTTTCAAAAGCCAAATGTGTGTAACATCATTTTTCAACCCATGTCCCAATAATTAAATTTCTAACTTTTTGTAGTGACTTTATGAAATACACATGCATATAAGATTATGTTCAGTTTATGATACGTATTTCAAAAGTAATAATCAATATGACCTTTTGCAGTAAATATGATTTATATACTGATTCTACAAATGGGGAAAAAACTGAAAAAATGCAGTGGTCTTTATCATTTTGAGTTTATTTTGTATATGGTGTTAGAAAATGTTTTAAATTCATTCTTTCACATGGAGCTGTCCAGTTTTCCCAGTACTACTTATCCAACACTGTCTTTTTACCTCTGTATGTTCTTGGCTCCATTGATTACCTGGCCATAATCAGATTATGCATTATGTATGGGTTTATTTTCATTCAGCGGTTTCACTCCTAGATATGCAGGAGACCTGGGTTCGATCCCTGGGTAGGGAAGATCCCTTGGAGAAGGAAAAGGCTACTCACTCCAGTATTCTAGCCTAGAGGATTCCATGGACTGTGTTGTCCATGGGGTCGCAAAGAATAGGACATGACTGAGCTACTTTTACTTTCACTTTCATATATCCAACATCCATGATATTTGGTCCTCTCCAAAACCATTTGGCATGAAGCAGATCAGTTCATGGATGTTTTGGAAAAGAGCACATATCCTGCAAGGAGATTCAGTTCAGTTCAGTCACTCAGTTGTGTCTGACTCTTTGTGACCCCATGAACCACAGCATGCCAGGCCTCCCTGTCCATCACCAACTCCTGGAGTCCACCCAAACTCATGTCCATCGAGTCGGTGATGCCATCCAACCATCTCATCCTCTTCTCCTTCTGCCCCCAATCTTTCCCAGCATCAGGGTCTTTTCAAATGAGTCAGCTCTTCGCATCAAGTGGCCAAATTATTGGAGCTTCAGCTTCATCATCAGTCCTTCCAATGAACACCCAGGACTGATCTCCTTTAGGATGGACTGGTTGGATCTCCTTGCAGTCCAAGGGACTCTCAAGAGTCTTCTCCAATGCCACAGTTCAAAAGCATAAATTCTTTGGTGCTCAGCTTTTTTTACAGCCCAATTCTATCATTCACACATGACTACTGGAAAAACCATAGCCTTGACTAGATGGACCTTTGTTGACAAAGTAATGTCTCTGCTTTTTAATATGCTGTCTAGGTTCGTCATAGCTTCCTTCTAAGGAGTAAGCGTCTTTTAATTTCATGGCTGCAATCACCATATGCAGTGATTTTGGAGCCCCCAAAAATAAACTCAGCCTCTGTTTCCACTGTTTCCCTATCTATTTGAAGTGATGGGACCGAATGCCATGATCTTAGTTTTCTGAATGTTGAGCTTTAAGCCAACTTATTCACTTTCATTTTCATCAAGAGGCTCTTTAGTTCTTCTTCACTTTCTGCCATAAGGGTGGTGTCATCTGCATATCTGAGGTTATTGATATTTCTCCCAGCAATCTTGATTCCAGCTTGTGCTTCTTCCAGCCCAGCATTTCTCATGATGTACTCTGCATATAAGTTAAATAAGCAAGGTGACAATATACAGCCTTGACGTACTCCTTTTCCTATTTGGAACCAGTCTGTTGTTCCATGTCCAGTTCTATGTTGCTTCCTGACCTGCACACAGGTTTCTCAAGAGGCAGGTCAGGTGGTCTGGTATTCCAATTTCTTTCAGAATTTTCCACAGATTTATTGTGATCCACACATTCAAAGGCTTTGGCATAGTCAATAAAGCAGAAATAGATATTTTTCTGAAATTGTCTTGCTTTTTCGATGATCCAGCAGATGTTGGCAATTTGATCTCTGGTTCCTCTGCCTTTTCTAAAACCAGCTTGAACTTCTGGAAGTTCATGGTTCACGTATTGCTGAAGCCTAGCTTGGAGAATTTTGAGAGTTACTTTACTAGCGTGTGAGATGCATTCAATAGTGTGATAGTTTGAGCATTCTTTGGCATTGCCTTTCTTTGGGATTGGATTGAAAACTGACCTTGTCCGGTCCTGTGGCCACTGCTGAGTTTTCCAAATTTGTTGACATATTGAGTGCAGTACTTTCACAGCATCATCTTTTAGGATTTGAAATAGTTCAACTGGTATTCAATCATCTCCACTATCTTTGTTCATAGTGATGCTTCCTAAGGCCCACTTTACTTCACATTCCATGATGTCTGGCTGTAGGTGACTGTGAGTGATCAAACCATCATGATTATCTGGGTCATAAAAATCTTTTTTGTACAGTTCTTCTGTGTATTCTTGCTACTTCTTCTTAATATCTTCTGCTTCTGTTAGGTCCCTACCTTTTCTGTCCTTTATTGAGCCCATCTTTGCATGAGATGTTCCCTTGGTATCTCTAATTTTCTTGAAGAGATCTCTAGTCTTTCCTGTTCTATTTTTCTCCTTTATTTCTTGCATTGATTGCTGAGGAAGGCTTTCTTATCTTGCCTTGCTATTCTTTGGAACTCTGCATTAAATTGGGTATACCTTTCCTTTTCTCCTTTGCTTTTCACTTCTTTTCTTTTCACAGCTATTTGTAAGGTCTCCTCAGACAGCCATTAGCTTTTTTGCATTTCTTTTTCTTGGGGATGGTCTTGATTCCTGTCTCCTGTACGGTGTCACGAACCTCCATCCATAGTTCATCAGGCACTCTGTCGATCAGATCTTAAATCTATTTCTCACTTCCTCTGTATAGTCATAAGGGATTTGATTTAGGTCATACCTGAATCGTCTAGTGGTTTTCCCCACTTTCTTCAATTTCAGTCTGAATTTGGCAATAAGGAGTTCATGATCTGAGCCACAGTCAGCTCCCGGTCTTCTTTTTGCTGACTGTATAGAGCTTCTCCATCTTTGGCTGCAAAGAATATAATCAATCTGATTTCAGTGTCAACCATCTGGTGATGTCCATGTGTATAGTCTTCTCTTGTGTTGTTGGATAGGGTGTTTGCTATGACCAGTGTGTTCTCTTGGCAGAACTCTATTAGCCTTTGCTCTGCTTCATTCTGTACCCCAAGGCCAAATTTGCCTGTTACTCCAGGTGATTCTTGACTTCCTACTTTTGGTTTCCAGTCCCGTATCTTTTGGGGGTCTTGGTCTTGAAGGTCTTGTAGGTCTTCATAGAACTTTTCAACTTCAGCTTCTTCAGTGTTACTGGTCAGGGCACAGACTTGGATTACCGTGATATTGAATGGTTTGCCTTGCAAATGAACAGAGATCATTCTGTCATTTTGAGACTGCATCCCAGTACTGCATTTTGGCCTTTTTTGTTGACCATGATGGTTACTCCATTTCTTCTATGGGATTCCTGCCCACAGTAGTAGATACAATGGTCATCTGAGTTAAATTCACCCATTCCAGTCCATCTTAGTTTGCTGATTCCTAGAATGTCGATGTTCACTCTTGCCATCTCCTGTTTGACCACTTCCAATATGCCTTGATTATGGACCTAACATTCCAGGTTCCTATGCAATATTGCTCTTTATAGCATCGGACTTTGCTTCTATCACCAGTACCATTCACAATTGGGTGTTGTTTTCGATTTGATTCCATCCCTTCATTCTTTCTGGAGTTATTTCTCCACTGATCTCCAGTAGCATATTGGGCATCAACCGACCTGGGGAGTTCATCTTTCAGTGTCCTGTCTTTTTACCTTTTCATACTGTTCATGGGGTTCTCAAGGCAAGAATACTGAAGTGGTTTGCCATTCCCTTCTCCAGTGGTGCTATTTATAATGCTAACTGTTTATAACACTTTTAATCTCAGAAACTATACACTGAAATATTTAGAAGGCCATGATGTATATAACTTACTTAGCAAACTGTTTAGGAAATATGTAGTACCTATTATAAAAAAGGTGTGTGTGTGTGTGTGTGTATATATATATATATATATATATATACATATATAATGTTTATTATATATAACAAAGGTATGTATGAAATAGTGTGAAGGTATCATACATTTTAAAAACCAGTCTCCTAAATTTGGACATCTATACATAGAATCCAATAGTTTGCTTATTACAAATAGTATTGCAGTGGAAAGTCTTGTGCACAACTATTTTCATCTTTTTATAGGCATTATTATTCAGCTGCTAAATTCTATCTTACTCTTTGTGACCCCGTGAACTGAAGCATGCCAGGCTTCCCTGTCCTTCACTATCTCCCTGAGTTTGCTCAAATTCATATCCATTGACTCAGTGATGCCATCTATCCTTCTCACCCTCTGTCGCCCTCATCTCCTTTTGTCCTCAATCTGTTCCACTGGGTCAGCTCTTCGCATCAGGTGGCAGAGTATTAGAGCTTCAGCATCAGTCCTTCCAATGACTGTTCAGGGTTGATTTTCTTTAGAATTGACTGATTTGATCTCCTCGCTGTCAGAGGGATGCTCAACAGTCTTCTCCAAGACCCCATTTAAAAAGCATTAATTCTTCAGTGCTCAGCCTTCATTATGGTCCAACTCTCATATCCATATTGACTACTGGGGAAACAAAAAAAAGCAATAACAACAACATAGCATTGACTATATGGACCTTTGGCGGAAATGTGATGTCTCTGCTTCTTAATACAACTGTCTACGTTGTCATAGCTTTTCTTCCAAGCAGCAAGTGTCTTTTAATTTTATGGCTGCAGTCACCTTCTGCAGTGATTTTGGAGCCTATGAAAATGAAATCTGTTAGTTTCTAATTTTTCCCCATCTACTTGACATGAAGTGATGAGGCTAGATGCCATAATGTCAGGTTTTTAAATGCTGAGTTTTAAGCCAGCTTTTTGCTCTTCTCTTTCACCTTCGTCAAGAGGCTTTTAGTTCCTCTTCACTTTCTACATTTAGTGTGATATCGTCTGCATATCTGAGGTTGTTATTTCCCCTGACAATCTTAATTTCAGTTTGTACATCATCCAGCCCCTCATTTATCATGATGTACTCTGTATTGTTCCATGTCCAGTTCTAACTGTTGCCTCTTGGCCTGCATACAGGTTTCCCAAGAGGCAGTAAGGTAGTCTGGTATTCCTATCTTTTTAAGAATTTTCCAGTTTGTTGTGATCCATGTAGTCAAAGGCTTTAGCATAGTCAATAAAGCAGAAGTAGAATTTTTTTTCTGAAATTCCCTTGCTTTTTCTATGATCCAATTAATGTTGGCAATTTATCTCTGGTTCTGCTTCCTTTTCTAAATCCAACTTGTACAACTGAAAGTTCTTAGTTCACATATTGTTGAAGCTTGGCTTAAAGGATTTTAAGCATTACCTTCCTATGTGAAATGAATGCAATTGTGCTGTAGTTTGAACATTCTTTGGCATTGCCCTTCTATGGGGTTAGAATGAAAACTGTCCTTTTCCAGTCCCGTGGCCACTGCTGAGTTATCCAAATTTGCTGGCATAATGAGTGCAGCACTTTCACAACATCTTTTAGGATTTGAAATAGCTCAGCTAGAGTTCCATCACCTCCACTAGCTCTGTTCCTAGTACTTCTTCCTAAGGCCCATTTGAGTTCACATTCCAGGATGTCTGGCTCTAGGTGAGTGACCACACCATTGTGGTTACCCAGTTCATTAAGACCTTTTTTTGTAAAGCATACCTTTAAAGTAACGTCTTTTAAGATAAGTTGTTTAGTTGCCAAGTCATTTCTGACTCTCTTGTGACCCCGTGGACTGTAGCCCATCAGGCTTCTCTGTCCTTGGGGATTTCCAGGTAAGAATACTGGAGTGGGTTGCCATTTCTTTCTCCAAGGGATCTTCCCTACTCAAGGATTGAATCTGTGTCTCCTACAATGGAGATAAATTCTTTAGATTCTCTACCACAAAGCCACTAGGGAACCCCCTTTTAAGATAAATTGCTGAGTTCATGAGAAAATAGATATATAGTTTTGTTAGTAATTGACAAATTTTCTTCCATAGGGATTTAACCACTTTATACTTCTCTGAAGCAAAGTTTGTAAGTGATCATTTTCTGGTAGTCTTATGAACAATCTACTTTGAATTTTTGCTAATTTAATATTTTTAAAATTGTATATAATTTTAATTTTAAGGCATTAATCATATTCTGAGTGATACTGAATATATTTTATATGTTCAATAGCCATTTTTCTATCTCTGAGTTATCTCCATATGAATTTTATTCATGTTTCTATAGAACTATTGCTTTTTAAACCTGTAATTTTAAGTTCTTCATATATTAATGATATTAGACTTTTCCTTGCTTGTGCTTTTTCATTAAAATTTTTGTGTAGTCTGTTCTGTCATTTGTTTTTCTTTTACTATAACTGAACCTTTAAAAATAATAGAACACTTCCACTCTTCCACATATAGTTATGAAGTTGCCCATATTTTTCCCTAGTACTTCCTTTGCTTTATCTTTTGTATTTATGTAGAGCTCTAAAACATTTTGAGTTAATATTTTATATAGAAGGAGAAATAAATCTAATGTATGTTTTTTCCAAAGGGTCACCTAGTTGTCCCAACACAATTATTTAACAGTAGCATATTTTTTTCTCAGTAATTTGAGATTTCTCTTTGCAGATAGGACTATTTCTGAACTTACTCCTATTCCATTGGTGTTTTTGTCTATGCACGTGCAAGCAAGCACATTATTGATTTCATTATAGCGTTTTATATATTTTAATATCTACTGTCTCATTTCCCCTCATTTTTCAGTGTTTTCCTATACATTCTTACTTGTTAATAAGTTCTTATGAATTGTATTACCAAATTATGTGACACCACCTAAAAAATGATACTGATGTTTTTGTGGGGATCATATTAATTTCATAAGTCATTCAGAAAGATACTTCATATTGATGATATTGAGACCTCCTAGCCATGAATTTTTCAAGGGTTTTCTATAATTTTCTTTAAACATATTTTGAATATTTCATAATTTCATAGTGTCTTTTGAGAAAATGAACTTTTTTATTTTGAATAGTTCAACGTATCTCTCTTAATGATTAGTGTCATTTTTATCCTGCTTAAGAAACTTTAGTTACTCCAATGTCACAAAAGTACACCTCTATCTGTTTTAAATCTTTGTTGTTTTAATTTTACATTGATATCTGCAAACTACCTGGAGCTATTTTGTTCATATGTAGGGTAAAATTCCAAATACATTTTTGCCCTATGGTAATAAGCTTGATCCCATAAAATTTATCAAAATAAATTTTTACCACCATATTACAGTGCCATATTAGGTAGACATATAAGTATTGATCCATTTTTGGATTCTATACATACATGCAATTTGCCAACTTCTTTATTCTTGCATTAATACCATTCTATCTTGTCTATTGTAGCATTGTAGTGATTTTTGATATCTAGTTGAACAGACTGTTTCTGTTTTGTTTTGTTTTGAATTTGAGGTAAACCTAGGGATAGGTTTGGGAAGAAATAATATTTGAGAAGTGTTGAATCTCTCAATTAATAAACTTACTAAGACTCTCACCAACTTAAGTCTTCAGTTTCTCTCAGAAATATTTATAGTTTTCAGTGAAACAGTCTTGCAGGTATTTCATTAGAATTATTCTAGATATTTAATTTTTTATTGAAATGCAGTTGATTTTCATATTATATTCATTTCAGCTGTACAGCATAGTGATTTAGTTTTTTGCTGATTTTATGTCATAATCCTGGAGGACCAATAAATCTTTCTTGCTTGTCTATTCTATGCATAGTAATTTATATCTGTTAATCCCATCAGTTCAGTTCAGTTCAGTCGCTCAGTCTTGTCGGACTCTTTGCGACCCCATAAATTGCAGCACCAGCTCCCGGAGTTTACTCAAACCCATGTCCATCGAGTTGGTGATTCCATCCAGCCATCTCATCTTCTGTCATCCCCTTCTCCTCCTGCCCCCAATCCCTCCCAGCATCAGAGTCTTTTCCAATGAGTCAACTATTCACGTGACGTGGCAAAAGTATTGGAGTTTCAGCTTCAGCATCAGTCCTTCCAATGAACACCCAGGACTGACTCCTTTAGGATGGACTGGCTGGATCTCCTTGCAGTCCAAGGGACTCTCAAGAGTCTTCTTCAACACCACAGTCCAAAAGCATCAATTCTTTGGAGCTCAGCTTTCTTCACAGTCCAATTCTCACATCCACACATGACCACTGGAAAAACCATAGCCTTGACCGGACGGACCTTTGTTGTCAAAGTAGTCTCTGCTTTTTAATATGCTATCTAGGTTGGTCATAACTTTCCTTCCAAGGAGTAAGCGTCTTTTAATTCCATGGCCGCAATCACCATCTGCAGTAATTTTGGAGCCCCCAAAAATAAAGTCTGACACTGTTGCCACTGTCTCTCCATCTATTTGCCATGAAGTGATGGGGCAGAATGCCATGATCTTAGTTTTCTGGATGTTGAGCTTTAAGTCAACTTTTTCATTCTCCTCTTTCACTTTCATCAAGAGGCGCTTTAGTTCTTCTTCACTTTCTGCCATAAGGATGGTGTCATCTGCATATCTGAAGTTATTGATATTTCTCCCAGCAATCTTGATTCCAGTTTGTGCTTCCTCCAGCCCAGTGTTTCTCATGATGTACTCTGCATATAAGTTAAATAAGCAGGGTGACAATATACAGCCTTGATGTACTTCTTTTACTATTTGGAACCAGGCTGTTGTTCATGCCCAGTTCTAACTGTTGCTTCCTGACCTACATACAGGTTTTTTAAGAGGCAGGTCAGGTGGTCTGCTATTCCCATCTCTTTCAGAATTTTCCACAGTTTATTGTGATCCACACAGTCAAAGACTTTGTTAATCCCATCAGTTCAGCTCAGTTCAGTCACTCAGTCATGTCCAACTCTTTGTGACCCCATGAATCGCAGCACACCAGGCCTCCCTGTCCATCACCAACTCCTGGAGTTTACTCAAACTCATGCCCATTGAGTCAGTGATGCCATGCAGCCATCTCATCCTCTGTTGTCCCCTTCTCCTCCTGACCCCAATCCCTCCCATACTCAGGGTCTTTCCAATGAGTCAACTCTTCGCATCAGGTGGCCAAAGTTCCTCTTCACTCTCTGTCATAAGTGTGGTGTCATCTGCATATCTGAGGTTATTGATATTTCTCCCGGCAGTCTTGATTCCAGCTTGTGCTTCTTCCAGCCCAGCGTTTCTCATGATGTGCTCTGCGTATAAGTTAAATAAGCAGGGTGACGATACACAGCCTGGATGTACTCCTCCTACTTTATCTCTGAACGTCCCTCTCCCCTTTAGTAATGATAAGTTTGTGTTTTATATTTGCACATTTTTTTCTGTTTTGTGTTTGTATTTATATTATTTTTATATCCTATATATAAGTAATATCATACATTATTTGTTTTTCCACTGATTTATTTCACTAAGCATAGTATTTTATAGGTCCATCCACGTTGCCGCAAATAGCAATTTCATTCTTTTACATGGCTGAGTAATATTATATTGTGTATGTGTGTGTCTCACCACTTCTTAAGCCAATCATCTGCTAATGGACCCTTGAGTTGATTCCATATGTTGGCTGCTGAAAATGGTGTTTCTATGAATTTGGTGTACATGTATCTTTTCAAATTATAGATTTTTTTTTTTTTCTGGATACATACCCAGTAGTGGAATTGGTGGATTATTGGTGGAATTGATAGTTATATTTAGATTTTTTAAAGTAATCTCTATGCTGTCCATACTGTTCATTATAGTGGCCACACCAAGTTAGTTACATTACCATCAAGAGTGTATTAGGGTTTTCTTTTTGCCACATCATCTCTAGCATTTGTTATTTGTAGACATTATGATTGTACCCATTCTAACTGGTATAAGGTGATACCTAATTGTGGTGTTAATTTCAATTTCTCTAATAGTAAGTGATGTTGATCATCTTTTCATGTGCCTGTTGGCCATCTATACATCTTGTCTGAAAAAATCTTCAAGTCTTCTGCTCATATTTTGATTGGATTGTTTGGGTTATTTTGGCATTGATTGGTTGGAGCTGTTAGTATCTTTTAGATACTAATCTCTTGTTGATCACATTATTTGCAGATATTTTTTCACATTCTACAGGTTATCTTTTAATTTTGTTGATGGTTTCCTTTGTTGTGTAAAAGCTTTTAAATTGGATTAGGTCATATATGTTAACTTTTGCTTATATTTCTTTTGCACTGGAAGATTAATCTAAGAAAATATTCTTAGGATTTATATCAAAGAAATCTTTGCCCATGTTCTCTCCTCAGAGTTTTATAGTGTTGTACCTTATATTATATATATGGGTCTTCAAACAATTTTGAATTTATTTTTGTATATGGTGGAATTTCAATTCATTTCATATCAGTTTCTCAGTCATGTCCAACTCTTTGCGACCCCATGAACTGCAGCACATAAAGCTCCCCTGTCCATCACCAACTCCTGGAGCTTACTCAAACTCATGTCCATGTCACTGTATTTATATGCCATCCATATAATCCATCCATCCATCCATCATCTCATCCTCTGTCATCCCCTTCTCCTCCTGCTTTCAATCTTTCCCACCATCAGGGTCTTTTCCAAGGAATCAGTTCTTTGCATTACGTGGCCAAAGTATTTGAGCTTCAGCTTCAGCATCAGTCCTTCCAATAATCATTCAGGACTGATTTCCTTTACGATGGTCTGGTTGGATCTCCTTGCAGTCCAAGGGACTCTCAAGAATCTTCTCCAACACCACAGTTCGAAAGCATCAATTCTTTGGTGCTCAGCTTTCTTTACAGTCCAACTCTCACATCCACATGACTACTGTATGGTGGAAGGGGATAGTCTAATTCCATTTTTTTACAAGTAACTGCCCATCTTTTCTATATTACTTGTTGAAGAGACCGTATTTTCTCCATTGTATATTCTTGCCTACTTTGTCATAAATTACTTGACTGTAGGTGTATGGGTTTATTTCTGGGCTCTCTGTTCCATGGATCTATTTGTCTGTTTTTGTGTTGAACCATACTGTTTTGATTACTACAGTTTTGTGTACTTAGTCACTTAGTTGTGTCTGACTCTGTGACCCCATGGACTGTAGCCTACCAGGCTCCTCTGTCAGTGGGGATTCTCCAGGCAAGAATACTGGAGTGGGTTGCCATGCCCTCCTTCAGGGGATCTTCCCAACCCAGGGATCTAACCCAGGTCTCCCACATTGCAGGTGGATTGTTTACCATCTGATTCACCAGGGAAGTCATTTTGTGAGGGGAGGTGTTCATTTTGTTCTCAAAGACTAGTAAACCAAGTTAGACCCTAGACATTTGTACATTCTTACATTCAGACAGAGGAATTTGTAACCAGATAGCATGTGAATTTTATAGACTTACCTTCCACAGAGAGTCAGAGATAGATACCCTTGGTCTTCTGTCTGTCTCCCAGAACCCTGACTTTCTATCTCCTTGTGATAAAAAGAATTAGTGTGTGACCTGGCTCAGACATGGATAGCATCCCTAATTTTGACAAGTCCTAAAATAAACATTAGGAGTTTATGTGCTTTAATGAGGGTCATGCAATACTGAGGTCAGCTGCTGACTCTAAATCCAAAGTTCTTTCCATGTAGTCTCAAGGGCCAGGTCTCCTTCAGGTGAAGAGCGGAGGGAAGCCACCCAGGACAGGGTTTCAAGGAAGGGCTTCCATTGACCTCAGGTTTCCTCTCTAGCCTGGGCACCCAGCCTCAATGTTTCTGGGGAAGGGGGTGAATGAGAAAAATACTTCTGCCAAACATGCCAGCTCTGAGCTCATTGTAAGCAATACTGATTTTCCTTTTAGAGCAAGGATAATAAAGGACCCGAGGTTCATTTTGGGCAGCCTGTCTCTCTGGACATCTGTGACCAGCCATAGCTTTGTCTGAAGTCTGGAATGGTTATACTTTGAGCTGTGTTCTTTTTTCTCAGGACTGCTTTTGCAATTCTGGGTCTTTTGTAATTTTGTGTAAATTTTAGGATGATTTGTTCTAGTTCCATGAAAAATGTCATAGTTATTTTAATAGATATTGCATTAAATCTGTATATTGCTTTCCAAACTATGTCCATTTTAACAATATTAATTCTTTCAGTCAAGAACACAAGTATCTTTCCATCTCTTTCAATAATCTTTATTTTTTTATTAAAAAAATTTTTTTTTACAGTTTTCAGTATATTGGTCTTTTATCTCCATTGTTAAGTTTACTCAAGTATTTCCTTTCATTATTGATGCAGTTTTAAATGGGATTGTTTACATTCTCTTTCTGATATTTCATTATTAGTGTATAGAAATGAAACAGATTTCTGTATATTCATCTCATATCCTGCAGCTTTGCTGAAGAGATTGATTAGTTATAATATTTTTATGTGGTGAACTTAGGGTTCTCTATATGGTGTATCCTGTCATCTGTAAATAGTTATAGTTTTACGTCTTCCATTCTGACTTGAATCTTCTTTATTTTTATTTTTCTTATCTGATTGTCATGGCTAGAAATTCTATTATTGTTTTAAATAGAAGTAGAGGGACTGGGCATCCTTGTCTTGCTTGTTCCTGAATTGAGCAGAAAGGCTTTCAGTTTTTCCCAGTGTTGACTATTATGTTGCCTAGGGATTTATCATAAATGTTGAGAAAAGTTATCTCTGTCCCCACTTTTCTGCAAGATCATGAATAAATGTTGAAATTTGTCAAATGATTTTTCTGCAGCTTTTGAGATTATCATTTGGTTTTTGTCTTTTCCTTCATTGGTATGGTGTATCACATTGATTTGTGTATATTGAACCATCCTTGTGTCAGTGGAATAAATCCCTCATGATTGTGGTATATGATACTTTCTATGTATTGTTGAATTTTGTTTGATAATGATTTGAGGATTTTTGCACCCAGACTCATTAGAGATATTGGCCTATAAGTTCTTTCTTTCTTTGTTTTTTTTTTTTTTTTTTTTTTTTTTTTTCCCTGTGTCTTTGTCAAGTTTTGGTATCAGAGTAATGGTGGCATCCTACAATAAATTTGGGAGCATTATTTCTTCTTAAATTTTTTGGAGTAGTTTGAGAAGCAGAGGGGTAATTTCTTCTTTATATGTTTGGTAGAATTCTCCTGTGAAGCCATCAAGTTCTAGACTTTGCAGAGTTTTTAATTTTTATTACAAATCTTTGTCACTTCTAGTGATGTCCTATTCAAATTTTCTGTTTTTTCTTGACTCAGTCTTGGCAGGTGGTATGTTTCTAGTAGTTTGTCCATTTCTTCTAACTTGTCCAATTTGTTGGCATATAACTTCACAGTATTGTCTTGTGTAATTTTTTGTATCTCTGTGATATCATTTGTTATTTCTCCTCTTTTATTTAGTTTATTTAGGTTCTTCTCCTTTCTTGTGGGTGAACTAAGCTAAAGCCTTCTTGATTTTGTTTATTTTTTAAACAAGAATCAGCTCTTGGTCTTACTTAAAATGATTTTTGATCTCTTTTGTTTCCTCTCTGAACTTTCTTAGTTCCTACCATCTGACTTTGGGCTTTATTTGTTCCTTTTTTCCAGTAATTCTTTTAGGTGGTAGGTTAGTTTGTTTATTTGAGATTTTTATTGTAAGTTGTTTTCATTTTTATTTGTTTAGAAGTATTTTCTCATTTTCTTTGATTTCACTGACCCATTGGTTTTTCTAGTAGCATGTTATTTAGTTTCTGTGTGTTTGTTTTTTCCCCATTTTCCTTCCTGTAAAGTTTCAGAATGTCCAGTTTCATAACCTTGTGGTTGGGAAGACACTTAATATCATTTCTATTCTCTTAAATTTGCTGATGTTTGTATTGTGACTTAGTATATGACCTATCCTAGAGCACATCCCATGTGCACTTGAAAGTAATAAGTATCCTGCCTTTTTGTATATAGTATCCTATAGATGTGGATTAATCCCAACTGCTTTATTGTGTCATTTAACACTCTGGTTGCCTTATTGATTTCTTGCTGGATGATATATCCATTGATGACAGTGAGGTGTTAAAATCTCCTCCTACTATTGTATTATTGTGAATTTCTCCCTTCATGTCTGTTAGTATTGTTCGTATTTAACTTATATATTTAGATGCTCCTGTATTGATTGTGAGTATGTTAACATGTATAGTATCCTCTTCTTGTATTGATCCTTTTATCATTATGTAATGTTCTTCTTTGTATTCCTTGTAGACTTTGTTTTAAATCTGTTTTCTTCAATAGGAGTATTGATACCCTCACTTTCTTGTTTCAATTTACATGAAATGTATGTTTTGATCTTCTTTCTTCCAGTCTGTGTCTCTTTCTCCCAGAAGTGAGTCTCTTGTATTGCAATCCATTGACATTTAATATAATTATTGATAGTTAAGTACTTATTGCCATTTTATTCCTTGTTTCCTAGTTTGTTTTGTAGCTCTTTGTCTATTTCTTCTTTTTGTTTTTTCTTTTGATGTTTGATTTTATTTTCTAATATACTTGAGTTCCTTTCTTTTTGGTGTTTGCATATCTTTTTTTTTTTTTCAATTTGTGGTTACCATGGAGTTTGTGTATGCTGACCTATATCTACTTGTTTTAATTGGATAGTCATTTAATTTCAAACACATTTGAAAAGATCTACATTTGCCCCCACAATCACATTTTGTGATTCTGATATTATAACTTTAAATCTTCAATCTTATCATTTTACTGTTTATTTTATTGTAATTATAATTGCTTTTAGAATTAACTCTCTGTATTGGTTTAAGTGATCTTTAGTCCTTTTATATATGTGCCTTTCCTCTTGTGATTTGTTCATTTCCTATAGATTCTTGATTCTTTTCCATTCAAAGACTTTTAAATATTTTAGGGTAAGGTAGTGTTGCTGAAGTTTGTTATTTTTTGCTTCTCTAGAAATCTTTTATTTATCCTTCCATTGATATTCTTGCAGGGTAGAGTATCCTAGGTTGCAGACTTTTCCTTTTCAAGATCTTGCATATGTCATGCCATTCTCTTCTGACATACAAATTTTCTGCAGAGAAACCAACTGATAGTCTTTCTGGCATTCTCTTGTAACCGACTTTCTTTTTCTCTTGCTGCCTTTACCATCCTCTGTTTAACTTTTGCCATTTTAGTTATGATATGTTTTGGTGTGGGTCTGTTTGGGTTCATTTTGTTGGAGATCCTTTGAACATCCTATATCTGGATATTTGTTTCCTTGTTTAAGTTTGGAAAGTTTTCAGTCATAATTTATTCAAATACATTTTTAATTTCCTTCTCTCTTCTTCTTGTTCTGGAACCCCTATTATGCATAGATTTTCATGTTTTATACTATTCCATAGATCTTGTAAGATGCTTCACTCTTCTTCTTCTTCTTCTTCTTTTTTTGTCTGCTGATCTGATTGAGTGATTTCCATTATTCTAACTTCTAGATCACTTATTTGTTCTTCCACGTCATTTAGTTGGTTAGTCATTTGTTCTAACTTTCTTTTTATCTCAGAAATCCAATGATCTATTTTTTATTTGTTTTTCTTTATAGTTGCTATTTCCTTGTTACAGTGATCTGTTTTTATATCAGTAATCTTTCTTAATTTAGTTAGCATTTTTATTACTATCTTTTTGAACCCAGGGTCTTGTTGACTGTTTTATTATTTATGTTTCATTATTTATTCTTTTAGGGGATTTTTCTTGCTCTTTTAACTGGAAATAGTTCCTCTTCCTTTTCATTTACTTTCTCTGGTTCTATGAATTTAGAAGAAACAGTTGTCTACAGTGGTCTTGAAGGGGAGATTCTATGTGGGAGCATCTCTGTGTAGACTCTGTTCATCCAGTGTCTTTGGTGCTTGGGCTTATCTTGCTAGGAACACCAGCCGTATCTGTTCTCAGAGTTTTCTGGCTCCTATCACTTTGGTAGGAGGTTTGGTTAGTGTTGGAGGAGCTAAAGCCTGTGCAGGGCGTGAGGCAGGACATCCTCTCTCCCCCATGACTGCTGTCACTCTACTGAAGAGACAGTGTCTGTCCCCCAGTTGTTTAAATAGAAGCCCTGAGTGTTTGGTTCAATCAGGTTCCATCCCCCTTGAGTGCATATCCTATCCAGAGGAAGGGGAATCCTGAAGCAAATCAGGGCTGTCTTCTCACAGAAGCGTGACACACTACCTATCTAGCCATCGACAACTTCACTCAGATGCAGCCCAGGTTTGTGTCTTTTTTCCTGTTGTGGTCATCCCAGATCTTTGGAAAGGCCATGACATGGAATGAGTGGGGCTGGAGCCTTTGTTACTTGCTTGCTGAGTCACTTCAGTCGTGTCTGACCCTGTGCAACCGCATAGACGGCAACCCACCAGGCTCCCCCGTCCCTGGGATTCTCAAGGCAAGAATACTGGAGTGGGTTGCCATTTTCTTCTCCAATGTGTGAAAGTGAAAAGCGAAAGTGAAGTCGCTCAGTTGTGTCTGACTCTTCTCGACCCCATGAACTGCAGCCTACCAGGCTCCCCCGTCCCTGGGATTCTCAAGGCAAGAATACTGGAGTGGGTTGCCATTTTCTTCTCCAATGTGTGAAAGTGAAAAGCGAAAGTGAAGTCGCTCAGTTGTGTCTGACTCTTCTCGACCCCATGAACTGCAGCCTACCAGGCTCCTCTGTCCATGGGATTTTCCAGGCAAGAGGACTGGAGTGGGGTGCCATTGCCTTCTCTAGGAGCCTTTGTTAGGATGGAGCTAAGAGTCATGGCATTATGGCTGCAAGAATTGATGCACTACACTGCTACCAGAGATCTGGACTGATTCTATGGTAGCTTTCTCCCAGGACCTGTCTGCTCCAGATCCAGCACAAAACTGTGGTATGGCGTAGGCCAGTGTACTTGACCAGCTGGAAGAGGGACTATAGCCTGCTGAACATGGTGTTTCCCAAGGGGCTGTCTGAATAAGTATTGACAAGGCTGCTCCCCCATTGAAACCATATCCTGGGCCTTTGGGTCACCTCTGCATCCCTAGATCAAGCCTTTACTCCAGACCTGCATGCCTCAGATCTAGCCACAAGCTGTGGTGTGGAGTGAATGGGGCAAGGGTGTTTCTCTGCTTGGATTGGGGAGTATGATTGGGGAGCTTCTCTTGCCCTTGTGTCTATCCCAGCAATCAGGGGTTTTTCTCCTTAGCATAGAACCCCAGGACTGGGATAATAAGTGGCTCATCCTTTTCCCTCCTCAGGGCAAGAGTACACTTGTGTGGATCTCCTCTTCCTTTTAGATCTCTCCCAAGAGTAGAGGTTATGACCCTATGCTTTTTTCTTTCCTATTTAGTGTTTCAGAAATCATTCATGTACCTTTTGCTGTATGGGATTCTTCTGCCAGTTTTGTTAGTTTTCCATGAGAATTATTCCAAATGTAGATATATTTTGGAATTGCTTGTTGGTGGTAGGAGTGAGGTCTACATCTTCTTATTCTGATACCTTGATCTGATCCATAGATATTTGATGTCATTGACATCATTTATCATTTATTTATTTTTATTGGCAGTATCTCAAATTATAATTATTGTTTTATATTTCCTTTAGTAATAATGTAAATTTGCTAACCCTAATATGTTTCTACAAATTATTTTGGATTTTCTACAAATATCAACTATAAATAATAGAAATGATTTATATTTTTTGCTAATTCAATTATTTTGCTAAATGTATGAAGGTGATTGAGCTATAATATTCTTGTCATAAAAAAATGGCAATTCTGATCTCACAATATGAGAAATATTTACTTGTTTTTCAGTTTTCTAAGAGGTAATTATAAGATGGCTATTTTCTGTTTAATCTTGAATTGACTATCTAGATATTTAGATATTTAGAGATTTCTGACACAGGGACTTTAATAATGATTTATTTTAACATATGACTGTGATAATTTATTTCTTCTTGAAGAAATTTTGGTTTTCTATAATGGTGTGTGTGTGTATATATATATATATATATATAAATATATGTATATATATATATATATATATAAATATATGTATATATATATAAATATATATATAAATATATATATAAATATATGTATATATATAAAAATATATATATATAAATATATATATCTTATGTATCATATATATGTGCATTCTATTTAATTAACCTGATTAACCAACTATAATAAAAAAAGTTATTTACTCTTGGGGTCTCTAAAAATTTAACAATGGAAAAATATGGGCCTTTGGACTAAACTTAGTGGATGCAGATGAAATAGAAATATGAAGCTTTCTATATAGCAGCTGTATTTGTGTAAGTGTCTCAGTTTCAACTTTTTTGCCTCCAGAGGATATGTTCATCTCCTATCTTTGCATATGTTTTAAAAACTTTGGACTAACTCCCTCCTCTCATATCCTTAGGATTGCTGCAGCATTGGCTTTACATAATCAGGATTGTGATTATCTGTGCTTTCTTTACTGCTGATATTGAGTCTTTTCCTGTTTTTCTTGTAAGCACAGAACATTATTTCATTTTTCTAAAGTTTTATTGAAAGAGTTGATTTGCAACAGATGTCCAACAAAGTGATTCAGTTATATATTGTTCAGTCACTCAGTCATGTCTGACTCTCTGTGACCCCATGGCTTGCCATGGTTTCCCTGTCCATCTCCTAGAATTTGCTTAAACTTATGTCCATTGAGTCAGCGATGCCATCCAACCATTTTATCCTCTGTCATCCCCTTCTCCTACCTTCAATCTTTACCAGCATCAGGGTCTTTTCCAGTGAGTTGACTCTTCATATTAGGTAGCCAGAGTATTGGAGCTTCAGCATCAGTCCTTCCAATGAATATTCAGGGTTGATTTTCTTTAGGATTGACTGGTTTGATCTTGCAGTCCAAGGGACTCTTAAGTCTTCTCCAGGACCACAGTTCAAAGGCATCAATTCTTCAGTACTCAGCTTTCTTTATGTTCAGATCTCACATTCGCACCTGACTACTGTGAAAAAACATAGCTTTGACTCTATGGACCTTTTTTGGCAAAGTAATGTCTCTGCTTTTTAATATGCTGTCTAGGTTTTCATTGCTTTTCTTCCAAAGAGCAAGTGTCTTTTAATGTCATGGCTGCAGTTACCATCCACAGTGATTTTGGAGCCCAAGAAAATAAAGTTTGTCATTGTTTCCTTATCTATTTGCCATGGAGTGATAGGACCAGATGCCATGATCCTCATTTTTTGAATGTTGAGTTTTAAGCCAGCTTTTTCACTCTCCTCTTTCACCTCCATCAAGTCTCTTTAATACTTCTTTGGTTTCTGCCATAAAGGTGGTGTCATCTACATATCTGTGGTTATTGATATCTCTCCCTGCAATCTTGAATACAGCTTGTGCTTCATCCAGCCCAGGATTTAGCATGTTATACTCTGCATTTAAGTTATATATATATTATATATATATATAAAATTCTTTTCCATTATAGGTTATTACAAGATACTGAGTATAATTTCCTGCGCTCTCCAGTAGATCCTTGTTGATTATCTATTCTGTACATAGCAGTGAGTATACGATAATCTCAGCCTCCTAACTTATCTCTCACCCTCCCATGCAGTGTTTCCCTGTTGGAAACCATAAGTTTGTTTTTGATATCTGCATGTTTGTTTGTTTTATAAATAAGTTCATTTGTATCATCTTTTAAAATTCCACATATAAGTGGATTTATGTATCTGTCTTTCTCTGACTGACTTAGTTCACTTAGTATGATAATTTTTAGGCTATCCATGCTGCTGTAAATGGGACTATGATATTTCATTCTTTTTTATGGCTTAATAAAATTCATTGTATCTATGTACCAAACTTGCTTTATCTTTTCCTCTTTCAGAGAACACCTATCAATGTGTTGGCTGTTTTAAAAAGTGCTGCTGTGAATACTGAGCTACATATATCATTTCAAATTTTCATTTTCTCCAGCTATATGTCCAGGAGTGGGATTACAGGACCCTATGGTAGCTCTGTGTCTAGTTTTTCAGTGACTGTACCAATCTTACTTCCCACCAACAGTATCAGAAGATTCCTTTTCTCCACATCCTCTCCAGCATGATTTATAGAATTTTTGATGTAAACTACTTCACTTTAGTATTGGTTTCCACTTCTTTAATCCTTAGCAATGTTGAACATCTTTTCATCCACCCTTTGGCCATCTTTATCTCTTCTTTGAAGAAATGACTATCGTTGGGGAAGCTAGTAATGTAGTCTTGTTCAGGCTTCAGAAATGACACTAGGCCTCTCTCTCAGCCCAGAAAATGACCCTAAAACTGACTACATGCCAAACTGCTGAACTACCTACAGGCCAGAGCAGTGTTACCAAAATATCTTTATAAATCATTGGATAAGACAGGGAGTTTTTATTCTTGGGACATTTTGATACTTGTGGGCCTGGCCAGCTCCCAGGGATCAGAGAACATTCCAGGACTTATAAATGTCTTGGTCTTTATTCATGACAATACCATAGCTGCACATTTCCAAGTAGGCTGATTATCAGCTTACAGCCTGGCATTATAAGCTGGACTCCTCCAAGCAGCACACTGAAATATCACCCATGGGGTGGATGCACCTCCTGGGGCCTTTCCCAACTGGGACTCCAGACTGCTGTTCCAGGGACTTCCCAGCACTACTTGCGTCTGGTTTCCCCAATTCAGTGACATATAAGCCTCTCTCTCTTATTATTCTTTTGAAATCAGTTCTATTCCTTAATTAGCATATTATAATCTTTGTTAATTCAATATTATTATATTGTAAGCTCTTATCAAGTTAATAAATTCTTTTAATTCTTGCTCAACTAAGTGTGAAGTGGTTATTTTACCAGCAAATCCTATAAACCTTAAAACCAAAAGTAAGGCCTTTGACAAAACAATTGTTTACTTTTTCTGTCCATTTTTTGATTAGGTTGTTTGTCTTTTGGAGATTGAACTATATGAACTGTTGGTATATTTTGGAGATTAATCCCTTGTCAGTTGTATTGTTTGCAAATATTTTCTCCCATTCTGTAGGTTGTCTTTCTGTTTTGTTTATGGTTTTCTTTGCTGTACAAAAGCTTTTAAATTTAATTAGGTCCCATTTGTTTATTTTGTTTTTATTTCCACTACCCTAGGAGACAGATACAAAAAATATTGCTGCTATTTATGTCAAAGAGTGCTCTGCCTAGGTTTTCCTCTAAGAGTCTTATACTAGGTCTTTAATCCATTTTGAGTTTATTTTTGTGTCTGTGTTAGAGAATGTTCTAATTTTATTCTTTTACACAAATTTGTCCAGTTTTCCTGGTACATTTATTGATGAGACTGTCTTTTCTCCATTGTATGGTTTTCCTCCTTTGTCATAGATTAATTGTTCATATGTTCATGGGTTTATTTCAGGGTTTTCTACCCTATTCCATTGTTTATATGTCTGTTTTTCTGCCAGTATCATACTATTTTTTACTGTAACTTCATGGTATAGTTTGAAATCAGGGAGCCTGATTCATCCAGCTCCATTTTTTTTTCCCTCAAGATTGCTTTGGCTGTTTGGAGTCTTAAAAAAACCTTTTTTCTGTTTAAAATGCCATCGTTAGTTTGATAGGAATTGCATTCAATATATAAATTGCTTTAGATAGTGTAATCATTTTTAACAATATGGAATATTCTAATCCAAGAATATGGTGTACCTTTCCATCTGCTTGTGTGACACTCTTGTGAACAAGTCCTGCTGGCCTTCAAAGCCAAATGTTCTGGGAGCTCCTCCTCTTGATGCCAAGTCTTTAGGCTGGGGAGCCTGACATGGAGCTCAGAACTCTCCCGTTGGAGAACTTCTGTGATATAATTATTCTCCCAGGGGGTATGTAATTTGATAAGTTAATGTATGTACCCTTCATACCATCTTGTTGTGGTTTGGTCTTTGTCGTTGGATGTAGATTCTTTTTTGGTGTTTCAGTCTTTTTTATTGATGGTTGTTTCACAGTTAGTTGTGATTTTGGTGTTCTTGTAAGAGGAGTGAGTTCAGGTCCTTTGATTGCCATTTTGTCCTCTAGAACATTTTCACTTTACCCTATATTTTGAAAGCAAGACATTTAGCTTTATATAAAGTACACATTTTAAAATTTACATATATCTATACACATTATACATTTATAACATTAAAATAGAGAAAGATATATGCAAACTGTAACAGCATGAACTCCTGAGTAGAAGATATGAAGATCAACATGGGATGATGACTCTCTTTATTTGATGTTACACTTCTACATTATTTAAACTGTTTATAAACAAGAGTACTTATTAAAATTTAAATATTTTTAAATACAATCACCCCAGAAATACACTTTTATAAAACTGAATTATAGATACATTGAAGACAAAATGTGTGAATGCCCCCATTTAAAGGCAATATTTTAATTATGTTTCATAAAATAATCATACTTTGAAACATATACTTCAAAAAGTATGATTTGAAACATCAAATACAGTGTGTTCTATACTGTGATTTACAGTCTCAGTATCCTCCTGAGAATTAGGTATTTTTACCATTTCCTTTCAATTAGCACAGCCCTAATTAATCTTTTTCTTTTTTCCACACCTAGGTCATCTATTGCATACTACTTAAAGAACAACATTATGGCTAAACTGGAGTTTGAACATCATTTACTTAGACCAAGGTAAGACTACATTGTTTTTCTCTTTAGAAGTTTTGTACTACTCTTATGTATATTCTGAAAATCTGACTACGCCCTCTTATTTCTCTACAACAAAAATATGAACACATGTGAACATCTCATGTACTTATGCTGTGCTCCTTAGTGTAATTAAAATACAATTTCTTACTTTAGTAATCTTCATAAGTAGCAAGCAGTTGATCAACACTTTATAAATAGAACACATTTAGATAATTTATAAATGTAGTTAGTTAATAACTTTTAATAACTTATAAAGTTTATATTTATTAGAAGTGCCCAACTTAATGAAATGGATGTCTTGTATTATTCTCATCTGTTCATGTGTTTGGATGATAATTTGTAAATGCCTCAACGAGTAAACACTGAGAAACTTTTTCATAAATATAATTATTATACATGTAAGTAACTTTTCTATATCAAAGTCACTGAATACTTTAAGCGTCTTCAGATTTCTATGTCAACAAACAAACAAAACAACCCATGAGTTGATTTAACATCAAAATTTATTTTAATGATCTCTAGTGATAACTAGATTAAGTCATCTTCAGTTTTATTGAAAACAATGCACTGCTAAGTATCTGACCTACACATTGATTTATTACACAAGTTTTCATGTGAAATGAGACATCAATATTTTTATTTGCTTTTATCCTTTTCCCTTTTTATCCCAATGTTGTTTAAATGAAGAAAAATGATAAGAGGTCTTGAAAAGAGAACCAGATTTGTGCTTTTCTGTATTAAGAGAACTCCTGCTTTTAATGACTCTAATTAAGTGATTCTTCTTATTGTTGAAGAATTCTTTGCTTGTTTTCTAATGAATATACATTTCTCTTTCATGTTTCTGATTTTCTCTTGGAGTTTTATTTTTATGTTTATCGACTCCCTTCCTGTATGTGTTTGCGCACACATAGTTGAGGACTATATTTTATAATTCATAACAGTTTCTATTATTTTATGTGATTTTTATAATTAGCCATTTCTCTTTGTGAGTGGTCATCATTGCTATAAATATAGTTTGCTCCTTGGTATTATATTAATGATCTTATCTTCTCATAATTCTCAAAGTCTTTAGGCAAATTTTCAGTTTAAGTCCTAAGTGAGTACATTAAGAATAAAAGTATTCTTGTGATTAAGGATGATTATTTTTATTTTTAGTACCAAAGGTGGAGATAAAATAGGTTTATTTTTCTCTAAATGCATATGCCTTAGAGAGACGCAAGTTCAGTTTCTTGGAATAAAATCTAAATCAAATTGTACTGCTGCCAATCATCTTCCAAACCCCTTCCAAACATCTTTCAAACATCTTCCAAACCCCTTTTAAAGGAGTGGGGAGGGTTAGTTAATATACCAAGTATCCATAGAGATGTACAGTAACAAACATTCTTATTTGCTGTTTTGGGGTCTAAATCTGTATAATTTTTAAAGGAAAATTTGATATTGTTTATAATTGAAATTCTCTAAACCATTTGTTCTACATAAATATTCTATACTGTGTACAGGCGCTTTTGATACAGATCTGGAAACTTGACAGATCATGCCTTTAAAAATTGAGTCTATGTTTTCCATATATAATTGGAAATAGGCAGTGTTTGTGTGGGCAAAGAAGTTCAACAATCTAATCAGTGTGGAGACTCTATCATTCTTCGCTGACATCCTTAGAAGATCTTGTTTTTCTCCCTGTATTTGTTTCATCACATTTTCAATGTGTTGGACTCATCGTCAGGAACCAAGTCTACATTCCAAGAGGAAAGAAGCACAAAGGGACAGCAGCAATGCACGCTCTCTTCACACTTGTCACTTATTAGAAAGTCAGGTCTCTTTGAGAAGCTCCTCTACCCACCCAAAGATTTGATATTGTCTATTTGTTTATGAATGAGTTTCTCTAAATATGAATGATGATAGGAAAGAATCTGACTTTCAGTACTCAATCGACACTTTCACAATCAATGCTGAAATAGGTGTAAAATATGTGCAACATGTGTAGGCATGTGCCATCCATATGGTAAGAGGGAAAAACAGCTAAAAAACCACAAAGTAACTATCAGTATAAGATGAGTTATCATGGCCACGTAAGGCAAGGAAAGAGGAGAATGAAGAAGTAGGAGATGCTCCCCATCATACACCTTAGCTTTGTGTGAAGTGTTGACATAGCTAATCATTCCTCTAATTGTTATGGTGACAGAAAAGTATAAATTTAGCCTCATCTTAGTTGAGTTTTAAAATGCACTCTTCTGCTAGACTAAAGACACATTTTAGATCTCAATACTGCAAGCAGCAAAATGATCTCCTAACACTCTAGGAACTGCTTGGTCTAGTCTTTAGTATACAACCCAAAGACCCATTGTCACAAGCTACTGCAAATAGGAGGCTGATACCATTAATAAAGCATTAATTCACATACTTCTTACAACATGAATCCTAATACTTCTTCTTCTCTCATTTTCCTTGTCCTCAATTTTGGTTTTTGTTGTTGTTGTTTAGATAGGTTTTCTAGGTTGACATGCTTGCATATCTTTTTATTTTCATTCCCTAGTTTTAATCAGTATTTATGACTTCAGTATTTATAAATCAAATAGAACAAAAACATATAATGTTCCATTACTGCAGTTTTTAAAAAATTAAAGCTATTTTCCCCATCTATAAATATTTCAACCCAAACTGAACTAGTCATAGAAAGACAGATTCCTAAATTCATATTTTAGCACCATAAATTGATGGGAATATGAGTCATGGTCCATTAGGTGTGATTTATGCTTCTCATTAAATATAGCTATAGCAATTTTTTTTTTTTTTTCTGTAAAGAACAGTTAATAGTAAACAAGTTCACTGGCAAGAAACTTAGATTCTCCATAAATAACACTGCTATGGAACTTCAGCACTTCTGCTTTTATAATGCTAATTAGTAGTAGACCAAACCGTGGTATGTGTTGAAATCTCTAACAAACAACTTGTTTAATATTCTTTGTCACAGCTAAAGCAATGCAAGGAAGTTATAAAAAGCTGTTCAAAGTCTTATTAAAATCCTGAAATCAAAAGAGCCTAAGTTTGGGGAAAACATAAACAAATGTTTTTGAAATAAAACATTTCCTAATTTTTGTGTGTGTGTGAATAACATGATCTGAACATTGTAGGTATTTTTCACAAGGAAAATGTGGCCAACTTTGGAGTCATACTTACATAATATGGTATATTATGCTGTTATTCAGAAAATATGAATCATCCTCACCCTCTTTTAAGGGAATATTTTATTTTCCCACCCTTTGAATGTTGCATTTGGCTATGTGATTCACTTTGGCTAAAATATTAGAGGGTATGACATGTAAGCAAATCCAAACAGAAGCGCTATCTGTGTTTGCATGGATTGTAGTGCAGGTTGCTCGGATGGTAAAGAATTTGCCTGCAAAGCAGGAACTCACTCAAGTATTCTTGCCTGGGGGATCCCAGAGACAGGGGAGACTGGCGGGCCACAGTCCCTGTGGTCACAGAGGTGGACACGACTGAGCATCTAACACTTTGTTTTTTTCTCTTCTGCCCTTGTCCACAAATGTGAAAATTTCATATCCCAGACAGGGTATCTTTGAGCTTAGATCTCAACATATTTAGAGCCAAGCTGCATTTTGGAGGCAAATCTTACTGAACCCACTACAGTCGCACAAAGTCAAGCAGAGACACAGTTCATTCTTATACCCATGGACACAAAATGAGTAGTTTTGCCTTTAAGTCACTTATTTCCCATGCTATTTGCTATTAAACATTGCTACGGTCAAAAGATAAGTTATACAAATAGTTAGCAACCCAGGTTGATGAATAATGACTAGTCAAAATCACTCTAAAATTCTTTGGTCACTAGTAAAACATACTGTAGTTACTTTTGTGTAAACATCTCTGTGATATATCCAAATAAATGTATATTCCAAACTGTATAATGTATATGTAAACTATCATTTTATAGTACTACATTTTAAATATCAAAATGTTCATCCTATGGAAGACTCTTAAGATAATAACCATTGAGGAATAGTATAACTTCTGTTCTCATGAACACTCCTGGGTTTTTAATAGGATAGCCTCCCTAATTAATGAATATATTCCTCTTTTCCATTCTCCTATTTCTTTTTCCTAAATGTACATTTAGAACTCTTCTATATAACTCTGCAGTCAACGTAAGATCAGTGTGTATGTGTATATACTTACATTTTTGTCATGCTTTATGATTTTTAAAAATACTCAATTATGCAAACTTCTATTATTTGAAATAACTACCAACCTTATATGTTTCCCTGATAGCTCAGTTGGTAAAGAATCCACTTGCAATGCAGCCTCCTGATGCGAAGAACTGATTCATTTGAAAAGACTGATGCTGGGAAAAATTGAAGGCGGGAGAAGGGAATGACAGAGGATGAGATGGTTGGATGGCATCACTGACTCAGTGGACATGAATTTGAGTAAACTCCAGGAGTTGGTGATGGACAGGGAGGCCTGGCATGCTGCAGCCCATGGGGTCACAAAGAGTCGGACACAACTGAGTGACTGATCTGAACCAACCTGATAATCCAATGATAATACTATTTTAGTTTTTGTTCCCCAAAACATTTTTATTTGGATATTTTATCAGCATGACCTGTTCTCTGATAATTGCCTGTCCCTTATCATAGAATTCAGATGACTGATTCCATTCATGTATTTATTCATTTAGTCATTTGACCCCAAAATGGAGCATTTCTATGATCCAGGGATAGAACCACTATGGTTAAGCACTATGAGGACACTGATATTTATAGATTTTCATAACATATGTAATATTATTAAGAAACATAGAATATCCTTTTGGATTATAATTTTTTAGTTATATCAGTTAAACTATATTTGAGTGTATACATTGTTTAGTTAAAAACAAAAAAATATTAAAAGAGTAGTACATACATATTCATTCATCAAGAAGTAAATACTTTTCAAGTGGCAATGTGTGATGCAGAACTTACAGCAAACAAAATATCTTCATATAACTTTTATCCAAATGATAGAACATATTATATGTATTTATACACACACACACATATATGTGCAAATAAATATGTATAAACATATATATGTATACCTTGATATATACTATTAAATAATAATAAATACTATAACAAAGCAAAACCTGACAATGACTATCAGTTCAGTTCAGTCACTCAGTTGTGTCCAACTTTTTGTGACCCCATGGGCTGCAGCATGCCAGGCCTCCCTGTCCATCACCAACTCCCGGAGTCCACCCAAACCCATGTCCATTGAATCGGTGATGTCATCCAACCGTCTCATCCTCTGTCGTCCCCTTCTCCTCCTGCCCTCAATCTTTCCCAGCATCAGGGTCTTTTCAAATGAGTCAGCTCTCTGCATCAGGTGGTCAAAGTGGACAGAGTGGCCAAGGGGGACAAAGACTATAGAGGTGGTGAAAAATTTAGTGACTTTGAAAAGATGTGTAAAACAGAGAAGACATTAAATAATGATTAATGATGGAGGATTAAAATAAATGTTATAACATTATTGATTGCAGCTTAGATGTAGAGAAAACCAAAAATGGAGAAAAGATAATATTTAAAGAAACAATGACTAGAACTTATGAAAGATACAAATCCAAATAATTTGTAAAAAAAAAATTTCAGCAGGATAAATGAATAGATATTCATATGCATATTATCTAATGTCAGAGAAAGAAAAATATCTTTAAAGCAGGCTGAACAACAATAACAAAGAATTAGTTACCTAAAAACAATAGACAAATAGAAATAACAGAAATTTTAACAAACATATAATTTATTTTTTTTTAACAAACATATAATTTAAATGAAGTGAAACTATATCTAGCTGACAACCTAGAATGCTGAACCCAGAAAATAAAATATTACAAATGATAGGAAAATAAAAATAAAAGTGTGGAAGGCATATTTTTTAATGTTTAGAAGAAAATATAATATCTTAGATGCAAAATCATTAAATGAAAATATTGGATAGGAGATGTAACCTAGAAAAACTTCCAGAGCTCAAACAGGTCATGGAGATATTATAAGTGTGAGTCAGCCAAGGTTGTGAGTGGAGATTCTTGTTGACCACCGGAGGCATTCAGTAGACAGAGCACACACACATATCACAACTCAGTAGCAGAGCTAAACCATTCCTAGATTAATGTTAGGGCAGGATTAGATCTGGAGTAGCTTTATTATAGTGGTAATTTTCTGCCATGTGTCATAAAGCCATGCATCCATTGTTCATTATTTTGCAAATATGCACAGGAATTCTGCAGATTTCTGGAGCTCTTTTCCCGTATTGCTTCCAGTGTGGGGGAACACTGTCTAACAATTTCCAGCCCCCTCAGCCAGCTTTAACTCTGATCTGTTTCCTTCTCGCAACCGTATCACCACACTGGAATCCTCCTCCTTGCACTGCAATCAGAATGTATTTATATGGAAAAAACCAGGGCAGTCACTAAGCTCACAATTGTCATCTTCCTCGCAGAGTTCACACTTCTGCATGGACTTGCTATTCAATGTTCAAAAACTACTGTTTCGTATATTTCATCTAGTTTTCTGTTTGTTTTTGATGGAAGAATAAACATAATTTCCAGAATAATGATCCCCTCTGAAGGAAAGAAGGTGAGTTTTACACAGTACATATAATAGTAATTTGATAATGGGTTTATTAATGCATTTTTATTTTCAAAACTCCTATCTCATGCTCACAAATGCACACACTATCTTTTATCAAATATTACAAAAACTGAAAGAACAGAGATAGGACAACAAGTTAGATGATAACCACAATATGGGTAAGATAATATTAATTTGGACAGTCTAACAAAGTTGGAGGAGGTGCAGTCATTAGTTTCATGGTTGCTTTGAAGGCAGAGTTTCAGGATTGGCTAATGGGTTAGTCCTAGGCTGTGGAGAAAGAATTTGGAGAAAGAAAACTACAAGTCTTCTACCCCTGAGAAATCGTGTTAATGTTTGTGCTTTGGCAAAGATGTGAAAAACTGAACTATGAGCTGATCTGAAAAGGAAATTAATCATTTGTAGGTTTGACATTGTGAATCTGAGATACCCATGAGACTTCAAAACAGATATATAGTAGAGCTATTTCAGGGGGCTTCCCTCCCCTGGAGAAGGAAATTGCAACATACTCCAGTACTCTTGCCTGGAAAATTTTATGGACAGGGGAACTTGGCAGGGTATAATCCATGGGGTTGCAAAGAGTTGAACATACACACACACACACACAAGCACATTTCATGAGAGAGTTCAGGATAAAACATCAATTTGGATGTTATGTGTGCAGATATGAGATTTAAATCTATACACTTAGATAAGATCTAAGGAATAAGAATAATTAGAGCAGAAAATGTTTGTAGCCAGACAGTTTCTCTTCCATACAGAGAGTGTTTCAGCAAGGAGTTAGAAAAGGAAACTGGGGAAGGACAGAGGGCATACAAAGGAAATATTAGAAGGAGTATATTAGATGTTTAAAGAGAAAAAAGAAGTGAGTGTTAAACACTCATTTTAGAAAATGCACAGTAAGGAAAGATTAGGAAACTAAACTAGTCCCCTCTCTGTCAGCCAGTTTTCACACATGTGTGTGTCCATGCTCAGTGGGGTCTGACTCTTTGCAATCCTGTGGACTGTAGCCCATCAGGCTCCTCTGTCCATGGGACTCTCCAGGCAAGAAAACTGGAGTGGGTTGCCATGCCCTCCTCCAGGGGATCCTTCCCACCCAGGGACCAAACCCCAGTCTCCTGTGTCTCTTGCATTGCAGATGGATGCTTTACTGCTGAGCCACAAGGGAAGCCCGCGGTCAATTTGGCCTGTCAAAAAAAAGAGAGAGAGAGAAAGAAAAAGGAGGAAAAAAGGCCCAAATAAGACATTTGACTAAAGTGTCAAACCTGTTTATATGTGGTGATAAGACAAAAATTTGGAAACCATGTAATTTATTATGTATATTAGAGTTTAATTTTGTAAACATCATAATTTATTGCTGATGGTGCTTAAATGTATTTATTTATCATCTGGAGCTTTGTAAAGAAGCCAATTATTCACAGAGACAGGCTCAGTGCATTATTATATAACTTGTCCATTGTAACGTAACTTTGTAAAATGGAGCTGATGATTCAGGTTGCCAACTTATTCACTGGCATAAAATTTGTTTCCCTTGGTAGTGCTAATAATAACACAACAACTCTCCTAGGGAGACAAACAGATTGTGCACAGTCGTTTACTTCTGCTGCTATTAAAGGATGCTACAAAAACAATTATCTCCTACCTGAAATATCCTAAAGGAAAAATCATCTGGTGATAAATATTTTAATTTTTGAGTCTGAAGCAACATTCTGTTCTCTTTTAACTACACACATATATGGTTCCCTCTGTCAAGAGCCTCTTTATTTTAGGGGGAACTGTGACTAAAATTTGTTAATTTGCAGTCCTTTTAATGGTCACCTTCATGCCTACTTGAAAGGTTTATCCCAAAGAACATTAAGAGGACATTGACCTGAGCAAGTAGAAAGTTACTTTCATTCATAATAGCCTTCAGTTACTGTGACTAAAGGTCAGCTTTACAGCATTTGTAATTAGATATTTTTCTGTTTTAAAATATGCTTAAAGATATCATCACACAAAAAATTAAAAATCAAAAGGGAAGCATAATATATACTTATACATTTATTAAATGAAATGGACAAATTTTAAAGACAAAAACAAAAACAAATAAAAATTCAAGAGGGAGGTGGGATGGGGGACCAGGATGGGGAATTCGTGTAACTCTATGGCTGATTCATATCAATGTATGAAAAAACCCACTGAAAAATAAAAAATTTAAAAAAAAAAATTCAGATAGCGCCTTATGCATGAAAGAAACTGAAATCATAATTAAAACCTTTTCATAATGAAAATTCCATATGAAATGATCTTGCTGGAGGGTTTCGTAAAACATTTAAGGAAGAAACCATACAGATCCCACACAATAACCTTTCAAAATAAAAGGAGAGTAAAATTTGTTGTATGATAGCAGCAGAAACCTAATTCTCAAACCTGAGAAATATAAGAAAATGCAACCAATTTCCTCATAACTGTAGATACAAACATACTTAAAATTAATATTGAGTTAAACCCAGTCATGTATAAAATAATAAGATATTATGTAAAAGAGTAGTTTTACCATAGCTGTAGTATTAACATTTGAAATTAATTCAACTAATGTACCACATTATTACAGAATAAAGGAAAAATATGTGATTATATTGACATGTAGAATAAAAAATTAATAAAATTTAGCATCCACTCATAATATAACTGATAAAATGCTTCTTAAAAATGTGGGCAATACACATGGGAGAAATAAGAAAGCATCTCTGGTGAAGTCAGAGAGGTCCCCGTGGGGCCACACCAGTGGAAACTGGTGCTGGTTCATAACGTAAGTTGCTACAGAAGCAGCTCACAGGGGTGTATTTTACCAGAGTCACTGAAAGAGTTTCTGTTGAAAGATGACAGTAGATGCTGCTGGCTGCCAAGCATCAGAGGAGCCAGCAAACCGTTATCCAAATTGCAGGAGCCTAGCAATAGAAAATCGCCCACACAGTAGGAGCCTTGTATTGGATTTTCAGTCTATCACATTCTAAAGTTCTCCATGATTTTCTAAAGCATCTTATGCCACACACTGTTTTGTGGCAATCACATGTTTTGGTATGAGCCCATGAAAGATATTATTGTGCAAGAAATTAGGCAATTATAAATCCTCAAGACAAATTCCATTTTTTTCCCACCAGCTGCAATGCCCAGCAATAAATAAGTAAAGATATGAGTAAAGTTCTTGGATAGAAACCTTAAATATGGGATATTCGACCATCCATCTATTTTTATATGGAATGGCTCCAAAGACTGCTTCTGAGAGTCTCAGTATATCATATAGGTACCATATGTGTAAAAATCTGCAAAATAGATACCTGGCTTAATTTGTTAAGTAAGACAATGGTGTAAAATACTTTGACTAGAAGACTTGCCAAAATAGAATTTTATCTATGCTATTCCTGCATTCTCTAGATCTATCTTTACTTTTTACTAGTCAATTCATTATTACCCTCAGTTCAGTTCAGTTCAGTCGCTTAGTCGTGTTTGACTCCTTGGGACGCCATGAGTCGCAACATGCCAGGCCTCCCTGTCCATCACCAACTCCCGGAGTTTACTCAAACTCATGTCCATCGAGTCAGTGATAACATCCAGTCGTCTCATCCTCTGTTGTCCCCTTCTCTTCCTGCCCCCAATCCCTCCCAGCATTAGGGTCTTTTCCAATTAGTCAACTCTTGCATGAGGTGGCCAAAGTGTTGGAGTTTCAGCTTCAGCATCAGTCCTTCCAATAAACACCCAGGACTGATCTCCTTTAGGATGGACTGGTGGATCTCCTTGCAGTCCAAGGGACTCTCAAGAGCCTTCTCCAACACCACAGTTCACAAGAATCAATTTCTCGGTGCTCAGCTTTCTTCACAGTCCAACTCTCACATCCATACGTGACCACTGGAAAAACCATAGCCTTGACTAGATGGACCTTTGTTGGCAAAGTAATGTCTCTGCTTTTTAATATGCTGTGTAGGTAGGTCATAGCTTTTCTTCCAAGGAGTAAGCATCTTTTAATTTCATGACTGCAATCACCATCTGCAGTGATTTTGGAGCCCCCAAAAATAAAGTCTGACACTGTTTCCACTGTTTCCCCATCTATTTCCCATGAAGTGATTGGACCGAATGCCATGATCTTAGTTTTCTCAATGTTGAGCTTTAAGCCAACATTTTTACTCTCCTCTTTCACCTTCATCAAGAGACTTTTTAGTTCCTCTTTACTTTCTGCCATAAGGGTGGTGTCATCTGCATATCTGAGGTTATTTGTATTTCTCCCGGCAATCTTGATTCCAGCTTATGCTTCTTCCAGCCCAGTATTTCTCATGATGTACTCTGCATATAAGTTAAATAAGCACTGTGACAATATACAGCCTTGATGTACTCCTTTTCCTATTTGGAACCAGCCTGTTGTTCCAATCCCCTATTAATGTTAACAGTTCTTTTTATTTATTTATTTATTTTAGATCAAGGCCTGCAGGCCTATGAACTTTTTTTTTTTTTTTTTAACCTTTAATTTTGTATTGTGGTATAGCCAATTAACAATATTTTGATAGTTTCAGGTAGAAGCGAAGGGGCTCAGTCATACATATACATGTATCTAGGCTGCCACATAACACCCAGCAGAGTTCAATGTGCTATACAGTAGGTCCTTTTTGGTTATCCATTTTAATTATAGCAGTGTGTACATGTCCATCTCAAACTCCTTAACTATCCCTTCCTCATTAAATCCTCCCTGACAGCCATAAGTTTAGGGGATTCCAAAGTGGCGCTAGTGGTAAAGAACCTCCCTGCCAATGCAAGAGACTTAAGAGATGTGGGTTTGATCACTGGGTCAGAAAGACCCCCTGGAAAAGGGGATGGCTACCCATTCTAGTATTCTTGCCTGGAGAATTCCATGAACAGAGGAGCTTGTTGGGCTACACTCCATGGGGTCACAGAGAGTCTGACGTGACTGAGCAGCTTATGCCTTCACTCCACTTTCAGTTGAAACAAACTACACAGTGATTTGAATAGAGGAAGTTTAATATAGAACAAGAGCAAGAAGGAGAAATATTGTACTACATCCCTTATATGTGGAATCTGAAAATAAATAATACAAATGAACTTGCCTACCAAACAGAAAGAGACTCACAGAGAACAAACTTTTGGTTGCCTGCATGCTAAGTTGGGAATCCTCTATTCAAATCACTGCATAGCTTGTTTCAACTGAAGTGGAGTGAGTGAAAGTGTTAGTCGCTCAGTCATGTCTGACTCTTTGCGACCCCATGGACTGTAGCCCACCAGTCTCCTCTGTCCATGGAATTCTTCAGGCACGAATACTGGAGTGGATTGTCACTTCCTTCTCCAGGGGATCTTCCCGACCCAGGGATCAAACCAGGTCATCTGCATTGCAGGAAGATTCTTTACCATCTGAGCCACCAGGGAATTCAGCTGGACCATAACTAGTAAATTGCCTGAGTGCTTTGCACCCCATAGAAACTCAGCTAACAGTTGAACAAGCAAATGGATGAAAGCAGAATGTTTACTAATTTTCAAAACCACCAGTGGAGGGACGAGGGGAAAACAACAAAAACCTCTTGGGCATAATTAGAAATGGCTCATAAACAGTTTGGCCAGTGTGGCATGTTGCACAAATTTAGTAGCTATTTCTGAACAGAATCAGGGAAAACAGAGACTGATAACATCATTGCTACTTAATGCTTCTTTTTAGCCAGACTTGGCAATAATCTCAGTCAATTTGTGAGCAGAAGTGCTACCAGTTGAAAACCTGGCATGAAAAGTTTTACATTGGGAAGGGTCATCTGTAGTTCTGAAATAAAATCATTATTACAATGCAGTCACTGAAATTGACCTGGCAGGGGGAAATGCTTATTTGACCATACCCAAAAAATTATGTTTAAATAGGTTGTTATTTATCTTTCCACCTCTGTGCAATCTGAAGTACAATCTCAACTGCTGTTGATAATTTTAAAGCATCCAGTTAGTTGACTTTAACTACAAAAGAGTTATCTGGGCATCTAGAGGCCCCCTGATATTTCTACATGTATTGAGGCTGTTGTATGCTCATTGGCCCCAGACTTATCGAGAGAGAGAGAGAGATTTCTAATTTTTTGCAGTGCCAATGTTTTGCTCTTAGGTGTCATTTTGCAGCAAAATACATATTGAAAGCTCTGTCTGTAGCTGTATGGAACATTGGTTGATCAAGTTATATATCCTAGTTTGTTTCTAAATATTTAGGGGTGAAATTTCTCAGAGTCAAGCAACAAAAAACAAGAGGAAAAGATAAGAGACCAATGTGCTGTATATTTTTAAGAAAGTAGATGAAGTTTCTCAACATATTATAAAATAAAAAAATAATAATAATAGTTAAAATTATATGATCATCATAGAACAAATCAAAAAGTATAGCAAAGGAATATTTAAAGTTGGCTAGGTCTACACATTGAAACTACTGATTATTTTTATGTCTTTTCCTTTACATTTACAGATTTATGTTAGGTTTCTGTTATAAGGACTGCTGTTTTCCATTGCCTTGGGACATTACTAATAGTTCAATATAAGATACAATATCTGACAGTTAACAGTTCCTAAGAAAGATTCTAAAAGGAACAAATAAAAGGTTTTAAGGATGTGAAAAAAAAGAGAGATCAGAGAATAGAAAGGTGAGGCTATAGAGGAAAAGAACATGGCTGGATGTATCTGTTAACCTAAGCTCCTCATTTATCCCTGTCCCCACTCTCCCCTTTGGGGCCCATAAGTTTGGTTTTTATGTCTGTGAGTCTTTTTCTGTTTTGTAAATAAGTTAATGTATATCAATTGTTTTTAGATTCTCACATATATATTTGTCTTTCTATGTCTTACTTCACTTAGTATGATAATCTCTAGGTCCATCCATATTGTGCAAGTGGCATTATTTCATTCTTTTTACAGCTCAAGGAATTATATTCAATACCTTGTTATAAGATATCATGGAAAAGAATCTGAAAAATTAAACACACACACATCTGAATCACTTTGCTGTACATCAAAAACTAACACATCATTGAAAATCAGCTATAAAAAAAAAACAAAAGAAAATGACTATATGTTTCTAATTGAGAGTTGACATCAAGCTGATGCCATGAGGTGTGCACTGACAAAAATTGCCTAAAATCTATGTATGCTTCTCTTCCTTTTTAAAGATACATATCTTAGACCCATAGAGAGTCACATGATATGTTCTTAAAGATTCTGTAGTAAATTCTTCATTGTTATATGTTGACTCATTGGCTACTCATTCCCATTAAGGTGGAGTATCTGAAATATTTTCTCTCAAAAAGGAAAAACCTTTTCCCCAACACCACCAGAATTTATATAAATTCAGAGCAGAGGGCATTTATCATTAAATGTACATTTTGCATTAATTTAGGAGAACACCCAGCTTCCAACACAAGTATCCTTTGAAGGGTTAAAGGGCATAATTTTTATCTTTACTCTTGCATCTACATTATAGAAATGATGAAAAGAAGGAGTTATTAGGAAAAAGTGATATTATTCAAGATGGCAGAAATGTTTATCTGTTGTATTTAATATATAGATGTGATTTACAGAGGTATGACATAAGGAGCCTGTTAAAATTCTAGTATCCTCTTAATTATTACTTTCAACTGTGATCATTAGGTTTCTATTTTCTGATCAATAATATATATCAGAAAAATTCCATAGGTTATTGGTTACTGTTTCATAGTAAATGTTAAAAACAGTTATGTTTAGTAAGCCAGTCTTACTCCTGATTAAATGCTATGTAATCCTTCAGGCACATCAGGAGTTGTTTCTTATAGTAGGCAGAGTGGAATTTTATATAGTAGCTGGAGTGGCATTGGCCACTCTTATTTCTCCTCCTACCCCAGCGCCAGGAAGAAGAAGGATATCATGATCTGATTCTTACATGATCATCCTCTCTGTTTTGAAATTTCTTACTATTCTGAGCTTGACAGATTGACATTTAGGAAGAACAATAGAGTAGGCAGGTAACTTCATTCATTCTGTTTATCTTTTCTTCGGTGAATTTGGCTTGCTTTGTTTATGTCTCCTCCTAGTGACCTCAAATCACAATGTTCATAAATTTCTGGGAGATATGTTCAGCTTTACCCTAGTTCCTGCTTTCTGTGAGGAGCCCGCTAACAAAGCACCAACTCTGTCTCAACATCACTCCAACAATGGTCCATTGTAAGCTATCTTTGGGCAGCATGCCACTTTTCCTGGTGCAGCTGACCCTTAGATAGTCCAAAGGAACCACTGAGTGCCTCTCATTACTTTATTCCTGGTAGGAAAAATTCTTAGGAATAAGAATCTTACCATGGATTCTTACTGTTCCTCTGCTTAAGCTTCTGCCAAGCCACATCTCCTTAAAAAAATCACTAAACCTCAAATCCAGTAACATGTGTCAAGTTGTGCAAAGAGCTTATTTTGTTGTTATAATAACACAAGGGAGATTCTGAAATTCAATGACCCAGTAAGCTTCTAGTAAGGAAATGAGATACCAGTCTCCTACCTTGCAAGAAGGCCCAGTCTTTAAATGTGAATCTCTACCTGTAAATTCTTGTCACTCTGCTTGGAGAGGAAAGAATGCTACTTTTGTTCCAAATTGGCAGGAAGAGTAAAATTATTTTATTTATAACACCAATTTACTCACCAGTAGTAACCCAGATTTTCCCTCTCTTCTTCTTGTCTTTATTTTCATCAGACATCCTGGTGAGGAGTGGAATGGAGTTAGGAGCACAGCAGTAGGAAAAAGGGCACTCACTGAGAAAGAGGTTTGGCCTGGTTTATAAGCCCTGGAAAGTGGTGTCTGACTTTATTTATGAATTAACTTTTTAAAAGTATGGAGCATCTTCTTGTTCAGTTGCTCAGTCATGTCCAGCTCTTTGTGACCCTGTGGACTGCAGCATACCAGGCTTCACTGTCCTTCTGTATCTCCCTGAGTTGGCTCAAACTCATGTCCATTGAGTTGACGGTGCCTTCCACCCATCCCATGCCTGTCACCCCGCTTCTCCTCCGGCCCTGTCTTTCCTGGCATCAGGGTCTAGAACACCTTGTTTATTACTGTGGATGCCAGCACATCCATTTTGCAGGGTATCAGTAAAATTCTCCACTCAATATCTTGTCGCCAACATATCACTTTAATGCAGGCTATGTTCAGTGTTTCCTGGTGATTTCTACTGTCAATGCCCCCTGCATTGCCTTTCCTATTTTGGTGAGTAGCAGCTTCACTTTACAGTTCATTTTTTTTTTTCCCAGTCAGCTTAGAATTATTATTGATCCTCCCAAATTTTTTTTATACTTCACATCAAAATTAATGAGCAAATATTTAAAGCTGTGCCTTCAAAAATGTCCAGAAGTTGAATATTTCTGACCTGGAACACCTTTGCTCTACTGGTTTAGGCTATCTTTAACTGTCTTCTGAATTATTTCTATAGCTTCCTAACCAGCCTGGTTACTGATGCTTTAGCTTTCTATCTTTCACTCAGTTCTCAACAAAGCAGACAGAGCAATTATTTTAAAAGTTAAATCTCATATTTCATTCCACAAATACTTTAAAAAAATCCCCCAGTGATTTCCTATATAATTTAGGGTGAATCTAAGGCCTTCAGATCTGTCTTCCTGCTCTACTTACCTCTTTGCCATTACTTAAATATGGTTGGCACATTCTAACGTCAGAATTTTTGTTCCTACCATTCTTCTGGCTGGAAATTCTGTCCTCACAGGTATATACATGGCTCATTTCCTCAACAACTTGCAATATTATCATTATTATGCAACCATTTCTGACTTCTTTATTTAAATATTTAATTCTATCTTCTCATCCTCATTTCTATGCCTTACCACTAATTTATTTTTCCCCTATAGAATTGGTTATCTCAAGGCTCTCTACTTAGCAAAAGGAATGTTCTCTATTAATGCTTACTTAATAAACAATCATCAAATCTCAGTGGCAACTAACACTTAGATTTTCTTTTTCATGTATCCGTGGGTCAGCTACAAGTTAGCTCTGGCCTCCTTTTGGCTGCAACTTGTGGTCTGGTCTACTCTGACTTTTAATTTTGAGGCTTATGTTGAAGAGGCAATGGCTACCTGGAGGGAACTCTTCTCTGCAGTGAAAGTCACAAAGGAGGGTGTACTGACTGCACACACACACATTTGAGAATCTATTTCCATCATGCCTACTAATATCACATTGCCCAGAGTAACTCATATGATTAAATCCAGAGTCAAGAAATGGACAGGTACACACTCTGCCCATGGAGATAGGAGGGTGTGATTTTTTTTATTAAGTATTAAATGTTATCACATATGTGGAAATATAATTTAACCAGCTGTAATAGGCAAAAAGACTGGAAAATTATAGAAGCATTCTAACTTCTAATATACATATATCTCAAATTGTTTTCCCTAAACTAGAAAAATATAAGGATTTTCAAGTAGAAAATGAGATTCCACTTCAATGTTGACCTTGGCACTTAGTGTTGAATGATACACGTGTTTCATATAAGTTGAAAGAGAAGACAAAGGGAAGTCTTCAGCAAGAAAGCTAATTAAGCGAAGATTTAGGGGAAGGGAAAAAAATGAAAGATTTCCAAGTAGTGTCTAAGTTCACCTTTGCTCTCACTTCCCCAAACAATTCAGTCGAAAATCATATAGTGAGACTGGGTGGCACACACCTTTCAGAAGCCTCAATAGGGGGAAAAGGCCATATGTTAAGAGTACTTTTGTGAATATTCCACCCTGGGTTTTTCTAGTTTCTGCACTGCCTCTTCCTTCTTGTCCCTGTTATTTGCCTTACTTCAATGTATTTTCTGATAAATTCTATTTGTTGCACTTTTTATTTTATGCATTTTCTGATTCATAGTTTTCCTTTAACCTCCTTTGGAATACAAGAAATTGACTCTCTTTGTTGTGTTTAGCTAGTCTGTATGAGAGCCTAGGTGAACAGTCAGCTGTAGGGATTCTGAACTCTCCCCTGCTTCTCTTGTTCCTACCATGAGTTACCCACACGCATGTCATTGTTGTTGTTTTGACAATGACATGGCTACATCTCTCCTGAATGTATGATTTTAAACTTTTCCTTTATCTTTTAGTTTTTGTGGGGTTTTTTTGTAGTTTATGTCCTAAATATACTTAACCACTAAACTAAAGATCCACTAATTAATATATGAACACAACAAAAGAGTTACCGTTGCTCATAGATCATACAAAAAAGTCAGGTTTACATTATTTAGAGTTATTTGACAGATAATGAAGCTCACTCATATTCTAAATTTTAAGAGGTGATTAATGAAGAATATTGAAGAGGATTTAGGAGATATTATTTCAAGTTAATCTCTGTCTCCAAAGTATAAATTTTTTAGGGGAATAGTACATTTTACAACTTCTCCTCCAATTTTGTAAATTTTATAATAAGGATCAAAGAGAATAAGTTACCTTGCCCTAGAGCCTGACTCCCAGACTTTCTGCCATACTAGTTATGTCATTAAATACTTATTTTCTCATAAAACTCGTAACACCTGATATTTAGCTTATAAGAAACAATAATTTTATTTTTATTGTCCCTGCTTAAATTACATGATTCTATGAACTTAATTTGTTTATTTAATCCTCTCCTAGACCTTGACTGGATATATCTGCATTTGTCATATGCTTTAATCCCTTTCCTCTCAGATGGAGAATAAGGAAACTTTAATTCTTTTCCTCTTATATGGAAAATAGATGCACTGAAAATAGCCCAGATTCCATTCCAGGATAGTTGCTATTGCTCTTCTGCTAGTTTTCCCGGTTAATATTTATGGAGATTTGCTGTACTTGACATCTTTTAAGAGTGTAATATGTGTATCGCTGCCTATAGCTTTATTTAAAAGAATTCTTATTGATTTTTCTATGTGATGTGGTATCACATTTGTGTCAACTTTCTTCAGTTGCTTTATTTATTTCCTTTTTTCTTTGTCACTTTTCCCAAGTTTGAAAAGCATTTCTTATCTAGGTTAGAAAACCTCTGTAATTGCATTTCTAACCCCTATCACTTGCCTTTCCTTCTATTATGATATTCTTTCATTTGTCTTGCCAAACATCCTTCACAGCAATTTGGGTGTAGTGATTTTTAGAAGAACCATTGAATAAATATGCATCTCAGAAGTTTTTTATCTTGATAGGTAGAAGTGAAGCAAGTATCAATCTCAAGTCTCAAACACATTTAACATCCATTTTGTATTAAGCAAATGAGAGCAGGTATTTTAAATTGTAATACAGTTTTATAGAATAGCAAGGTAAACATTCACCTCAACTAAACGTTTTTTCCTCATCAAATGCTAACCAGTGGGATTTCATAAATTTAAATTTTATTCTGATGAGATATTCACAAAACTACAGCTTATAAGATGTTTTCCTTGCAATGCATGAGAATATTTAGCAGTAAGGAAAAGTGACTTCTGCTGCCAGTTAGAAAAAGACCCAGAGACTTACATCTCACTGCCTCAAATGCTAGTAAGCCAGCATTTATATAGCTCACAGCACCAGCACAATAGAATTTCAAGAAAACAGATAATGTTAGAGAGAGATCAGTACACTCATGTTACAGTTAAAAATATGAAAAGTATAAAAGTGAAAAAATATTAGCTTCAAAATAATTTAGAAAATAGCATTTGTTGAACACATAAAACAATTATGCCTTTAGCTTGCATTATACCGTTTTATACTGAACTTCCCAGGTGGCGCTAGTGGTATAGAACCAGCCTGCCAATGCAGGAGACATATGAGACTCAGGTTCAATCCCTGGGTTAGGAAGATTCCCTGGAAGAGGGCATGACAACCCACTCCAGTATCCTTGCCTGGAGAATCCCATGGACAGAGGAGCCTGGTGGCCTACAGTCCATGAGGTCAAAGAGTCGGACACGACTGAAACGACTTAGCACAACACATACCATTTTATACACGGAACGATCCTTGAGGTAAGTGCCATTATTAAAAAAAAAAAAATTACACTTTTAATATAGAGGAAGAATTAGAAACTAGGTTTTTAATCTCAATGCAGGGTTATTTTTAACTCACTACATTCTAATCATAAATATTTTTTAAACAGTAAAATATTTTTCCAGTTTCTGTGGATTGTATGAGGCATTTATGCTAAATTAGATGGTAAAGAATTTGCCTGCAATGCAGGAGACTTGGATTCAATCCCTGGGTCAGGAAGATCCCCTGGAGAAGGGGATGGCAACCCACTCCCATGTTCTTGCCTGGAAAATTCCAAGGACAGAGGAGCCTGGCGGGCTACAGTCCACGAGGTCACAAAGAGTTGGACACGACTGATAGACTACACTATATCTAAATAGTATATATCATATTAAAATAAAAACATAACTATGATTTAATATAGGGTTAATTGGCAAATACAAACCAAGAAGGTCTAAGTCTTCTTTCTAATGAATTTAGTGAGAAAAAATTATTTCAACCATTTCCATTCAAACTTACAAAAAAAAATTATCCTACACTTAGATCAGACACAGCCACTCATGTATCTGTTAATTACAATAAAGTTTGTGACTCATCAGTAGGAAAATTATATGAAAAACCCTTCAATATATTCATGAATGCTATGTAAATTTCATACCAATGATATTTTAATTAACCATGGAATAATTTGGCAACTGGTAATTTTGGGAGTGTCCAATATAGATAATTTTGGTTTACCCAATCAATTATACTGATTGAGTCAACTGAAAGGTAAACTACATTTTTTTTTAAGTCATTAACCAATTTTTAAAATATAAACTACATTTTAAAACCCATAGTTAAATTTAATCTAGGGTTATGTAATGTGTTAGAAAGAGGAACTATAGCAGGTATACGTAGGAAATAATATTTCTAAAAATCTAAAATAGAGCTTTTAGAGTTCATTTGCTTCATTGAACTTGTTCAAAGAAAGACCTATTTTGGTAGTTGTATATCTACTAGCTCAAGTTAGCAATAAATAATCATTTTTAAAGGTAAATCTAGAAGATAAAAATGATACTAAATATGGTATACTTTGGATAGTAAACACCACTGAAATAATTTAACCTCTATTTGTTCAACAGATAGCTTACTAGGGTTCTCTCTCCTCGGGATTTTTCAGGTAAGTATACTGGAGTGGGTTGGCACTCACTACTCCAAGACATCTTCCTGACCCAGGGGTTGAACCTATGACTCTGTGTCTGGCACGGAGAATTGGCAGGCAGATTCTTCACCACTACACCATCGGGGCAGTTGCCAGTGAGGTACCTGGAAACAGCGCTGTTCTTCCCATTGGTAAACAGCCGCATACCTGTGAAAAATTTAACCCTGAGAGTGGGCCTTGGCAATTTCTGCATTGATCCTTGCCCGTTCCTCTATCCTATTCTTATATTCAAAGAAATATTTCAATATTTTACCTTATGAAGTGAATCTTGAAATTATGATTTAAGCCTTGTAACCACTTTATACCATGACTTCACTTTTGTTCTCTCAAGATTTTATTAACTTTACTTTTACTACTCTCTTATTCTTCACCTTTTACTTTTTGAAAAGCATTTAATATTTATCTGTTTTTTTTCTGCCTTTCAGCCATCTATGCTTCTGATTGTCAATAATCCTATTGTACCAAGTATTAATATCTCAATAGGAATTCCCAGAACTAAAGATAAGGCAGACAGTCACAGAGGATTTTTGTTTTAACCTATAGGTTTTAGTGTGTAAGTGAAACACCAATTCATTAAGGCTTTAGAAAGTCTTTACCAATAAGGAAATGAATAGTTTCACTTTGCAGTTATTAAAGCTAAGCGGTAATCTGACATACGCTCTATCCATAAACTATAGCTAAAGCTGTGCCATTTTTGCCAGTCATTGGTTTATGCTTTTCTCTCTCATAATAGAAATAATTTGTAGACAGAGAAACAGGATAAGAGGAAGAGAGAAAATAACAAAATTATATCACTATTTTTAGCAATCAAATATATGTCCATATATCCAAAAAAGAAAAAGAGAGGAAGAGAGAGAGAGATTCCAGGGGAATTGTATACTTGGCAGACAACCTGTTCTATGTTGCCTGAAATATTAATAGTCCTTTTCACCATCCCTGCATAGCTGCATTAATATATAGGTACAGCATCAAGCCCACTCAAATTGTATTTATCAAACACTGGCCTATTCTCTAATTTACTATTCACAATTATTCAAATATTGAAAATTCTTTCCCAATCTGGAACAGTCCCACTCTAATGTGATCTTTTGCTAAAATCTGTTAACTTTCATGCATGCTTTGGTCAAATAAAGCAGTTTCACAAATTGCAAGGAAATGCTTATAATAGACTAATGTTTCCTGGTGAATTCAGTAATTATCAATGCACTTTCAGTTACCCAGCATTTTTCCATTTGAGTAACAGCTTAGAATTTACTATCGCTCCTTAGTACATTATTACCCATTTTAAAAAGTAGCCTTAAGTATAAGCAGAAGAGGCAACTATCATGCAAGAGTATATAAAAAATAAACAACAAAAAAGAAATGAAAAAGGTTAGCCTCGTATACATTTATAAAACTTATCATTGCTACCTCTATAAACAACACTGCTCCAAATGGATTCTCCAACAGTCTACAAAAATACCTGATATTAAAGATACATTTTGGAGATTCATTTGTTTTTAAGAGTCCATTTTGAGATAGCACATAGAAAAGTCAAACTAACGTTTTTAAACTTAGTGAAGCTCCAATACCTTGGCCACGTGATGCAAGGAGCCAACTCACTGGAAAAGAGCCCAATGCTGGGGAAGACTGAAGGCAAGAAGAGAAGGGGACTGCAGAGAGATGAGCTGGTTAGATAGCATCACCGACTCGATGGATGTGAATTTGAATAACCTCCAGGAGATAGTGAAGGCCAGTGGATCCTGGCATGCTGCAGTCCACGGGGTCACAAAGAGTCGGACACAAGTTAGCGACTGAACAACAACTTTCTCGGACTTGGAGCATGTCAGGTACCAAAGTCCATACACAACTTACTTTTTTAAAAACTCCTTCATGCCCAGAGATAATCAGAAATTAAAATTAAAAGCTTAACTGCAAAACATAAGATACTGCAGATTATTTCTCATTGTTTTCCCATAAAAACTAGGGGCTTCCCCGGGGGCTCAGATGGTAAAGAATCCGCCTGCATGCAGGAGACCCGAGTTTTATTCCTGGGTTGAGAAGATTCCCCTGGAGAAGGGAATAGATACCCATTCCAGTATTATTGCCTGGAGAATTCCATGGACAGAGGAGCCTGGCAGGCTATAGTTCATGGAGTGACAAAGAGTTGGACTCAACTGAGTGACTAACAGCACATTCCAAACATTATCTGAAGAGAATTTATGATTGTCATACAATCAGATTGGTTATAAGTAAAGTCTTCTTTTTTATCTGAAAGCCTCGGTGTCCCAGAACCTGTAGTTCCTGTATTATGCCAGTAAATTCTTTCATGTGATATTATATTATATTGTGTGTGTGTGTGTATGCGCACTTGTGTCCGACTCTTTGCAACCCCGTGAACTGTAGCCCACCAGGCCCCTCTGCCCTTGGCGTTCTCCAGGCAAGAAGACTGGAGTGGGTTGCCATTTCTTACTCCAGGGTTCTTTCCAACCCAAGGATTAAACCCATGTTTCTTGCATCTCCTGGATTAGCAGGTAGCTTCTTTAACCACTGTCCACTGTCTACCTATACATATAAAAGTCAATATCTGTGTGTCAACATACAATTTTATTCTATTCTTTTCTTTATCTTTAGGCTACACAAATAGAAAATCACTAGTAACTGATACTCTCTATTGTTAAAATTTGATATGATGTGCAGAGAAACTGTTATGGACACTACTAAATATGCTGGAGTGTGTTGCCATTTCCTTTTCCAGGGGCCTTTCCAGACACAGGGATCGAACCCATGTCTCCTGCTTTGGCAGGTGGATTCTTTGCCACGGAACCACCAGGGGAGCCCAAGTTTAATTATAGACAGACAATAATTAGCTAAGATATAAAAGCTAAGGTCAGTTGGTATTTTGATTAGATATAAATCTTGTTTTTCTTTGTAGAAACCTGTTTCTGAACACTAGAACCCCTAAAAGTGCAGCATTATGATATCTGATATGAGACAGTACGCCTGCAGGATTAGAATTGTACTTATCTTTTGTTCTGGCTCTTTTCACAATACCTGTTCCCTCTCTTCAACAAGAAAATAATTTCAGGCTTGTCTCGTGTTATTGTGCTTCACTTTACTGTATTTCATAGCTATTGTGTTTTTTACAAATTGAAGGTTTTGGCAGACCTGTTTTTAAAGCAAGTTTATCAGGGTCATTTTTCCAATGCATTTGCTCACTTTGTGACTCAGTGTCACATTTTGGAAATTCTCAAAATTGTTCATATTTGTTAATTACCAGTATATTTGCCATGGTGATCTGTGATCAGTGATCTTTGATGCTACTACCGTTATTAATTGAATGCTCATGATGGTTAGCATTTGTTAGGTCATCCAGTATGATCTAAATCAAATATTTTATGATTATACAGTAGAGATGATGAATAGATTCAAGGGATTGGATCTGGTAGACAGAGTTCCTGAAGAACTATGGATGGAGGTTTTGTAACATTGTACAAGAGGCAGTGACCAAAACCATCCCAAAGAAGAAGAAATGCAAGAAGACAAAGTGGTTGTCTGAGGTGACTTTACAAATAGCTGAGTAAATCAGAGAAGTGAAAGGCAAGAGAGAAAGGGAAAGATATACCCAACTGAATGCAGAGTTCCAGAGAATAGCAAGGAGAGGTAAGAAGGCCTTCTTAAATGAACAATGCAAAAAAAATAGAGGAAAATAATAGAATAGGAAAGACTAGAGATCCCTTCAAGAAAATTGGAGATATAAAGGGAACATTTCATGCAAGAATAGGCACAATAAAGGGCAAAAATGGTAAGGACCTAACAGAAGCAAAAGAGATAAAGAAGAGGTGGCGAGAATACATGGAAGACCTCTCCAAAATGGTCTTCATGACCTGGATAACCACAGTGGTGTGGTTGTTCACCTAGACTCAGACATCTTGGAGTGTGAAGTGTAATGAGCCTTAGGAAGCATCACTACAAACAAAGCTAGTGGAGGTGATGGGATTCCAGCTGAGCTATTTCAAATCCTAAAAGATGCTGCTGCTAAAGTGCTGCACTCAATATGCCAGCAAATTTGAAAAACTCAGCAGTGGCCACAGGACTGGAAAAGCCAGTTTTGATTCTAATAACAAAGAAGAGCAATGCTAAAGAATGTTCAAACTACCCCATGATTGCACTCATTTCACATGCTAGTAAGGTTATGCTCAAAATCTTCCAACTTATACATCAACAATATATGAACCAAGAACTTCCAGATGTAAAGCACATTTTAGAAAAGGCAGAGGGATTAGAGATCAAATTGCCAACGTTTATTGGATCATACAGAAAGCAAGAGAATTGCAGAAAAAACATCTGCTTCTTTGCCTACATGAAAACCTTTGACTGTATGGATCACAACAAACTATGGAAAATTCTTAAAGATTTGGGAATATCAGACCACCTTACCTGTCTTCTGAGAAACCTGTTTGCAAGTCAAGAAGCAACAGTTAGGACTGGATATGGAAATGTGGACTGGTTCAAAATTCAGAAAAGAGTATAACAAGACTGTATACTATCACCCTGCTATTTAACTTATATGCAGAATACATCATGTGAAATGCCAGGCCGGATGAATCACAAACTGGGATCAAGATTACTAGGAGAAATATCAACAATCTCAGATATATAGATGATACCACTGTAATGGTGGAAAGTGAAGAGTAGCTAAAGAGCCTTTTGATGAGGGTGAAAGAGGAGAGTGAAAAAGTTGGCTTAAAAGTCAACATTAAAAAACTAAGATTGTGGCATCTGGTCCCATCACTTCATGGCAAATAGAAGGGGAAAAAGTGGAAGTTGTGACAAATTTTATTTTCTTGGGCTCCAAAATCACTGCAGATGGTGACTGTAACCATGAAATTAAAAGACACTTATTCCTTGGAAGGAAAGCTTTGAGAATCCTAGATAGCATATGAAAAAGCAGGTACATCACTTTGCTAGCAAAGGTTCAAATAGGCAAAGCTATGGATTTTCCAGTAGTCATGTACAGATGTTAGATTTGGACCATAAAGAAGTCTGAGCACCAAAGAACTGATGCTTTTGAACTGTGCTGGAGAAGACTCTTGAGAGTCCCTTGGACAGCAAGGAGATCAAACCAGTCAATCCTAAAGGAAATCAACCCTGAATATTCACTGGAAGGACTGATGCTGAAATTCCAATACTTTGACCACCTGATGCAAAGAGCCAGTCATTGAAAAAGACTCTGATGCTTGGAAAGATTGAAGGCAAAAAAAGAAGGGATAGTGGAGGATGAGATGGTTAGATAGTATCACAAACTCAATAAACATGAATTTGAGCAAATTCTGGGAGATTGTGAAAGACAGAGGAGCCTGGCAGGCTGAAATGAGTCCATGGGGTCATGAAAAGTCAGACATGACTTAGTGACTGAGCAACATCAAAAGTTTTAAATTTATGTACATTTTTTAGACATAATGTTATTGAACAATTAATACACTGGAGTATAATGTAAGCATAACTTTTTTGCACTAGGAAACCAAAAAATTTACAATTCAAATTATTTCAATAGTTGCTTTATCATAGTGGTCTGGAACCAAACCAGTAATATTCTAGGATATTCCACCTTGAGAAATATGCCAATGTTGATAAAACATAATTTTATAATGTACAAGTTGATTATGACATTTTACTGTGAACTATATTTATTTATAATACAATTTTTAGACCCTGTTGCTGGGAAAAATTGAGGGCAGAAGGAGAAGAGGACGACAGAGGATGAGATGGTTGGATGGCATCACCGACTCAATGGACATGGGTTTGGGTGGACTCCGGGTGTTGGTGATGGACGGGGAGGCCTGGTGTGCTGCGATTCATGGGGTTGCAGAGAGTCAGACACGACTGAGTTACTGAACTGAACACAGTTTTTAAAATAATCCTCTCATGAAATTTACTTTGATATAAGTATATAATAATTCTATATATACATGATTCTGTACCATATTTTAGTAACATTTTAAAATTCCTAAAATATCATAGTGAAAAATTTTCCACGAATGAACTTGAATTATTTTTCCATTTTTTTCCTTAGTGGAAAGATAATCACTGAAGACTGTTTCTCTGATATCTGACACATGAGGGAAAAAAAATACATATATATGCTACCGATAGGATACATGGAAAATATTTAATGCTTTTTATAAAGCATTGATAGTTTCTTACATTCGGTGTTTTTGTGTTAAATTAAATTAAAATTGCCATCAAGTTTGCAAACCTTATTTTCATTTCATTAACTATACTTTCCACTTTGAATTAAGACTGTGCATTTGGTGGTAGGTGTGAGGCTTTAAGACAATTCTGCAGATATGTCTTCATTTGTTAAATTCTCAAATAATGACTTTATAAACTTAACTTACTTTATAGTTAGAATCTTCAACAGTGTAACTATGTTGTTGGGTAGCTAAGAAAAGGAATTCCTCAAAAATTCTAATTAAGTTTTCCTTTTCATATTTTAATGTGCAGTGTTAGAGATACCAAAACTGACAATGTGTGTATTCTGTATTCTTTCTAAAATTATTTATCACTAACTACCTCAACTATTTGTTATAATTTCACATGTTCTACAGTTCAGAAAAGTTAAAAACCAAATATTTTTGAAAGTTATTAACAGCATTAGGAAAGTTATATTTTCATTTGGAAACACTGCTAAATCTTTACATTTATTTCATTTTTCCTTATTTTCCATCCCTTAACTTTTTTTTTTCCTTCCTTCAGATCCATTTTTAGAATGTCTACTATGTGACCAACACTCTGATTGGCACTCTCTGCTCTTTATCTGCTCACAGTAGTGGTTGGGCGAATGTATAATCAGGATTCATACATAACCCCATTAAAGCATAATTACAACATGATTAAATTATAGACTAAAAATATGTACCCTTCTTTTTAGATATAAAGACATAAAGAGGCACAAATGATATTTCAGTGGAACTAGGAAGACAAGCACTGTTTAATGCATGGAGAATGGTATGTAGGAGTAGGTATATATGCAAAAGTCACAACTTTCCACATGAAAATTATAAGGATCAGATGGTTAAATGAGTACAAGAATATTATATTCCTATTTATCATGATATGATCAGAGAAATGATGGGAGATTATGGCTAATTATTCCTGAATTCACCCTTTAACCTTCCTGTTCCCATTTTGCCCATCACACGTATGTCTGTAATCATTACGAAGCCTTGTCACTTCCCAAGACTACATGAATCCTGACGCATTTTGATTAACCTCATGGTATGAGTGCACAATAGTATTACAGAATAGATTAATAAAAGGAGATACATTTAGTGTATGTCATAGAACATTTAAATATTTGGCCATATCTAATAAAGGTAGATTATTGATCTCTTTCTGAGCATTAAACTTAAAATGGAGAAGAGTATTTTATTAAAATGTGATATCAGAGAGTTGATTTTTTATCTAGGTTTTATCTTAGGTACTTTCTACTTTTCCACTTTGGTTATGTTTTTAAATGGCAGGATTATGATTTTTCTTTATGGAGTTAAAAAAGCAATGCACACATTTTTCAAGATTATTATATAAGATATACTGATGTTGTTTAGTCACTAAGTCACGTCTAACTCTCTTGCGATTCCTGGATTGTAGCCAGGCTTTCCCTGGGATTTCCTAGGCAAGATCCTGGAGTGGGTTGCCATTTTTTTCTTCAGAGGATCTACCTGACCCAAGGATCGAACCCATGTCTTTTGAATTGGCAAGCAGATTCTTTACCACTGAGCCACTCAGGAAGCCCATATAAGATATATGCATATTATTTAACACTGAATGATAAATTAATGGTTTAAATAGTGTATAGTGCTGAATATAATACATGACACATTCTAGGCAGTCTCCCTTTATCTGTCAACATATATTAAAAAATATTGAACATATCAATTAAAGTTTTTAAATAAAATATGGAGTTCATTGGTTTTGTGGGAAAATAATGCACTTAACTGGTTTACTATTTATTCAGATATTTTGATTTCACTAGGCAATTCTTTGGTACATAATTTTCATATTGTAATCATTGTTGCCCTTAGCAGCTGCTTTTGCTTGGACCATGGACATAAGATGGACTGGGAAGTATTGGGCTGGTGCAAAAGTAGTTGAGGTTTTTGTAACAACAAGTGGTTGAGATTTGTTGTTTGATATTGTAATACATTCTAAATAAATGTGGTTATGTTATACATCATTTTAATGTGCATTTCTCACTTTATGTATTTTGCTAATGACTTATTACTTGCTGGTTATATTTATTTTAGACTATGGAGATCATGTTTGACAAAAGGCAAATTCAAGCAGTTTTTTTTTTTTTTTCTTTTTTTTTAATTTGAGCTCAAAAAGGATCCTAAAGCAGCAGAGACAGCTCACAACATCAATGACGGATTTGGCTCAGGAACGGCTAACAAATGTAAAGTGAAGTGGTGGTTCAAGAAGTTTTGAAAAGGAGATGAGAGACTTGATGTGAGAGTATAATGGTTGGCCATAGGAAGCTGACAGTAATTCATTAACAGGATTGTGAAAGCTGACCCTCTTACAACTGCACAAAAAGTTACCAAAGAAATCAATGTCAACTATTCTATAGTCATTCAGCATTTGAAGCAAATTGGAAAGATGAAAAGGCTCGATAAGTGTTGTCCTGTGAGCTGATCAAAACACAAAACAAAAGAAAATCATTGTTTTAAAGTGTTGTCTTCTCTTATTCTATGCAACAACAATGAACCATTTCTCAATCAGATTGTGAAATGCAACGAAAAGTGGATGGTATACAACAACCAGACCATCAACAACCAGCTCAGTGGTTGGGCTGAGAAGAAGCTCCAAAGCACTTCCCAAAGGCAAACTCATACCCCTGTTTGGTGGTCTGTGGGCACTGATCCAGTACTATGAATCCCAGTGAAACCATTACAAGTGAGAATTATGCTCAGCAAATCTATAAGATGCAATGAAAGCTGCAATGACTGCAGCGAGCTTTGGTCAACAGAAAGGAAGCAATTTGTCTTCAGGACAAAGTCAGACCACATGTCACACAACCAACACTTCAAAAGTTGAACGAATTGAGTTACAGAGTTTTGCTTCATCTGCCATGTTCACCTGACTCTCTCCAACTGACTATCACCTCTTCAAGCATCTCAACAACTTTTTGCAGGGAAACTGCTTCCACAAGCAGCAGGAGGAAGAAAATGCTTTCTAAGAGTCTATTGAATCCCGAAGCATGGATTTTTATGCTACAAAGATAAACAAACTTATTTCTCATTGGGGAAAAATGTATTGATCGTAATGGTTCCTATTTTGATTAATAAAGTTGTGTTTAACTATAGTTATGGTGATTTAAAATTCACAGTCCAATTTACATTTTCACCACCTAATATATCTCCAGTGTCTACCTACAATCTTTGGTACTGTTTATGTTTATACTTATTTAAATCAAACTGGATAGTTAAACATATTGAATATATTTAAAGACCATAACACGTTTTCTTGGTTTTGGTCCTGAAGCTTATTGTGCCTAAGTGATCTATAGAAATGAAAAATTTGCCACAAAAATATTCCCATACTAGATATCAACATCTGGAATAAGGTATGGCAAGCCTAGAAGAAAAGTAATAAAATCTGCCTTTTTATAAGGCTTAATTAAATTTGATGTTAATACACAGAATCAAGAAGCTTTGATCATCTCTTAAAGAAAAGAGCAGTCTAAGTAGAGAGTGCCTGATGAACTATGGACGGAGGTTTGTGACATTGTACAGGAGAAAGGGATTAAAACCGTCCCCATGGAAAAGAAATGCAAAAACAAGCAAAATGGCTGTCTGAGGAGGCCTTACAAATAGCTGTGAAAAGAAGAGAAGAGAAAAGCAAAGGAGAAAAGGAAAGATATACCCATTTGAATGCAGAGTTCCAAAGAAAAGCAAGGAGAGATAAGAAAGCCTTCAACAGTGATCAATGCAAAGAAATAGAGGATAAAACAGAATGGGAAAGACTAGATATCTCTTCAAGAAAATTAGAGATACCAAGGGAACATTTCATGCAAAGACGGGTTCGGTAAAGGACAGAATGGTAAGAACATAACAGAAGCAGAAAAGATATTAAGAAGAGGTGGCAAGAATACACAGAACTGTACAAAAAGATCTTCACGACCCAGATAATCATGATGGTGTAATCACTCACCTAGAGCCAGACATCCTGGAATGTGAAGTCAAGTGAGCCTTAGGAAGCATCACTACAAACAAAGTTAGTGGAGGTGATGGAATTCCAGTTGAGCTATTTCAAATCCTGAAAGATGATGCTGTGAAAGTGCTGAACTCAATATGCCAGCAAATCTGGAAAACTCAGCAGTGGCAACAGGACTGGAAAGGTCAGTCTTCATTCCAATCCCAAAGAAAGGCAAGGCCAAGAATGTTCAAACTGCCTCACAATTGCACTCATCTCACACGCTAGTAAAGCAGTGCTCAAAATCCTTCAAGCCAGGCTTCAGAAATACGTGAACCGTGAACTTTCAGATGTTCAAGCTGGTTTTAGAAAAGGCAAGGAACCAGAGATCAAATTGCCAACATTCACTGGATCATTGAATAAGCAAGAGAGTTCCAGAAAAAAACATCTATTTCTGCCTTATTGACTTGCCCCAGCCTTTGACTATGTGGATCACAATAAACTGTGGAAAATTCTGAAAGAGATGGGAATACCAGACCACCTGACCTGCCTCTTGAGAAACCTGTATGCAGGTCAGAAAGCAACAGTTAGAACTGGACATGGACCAACAGACTGGCTCCAAATAGGAAAAGGAGTATGTCAAGACTGTATACTGTCACCCTGCTTATTTAACTTATATGCAGAGTACATCATGAGAAACGCTGGGCTGGAAGAAGCACAAGTTGGAATCAAGATTGCTGGGAGAAATATCAATAACCTCAGATATGCAGATGACACCACCCTTATGGCAGAAAGTGAAGAGGAACTAAAAAGTCTCTTGATGAAAGGAGAGTGAAAATGTTGGTTTAAAGCTCAACATTCAGAAAACTAAGATCATGGCATCTGGTCCCATCACTTCATGGGAAATAGATGGTGAAACAGTGGAAACAGTGGCTGACTTTGTTTTTTTAGGGGGCTTCAAAATCACTGCAGATGGTGATTGCAGCCATGAAATTAAAAGATGCTTACTCGTTGGAAGGAAAGTGATGACCAACCTAGACAGCATATTAAAAAGCAGAGACATTACTTTGTCAACAAAGGTCCATCTAGTCAAGGCTATGGTTTTTCCAGTGGTCGTGTATGGATGTGAGAGTTGGACTGTGAAGAAAGCTGAGCACTGAAGAATTGCTGCTTTTGAACTGTGGTGTTGGAGAAGACTCTTGAGAGCCCTTTGGACTGCAAGGAGATCCAACCAGTCCATCTAAAGGATATATCAGTCCTGGGTGTTCATTGGAAGGACCGATGCTGAAGCTGAAACTCCAGTACTTTGGCCACCTCATGTGAAGAGTTGACTCATTGGAAAAGACTCTGATGGTGGGAGGGATTGGGGGCAGGAGGAGAAGGGGACGACAGAGGATGAGATGGCTGGATGGCATCACCGACTCGATGGACTTGAGTTTAGGTAAATTCTGGGAGTTGGTGATGGACAGGGAGGTTGGTGTGCTGTGATTCATGGTGTTGCAAAGAGTCGGACAGGACTGAGCAACTGAACTGAACTGAACTTAGGGAAAACAGCCCCGCCCATCAACAGAAAATTGAATTGAAATTTACTGAGCATGACCCCGCCCATCAGAACAAGACCCAGCTTCCCCCCACTCAGTCTCTCCCATCAGGAAGCTGCCGTACCCTCTTATCCTTCTCCATCAGAGGGCAGAGGAACAAAATCCACCATCACATCAAACTAACCAAGCTGACCACATGGACCACAGCTTTGTCTGACTCAGTGAAACCATGAGCCATGCTGTGTAGGGCCACCCAAGAAGGACAGGTCATGGTGGAGTGTTCTGACAAAATGTGTTTCACTGGAGAAGGGAATGGCAAACCACTTCAGTATTCTTGCCTTGAGAACCCCATGAACAGTATGAAAAGGCAAAAAGATAGGACACTGAAATATGAACTCCCCAGGTCAGTAGGTACCCAAAATGCTACTGAGATTAGTGGAGAAATAACTCCAGAAAGAATGAAGAGATGGAGCCAAAGTAAAAACAACACCAAGTTTTGGATGTGACTGGTGATGGAAGTAAAGTTCGATGCTGTAGAGAGCAATATTGAATAGGAATCTGGAATGTTAGGTGCATGAATCAAGGCAAATTGGAAGTAGCCAAACAGGAGATGTCAAGAGTGAACATCTACATTTTAGGAATCAGTGAACTAAAATGGACTGGAATGTGGGATTTTAACTGAGATGACCATTATATATACTACTGTGGGCAAGAATCCCTTAGAAGAAATGGAGGAGCCATCATAGTCAACAAAAGAGGCCAAAATGCAGTACTCAGATGCAATCTCAAAAATGACAGAATGATCTCTTTTCGTTTCCAAGGCAAACCATTCAATATCACAGTAATCCAAGTCTGTACCAAAACCAATAATGCTGAAGAATCTGAAGTTGAATGGTTCTATTAAGACCTACAAGACCTTCTAGAACTAACATCCAAAAAAGATGTCCTTTTCATCAGAGGGGACTGGAATGCAAATGTAGGAAGTCAAGAATCACCTGGAGTAACAGGCGAATTTGGCCTTGGAGTACATAATGAAGCAGGGCAAAGGCTAACACCGTTTTGCCAAGAGAATGCACTGGTCATAGCAAACACCCTCTTCCAATAGCACAAGAGAAGACTCTACACATGGACATCACCAGATGGTCATAAATAAGATTTATTATTTTTTTCAGTCAAAGATGAAGAAACTCTATACAGTCAGCAAAAACAAGACCAGGAGCTGACTGTGACTCAGATCTTGAACTCCTTATTGCCAAACTAAGACTCAAATTGAAGAAAGTAGGGAAAACCACTATACCATTCAGGTACAACCTAAATCAAATCCCTTATGATTATACAGTAGAAGTGACACATAGATTCAAGGGATTAGATCTGATAGACAGAGTGCCTGAAGAATTATGGATGGAGGTTCATGACATTGTACGGGAGACAGGAATCAAAACCATCCCCAAGAAAAAGATATGCAAAAAGGCAAAATGGCTGCCTGAGGAAGCCTTACAAATAACTGGAAAGAGAAGAGAAGCAAAAGGGAAAGGAGAAAAGGAAAGATATACCCATTTGAAAGCAGAGTTTCAAAAACTAGCGTGGAGAGATAAGAAAGCCTTCCTCAGTGATCAATGCAAAAAAAATAGAGGAAAGCAGTAGAATAGGGAAGACTAGAGATCTCTTCAAGAAAATTGGAGAAACCAAGGGAACATTTCATGCAAAGATAGGCACAACAAAGGACAGAAATTGTATGGAGAACAGAAACAGAAGATATTAAGAAGAGGTGGCAAGAATATCCATAATTATACAAAATAGATCTTAATGACCCAGATAACCATGATGGTGTGAACACTTACCTAGAGCAAGACATCATGGAATGTGAAGTCAAGTGGGCCATAGGGAGAACCACTAAGAACAAAGCTAGTGGAGGCAATGGCATTCCAGTTGAGCCAATTCAAATCCTAAAGGATGATGCTGTGAAAGCTCTGCACTCTGTATGCCAGCATATTTGGGGAACTCGCCAGTGGCAATGGGGCTGGAAAAGGTCCATTTTCATTCCAATCCCAAAGAAATGCAATGCCAAAGAATGTTCAAACTACATCACAATCACACTCATCTCACATACTAGCAAAGGAATGCTCAAAATTCCCCAAGCCAGGCTTCAACAGTACGTGAACCAAAACTTCCAGATGTTCAAGCTGGATATAGAAAAGGCAGAGGAAACAGAGATCAAATTTCCAACATCTGTTGGGTCATCAAAAAAGCAAGGAGTTCCAGAAAAACACCTAATTCTGCTTTATTAACTATGCCAAAGCCTTTGACTATATGGATCACAACAAACTGTGGAAAATTTTTCAAGAGATGGGAACCCCAGACCACCTTACCTGCCTCCTGAGAAATCTGTTTGCAAGTCAAGAATCAAAAGTTAGAACTGGACATGGAAAAACAGACTGGTTCCAAATCGGGAAAGGAGTATGTCAAGGCTATATACTGTCACCCTGCTTATTTAAATTATACACAGAGTACATCGAGCAAAATGCCAGGCTGAATGAAGCACAAGCAGGAATCAAGACTGCTGGGAGAAATATCAATAGCTTCAGATATGTAAATGACATCACCCTTATGGCAGAAAGTGAAGAGGAACTAAAAAGAGCCTCCTGATGAAAGTGAAAGAGGAAAGTGAAAAAGTTGGCTTAAAACTCAGCATTCAGAAAACTAAGATCATGGCATCTGGTTCCATCACTTCATGGCAAATAGATGGGGAAACCATGGAAACAGTGAGAGACTTTATATTTTGGGGCTCCAAAATCACTGCAGATGGTGATTGCAGCCATGAGATGCTTGCTCCTTCACAGAAAGCTGTGACCAACTTAGACGGCATATTAAAAAGCAGAGACATTACTTTACCATCAAAAGTCTGTCTGGCTAAAGCTACGGTTTTTCCAGTAGCTTTGTATGGATTTGAGAGATGGATTATAAAGAAAGCTGAGCTCCAAAGAATTGATGCTTTTGAACTGTGGTGTTGAAGACTCTTGAGAGCCCCTTGGTCTGCAAGGAGATCAATCCAGTCTATCCTAAAGGAAATCAGTCCTGAATATTCATTGGAAGGACTGATGCTGAACTCCAATACTTTGGCCACCTGATGCAAAGAACTGACTCATTGGAAAAGACCCTGATGCTGAGAAAGATTGAAGGCAGGAGGAGCAAGGGATGACAGAGGATGAGATGGTTGGATGGCATCATCAACGCGATGGACATGCGTTTGAGTAGACTCCAGAAGTTGGTGATGGACAGTGAAGCCTGGCCTACTGCAGTCCATGGGGTTGCAAAGCATCAGACGTGACTGAGTGACTGAACTGACTGATTGACACTCTTAAACTTACAGGACTTCCCTTGTGACTCAGACGGTAAAGCATCCACCTGCAATGCAAACACTTGGGTTTGATCCCTGGGTTGGGAAAAGCCCTTGGAGGAGAGTGAGGCAACCCACTCCAGTATTCTTACCTGGAGAATACCTATAGACAGAGGAACCCAACATGTTGCAGTCCATGGGGTCACAAAGAGTTGGACAAAGGACAAGTCTGAGTGACTAAGCATGTATGCATGCACCCTCTTACAAATGTATCCATTGTCATTACTAATGATAGAAGGAAATTTGGCCTATCATTTTGGTATTTCTAACACACTTGAAAATTTAGCATGGAGTTTATAAAATAAGATGATTAGAACTATCTAATTAGTACTTTCAAAAGTAATTATGATAGTGACTGTTAACTTTTGTTGGTCATTATCAATGTACAAAACTCTAGGCCAAATATTTTACATGGCTTATCTCAGTTAATCCCCCCAACACCCTGGTAAGATGAAGCCCTAGTATTATTCAGACTTTGTACATTAGAAATCTGAGAATTAATTTTTCAAATTGCCATGACTGATAAGTTGAGAAATTGCAATTCAGACAAAGGCAGTAAAGAACAGCTTAATTGGAAAAGATTTGTGGGTTTACTTTGAATTGACAAGTAAACTACATTTTGATCATATATATAGAAACAAAACAAAATAACCAGATTTGTCTATAAATATGGGCTTTCTCTGGAGGAGGGCATGGCAAGCCACTCCAGTATTCTTGTCTGGAGAATCCCTATGGACCGAGGAGCCTGGTGGGCTACAGTCCATGGGGTCACCGAGAGTTGGACATGACTACAGGACTGAGCGCAACACAGCATGGGCTTCCCAGGTAGCGCTGGTGCAAATGCAGGAGACAGAATCCTATGGGTTCAACTCCATCAGGAAGATCCCATGCAGGAGGGCGTGGCAGCCCACTGTAGTATTTTTGCCCAGATGGGATTGTTGTCCTAGTTACACATTGTATTTATTCTATAATATCCCGTGTTTTTTTTTTTTTTTTTTTTTTTTGACCTGTCACTGTTTTGTAATACAACCAAGAAATAAGCACATCTTTTTTCTGTTCATTTTACGTATTAAGTGATTTGTAACGCAGAGTCATTAAATCATTTAGAAGTATTTACTGTCTATTTTAAATGAAATACTGACAGAAAAGTTCTTCCTCTCTGAGAGTATTATGCTATTTGAAGTGGACTAGATGAGTGGTGCTAATTAAACATCTGGCATTCAACCTCACTTCACTATTTTCCCTTATCCAAACAACATTCTACAGAGGGAATTGAGTACTTTAGGAGATTGATGATGAAAAGTAGCATCCAAAACTATGAGCATTTCATGATAATAAAATTTCAGCCTAAGTTTTAGGTTATTATAATTTTTAATAAGATTAATTTGTAAGATTTTACACTTTCTTATGTAAACATATAAATATATTTCAAATAGAGCAATACATCATTAAGCCAATACTATTATGCTTCTAAGAAGAGGTTAAAGTTATTTGTGAAACAGTAGACCAGTCTTCCTTCTAGGACTGTATGACATTAAAAATAGAATACACGCAATTGTATATGTAAATACAGATGTGTTTAGCATATGCATATGACAAGCATAAAGATCATATAAGGTTTTTCATCTTTAAGTAGTATAACCAGATTTTCATATCTAAGCTTACACATGAGAAATGATACTTACAGACTGTGACAAAATTATTTTAGATAAAAATAAATTATCTCTTAGGTAATGATATGGTACTGAAAAATAAGTTTCTCTCAGCTTTATTGTCTGGTGTGTGATTTTAAATTAACTAATTAATGAGATTTTTTTAACCATTGGTTCTGAACCAAATGAAAATAGGCCAAGGAATGCAGAATGGTAGATTTGATACAGGATTGGAATGCGCATGATGTATCTTCCTGTGAATGGACATAAGGCATCCTTTGTCCTTTGCCATGAGTGTGTGTGTGTGTGTGTGTGTGTGTGTGTGTGTGTGTGTGTGCGTGCTAAGTCACTTCAGTCATGTTTGAGTCTCTGCAACCCCATGGACTGTAGCCCACCAGGCTCCTCTGTCCATGGGATTCTCCAGGCAAGAACACTGGAGTGGATTATCATGTGCTCCTCCAAGGCATCTTCCAACCCAGGGACTGAACTCACGTCTCTTATGTCTCCTGTATTGGTAGGCAGATTCTTTACCACTAGCACGACCTGGGATTTGAGGATCTCTGACTTTCATTTCTACCCTTTCTCCATGACTCATTCTTCATCTGTATCTCTCTCCTGCTTTTTAAAATCTCATGTGGGTAGACTGAGCCCATCATAATGATTCAGAATAATCTCTTTTAAAGTTAGATGAAAGGGCGTCTCAGGTGTCATTAGTGGTAAAGAACCCGCCTGCCAATGCAGGAGACGTAAGAGACGCAGGTTTGATCCTTGGGTCAGGAAGATCCCCTGGAGGAGGGCGTGGCAGCCCATTTCAGGATTCTTGCCTGGAGAATCCCATGGACAGAGGAGCCTGGGGGGCTACAGCCCAAAGGGTCACAAAGAGGCAGACACAACTGGTGCGACTGCGCGCACACACGATAGGTAACCCGCTCCCTTAACAATAACACCTAGAGCGCATAGCCAGAGGGTAATCTTGGAGGAATACCTTTATAATTCTTGTTTCCACAGAATTCTTTTTCCATGTAAAATTGAAAACATCAGCTTTGTATTGAAGAAAATAATTCTGAGAAATGACTCAGTGCATAGAAGTAACAGAATCAACTTAACATTTAAGAAAATCACTTTATACACTTGAAATATTACAGTGGAAGATACGGAATGGCTTTAGAGAGACCAACTAAAATGGTCACTTCACATTTTAAGTTTAGAAATAAGTGAACAGGAAACTAAAACAGCAAGAGCAAGGAGGTATCAGAGGGGATAGATTTGGATGGCACCGAGGAAGTAAAATCTGCTGTCGCTTGTTCATGATTGACAATAAGAGAAGAGATTCAAATACAATCTCCCTTTTTGGCTTAGGTAACTAGATCAATAAGAATAACTTTTACCAAAGCATGAATGTTATACTGAAACATAATTGATTAATAAATAAACACTAGACTCAGATTTATAGAAACTATTTTTGTTTAGAAATGTTGATTTTCATATGTCCATGGTATTAAACAATTTCTAGTCACTTATCATAAGTCTGAATGTAAAAAGTGGATTGTGTTGGCTGTGGAGATTTGTGAGTAATCACTGATTAGTACTGGAGTACTGCAGAAAATTTATACCCATCTAAAATAGAAATTAAAATTATAATTTTCTGAAATATTGGCAGAAGTAAGAGAATGAATCAAAGAAATAATGGACATTGTAGAGGATGGGAAGGGAAAAACAGGTGAGTAGTTAATAAAGTATAGTTTGGAAATAGTATACATATGTTAGGAAATATCAACCACTTTGTACATGTAGAACCTGAAATGTAAAATTATCAAGAGAAAGTATTTAATTAAAAATGGTAATATTCATCACAGAGCATATATTAATCTATCTGTGTTGATAAGAATGGGATTATACCAACTCATATACATATGTATTCACAAGATAACTCTGTAGAGTAGGAAGAAGAGTAAATTTTCATTATGCTTATGTCTGTTAAAAACAAATGCACTTGCATAATTTTCAAAATGTTATAAAACCAAAAGGGATGTATATGCATTCATAAGCTGTAATTGTCTATAGAAGTGTTCATGAATTATATTAAAAGGCTATTTATGACCTAAATTAATATTTATAACCTAAATTTATCTATACTGATAAAAACTGTGTGTACACCATGATTTAGAGTACAATGTAAACTTTGTAAGATGTTATACTTATAAACATTTTTTAATTTTTCCCCTCTATCTTATTCTTAAAATATATTACTTTTAAAAATAGGGGAAAATCACCAATCTTATTATCAAAAAATGAGGCAAAATATATTGAATAGAAGATAACAAATGAAAAGAGAATTGAATTAATGGTATATAGTACCTGGGAAAATGGGAAGAGATGGAATTCAAACTACACTCGTAGTTGTTGCTATAAATGGCAGTAACATCTCCTCTACTCAAACTGGAAGAGAGGCTGTGAGGATGATTGATGATGCTGATACATTTGGAGGTGGAAAGCCTGGAAGCCATTATGTTCTCTATTAAGTGGGATTCAAGGTATTCTGCTGAGTGTAGTGGGAAAAGTGGCCAGCCAAGAGCTTTGAGATGTATAGTAATGGTTAGAAATAGGTATTGTAGGGGCTGGGAGAGGAACGTGATTAGAGGGAAAGGACTAACTGCTCTCTGAGAGCTTTATATAGTTAGAAGGACCACTACAGAGTTATAGCAATCGAGACAGCTTGAAAACGGTGAAAGAATAAACAGATAAAATACTAATACATACTAGAAAACCCAAAAAGCAGGCTCATAAGTAAACACCATTCATGAGAGAGGTACCCTTGGAAAATGAAAAAGGTTAGACATTTTTGGGGTCAAGTAGTTATCCATAGTTTAAAACAAAATGAAATGTTACCAATTCCAGGGCTATCAAAGACTTAATCTGAGAGGAAAGCTGTAAAGAATTTAGAAGTTATTATGGAAGAATATCTACACCTGACTAAATTCTAGTCTCTATCCTATGTGTAATAAGATCAGAAGGGCACATAATATTCATCAAGGGGTCACTCTTGTGTGAGACATACACTGTAAAATCTCTTGGTATTCATCAGCTCATTTTGTCCTTGCAAAAAAATTAGTATGTTTTTAAGTCACTTTCTATATGCAAAGGTAAAAAGTAAATAATATTAATTAAACTCTGTTAAATTATATAACTGTTTCATAGGAGCTAGGAATAAGGTGTGTGACTAATAATTTAGGATACTTCTTTGCCTGGCTTCAGCGAGCTAACTTGGAGCCACTGTTGTCAATGTGATGCTTATGAGAAAAATGCAGTTAGAATTGTTCTGGAAAATCACATTAAAATTCAATACGGTATTTTCCATATGCTGTCTGGAAGTCTGAACTCTCCCTTTCTCACAAACAAGCTGGTAATTGTAGTCCTGATAGAAGGATAAATGTTTCCACTTTTGCCACATCTGTTAGTTGTGTCATTAAAAGGTTGGGAAGAACCAGAAATGAGAGTAGAGAGTTACTTAAAGCCTCTTCTTCTCCAGTTCTTGTGAAAAGAATCAAACAGTGTATCCAGAACAGTTTACAAATTATTTTTTCCTACATTCTTTGGAAAAAAGAAAAATATAATGTTTCTTGATACTGCCAACAAATCTTAACTGTATTTCCCAAATCAGTTTTATTCAAGTTATTCAATAAAAATTCCAAATTAAAAAAATCATGTCTAAACTATTAATATTGAATCTTCTGAGTTAGTTTGATAGCATATAAATGCTATCTAGAGATTAACCCATTCAAATGAACCCAAAAAGTATTGATAACTGTTACAAAGAGGAATAAGGATCTTTTAGGGGATTGAACATGTGTTTCTCTTTATCTGAAAAATTTCACTAAGAAAACTTAAGGAAAGGATAATGCCTCTGAATATATGTGAGTATTCATATTTACATCTGAATTCATGCATCTCTCTTTCCTTAAACTTGTGTCCACAGCTGTGTAAGTATATAAAGATATAATCTAAATGGTAATACAATCTACCCACAGAGGCCTGATTAGGCTATTCAGAATATAATGCACAAAAATATTTAGAAAAGGAAACCTAAGTGTGTAAGTGACAGCTGACTAAATGATTGGTTCTCTGGAACATTCATCATGGAAAGGTACCTGTATGTCTTGAGCAGTCACTGCTATTTTAAAATATCAAATATGATAAGCTACATAAGAAACTTCTAAGATACTGTGATTTTTTTCATATTCTTAATGATTACTAATTTAAACTACTTGTTTCTTATAAAAAATGATTCAAATTTATAAGTGGTGCTGTTGTTTACTTGCTAAGTCATATCTGATTCTTTTGGACCCCATGGACTACAGCATGCCAGGCTCTCCTGTGCTTCACTATCTCCACGTTTGCTCAAATTCATGTCCATTAAGTTGGTGATGCTATTAATATCTAACCATCTCATCCTCTGCCACCCCCTTTGCCTCCTGCCTTCAATCTTTCCCAGCATCAGGGTCTCTTCCAGTGAGTCAACTCTTAGAATCAGGTGGCCAAAGGGTTAGAACTTCAGCTTCAGCATCAGTCCTCTCAGTGAATATTCAAGGTTGATTTCATTTAGGATTGACTGGTTTGATGCAGTCCAAGGGACTCTCAAGAGTCCTTTCCAGAATCACTATTCAAAAATATCAATTCTTTGGTGCTCAGCCTTCTTTATGGTCAAGCTCTCATATCTTAACTATGAACCGTAGTTGGCAAAATTATGTCTCTGATTTTTTAATACACTGTCTAGGTTTGACATTTCCTTTCAAGGAGCAAGTGTTTTTCAATTTCATGGCTGCAGTCACCATCCCCAGTGATTTTGGAGCCCAAGAAAATTAATTCTGTCTCTGCTTCCACTTTTTCCTCTTCAATTTGGCATGAAGTGATGGGACCAGATGCCATGATCTTATATTTTTGAATATTGACTTTTAAACAGCTTTTTCACTCTCCTCTTTCACTGTCATTAAGAGGCTCTTTAGTTCCTCTTCACTTTCTGCTATTAGAGTGGTTGCTCTATTAGATATCTGTGCTATTAGTGCTATTAGATATCTGCATATCTGAGGTTGTTGATACCTCTCCCAGCAATCTTGATTCCAACTTGTGATTCATCCAGCCTGGCATTTTGCATGATGTACTCTGCTTAGAAGTTAAATAAGCAGGATGACAATATACAATTGATGTACTCCTTTCCCAATTCTGAACCCGTCAGTTTGGTTTCTCAGAAGGCAGGGAAGGTGGTCTGGTATTACTATCTCTTTAAGATTTATAAGTAGTATTGATCTTATTTTGTTTCACATTTTAGGCATTCCCTAGAAACAATCATTAGTATAATGCTTTAAAATGTTTGCATAATTAAAGACCTCTCAAAACTGGCCTTGTTTAAATTTCTCTGAATAATGCTAGATTGCACACTTAATTTAGCTATTAAACTCTGATCTTTGGGAAAACAATAATTTTTATAATTGATGAAAATTAATGTACTAAAAAACTCAAAATGCAAGCTATACAATCTTGAAAACTACATGGACCTAAACTGATAAGCAGACCAGGAGTTTCCAACCTTTCAGTGGTGGTATAGCCAATCATAATTTATGTGCACTCTCTGTGGTAGGAACTCTCTCTCCTGGCACTCCTTTTCATTTTTAAAGCCATTTTTCAATGAGAGTCTTTTTTACTCTTTACAAGTCCTCTGTTAATACTTGAGATCCCCAGGAAGGACATGACAGCTTAACCAGTTATTGCAAAATGAGGAAGTCTGTTGATTTCTATTCCCCTCTCTGCTAGATCTGCTGAACAGAGAATAAAATCCTAATATCATGCCCCTTAAACATGCTGTGGGTCCAGTACCTATTAAAAGTTCATGTATTTTTCTCTCTGTTGTCTCTTCATTAAGAGATTCTTTATCCTTTTTCCTTTTGGCTCCCCCTCATCCTCCCTATCTACCCACTTAGGAGTTGCTCATCACTGTTTATGGAGAAGGAAATGGCAGCCCACTCCAGTGTTCTTGCCTGGAGAATCCCATGGACAGAGGAGCCTGGCGGGCTGCCGTCTATGGGGTCGCACAGAGTTGGACACGACTGAAGCGACTTAGCAGCAGCAGCATCACTGTTTAAAGTGTCTAATCTAGCTGCCGGCATGAATTAAATTGGCAGTGGCGAGTGTATGGTCTCAGACTGTTAACCCTCGTCGCTTGGCAATTCAACACTTAACACTGGCCTATCACTAAAGCACTAAGTTTTCCTTTCCCTCTTAATCTTTGTGTGTAAAGATCTCTTACAAAAAGAATTGCCCAGGGTGTTTTTTGGTAGAAAACAACTACTATGAAATGTTTCACATTTTCTTCCTTAGGTTCACCCACGGTGCCTCTGTTGGCAGAACCTGGTACACATATCAGGTTCTCTCTTCTGTAGAGCCTAAGAAATGCACTTTTTTCTTTGTTCCCTCTTGCATGACAAACTCAGTTAGGATTAGAGTTGGCAATGAATATGCCAGCATCCATCCCTGAGTCAGTAAGATCCCCTGGAGAAGGAAGTGGCAACCCGCTCCAGTATTCTTGCCTGGGAAATCCATGGACTGAAGAGCACGCTGTTCTGTAGTCCACGGGGTCACAAAGAGTCAGACGTGACTTAGCAACTGAACAATAACATCAAAAGCCAACGTGGAGAAAGTTTTATTGTAGGCAGAGCGAGATACAGACACCCCTGTATTCCTTTACTAAATATGATTAAAAATTCCACTAACAGCCACATCATATTACAACATAGGGACAGAGCGTAGCACTTAGAAGAAAACTGAATTTCTATTTACCCCAATGTCAAATGCTTTCCTGGTCAAGTAGCAAAGCATGATGGAAATAATCCTCAGAGTCATGCTTCATTTTCAGTGTATTCTACTGCAGTGGGTATTTTAATGAATAAATGACGGAAAATTAGCTCACTTGTATACAGACCAATATCGTTTTCTCTGAAAAATATGGAAAGTAAAAGTCTTAATGAACATTTAATTTGTAAAGCTAGAATTAAACAAAATGAGAAAGTAATGTTCCCAAAATATTCTAGCTCTAAGAATAGAGCTATGGTATCACGTTAAAGGAAGATAAATGTTTTTAAAATAGAAGATTTGCTATATAAATATAAAATTAAGAATGACTTAAAAGTGAAAGAAAGTAAAAGTGTTAGTCACTCAGTTGTGTCTGACTCTTTGCAACCCTATGGACTGCAGCCCACCAGGCTCCTCTGTCCATGGAATTCTCCAGGCAAGAACATTGGAGTGGGTTGCCATTCTCTTCTCCAGGGGATCTTCCTGATCCAGAGATCAAACCTAGGTCTTCTGTATTGCAAGTAGATTCTTTACCATTTGAGTCACCAGGGAAGCCTTCTTTTGTAGAAATATTCCATCTTTGAGGCTAATTGTTTTGATCTTACATCTCTCTTTTAATCCAGTAACAAGTGAAATACTTCTCTGCAATATATTGTTGTTTAGTCACTAAGCTGTGTCTTACTCTTTGTGACACTGTGGACTACCATCCACCAGGCTCCTCTGTCCATGAATTTCCCAGGTGAGAATACTGGAGTGGGTAGCTATTCCTTTCTCCAGGGAATCTTTCCAACCCAAGGATCGAACCCTGGTCCTCTGTATTGCAGGTAGATTCTTTACTGCCTGAGCCACCAGGAAAGGCCTTTCTACAATATGTCTGTATGTAAACAGAGCTACCCATGAGATGAATATACCTCTTGTCTTCATTACCTATACTTAACTGATTTTAAAAACTTGGATAGGAAAGAGGTATTTTCCTATTCATTTTAGGTCATGGAGGGGTACAGGAACTTAGAATTAAAAGAGACAAAAGGGAATTCATTGAAAATTTTGAATAAACCCCATAATGGAATTGGGATAAAAAAATCAGCGCGCATCAACCCTTAAAATGTGTATGAAAATAAAAATAAATAAGGAAAGATCCTTTTATTGCAACAACGAATCTTGTGGATAAATTAAAATTTAAACATATTTGAACTAAACTTATGAGAAATATATTTAAAATGAACATATATTTTACCATAAACACTTCATTAATATTCTAGCCATCATGTAATTTCTTATACTGTGAAGGTGGCTGAAAATTGATGAGATTTAAAACCAAGCATAGGCAGTCATGCTTGTTCTAGTACTGGCACTGACCAAGATTTAAAAGAGAAATGTTATTTTTCTCTCCTTTTACTGTTATACTTTTATTCTATAACTTCTATCAAAATTTTCCAGGCATGAGGAGGATGAGGTAGGGGAAGGGTCAGTGGAAGGATATGAAGCATACTTTTATTTCTTGTTTCTTTAGCCAAATTCCATTAGAATTGCTACAATTACCACCTTAATTGGTGTCTTTCTGGGTCAATCAGAATCCTCAGCTTAAAATGGATTGAAAAGTAAACAGTTTACATTTCCCATAATTACTACTCAATCAGCCCACAACCAGAGCAATAAGCTGACTGACTTTGGACTGACTGACTTTCCCATATCAGAAAGGGGTCTAAAAAGAGAAATGAGATTATTCCGATTGGGTATAGCGGCGGGATCAATCCTAGCATCATAGAACAGCAATCAAAGTGTCACTTGTATTAAAGAAAGAGGCTCCATTATTGATATTTGGACTCTGAGAGTATTCAAGCCCTCAAATTCCCCTTTGTTTCTTGTCCCACATCTATGCAATCTGAAAGGAAGCCCATTTTTCCTTCTCCCCTTGGAATCCCTTGAAATTTCAAACCACATGAGACCCAGATCACCCCAAACCATGATCTACCCTAAACACAAAAATGCAAAACCACTTATCTCCCTATGACTTTACTACTCTGCTCACTCTGTACTCCTTATCTTGTTCCACACCTGCCTAAATCTGAGCCCTTCTCTTTGGGTAATCTTTTTGCTATTTTCTATGTGAGTAATAGCTTTATTTTACATCTTGGTGCCTGAGTTTCATTCATAAGCATCTGTATATTCCTGGATAGAGGGGGGATGTATTTCTCAGCAGTTAGCAGAAGATGACCAATAAAACACTGATGTAACCAAATAATTGTAATGGATGGATAGATGAAAAGATGGTTAGATGAGACAGAAGACAGACCTCTGAGTAAAAAGAAAAGAAGGAATGTGTGTTAGTAGAAACTGGACACAGAAACTAGAAACCTGACAATGATATAAGCCTGAATTATGATAGTGTTTTTAATGCGTGATTTTAAAACCACTTTGGTTCACCCATCTCAAACAGTACCACAAATAGAAAACCCCTATGGTAAACAATATTGTTGTAAAGCTTACTTTACAGGATCTATATTTAAAATGCTGTTTATTAATTCATCTTTTTTGCACAGACACCCTTTGGGGAAACTGAGCTTTGTTGTCCTGGCAAAATGCCTACTTAGAGGTGAAGGAAACTCGTTTTAAGTTACAAAAATTGACTTATGTTGAGAGTCTTTACCAGGTCACTTAGAAGAGAGATTTGATGGGATACCTAACGGATATAAATAGATAGATAGATAGACATATTATGCATATATATACTTACATTGGGCTTCCCTAGTAGCTCAGCTGGTAAAGAATCTGCCTGCAATGCAGGAGACCTGGGTTTGATCCCTTGGTTGGGAAGATCCCCTGGAGTAGGAAATGGCATCCCACTCCAGGATTCTTGCCTGGAAAATCCCATGGACAGAGGAGCCTGACAGGCTGCAGTCCATAAGGTCATAAATAGTCGAACACAACTGAGAGGCTAAGGACAGCACAGCACATGCTTATGCTATATATAATCTAAGATGTTTATATACATGAATATGTAAATAAATAAGATTATAGGATGTGCATCTGGTTGCCTCTTCACAAATGTTGAAAACAAATAGAAAGCAGAAAAACCCATTCTGTTAAAACTGATGAATAAAAGTTCGATTTTAGTATTAGATGTTCTGTTTTTCTTTTCTCTGTGTATATTTTGCTTATATTTTCATCTAGATAGCATCCAGAACTTTAAGTACTTTCTTCTTAAAATATTGTTTAAAGCAACAGGAAATCTGCAAAATGCTTCTGGGAAAGCTGGGAGTCCATCCCCCTGTGCTGTGTACTGGGAAGGAGAAAGAACAGCAGGACAGTTTTTGAAGGTGATAGAAAATCTTTGTTCTTTGTGATTTTCTTCCATTACTGCCCTATGGATCCAAGTAAACGTACAACACACAAAACCCAATGGCCTTAATCACTTCCCCCAACCCCACTGCATACAAAACTAGTACAGCTGAGAGGGTACTGTGTACTTCTGCATTTGAAAACTGTTAAAACCTAAGAAGAAAAAGCAGCAAAAACATGTTTTGCAAACTTACAAGTGTCTGGGTGTGACAGTGCTGACTTTTTTGACATCATAGAAACTATAATGTCTGAATTCAGTTTGACAGTTGATTTCCCCCAGGCACTTCACTTTTGCATTCATCATAGAGTGCTGAGCAGCATAAATAAACCCCAGCATTCAGAAAGAAGTCAACAGAAAAAGCTGGCCTTGTAATAAAAATTTAAACAGAAACTGTCAACCAATTATTTGCAGATGCATTTTCCCCCTGATTTGACATGGATTGAAGTATAAAAATATTTTGCCCATTAATTTTGACTTCATGTTTGCCGTGACTGCAGTTATGATTTTGGTTTCCTTTTTTTCAGATTTAAACAGATATGGATGTAGATATAGAGAGATACAGATATAGATAGGTAGATATGGATACATATAAACACACATAGACCTCGCAGAAGCGCGCCAGGCTGCGACGGAGCGCGCAGAAGCGCGGCGGTGAGGAGCTGCCCCTCGCCCAAGGTCAGTGGTAGCGACCGAGAGTGCCAGGGTGTGACAGTGCAGGATCGTCGGCCGAGAGGAGCTTCCCCACGTCCCAGGTCAGGGGCAGCGACCGAGAGGAGCAACCCCACCTCCAAGGAGGCTGCTGAGGGGCGCAGGAGGGCAGAGAGGAGCTACCCCACATTCAAGGTCAGGAGGGGCGGTGTGAGAAGATACCCTTTGTCCAAGGTAAGGAGCAGCGGGCTGGGCTTTGCTGGAGCAGCCCTGAAGAGATAACCCACGTCCAAGGTAAGAGAAACCCAAGTAATTCGGTAGGTGTTGTGAGAGGGCATCAGAGGGCAGACACACTAAAACCATAATCACAGAACACTAGTCAATCTGATCACAGGACCACAATCGTGTCTAACTCAGTGAAACTAAGCCATGCCGTGTGGGGCCACCCAAGACGGTTGGGTCATGGGGGAGAGGTCTGACAGAATGTGGTCCACTGGAGAAGGGAATGGCAAATGACATTGGTATCCTTGCCTTAAGAACCCCATGAACAGTATGAGAAGGCATAATGATAGGATACTGAAAGAGGAACTCCCCAGGTCAGTAGGTGCCCAATATGCTACTGGAGATCAGTGGAAAAATAACTCCAGAAAGAATGAAGGGATGGAGCCAAAGGAAAATCAATACCCAGTTGTGGATGTGATTGGTGATAGAAGCAAGGTCCGAAGCTGTAAAGAGCAATATGGCATAGGAACCTGGAATGTTAGGTCCATGAATCAAGGCAAATTGGAAGTGGTCAAACAGATGGCAAGAGTGAACGTCGACATTCTAGGAATCAGCGAACTAAAATGGACTGGGATGGGTGAATTTAACTCAGATGACAATTATATCTACTACTGTGGGCAGGAATCCCTTAGAAGAAATGGAGTAGCCATCATGGTCAACAAAAGAGTCTGAAATGCAGTACTTGGATGCAGTCTCAAAAACGACAGAATGATCTCTGTTCATTTCCAAGGCAAACCATTCAATATCACAGTAATCCAAGCCTATGCCCCAACCAGTAACGCTGAAGAAGCTGAAGTTGAATGGTTCTATGAAGAACTACAGGACCTTTTAGAACTAACACCCAAAAAAGATGTCCTTTTCATTATAGGGGACTGGAATGCAAAAATAGGAAGTCAAGAAACACCTGGAGTAACAGGGAAATTTGGCCTTGGAGTACGGAATGAAGCAGGGCAAAGGCTAATAGAGTTTTGCCAAGAGAACGCACTGGTCATAGCAAACACCCTCTTCCAACAACAACAAGAGAAGACTCTACACATGGACATCACCAGATGGTCAACACTGAAATCAGACTGATTATATTCCTTGCAGTCAAAGATGGAGAGGCTAGTAAAGTAATGTTCAAAATTCTCCAAGCCAGGCTTTAGCAATATGTGAACCAAGAACTTCCAGATGTTCAAGCTGGTTTTAGAAAAGGCAGAGGAGCCAAAGATCAAATTGCCATTATCCACTGGATCATCGAAAAAGCAAGAGAGTTCCAGAAAAACACCTATTTCTGCTTTATTGACTACGCCAAAGCCTTCAACTATGTGGATCACAATAAACTGTGGAAAATTCTGAAAGTGATGGGAATACCAGACCACCTGACCTGCCTCTTGAGAAATATGTATGCAGGTCAGGAAGTAACACTTAGAACTGGACATGGAAGAACAGACTGGTTCCAAATAGGAAAAGGAGTATGTAAAGGCTGTATATTGTCACCCTGCTTATTTAACTAATATGCAAAGTACATCAAGAGAAACACTGGGCTGGAAAAAGCACAAGCTGGAATCAAGATTGCCAGGAGAAATATCAATCACCTCAGATATGCAGATGACACCACCCTTATGGAAGAGAGTGAAGAGGAACTAAACACCCTCTTGATAAAAGTGAAAGAGGAGAGTAAAAAAGTTGGCTTAAAGCTCAACATTCAGTAAACTAAGATCATGGCATCTGGTCCCATCACCTCATGGGAAATAGATGGGAAGACAGTGGAAACAGTGTCAGACTTTATTTTTGGGGGCTCCAAAATCACTGTGGATGGTGACTGCAGCCATGAAATTAAAAGACGCTTACTCCTTGGAAGGAAAGTTATGACCAACCTATATAGCATATTAAAAAGCAGAGACATTACTTTGACAACAAAGGTCCATCTGGTCAAGGCTATGGTTTTTCCAGTGGTTATGTATGGATGTGAGATTTGGACTGTGAAGAAAGCTGAGCACCGAAAAATTGATGCTTTTGAATTGTGGTATTGGAGAAGACTCTTGAGAGTCCCTTGGACTGCAAGGCGATCCAGCCAGTCCATCCTAAAGGATATCAGTCCTGGGTGTTCATTGGAAAGACTGATGCTGAAGCTGAAACTCCAATACTTTGGCCACCTCATGTGAAGAGTTGACTCATTGGAAAAGACCCTGATGCTGGGAGGAATTGGAGGCTAGAGGAGAAGGGGACAACAGAGGATGAGATGGCTGGATAGCATCACCAACTCCATGGGCATGAGTTTGAGTAAAGTCCGGGAGTTGGTGATGGACAGAGAGGCCTGGCGTGCTGCAATTCATGGGGTTGCAAAGAGTCGGACACGACTGAGTAACTGAACTGATAAACACATATGTACATCCACACATACATATGGATACATTGATATAGATTCTTGCTCTCCTGTTAGAGGATCTTTGAAGATGGATTCACGTAAATGATTGATGTCAACATAGCTCAGAATTTTGATAATGCAAATAATCAAGGAAAGACCACATTTCTGGGGCTGATTTTTGTATTCTTTCTTTTCATTTTGTATAGCCGTAAAACATATGTAAGGTTTAAACTGGAAATATTACTATTGCTCTATGACTCTGAAGGTATTATTCATTAGTGCTAAAGTTTTCCATATTAGTACTCCAGTTTTCTTTTTAGTCCACGTCAAATAATACATATCATCTTCTATATTATTTACTTAGCTGGAGGAGCCTGGTAGGCTGCAGTCCATGGGGTCGCGAAGAGTCGGACACGACTGAAGCGACTTAGCAGCAGCAGAATATATAAGTGCTAAGATCAACAGAATCAACCAATCATCATGCAATTATTAAAAAGGTGAACAAACCAATTTACATGAAAAATTGTATTTTAAGATTTTACATATGTGTGATGTTGAAGTCAGGAACATTAAACATTTAAAAATGGCTAACCGATTTAGAATTACCACATATATATTTTTATAATCATTTTTAAAGTGTCAACTTTAGTAGAATTAAAATAGAGATATACAGATGTTCAAGTATATTTTGCGTTTCTTCCTTTGGACTATAATCAAATTCCTTTGCAATTATATTTCTGCATTTCTTCCTATATATGTAGTTTTTAACAGTAAGCAGAAAATCCCATATGCTCAACCAAGCATAGAACTAGTCTTACTAAATAGTTCACAACGTATTCAGCTGAATAATTGAGGAGAAAATGTTACATTTTCTTGAGGGAAATTTAGTAAGGATAGATTGAAAAGATAATTTGAATGGGAAGAAATAGAGAACGCAGTAAGAGGAGGAAAGTTTGAAACATAATGTGGAATAGCATACACACAATTAAATCATTTGCTTGTTCAGATAGCTTCTCCCTAGTACCCTCCCTCACTGAAGTGTAGATTACTTGTTCTCAATTATTCTGTGCCCTTCCATAAAGCAGGATCATATTTTCCAACCCTGTTGAATTCAGGTATAAACAGCTGACAGGGTTTACTTTGGACAATGCAATGTGAGCAAAATAATGAATCATTTCTAACGAGACGTTACACAAACCAAGATGTGCTTCACTCAGCTCTTTTCCCTTCTGCCTTTTGAAATATTCTTGATAGGAGCTATTCTGGCAGCTTGTGTCTGGGAAAAAAAGAGGTTGTGGAATAGAGATGTAGCTAACCTGAGATAGGCATTGGGCATGAAGTAAAAATAACTTTATTTTTATAAACCACTGAAGTTGGAGGATTGACCACTTTCCATTACAGCAAAGCCTGTGATGTGGAACACAAAGACTTGATGGGTATTTTGTTTATTAGATTGATTGCTTGTCTGCTTATTAGTTACTAAACAGTCTGAGTACTACTTTTTTTTGGCAAAAGTGGCAGGCAAGAAATGGATAGAATTACCTGGATAAGGAGATGAGCTAAACACATGAAAGTGAGAGCAGAGAATCCAAGATAATCCTGAGAGCATAAGCACTCCTTATACAATATCTTAGTGAGTTCTCGGAAAGGAATTGGAAGTTTTATAACTTATGGAAATAGAACTGGAGTCTTTCTTAGTAAGATTTACTAACAGTAAAATTATATAATAATATACAAAGATTATTGATTACTTAGTAATTATTTTAGCTTGATTTGAACAAAACTATTTCTGATATATCTCTAAAAAGTCATCACAATTATGATATTGTATCCATTATTTTTTCTTCTAGTGTGGTTATCTGATCATCTTAATATCCATGAATAAATCCACCTTCCTTGTAAATAAAATTAGTGGTTCATAGTATCTGTTTGTACTTTCTAGTAGAATAGTTTTGACATATTTTCTGGGCCTCAAGCTATAAATCATATGAGGTTTAAGAAATTTTTCAGGATTCCAGATAAGTTTATTAGAAACTTGTTTGATGTATTAATGCTATAAGCATTAGAAAAAATGCAAATTGTTTTGTAAAAAGCAAAATTTTAACATTAGAAAATCTATAATTTGTTTTGAATCCTTTTTCCCTTGTAGAATGTTTCACAAATATATAAGGATGATAAAAGTAGGATATAACTTCAGAGAAATTTATATAAGCTATTAGAAGAATTTCCAGTCATGATTCTTTCTTTTTGAGCATTCATTGCCCTTATATATAAAATGTAGTTATATTTAAATATCCTATCAAGTTATAGCATATACATTCCCTACAGTGATCTCTGAAGCACCAACAATATATTAAAAAGAATCAAACAATATTTATAGTCAAGTATGAAATTTAACTGAAATTAGATAAAGTTGGTGATAGTATGATTTTCTCTACATAGTTCATTTACAATAAGTTATAACTATTAGGCATATTCTGTGCTACACTATGCTTTAGTTACAATTCCACCAAAGGACTGTAGCATTCAAAGAGATCTCATAGATAAAGGGGAAAAATTAAAACAAGAGTTGTATTACTTCTCCTTTTCCAATTTGAATTACTTTTATTTATTTTTATTCTAATTGCCTTGGCTAGGACTTCCAAAGCTATGCTGAATAAAAGTGGTGAGAGCTGAAAAAGAAATAAAAAAGAATCCAAACTGGAAAAAAAGAAGTAAAGCTGTCACTGTTTGCAGATGACATGATACTATGCATAGAAAATCCTAAAGATGCTACCAGAAAACTACTAAAATTCATCAATGAATTTGATAAATATGCAGGATACAGAATTAATACACAGAAATTTCTTGCATTTCTATACACTACCAGTGAAGGAAAGCTACACGGCTCAAAATAGCCTGGAGTTAAAACTCCCCTCCAGGTCCTCCTATCACCATTCTATACAGAATAAAGAACTTTCTCCCCCGAAGAAAGGAATGGACATTAAGATTGATTACATTCAGCTTGCAGCAGATCCCAGTCTCCGGTGGTCTCAGGAATTGCTTACCTCAGCTGTTGAAAGCTAACTAATCAAAAATAATCATGAGGAAAAACAGACCTCCTCAAAATAATGTATCTCTGCATAGATATGTTTTCTATATATACCTACTCTCTTCTTGACTTAGCGCAGCAGCCCACTAATCTGGCTGCTGCCCCTTCTCGCCTCATCAAAGGTGATCTGTTCCTGTAAAGTGCCAGTCTCATTCTTTATCTGAACCTCACCTTCTCTAACTCCCTTCCCTTACAACCAGAAAGATCAAGAAAAAGAAATTAAGGAAATAATTCCATTTACCATTGCATCGAAAAGAATTAAATATCTTGGAATAATAAATAAATAATTAAATACCTAGGTTTACCTAAGGAGGCAAACCACCTGTACTTTGAAAACTATAAGATGCTGATGAAAGAAATTGAAGATGACAGAGATCAGAGATGTAGAGATATATCAAAATCTTAGATTGTAAGAATCAGTATTGTCAAAATGACAATACTACACAAGGAAATCTGTAGATTCAATGCAATCCCTATCCAATTATCAACGATGTTTTACACAAAAGTAGGACAAACATTTTGCAATTTGTTTAGAAATACTAAAGACCATGAATAGTCTAAGCATTCTTGAGAAAGTAAATTGGAACTGGAGGAATCTGACTCTCTGAATTCAGACTATACTACGAAGCTACAGACATAAAAATAGCATGGTACTGACACAAAAACAGAAATATACATCAATGGAACATGATAGAAATTCAAGAGATAAACCCACATATCTGTGGTCAATAATTCATGACAAAGGAGGCAAGAATATACAATGGAGAAAAAGTCTGTCTCCTAAGTGAATAGTGCTGGGAAAACTGGACACCTACATATAAAAGAATGAAATTAAACAGTCCCTAATACCATACAGAAAAATAAACTCAAAATGAATTAAGGATGAATACTTTAAAACTCTCAGTAGAAAACATAGGTAGAATACTCTCTGACATAAAATATAGCAGTAGTTTTTTTTATTTACCACCTAAACTAATGAACATAAAAACAAAATGAACAACTGGGCCCTAAGTAAACTTCAAAGTTTTTGCACAGGAAAGGAAACCAAAACAAAACAAAAAGACAACCTTCAGAATGAGAGAAAATATTTACAAACAATGAAACTGTCAAGGGATGAATCTCCAAAATTTACAAACAGCTCATGAAGGTCAATACAAAAAAAAAAAAAAAAAATCAAAAATTAGGCAGAAGATCTAAACAGACATTTCTCCAAAGAAGACATATAGATGGCCCAAAAGCAAATGAAATGATACTCTACATCACTAGTTATTAAAGAAATGAAAATCAAAACTACAATGAAGTGTCACCTCACACCAGTCAGAATGGCCATCATCAAACAATTTGCAAACAATAAATGCTGGAGAAAGTGTGGAGAAAGAGAACCCTCCCATATTGTTGGTGGGAATGCAAATTGATCCAACCATTATGGAGAACAGTACGGAGATTCCTGAAAAATCTAAATACAGACTAGTGTATGGTCTGCAATCCCACCCCTAGGTTTATATCTTGAAGAAAAAATTTAAAAGTATATACACCCAACTTTTCAGTGCAGCACTATTTACAATAACCAAGAAATGGAAGCAGCTTAAATATTCATTGACAGAGAAATGGATAAAGAAGATGTGGCACATATATACAATGGAATTTTATTTAGTTGAAACAAAAATGAAACAATACCATTTTCTACAATGTGAATGGACTTAGAAACTATCATACTGAGTGAAATAAGTCAGACAGAGAAAGACAAATATTATATGATATCACTTACATGTGAAATGTGATGCAAATGAACTTATTTACAAACCAGAAACTGATTCACAGATCTCTAAATCAAATTTGTAGTTATCAATGTGGAAACATGGAGGGAAGTTAACAAATTAGGAAAATTATTTTAACATATATGCACTAGTATATATAAAATAGATAACTAATAAGGACCTATTGTATAACATATGAAACTCTACTCAATATTCTATATGGGAAAATAATCTAAAAAGAATGTGTATATATATGTGTGTGTGTGTCTATATACATACATATATATATATATATATGTATATATATATAAATAAAACTGATTCACTTTGCTGTGCATCTGAAACTAACAGCATTTTAAGTCAACTATACGCCAACAAAATGTTTTTAGAAAAGAATAATCTTGTTGACCATTGTGAGTGAGGTTTCCTTATACAATGACATAATGCATCTTGATTAAAGATTCAGATTTATATATAACTATATTCAAGCTGAGATAAAGATATTAAAAAAATTATAAGAAGAGATTTTAAAGAATATAAGGCAAGTTAAAAATTAGAGTCAAAATAATGAAAAACCTTGAGAAACAGACAACTTCTTGGTAGTCATATAATTTACTTGATCATGATGAAGTGATCTTTTTGGCAAGATCTGTGGAGAGTTAGATAAATATAGCTGTTGTTTAATGTCTCTGTCAAGTAGTATTAATTTTTCAACTGACTATTTTTAACACATTTCTGCTTAAGCATCTTCTTCTTCCTTATCTTTCTGATCTTCTCTGAACACTACACCACCACCATTTCCATTGCTTTTCTAACTCTAAAAATTTGCCTTTCCAAGTAGAATGAGATTTTCAGGAGCACATTGTTTTCAAGTTTTCATAAAATTTTCAAAATTTCGTAAAATTTAACTCCCCCCAGATTTTCACAGTGGCTGGTATTAAAACAGAATATATATTTCTTTGCTCTGTAAAGAGCAATTGATTTTGTTAGACAGTGGAAATTTGCTGGTGATTCAGGGAGCTCAAACCCATGCTCTGTGTCAACCTTAGAGGGGTGGGAAGGTGTGGGATATGGAAGTAAGGTTCAAGTGGGAGGGGACATATTTATACCTGCCACTGATTCATGTTAGTGAATGGCAGAAAACAACATAATATTATGAAGCAAATATCCTCTAATTAAAAATAAGTAAATTAAGTAGGAAGTCAAGAGATACCTAGAGTAACAGGCAAATTTGGCCTTGGAGTACAAAATGAAGCAGGGCAAAGGATAACAGAGGTTTGCTAAGAGAACACACTGATCATAGCAAACACGCTCTTCCAAGAACACCAGAGAAAACTCTAAACATGGACATCACCAGATGGTCATTACCGAAATCAGATTGATTATATTCTTTGCAGTTGAAGATGGAGACGCTCTATACATCAGACTGGGAGCTGACTGTGACTCAGATCATGAACTCCTTACTGCCAAATTCAGACTTAAGTTGAAGAAAGTAGGGGATACCACTAGACCATTCAAGGATGACCTACGTCAAAGCCTTTACGATTATATAGTGGAAGTGAAAAATAGATTCAAGAGATTAGATCTGATAGAGTGCCTGAAGAATTGTGGATGGAAGTTTGTGACATTGTATATGAGGCAGTGATCAAGACCATCCCCAAGAACAGAAATACAAAAAGGCAAAATGATTGTCTGAGAAGGCCTTACAAATACCTGAGAAGAGATGAGAAGCCAAAGGCTAAGGAGAAAAGAAAAGATATACCCATTTGAATGCAGAGTTCCAAAGAATAGCAAGGAGAGATAAGCCTGCCTTGGTGATCAATACAAAGAAATAGAGGAAAACAATAGAATGGGAAAGACTAGAGATCTCTTCAAGAAAATTAGAGACACCAAGGGAATATTTCATGCAAAGATGGGTTCGATAAAGGACAGAACTATAATGGACCTAACAGAAGCAGATGATATTAAGAAGAGGTGGCAAGAATACACAGAAGAGTTGTACCAAAAAGAAACTCATGACCCAGATAACCACAATGGTGTGATCACTCACCTAGAGTGAGACATCCTAGAATGTGACGTCAAGTGGGCCTTAACTAGCACCATTACAAACAAAGCTAGTGGAGGTGATGGAATTCCAGTTGAGCTATTTCAAACCCTAAAAGATGATGCTGTGAAAGTGTTGCACTCTCTATGCCAGCAAATTTGGAAAACTCAGCAGTGGCCACAGGACTGGAAACGGTCAGTTTTCATTCCAATCCCAAAGAAAAACGCAATGTCAATGAATGTTCAAGCTACTGCACAATTGCACTCATCTCACACGCTAGCAAATGCTCAAAATTCTCCAAGCCAGACTTCAACAGTACGTGAACCGTGAATTTCCAGATGTTAAGATGTATTTAGAAAAGGCAGAGGAATGAGAGATCAAATGCCAACATCTATTGGATGATCAGAAAAGCAAGAGCATTCCAGAAAAACATCTACTTCTGCTTTATTGACTACACCAAAGCCTTTGACTGTGTGGATCACAGCAAACTGTGGAAAATTTTTCAAGAGATGGGAGTGCCAGACAACCTTACCTGCCTCCTGAGAAATCTGTATGCAAGTCAAGAATCAAAAGTTAGAACTGGACATGGAGCAACAGACTGGTTCCAAATCAGGAAAGGAGCACACCAAGGCTGTATAGTGTCACCCTGCTTATTTAACTTCTATGCAGAGTACATCACGTGAAATGCTGGGCTGTATGAAGCACAAGCTGGAATCAAGATTGCTGGGAGAAATATCAATAACCTCAGATAGGCAAATGATACCTCCCTTATGGCAGAAACCGAAGAACAACTAAAAATCCTCATGATGAAAGTGAAAGAAGAGAGTGAAAAATTTGACTTACAACTGAACATTCAGAAAACTAAGATCATGACATCCAGTCCCATCACTTCATGTCTAATAGATGGGGGAACAATGGTAACAGTGAGAGACTTTATTTCCTTGGGCTCCAAAATCACTGCAGATGGTGACTGCAGTCATGAAATTGAAAGATTCTTGCACTTTGGCAGAAAAGCTATGACCAACCTAGACAGCATATTAAAAAGCAGAGACATTACTTTACTATCAAAGGTCTGTCTAGTCAAAGGTCTGGTTTTTCCAGTGGTCATGTATGATGTGAGAGTTGGACCATAAGGAAGGCTGAGCACTGAAGAATTGATGCTTTTGACTGTGGTGTTGGAGAAGATTCTTGACAGTCCCTTGGACTATAAGGAGATCAAACTAGTATCCTCAAGGAAATCAGTCCTGAATATTCATTGGAAGGACTGATGCTGAATCTCCAATACTTTGTATACCTGATGGGAAGAGCCGACTCATTGGAAAAGACCCTGATGCTCGGAAAGATTGAAGATGGACGGAGAAGGGGACGACAGAGGATGAGAGGGTTGAATGACATCTCCGACTAGATGGACATGAATTTGAACAAGCTCCAGGAGTTGGTGAAGGTCAGGGAAGGTTGCGGTGCTGCAGTCCATGGGGTGGCAAAAAGTCATACACGACTGAGTGACAACTGGAACTGAAAATTAGAAAATTTTCGTTCTAGAAAAGATTAACCTCCATTCACCTGAAGAACATGTAAATTTAAAATTGATGAATAATACATGTACATGTATGGCTGAATCCTTTTGCTGTTCACCTGAAAATATCACAACATTGTTAATCGCCTATTCCTTAATACAAAATAAAAAGTTAAAAAATAAATGAAATCGCTGAGTATATTAACATATAAATTAGCCATATCAAAATACTTTTAGCAGTATAAACTCTTGCAATAATTTTATGTTGTTTTACAGTTTAATTGCTATAAGAATTTGGATGATTTCCTATTCCTTATTCAATCTGCTATAAAGACTTTTCAATGAAAAGCCACAGTGGAGACTTAAACACAGAAGATAGTGAAGATGTCAAGTGCTTTAAAATCTCTAGTATGATACAAAGTATACAGTGCAGTTCTTAACTGAAGATTGTTCCTATACTAATACCCCATGTTGTCTATTTAATGATAATATGTTTTAGAACAACCAAACCAGCAAATCATGGTATAAATATTTGTTAAAATGGTCCTCTGTCCATGTCAAATATATACCTTGTTATGTTTCTAACCAGTTCTCTTTTGGAAAGTAAAGTTCAGTGCTGAGGTTGATAGTGAATTTACACATGTCACTCAGGTTTTTTATTATTGGACTATGCCAAGATTTTCCTCTACACTAAGCACCAGGCTTGCAAATGTTCATACCTTCTCACATTATCTGATCTAAACTGGATTTTCTATGAATTTTCTTGTAGTCTAATCACTGATAAGAAAACTTGTCAAACCAGAACATCTGTAAGTTTCTAAAAGTATAAATTTAAGTATAGCTTAAGTTATAGAATATTTCTTAAACTCCTGTAGCATTTTGGAAATAATAAAAAAGTCTTTCTCATCACTTTCCCTCTATATTCACTTTTTATTTATATTTTGTTATGCCTCTGTTTCTTTTATCCTTCTCTTTTCTTATTCCTCTCCTTTTAAATTTCCATTCCTTTTCCCAAATTTCTGCCTTAAGCCAAGGATAAAAAAAAAAAATCTGTTGAATCACGTAATTGTGTTCTTATTTGACTGTTCCCACTTAAGAATATCTGGAATGGATTACTGGAATAGATGTTTGGGGGCCACAGTAATAGTATTGTGTTTTCCAAGCACATTGTTGGTGCCAATAGTTTCTGGCAAAGCCTCCAGAGCCTCAGAAGTTGTTTTCTCTACATTATGTCAAAATCAGAACAGGTAATGGCAGGACCTTGCCTTTTGTGTACACATGAATAAAATGAGTGCCAAAAGGCAGGGGACTCTTATAATAGAAAAGCTTACATAGCTAAGAGTCCTGCCAGAAACAGTAATTTTGTTTCCTTCTAACTAAAAATACTTGATCAGATCAGGAAGAATACATTGGGACCAGAGGTGAGGTAGAGTTTTGGGGAATAATGACTAGAATTTTTGTGTGACAAAGTCTCTTTCTTGAGACCTTTAATACTTAAATATATTAATGATTTTCTTTACAATATTCTAAATACTTCTTCTTCAGTAGTTGCTAAGAATTCTGTCTTATATGTAGGTGAAAGAGATGAATTATTTATTCATAAGTTCTATAAGTGAATATTGATAAAAGTATAATAGACTATAGCTATTATAAAATAATGATATCAGTTCAGTTCAGTCACTCAGTCATGTCTGACTCTCTGTGACCCCATGGACTGCAGCACGCCAGGCTTCCTTGTCTATTACCAACTCCCAGAGATTGTTCAAACCCATGTCCATCAAGTCGGTGATGGCATCCATCCATCTCATCCTCTGTCATTTCCTTCTCCTCCTGCCTTCAATCTTTCCCAGCACCAGGATCTTTTCCAGTGAGTCAGTTCTTCACATCAGGTGGTCAAAGCTTTGGAGTTTCAGCTGCATCATCAGTCCTTCCAGTGAATATTCAGGACTGATTTCCTTTAGGATGGACTGGTTGGATCTCCTTGCAGTCCAAGGGACTCTCAAGAGTCTTCTCCAACACCACAGACCAAAAGCATCAATTCTTTGGTGCTCAGCTTTTTTTTTTTTTTTTTGTCCAAATCTCACATCTATACATGACTACTGGAAAAAACATAGCTTTGACTAGACGGAACTTTGTTGGCAAAGTAACATCTCTGCTTTTTAATACACTGTCTAGGTTGGTCATTGCTATTCTTCCAAGGAGCAAGTGTGTTTTAATTTCATGGCTACAGTCACCATCTGCAGTGATTTTGGAGTCCAAAATAATAAAGTCTCTCACTGTTTCACTATAATATAATATAGTATATATTATCTACTATTAATGTGGGCTTGCCTGATGACTCAGACAGGAAAGAATCTGCCTGCAATGCAGGAGACCCAGGTTTGATTCCTGGGTAGGGAAAATTCTCTAGAAAAGGGGATAATATCAATATAATTAATATAAATTTAAATTCACAAATATAGCTTTATAAGCAAATTATATCCATACATCTATGTAACTATATAAGTATAGGGATATGTATATGAAACAATAATATGAAATAGGAAAATAAATTGTATGGCCTCTTATTATAATTCTGACATTTTCTCTTCACACACTTTATCTATTTCACTTTTTATCATAGGAAATGGTTGTTATTTTTACTGAAGAGTAATGTGCTATTCTGTTTAAAACTAAATATGACTTGACATTTCTATGTACAAACCTTTTCAGGTGTTTATGGGATGTACTGATTCTCATTATGTCTGGGCAGCTGTCACCAAACAACAGCCGAGTCCTGAATGCTAAACACAGGACTCTGCCTGTCTCAATGTACTGTACCTGATGTCCCAAAGCCACCATCTGGGCAGCTAGGGCATGCCTCCAGATTCTTAGGATTGCAAACATTAACAGTCTCTTGAACTATAACCTGACCAGGCAGCAGGAAACCTAGCCCCTGGGAATAGGGACAGGCAGCAACCATTTCCACCAAAGCATGTTGACGGAAGAAGTGCCTACATTCCAATAATCTCTGAATCTGAGCCGAGAACTGCCCGTTCCTTTTGCCAGCTAACCACTCACTATTCAGCCTCCTCACCTGCTTCATTCTCCTGGGAGCTATACAAGCAGTACCCACCAGCTGCCCTGCTGAAGGCTCTGCTCTGACACCAGAAAAAGCTGGGCGGGGAAAGCAGGGGGTATGAGCAACCAGGTAACTCAATATAAAGGTAAACAAAGGCTTCTTTGCTCTGTATTTTTTTTACACTCTTCTACAAAGAAATAAAGCTATGTAATGGATGTGAGCAGAAGTCCTTTAAAACACAACCTATTTTTCAACAGCCTTATTGTACACATTTAAAAATATAGTGAAGGCTAATCAGGATAACATAATTAATCTCCATACATAGTAGACATTCACTAAACTAAGTTGGTACATACAAATACTAACACTGATGAATTTTCATTAAAGATTGTTCCTGTCTCTGCCCATTCCTGCTTCCTTTGCTTGTTCTTTTTTATTTTTTTCCCTTCCTTTACTTCCTCTGATTACATAAAGATTAGGAGTTACCCTTTTTCTCAGCAACCATCTCTGTTTCCTTGCTACATAAAGTAAGGTTCATGGACCAGCAACAACAGCATCACCCAAGAACTGATTAGGAAAATGCAAAATCTAGCACCCCAGCCCTAGAGCTGCTAAACCAAACTCTGCATTTTTATCAAAGCATCTATGTCTTCCCAATGCATGTTAATGTTGGGTAGTATGGTACAGTGTCAGTGATTATTCTCAGGACTGGGATCACATTAAAACTACCTGAGGAGTTTAAAAACTAATAATGCCTAAACACACTACCTGATTTTGATTGCTTTGTTTTGTTTTCTAAATTTTTAATTTATTTTTTTAATTGAAAAATAATTGCTTTACAGAATTGTGTGGGTTTCTGCCAAACATCAACAAGAATCAGCCCTTGGTATTGATCTGGGAAAGTACCTCAGAATCAATGTTTTCAAATTGAGTTGTTTCTAAATCACTTTTGAGGAACAAAGGTAAACATAGATTCCTAAAATATATTTTGAAAAGCTTAAATTTTAGCATATATTAGGGAATTCAGTGCATACAGAATTGTGAAAATAATATCTGGACCTAGAGTAGAATTATAGGAAAGAGGAACTGCTTTTGATAGAGGAAATCATAAATAACAAGTAGATTTTAAAGCTAGACTTTTATAGTGGTGAGAATTTCTTAAACAATATTTAGTAAAATATTGTAAGGATAAGAAGCACATTGCATGTTGCCTCACTGACCACTGCATTCTTTTCTTTTTAAAACAATGAGATCACTCACTCCAGTAGGAAATAGAAAAGTGGTATATTAGAAATGGGGCAGTTTTCCAAGAATCTGTTGGACTTAACTATAAATAAACAATAACAGTGATTCTAATTCTAATTCTAAAAGAGGAATATATAGAAATTAAGAGCTGGCAAGATAAAATAAACCAATACCATAATTCAATTCTGTTATTTTTATCTTGTGAAGACCTTCTGTACTTTACAGAAAATATGAGAGAATTACAAAAATATATTCTTTAAATTCATGTAAAATAGAAAGTATTTGCCTAAGGTAGCATTACGGATATAAAAATCGCATCCCTTTCTGAATCATCCACGAAGAAGTATAAAGACAATAGGAAAAGCAATGTTAGCATAAAGGCTGCTGTTGTTTAGTCTCCAAGTTGTGTGCAACTCTTTTGTGACCCCAAGGACTGTAGCCTGCTTGTTAGGTATATTTCTTGCTTAAAGAAATTTTAAAACGTGTATTAGCATCTGCCATAAAGTTCACATGTTTCTAAGTATTGTTGATAGAAGATTAAAATGCAGTTGAAAAATAAAAGTCCATATACCACTGTGGGTTTACATAATGAGGTATTATGTCAGCAATTGGCCTGTTAATTAGCTTATATCCAGCCTGCTATTTGGGCTTGCCTGTGGTTCACAGGGTAAAGAATCTGCCTGCAATGTGGGAGACCTGGGCTAGATCCCTGGGTCCTGAAGATCTCCTGGAGAAGGGAATGGCAACCCACTCCAGTATTCTTGCCTGGAGAATTCCAGGGACAGAGGAGCCTGGTGGGCTACAGTCCATGGGGTTACAAAGAGTAGGACACAGCTGAAAACTCTTGCTTTCATCATGCTATTTAAATTATACTAGAATATATTTGAGCTAAAAAAATTTACTATTTTTTTTAGCTCAAAATCTTATCTATTGACATTTTAAGATAAAAGCAATTATAATTTCCAAATTGTATGTAGAAATTAGCCAAAAAATGTATAACTCATTTCTATAGTCCCCATTTGTAAATATGATTACAAGTGGCAAATATGATTATATTTCCAAATGTTGTAATTTTAATATATATAGTATCCCAAAACAGATATTTAAGCTGTGCTTAATAGAAACAGATTTCTTGCCATGTAATTAGCTATATTATACTTTATTCATCATATATTCAGCCTTGAAGAAAACACTGTTTTCTTAAGAACCTTAGCTTTTTGAAGTTACTAAGATAATAATGGGTGGAAAACAAGAATATTAATGAAGGTAATGCTTACAAGAGTCAACTTTTAACAAATCTCATTATGCAACTTTGTTAAAGCACTGAATCTATCTTGAGGTACATTTAATTCCCTTCGAAATATGATTTTACTTATCAAAAAGATTCTTCCCAGGAAACATAGCTGCTTTCAACACAATTCTCTTCCTTTACAAGAAAAACAACCGAATAATCATCAAACATAATTATAGCTATGAAGCATTTGTACAGGCACTCAAAAATAATTTTTGCAAAACTACTATGTGCCAAGTACTTTTCTAGGCACATGATAAATAAAAATGCAACAAGACATGGAGAACAACTTATGGTCATGGTGGGAGGAGGGTGAGAGGGAGAGGGTGAGAATGGAAAGAGTAGCATGGAAACTAATATTACCATATGTAATGATATATTACCATATGCAATGGTACATTACCATATGTAAGTAGATAGCCATTGGGAATTCGCTGTATGCCTCAGGGAACTCAACCCGGGGCTCTGTAACAACCTAGGAGGGTGGGAGTGAGGTTTTGGAGAGATGGGACTTAGGTGTACCTATAACTGATTCTTATTGATGTATGACAGAAAACAACAAAATTCTGTAAAGCAATTATCCTTCAATTAAAAAATGAGTTAAAAAGTTGCAACCAGGTACAAACTCTACAGAACTTATATTCTCCCAGTGAACTCAGAAAATTACAAAATAAGTTAATCTCAGAGAGTGACATAAGTGCTCTGAAGAAAATAAGGTGATAAAGCTTAATATGCTACCCATGGACTTCTATAGATCTGGTTTTTGGTGTAACTTTCCTCATTTGATGATGATCTCAGTTGATTGCAGTGTTGGACTACTACAAATATAGCTGCTAATATTTATGTACAGATCTTTATGTGGACATATATTTTTAACATTTCTTTTGGCTAAACCTAGGAGTGGATTGCCCAGTCCTATAATGGGAGTAACTAATATAACACTTGCCTGAAGGATTATACTCTCAAAAGACAAAAAAGCAAAGTATGAATATAGACTTCAAAGAAATCTTGAATGATTTGATATAAATATATATAAAAATAGTAATAGATCATATTTCATGTTGTTTTTAAAGGGAAGGTACAGTTCTTTCAGAATATAGGCATGATTTGTCATTCCCACATTTTAGAGAACCAAAGCATCTTTACCCTATGGTCATCATGAGGTGACTAATGGTGAATTAACTATAATTAATTATGACATATATAGCAAATGTTGTTAATTTTGGTCTTATTTTGCATTATTTTAATGATAGATATATAAATAATTTAATATATTTACTTAAAAATTTTAAAGCTTCAGCTCTCACTTTTCCTTACTAAAGAAGTTATTAAACTATATTATTATTTTAATTCTTAATATGCTATTAGCATTTTCACATATCTGACAATAATCTTCTAAATGGAAATATTAAATTTCCAAAGAATTGAACAGAGGAGTAATGTTAGAGAAAAGAGAAGGTCATGATAATATAAATAAATACAGAATGGAATAAAGGTAGGTAACTTAATGAAATTATAGCAAACTTTCAACAGCATTTTATGGAAAAGATCTAGACTATTAATATGCTATGTTGAAGATCTAAAAAGTATTTTACAGGAAGAAGTAATAAAAAGTCTTGAGACTTTTTGATGGAAAGTTTGCTGTCTATAGTAGACTGTTGTACAACAAAAGAAAAAAGATTTGGGGCCTTCAGGGGACACTTTCTCTCTCTTTTTATTTTTTTTTAATTTAACCAGTACTGGATCATCCTGGGAAGTTATCTCATTAGAGAGTCCAATATTTTCTTTTACATTGAACTTGATTTATTGAATTTCTTGCATTCTAAAGAGTGCATAGTTTCCTCGTGGAAAAAAGCAAAGCAAAAAAGGCTTTTAGGTCGATTTGTTTCACTTCACCCATTTTTTCTCTGTAGGACAAGTTCTTTGGCCAATTAGGCCTGTTTAGATTTCTAAGAAATACAACATAGGCGGTTCTGCAGTAGCCCTTGAGAATCAATTCAGTGCTACAGTTTGAAATGCATGTGAAATCATAACTATTGTGTAGGTTGAAAGTTTGCTTCACTTTCCTACCTCATTGACATTTGCCCAATTACAAGGAGATCTTTCTCAGCAGGAAGCCCTGGAAAAAACTGCATCTGAATTTTTTAACAGACTTTTATTCCAAGCCATTTTATAATGCAATATTAGTTCAGATCGGCCTCTTCTTTTTAAATTAGGAAACACCAATACAAATACCTTAAAATATAATTTATTATTGACGTATATAGCAAAGGAGTTTCATTAATAATATGTGCAGAGAGAATACTTAAATCTTGCTTGTTGTTGTTCAGTCACTAAGTCATGTCTGACTCTTTTGTGACCCCAAGGACTGTAGCCTGCCAGGCTCCTCTGTCCATGGGATTTCCCAGGCAGGAAGGGCAAAATGGGTTGCCATTTCCTTCTCTAGAGGATCTTCCTGACCCAGGGAAGGAACCCATGTCACCTGCACTGACAGTTGGATTCTTTACCTCTGAGCCATCTGGGAAGCCCAAAATATTGCTTAATCTATTGCAAAGTAAGGAGAAGGAAACGGCAACCCACTCCAGTATTCTTGCCTAGAGAAGCCTGTGGACAGAGGAACCTGGCGTGCTGCTGTCTGTGAGGTCACACAGAGTTGGACACGACTGAAGCAACTTACCATGCATGCATGCATTGGAGGAGGAAGTGACAACCCACTCCAGTGTTCTTGCCTGGAGCATCCCAGGGACGGAGGAGCCTGGTGGGCTGCCGCCTATGGGGTCGCACAGAGTCGGACACGACTAAAGTGACAGCGACAGCAGCAGCATTGCAAAGTATGTATTAAACATTTCTTTGAAAATTTAATTTTGATATAATATAAATCATACAAACATAGCTTTTCCAAAAATAAAACTTGGTAAACTTAATAACAAGGTTATAGAGATTGAATGCAGAGATGATTTTAGAATTATTTTAAAGTAAAAATCAACAGAAACTAGTGACTAATATATCATAATGGTTAAGAAAAAATGAATGCATAAAATCTGAAGCATGAATGAGTGAGCTATAAGTAAGACTTCTAATAAAACTTATGATTTTCAGTAGTAGTCTCTATGTGTAGAATGATATTAAGAAACTCATACTGTAATAAATTTGGAATAAGTAAATTGTGTCTTAAGTGGTTATTTTCTGTATTTATGTGTGTACGTTTTCAAATATAGACTCAGAAATTAAATGTTAGGCAAACGCTACAAGTAGGGTATTTTTAATTCATTTTAACTGTTCAAGAAGAAAGCAGACATGCATGACATAATTTGTGAAATTATGCTTAGTTGCAAAGCCAGTAGTTCCTATAGCAAGAAAGAATGATTAGGAAGTGAGCCTCAGTACTCTTCTTGTATATAAATCTATTCTGGGGTCCAGAATTGACATCTCAACATAGTTCAGTTATTCTTTACCCTGTTACCACTAAATAGAGCCTCTTGTGAATGGTTAAAAATGGTGTTTCTCTCTGGCAAACAGTCCGAGAAATAAAGAAAAAAAATAATGACAAAAAATTACCTATCAGGATATAAAAGTAGGAGAAATTGCTAAGAAAACACTGGTTCTTAGCCAGATAATGATTTTATATGCATTGAAGGTGGACTGTCCTTAATGTATCTAAAATTATTCAACATTGATGACTTGAATAGAGAAGTGAAGTGAAGTCGCTCAGTCGTGTCTGACTCTCTGCGACCCCATGGACTGTCACCTACTGTAGGCTCCTCTGTCCATGGAATTTTCCAGGCAAGAGTACTGGAGTGGGTTGCCATTTCCTTCTCCAGGGGATCTTCCTGACCCAGGGATCGAACCCAGGTCTCCTGCATTGCAGGCAGACGCTTTACCATCTGAACCACCAGGGAAGCCCAAAGAATATACTATTTTTAAAATAATGAAAATTATAAAGGGACCCACCAAGATTAAAAATCTCTGAATGACAGATGAAAATTTAGTAAAAGATGAAAAAGCATTAATCATGTAATAATAGTATATACACATAGACACTGTATTAAAAAAAAAATTATACTCTTAGACCTCTTCATGAAGTTTCAGGCAGAGATGAGGCCACTGAAATGAATATTACTTTGAGTAAATGTTGATTTGAATACTTTAAAGGAGCTATTTCCTCCAACAAACTAAAATATAAGGGAAATGGCATTAACTATGTGTCACAAAATTATTTCCCAGAGATCTAAGCATGCTCATAAGCGAACAGAATTACTGGCTGGAATAAATGTTCAAATCAATAAAAATAGCCTTATGGAATATAATAGTTCCTTGAATGTGTACTAATAGAAGGAGGGGAGGGACTGTCTTGTTTTAATTTGGCAAATGACATTTTCATCAATTACAATCTACTAATGAAATGAAAAATGCATGAAATAATATAGGCCTTGGATCTCTACATGGTAATCTGTAGAGACTATATTTGTAATAGCCACTACCAGTTTTAAGAAAGAATCTATGTTATGCATAAATCATCCCTTACTGGTATTGCTGACAAGTCAGAAAGTCAAGGGAAAAAAAAACTATACCACCTGGGTAAATTCACCTGTGTTCTTTAGCTGGTAAGTTTTACAGTCACATTCATGCAAACTATTGATTGTTCTATATTTTTATCTTATTTATTTTCATATTCTTAGATATAACATTTGTGGTTAATATTACTGTAGTCATTGTAGTAATTGTCTGCTGTTGAGTATATTTGGAAACATTTAATCTCTGAAAGTTTTATCTTGACTTTTATGTATAGGTTCATTATGTGCATGATGCTTTTTTACTGTTTAATGGGGGGGAATATAAATATGTGATATGGGTATATGCAGTTTTTGGAAATGTTCATGGAGTCAAACATACCCTGATAAAAAGACTTTTAACCAAATGAGTTCAGTGGGCTTAGGGATGGAAAGATTTTAAAAATCTGTGGAGTTTAGATAAACAGAATCATGAAAAATAACTAAGGAGAAGCTAGATAGATTACAGATAAGCAAGTAAGCCAGCCAGCCTGCCAAAGTCAATACAACTATCAGCTAAATAGCATAAAAGTTAACAATGGATAGTGAGGTCATAAAAATATCATATATAACATTTCTGTATGAAAACAAAATCTTAAAATGTGAAATCATCTCTAAGGGATCCATGCAGAACCCTTACTATGGTAATTTAAGTGTTTATTCTGAGGAGCTGTGAGCAAAATAAAAGTAATTATGTAAAGCTGTGAAATATGTGTGTACCTGAAAGTACAAAGAACAGTGTTGGTCTGAAAATTAAAATGTGGCACTACTGTCAGCAATTCGTGCTAATCTGGTACCAGGTTTTCATTTGAGTTCACATAAAATTTTTAAATATGCATATTCTGCCAAGCCCAATTTTCTTGACTGCAGCTTTATGTGTCAAATATTACCGAGTGCAAGCTAGAAGGGGGCTAAAAATGGAACTATCCCTGACTCACGATGCCAGGAACAAGGTTTTTGACATCACAGAGAGATGACTCAAAGGATTTCAACTCAATGCCCCACGTCATATACTGGTTCCAAATCAGGAAAGGAGTACGTTAAGGTTGTATATTGTCACCCTGCTTATTTAACTTATATGCAGAGTACATCTTGTGAAATGCTGGGCTGATGAAGCAAAAGCTGGAATCAAGATTGCTGGGGAAATATAAATTACCTCAGATATGCAAAAATACCACCCGGGTGGCAGAGAGTAAAGAAGAACTAAAGAGCCTCCTGATGAAAGTGAAAGAGTAGAGTGAAAAAAGTTGGTTTAAAGCTCAACATTCAGAAAACTAAGATCATGGCTTCTGGTCCCATCACTTCATGGTAAATAGATGGGGAAACAGTGACAGACTTTATTTTCTTAGCTCCAAAATCACTGCAGATGGTAACTGCAGCCATGAAATTAAAACACACTTACTTCTTGGAATAAAAGTTATGACCAACCTAGATGGTATATTAAAAAGCAGAGACATTATTTTGCCAACAAAGGTCCATCTAGTCAAGGCTATGGTTTTCCCAGTGGTCATGTCTGGATGTGAGAGTTGGACTGTGAAGAAAGCTGAGCGCCGAAGAATTGATGCTTTTGAATTGTGGTGTTGGAGAAGACTCTTGAGAGTCCCTTGGACTGCAAGGAGATCCAACCAGTCATTTGTAAAGGAAATCAGTCCTGAATATTCATTGGAAGGACTGATGATGAAGCTGAAGCTCCGAAGCTTTGGCTACCTGATGCTAAGAACAGACTCATTGGAAAAGACCTGACGCTGGGAAAGATTGAAGATAGGAGGAGAAGGGAACAACAGAGGATGAGATGGTTGGACGGTATCACTGACTCAATGGACACGAGTTTGAATAGTCTCCGGTGATGAACAGGGAGGCCTGGTGGGCTGCAGTTCATGGGATCTCAAAGAGTCGGACAGGACTGAGCTACTGAACTGAACTGAATTGAACCAGAGGTTATATGAGGGGAGGAATCACGGTTAGCTCTTCAAATTGTTGCCCAGGTCCACTTCTTAAGAAAAACCATAGGTAATGTATGACTGATGAGACAGTAGCTGTTATCTTTTCTGTAACCCATGATAATTCTGAATTTAAAATTTTTCTGTGAGATTTCAGACATTCTTAAAAATGTTGGATTTCAATACCTTTTTGTTGTTGTTTTGGAGAGTCTGAGTTGACATGAAACTTTGAAGAAACGTCTCAAGAATTTGGGACCACAAAAAAAAATAAAATAAAATAATTCTAATTACCCATTTGGTTGCCAGCCAAGTTTACAATTGTGTCTGAGGGTAAATTAATCAGATAAAAAACACATATATATGTTTAAGAACCCTTATTATTTCCTGTTCTACAATGACTCTTCTAATAAGTATGAAATCTAAAATCATTAGGGAATGAAACAAGGCGAGAAAGTAGACATGGCTGGATCTTTATCCTTTGGTAATCTTATATGTAGGATAATAAGAATTGTTTAAAAGGAAAAGTCTTAAAAACCTTGCTTCATTGATCATAAGACCACTCAGAATATTTCCTATTGATTATATTCTTAGATCACTGCACAAATAAAATGTAATAGTAGCTATATTGCCAAATTACATGTACATATGAAATTAGCTTTTCATGGAATTCTTTGTGAAAACTACACTGTTTTACTTTGAAGGTAGCTAAAATTATTGTATAACTTCAGGAGGACAAAATGAATGATATTAGGGTCAGATGAGTCTAAGAATATCATTTAAAAAGACTTTTAAGTGTGTAGAAGAAATCATTAACTAGCTAGCAGCGCAGTTCTATTCTCAGACTCTACAAAAATGACTGATGACCCTGCCATCATCTTCTAACAACCAGCCACCTACCCACTTGACCTTCTGCACCTTTGCTCTTTATGCCAGGCTGAAATGATAGGACGAACATCTGGGCATCTTGCCTACCCAAAGTCTCTAGGGCTCTTGTTTCTGCTCTGAGCTTAATCTTTATTTAACCTTTGTTTTACTGATGAAAGGTTGTCTCTCTGTCATCACTTCTCCACCTACAGTGCACTTTTATCACTGGTTCCCAATTTAAACACTTAGGAATCAGGAAGCATGACTTTGCCAACTTATGTGATTTTTTTTTTTTTGTCTGTTTGCTTTCTTCCTCAAATTCTAGTATAGCTAATCTACTGACCTTAAATGTGAGATTATTGATCATCCTTGTGCAATAGATACTCCCTTGGCATAAATTTGGCACAACAGGAAGTTGCATTAACTTTTAATACATCAGTATGTCTCTTACAAAATCACCCATCACAAGTTGTGAATGTTTCAAATTTCAAAAAAAAAATGCTGTTGGCTCATTTTGAGTTGCTAATGCACAGAAAGCTCTGACTCCCTGTTTTAGCTGAACCATCAGTTTACTTAATTTTACTTAATTTACTTACTTACTTAATTTACATATATTTTAATAGCATGAATGAGAGAAAAATCTCAAAGAAATAACTGAACTTTACACCTAGAGCAATCAGGGAAAGAAGAACAAACAAAACCCAAAGAAGGAAAGAAATCATAAAGAACAGACCAGAAATAAATAGGGACAAAGAAAGCAATAGAAAAAACTCAATGAAACTAAAAGCTGGGTCTTTGAAAAGAAAAAAAAATTAATAAATCTTTAGCCATACTCAAAGAAAAAATGGTCAAGAGCTCAAATCAATAAAATTAGAAATAAAAAAGGATAAGTCACAATTGACATCACAGAAATACAAAGGTTCATAAAAGAATACTTCAAATAACTATATGCCAATAAAATGGACAACCTAGAAGAAGTAGACAAATTCCTAGAAATGTACAAGTCTGAATCAGGAATAAATAGAAAATATGAACAGACCGATCACACTACTGAAATGGAAACAGTTTAAAAATCTTCCAACAGACAAAAGTTCAAGAACAGATGGTTTCACAGGCAAATTCTATCAAACATTTAGAAAAGAGTTAACATCTATCCTTCTGAAACTATTCCAAGAAATTGCAGAGAAAGGAACACTCCCAAACTCATTGTCTGAGGCCACCATGACCTTGATACCAAAACCAGACAGAGATACTACAAAGATAGAAATACACAGACCAATATCACTGATGAACATAGATGCAAAAATCCTCAACAAAATAATATCAAACCAAATCCAACAATATATTAAAAGGATCATACACCATGACCAAGTGGGATATCCCAGGGATGCAAGGACTTTTCAATATCTGAAAATCATTCAGTGTGATATAACACATTAACAAATTGAAGAATAAAAACTATATGAGTATCTCAATAGATGCAGAAAAAGCTTTTTACAAAATTCAGCACCTGTTTATGATAACAACTCTCCAGAAGGTGGGCACAGAGGGAATGTATATATGATGAACGCATAGCTAACATCATACTCAGTGATGAGAAGAAACCTGAAAGCATCTCCTGTGGGATCAGGAACAAGACAAGGATGTCAACTCTTGCCACTTTTATTCTACATAGTTTCAGAAGTCTTGGCCATGACAATCAGAGAAGAAAAAGAAATAAAAGGCATCCAAACATGAAGAAGTAAAACTGTCACTGTGTGCAGATGACATGATATATAGAAAATCCTAAAGATGCTACCAGAAAACTACAAGAGTTCATCAATGAATTCAGTAAAGTGCAGAATAAAAAATTAATGAACACAAATTTCCTGCAATTCCATATACTAACAACAGATCAGAAAAAGAAAGTAAGGAAAAATAAATTTACCATCAAATTAGCATTATTATAAATTACCAAATTATCATTAATTTAGCATCAAAAAGAATAAAACACCAAGGAACAAATCTACCTAAGGAGACAAAAGACCCATACTCTGAAAATTATGACAGTGATATGATCAAAGATGACACAAACAGATGGAAAGATACATCATGTTCTTGGATTTGAAGAATCAACATTGTCAAAATGACTATGCTATCCAAGTACATCTACAGATTCGGTGCAATTCTTAGGACTTACCAACAGCATTTCCCACAGAATTAGAATAAACATTTTTTTAGTTTGTATGAAAACACAAAAGAGCCTGAATAGACACAGCAATCCTGACAAAGAAAAATGAAGCTGGAGGCATCTGGTCCCCTGACTTCAAACTAGACTACAAAACTACAATCATGAAAACAGATTGGTAATGGCACAAAAACAGAAAAACATATCAATAGAATAGGACAGCAAGTTCAGAGATAAACTCACACATCTATGGTAAATTAATCTAATCCACTTTGCTGTATACTTGAAACTAACACAACATGCTAAATCAACTGTCTCTTTCTCTCTTTAGTCAGTAAGTCATATCTGACTCTTGCGACCCTGTGGACTATAGCCTGCCACGCTCCTCTGTCCTTGGGATTCTCCAAGCAAGAATACTGGAGTGGGTTGCCATTTCCTTCTCCAGGGGATCATCCTGACCCAGGGATCAAACCTGGGTCTCCTACACTGCAGGCAGATTCTTGATCAACTGAACTACAAGGGAAGCTATTAAATTATATAGTACATAATATATAAATCAACTATACTCCAATATAAAATAGAAATTAAATGAAAAATAAAAGGATGAATGAGAGAAGCAAAGCCTTTTTGATGCATGTACCATAAAGTTTAGGTATCAGATACATTTCCACAATCAAGAACAATGCAGAAGCTAAGGAAAGTGCTGACTGGAGAAAAAGAAGGAGGCAACCTGGCAAATTGCTTGTGTAGATACTGGAGTTTGTTAGGTATTCTTTAGTGAGAGGTGAATACATGCTGGGTTTTGCAGCTCATGTGGAGAAATTAAATGTCTATTAGTAAGCATTAAAGGAAACTAAAAATGATTATTTTTTTTCCAAAAAAGAGAAAAAAAGTCTAACAAAGTTTTAAATAATTATATATAGTTATGTTTTTTTTTTTTTTCTCATTATGTTAACAGCCAGAACATCAGCTGGAAGAAATAAATAGCACTAGTGTTATGTTTTCCTTGGGCAGAGCTAGCACTTGATCAGCAATGATAAGATCCTTTGAGAAATAATTGTTTCACGCCAGATAACTCACAAGTGTCAGGCTGCTTAGCGCCCAGACATAAGAGCCATGACCTCTATTGATTAATGTCTGTTCACATTATCACCATCAGTTAAAAGCTATTTTCAAATTCATGCATATTAACAAAGTGAAATGAAACGTCTCTAACCTGAATTTCCATAACAATAATATAAACACACCAGCCATAATATAAAAGGGTTATTAGAAGAAAAACACATGGGAAGGATATGGTACCATTACGAAAGTGTCAACTGCGATGAAAATAATGAGAAATATCAATCCAGTACACTCCTGTGAGGCTGTAAAGTTGCCTCTGAATACATCTTTGATATACCTCATTTTCTTTCCATCTGCATTATTCTCCTTCTCAATCTCCCAGAACAGAACCACTAGCTTTAGCTATAGTTCAATATTTATTTTAGTCCTTCAAAGATCTATTTATCATAACCCCTTCCCTGAAGTTTGGATATTTTTATTATCAAAGTAACTTTTCCCTCATTCAGCTACTAATCCTGCAACACCACCTGTTCTATATCCTTCATGGGCAAACGATCACATAAATCCAGTCCCTCAAAAATTGTTAGTAATTTAAATAAGTACAATATTTAATAGGAAATTAGAAGAGGGATAGAAAATTCTGACAGTTCATAGCTGTGGACTCTTTGAATGCTGAAATGGATTTTCTGTGATCAGTGGGCTGAGTTTGGTCCAGAGAGTTCTAACACTATATGTCCCAATCTGCCTTTGAGACTTTTGTGCTTTTAATAACTGGGATATGGATGGGAACTTCCTTTGACTTTTCTGAAGTGTTATATGCATAAGGAATATAGTAACTTGACTTTGGTTCACCAAGAACTGAAAACCAAATGTTCAACACTACCCTGCATCTTAGAAAACTCGGCATTGCATAACCTTAGAAGATAGATGTCACCTAAAGAAAAAAAGGGATGGGATCTAAAATTTTGTTGCATTAAAATTTCAAATGTATGAAATCTAATTCTGTCAAACAAGAGACTTTGAAAGGCTTACCACCTGAAATTGCATTACTGGCATACTTACATTTTAAATTGAGATTTATATTCCCTCTCAATTGATAACATTTAGCAGATATTACTTTGTAATCACTATATTTCTCTTGCTTTTGAAAATTATATTGGATCACTGATGTTAATTTTCACAATAAAAGTCCATTTTCAGATATAAGGCAACTTTTCATTTTTTTTTTATAAAATATTATTTTTTCTGGATATTTACTACAGAAACATCAAACCTATTGGATTAATTCTTTAAGGTTTCTGATATGTTTCAAGGTCAATATCTAGGTACATACTTATTATAACCCTCACTGTTAATTCCCTTAAAGGCTAACTAACAACTTTCTAGCTCAGTTTTGGTTCATACTTTTTCTTTGATGGTGAATACATTTCTTTAACTTACAAAAACATGTAATTCTTTTTATATTAAGGCCCATGTATAATTTGATGCTGGCTAAAGTTATAAAAAATATGCATTTATACATACAAACACAATTATATCTATTTCTATATCACTCTCTCTCTCCACAAGTTAAACTGATACTTAAAATTAAAATCCAACTCTGAAGAATTTATTCTAGCCTTTTCTGTAAGCTTGTAACTCCTTTCTCTGAAAGTAAAAGACTGGTCTCTCATCTCAATATATCTACTTATTTTTGGGAAATGTATCATCTTTAAAAACTAGTAAAGTAATTCAGAATTTCTAACACCTACCTCTATGGAACACAAATTACAAACTAGAATTCAGTATTTGTGTACAGTACTTTGTACTGTCTTTAGCCTTAGAGAATATAATCAAAATACTGTTTTTCCCATGTTACTTTTCCTCAAATTGCTAGTGCTGTTCTTCCACACCCTCTTCATTGTGACTATGTGATTCACTTGTTACTAATTCACCTGCAATGCAGGAGACCGAGGTGGGATCCCTGGATCTGGAAGATCCCCTGGAGAAGGGAATGGTAACCCACTCCAGTATTCTTATTGGGAAATCCCATGGACAGAGGGGCCTGGTGGACTGCAGTCCATGGGGTCTCAGAGTCAGACACAACTGAGCGACTACCATACCACACCATGTGGTGTGTGGATTCTATTATGGGTTGAATTGTGTCCTCTCCAGTGGTATTTCCCTTCATACATTAAAGCCCTGACCCCCACTGCTCCGACTATTTGGAGGTAGGCTCTTTAAAGAGGTGGTTTAGAGATTTGGACCCCCAGAAAGTCACCAGAGATGTGGACACACATAGAAAGGACCATGTGAAGATGAGGCAGGCTGGAACCTGGATCCTTTGCTCTAGTGCTGGACAAACATCTCCTTGAGCAACAAAAATGCAGAGAAACTATATGGGACTAAAAGTAACTGTGCAGTTGGGGTAAATTCTGGACAAAAGATACAAAAAGACAAAAAAAAAACAACAAAAAAAAAAACCAACTTCCACTTCTGAAGAGCCAGGAGCAAAAGCAGGGCACTGTGCATGCAGGAGCACACCACCACCTAAGGAGGAGCAAACCAGCTCAGCCTCCCCTCCTGCCAATCTCTGGAACACCCAACCCTCAGCCCATGTAAGGAGCCAGCTCACCCCCTTTAAGGAGTGAGCGAGGGAACCTGTTACTTGCTCTCTCTCCCCTCTGCTGCAGCAGGGGCCCTGTTAAAGCCCTGCCTGCATTCCTTGACCAGCCTCATCAATTGCTGTTGATTGGGGAAGGCCAAGAACGGTGGTCAATATCACTTCTATTAGTACCTCCTCCTCCTAGACTAACAGTATTATCAGCATCAGTTTTCGGTTTATCCTCCCCTCATTTCCTGCTCTCTCCTCTCCTCTCTGGCTCTCCTTTCCCTTTTCCTTTCTTCCTTTCTCTTTCCCTTTTTCCTCCCTCCCTCCCTATCTCCCCACTTTCTTCCTTTTTTCCTTTTCTGCCCCCCTGCTTCCATCCCTCTCCCTTCCTTTCCAAAAAAGTTAGAGAGACACAAAACTATATATTTCCTTACCTCTTCCTCTTTCTTACAGAAAAGGAGCATATTATAGAATTTTTGCACATTACTATTGCCAAAGTCCTTTCCAAAAGGACAATTTTTTATTCTTACCAGCAAGGAGTCAGAGTGACTGTTTCTCTAAATCAAGTATTTCTTATCTGCCAAGGCAGCAAAAATCAGAGTTGAATTAAGTAAAGTATATATAAACACCTCCCTTCCTATCAAAGAAGTGTCTTTATTGTTATCATGACCACATTGCCTACTGACTAGGCATTAAGTCAACTTAAACTCTCCCACTCTGACTTCAGTTATTTGAAGAAGGAATGAATGTCTACATATATCTAGAAAAATGCTGTGTGAGTGATCACTGTTTTAGATAAGCAGCTATAATTGAGGAAAGCAGTCAGATTCTCTCTCAGGGAATTTTTACTCTTAAAAACATGAAAAAAACCAGCAAGTTGGGAGCTGTGGAGATGGAGATGGAGCTAAAATAAGTCAGGAGTGTTATTTTTGTTGTTTCTGAAGGAGTACTTAGGGTCCAGCTGATCACGTAGATTTGCTGTTGGACTTTTAGAATTACTGCTGCAAACTGAACAAGTTTCTCTTTTGAAGAGACACGGGCAGTACTTTTTCTGTCTGTCTAACTTCTCTAAGTAATCTTAGAGACAACATGCTGTGAGATGACTGAACAGGGCTGTATTTGTTAATGTAACTGAAAACCACAATCCATGGGGTTGCAAAGAATCAGATACAACTGAGTGACTGAATATTCATGCACTGTTCCATCTAAGGAGAAAAATTTCTCAGTTGCTTCATTCTGAGGGGGGAAAAGTTTATGTTGGCAGAGCAAAGAGTACTTTGTCATTGTAAATTTTTCGAGAGAAGATAATAAGCTATAAATTTTATGAGACAAAATAAGAAAATGTAGTCTATAGTCCAAAACAATGTGCTTAGAGAACAGAAACATTCAAAAATTATAACTTATCCAATATCCTCTATGTTTCTTATCAATTAGAAGTATATGTGTGTGCATTTCAGTTTTAATATGCATGTGTGTGCTAAGTCACTTCAATTATGTCAGACTCTGCAACCCTGTGGACTGTAGCCTGCCAGGCTCCTTTATCCATGATTCTCCAGGCAAGAATGCTAGAGTGGGTTGCTATGTCCCCCTTCAGGGGATCTTCCCAACCCAGGGGCCAAACCCATGTCTCTTATGTCTCCTGCATTGGCAGGAGGGTTCTTTGCTACTAGTGCAACCTGGGAAGCCCTGAAACACTCATGAATTCTCTAAAGCATCTACCAAGAGGAAACATTTTGAGCAGAATTTTAGCAGTGAGTTTAAGATTCAATCTGACTTTAGCCAAACCAAGTTAGCATGTAATTATTTAATCTGATCCAATAGGTGATGATTTTAAAAGATAATGTTTTATGTTCCTAAACAAGAACTCATATTCAGCATTTATTAGTACTTTGGTAATGAAGTTGGGAATTGGGAGTTGGTGATGGACAGGGAGGCCTGGTGTGCTGCAGTCCATGGGATCACAAAGAGTCGGACACGACTGAGTGATTGAACTGAACTGAACTTAGTGAAAATAATATTTACTTCATATGATTTCTATGCACAATAATAGGAATAATATGTTTAAAACAGAACAATGTCAAGCATATAGTAAATATTAAATAATCAGTAAATGTTTAAACTGTATTTTATAGATGACATAAATGCTATAGGTAGTAAGTATTCTGATGTGTGCTAGATAACAATAGAGATTTTAAAAATTAAAAACTTCTCCAGGAGTGAAAATTTTAGAAGTCTAGTGACTGATCCATTTTGTAGATAATTTGTATTGACTTACAGAAAGTTAGTCATTAGATAACAGGTCTGATTTGTATGTAAAATAATTTTATGTTTCTATAAAAATTTGCCACCTATACTATAGAAAACAGGGGAACTCAAAGTTTATTTTGAAATGAATTATCACCTCAATTCTCTCACCTTTTAACATTCACATATACAGGGAAAATGATTTGATCTTTAGAGTAGATTATAGCCTATATATACATATATATACATACACATGCCAATATACACACACACACACATATATGTACAGTAACAACTCTAAGTTTTTTAAAGCACAATTAAATTTCATACATAGATACACATTCACATGGTGTCAGAGATATGCATGAAAAAATTTTAAATGACCTTGTACATTTTTAAAAAATGCTATACTTAGGGCTTCCCTCATAGCTCAGTCAGTAAAGCATCCACCTGCAATACAAGAATCTGCCTGCAATGTAGGAGATCTGGGTTTGATTCCTGGGTCAGGAAGATCCCCTGGAGAAGGAAATGACAACCCACTCCAGTATTCTTGCCTGAGAAATCCCACGGACAGAGGAGCCTGGTGGGCTACAGCCCATTGGGTCACAAGAGTCGGACACGACTTAGCAACTAAACCACCACCATGCTTATCACTATGATTTAGGCTTGACTGCTACCTAAAGGGGAGAAGGAAATGGCAACCCACTCCAGCATTCTTGCCTTGAGAATCCTGTGGACAGAGGGGCCTGGTGGGCTGCTGTCCATGGGGTCGCACAGAGTCGGACATGACTGAAGTGACTTAGCAGCAGCAGCTTCCTAAAGGAGACACCGGCAGAGATACCTATCTTCAAATAAAAAACTGAAATAAAGAAATATAGATGTACTCTATTGCACTGTTGTGGGAAAACGTTCTTCCCTGTCCAGTGGTGGGGAGTGAGAGCTGTGTACCTCCAAATTTCACATTTAGCAACATTATTATGGTTGGCTTCAGTCCAGCAACAAAATAATCTGACAGGGTTATTTAAAAAAGGGCTTGGAGTACATGGTATGACAGCAATTTGCTAAATTCAAATAATAGCATGATTATTGGTCTGAAAAAAAGTGCTAATAAGGTGTCCTGCTATCTGACTCTGCCTTTTTTTTGGGGGGTGATCTGTGGTTGGACTCACCATAAGCTTTATACAAAGATGAATACTGTGGTATATTTATGAATAAAAATGACTAAAAAAGTCAAAACCAGACCCATTAAGCAAAGTGACTTTAGATGCTAAAGTGCTAAATCAAATGAAAGGATCTTATTTGAATTTAAAAAATAGCATTAAATGAACTGAAGCTGTCATATGAAAGAATGAGGCAAAGCACAAGAATATAATAGGCACTAATCCTTGCTTTTATAAAAATCAAGGACACATTGTATCCATGTACATTTTACTATGATGCTAACATAGAATACAAATTAAACCTGACTTTAAAAGCTAAGTCCAATGATAACTATAAGAGAATAAAAAAATTAAAAAAAAAACTCAATTAAAGAAGTTAAAATGACAATCGCATTTATTTATCTAGTTCAAAAAATATAATAATTTAATGGAAATGTCTAAAGAAAGTTTTTATAGGGTTTTAATTGAATTTAAAACAAAAATGCCCATATCATAACTTTATACCTGATATTTTATATAAATCTCTTGAACTTTGCATGAAGTAGTAATTTATCTTTCAGCTTTGACTTTATTTTTAGATGATGTTAATTTAATAGATGCTTTTAAGGATTAAATATGACTTAACTGATTATTACAAAGGGAACTTTATATGAGGAGGAAAACTGAAAATGGATTTTAACATAGACCAGAAAGAGTGAAATGAAAGGCTTTTCTTAATGCATTTTAAGTTTATAACAAAGTACTTCTCTAAATACTTTAAATTAGTATGTTTCAATCATAGAGAATGACAGAGAACTGTTTTGTTTTGCTTTTACTTTTTCAGTCTCCATAACTACACAAGTCAATTATTTAAGATAAATCTCTTCATATTTATATGGTTCTGTTTCTCTGGAGAACTCTAATTAATAAAAATTTTAAAGTCTCTAGTAGATTTTGGCCTTGGTGCATCTCTCTTTCTATATATATATGTGTGTGTGTGTGTGTGTATAAGTATTTAGTTGTGATAGGTAAGGGTTTTTTGTTGTTGTTTAGTTTGTGGGCTTATTATTGTCAATCCAAGTACAGTAGGATACCTCAAATAAATGCATATCTTTAAGTATCTCCTCCAAACTTCTCCAGATATTTTAGTTTATTGGTGTGAACTATATTTAGGCCTAAGATTGGATTCCTGCTGTTTAAAATTTTAAATATTTTAGAATTTTATGTTTAAAGAAAACAAAGTAACTATTTTTCATCAAACAAATACTACAAGTTTGAATTATTTAAGCATTGAAGGGCTGTCAATTGAAGAGATCCTTTAAAACACAGATTTCTTATTGAAAATCATGTACAGATAGGAGAAACATTTTCTTCTCTCTCAGGAGTTCTTGGAAGCCATGGTAACCCAAGGAAATAGATACAGATAAGGATAAAATCGCCACAGGCATATTGACTAAACTTATGCAGAATATGGGAGTAGATTTGGTATTGATAGTCTCATTATATTCCTTACTTGAAAGGAGTAAAGACTGAACAGTAGATTTTAGCTGTGATGCACTGAAATAAAAGTTTTTCATTCTGAGCCTTAAGATTGTGTAAAGATAGTCTCTGCAAAGACAGCTAATATAAGTATGAAGGTAAGGACTAAATTGAAAGCTTGATATTTTTATTAAAAAATACAGATTTATTTTCAACATATACGGATTGCTTTTCTTTAAAATAGGGAGTAATAATATTTTCAAAAGCCAACATGACTGGAGGCCTTTTATTCTGAAAATTACCAAAAGCTTAAGGAATCTCTTGGACAGCGAAGAGATCCACCCAGTCCATCCTAAAGGAAATCAGTTCTAAACATTCATTGGAAGAACTGATGTTGAAGCTGAAACTCCAATACTTTGGCCACCTGATGCGAAGAACTGACTCATTTGAAAAGACCCTGATTCTGGGAAAGATTGAAGGCAGGAGGAGAAGGGGACGACAGAGGATGAGATGGCTGGATGGCATCACCAACTGTATGGACATGAGTTTGAGTAAACTCCAGGAGCTGGTGAGTTGGGGGAGTTGGTGATGAACGGGGAGACCTGGTGTGCTGCAGTCCATGGGATCGCAAAGAGTCAGACATGACAGAGCGACAGAACTGAACTGAAAGGAATCTTTTAAATGAGAACCCGGGACTAACTACAATGCTGAATTAAGTTATGAGGCTACCAATACTTGCCTCACAGTCTAAACTAGCAGTTCTCAAAATAGAACATGCATTATGGAAGGCTTGAAAAACACAGACAACTGGGTTCAACCTCACAGCTTCTGATTTAACAGGTCTGAAATGGAGCCTGAGAATCTGCATTTCTAACAGTCCCCAGGTGATGCTGATTCAGCTGCTCTGGAGAACACCCTTGAAGAAGCACTAGTTTGTAGATCTCAGCCAACTCATTTCAGGGACTATTTAATGGGCAGAGCAAACATACTTAATTAGGTAAGATACTCATACTAGATAACAAAGGAAAGTAAAGACCTACATGCTATCCATGCTGCAGCCAGCCCTACATATATGCATGCATACACATACACACACACACACACAATTTTAAGACTGAAAAGTTAGGCCTACTTATCCAAGAAATGTGGGCCAATTAAAGTAGTCATTTGGGAGGAAGGAGCTAAAATAGCCAACTCAAGATCCAATTATTTCCCAATTTTCAGTGTTGAGGGAAAAGGACACTCTTCCAAAAAGAAAGCAGGTAACACTGTCTAATCATCTTCAAACACTTTGGCAACTGACTATCCTGGAAAATAAACCAATGATATTAGAATAAAGGGAAATCCATACTAAAGGAATTATCTAATAGAGGATCTCTAACTCAAGATTGCTTATAGTAACCAAATCCATCATTTATGGATTTATGAGACTGAATCCTTAGAAAATATAGTGTAAAATAAATGATCATCTAGACTATGATATGGAAGTGTTTCATTAACTAAGTGCTCTTTTATTTAAAAAAAAAAAAAAAAGTGAAAGTGATCAAAGACCTCACTAGAGATGTATCTATTACCCTGGGTCTCTAATGTAGGAAGGAAGGACTTCGAGAGAACCATAAATTGTCCCAAGTCCTTTCTTCCCATAAAAAAATGACTCATTAGGGAGCTTCACTAAAAATGTCAAAGACATGTCTGATGAAGAACATGTGTTGTGAAGCTTTATAGTAAGATCTCTCTACTTTTTTGTTTTAGCTCTCTCACCAACAAGATAAATCACTCATCTTGGTGAATTAAATAAGTGACAAAAGACAACCAAATTTTAAAATGAGAGAGGGTTGGAATAGACATTTCACCAAAGAAGTTTAGCCCATCAGCACAAGAAAAGATGCTCTACATTAAATGATCAGAGAAATGCTAATCATAATGAGATATCATTTCACACCCACTTGATAGCTGTAATAAAGATGCAGACAATAATACTGATGAAGATGTGGAAAATCAGAACTCGTATATTACTAGTAGAAATGTAAGACTTTTACAGCCATTTTGGAAAACAGTTTGGAAGCTACTCAGAGAACACAGTTACCGTATGACCCAGCAATCTCACTTTACAGTCAATGTGCTAAATACGAAAGTGAACGTGTTACTCCGTTGTGTCTGACTCTTTGCGACCCCATGGACTGTAGCCCACCAGGCCCCTCTGTTCATGGGATTTTCCAGGCAAGAATACTGGAATAGGTAGTCATTCCCATCTCCAGAGGATCTTCTTTCTTCCTGACCCAGGGACTGAACCCAGGTCTCCTGCAGTGCAAGCAGATTCTTTATCATCTGAGCCACCAGGTGCTAGGTATACACCAAATTAAAACATGTCCATGTAAAAACTTGTATGTAAATACTCATAGCAGCATGATTCACAATAAACAAGAGCTTAACAACCCAGTGCCCATCAGTTAATGAATGGATTAAGGAAATGTGGATGCCTGTATATTATTGGTTGAATTGTATCTTTCAAAAAATATGTTGAAATCATAATCAAACTTGTCTGAGGATGTGAACTTTTTAAATAGAGTATTTGCATATTTCATCAAGTAAAGAAGAGGTCATCATGAGGCCCTAATATAATATGACTGGTGTCTTTATTAGAAAAGGGACATACTCTCTAAAATCAGACACACAGGAAGAAGGCCATGTGATGACAGAGGCAGAGTTTGGCATGATGGAAATACAAGCCAAGGGAAGTCGGACCTGCAGACACTTCCAGATGCAAAGAAAGATTCTACCCAGGGTCTTAGAGGGAGCATAGCTCTGCTAATGCATTGATTTCATACGCCTAGCCTCTAGAACTATGAGGCAGTACATTTCTGTTATTTTGAACAATCCAATCTATGGTACTTCATTACAGCAGTCTTAGGAAATTAATACACCATACAGTAGACTATATTCACCACAAAAAGAAATAATGTGTTGATATACTACAACATAAATAATCCTTATAAAAAGTAGAATAAGCCAGACACAAGAGAACAAATAGTAAATGATTCCACTTATATGAAATACCTAGGGGAGACAAGTCTAAATGAACAAATGGTAGATAAGTGGTTGCCAGGAACTGGAGGAAAGGGGGAATGAGGAGTTACTTGTTAATAGAATGAGATTTATTGTGGGGGTGATGAAAATCCTCAGTAATTAGACATTGGTGATGGTTGTACACCTTTGTGACTACACTAAAAAGCAATATTAATTCTAGTTTAAATGTGAGAACTATGACGCCTGGTATGTGTGCCCAGTTGCTCAGTCATGCCCAACTGTTTGCAACCTCATGAACTGTGTCACCCATCAGGCTCCTCTGCCCAGGGAATTTTCCTGGCTAGAATACTAGAGTGGGTTGCCATCTCCTTCTCCAGAGGAGTACTCTGGTAGGTGAATTAAATCACACACAAATAATGATAATAATAATAAGGAGTGAAACAAAGTGCCTCAAATAGGATAACTCATTATGTAAACCAAATATTTGCATTTGTTTACAATCTGAAGAATTTACACAGATCTCTCAGTTAGCTAAGACTTCTGTGCAATATTTCAGCTCCTCCTTGAGCCCAGTGAAACATTTATTAAGAAATCTGATTGGAACATCTCTCCTAGACTCCTTCTATGCTATATATAACTCTCATTCCATGATGATCAAGCTCCTTTTGGTCTTATATTAACTGAAATTTGGTTCACTTCTGCACTTCTGTAGCCATCTTATGAGGAACATGTTAATACTGATATGCTCAAGTTCTTGCATTAGAAATAAGGTTTTTATAATCATAGTTATTGTGACCACATTCATAGCATCACGCTTACTATCTCATACAAATAAAACCAGAACTTCTCCAATGAAGTTCTTTCTAGTCAATTCTCCCTGATACTACCTTGTTATGGTCAATTACAGAGATTGTCCCAGCCAAAACAAAAAACAAACCCTTATTTAAAAAAAATTAATCTTTTAAAAATCAAGAAAAAGAAAAACAGTAAAAAAAATAAAATGAAATAAAGTGATTTAGTCTTTTTGGATCCCACCTTAAATTCCTAAAGAAGAATGTGCTTCATCCTAGGTTTACACAAAGAAATTTATTTCAGGAATCAGTTTTTTTCCTGGTTAAGATGTTTATCTCTTTATTTTTTATCTTTACTCATATTAAAAACATGATGAAAATTCTGGGAATGTGGCTCCAGTTTTAAGAACTCCAGCAATAAATCTCCAAAAAAGGATATGGACTTGGCAATGATCATTACTACCACCATAATACAAGCACAGCTCAGAGATATTGCCAGTTCCTGACCACTGCAATAAAGCAAATGTCACATTACAGTGAGTCACATAATTTTTTTGGTTTCCTAGTGCATACAACAGCTATGTTTACCCTGTTAAATGTGTCATATCATTATGTTAAAAATGTAAAATAATTAAAGATATTTCCTTGCTGAAAATGCTAACCATCATCTGACCCTTCGGGGAATAATAGTCATTTTATAGTTGTAACATCAAAGATGACGGATCACAGGTACCATTGCAAATGTAACAATAATATTTTTTTGAACTATTGTGAGAATTACCAAAATGTGACAGAGACAAGAAGAGTGCAAATGGTGTTGGGAAATGGAGCCAGTAGACTCGCTTGACCCAAGTTGCCACAAACACAGTATCTCTGAAGTGCAATAAAGTGAAATGCAACAAAACGATGCATGCCTGTATTTTTTTTTAATTTTAATTAAATGGGAAACCTAGACGTGGCTGAGCCTGAGATTTAAACAGAGGTTAAAATAATCTTGGGCTACATTTGACTAAATTATATGGCTCCTGGAATAACTTAATGAGCCATATTTGAGTGTAAGAAACAGACTCCTTAAATTGCATCAAATAAGGGGTTACATTTTTCAGATAAACATGAAATCTCACAGATATGTCAGATTAACTTCATGAAAATTGAAGTAGAAATGATTCTGGCAACTGAAGCTGGAAACCAGTGCTGAATTCAGAGTAACTCTAGGACACAGTCAGCCGTTCCTATCGCTTTGCTCGAGTGTTCTGCCCCAGACAGACCAGCAAGGTCCACATGGGCACGCCTACATCTGCTCATGCAGGACTGCAATTGGCATGTCACCCTCATGGTCCCTAACACAGCATGTATTGAACTTATGCACCATTGCTGCTGCTGCTAAGTCGCTTCAGTCGTGTCCGACTCTGTGCGACCCCATAGATGGCAGCCCACCAGGCTCCCCCGTCCCTGGGATTCTCCAGGCAAGAACCCTGGAGTGGGTTGCCATTTCCTTCTCCAGTGCATGAGAGTGAAAAGTGAAAGTGAAGTCGCTCAGTCGTGTCCAACTCATAGCAATCTCATGGACTGCAGCCTACCAGGCTTCTCTGTCCATGGGATTTTCCAAGCAAGAATACTAGAGTGGGTTGCGATTGCCATCTCCATATGCATCATTATGTTTGGCTAATGCTTTTTCTACCTGGATCTTTTACAATGTTTGAGAGAGAACAATTAGTTCAAATCCTATTTGAAAAGTAAAATCACATATACATGTAGAATATGTGCCCTTGGTGGTTTTAAACTTGGGTCAGTTTTAAACCTGGGTCAGTTTTAAACCTCTTGAACTAGTTCTCTCTGTTACCAAAGAGTACAGTTTGGCTTGTGAGCGAGGAAACATTTATTAGAAGATAGTATAAGCATCATGGTTGCCCCGAGGGACACAGTTAGTACCCTCGATCTTGAATGCTCTGCCCCAACATTGTTTATTTTATTATATATTCAGTTCAGTTGCTCAGTTGTGCTGACTCTTTGCGGCCCCATGGACTATATCAAGCCAAACTTTTCTGTCCATCACCAACTCCTGGAGCTTGCTCAAACTCATGTCCATGGAGTCAGTGATGTCATCTCATCCTCTGTCGTCCCCTTCTCCTCCTGCCTTCAGTCCTTCCCAGCATCAGGGTTTTTTCCAATGAGTCAGTTCTTCACATCAGGTGGTCAAGGTATTGGAGCTTCAGCTTCAGCATCAGTCCTTCCAATGAATATTCAGGACTGATCTCCTTTACAAATGACTGGTTGGATCTCCTTGCAGTCCAACGGACTCTCAAGAGTCTTCTCCAACACCACAGTTCAAGAGTATCAATTCTCTGGTGTTCAGCTTTCTTTATGGCCCAACTCTCACATCCATACGTAATTACTGGAAAAGCCATAGCTTTGACTAGATGGACCATTTTCGGCAAAGTAATGTCTCTGCTTTATAATATGCAGGCTAGTTTGGCCATAACTTTTACTTCAAAGGAGCAAGCATCTTTTAATTTCATGACTGCAGTCACCATCTTCAGTGATTTTGGAGCCCAAGAAAATAAAGTCTGTCACTGTTTCCATTTTTTCCCCATGTATTTTCCATGATGTAATGGGATCAGATACCTGGACTTCATCTTTTAAATGCTGAGGTTTAAGTCAATTTTTTCACTCTCCTCTTTCCCTTTCATCAAGAGGCTCTTTAGTTCATCTTCACTTTCTACCATAAGGGTGGTGTCATCTGCATATCTGAAGTTACTGATATTTCTCCCAGCAATCTTGATTGTAGCTTGTGCTTCATCCAGCCTGGCATTTCACATGATGTACTCTGCATATAAGTTAAATAAGCACTATCCTAAATAGTGCTTTTCCAGGCAGCCATATGAAAGAATAGTGAGGCCTGTTTTACAAGGTTATATACAGCCTTGACGTACTCCTTTCCCAGTTTTGAATCAGTCCATTGTTCCATGTCTGGTTCTAACTGTTGCTTCTTGACTTGCATACAGATTTCTCAGGAAGCAGGTAAGGTGGTCAGATATTCCCATTTCTTTAAGAATTTTCCACAGTTTTTTGTGATCCACACAGTCAAAGGCTTTGATGTATATATAGTTTCAAATATTTTGCAGCAAAAGTGTTCAAATTCTCAAATGGGGTTTATCAAAAACTCTCCACCCTCCCCCCACTAGGAAAACCTCCAAGCCATATCATAAATTTTTCCTAGAGATGGTCTTTTAAGCTCCATTATGGAAGTGGTTCACAGCCTAGTTAATGTGTTACCATAACCTGGAAAGATATCAAAGTGCATTGATGTCTGGGCCCCACCACAAACCTATTAAATTAGAATCTCCAGGGGTAGAATGCAGATACTGATATATTTTGAAGGCTCCTCAGATGATGCAGATCTGTACATTTTAAACACTGTCAATCTCAAAGTCCACAACTTCCAGGTAATAACCATTTCTTTTCAAAACCTCTAATGACTTTTCCAGGGTTATTTTCTCATCAGTGTCCAGCCGAACCACCACGAAGTGGCATATGTAAAGATAAGGAAGAAAATAGCAAATTATACAGGTTCAGCTCCAATGCACACAATGCTTGATCTCATCTCTTCTGTTCTTGGAGCAAGATAAAGCTACCCAAACTGAGAATCAATGGTTTTACTTGGACTCCAAGATTTCAGGACACAGAATTGCTTTAAAACCTATCCGAAATGATAGAGGACGGTACGTCCAATCACCGGAAGCAGAAACTACAGGATCAATATAAAACTGGTAGAAACATTAAATGGCTGTTGTGATGAATTACTATAGACAGAGTGTGGAATAGACAGGGAGAGATTTCTGAGGGGAACAAACTTAGATATTCCCAAAACTTTCATGTGCTTCCCTTCAAGGAACCTGGCCAGGTTCTCAATTTTAGGACCCAAGAAAATCCTCTGCTGTTCCACAGACAGAGAAGAAGAGGAACTATTGTGAAGTGTAGACAAAGCATTCCCCATAAGACAAACCTAGTCTCTAGGAGAAAGGACTTTGCCAGAGCTCAATTCTGGAAACAACTGGCTAAAGGAGAGAATTTATCCCCCGCCCAGCACTCTCCAGGCTTCCCCGTTTCACCTAAGGGGTGGAAAAGCATCGTCAACAAGATACACAGCTTGAAGGAAATAATTGGGTACTTAGCAGTTCAGGCTTCCAAAGTGGCACCAGTGGTTTAAAACAAAACAAAACAAAACAAAACAAAAACCTGCCAGTGCAGGAGATGCAAGACACATGGGTTCAATGCCTGTATCAGGAAGATCCCTTGGAGAAGAGCATGGCAACCCACTCCAGTATTCTTGCCTAGAGAATCCCACCAACAGAGAAGCCTGGTGGGCTACAGTCCATGGGGTCATGAGGAGTCAGACATGGCTGAAGGGATTTAGTACACGCACATGCACATTGCACCCAGGGAAAGAATAGGGAGCAGGAAAAAATCTATACCACGGAAAGACTTGCAGAAACAAAGAAACACTTACAAAAACAAGGCCCTAAATTGAGGACAACTGGAACTACTTGTGGGGACGGTGTGGTGTCCCAAACAGTGCTTTGCCAGTCAGCATTATGAAAGAATAGTGAGGCCTGTTTCACAAGTCAATAGGATGATACGGTAAGAGAATTGTGACAGATCAGTGGACAAACATACATATGTTTTTAATACAGTGACCCCAGCCAGTTGTTAACTTGGCTTTATTGGGTTGACCGAGCCTGTACAACTCTCCATATCTCACCAATCAGATAACTCAGCCCATCAATGTGGAGAAAAAAAGACTATTAAAACAACTAGATTGTTCACTTTAGTACTATACGTTCTTGAGCCTGAAGCAAAGTCCCCTCATTGAAAAATGAGGACAGATGTCAATGATATTGGTGGCTTCTAATAGGTTGTGCTCACATGCAATATTTAGAGTAGTTACCTTTGTGTTTTCCTTTTGTAATGGATAACTTTCTGGGGAGGAGGTAAATTTTTCTGTAAAGTGAACTGTGAGATATTTGAGCAGCGGAGAACTGTTGATATATTGATCTCAGGGTGAACTAAACATGGGTTTTTATATGTTGGGTTGATGTTTTCCTGGCCATGGATGTGGGGACCATGCAAATGTGTGTCCTCACATATATTCATGCAAATATCACATTTTATTATGGACTAAAGACAAAACACCAGAGGATTCCCATGCCCAGTATGAGAAAGATACTAATACTCAGTTATAATTGATCCCACAAGACTCTTGATGAAATCCGGGGACTGTCTACCAACACCTCTATCTCCCTCTTACTAAACATAGTCTCTATGAACTCACCTTTCCAAGGATCTGTCAGTATTGGCCACTGCCTTAGAATGCTGATAAAAGAATGCTTGTTATAATATAGAATATTCATTTATAGGTCTGAATCTTTATTTCTTTACAATCCTTTGCAAAAACTCCTCTCATATGGAAAGTGTTTTTGTGATTGTACAGCTGGGCTTCTGCCAGAATCCAATCATATGGCCCCAACTACAATTTGGCAGAGAACTGTAGAAGTGCTCATGAATATTCAGTGGTTGTTAATTGTCTTCCACAGACCTCCAGGAGCAGAATCCTAATATGACTAGGTGTTTCCTAATTGAGTTCTCTCAGGAAACTAAATTTGTGATATTCTGCTTGCTCTCACTTTGCTAAAGTCCAACAGATGTAACCAACTCAATGCACAATTCTTAAATTTTTAATCACTCTTAAATTATCCTATGATTTTAACGATGCAATTACACAAAGTCTATTCCCAGATCTTTAACTGCTATGCATGTGTAGCACTGCAGAGATCAACAAATCCATTATCTCTAGTCCATCCACTTCTGAGCTTGAAACCCCTACAGCTTGCCTATTGGATATCTCTAGCACAAGGTCTGAAAGAGGTTTCAAACTCAGCATGTCCAACAATAATTAAATCCTCTTGGTCTCACACCTATTCCTTTCTTTTTTTTTTTTTTTTTTCTTATTAAAATGGTATTGACAATTTCCTAGTTGTTAAAGCCACAGACCTGATTATTGCTATTTCTTCAACATTTTTCTCTGCCTTTCCCCATTAAATTAGTCAGCAAGACTGGGTGATTTTATCTTATGCTTTCTTACTTCCGGCTCTATTTCTCCATTCCCATGTCTCAGATCAATAGTGTCTTTTTCCTTGGTTGAATGATCTCCAGTCCATTCCTCACTCTACAGTCAGAGTGACCTTAATCAAAGACAAATCATCGTATCAGTTTCTTACTTAATGGGAGTCAGAAACTTCCATTACCCTCAAATGTGTTTCAAAATACTTCATGTTTACAGAGTGCTGCAAGGTCTCTACCATGTCTAACTCTCTGGCCTTATGTTTCATTATATTTCAGTTTCATATATTTCAGTCATTACTGACCTTCTATCCCTTCTGTCTTTCCTCTTTGACTTGAAATTCATACATGAACGATTCTGAATTCTTCTCCACATATACTCTCAACCCTTGTCAAGTTAATCCCTAACTTTCCTTCAAGTCTCGTCTTAACTATTATTTTCCTAAGAAAGCATTATTTCATTTTTATATAAAAGTTAGATATTTTACCTTTGTAGTACTGCACTTCTTGTATTACAGATCTAAAGCATAGCTAATTAAAATTATCTACTCAAATGAATGAAGTTTCCATGTTGGTTCAGCAGTAAAGAACCCCTTTGCCAACACAGAAGATGTGAGTTTGATCCCTCAGTTTGGAAGATCTCCTGGAGAAGGAAATGGCAACCCACTCCAGTATTCTTGCCTGGAAAATCTCATGGACAGAGGAGCCTGGCAGGCTACAGTCCATGGGGCTGCAAAGATCCAGACACAACTTAGATTTAGACACAAAGATCCAGACACAACTTAGCAACTAAACAACTGGAGTGGGTAGCCATTTCTTTCTCCAGGGGATCTTCCTGACCCAGGGGTCGAACCCTGGTCTCCTGCATTGCAGGCAGATTCTTTACTGTCTGAGCCATCAGGGCAGCCCCAACAACAAAAACAACTCAAATGAAAAGGCTGTTTACCATATTCACTCTTCTTGACACTGAACATCATTTAATTTTAATCTAAATTTTAATTAGATTTAATATTTTAAATTTTATTTCATTTATTTAATTTTAACTTATTTTTGATACTATACACATTCTAATCTGAAATCCCACACCATAATATGTGAACACCTATATTATGTTGAACAGTTTGAGTATAACCTATTGCACAACTTCTTTTATTTGTATAGATCTGCAATAAATAGTAATAAACACTACAAGAGTACTCATATTCACTGTTCAAAACTCCTGACCTAATTATTAGCATTTTAAAAATTGCTGTGCAAGACAAATAAAAATTAACATACATCATATAAACAATAACCCTGAAAAATACACTTTATATTATCAGTTGGTGATGATGGTTCAATCACTAAGTTGTGTCTGACTTGTGACTGTATGGACTAGAATAGCTCACCAGGCTTCTCTGTCCATGGAATTTCCCAGGTAAGAATCATTTCTACAAATGAGAAAGCAAAGCATAATATAAACCCCTATGTGTAAAACTGCCTCCCTGTGTATGTAGCAGTGGGGAAGATGTACCTACTCTATTTCCTAGAATATAAATTAAAATATTTTATAATAAAATATGGTCTATGCTTTATCTAGTTAATCATAAATTTCATGGATATTTATGATACTATACATAGGTGCATTTCAAAAGTTGGTTTGATAAAGTTTTAAAAAATATTTTAACATGAAAAACGAGAGATGTAGCTTCTGAAATTTATAATATCCATGGTGCTATTTAGCTTGCAAATGAGATCCTATTTATTAACATACAATTATTCAAAATTGAGAGATGCCCTTAGCTAAATGTTTATCTGAAAGAAACTGAAATCAAACAAATCTCATATATTAAAAAACCTCACACACATACAAAGCTTCACACAGAGTTGTTTCTCAGGGATTACTTTATAAAATAATTCCTGTAGCGTTTACTAAGGTATTTTTTAAAGACAAATAGCTAGCAGACAGCCACTGTGACAGGAGTGGACACTACAGCTAGGAGAATCACAAGGAGGGGGCTGGAGTGTAACACAAGTGGAGGATGGCATAAGTCCACTGGAAGTTTTATCTCCTTCATAGATTGATGCTTTCTCTGACTGGGCTTCTGGCCCAAGTGTGGACACCTGGGAGCCAACAGAAGTTTCACTTGGTATCACTAAAAGTTACTTTAAAGAAATGGAAGCTCAGCATTCTACAGCAGACACGTTCAACTTGATTCTAAAAAACCATTATTGTTGTCAATTGATAAGAGTTCAAAGTTGGAACCCTTGAAGAGACAGAAGCAAAAGAAAATGGGAAGAGTTAGGAGATAAAGTTATTATTTCTAAAGGAAGATTGATGAGTTAGGTATTTATCTTGTGACTTAATAAAAATGTTAACTGTAGACTTGAAAGCTGGGATCAAAACAGGCATACTAATAGGCTTAGTGAAGCCTGGATGGCTGGTGCTCCTTAATTTCCAGATAAGATGGGTTTGATCTTGCCATAAGTCCTCTTGGAAACTAAGTGATTTCTCATCCTTTGCCAAGAACTTTCTTTTGATTGCTATTTTCTATTTATAACTGGCTGAGATTTTCAGCTTTTGATGCATTCCCATACTCCTGCTATTTACAGTAGTCTAATGCTGATAAGATTGCCGGGAGAAATATCAATAATCTCAGATATGCAGATGACACCACCCTTATGGCAGAGAGTGAAGAGGAACTAAAAAGTCTCTTGATGAGTGTGAAAGAGGAGAGTGAAAAAGCTGGCTTAAAGCTTAACATTGAGAAAACTAAGATCATGGCATCTGGTCCCATCACCTCATGGGAAATAGATGGGGAAACTGAAAACAGAGTCATACTTCATTTTTTGGGGACTCCAAGTCACTGCAGATGGTGACTGCAGCCATGAAATTAAAAGACACTTACTCCTTGGAAGGAAAGTGATGGCCAACCTAGATAGCATGTTAAAAAGCAGAGACATTACTTTGCCAACAAAGGTCCGTCTGGTCAAGGCTATGGTTTTTCCAGTGGTCCTGTATGGATGTGAGAGTTGGACTGTGAAGAAAGCTGAGCACTGAAAAATTGATGCTTTTGAACTGTGGTGTTGGAGAAGACTCTTGAGAGTCCCTTGGACTGCAAGGAGATCCAGCCAGTCCATCCTGAAGGAGATCAGTCCTGGGTATTCATTGGAAGGACTGCCACCTCATGAGAAGAGTTGACTCATTGGAAAAGACCCTGATTCTGGGAGGGATTGCGGGCAGGAGGAGAAGGGGATGACAGAGGATGAGATGGCTGGATGGCATCACCAACTTGATGGGCATGAGTCTGAGTAAACTCCGGGAGTTGGTGATGGACAGGGAGGCCTGGCATGCTGTGATTCATGGGGTCACAAAGAGTCAGACACGAATGAGAGACTGAACTGAACTGAACTGAATGCTGATCCAACTCAAGAGCATGAAATCTCTTTGTTTCCTCTCTTCTATGCCACAAATAATACTAGAGGAAAATAATTATTGGCTGGAGATTTAAGTATAACAAACTATAGGAGATGCTCTATTATAGCATGTTATGGAAGATAGTTTTCAGATGGACCCCAAACTTCCAACTCTTAAGAAAGGTCTTCAGCCCCATGCATCAACCAAAGTGCCAGCCTCCGATCATATTGTTCTGCTTTCTCTCCTCTTCCCGCATATCACTATCTTTTCTTATTTTTTATCTATTACATTCTTAGATGCCTGTTCCTTTTTAGAAGAAAGTTTAGCTAAATAGTTTACAATCTCCTCATATCTCATGTTCATGAACCCTCCTCTAGAATTGATAGACAAAAAATACTTCCATAAACAAAAGGAGTTACTTAATGAAATTAAATTTTGATGTGAGATTTTACTCCTGGTAAACTAACTCTTGATTGCCAGGAGAAATATCAACAACCTCAGATATGTAGATGATACCACTTTAAGGGTAGAAAGTGAAGAGGGACTAAAAAGCCTCTTGATGAAAGTGAAAAAGGAGAGAGAAAAAGCTGGCTTAAAACTCAACATTCAAAAAACAATGATCATGACATCCAGTCCCATCATTTCATGGCATACAAATGGGTAAAACGTGGAAACAGTGTCAGAGCTCATTTAGTTGGGCTCCAAAATGAATGTGGATGCTGACTACAGCCACAAAATTAAGACACTTGCTTCTTGAAAGAATAGCTATGACAAACCTAGAGAGAATATTTAAAAGCAGAGACAACAGTTTGCCAACAAAGATCTGTATAGTTAAAGCTATGATTTTTCCAGTAATCATATACAGACATGAGATTTGGACCATAAAGAAAGCTGCACGCTGGATAATTGATACTTTCTAACTGTGGTGCTAGAGAAAACTCTTGAGGGTCCCTTGGACAGCAAGGAGATCAAACCAGTCAATCCTAAAGGAAATCAACCCTGAATATTCAATGGAAGGACTAATACTGAAGTTTAAGCTCCAATACTTTGGCCACCTGATGCAAAGAGCCGACCTTTGGAAAAGACCCTGATGCTGGGAAAGATTGAGGGCACGAGGAGAAGGGGACGAGAGAGGATGAGATGGTTGGATGGCATAACTGACTTAACGGACATGTTTGAGCAAACTCAGGGAGAGAGTGAAGGACAGGGAAGCCTGGCATGCTGCAGTTCATGGGGTCTCAAAGTGTCAGATATGACTTAGCGATTGAAAACAACAATAACAAAACTATCTTTCTAGTAGACACCCTTCTTAACTCAGCTTTCCAATTGCAAGTAAATTAATTACAAGAGATTTTTCTCAACTCTGTTCATTTCTGTTCCACCAGTATTTATCACAGTGCTTGGCACAAAGGCGATGTTTTAAAGGTGTTTGGAAAATGAATGATTAATTGGTTAATAAGAAAGGCGTTAATGCATACCCTTTAGGATATCACAGTAATTCATTTGCATAAAGGATTACTGTTCACACAAGTTGCAGTCCTTCCAGGAATCAGAGAAAACAAGAATAGCTATTTTGCTAATAATGCTACATATTAGCTGTGTATAGATTGTATCTTTGTAATGAAAACTTTTGTAATGGTAATGGTAATTTCACTGAGTACAGAAATCCAATTCAGTTTTATGCTGATTATTTAATGCTTCATGTCAACAATAACATATAGATACTAATACAAAAGAAATGCAGGACTTAATTTTTGAAGTTTACATAACCACAGCTGGTTCAAGATAATACTACTTTGGAAGTGAAGTTGCTCAGTAGTGTGTGACTCTCTGCAATCGCGTGGACTGTAGCTTACCAGGCTCGAATTTTCCAGGCAAGAATACAGGAGTGGGTTGCCATTTCCTTCTCCAGGGGATCTTCCCAACTGGTGGATCGAACCCGGGTCTCCCACATTTCTGGCAGGCGCTGTACCGTCTGAGCCACCAGAGAAGCCCAATAATGTTTTAGGAAAAACATTAAAGTAGATAGGGCTTCCTCTGTGGTGGTAGTGGTAAAGAACGGGACTGCCAATGCAGGCGATGCAAAAGATACAGGTTCAAATCCTGGGTCAGGAAGATCCCCTGCAGGAGGAAATAGCAACCCACTCCAGCAGTCTTGCCTGGAAAATCCCATGAACAGAGGAGCCTGGTGGGCTACAGTCCACAGGGTTTCAAAGAGTCAGACAGGACCGAAGCATTAGCGCACAGTATTAAAGCAGCTGCTTAATCTTGTAGAAAACTTTGACTTATGAGCAGTTTTATGAAGTTTTGCCTTCCTCCTATCAAGAATACAAATGGCAAGGGCCATTTTAGAATGATGCTCTCAAAGGAATTATAATTTATTGTTTATTTATACAACATTATGGCATAATGCATACTATTGAGCTCAAAATATTATAGATACTAAACAATGCTGTAATCCACTCCACCTAAAATGCCACTTGATTATTTTCCTGAAATGTACTTTTTTTATCAAAACCCTCTTTATTGTTACTTTTATTGACAAAGCTATCACTGCAACCATTAGTAATTACTTCCTAAGACCCAGTTTTAGGGACAACAACATTTGAATGAATGTATTTTTAACATTATAGAGTTTGGATAGTGTTTTCTGAGCAGAAAGATAACACTGTAAGTGACCATTGGTTATGATGTATTACTTTTTAGCACTAATATCACATAAGCATCAGGAAGTCAATGAGCATGGACGGTTTTCTTTAATAATGTTTGAATATTACTTCAAAACAGAAAAGAGGTTGCAATAATTAAATATCAGAGAATATCAGTTTTAAGGTATTGAAGAATGTAAAAGCAGCAGAGGGAAATTCACCCGTAGAGAAATTTGACACAATATATTAACCTCACCTGCCTTTCATGACACTGTTTTCAGAAAATGATTCTAACCTAAAACCAAACTAGCCAGGGAAGCCAAAGGCTTACACTATTTCGTTTACTGTTTAAGAATATGCTGCTACTGCTGCTGCTAAGTCGCTTCAGTCGTGTCCGACTCTGTGCGACCCCATAGATGGCAGCCCACCAGGCTCCCCCGTCCCTGGGATTCTCCAGGCAAGAACACAGGAGTGGGTTGCCATTTCCTTCTCCAATGCATGAAAGTGAAAAGTGAAAGTGAAGTCACTCAGCTGTGTCTGACTCTTAGTGATCCTTTGGACTGCAGCCTACAAGGCTCCTCCATCCATGGGATTTTTGAGGCAAGAGTACTGGAGTGGATTGCCATTGCTTTCTCTAAGAATATACCAAGAAGGTAAACCAGAAATACTTTATTGTTTTCAGTAAGAAGCCCCAATCTATATCCACTAGAAATAGTTTGATCCCTCTACTGCCTGGCACAATCCATTATTTTTTTACTAAATAAATCTATTTTTACTAATCAAAACTAATGCTTAATATAAATAAATGTAGAATAATGTTGATTGATTTTATTATTCAACTGTAGTCAAAAACTAAATGTTAAAATCCATGTTAAAGTGGTTGTTGGTTTAGTTTTCTAAATGCTTTGCTTGTTCTGTATTTTCAGTCATGTGAACTTTAGTTCACTCTCATACTTATTTCCTAATAATTATTGGCTACAGTTTATATATACCTGCCTCTTGAGAAACCTGTATGCAGGTCAGGAAGCAACAGTTAGAAGTGGACATGGAACATCAGACTGGTTCCAAACAGGAAAAGGAGTACATAAAGGCTGTATATTGTCACCCTGCTTATTTAACTTATATGCCAAGTACATCATGAGAAACGCTGGGCTGGAAGAAGCACAAACTGGAATCAAGATTGCTGGGAGAAATATCAATAACCTCAGATATGCAGATGACACCACCCTTATGGCAGAAAGCAAAGCAGAACTAAAGAGCCTCTTGATAAAAGTGAAAGAGGAGAGTGAAAAAGTTGGCAAAAAGCTTAACATTCGGAAAACTAAGATCATGGCATCTGGTCCCATCACCTCATGGGAAATACATGGGGAGACAGTGGAAACAGTGTCCGACTTTATTTTTTGGGCTCCAAAACCACTGCAGATGATGACTGCAGCCATGAAATTAAAAGACGCTTACTCCTTGGAAGGAAAGTGATGACCAACCTAGATAGCATATTAAAAAGCAGAGACATTACTTTGCCAGCAAAGGTCCATCTGGTCAAGGCTATGTTTTTTTTCAGTGGTCATGTATGGATGTGAGAGTTGGACTGTGAAGAAAGCTGAGCGCTGAAGAATCAATGCTTCTGAACTGTGGTGTTGGAGAAGACTCTTGAGAGTCCCTTGGACTGCAAGGAGATCCAACCAGTCCATCCTAAAGGAGGTCAGTCCTGGGTGTTCATTGGAAGGACTGATGCTGAAGCTGAAACTCCAGTACTTTGGCCACCTCATGCAAAGAGTTGACTCGTTGGAAAAGACCCTGATGCTGGGAGGGACTGGGGGCAGGAGGAGAAGGGAACGACAGAGGATGAGATGGCTGGATGGCATCACCAACTCGATGGGCATGAGTTTGAGTAGACTCTGGGAGTTGGTGATGGACAGGGGGGCCTGGCATGCTGTGATTCACGGGGTCACAAAGAGTCAGACACGACTCAGCAACTGAACTGACTGACTGACTGACAGTTTATATTATCTTTCTATTTTTAGAGACAAGATCCCCCCTTGAAAACCAGAGTTGTGCGACATTCTTAAAGCTACATATTGAACAGACTTCAAATGCAATTCCGCCCATTAAAGGAGAAAAGAAGTCAGCCTCCTTCATTGTCATATCTAAAAGTTCACATTTGAAATTTTTAAGAAAAAATTGCGCTCTTTTTATTACCACTACATAATTTACCTTCATACTCATCCTTTATAGAAAATAAGCCCTATTTAGCACCTTTTAAAAATAAATGCATTTAGGTAAGTGACAATTATACACATTTAATAAGGGTTATCCAAATTCCCACTAAATTTTTTAAACAGGGGACCATATTATTTTTGCTAGAAATATGAAGTTAATAGCTAGAAATTATCTTTATTTTACCTCAATTAATTCAGTTATTTCTACTTAAACTACTGTTATCTGTTTAATCTTTGGAGCATAGCATCTACTGGTGCTTAGCAAAACTAAATCTGCCACATTATACTGAAAAAACTTGTTGAAATATGTGTATTAAAATAAAATTAAAGTAGGTCAGATATTTTGTTTCCAGTTGTCCCATTCTGCTCATTTAATTACTTAATTAAAAAGAAACCATAAATGTCAGTATGCAGTGACAAGATAAACAAAGCAAATAAAGGCTGTTACATTTGATTGTGAAGTCATATTTCTGTGTGTGACCACTAGATAGCATTCGTTTAGAACTAGTATCATTGATGACCTTTAGGAGGAAGCAATTTTCAGAAAGTCAAAAGAACTACTGAAACAGCAATGGTCTCTATCTGTCTTATAACAGTTCCAGTACAAGGCATGTATTAATTAGTTAAAAGATACAAAGAATAAAATCCAAAATCAAAGAAATTTACTCTCAGAAGTCAGTCTTCATATATTGCCTAGTAATAACTATTTTAATGGTATTTAATAAATATTTAGTTGAATATTTATTAAATAAATGTTTAATAAATCTAATAGCTTAAGTTTCTATACTTTTAATGTATAGAAGAGTGTAGTTAACTTTTATATACTTAAGTTTTTACAAAGTATATGCCCATTTGTGTGTTCCGATGGCATCAGGTACACTTTGAATGTTCATGTGATAATGTGTCAATGTATAGGGAATACATGCTACACACTTCAAAAACCTTTTTCTTAAAGTAATCATTCCCTTCTCTGGATGTGTAAAGTGATTACTGCCTTCAGCATTATTTTAATTCTTTCTGCATCTGATTTTAACTATTCAAGTTTATAAATTAGTTATCCTACACCTCTAAAGAAGTAAATAAAGCATTTAAATCATTGAAGGACCATTTACTCCTATATATTTTATGCAAAATATACCCTCATCAAGATACTTCATTAAATATATTGCACAAAGTATGTAATCCCTAAATATGTTTACCTACATAATTGAACTAGAACTGATTCATTAGAAAAGACCCTGATGCTGGGAAAGATTGAATGTGGAAGCAGACAGGGACAACAGAGGATGAGATGGTTGGATGGCATCACCGACTCCATGGGCATGAGTTTGAGCACGCTCCAAGGGTTGCCGATGGACAGGGAGGTTTGGTGTGCTGCAGTCCATGGGGTCTCAAAGAGTCAGACAGGACTGAGACACTGAACTGAACCGAACTGATGAGATATTAAATCACTATTTCACATTGAATAGAAAAAAAGACAGTTCATCTTCATGATTCTAAAATTGTTTAATTAAGACAAATAATATCTAATCCTTATATATCCCACACTCTTTTTGATTAAATGTACATATACTTTTGCTTCCCAGATGGCATCCAAGTAAAGAATCTGCCTGCCAAGGCAAGAGATGGGGGTTTGATCCCTGGGTTGAAATGGCTACCTGCTCTAGTGCTGGAAAATTCCTGGAAAATTCCATGGACAGAGGAGCCTGGTGGACCACTGTCCATGGATCACAAAAAGCTAGACACAACTGAACACACATATACACACACATGTACTACTGAATTAGTTAAATGCTATCTCTAGTATTTATTATTGTATTTAGCTGCTTGTATCTTTATGAGCACCTTAGTTTCTATGCTTCAAATCAAAAGCCAGTTAACTTGCATATCTTAAATGATTTCTTAACACTAGAACCCTCCTCTTTTCCCATCACTGGCCTTTATATGCTATAAGACAGCAGGATTTAAGACTAAAAATTTTGTATAGAAGCCTGTGACCTGCTCTCTGTAGAGAGAATAGCTTCTAAAATAGAAGAACAGCATCTGTGTTGCTCTAATTTGAAACAGCTCATTCATAGCAAATTTGCAATTATTTATTTAACTTCAAATAATTTAAAGTTTTTATCTACTTTATTTCCCGTTAGCCCATGGAGGATAGAGTAGGAAGGGAACTAATTACTTTATATAGTTTATACAAACAGAAATTATGAATTTTGATTTCCTCTAATGTTCCAAGAAAATATATTTAAAGCACATACTTAAGACAGGTGAAAATATCCCATTAGATATCTCTACAGATTGATATCATTCATCTTTTAAATCTCTTCCATTGTCTTCCTTTTTAAATGATTTTGAGAAAGCACATATAAATAGTCAAACAAAAACCATGTGGATATAGCACTTCTTTAATTCTGATATTACTCAATTTTCCCCCTTATGTTTTTAACTACTTGAGACAAGTGATCATATTCTAGATGCTCTCAACCAACTGAAATCTATTTACTTCTTTTATTTAAAAACTATTTTTCTTTTGTCAATAACACTGTGATATCCTCGTTGTGGAGTGCAATAAATGACTTTCAAAACTTTTCTGATCTGGTATTTTGGAGCAGTATATATGATGCTTCTTTTTGGATCTTTTTCTTTCCTTCTATGACATCAGTATTTTTAACCCACTGGCTCTCCTCACATTCCTACTCTGCTCTTTTTTTTTTTTTTTTTCCTTTCCTGTAGGGATAAATGCTTGCATATAGTAATAAATTTTGTTGCAAATATGTATATCCAGTTCATGAGTTTCTCTAGCCTTTTGAAAGCTGCTAATTTCAGGATTTTGCTCATTGTACCAGTTATTTTCTACTTTTTAAAAATTCTTTTTCTCTGTTCTCAAACTGTCTTCTTTACTCTTGTCCTTTTCTCTCCTTTTTTCTTCTCTTTGTGCTTCTTTTTTGTTTTTTCTCTCATATACATCCCAGGAAATCTCATTCACTTCAGGGACTCCAACTACCAACTATATTTTGAGTATTCCTAGAACATCATTGATATCTGAACTGTATCTTTACTTCTCTATCACCTGCTATGTACCTTGAAATTAATCAGATTAAATGCAGATTTCAAAACTCTTCATCTGTAGTCTACATTTTCTGTTTCAACATCATCTATATGACCAAATCCAGAGGATTAGGAATCACCTGCATCCCCTACTCTCTAACTACTGCATTCTTATGGCCTTATTAGTCATCCCTCAATTTTAACTCCCCAGTTCTCCCATTTCTTCATCACTGTAGGACCTTCTTTAATGAACATACATAAAATAAATAAATGATGGACTTAGTCCATGGAATTCAGAGAGCCTGATTTGCAATAGAATAATCCACAATAGCAAATTTATACGTTTAGCCATGTATGGGCTGTGAGTACTCAGGAAAATGTATTTCTTAAAGTGTTATGGGACTTCCCTGGTGACTTAGATGGTAAAGAATCTACCTGCGATGTGGAGACCCAGGTTCAATCCCTGGGGGTCGAGAAGATCCCCTGGAGAAGGGAATGGTTACCCACTCCAGTATTCTTGCCTAGAAATACCATGGACACAGGGGCCTGGCAGGCTACAGTCCATGGGGGTCCCAGAGTCAGACATGACTGAGCAACTAGCACTAAAGTGTTATACAAATCAAAACCTAGGATAGTAAATAAAATTGTAACCAAAAACAAAAATTATATCAATAAGTTGAGACAAAAATGAGACCAAAAAAAAGTGGGTAAAAGACCAGGACTAAACAGAAATAAAGAGTATTAGGATAGATAAGAATTAATGGGTCTAAAGAGGAAATCATGTAAAGTTTTTAATGAGCAAACTAAAACTCTGCATATTGGAGATTATTTTAAAGAATGCAGATTAAAATGGACACCTATGAATAGAAAGAATATTAATCTATATCTGCTTAATTTCCTTCTTGGATTTTTGTGACGTTTCTTAATGGTATCCTTTCCCTACTGCATTTCTTATTACTCCAAGAGTAATAGATGTAAAAGACAAATTTTTAATTCAGTCATTTTTATTTCAACATCCATTATATAGTGCTCTTTTTCACTTAGAATAAGTACCAATATATTTTTCATATCTTAGCATATCCTTCATGATCTGGAAGTTATAGACCACTTTAATTAATGTTTTACCACGTTTTCTACTTGAAATTCAACCCTAATTATATTAAAATAATTTCACTTCCCAATACTGTCATGCTCATTCAAGTTACCTTTCCTGGTATGTGTATGTGTTTGATACCTTTGTCTAGAAAGTTTGCATGTAGAATTCTTTCAAAACATAGCTCATTTTTTAAGGAAGAGCTTCCATTTTTTCTACCCAAAATACCCAATGCTATTATTTTCTTGAAATACTTATCTAACTACATTACCTTTCCCCCTATATATCAAATTCATTTTCCCCCCAAACATCAAAGACCTTTTCTCTGTATATAGGACCTAAAAAAAGGGCAAGTACCTGGTAGCTGTTTATTTTACTTCAACTATAAAGAGAATTTTAAGAAATTTTGATGAGGCATCATAAAATACTGATAATGTAAATTAGATAATTGAGATAAATTATAGCTTTCTTGCCTTGCCGTATATACAGACAGCAATACATACAATCAGGGCTATGCATTCTGCCTTTCCCCAAAACTCTGGAACCTTGAGAAAGAACTAAAGTTTAGTTGTGACTTGACATTCAGATTAAAGAAATCAGCAACATCATATATAACTCAAAATTAGCCTTAAATAGGTTTAAAACTTAATTTAAAAAAATTAAAAATTACCATACTATATATCTATAGGAAATGCTAAGGGAGAGAATAAATTTGAAAAGATTGAATCATTTTCAGTTGATTCAACTGTACTCCTAGTATTAAGAAGATAATTCTCAATATTCTTCCTATTGTCCTTATTATCTGGCTTCTAACTTACTAAGAATTTGTCAGTTGTCACTCTGTCACTGACATACAGGAAGTCATTTTTGTTTTTCCAGTAGCATTTGTAATTTTTTCTTTTTAGCAGTTTCTGTTTTCTAAATATGTATAAACTGCTTTTAAATTATTTAGGTATTCATCAGTGAATTTTCAGTAGTTGTTCTTTGAATATACTCTGTTACATTCTTCTTTATTATATATGGCCTATCTACTTCTATATATATCATCTATGTATCCATCTATCCATCCATGGTCAACCTTCTCTTCTAAAACTTCTTAGTCCATTCTGTGTTTCTTAACATTTATGGTTGCCTCTCAGTATCCTCAGCAATTGTTTCCATGACCCTTCAGAAACAAAATCCCCAGATGCTCTAGTCCCTTGTATAAAATGGTGTAGATCCTTATTTGTTGTCTGTAAGTTGTTGGCCCTGCAGGGACTCTATACTGACAATGCTGAAACTTTGGATAGGGATGCAAAGGGTAGATGGTAGTCCTTATTTCCTTATATTTTTGTATGTGTTATGGATACTTCATATTTACATATTTCCCCCTGATACAATAGTCAGACACAACTTAGTGACTGAACAACAACATGAGAGGTTTTAGTTTCACAATTTAAAATTCTCCTGAGAATTGTTTTTACACTTTTGCAAATCTACATATGCTTTCTCACGCACATTTTCATCTCCACTTTTATTTCTTCATACTTATTTTATACCCCAATTTAATGACCTGCCCGTCAGTTGAAGCTGCTTATTCATCTCCTTATTTCTGCATTGCTTCCTTCCTTCCTTCCTTCTTCTCTTCCTCTCTCCTTCTCCTCCTCTGTCTTCCCTTCCTTTCTTGCTTCCTTCTCTCCCACCTCCCCTACCTTCCTGCCTGCCTCTCCTCCCTCTCTTCCTTTTTCTGTCCCTTCCTTAGGAGGATGCTAAAATATACTATATATATATATATATATATATACACACTACTATATATAAAATAGATAACAAATAAGGACCTACTGTTAAGGACAGGGAACTCTATTCAATATTTTGTAATAAGTTGTAAGGGAAAGAATCTGAAAATATACTCATATATATAAACATATATATATGATTGTGTTGTACACCTGAAATTATATGCCATTGGAAACCAACTCTACTTCAATTAAAAATTAATTTTTTAAAAATGAGCTCCACAGTTTTAGATTCCATGTATAAATGAGATCATACATGAGCTCATTTGTCTCTCTCTGACTTATTTCACTTATCATACTGCCCTCAAAGTTCATCCACATTGTTACAAATAGCAAGAGTTTCTACTTTTTTATGATTAAATAATATTCTGTTATATATTTTTGTATATAATACATATATATTCTAAATTATATCAAAGTTTCTTTGCCCATTTATATGTAAATGGACACAGGCAGTGAATGATACTGCAGTGAACAGAGGGATGCAGTTATCTCTTCAAGACGGTGATTTCTTTTCCCTTTGGAAATATACCCAGAAGTAAATTATTGCGTTATATGATAGTTTTCTTTTTAATTTTTGAGGGAACTCCATGCTATTTTCCATGCAGATTTGCCAGTTTACTCTCCTAGCAACAGTACACCAGGGTTCCCTTTTCTCCACATTCTTACAATTGTTATCTTTAATAATCTTTGCGATTCATGGGGTCGCAAAGAGTCAGACACGACTGAGCGACTGAACTGAACTGAACTGAATGTCTGATTGGCTCGGGCTGCTGAGGTTCTTCACGTTGACCAATGCCTGCACTTTGACAAGAACAGCAGGAGGTCCTTAGTGGCTGCGAAGCTGTGGGCTTTCTCAGCAGCGCCCCCCAGTTTCAGCAGCTAGGGACCAGTCGTGCCACAGTAACGGCCAGAGTGGGTGGTATGCACACACGCGGCTGTGGGGGCCAATTGCACATACCCATCGGGGTGAGGGTCTGCTGAAAACACGTATCTAGTAGTGGGGGCCAGAAGCAAGTGTCTAGGCCAACCGTGAGCACAGTGCCAGCTGCTGAGGCCTTAAGGGTCGACGTGCATGACTGTGAATACAGGATTGTGCCACAGCTTTGCACACAGCTGTGGACATTGTGTAAGTGCGTAGCTGGAAGTGTTAGTCATAAGCACATTCATAGAGTGGGCGGGGCTCTGCCATGGCAATCTAGGTGGGTGTATTGCACCCACCCAGCCACAGAGGTCTGAGATAGATGTGGGTATGGCTCCTGTGGGTGCAGGACAGAGGGTAAGGGAATGTAAAGGAACCCAGGTGAAGGGCATCTGCAAACATGAATACCTGTGGGGAAAACCAGTGCAATCTGCAGGGAGGTTAGCGGCAGCTGTGATTGCCATTGATTCTTCAGCGGTGAAAGCAGAGAATCCTCGGAAGAGGACTGGAGGCCATGGTTGCTCAAGCTCCATAGCTGATACTGGTAGCCCCTGCTCTTCCTTCTTGTTCTTAGCCATTTCTACATGTCTCAGCTTTGCTGCTCTTTGGGTGTGATTAAACTAAAGCAGGCATTTTGTGCCCTGATTTGAAAGGTTGGGGAAGCTGGTTTTTCACTCTGCTCTCCAGCTGCCAAAGAGCAGAACTTTCTTGCTGAGGAGTTCCCCCTTGGCACTGAGCAATTCTGGTGTAGAGGATTGGATGATGCGCGCAAAATGAAAACCTTCTTCCTTTCCGTTTTATGTAGTAATTCTCAACTTGTTTGTTCCACTGTATTTCTGAAGTTTCTTAAGGACACTCCTGAGCTCTCTCTGAGCCATTTGGTCTTTTTTGTGGATAGCTATTTAATTGTTGATCTTTATAGGGACACAGAAATTGGGGTTGTCTTAAAGATGTTATTTCTCTAAAATAAACTGTTTGCTTGAAAGTTTTTGACAGTAAAATTTCATATATTCCACCCTGAACCCTAATAAGCATAGGTTTAGAGGTTAAAGTTTATTTTTCACTCATCTTTATAATGTGGATGAAGCCCTTTGACATCCCAAGTTTATCTTAGATGCTCTTTGACTTGCTGCCTTGGGTAAGCCTTAAATCTTTAATTCTAGCTCCATTGTCCTCTGAATTATTTAAAGCAAAAGCTCAAGCACATTAGGGTTCAGAACATAATGTCAGATCAAAAACTAGCTTTAGTATTTGTCTAACTTCGTGTCTTTCAGTTTCCACTTTATTTTTGGCCTCCAAGGACTTGCAACTTTCTGTCAACTTGGCATTAGACTTGAAATATTTAGTATTTAATCAATGTATTCTATGTTTTTTTAGTTGTTAAGAGGTTTATTCAGTGTCTGTAATCTGTAATACTGCTGGAAATTGAAATCTTATGTTCCCATTCATCCTCTTAAGCAGTTTGTAGTCTCTGATTCTGAAACTAATTTTCCCAAATTTATTTTCCATATTACTTCAACCAAGTTTCTGTTTTCAGAAGATCCCAAATTAGAATAATTTGGGTGAATTATCTACCCTTAAATCTTTTCCTAGGTAAAATATGGATTTTTTTTCAAAACCAGTTATTAATCTGTGGTTTTATATTACAAATATGAAGTTAATTTTGAAATAATGTCCTCCTCCTGTTTATTATGGCAATTTGGTACATATGCTTACACATTTGATTGACATTTCTTTTCTACAGAGCATCCCTTTCCAACTTCTCTGGGACAACCCTTCTTTTCTTTCACAATCATACCTTAAACCATATGGGAAGAGCGACTGAACAGAAATTCAAGTAACCTCTATAACAAGCCACAGCATCAATGTGTCACAAGCTAACTCATTCAAGTCCTCATTTGGTAATTTGTATTTTGAATGATTAAGTCTATAGTCAAAAGGCTTTTGAAACTTGAATCATCTGAGGTTTGTGCTCAAAAGTAAGGTCCCAGGGGTGTCATTGTGTCATGCCATTATTAAACTGCCTTCAGCTATGTTAGCAAAGCAGCAACCAGCCAGTATATATAATTTAATTTTTTAATGTTACTTCCTTTAGCAATAAGAACTCTTTGATATTGATAGATACTTCTTCTTAAAGTAGCGTAAATCTGAAAAAAGAAAGAAGGTAATCAATAGGTAAGATGAAAGGGACAGAGGGAGAAAGTAAAAGAAAAAATGAAGAAAGATAGTAATTCACTCATCCATGAAAAGTTAGATGGATTCAGGGCCCCAAACTACTGTAATATGAGAGATTTTCTTTTACTCGTGGTGATGACCTTCTCTGTGTTGACTTCATTTTCTGGTCATCTCTATACAAACAATCAGTAAGAAATATGCCTTAATATTTCTCTTTAATATTATCTCCAAAAATAGCTCCATTGTTCTGTCATGATCTAAATTTCAGGTGGACAGAAAATATCTCTCCAGTTAAAAGTAGAAAAATTTTCCTAGAAAGGTACCATTAGAAAAAATCATTTTCAACCTAAACAAGGATGAAAGAGGGTTCTGAGAAAGTCTAGGTTAGGAGGCCACCTCTAGAATCTAGAAGATGGGGTGAACATCACTCAAAATCACAAGGATATGAGCAATGCGTCTTCAAAAGGAAACATCAAATTCAGATGGAAGAAGTGATATAGTGTCAATCAAATAGCACAATGGCCATTATACTTTCTCTTGTTTCCATCTGAATAACAGTAACCAAAAAATATAATAAAATAAAGCTTCACATCATTTGCATTTATTTTGAAATACATCCATGTGAAGATGTACACAAAGCTCCTTCTTTAATGATACCTAATCACTAATTAAAAATAAAAAAGGAAAACAAGGACTTAAAGCCAAACTATAAGATGCACTGCATTCTGTCTCATTTACAGATATGTGCTTTTACCCAAGGGTTGATCTGAATAAGCATCATGAAAATTTATGCCATTAGCTAAAAAAAAAAACAAACCATAAAATAGCAAGAAGTTGAACAGGTTAATTGAAACATATAACTTAAGTATACAACATAAGTCAATTCAGGAAAGTACTTTAATCGTTGTATTTAGAGGATGCTATGTATTTATTTTTCAAACAGGCACTGACTATCATGAAGTTATGTTTGAAAGAAATGTTGGTGCATGCAATTTATGCTATGAATTTTTGCTTAATGATTTGTTTAAAGTTATCTATCATATTTGATTTTCTAAGAAAAAATTTAAATTAATTTTTTTCTTGTTTTAATGATTAACTCAGAAACCCTTATTTTAATTTGTAGTCTTCTTTATAGACATATATATATATATATGTTTTATATATATATATATATACATATATATATATATACTACAAAGGAGGTTCAAACTACTCACTTGCCCTCTGTAATCAGAGGAGGCATTATTATGGAGTTAGAAGTATGTGTCCTTTGGAAAGAGGCTTATTTTTTAAATTTGAATCTGTCAATTACAATTGTATCATGTTGGACAGGAAATGTAACTCCCATATAGCTCAGTTTCTTCATCTGTAAAATAAAAATCCTTATATCTATCTCATAGTATTGTCAGAATAAACTGGACAAAATATTTAAAACACCTAATAAGTCTACAAACTGAAATTGTTACAATGTTTGTTCCTTTGCTTTACATTATCATACTCTTGCCCCTTCTCCTCACATTTAAGTTCTTGAGAGAACAAAGTTCAACTCTACCAGGTTGCTCACCATAGAATATGTCTGAACTCTATGACTTGGATCAAGATATTTCCTCACAGAGAACAGAAAGAAAACTCTTGCTTCTCCTTTAGGATCCAGCTTTGAAGTACTTATGTAGCATTTCCTCTCTTTACTCTTTAAAAACTGAATTAACCACTTTCTCCTTTGTCCTCCGTAACCATTTTGAGCACTTATCACATTATCATTTATACTATAACTATGCTTATAAATTTCTGTCTCCTTCAGCATACCAAATCACTAGAAGAAAAACAGTTGTAGAAAAGAACCAGGAAACACATATCCTTATGAAAATAAAGTGAAAATGTCATGTCTGACTCTTTGTAACCTCATGGAGTGTAATCTGCTAGGCTCCTCTTCCATAGAATTCTCCCAACAAGAATACTGGAGCTTGAGCATTAACTATAATTTTGTTTTTCTGCCCTCCCATAACATCTTCCAATAAAGAGTTATTATTATTTTGTATTGTTATCAGTATGGGGAATACAAGATTTTAGCACTATGCCTAGTACACAGAGAATGTTCAATAAAGTAAATTATTATTTAGTGGTCAGTCCGTAGAAGCTGTGAAAGTCAACATAGCTTAATTCTTAGGAGATGAGATTCTGGACCTCTCTGGATTTGAATTTTAGTTCCTCTACTCTCTGGGAAAGTGTGAAATGTACCTCTTTGTAAAATGGAATAATAATACAATCTATACCACTGGGTTATTGGGGAAATATAATGAGTGATAAATCCAATAACTGCAAAAGCATTAGAAGAATACTTGGACCATAATAAACACACACTGAATAAAGAATACCTGAGTTAAGCTACTGGAATCATATTCTTTGAATGAGGATTATACCTTCTCCTATCTGGGCAAAACTGTGGCAGTTATGTGACCTCTCTAAATCTTTTTCTTTTTCTTTTTTTCATTTACCATATGGGAACATTATGTCATCATTTAATCTTGAGTATTAATTGAGACCTGTCATTGTGAAATGCCAGACTGGATGAGCACAAGTTGGAATCAAGATTGCTGCGAGAAATATCAATAACCTAAGATATGCAGATAGCACCACCATTATGGCAGAAAGCAAAGAAAAACTAACAAGTCTCCTGATGAAAGTGAAACAGGAGAGTGAAAAAACTGGTTTAAAGTGCAACATTCAAAAAAACTAAGATCATGGAATCTGGTCCAATCACTTCATGGTACATTGATGGGGAAACAATGGAAACAGTGACAGACTTTATTTTCTTCGGCTAAAGAATCACTGCAGCCATGAAATTAAAAGACGCTTGTTCCCTGGAAGAAAAGCTATGACAAACCTAGACAGCACATTAAAAAGCAGAGACATCATTTTGCTGACAAAAATTCTGTCTAGTCAAAGCTATGGTTTTTCCAGTAGTCATGTATAGATGTGAGAGTTGGACCATGAAGAAAGCTGAGCATCGAAGAATTGACGCTTTTGAATTGTGGTGTTGGAGAAGACTCCTAAGAGTCCCTTGGACTGCTAGGAAATCAAACCAGTCCATCCTAAAGGAAATCAGTCCTGAATAGTCATTGGAAGGACTGATGCTGAAGCTGAAACTCCAAAACTTTGGTCACCTTATGAGAAGGAATGATTCAATGGAAAACACCCTGATGCTGGGAAAGATTGAAGGCAGGAGAAGAAGGGGACAACAAAGGATGACATGGTTGGATGGTATCACCAACCTGATGGACATGAGTTTGAGTAAACTCTGGGAGTTGGTGATGGACAGGGAGGCCTGGCAGTGCTGCTGTCCATGGGGTCACGAAGAGTTGGACACGACTCAGCGACTCAACTGAACTAATTGAGACAATGCTTTTGTAGGGTCCAGGATCTCTGAATATATAATAATTATCATCCTTGCCATTTCTTAAAATAACACTCTTGACTGCTCTGTGTTCTTTATTTTTGCTGTTGAACTCTGGGAGAAAACACTTTACATGATTGTGTCTTATTTTCCAGCTATCAAAATATCACATAAATTGTAAGAAATAAGATCCCTTTTGGAAATATCTGTTAGCATATGAAATTTAAGTACTTAAGGCGTATTTTCATAATTGACTCTGTTCAAAGTAATTTAAGTGAAGTACCTTAGGCTACATAAATTTCCAGAAGAGGTGTTATTTTTCTCTTCATTAGTCACCTGCAAATAGGCAGTGCATGTATAATCCTTAAGTAAATCAACACCTCAGCACTTTAAAGGCAGGTATAAAGTAGCAAGGAGGGAATTGCTCTTTCAATTATCTCAGGTTAATATCTAGGAAAGAAATCACAAATAAAATTAGAAATAATTTTGACATAAAAAAACTGAATTGTTAAATTAATCTGTACTAATGGTGGCTGGCAACCCACTCTGGTACTCTTGCCTGGAAAATCCCATGGACAGAGAAGGCTGGTAGGCTGGTAGTCCATGGGGTCGCAAAGAGTTGGACATGACTGAGCAACTTCACTTTCTTTCACTTTCACTTCTTCAATGGTGGCAATTATACAGGGCTCATTTTCCAATCAGGATTCACAGAACCCAAGATAACAATGTTTACAAATCCACCATTTACTGCAGGAAAATACAGAATAGCAACAGCATTAATCACAACGTGAATCACAACCAAGGGCTGCCTCATAGCAAGGAGTCTGAACTGATCTGGTGTGATTTCCCTATTGCCTTATTTCTGTAAAGTCTGTACCATATACTCTTCTTTCTCAAATCAGTGGTCACTGATTTTGGAACCAAGACAGGGTTGCTGTACCCTCCTAGGCATCATGGTTTCATGTAACCAGCTCCAAAGACAAACCTCACTGGGAGTCTTACAAAGACCAGGTGAAACTCAAAAATTGTACATTTTTAATACCCAGTTTTGATAAATTGTTGCAAATTGCCCCAAATTCTTTGAGAATATGGCTGTAAATCAGCATTAGTAACCAGTCTGTTTGAGCCAAAGTGTAAATACTTTAGTATAATAAATCTCATGAAAACCAATTGTAAGATAACCAAAAACACTCACTAGGCAAATGAGCTGTATAATATATACATATTTGGGAAAGGATAAACACACAAGAAAACATATTCAAATTTTAAAAAGTTAAATAAAAACAATTCAATTTTTCTCTTTTCATGTTTATTTTTATCACCCTTCAAAAAACAAAGCTTGCAAATATTAATATGATTAGCAAAAATTAAGCCTGACAGGTGCTCTCATACCCTGCTAATGCGTCTATAAATTGATACAAGTAAATTAGCCTGAATTTATTAATCATACTAGCTGTATAACTCAAATATTGGTCTAGAATGGAAGTCAGGAATTTAATCTATCTTGTTCTGCTTTCAAGCTCTTATACTTTTTGAATTTGTCAGACAATTTTAAAATATCAAGTTATAGTTCCTGTCTTTCCTTGAAGCAGAATGAATATGAGTGATAGATATATTGTAGAGTTCTCTCTCATGGAAGATATCACTGGAGCTAAATGTTTACCCCTTTAATGCTTATTCATATATATTAAACAAATAACATATCAATAGCTCCTAAAACATCCAAATATTTTTTTACTTTATATTTAAGCTTAGTACTTATGAGAGGCTATTAGGATGGTGCAAAAGTACTTGCAGCTTTTGCATTGTTGAAATTTGTCTTTGATCTTGGAATCCATTCTTAAATAAATGTGATTATGCTATACACCATTTTAATGCACATTTCTCACTTTATATTTTTTACTTGATTTTTTTTTCGTATAAACCATGGAAATTATGTCAGACAAAAAGCAAATTCAAGCAATTTTCTTACTTGTGTTTAAAATGAGTGTAAAGCACTGGATATAATTTTCTACATCAATAATGGCCCAGAAACTGCTAAGGAACATACAGTGCAGTGGTGGTTCAAGAAGTTTTGCAAAGGCGATGAGAGCCTTGAAGTTGAGAAGTGTAGTGCCTGGCCGCTGGAAGATGACAATGACCAATTGAGAGCAATCATCAAAGCTAATCCTCTTACGAGAGAAGTTCTCTTGTTGCCAAAGAACTTAACATTGACCATTCTATGGTTGTTTGGCATTTGAAGCAAATTGGAAAGGTGAAAAAGCTCAAAAATGGGTGTCTCATGAACTGACCAAAGATTTTTTTTAAATGCCGATTTGAAGTGTCAGCTTCTCTTATTGTACACAACAATGACTCATTTCTTCATCAGATTGTGATGTGTGATGAAAAGTGGGTTTTATAAGACAACCAGTGATGAATAGCTCAGTGGTTGGACTGAGAAGTTCCAAAGCACTGCCAAAAGCCAAACTTGCACCAAAAAAAAAAAAAAAAAAAAAAAGTCATGGTCACCGTTTGGTTGTCTGCTGCCCAGGTGATCCACTACAGCTTTCTGAATCCTCATGCAACCATTACATCTGAGAAATATGGTCAGCAAATTGATGAGATACACTGAAAACTGAAATGCCTGCACTCAGCATTGGTCAACAGAAAGGGCCCAATTCTTCTCCACCACAACACCTGACTGCACATTGCCCAACCAATGCTTCAGAAGTTGAACGAACTGGGCTATGAAATTTTGCCTCATCCACCATCAATTCAGTTCAGTTCAGTCGCTCAGTTGTGTCCAACTCTTTACGACCCCATGGACTGCAACATGCCAGGCCTCCCTGTCCATCACCAACTCCCGAAGTTTACCCAAACTCATGTCCATTGAGTTGGTGATGCCTTCCAACCATCTCATCCTCTGTCGTCCCCTTCTCCTCCTGCCCTCAATCTTTCCCAGCATCAGGGTCTTTTCAAATGGGTCAGCTCTTCACATAAGGTGGCCAAAGTATTGGAGTTTCGGCTTCAACATCAGTCCTTCCAATGAACACCCAGGACTGATCTCCTTTAGGATGGACTGGTTGGATCTCCTTGCAGTCCAAGGGACTCTCAAGAGTCTTCTCCAACACCACAGTTGCCTTTAAGTACCTTGACAACTATTTGCAGGGAAAACTCTTCCACAGCCAGCAGGAAATGCTTTCCACATAGAAAATGCTTTCCACGAGTTTATTGAATCCCAAAGTACAAATTTTTATGCTACAGGAATAAATGTATTTCTCATTGGCAAAAAAAAATGTGTGATTGTTATGGTTCCTATTTTAATTAATAAAGGTGTGTTTGAGCCTAGTTATAATGATTTAAAATTCATGGTCTGAAACCACAATTACACTTGCACTAACCTAATATTATTTGTACTGCAAGTCAAGAGTCATATTCTAATTCTCTTTTTGTCCCAAACTTGCTGTATGTTATGACAAAATTCCTCTTCAGTTCACTTCAGTAGCTAATTCAAAATTCTCTCACAATTCCCACACTTTGATTCTTCATCCTTCTTCCCCCCTTTTTCACTCCTCAGCCTCCCCATATCCTGCCACTGCTTCCCTGGGAAAACAAAAGTCATTGCAACAAAAAAAACCCCATCTTTCTCAGCCCACAGCCATGTGTATCTGCACAGGCCTTCTCTGCTATGGCAGGTAAGCTCCCAGGCAGGCCTTCCAGCCTTCTGGAAGATTTTTAGTCATTGAGTCTCCCTGCTCTCTCATACAATTCTCTAATTTCTGATTTAAATCTTTATTATTTACATAACATAACAATTAAACAGAAGTTTCTACCACTTTACTTTTCTCTCCAAATAATACATTATACTGCCTTACCCTTTGATAGTAAACTTCTTGAAAAATTACTCTAATTTATTATGTATTGTTTAATAAAAAAAATTCACAGACACTTGTCAAATCATGGCAAGGAAGAATCTATTGGGGGGGGTGTCACTATCATAACAGGTATAGGGAATACTATGATTAAATTTTGCAGCGTGGGAGACAGATTGGATTTAACTCCAAATACAGCACAAGGAAGTGGGAATTTACAGGCAAAGATCAGGGTTGCAGTCAGTAGATGTAAAATAAGAGAAACATCAGGAGTATGGGGAATTCTAGCTAAGGCCATCTAATAGATGTCTTGCTAAAGATGGGCCAGGGTGATCAGGTATTTCCCTGGGGGACTGTGCAAAATAAGAAATCTGATTGGATATCAGTGTGATCAGATATTGAAGAGGGAGTCAGAGTTGGGGTGGAGGATTCTGACTAAAGTAACTTAGCAAGACTCTTGCCAAAACTGAATTATATAACAAAGGCCTAGAAGAAGGTTCGGGAGCTTGAGTAAAATTTGGTCAAGCAAAGAATTTTGTTACAATCTGGCCTTAAGGTCTCCTCACAAGAACACTCCTAATAACTTAAAACTTGAGTTTGCTCCAATAATTTACAGAAGGAACTTGTTCTAATGACAAAAATCTCCCACTTGTATGCAAACTAATGGACATATTCACTTCTCATCTTATTCATTTTATTTTCTGCTTCTTGAAAATCTTTCTTCCTTTGGTTTTTTCTGGATTTTCTCCTATCCAGGTATTCTTTTTATATCTTATAGTGCTATTTTTTTTTTATCCAACCTGTTAATATTACAACTATCCAAAGCCCAATTCTATGCCATTTTCTCTTGTTATGTTTCATTCTCCATGACTACAATTACATTCTATGTGCCAATGTATACGATGAAAGTGAAAGTGAAATGAAGTCACTCAGTCGTGTCCAACTCTTTGCGACCCCATGGACTGTAGCCTACCAGGCTCCTATGTCCATGGAATTTTCCAGGCAAGAGTACTGGAGTGGATTTGCCATTATTTCCTTCTTCAGGGGATCTTCCCGACCCAGGGATCAAACCCAGGTCTCCCACACTGCAGGCAGATGCTTTACCATCGGAGCCACCAGGGAAGATTATCTCTCTCCTACAACATCCGGGTGCATAATAATCACTATATAAGAATTTTCTAGTATCTTTGATATCTGATTACTTTTAAGAGTGTCAGTCCTGAGTGTCAGACCAACAGAAGTCATGGAATTCAGTAGAAAAAGCTTTGCAAAGGTAAAAAAGAACAGGTATTACCCCCCCACTGTCTCAAACTAATTGTATGACTTTACACAAGTAATTCAATGTCTACTGACCTTATCTATATGCAAATGCAGAAACTGCATTATTAAATAATCTTTAAGGTCCTCCCAACTCTAAAGTTTTATTATTCAATTTCAGCTTGTCTATCTCCATGACCTTGATACTAGTATTGATAAGTAACAAGTCATCTTTCCATTGTAGTGTTATAAGGCATGGCAATTATATAGATAACAGAAAATGCATTTAAGGTCATGAAACAGTTTATAATAGTCTTTATTCTCCTATAAGTATACTTAGACATGAACTTGTAAATAAGCGATTATTGAAGGAAAGAAAAAAGGAAGAAATATATTTTAAAAAAAGAAAGGAATACATGAAGGAAGAAATCTTAAAAGAAAAGGCCAATGAATTAGGATAAAAAGCTCAAAATGTTAAATACATACAAAAATATGGCCAAATATACTAAAAAACAAAAATATAGAACTAAGATTCATTAAGTAGAGAGATGAAAACAAATACCAGGAACAAAGTAGGCGGGTAGGAAAATTGCCCAAGGATAACTAGCGTTGTAGATAAAGGTTCCTCTCTTATGTATGCCTATACCAGAAGTAAGAGTTGTCCATCTTTAAAGGCCAACTAATGGTAAAGTTTCTTAATTCATAATGTCCTCTAAGATAATCTTGCCACAATACAAATCTCTTGGTTGATATAATTTATGAGAAAAGAAAACTCCTTGAAACAGAAATTTCCTAATCATAGTCCCATGCTCTGTATTTTATTCTCTAGGCCCTGATATATAAATCATTTTAATACCAAACTCCCAATTAAATTTAGAAATATAACTGCTTCTATGCAAAAAATGATTTGAAATATAAAACTATGAAATTCACAATTTAAGCAATAAATATTTGTATAACTAATGAATGATTTTAATAAATTAGGCAGCACAATTTTTATAAAATTTGATAACAAAGATACAGAACACAAAACTGATATAAGTAGACAGAGACACCAAAGAAGAATCTAGTTCAAAATGTTCATTCATTCATCATTCATAGTTGTATTGAATGAATAAATGTGTTAGTCACTAATTTTAAAAAATATGGTTATATAATTTTGCTAAAAACTAGTATTTAGTAGGGAACACAAATGTGAAACAATTAATTACATTGAAATGAATATAAATAAGAAAAATAGTGAGTATATAATATTTTAAAGTGATTTAACAAAGGAGATGAGACTTTGAGAATCATTTTCCTAAATCACTTGAATAATATATGTGAAAGAAATTATGAGATTAGAGTGCACATTTAAGGCCACAAAACAAGACTCAATAAGTTTCAAAGACAGAAATCATGAAGCATTTTTTTCAAACTAGGTAGTAAGAGATCAAAAACAAACTACAAGAAAAAAGATGCTAAAAACTCAAGCACATGGAGGGTAAAAATTGTGCTACTAAATAAGCAAGGAATGAGTGAAGAGTCCTAAGAGGAAATTTTTAATTATCTGGAGACAAGTGAAAATGAAACACAGCAATTAAAAATCTATAGGATTGTGTAAAAGCACCTCCAAAGACGAAGATTACAGTGCTAAAATTCTTCCTTAATAAGCCAGAAGAAAATATCTCAAGCAACATAACCTTACGTCTAAGGAAACTAGAACAAGAAGAACAAACAAAATTCAGCATTAGTTGAAGGAAAGATACCATAAAGATTGGAGCAGAAATAAATGAAATAGAGACTAATAAAATAGAAAATATTAAGGAATCTAAGGTCTCATTATCTGAAAAGATAAAATTGATAAACCTTTGGCCAGATTCATCATAAACGAAAGAGAGATTTCAGGTTCATCATAAACAGAAGAGAGATTTCAAAAAAACAATATCAGAAATAGAAGTAGTAACAACTGAAACCACAGAAATACATTATAAGGGATTATTACAAATAACTGTCAGTTCAGTTCAGTGGCTCAGTCATGTCTGACTCTTTGCGACCCCGTGGACTGCAGCATGCCAGGCCTCCCTGTTCATCACCAACTCCCGGAGTTTACTCAGGCTCGTGTCCATTGAGTTGGTGATGCCTTCCAACCATCTCATCCTCTGTCATCCCCTTCTCCTGCCTTCAATCTTTCCCAGTATCAGGGTCTTATCAAATGAGTCAGTTCTTCACATCAGGTGGCCAAAGTATTGGAGTTTCAGCAAATAACTATACACCAATAAAACAGGAAACCCTGGAAATATTCCTAGAAATATACAACCTTCCAAAACTGAATCAAGAAGAAATATAAAATATTACCAAATTGATTACCAGTAATGCAGTTGAGTCAGTAATAAAAAGAACTCCCAACAAACAAAATTCCAGAATCAGACAGCTTGACAGTAGGGTTATACCAAACATTTAAAGAAGAGCTAGCACCTATTTTCAAACTCTCCCCAAACATTTAAAAGGAGGGAAGAGTTTTAAACTCATTCTATCTCATTCTAAGAGACTAGTATTACCCTGATATCAAAACCAGACAAAGACAGTAAAAAAAGGAAAGAAAAACAAGAAAATTATAGGTCAATACTTCTGGTGAACATAGATGTAAATATTTTCAATTAGTAAACTGAATTAAATAATGCTTTAAAATTATCATTTTATGATAATGTTAAATGGTCAAAGAGATTAATTCCAGGGATGCAGCATAGTTCAATATCCACAATTCATTAACTTGACATACTGTATTAAAAATGAAGGATAAAAATCACACAGTCATCTCGATAGATGCAGAAAATGCATTCAACAAAGTCAAACATTGATTTATAGTAAAAGTTCTGAAGAAAGTGGATATAGAGGGGATATATCTCAAGATAACAAAGCATTCTTCATAATTGCCAAGATATGGTAGCAACCTAAGTGCCCATGGATGGATACAGAAGTGAGATTTTATATATATGTGTGTGTGTGTGTGTGTGTGTGTGTGTGTGTGTGTGTGTGTGTGTGTGTACATGTGCTCAGTCACTTAGCGTCATAAGATAGACCTGTCTATGCTGCTGAAAATGGCAAGAGTCCATTCTTTTTATGACTGAGAAATATTCCATTACATATAGATATACATACATATATATACATACACACATACTACATTGTATTATATACGACAGTGAAAGTGTTAGTCTCAATCGTGTCCAGCTCTTTGTGACACCATGGACTGTAGCCTGCCAGGCTCCTCTGTCCATGGAATTCTCCAGGCAAGAATACTAGAATGGGTAGTCATTCCCTTCTCCAAGGATCTTCCCAACTTAGGGACTGAACTTAGGTCTCCTACATTGCAGGCAGATTTCCTTACCATCTGAGCCACCAGGTAAGCCTATATTATACACACACACACACGTAAAATTTGTTGTTCATTCATTAAGTCATGCCCAATTCTTTGCAACCACATTGACTGCAGCATGCCAGGCATAACGGGATATTATTCAGTCATAAAAAAAAATGGACTGTTGCCATTTTCAGTAGCATGAATGGATCTATCTTACACTACGTAAAATCAGTCAGTCAGAGAAAGACAAATGCCATGTAGTATGACTTATATGAGGAATCTAAAATAAAATGAATAAAAAAAAACAGAAATGAGTAATAGTTTGAGGGAAGAAACTGGTAGTTGTCAGAGGGGAAGGAAGGAATATTGGAGGATGAGCAAAATGTCTGAGGGAAATGAAGCGGTGCAAACTCTCAGTTGCAAAATAAGTATGTCATGGGGATAAAATTCATGTCATGGGGATAAAATTCATAACATGGGAATTGTGATCAATAAAATTATAATAACTCGGTAAAAAAGTTGCTTGAATTTACCTGAGTTTGTAATGATACTTTATTTTAATACACACTAATATTTTCAGACATACAAGAACCTTATAAATAATGTGAAAATTGCACTTAGGTTTTCTGAAGCTATACAATAAATTGTTAATTGGGGGGAAATTATATCAACAATGACAACACTGTTCCTGATAGCTCAGTTATCTACCTATTCAATATTATTGTAATAGTCTATGTCATTGATTATGATGTATCACTGGGCATTCCCCTGTGGCTGCTTTTCAGGGCATAATTATTGAAATGCATATTACTTTATTATAAGTTATTTTTTATTTTTCCTTTATGTTATTGTTAGTATAATATTTACATTAGTGCTTTACAATTATTTTATATGGTTTATTTTCTTCTATAACTTTTGTTTCAGAAGAGTGAAGTGAACATGAAAAAAGGATTGTGATAAAAATGGAGCTTCTGCTTGTTAGAGCTTGAAAGTCAGTTAGTTTATGGTAAAGACTTAAAAGGCGGCAATAGTAACACAAATGCAATAGAGAGGTTTGAGTGAAATGTACTGAACAGAATCAGTCAGACTTGCTAATGATTAGGTTGAAGGACAGTAAGAAATGTTAAAATCCATCCATACCCCCTGGTATACATCTAAAAACTCATTTTCAGTGCTGTAGCTATTTCCTATACACTGTAACTCCTGTTTTTTAGTTTCTCTAAGTAAGCAATTTCTCCAGCCCTTAAAAAATAAGTGTAAACTAACCATGAATTTGGTTTATCTCACCCCTCAGTGAGACAATTCTGAGTCACATTTTACCCCACACGTAGAGGGCCCTCGGCTGTGCAGTGTAACCTGCTCTGCAGTTTATTCTTTTCTGGCTCTTCCCCCATCCTTGTAAACCTGTCCCATTGTCTGCTTCTGCTATGATTATTTCCAAATAAAATCTCCATTCAAATTTTTTATCAAGTCTTGTTTGAGATGGGAGTGGTGAAACCCAAGCTAAGACAAAGAAGTAACATATATAAATAACTTTAAAGTTTTGCAATTGCTTGTTTTCTGCCTGGATAAAATTTCCCTGGAATATTTGCATGGCTTGCTGTCTTTCATCTTTAATCTTTGGCTCCAATAGTAACCCTCTTGGTGAGTATTTCCCCGACCCCCTATTTAAGGCACCCACATGTACCTACAACAAGCACTTCTCATAATCCTTTTGCATTGCATTTGAGTTTTCTAGAGGAAACAGGAGTGCATATTTTTAGATGAACGTTTGTTTCTAACCTCTTGTTTGATCGAGAGGTCTAGGCACAGAGAAAAATGTGGGGATCATCAAATTGCTGATGGATATGATGGCACAGGAAGATAAGCAAAGTAGGAATGATTTCTAAAATATAAGAATTTCTACATCAGGAAAGATTTTAGACAATAAAAACAATAAAGGGCATAATTTGCAAATCAACTTCTCTCCAGGAAAGAGAGAAACCACTCATATGAGCATTTTAATATTTAGCCAATCTAAATTTATATTACAACTTACACTTCAAAGTGGTTTCTTTTTCATGCTTCTATTAAAGATATAACTTGCTTTTGTGTAGTTTTAGATATTCAGAAAAACTTCATTTAATTTCTGTCACCATGGAGTAAATTTAGAGTCACATTAGCATCAGACTATTCAACAAAAAATACTAGTATTCATTTCTCATAGCTAAAATGAACTTTCAACAACTGTTGGCATTAAAGAAAAGTTATCTTCAACACTTATTCATCTTTAAGACTTCTTCCCAATCACTTTTGAAGATAAGCCTGCTGGGAATAGCCTCCCATTAACGACTCCTTCTAGAATATAGAAATATACTTCTTTATAGATGTTTTTACTTCAGATATGCACATTGAATGAAAATGGGCTTTTGACTGTACTTCAGAAAATTAAATACATCATATAAATGTAAGTATTACGCTTTAGAAAAAAATGCATAACTAAATTCTGAGTTTACAGTGAATACACCTGGGTGTTTATAAAGAGAATTTTAATGCAAAATTGTGAATGATAATAAAATTTTTAGACATTAGTCCCAAACCATGTAAAACAAAAATGTACTAATCCAAATGAAATACAATTAATTTCCTGTAACAGATTATTGCAAAAGAGATAATAAAGGATTATGTTGTGGGATGGTTAACTTCATGTGTCAACTTGACTGGGCCAAAGAGTGCTCAGATATTTGGTTAAACTTTATTCTGAGTGTGTCTCTAAGGGTGTTTCTAGAAGAAATTAATACTTAAATCAGCAGTCTGAAGACAGCAGACTGCCGTATCCAATGAGGCTGGGCATAATCAATCCATTGGATGTTGAATAGAGAAAAAAAGTTGAGTAAAAGAGAATTAACTCTCTCAGCCTGATCATCTTCAAGCACAAGGTGGGACTCTTGTCTTCTCCTGCCTTCAGACTCAGACTGAAGCTTAAATTTGTAAATGTCCTAATCTGTTTTTAAATTAAAAAATATAGGAGTGGGGGAAAAAAAGTATTTTCACATTGTCCCCAACATCTTGGGATGAATAGTGTTAGTTTTATTGTATTTCTGGTCTGCTTTATCAATTGGAATATTTTATAAGTACGTAAGTGCATATTATCTACAAGAAAAAATTTTGACATTGGAGATACTCAGAGGCATTCCGCAGAATCATTTTGCTAAAGAGACAGTAAAGATTCCAAATATTTGAAATATATATATTTGTGTGTGTGTTTGTATGTATATGTATATATACATATATGATTATTTTGTGTCAATTTGCCTTTGCTACTGGAAGCCCAGAGAGCTGAGATGCCCATCTTCTCCTGCCCTTAGACATTGGTGGCATTCACTCAGATAGGGTCTTATGCCACCAATGCTTCAATTCAGAATCTTTTGGACTCTGACTGAATTAAAACATCAGACTTCCTGATTCTCCAGTCTACAGTTGGCATATCATGGCACTTCTCATTTTCCATAATCCTATGAACCAATGACTATAACCATCTCTTACATATATCTAGATATTACCTATTGTTTCCTATACATAATAAAATCTAAAGGTTTCTACAAATACTACTACAACTATCAAAAAATTCAGTAAATAGTAGTAGGATACAAAGTAAAAATAGAAAAGTTGGTTCCATTTCTATACACTAACTATCTGAACATAAAATTAAGAAACCAATTCTATATATAATAGCATCAAAAAATAATGAGCTAAGGAGATGAAAAATTTGTACAGTGAAGACCACAAAACATTGCTGAAAAATCAAATATATACATAAATGTAAATACATCCTATGTTTGTAGATTGGAAAATTTAATATTGTTAAGCTGTCAATCCTACTCAAAGTAATCTACATATTTAATGTAATCACTATCAAAATTCCAAAGTTCTTTTTCTTTCCAAAAGTAGAAATACCATTCTAAAATTCATATAAAAACTCAAGGGGTATTGAAAAGTCAAAATAACTTTGAAAACAAAATCAAAACTGGAGGTCTCATACTTCCTGATTTCAAACTGTGTTATAAAACTATAATACTCAGAACAGTAAGGTACAAACATAGACATATAAACCAGTGGAATAGAATGCTTAGACCAGAAATAAATCCTTACAAACAAGTTCAAATGATTTTCAATGAATGACAAAATCATTCAATAGAGGAAAGGACAGTCAACCATTCAACAAATGGTTGTGAAAACCTAGGTATCCAAATGCAAAAGAATGAAGCTGGACCTTCACCTAACACTATGTATGCAAAAATTAACTTAAAGTGGATCAAATAACTAAATCTAAGACATAAAACTATTACACTTTATAAGAAAACATTGGGCAAAATTTTCATTACATTGGATTTGGGGGTGATTTTTTCATTGTAACACCAAAAACTCAGACAACAAAAGATACAGTAGAAAAACCAGGCTTCATAGAAAATAAAAAATAAAAATAATGTTCATCAAAAGATACCATTAACAAAATAAAAATGAACAGGAGAAAATATTTGCAAACCATATATCTAATTATGGATATAACTCAGAATATATAAGAGAATTTCTATATCTCAACAATAAAAAGACAAACAACTGATTCAAAAAAATATATAAAGAATATAATAAATATATTTCCAAAGCTTTTTAGCTGGCCAATAGACATATGAAAAGATGTTCAAAATCCTCAATCATCAGGAAAACACAAATCAAAGCTGAAATGATACTACCTTAGATGCATTAGGATGATTGTTATCAAAAAACAAAAACAAAAAGTAACTGTTAGAAAGATATAGAGAAATTGGAACCTTTCTCCACTGTTGGTGGGGATGTGAAATAGTACAGCTGTAGTGGAAAACATGATGAAGTTTCCTCAAAAACATTAAAAATAGAATTTATCACATGATTCAATATTTGCACTTCTGGATATATACCCCAAAAATTAAAAACAGGATCTAGAATAGATATGCACACTTCATTTTTATAACAACATTATCAACAAAAGCCAAAACATGGAATCAAGCCAAATATTTATGGACAAATAAACGTGTCTATGTGTGTGTGTGTTTAGATATATATACTGGGATATTGTTCAACATTAAAACGGAATGAAACTCTAATATATGCCTCAACATGGATGAACCTTGAGGACATTATACCATAAGTAAAATAATAGAAAAAGACAAATATTGTGTGACTCCACTTATTTGATATATTTAGAGTAGTCAAAACCATAGGGACAAGAACAGAATGGTTGTTGCCAGGAACTGAGAGAGTGGAGTGTTGTAGGAGTATAGTGTTTCAGTTTTGCAAGATGAGAGTTCCATTAGATGCATTGTAGTGATGGTTGCACAATATCAATGCACTTAATATCACTAAACTGAACATATAAAAATGGCAAAACCTGTAAATCATATGTCACATGCATAGTACCATAATTTAAAAAATTAAAAAAGACATTTTTAAAAGATTTCCTGTCAATAGGGTGGAAGCACTCTGACTAGAAATGTAATCTGACTTAGAGTATAGAAAAATAAGTATTTAGGTGCTTCTGGTGCTTTTGGAACTTTTTTTTTTTTTTTTTTTGATATATGCAGTAAGCCATGAATTTCTAATTGTAGAGTAAGTTTAAGACATATTTTTCCCAGAGTCCTGGTTTATGCTTGGTTATCAAGCATAACCAAGGTTGGTTATGCTTGTGTCAAGTATAATTAGTAATCAAATCTCTTTAAAAATTATTTAATGATAAGTTGACACTAAGTAATGGACTTCTGGGGTCATTTAGAATGTGAAAAAAGAGCAGAGTTTTGCCTGATAATGTATTATATTATTTACATTGAACAAGTTGTGTGCCGATTTTGTTATTCTTTTCAACTACAAAAGAACTTACACAGTTCTGTTTCTTTGAACTACATATATTTTAAATATCATATTACTTATAACTTTAAACCAAAGAAACTAACTTGTACTGCACAGAGAAAACTAGGATAGGATGATGTTGATAATCGTTCATGGTCATAGAGCAGAGTTTTACAGCAAATTTGCAGAGCTAATGAAAATATAACACAGCTGTCTACAGCCATGCACATCATTTATACAGTTCTCAAAGGGGCACAAATGAATGCTCAGGACAGACCTAGTCTTTCTGAAGCATATAAAAATAAAAGGTGAAAGTATAACAATTAAATTAGGTTTAGTAATCCATGTTGTAATATTCTCCTTTGTAGAAATGCTCTAGATATCTAATGAGTATCCATTAATTCAACCTACTATCAGTCCAGACACGCAAAGTTTTTCTTTTCTTTGAATTATCTTCTTACACATTATAAAATACAATTATTATTGTAATAGTCTGTCAGAATAATGATTCAATTTGGATTAAAAATTTATATTTTCATAATCATAAGTAGAGGTAATTCTAGGCTATTCAATCAGTAAATCTGTGTAGGTTTAGGGGTAAATACCCAAATAGAAGGAAAATGTATGTGTATGTTATACTTACTACTGATAAATCAGAAAAAGGCATAGCTGTTTTCATTAAGCCAAAAATATTAGACTAATCTTGAAACCAAATATCTCCCAGCTCCCTCCTTACCCCTCAAGTACAAAGGCCCCTCCACATCTTCTCCCTGGTTTGTAGAGAGGCTAAAGTCTCACATATCTCCCCCAGAGTCAGAAAGGAGCAGGCTCAAGCAGTTAATGATTAGGACAATAGAGTCCTAATTTTCCTAATCAGCAACAGTGTCCGATGCACATTCCTGAGTTGTTTTACATACACTGTAATTGCTACCAAAGGGGAAACTCTGACTGTATGATGCAGACAGGACATAAACTCCTCTTTTTTGAGTAGTACTGAGTCTATGGCTAGCACAGTTCCAAGAACTGGCCTCGAGAGAATGGAATTAACACTATTGCTTATAATAATCTGTGTCTTTGTGGGCATCAAAATAATTGTAGCTTGTTCTGCCTGTATATGTAAATGAGCAACTACAACTGTCAGCAAAGAGATGCTACAGATCCATGTCGATACTTCCACTCTAAGAATATGGCACCCTAAGTTAGCATGAAGTTACAGAAAATGGACATTTGCCCATGATTCCATAGAAATGGAATTATGTTCTGACAAGTGGGGATTTGTAAACAGTTTTTGACAGGCAAGAGCTCTGTGCAGGAAATAATTCTCCACAGGAGTCCCCTTTGCCTTTTTACAAATTTTAAAATCAGAACTCCCTTGTTCAATTTATCTCTGGCCCTAGGACATCTTTCAAACCTTTTGGTCACATGATACCTTGACTAATTTGTTCATTCATTCCACAGATCCAAGAAGTAGAAATGAAGAATAAGCAATTAACAGATGACCAGATCTCTTTCCAAACAAACTGTGTAAACAAGATAATATCTAAAGAAAAATCACAAGAGGTCAACAAGCCTGCAGGCAGTGGGGAATGGTGATAACTCTGACACCTACCTCAATGATTAACTGAGATTACTTCCTTTTTCCCCTTTAAAAAACTTTTACAACCAATCAGAATATTCAGAGATGGTTTTGGTGGGACACTAAGTCTAACATCTCAGATTGCTGGTATTCTGGTTAACACCAACTTTCTTTCTACCAATATCTGTCTCTCACTTGATTATTGATTCTTTGATCAGTGAGCAGCTAAACTTGATCAGGTAGCAATCTTATCTATCAAAGATTTACCTTAATTATGTGAACTTGAATTCTTAAAAATTTCCAAATTGGTTTCTTAAAGAATATTTTTAAAATCTCAGAACTGAAAGTCTCAGAAGCTCAGTTTTATTTTCGACTGTCGAGGAGTTTGTTATTTCCTCGGTTCTGTCAGGTAACAACAAAAAATTGAAGCAATGGATGGACTAGCGTTACAGCCCTTGGATGGACCAGTGTTTTATTTAGAAAGTAAAGGAAAATACATCCTCAAGGCGTGACAGCATGCCGACACAAAAGATGTGAAGAGAAGAGAGGCCTCCCAACCCAATTTTGGCTCCTCTTTTTATATGTTTTTTCTCCTCCCCCTGGGCCTGCCCTATGCAAATTGCGCTAGAGAGGAGTGTTGTTTGTTTTACCTGAGGTCCTTACTCTGGTCCTTGTACCTTTCTTTGTCCTATTTTTGTGGGTTTTTCCCCTTCCTTGTCTTTTAGCCACTGCCATTCTGGAATCCTTTTTCCTATTCTAACTACCTAACACTACTAAAGAAATTGAGAATATTGTATTTATTGAAGGTCTACTTATCTATATCAAATCAGGATTTAGGTTTGGTTTTTTTTTAAACATAAGATTCTATAATTAATTTGTATTACTATCTGGCAGGAGGAAATACTACACACTTCAGTTCAGTCGCTCAGTCGTGTCCGACTCTGTGACCCCATGAACCGCAGCCTCCCTGTCCATCACCAACTCCCCGAGTTCACCCAAACCCATGTCCATTGATTCAGTGATGCCATCCAACCATCTCATCCTCTATTGTCCTCTTCTCTTCCTGCCCTCAATCTTTTCCAGCATCAGGGTCTTTTCCAATGAGTCAGTTCTTCGCATCAGGTGGCCAAAGTATTAATAAGTGGTAAAGACTTCTCTGAATTATAGACACATAAGTGTACATACACATATATCAAAGCTTAAAAATTCAGTTCTAAAACCCCATCCCTGGGTCAGAAGTAAACACAGATATATAAAACTCACAGGTCTGTATCAAAGATCTGTTATCTTCTCAGTGGGGACACATTCTTAACTGATTTGAGCTCAAAACAGAAAAAAAAAAAGAGAGAGAGAGAGAGAATAATAAGCCAATTTACCTGCCGTCTCTTACCCAATAAAGCTAAGAGCTCTATAAACCATTAACCTGTTTATAGAAATCACCAAATTGTTAGACCATAAAACCAAATTCCCTATGGGGGATAACTTATGTTGTCTATTAACAAGCCAAAAATAAAACTCAAAGCAGCAGAAACCAGTACTAAAATCAAGCCAGTACTCAAAAATTATCAAAATCATATTCTTGCCCTGCTACATAGAAATAAGACTCAGAAGCACAAGATCAGGTGTTGAACTTCCCATCTGGTCCCAGGTTACCAGACACATAGGAGCAAAAACAAATAAACAAACAAACAAACACCAAGCATTGTTACCTAGATGGAATGGAAGGGGGTTTAAAAATGAGAAATGGGATGAAAAGTGTAAAAGAAAAGAATGCATTGGACAATTAAGAAAATCATTTTATTCAGGCTATTTTAATAAGGAGAAAGTTCATTGCTGCAGACAAATGTCTTAAAGAAAAGCAAGTAAGCCTTAGGTTTCATAGAGGCAGTTAAACAAGGGATGCATTAGGAACAGTGGGCAATGGCTATCTTAGCCAAGAGGAAAGGTGGTCCCTGCGGTTTATTGTTTCCAGCGATGAAGTGATGAGGAATTTGACAGCCATCTGTTTTCCAGATATAAAGGAATGACGCAAAGTTCAACATTGTTAAGAGTATGCATTTTTCTCCATCCTTACTCCTTGCCAAGAAAATCTCAGGGCAGTGATCAAGGTGATCTTAAAGTTCCTTTCAGCTGAACTAAACTTCAGACAGGTTTATTTCCAGACATGGCCCTCATCTGCCTTTTCCTAGAGCATTTACTTTGAAAATTTATAACTGCATAGCTTTCTGCCTCACTGCAATGCTTGTAAATCTCCTTAGAAGCCTCTTGACCATTTTAGGACCCAGGGAAGGTCTTTCTCAAAACCCTGAGAATCATCTCTTTGAAATGTGAACATCAAAACAGATTGTGCCTCAGTCTCCCAGCCCCTGAGGGAAGAGAGGAACCAATGGGCACCCATTAGCAAACAAATGACCTAATCACAGAAAAAAAAACATTTGCAAACTCATGAATAACTCCTATTAATTCCCATTTACTCTCAAATAATTCTTCGACTTTGAACTGACTGAACTCTCAAATAATAGCCCATTAATTTCCGTTCAGTTGTTCAGTCCTGTCCAATTCTTTGTAACCCCATGAATCACAGCACACAAGGCTTCCCTGCCCATCATCAACCCCCGGAGTTCACCCAAACTCATGTCCATTGAGTCAGTGATGCCACCCAACCATCCAACCATCTCATCCTTTGTCTTCCTGCCCTCAATCTTTCCCAGCATTAGGGTCTTTTCCAATGAGTCAGCTCTTCACATCAGGTGGCCAAAGTATTGGAGTTTCAGCTTCAACATCAGTCCTTCCAATGAACAACCAGAGCTCATCTCCTTTAGGATGGACTGGTTGGATCTCCTTATAGTCCAAGGGACTCTGGAGAGTCTTCTCCAACACCACAGTTCAAAAGCATCAATTCTTTGGCATTCAGCTTTCTTATAGTCCAACCAACTCTCACATCCATACATGACCACTGGAAAAACCGTAGCCTTGACCAGGCGGACCTTTGTTGACTAAGTAATGTCTCTGCTTTTTAATATGCTGTCTAGGTTGGTCATAACATTCCTTCCAAGGATTAAGTGTCTTTTAATTTTATCTTCTCCCTAATGGCCCCCTCCAATAATTTTCCCATAGCCCAATCCATCAATGAAACACCCTCCAGCTTCCCCCCACCACTGCCCCTGTAGCAGAATTGAGTTCAAGTCTCTCTTTCTCTACTGAAATAACTTTGAATAAACTCTTTGTCTGTTTAACTTTATATGGTGCAATTTTGCTTTGACAGAAATAAGTGCGGCAGTCATAAGGCTCATATCACTCATGTCTCATCTCTCAAGTGTCACTGTCATTCACTGCCTGAAGTACTAAATCTTGGCTGGAAGCAGAACTATGTCATACAGATTACTTTCAGTTATTAAGAGAAGACAGGTATCAACTGAGAGCAATAATACTGAATTAAGCTGGAAGCTCATTGATTAGATTCACTCAGTCGTCTACTGAATAGATTGAAAAGATTCATTCCATAAACATAAAAAATTAATAATTGAAAATATTCTAAAATGTTTAGATTTTTCTGCTGTTCAGATAATCACACTAATGTGAAATCCATGAAGGAAAGAAAGGCTTCTCTTCCTTAGACGTCCGAATGTATCAAGTTCTCTCTGCTTTTATGCATAGCTCCAAGACAATTTCTCCATCTGAAAGGTTTTTCAATTCCTCAACTGATTGTCTGTAACTTGCTTTTAAAATTTCACTGTCAAAGGACTTTGAGATTACATACAGCTTTGTCCCCAGTAATTCAAGCTGGAAATAATTAGAAAAAGAGAAATAGAACTTTGGAACATCAAAGGACACAAAGCTGAGATGACAGATCAGGAGCAGAGGTAGAGATAAAAGGCAGATGAGACAAAGCAAACCCTTTCAGAACTATTTGCAGCATTCTCAAAAAGGAACTGAACTAAAACTTTGAGACACTGAAGGACTAAAGTTAAGATGATTTGCCCTATTCTAATTGACAAGTTTATGTGTAACATTGTCATGGGGGGAATAAGATTAAATCATATATTTATAAAATTGAATGGGAAATGTGGACTAGGAACTACTTTGGTAGGTAAATATTTGCTTCAATATAGATTTGAATGATATGATAATCTAAGAAAGAAGCTTCAGTGGAAAGAGAAAAGTGTTACAAGTATCCTTTGAAATGAACATTTTAAAAGAGTAACAAATTTTGAAGAGAAATTAGTTGATTCATTCTAATTAATGAGACTTGCAAATCACAAATTTATTTGGTTTTTTATAATACATAATACTATACCAAATATTTTTATGAGTTTATTTTAATCTCTTTTTTCTCATTAGGTTTTTAAGATCTTAATCATGGTAGTTTTGTATACGTGAGTCCAAGAGGAAGAATTGTATTTGTATGCGTATGTTTTAATGGTCTTCCTTCTAAAACATAAGTTTGTTGGGAACAGGACAAATTATTAATTATCTATTTTCAATGGCTAACTCAGAAATATAATAAATGATAATTTCAGTTGAATCAAAATTATAGACTTAATGTGCACATGAATGTTCAGTGCAAAAATCAGCGAGAGTCAAAAACCATGTCTATGGGACAGTTTTCATATTTCAAAGCATCTATTTTAGGTATATATACAGATGGTGAAATTAGGTTCAATGAAAATTATTTAGGAAATGGTTAACCATTCACCTTATAATATTAGGCCAAAAAACATGATGCAATAGTACAAATAAATAATGATTACAAAGATTTTTTTTAAATATGTACATAAAACTAAGTGAAGGAAATCACATAACTTTACAATAGTAATATTTTGGAAGTATATTTTGGTATTATTTTATTCAATTTTCTTTAAACTGTTTTTAATAATTCCTTGAATCATGTCTGAGAACATATGTGTTACTACTAGGGAATTGAAATCATTCTATCAAAGGGATGAAAAGTAAAGAAAATTATAAATGATAGTACCTACTTCAATAGCAGTAGCCAAACTATACTCAGCCAGAAGATTATAGAATTGAAAATCAAATTTGCATGGTACAAAAATACAGCAGGAATAGCATAACAATCTTAAGTTATTTTGCCTATATATTTTATTGATTTTTTGTGAAGAAATAGTAGCCAAACACTCTGGGAAATGTACTCTATTTTCCAAATATGCATATGCACAAAAGGCCTTGGTTGTCATTTTGGTTTTAGAGTAAATAGAATGCGTGGGCTATTTAAAGAATGAAACAGCTTATTGAGCATCAACAAATTATAATTTGTAAAGGATACCTAGGGGCCACAGATAACCTTTCATTGTAGTTTTTTAGCTAGCTGTCTTTTTCCTATGTTCTCCAATAGCTACAGATTACCAGCAGGACTTAAACATCAAGTACTTGATGAAGCACAATTTTTATCCTTTATTCTGGCTGAATCTATTAACAACCTCATCATACAATTTTTCTATAATAATTTCCAATAAAATATTCTTCATTTATCTTTTTATCCCAATTCTATAGTTATGTATCCATTTAGGAAAGACAAAGCATGACTATTCTCTAGTTATTCTTTTTTTTAATCAGAAATTAGATAATTTCTTTTAGGAATTTAGGCTTTGTCCCTATAATAATAAAAAGTACATTCAATTAAAAATATATATATTTTAATATCTGGTTGAGAAAACACTCAGTGCACCTTCTCAATTTTATACTTTCAATACTTCGTTTTGAGATTCTGTAGACTTACCTTGTGGCTTCCCAGGTGGCACAGTGGTGAAGAGTCTGGCTGCCAATGCAGGAGACACAGAGACATGGGTTCAACTCCTGAGTTAGGAAGATACGCTGGAGTAGGAAATGGTAACCCGCTCCAGTATCTTTGCCTGGAAAATTCCATGGACAGAGGAACCTTGTGGGCTGCAGTCCATGGGGTCGCAGAGAATCAGACACACTTGAGCGCACACACAGACTTACCTTGATTTCGATACTTTTCTGAAGAGAGCCATAAATGACATGCTTAGCTTTGCAAAAGATTGCAAAACAACAATAAATATTTTCCTTCTTTATGTTTAAGGTTTTGCGTATGTGTGTGTTTTCTTAGTGTTTATTGAAAATATGATACACAGTGACTGAGTCATAGCCATCTTGTCTCTGAGAATTGAACATCAGCCACTCTAGGTACACATGAACCACAAAACAACTTAATATTAAACCAGAATTTAAGTGGACCAAATAAAAAGAAATGATTCAGGATAATCCATATGAAAATTAGCAGTATGCTTTATGAAATATTCTCAAATTAAATAATAAACATATTAAACACGTACCTAATTCTTCTCATGTGCAATTCTTGAATCACTGAAAGGAATATTTTCAAATGTGAAGTAAACATTTTTGGTATACAGTTTTGTTCTTTTTTTTTTATTTTGTTTTTATCAAGAAGACCCCGTTACTTAATTTCCTCAAAGAGACTCAAAGTTTAGTGAAACTTTTCACCAGTTAAAAATATGTAGTTTTAAAGAAATTTTAACTCATATGACTTATATGCAGTCTCAAATACTTTTAAAGAGGAAATAAATAACAGATACATATAAGTGAACATATGTCAGCAATTTCATTTTACTTATTAATTATTGAGAAAATCAGTAAGATATTTTTTAAATGTTTCAAAGGAGAATGCAAACAACAGACACATTTATAGGCAACCAGGAATGCAAAATTGACTTATTCCACAGCAGTGTTAATATCTTATTTCTTGCATCAGAATAGAGTTCATTTGCATTTCTGAAAAAAAAGACCAAATTATTTGCACTGGTCTGTGAGGCAGGCTTGAACAAGAGTATAAAGCAAATGCCTGTGTTGTATCCTGTAATTCTTTCTTATGACAAGAGTACTTCTAGACTGAACAAAACAGCTAACAAGGACAGCAAAGAGAGATGAGAAAGAATGGTCTGTTTCCAGCAAGGATGCTGAACAAATAGGAACCAATAATAAAAGTCCAAGTACCAAATCAAACAATAAATAGCCCAGGAACTCAACAAAAAGAGGATGAAAAAAAACCAGTTCAGATCCCCATGCTGACTTACCACGCTAGACGACCTGCTGCAGCAAGGCACAGGGCCCTTGTGAATACTGAGCCTGGTTGAAGGCCAGTGTCCGTGGCGAAGGGCAGTTCCCAGCGGAGGGCTTTAGTGGGACTTCTACTGCATCTGTGGAAATAAACAAGGGCCAACCAAATAAGAACAAGCAAAGGATATTTATTCAGAGCTTGCTATAGCAAGAAAGTCACCCACTGTTGTTTGGTACAGACTCAAACTCAGGCAGAGGTGTGGAAAAGATATATAGCAAAAAGAAAAAAGAGAGAAAGCTTCAGTTGTGCCTTGATTGGAGGCCACTATAGGGAAGCTATCTGCAGACTCACTAGAAGGCAGGCATGCTACATGATTGGTTAGGGAGGCATATTTAGGCTTTCTCTGATTGGCTCTAATTTGGAAACTGGGACAAAAATTAGGGAAATGCTCCGCAAGCCCTGACCATGTTGAACTGATTGCTACAGAAGTGACTGTTTGACTTCCTGGATTGTTACTAGAAATAGCAGTCTGACTTCTCATAGAACAATTGTATGGATTTTAAAAATACCTAAACTATATAGGTACATAATAAGACCATAAATAATACACAATGTATCCTATATGTGTTCAAAGATGTGTGTTTGTGTATATATGTTTGTGTGTACATATACATTTTTAGCCATTAAAACAACTCTGTGACTCCACAGACTGTAGCCTGCCAGGTTCCTCTGTCCATGGGATTTCCCAGGCAAGAATACTGGAGTGGGTTGCCATTTTATCCTCCAGGGGATCTTCCCAACCCAGGGAGATCGAATCCGTGTCTCCTGCATCTCCTGCATTGGTTGGCAGATTCTTTACCATGAGCCACCTGGGAATCCCTCTTATATGTGTATATGAGTATATATGAATGTGTGTTCATATACTTTTTTAGCCATTATAATTGCCACTTTTTTCCCACCATAGATTTTAAAGCAAACATCAGCATGGAAAACTATATTTCATATTCTTACTAAGTGATTTATTCTTTCCTTTGATCTGAATAATTACCATTCATGTCTTCAAACTGATAGTCTGAGTTTGGAAGAGAGGATGTGAAAAGATTTGAAGTCTACCAGCTGGGTAATAGTTGTTGATATTTTTCATCAAGGTAACAATTAATTGTATTCATATAATGTCAAATAATTTTGCTTACAATTTTATATTTTCTAGTATTTGTTTTTGTGCTGGAATTCTAAGAGCATAATTGTGTTCCACTGGGATTCAGGGATGGAAATTAGGTAATTGTAATGAAATCTCTCAGTTACAAAAGATCATGCCCTGTGCTTGTAAATATTCTAAATGTAGTTCATTAGCTGATTTAATCCTTACACAGTGAGAATTATTACTATCTCTCCTGCTCTATAGACAATAATTATGACTAGAAGTTGTAGATATTGTTAAGGTCCTTGGAACTAGCCCTGAAATGTAGTCATAGAAGGAGCTAGTACCTGTACCTCCCAGACTCCGAAGAAGGCTATGAGTCTAATTTCAATGAGCACAAATTACCAAACATAGATGGCCTAATCACAAAGGAAAACATTTGCAAACTCACAAATAACTCACATAATTCTTAACACATCCATTGGTCAACCTTCCCCTGACTCCTTTCTGAATGTCCTCCAGTACTTTTTTACTAGCTTACCCAGTGCTTAAAGTTCCAGCCTACCCTTAGCCTCTTTGCTCCCCAAGTGGAGCTGAGTTCTGTTGCACTCCCCTAAGCAGTAGTATCAGAATAAAATCAACTTCTTTTTTCTAATCTTGTCAGGTGCCATTTTTTCTTTAATACCTACAAGGTATTTTAATATGATGCCTACCTACAAAACAACTTCAATACAAAGGCTTCTGCCTAGTTCCTAGTATATTATGTGAAGTATACTTTGAAAAACAGGTGTATTTGCTCTGAGGATCACTGTGTAGAGTCCAGAGCTTCAAGGTAGACATATAATAGGGGTAACTGTCTTTGCAGTACATTGTGTTATTGCATTTTTAGGACCCTCTTCTGTAGCAACAAGCTCTAAGGTGTTTTCTAGAGTGATAAAATATTTAATGAAAGTAAGAAAAAGAGGCACAGCAGCCCTCAGCAGCTCTTTTGCCCTTTTGAAATACATTACTTGCCTGAAAGCTATTAACCTAATACTCCTTTCTAGTGAAAACTATAATTCATCCTCTAAAAGCAGAAAGAATTCACTCGATCTATAAAACTTCTCTTCATCTTCATTCAAGGTCCTAGACCTGATCTAATATAAAATCACCTCTTTGCATGCAGAGTGTGATTGTGTGAGAGATAAGATATTACAGTAATGTCATTTCCTCTATCAACTAACAATCAACAAATCTTCAGTGCTAAAAGGACACTGGTAACTTGGTCAATTACTTCCCAATTCTGTGCACTGATGTGAAGAAATCTGAGATGAGCATACCACTGACCTTATGAGGTTACTCTCCCATGAATTGTTAATGATTATCTTCAGAGAGTGATAGTATCCCTGGGTCATCCATTTCATTTTTCTTAAATAAGAGCTAAAGTTCATGGGCTGGACAAATTCTGCCACCAAAGTAGGCTCTTCAGCATGAAAAGTCACGGTGTTAAAGTCACACTTGGTGAACAGCAGCTAATTTTTCTTCTAATAGTCTGTATTTTCACAGATCCTTTTTGATATTGCATAAGAACACAGAAAAAATGTGTAAATGTCTCTTTTTGAAGAAGAATATATTCTATCATATTGTTAATACAAAACCATATTCTGGAATAAAAACAAGAAAACAATCCCAAGAATGAACTATGAATATTTACTCTTACTTTTCAAACCAACTGATAAATTTTATGATCTTACGAATTTTTTAATGTACTGACACGTGCTTAAAATGTTTGACTTATGAGAATGTTCTGAAAGTGTTAGTCACGCAGTTGTGCCTGACTCTTTGTGATCCCATGGATTGTAGCCCAACCAGCCTTCTCTGTCCAAGGACTTATAATTATCTTTAAAGTCAGAGTAGGCTGGATGAGATTTTTCCTTTTGAAAATTTGATGATTGTTAAATATAGTAAAAATAACAATGTATTAAGCAGCTCCTATATGCCAGCAGTCAAGCATTCATTGTCTAACTTAATATTCAAGGAACATATGAGATATTCACTATTATTATTTATCTTTCATGTGTAAGGAAGAAGTCAGAGTGGATGTGTATAATGCAGCAGTGCTAGTGAGTAGCAGAACTGGAATTTGGAACTGACTTCCCATCTCCACCTAATAATAACAATGCCTCATGCTTCTCAAGGAAAAAATGCTTCCGTTGAATTTCTAATTCATTTTGAAGAAATAATACAGTCACTTCTTCTATCTTCTTCTTTGTGTGATATTCCAATCAGTAATACTAGTTTGGGTCTTTGGTTTTTCTATTAGTCCTGTTAATTTGAAATATGTTTACAATGGAACTATAGACTTAAGTCATCTTTATTACAGACGATCTGTATCATCTATATCATGTTGATTCCTATAACATTTTTTGATGAAGTATGCAATCCAGACTCTTTTAGAGAAATGGCTAAATATTCACCCACTATTTGACATTAAAAACATAGCAATAATCAGAATGGGAAGATGAGGTGTCTGGTCCTGTTCCAGAAAGGTCTGAAGCAATCTCTCTAATCCAGAAATTCCCAGGTGATGAATGATTTTTCTCATGGTAATACTATATTAGTAAAAGATTGATTTATGATGACAGAGACAGGTACACATTTTCCCTGCAGGACAAACCCAGACAGATATGGCCAGAAGAGACCTAAGGGGATAACCATATAAACCATCAATTATCAAGGGAGCTTGACACGGGGTGATGGGATCAGTAAGATAGCTTCGGCCACAGAGGTCAGCACAATGCAATCTCCTGGTAACAGCTCTCAGTTGCAACTCAAGATGGACAGTTTAAGAGCTCCAGACTAGGAGATATTCATAGGATAATGATGTAATTTGTCATCCAAATTGAGATACCTGTCATATTGAAATGGGGCCTTATGAATAATTAGGGGCTTCCTTGGTGGTTCAGATGTTAAATAATCTGCCTGCAATGCAGGAGACCAGGGTTTGATACCCGGGTTGGGAAGATCCCTGGAAAAGGAAATGGCTACCCACCCCAGGATTCTTGCCTGGAGAATTCCAAGGACAGAGAATGCTGGCAGGCTACAGTCCATGAGGTCGCAAAGAGTCGGACACAACTGAGCAACTAACACTATATACTGTGAATAATTAGACTGAATAAACTGATACTCATAGGGACAAACCAGGGCATACCATCTCCTCAAATCTTTGAAGTCATATAACAATGAGTATAAACTTGAGTTCTATTATAACTCCCCATAAACTTTGAAAAATTACTTTGTCTTTCTTCATTTGATTCCTAATGCACACCATGATAGTAATTAATCTCAAGGTGGTGTTTATGCAGGCTAAATATGTTCATGTTCACAAAGTGCAAGTCCTAAGACTTAGCCAGTAACGAAAGCCTCAGTGTGTACAGAGCTTTATTCCAGCTTTAACAGAGTAGACTTTGAAGACTGAGGCCTATGTTTTACTACATGCTATGGTAAAAACTAGCTGTATAACCTTAGATAACAATGCTGCCTCAGTTTCCTCATCAGTAAAATTGGAATAGAGTGATACGATTTACCTAAGAGCCTTATTATGAGGATTAAATCACTGTACACACATTTAGAACATATATTATTAATATCTAACATTGAAAGTGAAGTTGCTCAGTTGTGTTCAACTCTTTGCAACCCCATGGATTATATAGTCCACAGAATTCTCCAGGACAGAATATTGGAGTGGGTAGACTTTCCCTTCTCCAGGAGATCTTCCCGACCTAGGAATCGAACTCAGGTCTCCCACACTGCAGGCAGATACTTTACCAGCTGAGCCACAAGGGAAGCCCAAGAATACTGGAGTGCGTAGCCTATCCCTTCTCCAGCAGATCTTCCCAACCCAGGAATCGAACGGGGTTCTCCTGCATTGCCGGTGGATTCTTTACCAACTGAGCTATCAGGGAAGCCCATTAACTCATCATCATTATTATTATTCGTTGAAATTGCTTACAACGTTTTTAGTATGGGTACATTGGCACACTGGCCTTTCATAGTTTGGTGTCAAGAAGAAAAGAAGGAATAAAAAAAAGGAAGACAGTAAAAGTGTCATAGAAAATGAAAAGCATTAATTAATCATATTTTTATGTGTATTTAGAAAAACACCTAGATAATTATCTCTTCTGGTATTCAATAAAAGAGGTACCAAAAAAAATTTTGCCTTTTTTATATTTCTTCACAAATTTCAAATTATTATTTACACAAAATTATTTCAAACTGTGAAGGAATGTGTGAAGTAGTGACATTTCTAAAAATCCTAATTACTGTCTTTAAAGATCATGAAATGCTTTTTAGCTTGATTTTTATTTCTCTCAACAAACTGATTTAATGTACAGATATTCCGTCACTTTTTGTACACATTTAGCAAAGGAAAGTTACCCACGAATAAAGCTCTCCTTATTTCAGATATGAAAAATCTTAATCTTTACAGAAAAAAAAAGTTGAAAAGAAAAATATGGATAGTGTTCAATATAATAAAGTATGTGACTAACTTAAAAACTCATCAGTAATTAAAATAAAAGTAAAATGCAGATCCTAAGAATTGTCAGATAAGCATATGAAAATGTGCTTAGTACTCCACACTTCATGTAAATGAAAATAAAAAGACAAATTTTTATTTGGTACCAGGTACAAAAATTTTACAAGGGCAGGAATTTAACTGTTTTGTTCATTATCAAATACTCAAAACCAAAACTAAGACCTGGCCTATGAAAGCACCCACAAACATTTGTTAAACAAGTAAATTTTTATGCAAGAAACTTGCAAAAACTTACATTTTGCTCATATTAAATGTCAGCAGAAAGAAATGTATATATATGGTGGGGGTATAAATTGATATAATTGCATTGATAGAAAGTTTTGTAACTTTCACAATTAAAAATGTATGTCATCTATTGAAAAAAATTATTAATCACTATTCTAAAGCCCAACTTGCTCACAAAGATATTTGACTGATGCATTTATTAAATGCAAAGTAACAATGACAGTTATAATGTCCAAATGGTAAATGCTTTTGCAGTTTTGATGTTATACTGAGCTATCTAATTTTAAGAAATTTAAGAACACTATAATAAAATACTCAGTAAAAGTATATATTTTGTTATGGAATGAACATGAATTAGTAAAATTATGACACTCATTCATAAGGTTATGAATTTTTTTCAGGATCAAGCTTTTCAGAGAGAAAAAATATTACAGAAGATGTTGACAATTCTGTCAATTATGCCCTCTCTTCAAACTAAACCTAAACAGCAATGCAAATCATGTCTTGCACTACTGCTAAGTCACTTCAGTCATGTCCGACTCTGTGCAACCCCATCCCTGGGATCATCACTCTCAAATTAAAGCATATACTGCCACCTCAAAGAGAGTTACAATGAAATTTTAAAGTCCTATATGTGTGCTGTGACTTCAGTTGTGTCTAACTCTTTGCGACCCAGTGAACTGTAGCCCGCCAGGCTCCTCTTTCCATGGGATTTTCCAGGCAAGAATTCTGGAGTGGGTTGTCATTTCCTTCTCCAAAAATGGAAGTACTTAATTTCAAGTAGAGTACTTAATTTCAAGTAGAGAAATTTCAAGTACTTAATTTCAAGTACTTAATTTCAGCTAATTTCAACCTGTTATAAGGCTGGTTTTTTACTGGGCAAGGCATGTGCGTGGTGATTTTTCCCCAAAATATCTTCTAACTTTTCAGATTAGATATAACAATTTTCTGAATTAATGAATACATACAGTTAAGCTATGATTATCTCTACCAGCTACACTCTGCTATTAAAGTTATCATAGAACACGTTTAAAGGTATAAACATAACTGAACTGAAATCAACATCTGTTTTAGGTTTACAAATGAAGCAAGTGATTCCCTTTTTAAAGACTTGCTCATTAAAAGATTTGCCTCAGAAGAGGACACGATCCCATGGTGAGGCCACCTCGGGCAGTCAGCCTGAAGGGCTGGTTCTGGATCTTTTGTGAGCATGCCCTGAATTCCCCTAGAGCTGACTACCCTGCTAGATGGGTCTTGGTGTCGATGTCTCCAGTTGGTCAGCCATCACTTCCTTGCAAGCTCCCTGCCTCCTCCTGTCTTGGCCTCCCTCTGAGGATATCCTGACGTGTGTAACTGCCTCTTGGCCTCAGGGACAACCAAACTCTAGCCAAGTTGGCCCTAACACTCCACAAAGTCTCAGATTCTGACCCAGCAAGGAGTGGGAATTAAAATTCATATGCAGTTTCAATTCATTTTTGGATGCTGGGTGATTTTTCTTAATTAAAAATATTTTGGGTAAATGAATAAAACAGAAGTTAAATAGCATGTTCCTGAACAACCAATGAGTCAAAGAAAAATATTACAGAGAAATTTAAAAGATATTCTGAGACAAATAAAACTGGAAACACAATTTACCAAAACTTATGAGAGTCAGCAAAAACAGTTCTAAGAAGGAAGTTTATCTCAACTAGTCAACTCTATACCTTCAAGTGAGTGAGTGAAAGTCACTCAGTCGTGTCTGACTCTTTGTGACACCATAGATTGTGGCCCACAAGGCCCCTCTGCCCATGGAATTTTCCAGGCAAGAATACTGGATTGGTCTGCCATTCCCTACTCCAGGGGATCTTCCCAACCTAGGGATTGAACCTAGGTCTGTATTGCAGGCAGATTCTTTACCATCTGAGTCACCAGGGAAGCCCATTATACCTTCAAACTGAGCCCAAATTAGAAGAATAAAGGAAATAACAAAGATCAGAACAGAAATAAATGAAATGGAGACTATATGACTATTGTATTTTAAAATAAATGAAAAGAAGGGTTTTTTAAAAATATATGGAGAAAATAGGCAAATCATTATCCAAACTTACCAAGAATAAGGGGAGATATTACAATTGATACCACAGAAATAAAGAATCATAACAGCCTAATATGACCAATTACATGCCAACAAATTAGATAACCTAGAAAAAGCAGATAAAATCCTAGAAACATTCAACTCACAAAAACTAAATTATTATGAAGAAATAGAAATCTAATCAGGTTAATTATGTTAGGAGACTGAATAATCAAAAACCTGAGAAAATTAAAAGTTTAGAAGCATGATTTTATAAGTGAATTCTAACATTTAAAGGACAACTAATATCAATCTCTCAAATACGTCTCAGAAATTGCAGAGGAGGGAAAACTTCCAAACTTGTATTCCAAGACCTTACAGGGCTTCCCTGGTGGGTCAGTTGATAAAGAATCTGCCTGCAATGCAGGAGACGAGGCTGCTATCCCCAAGTCAGGAAGATCCCCTGGAGAAGGAAATTCAACCCACTTCAGCATTTTTGCCTGGGAAATCCCATGGACAGAGGAGACTGGTGGGCTGCAGTCTATGGGGTTGCAAAGATTCAGACACAACTGAGTCACTAAACCACCACCACAATCCTGATAATATAGCCAAAGTCACTACACACACACAAAAGGAAATTACCTTAATTAAAGACCTGGATTAATGTTTTCATTAATGGTAACACTTATACTACATTTATAAGATTTGCATCCAAATGTGTGCATTGTATTTACATGCAATGATAAGTACAAGATAAGAAATTCAGGCCACAAATACCTTAAGACTATGGTTTCCAAATTAAATTTATTTACATGTGAAATTTATAGAAAAATTAATACATACCACTCTTACCTATTTCTTTCACATTGTACAGTAAAGCCCACTATTCCTAGTAAACACAGATGCAAAAATCCTTAATTAAATATTAGAAAACTGAATGCAACATTTTACATCAAAAAGATCACACACCATTATCAAGTTAGATTTATGCCAGGAAATCAAGGGTGGTTGAGTATCTTCAAATCAATCAGTGTGATACACCACATTAACAAAATGAAGGATAAAAATAATATAATTTCAATAGATTCAGAAAAAGAATTTGACAAAATTTAATATCCTTTTATGGTAAAATCTCTGGTTAGAGAGGGAATATACCTCAACATAATTAAAGGTCATTATGAAAAAACCTACATCATAATCAACTTTAAAAAGCTAGATTATTTTTCTCTAAGATCAATAAAAACACAAGGATGTCCACTCTCACCACATTTACTCAGCATAGTTTGAAAGTCCTAGCTAAAGCAACTAGGCAACAAAAAGAAAAAGCATATAAATAGAAAAAAAAAAAAAAAAGTAAGACTATCTCTATATTTTTAGTGAAAGTCGCTCAGTTGTGTCTGACTCTTTGCAACCCCATGAACTATGCAGTCCATGGAATTCTCCAGTCAAGAATACTGGACTGGGTAGCCTTTCCCTTCTTCAGGGGATCTTCCCAACCCAGGGATCAAGCCCGAGTCTCCTGCATTGCAGGCAGTTTCTATACCAGCTTAGTCACAAAGGAAGCCCCTCTTTATTTTTTTATGTTATACAAAACCCTAAAGAGTCCATCAAAAAACTGAATACAGTATTAATGAAAACAAATAAGTTCAGTAGACATACAAGATAAAAAGTCAATATACAAAAATTGCTGCATTTCTCTATACTAATAATGAATTATAAGAAAGATAAATTTTAAAAATATATTTCCAATTACATAAAACAAAATAATGCATCTGGGAGTAAATTTAACCAAGAAGGAGAAGGACATATACACAGTAATCTATAAGATACTGATGAGAAACAACAAAAACACACATATCCATGAAAAAATATTCCATGCTCATGGAATGGAAGGAGTAATATTGTTACAGTGACCGTATTATTCAAAGCAATATACAGATTCAATGCCATCCCTCTCAAAATTCCAATGGCAGTTTTCAGAGCAATAGAACAAGCAATCCTAAAGTTTGTATGAAACCACAAGGGACTCTGAATAGCCAAGTAAATCCTGAGTGAGAAGGACAAAGCTGGAGGCATTTCAGTTCCCGATTTCAAACTGTAATATAAAGCTACAGTAATCCAAATCGTGTGATACAGGTATAGAAACAGACAGCCAGAGCAATGGAAGAGAAATGACACTCAGAGATAAATCCGCACGTATCAGTTCAGTTCAGTCACTCAGTCTTGTCCAATTTTTGCAACCCCGTGTACTGCAGCAGGTGAGACTTTCCTGTCCATCACCAACTCCTGGAGCTTGCTCAGACTCATGCCCATCCAGTCAGTGATGCCATCCAACTATCTCATCCTCTGTCATCCGCCTCTCCTCCCGCTTTCAATCTTTCCCAGCATCAGGGTCTTTCCCAATAAGCCAGCTCTTCGCATTAGGTGACCAAAGTATTGGAGTTCCAACTTCAGCATCAGTCCTTCCAATGAACACTCAGGACTGATTTCCTTTAGGATGGACTGGATGGATCTCCTTGCAGTCCAAGGGACTCTCAAGAGTCTTCTCCAACATCACAGTACAAAAGCATCAATTCTTCAGTGCTCAATAACTTTATAGTCCAACTCTCATATGCATACATGACTACTAGAAAAACCATAGCTTTAACTAGACAGAACTTTGTTTGCAAAGTAAGGTTTGTGCTTTTTAATATGCTGTCTAGGTTGGTCATAGTTTTTCATCCAAGGAGCAAGTGTCTTTTAATTTCATGGCAGCCGTCACCATCTGCAGTGTTGTTGGAGCCCAAGAAAATAAAGTCTGTTACTATTTCCACTGTTTCCCCGTATATTTGCCATAAAGTGATGGGACCAGATGCCATGATCTTAGTTTTCTGAATGTTGAGTTTTAACCCAACTTTTTCACTCTCCTCTTTCACTTTCATCAAAAGGCTCTTTAGTTCTTCTTTGCTTTCTGCCATAAGGGTGGTGTCATCTGCATATCTGAGGTTACTGATATTTCTCCTGGCAATCTTGATTCCAGCTTGTGTTTCATCCAGCCCAGCATTTCTCAGGATGTACTCTGCATATAAGTTAAATAAGCAGGGTGACAATATACAGCCTTGACATACTCCTTTCCCAATTTGGAACCAGTCTGTTGTTCCATGTCCAGTTCTAACTGTTGCTTCTTGACCTGCATACGGATTTCTCAGGAGGCAGGTAAGGTGGCCCAGTATTCCCATCTCTTGAAGAAATTTACACAGATTTTGTGATCCCGACAGTCAAAGGCTTTGGCATAATCCATAAAGCAGAAGTAGATTTTTTCTGGAATTCTCTTGCTTTTCAGATGATGCAATGGATGTTGGCAGTTTGATCTCTGCTTCATCTGCATTTTCTAAAACCAGCTTGAACATCTGGAAGTTCACAGTTCACTTACTATTGAAGCCTGATTTGAAGAATTTTGAGGATTACTTTGCTAGAGTGTGAGATAAGTGCAACTGCGTGGTAGTTTGAGCATTCTTTGGCATTGCCTTTCTTTGGGATTGGAATGAAAACTGACCTTATCCAGTCCTGTGACCAGTGCTGAGTATTCCAAATGTGGTGGCATGTTGAGTGCAGCGCTTTCACAGCATCATCTTTTAGGATTTGAAATAGCTCAACTGGAATTCCATCACCTCCATTAGCTTTGTTTATAGTGATGTTTCCCAAGGCCCACTTGACTTCACATTCCAGGATATCTGGCTCTAGGTGAGTGATCACACCATCTTGATTATCTGGGTCATGAGGATCTTTTTTTGTAGTTCTTTTGTATATTCTTGCCACTCTTCTTAATATCTTCTGCTTCTGTTAGGTCCATGACATTTCTGTCCTTTATTGTGCCCATCTTTGCATGAAAAGTTCCCTTGGTATCTCTAATTTTCTTGAAGAGAAGTCTAGTCTATCCCATTCTATTGTTTTTGTCTATTTCTTTGCATTGATCACTGAGGAAGGATTTCTTATCCCCCCTTGCTATTCTTTAGAACTCTGCATTCAAATGGGTATATCTTTCCTTTTCTCCTTTGCCTTTCACTACTCTTTTCATAGCTATTTGTAAGGCCTCCTCAGACAATCATTTTGACATTTTGCATTTCTTTTTCTTGGGATGGTCTTGAACCCTGCCTCCTGTACAATGTTATGAACCTCTATCTAGACATATCTAGAATAGACAGGAATCTATTTGTCACTTCCACTTTACAATTGTAAGTGATTTGATTTAGGTCATAGCTGAATGGTTAGTGGTTTTCCCTACTGTCTTCAATTTAAGTCTCAATTTGGCAATAAGAAGTTCATGATCTGAGCCACAGTCAGCTCTCAGTCTTGTTTTTGCTGACTGTATAGAGCTTTCGATCTTTGGTTGCAAAGAATATAATAAATCTGATTTCAGTGTTGACCATCTGGTGATGTCCATGTGTAGAGACTTCTCTTGTGTTGTTTGAAGAGGGTGTTGGCTATGACCAGTGTGTTCTCTTGGCAGAACTCTATTAGCCTATTCCCTGCTTCATTCTGTACTCCAAGGCCAAATTTGCCTGTTACTCCAAGTGTTTTTTGACTTCCTACTTTTGCATTCCAGTCCCCTATAACGAAAAGGACATCTTTTTTGCGTGTTGATTCTAGAAGGTCTTGTAGGCCTTCATATAACCATTCAACTTCAGCTTCTTCAGCATCACTGGTCGGGGCATTGACTTGGATTACCACGACATTTAATGGTTTGCCTTAGAAACGAACAGAGATCATTCTGTCGTTTTTGAGACTGCATCCAAGTACTGCATTTGAAACTCTTTTGCTGACCATGATGGCTACTGCATTTCTTCTAAGGGATTCTTGCCCACAGTAGTAGATATAATGGTCATCTGAGTTAAATTCATCCATTCCAGTCCATTTTAGTTCGCTGATTCCTAAAATGTTGACGTTCACTCTTGCCATCTCCTGTTTGATCACCTCCAATTTGCCTTGATTCATGGTAATACCTATGCTCCTCAACCAAAGAGACCACTGCAATGAGAAGCCCTAGCAATGCAATGAAGAGTAGCTCCTGCTCGCTACAACTAGAGAAATCTCAAGAAGTGAAGACCAGCACAACCAAAAGGAAAGAAAGAAAAAGAAACCAAAGTAAAGGGACCAGATTGCAAGGTATCAAGAAAAGAATTACTGTACATGCGCTCCAAAGTGTAAAACATTGTGATCCCAGACTCTCACCCAAGATATTACTGCCAATTGCTATTATCTTCACAAGTTCTCCTTTATAGAACTTGTTACTCTAGGTATCTCTTGACTTCCTATTTTTGCATTTCAGTCCCCAGTGATGAAAAGGACATCTTTTTTGGTGTTAGTTCTAGAAGGTCTTGTAGGTCTTCATAGAACCATTCGATTTAAGCTTCTTTGGCATTACTGGTTGGGGCATAGAATTGGATTACTCTGATGTTGAATGGTTTGCCTTGGAAAGTAAAAGCGATCTTTCTGTCATTTTCAAGATCGCACCCAAGTCCTGAATGTTGGACTCTTTTGTTGACTATGATGGCTACTCCATTTCTTCTAAGGGATTCTTGCCCACAGTAGTAGATAGAATCATAATCTGAGTTAAATTCGCCCATTCCAGCCCATTTTAGTTCAGATTCCTAAAATGTCAATGTTCACGCTTGCCATATCCTGTTTGCCCTCTTCCAATTTACCTTGATTCATGAACGGAACATTACAGGTTCCTATGCAATATTGTTCTTTACAACATTGGATTGTACTTGCATCTCTATTCACATCCACAACTGGTCAGTATCCATACAGAAATGGTCAATTAACTTATGACAAAGGAGCCAAGAATATGCAATGAGGAAAGGATAGTCTCTTCAATAAATGTGTTAGGAAAATTGGACAGCCACATGTAAAAGGATGAAAGTGGACCACTATTATACCATGTATCATAATTAACTAAAGATGGATTAAGGCCCTTGAAAGCAATATAATACTCATAGAAAAAAGTAGGCAGTAAGTACTTTGACATTGGTCACATATCGTGATAGTTGCTTTTTCTTTTTTGACAGCACAAACAAAAGTAACAAAAGTAAAATTAAACAGTTGGGATTATATCAAACTAAAAAGCTTCTGAACAGTTAAGGTAGTCATCAACAAAATGAAAAAGCAATTTGTGTAATGTGGTAAATATTTGCAATCAGGTATCTGATAAATTATTGATAGCCAAAATATATTAAAGAACTCATATACACTCAATTGAAAAAAAGAAATACTGATTAAAATAAAGAGGTAAAATAAATAGATGATTTTCAAATAATACATAAAAATGGCCAACAGATACATGAAAAAGTGCTCAACATTATTAATAATCACTAGGGAAATAGAAATCAAAACATAATGAGATATTTTCTCACACATATTAGAATGTATTAAAAAGAGAAATAAATACTGGTCGTGAGGGTATGAAAAAATACCTTTTGTAGACTGTTGGTGGGAATGAAAATTGGTAAAGCCACTGTGGCAAACAGTATGGAGTTTCCTCAAAGAATTTGAAACAAAATCCACTCTATGATTCAGCAATCCTGCCTCTTAATATATACCCAAAGGAAATGAAATAATTATTTCTAATAGATATCTGTACTCCTGTGTTCCTGGCAGCATTCTTCACAAGAGCCAAAGCATGGAAATTATCTGTTCCTCAACAAATATATGAAAATATATTCTGTGCTAAGTCACTTCAGTCATGTCTGACTCTTCGCAACTCCATGGGCTGTAGCCCACGAGGCTTCTCTATCCATGGGATTCTCCAGGCAAGAATAGGAATACTGGAGTGGATTGCCATTTCCTCTTTAGGGATTGAATAAATGTTTCTTATGTCTCCTGCACTGGCAAGCGGGTTCTTTACCACTGGGGCCACCTGGGAATGGGAATATCTATATCATATTTTCTCTATCTGTATTGTACATATAGTATATAATGGAATGTTATTCAACTCTAAGAAGAAAATCCTGTCACTTGAGACTATGTAGATGACCTTGAAGGCATTGTGCTAAGTGAAATAAGCCCAGCAGAGAAAGACAAATAGGACATAATTAAATTACATGTGGAATTTAAAAAAACAAACTGACAGAAAGAGAAAATAGTGTGGGGGCTGGGGGAAATATGGAGAGGCTGGTAAAAAGGTACAAACTTTCATTTATAAGATGAATGAAGACTAAGGATCTAATGCACAATGTTGTAGCTATACTTGATAACACTCTTTTGTATAATTGAAATTTTCTAAAAAAGTAGAACATAAATGTTCTCATACACACACACTATATATGTGAATGGATGTTTTAACTAACTCGAGGGAATTCTTGCACAATGTATACCTATATCAAATAATTGTTGCCATGTACATTTTAAATAGTTTGCAAGTAAGTGTATTTATTAATTGTGCCTGAATAAAGGAAAATAGATTTACATTTTAAAAATAAAAAATGAGATAAGATTCGAAAAAAATCACTTATTTATACACATGCTTAAAATAATATATCTGCCTTTTAGGAAAGGCTTATTCACTTATAATAATAAATCACATCAATATGAACAGCATTAAAACAAATGATAGATCAAATCAAGATACATTTATTTTTATTTATAGCTTTGGTGATCTTAATTAAATGAAAATGTTTATTAATAAAATATTGACAATGAAAAGAGGGATTTCCTAGCCTTTGGAAAAAGGATGAAGAAACAACCATATTTTTTCTGAATTGTGATTACCAAGGCCTAATTTGGGAGACTTATCAGCCTTACTGAATTTAGTTACATTATTTTACTATGAACGTTAAAAGCCATTAAATATAGATTGTTTTCACAGCAAGTTAAATATAATCAAGATACATTTAAAATGAGGCAACATTAGAGGAAGAGCTAGTATTTACCCTGTGTGTATCTCCTTAGGATTGACCATGTTATCAGAATAGTTAGCTGTTACTATGAGCTTCAGGTATCACACCAGTGACTGAAAGATGGGAAAGCAGGCTTAGCAAATCCCACTGGGTAGTGGTAATCCTACATTTGTGAAGGAAGTGGTGAACATGAATCCTGATAACAAGACACATCAGAGAAGCATTTTGGGAAAAGACACATTAATGAATAGATGAATGTATAAGCGTTGTAGTTTCTAGGCTGTAATTTTGTAATTTGAAAAATAAAGTGAAAGTAGACTAAATTGTCTATCAATTCTAAAATTCCATAAATTAAAAATGTATAAAATGGTGGTTACACTTTGTCAGCAAAGGTCCGTCTAGTCAAGGCTATGGTTTTTCCAGTACTCATGTATGGATGTGAGAGTTGGACAACAAAGAAAGCTGAGCGCCAAAGAATTGATGTTTTTCAACTATGGTATTCAGGAGACTCTTGAGAGTCCCTTGGACTGCAAGAAGATCCAACCAGTCCATCCTAAAAGAAATCAGTCCTGAATATTCATTGGAGGGACTGATGTTGAAGCTGAAACTCCAATACTTCGGCCATCTGATGCGAAGAACTAACTCATTTGAAAAGACCCTGATGCTGGGAAAGACTGAAGGTGGGAGGATAAGGGGATGACAGAGGATGAGATGGTTGGATGGCATCACTGACTCAATGGAAATGAGTTTGAGTAAACTCTGGGAGTTGGTGATGGACAAAGAGGCCTGGAGTGTAACAGTCCATGGGGTCACAAAGAGTCACAAATGAGCAACTGAACTGAACTGAAGAAATTTAAGTAATTTTATGAAATATAAAAAGAGAATGAAAAGTCATGATTTTTATACATATTCTAGTCCTGTGTAATGTCAAATTTTTGGTAGTATGGAAATGATCATTTAAGTATTCAAAGAAATCAATTATTAAAATGTGACTAACAAACTGAAGTGTAAAAATGTTTAACATAAAACTATAATGACCTGTTTGAAATACTCTAGAAGTCTGAAGAGATGGATTCTAATTAAACTTATCTGTAGACATTAAACCAAACCTCTTAAAATAATATAAAATGAATATTGTGAATTATGAATTAAGTGCTATTATGATATTATGCTATCATTACTGCTATTATGAATTAAGTGAAATAAAATTTCATTTCCAAGGAGCATATAGAAGGACATGCAAGACCGTTGCTCTTGTGATAATATGGAGTATTTGACAAAATAAAAGCCATACTTTTCAATGGGACTAACAAAGAAAGTGGAAATTAAGAGCAAGGAACCCTTGATGAATTAAATTCCAGACAGAGATAAAGAATGAAGAGTTCACAGGTCAGAGGGAGTTGCGGACCATGGGTTTGGGGATTACTGTGACCCGAGCAACCCTCCAGGGACAAAGGGGATCAAGCACATTTTGGATCTCATTGCTGGATTGTGAAACTGGCTGAAGTCTAGAAAAGCCCCAAACACTGGAGCAGATTCCTCAGCTCAAAAGCCTCTATTTCAACCATGCCCCAAAAATAGAATCAAACAAGGGCTAGTAAAGAGAGGGGAAGTGAATGTAATACTCTTCCAGCATAATTACTAAAGCAAGGTTCTAAAGTCCACCGCATGGTGATTGGAAGCTGGTATAATTGCAAGGGAACTCTATCCTATTAAATTTAAAACCCCAAACTAGCTTAACTTGACTGTAGAAGGGAATGAAAATGATTAGTGACCTCCTCTACCCACATGCACACACTGACTCCCAGAGATGAAAAGGCCTATACTCTCTGGGAAATAGACAAAACAAGACCAAATTATGCTTCAGTTCCAATGAACTTTTATGCAATGTTGATAATACAATAAAAATTGTGAAGATAGGAAATTTCAGGGGTTTATATGAATAATCATAAAATATATGGTTTAATGTAGAATCTAAAATGAGAAAGGTACTAGATAGGCATAGCAACACATTAGATATTTAGAAAAAATATGAATAAACTTGAAAATTTGTAAAATAGGAATTTTCCTACTTAAAGAAAGAGGGGATAAAAACTGGAAAACTGAAATCGAGAATATGTTCTCCTAAAAGCCTTCAGCTATCCATTATTTTTGGTAACCTCTAACCTACAGAATGAAATTTCCTGAATTTGTGTACCTTAGACCATGTATTTATGAGAATTTCTACTAGAGTACTACCTTGCTCTAGACTTCACATTCTTATTTCTCTTTTCTGTATCTAACTGATTAGCTGACTCAATATAAAAACTGCTAATTATCTGAAAGTAGTTGTGACGGGAGCCTCTGAGATGGCTCACAGTGACCTCCAACTCCAGGTAGGCCTTTCTTAAGTAACCTCTTTCCCTTCCAGAGTATGCTGTGCCTAGGGACTTGCTTCTAAGAAATAGAATATGCAAAATGAATGGAATGTCACTTCTGAGATAACTTCACAAAATTATTGTGACCTCTATGAGTGAACCTGAATGTGATTTCTCCCCCATGGAAGCAAGGATGCTGCAGTACCACTGAGTACTTTGATTGAAGACTAGCGCGAGATCCTATGTGCTTGCATGCTAAGCTGCCTCAGTCATGTCTGACACTGTGCAACCCTATCAACTGTAACCTTCCAGGCTTCTCTGCCCACAGGATTCTCCAGGCAAGAATATAAGCCAGCACTGAGCCCTGCAAGGGCAGACCCAGATTCTGAACCTATAGAAGTTGTGAGATAATATATGTTTGTTATTTTAAGTTACAATTTGGGGGGTTGAGGGTAATCTACTGTAACAGTAGATAACTGGAAGTAAAGTGCTGCCATAAAGAACACCTAAACAATGTTGGTGAAGGCAAGAAAGATTTTAAGGAGCACATAAAGGGAACCCTGAACTGATTTGAACTAGAAATCTGGTTTTGAGGATACTATCTAAAAGGGGGGTAATAAATTTGAGTAAAACAGAAATAAGAAAAATATCATTGGGAACTGGAAAAAATAGAGATCTCTTTGTTACAAAGTGGCAAAGACCATAATAAAACTGTTGTCTGCAGTAATGGGGAAGCTTAAAATATGCTTAATGAATTTGATGATATAGCTAAGGGGACTTCCAAGCGAAGAACTGAAAATACTGCCTGGTTTCTTTTTTCCACTTAGTGTAACAGGCAGTAACAGGTAGTGTGACAGGTAGTAAAAGGCATGGAAGATGGTTCACAACAGAGGCGGGCCTTTTAAATGAGGTGATAATGTCTGGCATCATTTCTTTTCTTTCTTTTTCATTTTGCTAAAGGAAATTCAAGTCAGTGAATCAGTGGAAAAGCTATGCAAATTGATGCTCATCTGAAGAAGTAAGATTGTCACATCTCAATATCATGGCAATTATACAGATTCAGAGTCAATTAACCTTTACTCAGTTCCTACTCTTTGCCAAGTTTCACTATAAAGCATGATCACTAATGATATGTTGATTTAAATAACAGTGTTTTGAAGCAGTTATCACTGCCCAGAACACACTGAAACTCACAGAGGTTAAGTGAATTGCTTAGAGCCACAGTGGAGATTAATCTGAGGGAGGAAAGATAGAGGTGTGTCAAAGAAAGAATGGTTATAATCTTTCCTTTAGCAATTTTTTTTAAGTGAAAAAAAAAAGATGCAAGATATTTTCAGCTCATTTAAAAGTCCAACCTCTGTTGTGAACCATCTTCCAGCCCTTACTACCTGACTTGAATTTTCTTTTTACCTATAGATTGTGCCACCTTCCAATTTACGTTTACTTGTGCATTATGATTTGCTATTATCTAACTCTTCTAGAAAGTAAATCCATTTCTATGCGTGTAGTAACTTTGTCTATTTTGATCACTAATGTAGTCCAATTACCTAGATAACAAACTTGCATATAATTGGTACTCAATTAGTAATTATCAAATGCATGAATAAATAATTCACCAATAATTAACTCCAACTTCCTAAGAGTTTATAATTGCTCAACATACATTGCCTACAAACTAAGAGAGGTACCTCAGTAACTCTCAACCAGCTGGAGGTGACCGATAACCCGTTGTATCCTGAATCCTGCTTCACAATCTAGTTTGTTTCTGAGAGAAAATCTTGGAAACCATTAAGAAGTGTCCTAACTGTACTGTGATTAAAATTTGGCTCAAGTGAATCTTTAATGACTGACACTGAAGCCATGCAGGGCAATTAACAGATTTAAATTTTGATATAGAGGCATTCAAGCAAAATATTAAAAAAAATGATTTCTATTATACAGATTCTACTTTACAAATATTTGCTTCTTTGGAAAACTAGCATTTTTCAATAACATGAAATCATGAATTCCTTTAACTTCCTAAATTTTGGGGGTAGGTTGATCTACATACAACCTTTTTTTTTTTTTTTTAATTAGAAAATACTTCATTACATGAGAACAACTCCTATAAGCCCTTCCTGGTAACCCCACTGCAAATGCAGGCAGTTTTGTTATATCCAGCCAGCATGACTGGCAGGTGCTGAGTTAGTTACTGTGGCAAATACCAAAAGCTTTTGGACTTCTACCATCCAGCCATATTTTCATAGTCTAACTCAAACACACAGCAGCATGCTTCTCCTCCACCTGCTGATCATGTTTTTCTGGTTACTACCTGGAAACAGATTTGCCTTCAGCATGTCAACTAGTACTCTGTGGCACTGAACACCAAGCTTTTGTTTTATTCCAAATAGTTTAGAGAAAATAGTAAGCTCTTTCATTCCTTTCCCTGAAAATTCCAGATCATACATATTCCTTTACCTTGGATAAATTTCAAGGTTCTTTTACTAGAAGAAAAGGATGATGTTTATGTCAACTAAGTAGATGACTCAATGTCTACCAATTATTTAGCAGTATTTTAAACATTAAAATCATAATGATAACACAATTAGAAAATATATATTGATGACTTGTGTATTATATTTTCATTATTCATTTATTTTTAAAATTACATGGATCGTCCTGTAAGTATAAAGGATACATATAGCATGGATCAGACCCTTCAGCAATATTTATATAACTTGGATACTTCTATATCATTCTTAGGAAGTAGTCATGTGCGATTCTTACTTATATATACTTATTCAATCATGTTTGTTAAGTTTTCACCTCTTGAGTGTTTTTTTAGGTAACTAAAAATAATTTATTTCCTTGTAATGATTCATAACAGTTATTTGACTTACAGATATAATGGGTTTTGAACACATGAGTATTTTACACTGCAATTGTTAAGCTTACAGGTATTTAAGATAAAACTACTTTTATTATTCATGTTTCCTATTCTCATTGTGGTGGTAAATGCTGTACGTTTTCATTTAGCTTCTTTACCCACCTGACAATCAAGCCCCAGGTATCCAATTAAAACATGTCTATGTACTAGCCAAAATAAGTGATTGCTGGTTCAGAAGAGCTCTGGTATTCTTAAATAGAAATTTCTTATGACATTAGTTTGTTTATACAAAGAAGTACAGGAATGATCCATCTGTTATGCTTGTATGTATATGTCTGTGTTTAAAAGAAATTAATCCCTGAATGTTTATTGATTATGATTCAACTTATGTGAGTTATTGTCAAATATCTGAGAATATTTTCAATATGGTTCCTAGAGACTAATCAAACACCTACTATTTCCCACAAAATATGAATAAAATAACCCCAAATATTTTTTTATATAAAAAGGAATTGTAACACCACAAAACAGTTACTACCAGAAAGTTGGCATTTTTATATGTATAGAAATATGAATCTTATGAGAAATAATTGAAGGAAATATCAGCTGATAGTCCCTACCAAATTTCAACGGATTCTATGGAAAGGAGGAAAATAGAAAAGTTGGTTAAAAAAAAGAAAAAATAAATAAAAAACTGTTGGCTCTTTCTAAATACACAAAGTTCAAGTCAGAGTACAAAATGCAAAGGCCATTCATTAGAAAGTAGGAGGGAAATAGGGCTTCCCAGTTAGCACAGTGGTAATTGTCTGTCCCTAGTGCAGGGTATGATATGTCCTCAAAAATATATCCAAAGAGAGACCCATATATTGGCCTAAGAGACAGAGCCAAGAAAAGAAAGCCTAAGTGATGCTTTTGGGAAAAGCCTTCATAAAAGTGGGAAAAATCGGGGCGAGGAAAAAGAAAATAATGAGACAATGGGACAAATATCTAAAACATATTTTTCTCATAAAGAAGCCTACAATTAATAGCTTTCAGTGTTTCATACATGACATAGTCTGCAGGTCCTGGAAGGGCAAGAATTAGTCTATTTTCAGAGAAAAAGTGCTAGCAACAGAGCTGGGCAGCATATATCATAAGCCTGAAGGCAGATATTAGAAATTTAAAGACATGACTGCATGTATATGTATAATTGAATCACTATGATATAAACCTGAAACTAAAACAACATTTTAAATCAAATATGCTCCAATAAAAGTTAAAGAAAAAAGAAGATTTGTATGAGCTTGAAAACTTATATAAATTCCTTCTTAGCATGTCCAAGTAATAGTTGACAAAGAAGAAATGCATGCCTTCTACTTTACACAATATGTTCCCCACTGAAACAAAATATCCACCCCAATAATCTTGTATGTAGGAGCCACAACTACTTTACTTAAAATCAGTCCAAATATTCCAGTTTTCATGCAAACAGTAAGAAAGCAAGACTTGATCCTTACAGTTCACCGGAATTAAGTTTAACCACACATCAGCACACATGCATCTGGTACCTTGCACAGTTATGCTTAGCATGCTGCTGCTAAATGAAAACATTAACTGGGATTATGCAATAGATCATCATACACAGTAAATGTTGCATCACTATGTAGGTAATTTTTTTGGAATATCATCATTCAAATATTTAATAATTCATTCCTATGACATTGACATACTTCTTGCAACAAACTGTTCAAAAGAGCAAATATATGTTTTAGAGTGTAATGTCTTCCTCAAAATCATTATAAATGTAAATCAATTAAAATTAATTCTTCATTTCATAAGATTTTTAGCATGCAGTCATATAAATAATTTTGATGTCAATTAATATATAAATAAAAGAGCCAAGAGAAATGGTTTTATCTGTTAAGGTGTCATTAATTTAAAAATAATTTGCTGAAAGATTAAGGTAAGGAAATGTTATTTTGCAAAGTATGTGATTAAAATATGATAATTTATTATACCATAAAAGTGAAGAACTGAAATCATTTTTTTATGGTTTTATTTCTTTATTTGCTTAACTTTTTCTGTAGGCTGCATGAAAGAATCCATTTCCCTCCCATTCCAGATCCCAGAGGCCACTGGCCACCAGAATCTCTGGGTTCATCACCTCCTCTCTCCATAGTCAAAGACAGCAAGTACAGGCCAAATCTTCTGCATGTAGAATCATTCAAGTTTTCAAAAGTCAAATCGCTCAGTCGTGTCTCACTCTTTACAACCCTGTGGACTGTAGCCTACCATGCTCCTCCTTCCATAGGATTTTCCAGGCAAGAGTACTGGAGTGGGTAGCCTTTCCCTTCTCTAGGGGATCTTCCCGACCCAGGGATCGAACCCAGATTTTCTGCATTGCAGGCAGATTCTTTACCAGCTGAGCTACATGGACAATTCCACAGCAATTTCTGACTCTGACTCTACTTTTTTCTCTCTCTTCCACTTTCAATGATTCCGGTGACTATGTAGCGCCCATCTCGATATTCAAGATAATGTATCTTCTGATTAGCAACTTTATTTCTATATGCAGGTGAAATTCCCCTTACCATTTGATAAAACTTAATCACAGATTTCAGGGATTAGAATGTAGGCATCCTTTGTAGGGGGAGGAGGGACGGGTAATTTTTCTGCCTACTACCACGAGTTAGGATTTGCTTTTCAACCTATTCTTGAAACCTTCATCTTTAACTGAAGAGTCTGAATACCTATTTAATGTAATCATTTATATATGTGGGCTTCCTGGGTGGCTTAGCTGATAAAGAATCCACCTGCAATGCAGGAGACCTGGGTTGGATCCCTGGATTGACAAGATCCCCTGGAGAAGGGAAAGGCTACCCACTCTAGTATTCTGGCCTGGAGAATTCCATGTACTCTATAGTCCATGGGCTCGCAAAGACTGGGACACAATTGAGCGACTTTCACTTCACTTACTTATTTTAGTTGTCGCATCTGTCACATTGTCTATTTTTTCTCTTGCTATGGGTTACATTTGGAATACTAATTTGTTGAATGCCTGGATTTTGTTATGATAATATAAAAGTGTTTTGAGTTTTGTTTTAACAGGAAGTTTGGAGGAGGAAATGGCAACCCACTCCACTATTCCTGCCTGGAGAATTTCATGAAAAAACGAGCCTGGTGCCTACACTCCATGGGGTTGCAAAGAGTCAAACACAACGGAGTGATTTTCACTCACTCAGTTGCATATAGATCAGCATGATATTTTCAAACCTCATTTTAAAAATCTTTCTCTGCCTTGACTAGAAAGATTTTGTTTTAGAGCTAGTTTAGCTCAACTATTCATATGACTGCATCACCTTTCTAATTATGAGTCTATTCAGATTTTCTAGTTCTTCATATTTCAGTCTTAATAGATTGTGTTTCTAGGAATTAGTATATTTACTCATGTTCTTTACTGATTTCCTAGTTATTAAACAAAGTCTGTGTACTCTGGTTGTTCAGGACTAGAAAATTTCCCTTCCCTGCATGACTCTGCAAACTGTTCTACCTAAGTCTTTGCAGTTGCTACTCTTTAAATAGTTACTCTTTGCTTAGCTTCACACATTCTCATTCTATGCATGAGCAGCTTAGTTCTCAGCCAAAAATACCACCTCATGTTATAGCCCTAATACATTTCAGGTACTGTTTTTCTACCATTTCCCTCTCAGTGGTCCCTCCACACATTCCAGTTACTGAAGTAACTGGAAGTCTTCCCAAACTTCAATTTCCATTTCCTCAAATCAGACAGACTGTCACAGTCTGTTTACTTTTTCATTTCTTGCACTCATATCTTTATCTACAAAGGACCTGTAGGCAGTAAATGAATGTAACAGTAAAACTCACTTTGTTTTCATTCTTTCATACTGTCATGCTTTTTCTGTTGTCTAATATTAAAATAATGATTTCATTTTTCAAAAATTCTCTTGTTCTTTACTGACAGTAGCAAATCCTGTTGCAGGTATGGCATTATAAATGCATCATTATATCATCCAATATTTTCTGGCATTGTAGCTCAGCTGGTAAAGAATCTGCTTGCAGTGAGGGAGACCTGGGATTGATTCTTGGGTCGGGAAGATCCCCTAGAAAAGGGAAAGGCTACCCGTCCAGTAAGCTGGCCTGGAGAATTCCATGGACTACAGTCCATGGGGTTACAGAGAGTCAGACATGACTGAGTGACTTGCACTTTTCACTTTCAAGCTAGACTGCAACAGTACATGAACCAAGAACTTCCAGATGTACAAGATAGATTGAGACAAGGGAGAGGAACTAGAGATCCAACTGCCAACATCCATTGGCTCATTGACTATGCTAAAGTCTTTGACTGTCTAGATCACAAAAAACTGTGGAAAATTATTCAAGAAATGGAAATATCAGACCACCTTACCCATCCCCTGAGAAACCTGTATGCAGGTCAAGAAACAAGAGTTAGAACCAGACATGAAACAACAGACTGGTTCCAAATTGGGAAAGGAGTTGTTCAAGAATGTATATTGTCACCCTGATTATTTAACATATATGCAGAGTACATCATGCTAAATGACAGGCTGGATGAAGCAGAAGCTGGAGTCAAAATTGCTGGGAGAAATGTCAACAACCTCAGATATGCTGATGACACCATCATTATGGCAGAAAGCAAGAAGAACTAAAGAGCCTCTTGTTGAAAGTGAAAGAGGAGAGTGAAAAGGTTGGTATAAAACTCAACATTCAGAAAACTAAGATCATGGCATCTGGACCCATCAGTTCAGTTCAGTTACACAGCTGTGTCCAACATTTTGTAACACCAAGGACTGCAACATGCCAGGGCTCCCTGTCCATCACCAACTCCTAGAGTTTACTGAAACTCATACCCATTGAGTCAGTGATGGCATCCAACCAATTCATCCTTTGTCCTTCAAATGAAAATTCAGGACTGATCTCCTTTAGGATGGACTGGTTGGATCTCCTTGCAGTCCAAGGGACTCTGAGTCTTCTCCAACACCACAGTTCAAAACCATCAATACTTCAGTTCTCAGCTTTCTTTATAGTCCAACTCTCACATCAATACATGACTACTGGAAAAACCATAGCCTTGACTAGATGAACCTTTGCTGACAAACTAATGTCTTTGTTTTTTAATATGCTGTCTAGGCTGGTCATAACTTTCCTTTCAAGGAGTAAGCGTCTTTTAATTTCATGGCTGCAGTCACCATCTGCAGTGATTTTGGAGCCCAAACAAATAAAGTCAGGCACTGTTTCCACTGTTTCCCCACCTATTTACCAAGAAGTGATGGGACCAGATGCCATGACCTTAGTTTTCTGAATTATGAGTTTTAAGCCAACGTTTTCACTCTCCTCTTTCACTTTCATCAAGAGGCTCTTTAGTTCTTCTTCACTTTCTGCCATAAGGGTAAAGTTATCTGCAAATCTGAGGTTATTGATATTTCTCCAGGCAATCTTGATTCCAGCGTGTGCTTCATCCAGCCCCGCATTTCTCATGATATACTGTGCATATAAGTTAAATAACCAGGGTAACAATATAAAACCTTGATGTACTCCTTTTCCTATTTGGAACCAGTCTGTTGTTCCATGTCCAGTTCTAACTGTTGCTTCCTGACCTGCATACAGATTTCTCAGGAGGCAGGTCAGGTATTCTGGTATTCCCATCTCTTTCAGAATTTTCCATGGTTTATTGTGAGCCACATAGACAAAGGCTTTGGCATAGTCAGTAAAGCAGAAATAGATGTTTTTCTGGAACTCTCTTACTTTTTTAATGATCCAGTGGATATTGGCAATTTCATCTATGGTTCCTCTGCCTTTTCTAAAACGAACTTTAACATCTGGAGGTTCACAGTTTATGTCTTGTTGAAGCCTGGCTTGGAGAATTACTTTGAGCATTACTTTACTGGAGTGTGAGATGAGTGCAATTGTGGATGCGAGTGCATCCTTTCACATTGTTTTTCTTTGGGATTAGAATGAAAACTGATCTTTTCCAGTCCTGTGGCCACTGCTGAGTTTTCTATCACTCCATGGCAAATAGATGGGGAAAAAATGAAAACATTGACACACTTTATTTTTGGGTGCTCAAAAATCACTGCAGATGGTGACTGCAGCCATGAAATTAAAAGACACTTGCTCCTTGGAAGAAAAGTTATGACCAATCTAGACAGCATATTAATAAGCAGAGACATTACTTTGTCAACAAAGGTCTGTCTAGTCAAGGCTATGGTTTTTCCAGTGGTCATGGACTATAAAGAAAGTTGAGTGCTGAAGAATTCATGCTTTTGAACTGTGGTGTTGACGACTCTTGAGAGTCTCTTGGACTTAAAGGAACTCCAACCAGTCCATCCTAAAGATCAGTCCTGAATATCCATTTGAAGAACTGATGGTGCAGATGAAACTCCAATACTTTGGCCACCTTATGCAAAGAACTGACTCATTGGAAAAGACCCTGATGTTGGGAAAGATTGAAGGCGGAAGGAGAGGGTACAATAGAGGATGAGATGGTTGGATGGCATCACTGACTCGATGGACATGAGTTTGAGTAAGCTCAGGGAGTTGGTGATAGACAGGGAAGCCTGTCATGCAGCAGTCTATGGGATTAAAAAGATTCAGACATGACTGACCAACTGGGCTGGACAGTTATGCTCATGGATATGAAACTAATGGCAAAAAGTGAAAGCGAAACTAAAAATTCTCTTGATGAAAGTGAAAGAGAAGAGTAAAAAAAAAAACTGGCTTAAAACTCAACATTCAAAAAGCAAAAATCATGGCACCTGGTTCCATCACTTCGTGGCAAATAGATGGGGAAGCAGTGACAGACTTTTTTCTTGGGCTCCAATATCACTGCAGATGGTGAGTGCACCCACGAAATTAAAAGATGCATGGTCCTTGGAAGATAAGCTATGGCAAATCTTACAGCATATTAAAAAGCAGAGAGATCACTTTGCCAACCAATATCAGTATAATCAAAACTATGGTTTTTCCAGTAGCCATGTATGAATGTGAGAGTTGAACCATAAAGGAGGCTCAGCGGTAAAGAATTGATGCTTTCAAATCGTGGTGCTAGAGAATACTCCTGAGAGTTCCTTTGAGAGCAAGGAGATCAAACCAGTCAATTCTAAAGGAAATCAATTCTGAATATTCATTGGAAGGACTGATGCTGAAGTTCCAATACTTTGACCACCTGATGCAAAAATCCAACTCATTGGAAAGACCCTGATGCTGGAAAAGACTGAAGTCAGGAGGAGCAGTGGGTAACAGAGGATGAGACGATTGGATGGCATCACTGACTAATGGGCATGAGTTTGAGCAAGCTCTGGGAGATAGTGAAGGACAGGGAAGCATGTCATGCTGTAGTTCACAGGGTTGCAAAAAGTCAGATTCAACTTAGCAACTGAACAACAATACTCAGTGAAAATTCTCAAGGTATTTCTACTATTTTGAAATGTAGTACCTCCCATAATATATACGCATACTCTGAAAAATGTGTTCTTTTTAGATATAAAATCTGAATTGTCTATGTTTTACATGTCAGGTATTTATAGAATAAGTATGAAGTCATTAGTGCTTGATAAACTAAATGTATAACAGTCTAATAAAATTTATTGCCTATGTAAAAACACTAGGTTTTAAAACATACTTTCATTTTATGGCTATCAAGCACATGACAAAAGCCTAAATTGTCATGACATTAATTAAATGTAAAATGGAATAAACAAGGCTTCAAAGTGAAAGTGATAGCTTTGCAAGACAAATAGCAATACTCTATTCATTTATTTAATAATGATTTTTAAAGTGCTCTTTTAATAGCATGCTTTTAGTCATCACTAAGTTTCTGTTGAAAGTAATCTAATGTACTGATTATTCAGAAAGCAAGACTGATCTAACTTCTTCAGGAATAGAAGTAGTTAATCACACTTCTGTGATAAAATGTAGATTTGAGATGCATTTCCCAATTGGTTATTTTTCCCAAGAGAGCTTACAAACACACACAGATAACAACAGTAGAATGCCTACTTAAATATTTATTGAAATAAATGTCAAGAGTCAATCATTATATCAAGAGGCAAGTGACTATAATTCAAGTAATACCATTGATTCTCTAATGAAATAGAACTACAGAAGGTCCCCAACTTAAAATTGCTGTTAGTCACTAAGTTATGTCTGACTCTTCCCAACGCCATGGACTATAGCCTGCCAAGCTCCTCTGTCCGTGGGATTTCCCAGGCATGAACACTGAATGTGTTGCCATTTCCTTCTCAAGGGGATCTTCCCGACCCTGGGATATAACCTCTGTGTCTCCTGCATTGGCAGCAGATTCTTTACCACTGAGGCACCAGGGAAGCCCAATATCAGTAGGCGAATGACTGTAATTCAAGCAATACAACTGATTCTCTAATGAAATAGAACTGCAGAAGGTTCCCAACTTACAATCATCTGACTTACACAGTTTTTCAACCTTATCACAGCATAAGAGCATATGCATTCATTAGGAACCACACTTGGAGTTCTGAATTATGATCTTTGCCTGGACTAGTGCTCTCTCCTGATGCTGGGCAGCAGCAGTGAGCCACAGCTCCAGGCAGCCATGTGGTCACAGGGGAAAATGGGAAACAATGGACATACTTGTAGCCATTCTGCACCCATACGACTGTTTTGTCACCTCAGTATTCAAAAAAATTGCACAAGATATTCACACTTTATTATAAATACTTTGTTAGATTATTTTGCCCAATTATAGGCTAATATAAATGTTCTGAGTGTATTTTAGGTAGGTGAAGATAAGCTATGACCTATAAGCTTTCTCCAGACTTAACCCCACCATAAGTTGAGGAAGACTTGTGTTTAAAGATTTTCAAAACAAGATTCTCATGTATATTCCTTTGATCTGTCAGTAGAAATTACCCAACATCTTCAGAGAATCTTTCCTAGTACAGCAATACAAAGATGGAAAAAAAAAAATCAAATCTTCTCAAAAGTTTCAGAAGTGAAAATGCAAATTGGAGCATAGGAGTGAAGGTCCAGATGCCAATTTCTAGTCATGTTGTGAATGTTAGATTTATTTGACAATTACATGTTACGATAAAAAAGGGGAAAAAATAGAATTATGTTCCATAGTTCTTGAGATGGAAAGAAACACTGAAAGCAATCTAAAGTATGAGATATACAAGAGGCTTCTTTCAACAATAGAGCTAAAATTAACAAAAGAAAGGAAAAATTCATGTTCATTGACGACTCTTCTAATGCCTTGGTTATCTGACACATTAAGCTTTTCTATTTCTTCTTTAAAGTTCTTTATTTTTTTCTTTCCAAATATGTTTTTACTTTCTAATAGATCATATTTATTCTGATATTTTTTCCTAGTATACTGTGAACACTTCTCCAGGTTAATACATTTTCTTCAAAATCTTAATTTTAATGGCTTTATGACTTTGACAATATAAATGTATGACAGCTTAAGCAGAATCCAATTGTTGGACATGTAAATTATTTCCAATTGGGGGACATTTTAAATAGTTCATCCAAATGTGTTGTTTTAAAACATTTTAGATACAGAATCACTTACTGAACTCAAAGCAGTGCTGGACCATTTCATGAAAGCTATTTCTTTTATTTAGTCCAGAACTTTTGGGCATTCCCTGAAAGGGACAGACTTTCTATCCTTCTTCAGTGAAACTACATTGTTCCTTAGAAACAGATATTTCAATTTTGTAATTTCATGTTCTTTTCAATCATATGCTCAGACAGGGCTTTGGTAGAAGCAACAGTGTTGTCTAAGGAATAGCTATTCATATGGAAGGACTTGCTTCTTCCTCTTAGTTAATCCAGATTCTCATCCTAACAAAATTGAATAGTTGGCACTCTTTGATCTCTAAGAGCATCTACAGAACACAGGAAGCACTGAGGTGTTGCACCAATCACACAGTATGTATTCAGAAGGTCTTTAGCATAAATTTTTACAGAACTCAGATCATACAAACTATAGGAAAATATCATGATGGGTATGTAAACTGAAAACTGGTCCACTAATCTCTCTGTCATGATGCACATCTTGTCAACAGCAAACTACAAATGCCCTCTATCATTTTTTAAAATAAGTTCAGTCTGCCAAATTACCACCAGTTCATGGTTGGATTTCCTAAAGAATTCCACTACTGTTATCTATTTCTGCAAAACAGGGTTATTGAGGAAAATGACATGTGAAACACTAGATGAAACTACATATCTATCATCTTGATTTTGTCTGTTCTTTCCACATCACCTGTCCAGGCACATGTCTGAATAACAGAGGTTACTGCTATCTTAGAATTAACCTGCCACAAATTCTAGGTTTCTTTTAAGCTTTGAAACTCTCTCAAAATGTCTTCATCCTTGTTATTAATTTTAAATGGAATTCCAATAAAATTTTATTTTTCAATTCAAACCAAAAGTGACTATTAAAAATAACCATGGTTTATACAGTTATTAAATTCTATTTAATAGTATTTTGATTAGACTGTCATTTGTACAATTTTTATTTTAAAATATAATTTTCTTTGGCTTCTTTATTTAAAAACTAGTTTATAACCACTTGATATTATGAAGAAAAATAAATGTATGTGGTTTACACACATTTACATTTGTGTCAATTATATTGAAAGTGAAAGTGTTAGTCACTTAATCGTGTCTAACTCTCTGTGAACCCAGGGACTGCAGTCCACCAGGCTCTTCTCCATGGAATTCTCCAGGCAAGAATACTGGAATGGGTTGCCATTTCCTTCTCTAGGGGATCTTCTTGACGCAGGGATTGAATCTGTGTCTCCTGCATTGCTGATTAAATCTTTACTGTCTGAGCCTAAGACTGTTTTCCCTCTATTTTACTAAATTGAATATTTAAAGTCTAAAATTAGTACATCAAGGGGATGATCAAGATGGCAGAGTAGGAGGACATGGAGCTCACTTACCCCATGAAGAACACATCAAAAAAACAGCTGCATGTTGAACAATTCTCACTGAAAACTAACTAGAAACTGGCAGAAAGATTCCTGTACAACAGAGACTGCAATAAAGATTGACATGAACTGTGAAAGAAGGGAGGAGAGGCGATCAAGCTGGGATCTGTGCCTCTGGGAAGAGAGTCAGAAGAAAACAGAGATTACACAGGTGGAAATCTGCCTTGGGGAGTGAACAGTTCAAACCACATATTGGGTGCCCCAGTCATGGGATCCAACTCAGGGAAGGGGCGCCCCCTTGGCTGGTCGGAGGGCTGCTGGGACCAACAGTAGGGAAGCCTGAACCGCAGTCTTGAAGAGCACGTGCAACCTGACTTGCTCCTGAGATAGGGCAGGCTCCGCCTGCAACCTGAGAGTCCCAGGTTCGTGCCCTGGGTGGGGAAGACCCCCTGGGGAAGGAAATGGCTACCCACTCCAGTATTCTCGCCTGGAGAATTCCATGGACAAGGAGCCTGGTTGAGCTACAATCCATGGGATCACGAAGAGTCCGACTCCTGAGTGACTTGCAAGCACTCTCACTTTTTAGGTAGGGCGGAGCGGGGCAGGTTGAGTACTGCTCTGCTGGCTGTTATAAGTCGCTATTATCTTTGGCATTTCTGCTGTTGGTAGCAGATCTTTTTAAAAATTAGAAATGATTATTTTTATTGGAATCACTATAGTATCCACCAAAGAAGCTGATTTCTTCTGAAAGACACAGAAGATCTTTAAGTAAATGTGAAAAATTGATACCGTTCCCCAAACACAAAACCGAATTGTATTCTTTGATAATTCTCATCATGTATTTTAAAAATTGAAGTCTCTGTTGAACTTAGTAATTATATGCTAATTATGAAAGTACTTTAGGACACATAAATAGTATAAAACTTTGGATTGGGGTTTTGTTTGTGGACAAACTTCCTTATTAACCAAATACACCCATGAACACCAATGGGATGGAGGCACACTGGGACTCACAGGAGGAGGTAGCATAGGGCTGGCAAGCTTTTAATTTGTTCGAGTTAATTTTTTTTTTCATTTATTTTTATTAGCTGGAGGCTAATTACTTCACAACATTGCAGTGGGTTTTGTCATACATTGACATGAATCAGTCAAGGAGTTATATGTATTCCCCATCCCGATCAAGTCCAAATTCTCCCTTCTATTTAAGAATTTTCAGAATTGAAATTCTCAGGTGTGGATAAATTTTTTGCTGGAATATAATTCATATTTGAATCACTTTGCAAGAAATTTACAATTGCTCCATTTTATATTCCTATGAGATTTTCTTGAATCAAGGCTCTTAAAACAAATTATTCTCAATGTTTAAATATGTAGTAATTTGGAGCTTTTAAAGGGAAACTGAGCCTAACATTTGCTAGGTATTTTTCTAAGTTTCTGTATAGCTGTGCCATTCATATTATTTTTATTATTCCTGTGGATCCTAAATAGCTATATCAGAAATATATAGGTACCTAGTGTCAAATTCTAAGGAAATGAAGTATACAAAGCTGAAAATAAAATCATACAGAAAGAGGCTTCTAGCTCTTTTTATATTTCTAAAGAGCCAACTTCAAGTGACAATGGTGCCAAGTTTATCCTAAGTCATTTATTTATATATTTATTTTCTTCAGAAACAGCTACTGAACCAAGATGGCAAACTAATCTTCAAGTTCTGAGACTACACTTGTCACAGCCATGATTAAAGAAGTGGATTGCTTATCTGTCTGTATATGCTGTCTAACACCCATTGGTAAAAAAAAATGACAATCTTTTATTTGTGATACAATGATGATATATATAAACTGAATGAAATGTGGTATTCTAGGTAGATAATTATTAACTTTAAAACCTTATCTAAACACAGTTGAAATATATGAAATAGGTGGAAGAGCATAATGTACAGACAAAGGCAGTTTAGAAAAGATACATATTTCATGCATTGAACTCTCACCGGTTATTTACTTTACATATGGTAATACACATGTTTCAATGCTATTCTCTCAAATCATCCCAATCTCTCCTTCTCCCACTCAGTCCAAAAGTCTGTTCTTTACATCTGTGTCTCCTCTGCTGCCCTGCAAAAACCATCACAATACTGTAAAGTAATTATACTTGAATTAAAATAAATAAATAAATAAAATTTTAAAGATACATATTATTTAGAAAGAGTAACATTCTCAATTCTATCCATGCAGTGGCTAATCTGAATGAGTAAAGTTTCTTTTGTATCAATGTTCAGATAAATTATATGTGATTTGGGAAATGGATTTTTTAATTTGAAATAAGTGATAGAGATTTTAAAAATAAAACCCAAGAAGAATATTTAAAGTCACAAGGAAATTTTTTTTTTCTTATCTGATGACTGTTGTGATTTAACTTGATTTCTTAGTAGCTGGTGAGGAATGGTCAATAATTGATGGCATTTTTAATTTTAGATCAGTTCCCAGGCAAAAGACCTGCCTGGAGTTCTTCTTGTTCACTACAGTTCTGTGTGATTAGTAACATAATAAATACCATTATAAGTTATCAATGATCACATAATGATTATATATCAAACACCACTGAGTCATGCAAATATAGGTGTCACTGGAAATTTCACTTCAGAATAAAATTCAATGTCATTATGGTACCTCAATGTCATTATGGTAGCAATATCACTATGGTACCTGAAAATTTTTTAAATGGAAAACTATTCATTTTAATAAATATGAACATATTTGCTTATAATATATATCCTTTTTTAAAGTTACTACTTTCAAAGAGATTGTAAGCCTTAGATTATTTCATCTTTATGATTAATCACAAACAGAATTGATATCCTATTCAAATGAGTACTCTAGGCCTAACAATTTTAAGTAATTTCACAAGGTCACAAAGCTCAATGGTACAGCATAAGTCTTGAAGGTTTTCTTTATTCATTCTTTTTTCTTTCTGTTTCTTAGACTGGATAATCTCAAGTGATCTATCCTCAAGTTTACTGATTGTTTTTACTACAAGTTCAAAGCACATTTAGGGCTCCTCAAATGAATTTTTCATTTTAGCTATTACCCTTTTCAACACCAGAATTTCTCTTTGATTCCTGTGTTTGGTGATATAACACTTTCATACTTTCTTTAGACATGATTTCCTCTAATTACTTGAATATATTTAAAATATCTATTTTAAAGTGTTTGTCAATAATTCCACTACTGAATTTAGTAAAATTAATGTTGACTACATTTTTTTTGGTCCTGTTTGTGTGTCATAATTGTATTTATTTTCATTAATTCCGTCTTCTTAATTATGTTTTTAATCTATTATTCATTTGTTCTTTTTTCTTTGCATGAACTTCCTGTATAGAGAGATTTGCTAATATCCCTCATTATGGTAGAGAATTGTGCATTATCTGCCATAGAGATTTCTATTTTTATTTTACATATATTTGTGTACAAAATCATCCCAATTATTAAAATATCATCATATAGTAACTTATTCTTTCCCTAATATTTTATATTTGAAAGATGATTTTCAGTAATACTTGTCTATATGCTAGTTTTATACTTGTTAGTATTTTTCAGTAATATGTTTTAGTATTTAACTAATGCAATCTTTCATTTTAGATGTCTTTTGTAAACAACACAAATTCTGAATTTCATTTTTAACCCAATCTGATAATCACTGTATTTAGAAAAATGAATTTAATACTTTTCTCTCAATCATGATGTTTGTATACCATATTTTCACTTTATACAATATTATGTTGTTTTAACACTTATTATATATTTTTTTACTATCTTGGAATTTTTTACTATAAATATCAAAACATATAAAACATTTTATAGGTTTTATACTATTTATATTATTTTATTTACTAGTATGCAAATTTTACATTTACTTCTTGTCTTTTAAAAATGCCCTTGAAATATTGCCTTGATTAATTTAATTGACAATTAAATAAAAGATCTTACCTGTTTTTAGGAAATTTCCAAAACCTTTATAAAAACTAATTCAAAATACCTCCCTCCCACATTCAATGATATTTTTATCCAGAATGGTATGCCTTAATTTTTCTAGTTCCAAACTAAGCAACATTATCATTATTATTACTTTATTTTTCACACACTATGTCCTACCTACTTCACTAGTACATTTAGCTTTGCTTTGTCTAATTTGTTTCTTCTTAAATTTCAATTGTCACTTTTTCCTTTCTTCTTCCAATTTAAGATAATCTGCCTTCTTGTTTAAATATGTCTTTTGAGTTCAAATATTGTATGATCATGTCTGCTTGTTAGTAAATTCAATTTTTATTTTTCTGAAAGCACTATATTTATTTCTTGAACAACTATACTTTATATATAATTCATGAATTAAGTATTATATTACAAACTTTAAATAAATAATTGCAAAACTTTTTAGTATTTAAAATTTACCAGAAATTTTCTGAGTCTGGGGACATATAATTGCTGTTCTGTAACTCCTCTAACTTATATATTAGTTATTATTTTTATCCCTCTTTTAATCGTAAAGCAACAGATGTACACAAAATTTTATTAACTTGCCTATAGCTATAGAGCTAGTAAATGACAAACATGGAATTTAACCTTGGCATACCTACCCTAGAGTCTGCTTTGTTAAGTTCAGATATCCATGGTGTATTGCTTTTGTTGAAAAGCCAACAGTCAAATTTTGTTCTTTTTTGGGGTAGGGATACTTTTAATATCTTCTCTCTTCATTTTGTATTCCATCCTTTTAATAAAATATATCTAGGAGATGATTTATCCTACCCAGCAGCAGCAGCAACACATATTACAGTTCCTATATCAGTAAGTTTATAAATTACTTCAGCTCTCAAAAATTCAGTTATTATTTTTTAACATATTGAAGAAATATCTTTACATTGTTCTTTAGAAATTCTGATTAAATATGTGTCAGAATTTCTCATGGCATCACCATATACTTTGACTTTATTTTTATAAACTACAACTGCCTTGATTTCTGCTGCATTCTTTATAGTTACTTTAGACGCATTTTCCAAGTCCCTAATTCTCTGTTCAATTCTGTCTAATTTATTGTCAAACTCACTCACTAAATCCTTCCTATTTTTTGGTTTAAACAAATATATTTCACAACTTTTTTTTCAAAAAATTAATCATACATGTAGCTTCTTGTGATGTGCTTATGATTCTCATCTTCTATTTTTTTAGAATTTCATAAATACTTTATATTCTCTGATAACTGTATTTGTTTTATTTAGTCTTTGTGTAAGCTCAGGAAAATATTAATTCAATATTCAATATTGGTGCTGCCTCAAATAATAACTTGCATTATTTATAAATAATATTAGCAACATTTGAGGCTATATTAATTTTTATAAATATCATGTTCCATGAGAATGCCTCTATAATTTTCTCAAGTTAAATTAGTCCTAAGTTTATTATAATTGGAAAAGCATGCCTAACTGCTTATATAATAATTACCTACCTATCTACATAGACTCATCTATAAACTGACTGTTCAGTAGCCCATAGGTTGAAATAGGTCACAGTATTATTATGCATAGTGAAATAATCTGTTCATTAATTTGAAGGTATAGTGATAAGAACTACACTTCGACAGGATATCAGGTCATTAAGAATATTGGTCAATGCTTCTTCAGACTTGGGGGTTCACTCTCAAACTACACCAGTACCCTGTCATCTGGTACTGTTCATCAGAGGGATTAAATTTTGTCACATATATCACTGTGTGTCATTTCAACCATATCTTGTTATATCTTTGAAAAGATCTCTTTAAATAAAACTCTTTGCTTATGGTGATACATGTGAGAAGTTGGAGTTTTAGTACTTTTAAATGTTTAGAACATGCATTCTCAGTAAACACATATATATGTGTGTATATATATATTTTTAAAGTTCATACAGTTCTCATATAAGCAGAGACATTAAACATTGCATCTTTTAAATTACCACCTCTTATATGTAGGTATAATGTTATATTCAATAAAATCACATCATTTTTAGGATTGTTTTATTTGTTGCAAAACATATAAATATATTTATTAAGCATTTCTATAAATAATGATTATTTCTTGTTCTTTGCACATTAACAAAAGATACCGAATGCCACTGTCCAGAAAATTTGCCTAAATTTGTTGACTAATTTCCTTTTAGCACTACTACTTGGATTGCATAAGAAACCAACTGGGGTATCATTCACACATTCATCATTAGACTACATTCTCTAAGAGTGTAGTTTTTTCCTAAATTTTCTTAATTTTATAGCTGAACATCTAAATATCATCACATTATTATGAACTGACATATAGAGAAAAGAAAAATGTGGTGTTGTTGGTAGTGACTTTACACCACCCTTTGGAATCACATGTCCTCTTCAATGTCTCACCAAAATTTTTACTAGAACAAATTGTTTCTGTTTAATAAAATTTTGTTTTCCTTGGGAAACATCTTAAAATTGGTTATAAAAAATAACCACCACTGATAAGGTTTATCTTTTGTACCTTTACTAATAAACTCCTTTGTTCTATGTACAGAAATAATAAGAACACAAGTATTATGTAAAGAAGTCAAAAATTAAGTAACAGAATGACTTAAATTTGTGTAGAGTCAAAAAATATGGATATAATCAGGAATTTTTAATATGTATAAATATATGATTAACCTGCCTCTTGAGAAACCTGTATGCGGGTCAGGAAGCAACAGTTAGAACTGGACATGGAGCAACAGACTGATTCCAAATAGGAAAAGAAGTACATCAAGGCTGTATATTGTCACCCTGCTTATTTAACTTAAATGCAGAGTACCTCATGAGAAACACTGGGCTGGAAGAAGCACAAGCTGGAATCAAGATTGCCGGGAGAAATATCAATAACCTCAGATATGCAGATGATACTATCCTTATGGCAGAAAGTAAAGAGGAACTAAAAAGACTCTTGATGAAAGTGAAAGAGGGGAGTGAAAAAGTTGGCTTAAAGCTCAACATTCAGAAAACTAAGATCATGGAATCTGGTCCCATCACTTCTTCGCAAATAGATGGGGAAACAGTGGAAACAGTGGCTGACTTTGTTTGGGCTCCAAAATCACTGCAGATGGTGATTGCAGTCATGAAATTAAAAGACGCTTACTCCTTAGAAGGAATATTAGATAGCATATTAAAAAGTAGAGACATTACTTTGCCAACAAAGGTCCATCTAGTCACGGCTATGGTTTTTCCAGTGGTCATGTATGGATGTGAGAGTTGGACTGTGAAGAAAGCTGAGCGCCGAAGAATTGATGCTTTTGAATTGTGGTGTTGGAGAAGACTCTTGAGAGTCCCTTGGACTGCAAGGAGATCCAACCAGTCCATCCTCAAGGAGATCAGCCTTGGGTGTTCATTGGAAGGACTGATGCTGAAGCTGAAACTCCAGTACTTTGAGCACTTCATGCAAACAGTTGACTCGTTGGAAAAGACCCTGATGCTGGGAGGGATTGGGGGCAGGAGGAGAAGGGGACGACAGGGGATGAGATGGCTGGATGGAATCACTGACTCGATGGACATGAGTTTGAGTAAATTCCAGGAGTTGATGATGGACAGGGAGGCCTGGCGGGCTGCGATTCATGGGGTCGCAAAGAGTCGAACACGACTGAGAGACTGAACTGAACTGAAATCTATGATAATTTTGATCTAATGCTCAGTGATTTGAAGTTTATTCATTTAGATGCTTATGAGAAATTATATAATTTATCAAATGAACTTATGTATATAGAAAAAATTAATGTATATTATTAAGAACAATAAAACATGATCATTCAGAAAAGGATACAACCTTTGCAGAATGCTACACTTCTAGGAAATGTATTTCTTCCTAAACCCCCTAGTCCTTCTCATCATTAGCACTATAAAAAAATATTAGCAATTATAGCATCTGTCCCCAATAGTGAAGTTCATAGAGGAAAACTGTTTTTATTCAGAAAATTATATTCTCACCTAAGTCCTAGAAATTGAAATATGTTAGGTCAAGTTCATTTCTTTAAGGGTACCTCAGTATTGTTTATAAAAAAGTGAAGACAATATTTATTTCCATACCAATTTTCATATGAGTTCATAACTCTTACTGTCACTTCATATGCTTGCCTGCATTTTTTCCTTTTGGGAAACAATGAAAAAATTCTATTAAGACACCTACTAAACCATTTCATAGATCTGAATATAAATCTAGATTCAGCAATAGGAGTATTACATAAATAATTCAAATAAAGAATGTAAACTTGTAGTTTATTGGTGTTAAAAGTAATAAATCTGCTCTGTTATATAGGCTCACATGCTGAGCATAGCATTACTATTGTGGGGAAAGATGGTAAAGTATAACATTATTTAAAAAGCAGCTTCTTTTGCTGTTAAGTTTTTGCTATCTATACCCATACGGATAGTGTACTGGGTACCTGAATAAAAATTAAATAGAAGCTAGAAAGTAGAAATCAATGTGTAGAACTGAAAGAAGTTTTTCTAAGTCTGTTTTCTCATCTGCATATTGTGGAGATCAGATTAGATCTTCTCTAAGAACATTCTTGCCTATTAATTATTATGATATGTATTTCAGTATGTAGGAGAGATAGGTAGAAGTCACTCAGTTTTGTCATGCAGAAAAAATGGCTCTATTTAAACTAGATTGATGCTTCATTATTATTACAACTTTTCAATGGCAGAAAGAGAAGTTTTTCCTAAGTGGGAATATGGTTTCCTCTTGACTTATGGTTGTACCTGAAATACAATCTTTCTTGTTGGTGAATCACAAAGGAATTATACAGGACAATTGTCCCTGCGGCTCTTCATTGTCAGATAAAAGAAAAGGACATTGTGCTTACAGAGCTGTGTACATTCTACATTTATTTAGTATGCACTTGATGAAACCCACACCACCATTTGGACTTAGGAGAAATATAAAATTAAAACAAGTAGAACAGCGAAAGGAAAATAACATTCTTGGAACCTCTAATAGTAATATCTGGTTAATGTCATTACTTCCCCTCTCCTTTCCCTCCTATCCATTTCTGCTTCTTTTTCTAAAACACAGAAAAAACAAACAAACAAACATTATTTTCCTTCTCTAACAATAGCAAGTTATCAACAGCTAAATTCCCTCCAATGGATTTAAGTTTCTGATTTTGTCTCCATGTAATCTATCTATAATGATCTATTTCCCACTCCCAATCTATCTCCGCCTCCTGAGATTGGCTTCCTCCTTTTAGATTCAAGCGCTTCTCTCAAAGCTCAGTTGATAAAGAATCTTCCAGCGATGCAGGAGACCTGGGTTCAATCCCTGGTTGGAAAGATCTCCTGGAGAAGGGAAAAGCTACCCACTCCAGTATTCTGGCCTTGAGAATTCCATCAATGGTATAGTCCATGGGGTCACAAAGTCAGACAAGACTGGGCGACTTTCACTTTTAGACTAAACTTAATCATCCTACAAACAAGATGTTCCAATTTCTTCAGTTGCAAATAGTTTGTCTCTTTTTCTTTTTATTTATTTTACAAATTATATTCATTTCAATTTTTTTCTCTTATATCAATGTATTCACAAACATTTCCCTATCCTACCAATTAGATATTAAGTACATTAAGGTTCTCACTTGTAATGTTTATATTTGTCTGCTTATCTCTGGAAACAGAGTTCAGTTTAGTTCACTTCAGCCACTGTCAAGTCCAACTCTTTGCAACCCCATGGACTGGAGCATGCCAGGCCTCCCTGTCCATCACCAACTCCCGGAGTTTATTCAAACTCATGTTCATTGAGTCCGTGATAATATCCAACCATCTCATCCTCTGTCGTCCCCTTCTCCTCCCGCCTTCAGTCTTTCCCAGCATCAGGGTCTTTTCCAATGAGTCAGTTCTTCGCATCAGGTGGCCAAAGTACTAGAGTTCCAGCTTCAGCATCAGTCCTTCCAATGAATATTCAGGACTGATCTCCTTTAGGATGGACTGGTTGGATCTCCTTGCAGTCCAAGGGACTCTCAAGAGTCTTCTCCAACACCACAGTTCAAAATCTTCAATTCTGCGGCTCTCAGCTTTCTTTATAGCCCAACTCCCACATCCATACATGACCACTGGAAAAACCATAGCCTTGACTAGACAGACCTTTGTTGGCAAAGCAATATCCCTGCTTTTGAATATGCTGTCTAGGTTGGTCATAACTTTCCTTCCAAAGGCTAAGCGTCTTTTATTTCATGGCTTCAGTCACCATGTGCAGTGATTTTGGAGTCCCCCAAAATAGTCTGCCTCTGTTTCCATTTTTTCCCATCTACTTGCCATGGAATGATGGGACCAGATGCCACGATCTTAGCTTTCTGAATGTTGAGCTTTATGCCAACTTTTTCACTCTCCTCTTTCACTTTCACCAAGAGGTTCTTTAGTTCTTTTTCACCTACTGTCATAAGGGTGGTGTCATCTGCATATCTGAGGAAACAGAGTTGGCATTCAATAATAGATGTACTATTGAATGACTTAATCATCAAAGATGCTTATTGGGCTAAGTTGGAGGAAAAGTAGGGAGTACAAACTTTGTTCCTGAATGCTAACCATGTTAAAAAGAGCATCTGCTAAATTTTACCTATATTCTGACTCAATTTTTGATTAAATAGGAAAAAAAAAGGCACATGCATGTGTTCTGAGATGGTAATAAGCATATTCAAAACCTTGATTACAACAAAAGTAATCACTCAGTCTAGATGAAGCAGGACAGCTTCAGTAGGTTTCTTTATTGTAGCACTCATAAAATCCATAAAACTTGAGGATGAGTCAAGTAAGGATGTTATGCTACAATGAAGTTCCCAAAGTTAGAAATCCATGCTGTTTATCAGAATGAAATTTTACATGCTGGTCACATTCATACTGCTTATGCTCTTAAACTGTATCTTAAGAGTCTCCCCTTGAGGCCAAGGGGTGGGGTAGAATAGCAGAGAAACTGTCAAGGTGCTGATCTATACAGGCTTGCCTGAAGTACTATTAAAATACAGGAAAATATGTCTCAACTTAGGGAAGTCCTGGGGAGAACTAATCCTGACATGAGAGAGAACCAAGCTTGATGGATCTCATTTAGTATACTCAATACAAAAGGAGACGTAATTTGGAGCATCGAATCAGGACTCAATTGAACACACTGTGGTCCAAATTTCTACATGAATGTCTGAAATCTTGAGGGAAAAATGCAAGTAAATCTTAAAATCACTGGTCTCTGAACAAATTATCAAAGCACACTTGCAGGATGAATAACAGAGGAAGTTATGAATCCTACTATAGAACTCTGTCTTCTTGACAGAACAAATGGCCAAGGCATTAGCGGCAGGCTTCTTGGAATAGGAGCAGGCACAAGAGAAAACATTGACCCATGCAAAAACTCCACTCCTTAGTCAGGAAATGGTAAAGTAGCAGCTTTATCCAGAGAGATTTAGAGATAGGGAAGAATTATTTTCAAGATGGATACAGATAATAAAAGACAACTTTACACAATAACTGCTCTACTCCAACCTAAACATCACATACAAATACACACACATGCATACTACAAAAATATAATCCTTCATCCTCACCCATGCAAGCAAAGGCAATGTGAGAAGCCTAGACTTCCACCATAGTGAGACTCTATGGAATGTCAGTAAAGACCAAAAAGGTAGCTAAGATTCTCCCTCCCACTGAACATACAAGCACCCTCTCTACTGCGGTTTCAGTAGACTCCACTTGAGTAGCCTGGATTTCTACCATATTTGAAACAATGAGGTGCTCCTCCTTTTTTCTGCTACAGTGATGACAGAAAATGCCTGAAGAATGACTTGGAACACTTCCTTAGCAACAATGAGGCTTCCCCACCATTTTAGTGGAGACCACTTGGGAAGTCCCAATTTACATCCCCATCCAGCAGTGATGAGGATACACACTCCCCGCCCTTGCTGGCTAGCGGCAGCTCAGTGGGGAACTTGATGTTTTACCTCCATCTGGCAGGAGGAAGGTGGTGTCCTAACTTTTGCCAAAGTAGTATCAGGAAAAGCCAGCTAAAACAGAAGGTTTAATTAAGATCTAGTCTCACAATACTCAAAATGCCTAGTTTTCAATTAAAAAAAAAATTTCATCATGCCAAGAACCAGGACTATCTCCAACAATGAAAATGGCAATAAATGGTAATACTAAAATAGCAGACATGTTAGAATTATCTGACAAAGATTTTGAAACAGCCATGATACTTATGCTTGTATGAACTATTATGTACATAATATCATATATATTTTATATGCATTTGAAGCAAATGAAATATATAAAGCTTCAGTAAAGAAATATAAAGTTTTAAGCAAAGACATAAAAGACATAATTAAGAACCAAATGGACATTTTATAACTGAAAAGCGCAATACCCAAATGAAAAGTTCAGTAGAGGGGTCAATAGTGAAATGGAAAAAATTAGGAAACTGGGAGATCAAAACAAATTGCCCAATATGCATGAAGGAGAGAAAATAGACTAAAAAAATTAAGAGAGCCACAGGGACCTATGTAACTATTTTTTAGAAGTCTAACATTTGTGTCATTAGACTCCTGAAAGGAGAGGAGAGAGAAAGGGCAAGTCTGAACAAGTGCTTAAAGAAATAACAACTGAAAACTTCCTCAAAATGACAGTGAACATAAGCCTATAGTTTCAGAAAGCTGAACAAAGTCTAAACAGGAAAAATCTGAAGAAACTCAATGCAAAATATATGTTAGTCAAACTTTTAAAAGTTAAAGAAAAAATTCTTTGAAGGAGCAAGAGAGAAATGAAACCTCAACTATAGGGAAAAAACAATTTGAATGACAGCTCAGTTCTCATCAGAAACTGTGTAAACCAAAAAGAGGCATCACAAAATTTTTCAAACATTTCAAAAAGAACTTTAGCCCAGAATAATCTACCCAGTGGAATATCTTTTGGGAATTAAAGGGAACAAAGACATTCTCACACTAATGAGAAGTCATAAAATTTGTCACTTCTTTATAAAAACATATATAAAAAAGTAAACTTTTCAGTTCTCTAAACCACCAAAGAAGGAATCTTGGAACATCAGGAACAGGAAAAATACACAAATTGGCAAATTATGCATAAATAAATAGACTTTTTCTCGTGCATCGTCTCAATTATATTTCACAGTTGAAACAGAAGTTAGAACAGTATCTGATGAGATTATATGTATATGCACAGAAATCATGTAAGAGGATTGCATTACAAATAGAGGAGGGCAAGGGAACTTAAAAAGAGGTAATTTCTGCACTAGCCTTGAACTGGTAAGTGTCAATACCAGTATACTGTGCTAAGTTATACAAATACACACAATATAGAACCTGAATCAATATTAAAAAATATATACATCCCAAAGGATACAATAAGAAACTATTAGAAACAAATCAAAATAGAATTCTCAGAAATCTTTGCTCAAGTATTATTTAGTTTACTAATATTTTGTTGATATTTGCATCTACAGTTATACACCATTTTATCATGCTTTGTGTTACTGTGCTTTGCAAATGTTGCATTTATTACAAATTGAAGGTTTGTGGTCACCCTGAATTATCAGATGATGGTTAGCAGTTTTTTCAATAAAGTTTGTTTAAACTAAGATATGTGCTTTATACAAAGACATAATGCTAGTGTACATTTCATAGAATATATTATGAGGTAATCATAACTTACATATGTACTGGGAAACTAAATAATTCCTGTGGTTTCTATATTCATTTTATTGTGGTAGTCTAGAATCAAACTAAAAGCATCTCCAAGGCATGAGTGTATATTCATTAGAGATATAAATTCTTATTTTCTTCTCCTTTTGTTTTAATTTATCCCTATCTGGCTTTAGGTAAGATAGTACTGGCCTGAGAAAATGAATTTGGAAGTGCTGTGCTGTGACTGGTCGCTCAGTCATGTCTGATTCTTTGTGGCTCCACGGAATGTAGCCCACCAGGCTCCTCTGTCCATGGGGTTTCTCCAGGCAAGAACACTGGAGAGAGTTGCCATGCCCTCTTTCAGAGGACCTTCCCAACCCAGGGATTGAATGAACCCAGGTCTCCCACATTGCAGGCGGAATCTTACCGCCTGAGCCATCAGGGAACCCAAAGAACACTGGAGTGGGTAGCCGATCCCTTCACTAGGGGATCTTCCCCACCCAGGGATCGAACCAGGCTCTCCTGCATTGCAGGCAGATTCTTTACCAGCTGAGCCACCAGGGAAGCCCATATTTATGTATTTAAAATAGTTTCAGTCTCTGAATCAGCCTATATCTATTAAATAAGTTAATTCGATAATTGATAACTTTCCAAACCACAAAGCATCATGTCCAGATCGTCTCACTGGTGAATCCAGCAAAATTTTAAAGTGAAAATTATACCAGTTCTCTACAATCTCGTTAGAAGATAAAGCAGAGGGAATAGTTCTTACCTTACTGTTACTCAGACATTATCCTAATACAAACCAAAGTTATTACAAGATAAGATTATTTACCAATCTCTCTCATGAAAACAGGTGAATAATTAAAACGGACAGAATTAGGATTAAGCATCTCTTTTAAAACAATAAACGCAAATGGCTTAAACCTGCACATATAGTGTTGGTTATATAATAGGAATAGAAGTGGTAATTTCATTCATGATATTTCTTCTTCACATAATTCCTTTAAGTGCCCATGCTAGTACATTTCAAATTACTTTTTCTGTGAATGTCTGATACATTCAAATTAATGCTTTCATATTCAATCTAATCCTTAGATTTGAATCCTAGGTGCTGTGTCTTCTCTTGATTTCATACCCCATCTAGTTTCTTAACCATAGGTGATTGGGCCATTTGGACATTGGCCAAAAAAGAACAATAACATTTTCTTTGTTGAGAGTATTAAAATTATCTAAACATATGATCGCATTATCTTGAACCCGAACAAAGATCATAAGCTTGGCTAGCATGGTATGGTTAGATTTAATTCAGTGTAAATTGAGAAATAGAAAATATTTATATGCAGATTTTTTTTCAAAAGTAAAAACAATGGTATTTGTTTATAGGAGCTTCCCAGGAGGTTCAGTGGTAAAGAATCTGCCTGTAATGTAAGAAACACAGGTTGGATTCCTGAGTGGGGAAGATCCCCTGGAGAAGAAATGGCAACTCCCTCTAGAATTTTTGTCTGGGAAGTCCCATGGAGAGAAAAGCCTGGTGGGCTATAGTCCATGAGGTTGAAAAAGAGCTGGATATGAGTTACTGAGTAAACATCAAAAGCAGCAACGACTTCTCTATAGGAGAAATTGCCTAAATTTCTGATGTATGTCACAATTTCAGTCTTAGTCCCTTCCTAAGGCTTATCTGGCCTTCCCACGTGGCACTAGTGGTAAAGAACCCACCTGCCAACGCAGTAGAATAAGAGAGGTGGGTTTGATCCCTGGGTTGGGCTGATTCCCTAAAGAAAGGCATGGAAATCCACTCCAGTGTTCTTGCCTGGAGAATCCCATGGACATAGGAGCCTGGCAGGCTATGGTCCATTGGGGTCACACACAGTCAGCATGACTAAAGTGATTTAGCACATATTCAAGGCTTCTCTGCAACACCAGCCATTAAGTTCACAGAGAGATAATTCATGCAGCTATACATGCAAAATATATTTGAAGTAACTACTGTGTGCCAATTTAAAACTGTGGTGATAAAACAGTAAACAAGAAAATGCCTCTGCCTTCATGGAGCTTTCCACCTAATGAAAAGACAAGTATTAGTCAAGCAAATTGGTAAATAGTGACTTTAGGTAGTACTGATAGGAAGAAAAATCAAGATATGTTTGAGAAGCACTCAGGTAGTTGTAAGGGGACCATTTTGGATGGTCTTTGAGGAAGTGATATTTGAGCAGAGGCTTGAATACTGTAAAAAAGCAAGTCCTATAAAGACTGGAGGAAAGGATTAAGACAAAGGAAACATTTTATATAAAGAGAAATGGAAAAGAAGATAAAGAATAAAAAGGTTGAAAGAATCCTAAATACAGAAAAATATCATCCCAATGGACATTAACAAAAACACATTAATATATTAACATTTAAAGTATGCATGATGGAGAAGGAAATAGCAACCCACTCTAGTATTCTTGCCTGGAAAAGTCCATGGACAGAGGAGCCTGGTGGGCTGAAGTCCATGGGATTACATGACTGAGCATGTGTGCACGACGGTGGAGGGAGATGGGTTGGTAGCAATAAAGTGGTAGAACTAAAAATAAATAAATAAATAAATAAAATAAAGTATTCATGAAATGACAAAAATGAAAATCAGAATAATAGGTTATATGTGTATTGGAAACAAAAATTAGATCTAGAAAAAAATATATGGTATACTTCAATGTTAACGACAATCAGAACTGTGGGTTCTCAGGTGTGTCTTTGTTCTCTGCACATTTTCTGTATATTTGATAAAACTCATTAAAAATATTCTTGACAGGAATATGCTCAATTTGTTAGAGAAGAGCCAGAAGGCCAGAGTGAATAAAGTGATCTGAGCAAGTGAATGAGTAGCCAAAAATGGGCAGAAAAAGTAAACAGAAACCAGCTAAAGGCAAAGCTTGTTCCACTGAGCTAAAGAGTTTGGCTATTATTCTAACTGGAATGGGAAGATACTGTTTGGTTTTAAGCAACAAGAGATAAAAATCTAAATTATGTTCTTTCAACATGAAATAAACTGAAGGAAATGTTAGGAGCAGTCCTACTCAAACGGATGTTGGTCCATAAACTATTTTTACTTCTTTAGGATAAGCACAAGAATGAATAGTAAGCATTTGGAAACTTGTATGAAATTGAGAGATAGTGACTAGATAAAAGTGTATGATTTTTTAAGCCAATTCACTTTCACCATAATTTTAAAAAGTGAGATATTATGATAAATTGAAAACAAAAGAACAAAACTGGTCATTCACCACAGAGCCCTTGGGAAGCACTTCCACAGTACAAGTGCAGAAGCATAGAAATCAGCTTTACTGCAGCAGACTAGGGGGTAGGTATATTTTGAAAATTAAGCTAGCAGAAAGAACTGGTCAGGTGGTATGACGAAAAAGAGAAATCATGGATAGGCTTTGTATCTTCACAATAACTCTGTTTTTAGTATAAAGTAGGTTTCTCACACAAGAGCTGGAAAAGTTGTGACTAACGCAGTTCCTATTTTAAGGATATTAATAAAGAAACTTAAGAGTAGGAGACTCACTTCCAAGAATAACACAAATGCATGTAGTAGTGCTATGACTTAGACCCAGGTCTATTAACACACACACACACACACACACACACACACTTTCTGCTATGTATTATTTTCATCATTTTGTTTAAATATTTTATTATAAGAAAATAATATGATTTCCCCTTTAGATCTAATGTTATGTTGAATGATATTTATCTCCTAACACTGAACTTTCCAGGAAAAAATGCTAAGGCAGGATATATAATTTAATGTACAATTAAATTGTTTCACTATTTTATATAGGAATTTCGTCTTCCTATTCATAATTTATTTTTTTTTATGTTGGTCTATAATTAACTTTTTGTAATCAGTGTTTATCAGCTATCAGTATCCAAGTCACTCATGAAAGAGCTTGGAAATTTTCTATCTTTTTCTAGAATCTGGAGTAATTTTAATTGATTTGGAAATATCTGATTTTTGAAATGTTGTATTATCTTGACTTAGTAGTTTTTTGTATTTTTGTTTTAGGAATAGTTCTTTGAATTTTAAAAAATTTTTTCTTTGGAACTTAGTTTGTTCAAATGGTCTATCTCTACTCAAAACAGCCTTACCACCGAGTTTACAAATTTAGTCGACTGCATAGAATATATTTAAAAATCTGAAGAAATGCCACTTATCAGAAATTAGAAAAAGTAACATTAAATAATGATGTGGCTTATATGTGGAATCTAAAAAAACACATACAAATAAACTTATACACAAAAGAGAAATAGACCCATAGACATAGAAAACAAACATGGTTTCCAAAGGGGAAAGGGTGGAGGATAATTAGGAGTTTGAGGTTAACATGTATACACTACTATATAAAACATGGATAAAAATAAGGACCTACTGTGCTGTGTAACTGAAATTAACACAGTATTGTAGATCAACTGTACTTCAACTAAAAAACTTAAAATTAAAAAAAATCCTAATTATAATCTCAACAAAACTGTAAGGAACTTACAAATAATAATGCATTAAATTATAAAACAGTGTTAAGGGCATGCAATTGAATAATTAGTAATAGCTTGTCAATATTTTTTTCATTTAAATTTTTCCCAAATTTATTTATAATATAAATTTAATTGTATTACATACCCAATAGATTTCTCATAGTCTAAGAAAATTGATTATAAATTAATTTAAATAAAAAATGAAGACAAATATTTAAAAACATGAATGAAGATAAATTCAGAAATTAACATCAATGAAATAGGTATATTATAAAATTTATATTAGACATCAGTGAGAAAATAATAAACTATCCAATCAATAATATTTAAAAGTTGTCTTGATAAATAAAAAATACTGAATTCTCACAATATTTATCAAGTAAATTCCCAATGATTTAAGGACTATATTTGAAAAAGAAATTAAGAAACACCTATAAAATTATTTAAAGAAATAAAATTCATTTGTGAGGTCAACTAAAAAAGAACTCCTTATGCAGAAGGCAGAAAATCATAAATAAAATAAAATATCGATAAATTTGGTAAACATTACACATCTTTACATGAAGAAATAAAATTTTACATTTAAAGACAAGGAAAGATATTTTTACACATTCTAAAAATAATACATAGATATATTAATTGTCTCTATAAATCAATAAAACAAAAAGACAAACATTCTATGGAAAAATACGATAAGAATCTAGGCAATCAGAATAATCATAAACTTGAACAATGAAAAAGCATACAAAAGATATTAACTAGTATTTAAATATATGCTGCTGAAAATAAACATGAAATACAATTTTATACATAACAAGGATGCAAGATGAAGGAAAAATTGATAATGTCAAATTTTAGTGAGGATGAAGCACAGATTCTCATGTTGATGTGAGAATATTAAATTGCATTTCTCTTTGTGAAGACATTTGACAATATTTAGTGAACTTAAAAATTTTACTTTATCACTTAGCATTTCATCAAAAAGATATCATGACCCAAATAACCACGATGCTGTGTTCACTCATGTAGAGCTAGATATCCTGGAATGTGAAGCCTATTGGGCCTTAGGAAGCATCACTACAAAAAAGCTAGTGGAGGTGATGGAATTCCAGTTGAGCTATTTCAAAGCCTAAAAGATGATACTGTGAAAGTGCTGCACTCAATATGCCAGCAAATTTGGAAAACTCAGCAGTGCCCATAGGACTGGAAAAGATCAGTTTTCATTCCAATCTCAAAGAAAGGCAATGCCAAAGAATGTTCAAACTACTGCACAATTGCACACATCTCACATGCTACCAAAGTAATGATCAAAATTCTCCAACAGTACGTGAACCATTAACTTCTAGATGCTCAGGCTGGATTTAGAAAAGGCAGAAGAACCAGAGATCAAATTGCCAACATCCGTTGGATCATCAAAAAAGCAAGAAGTTCCAGAAAAACATCTACTTCTGCATTATTGACTACACTAAAGTTTTTGTGTAGATCACAACAAACTGTGGAAAATTCTTCAAAAGTGGAAATACCAGACCACCTTACTTGCCTCCTGAGAAATCTGTATGCAAGTCAAGAAGCAACAGTTACAACCAGAAATGGAACAACACTGGTTCCAAATTGGGAAAGGAGAACTTCAAGGCTGTATCCTGTCACATGCTTATTTAACTTATATGCAGAGTCAGTTCCGTTCAGTTCAGTTGCTCAGTCATGTCCAACTCATTGTGACCCCATGGACTGCAGCACGCCCAGCCTCCCTTCCAACAACTCCTGGAGCTTACTCAAACTCATGTCCATCAACTCAGTGATGCCATGCAACCATCTCATCCTCTGTCTTCACCTTCTATTCAAGCCTTCAATCTTTCCCAGCATCAGGGTCTTTTCAAATGAGTCAGTTCTTTGCATCAGGTGGCCAAAGTATTGGAGTTTCAGCTTCAACATCAGGCCTTCCAATGAACATTCAGGACTGATTTCCTTTAGGATGTTATTTACCTGGGCCAAACTATGGTGGAGGTAATGGAGATAATGGTGACCTCCTTCAAAAGGTCCCATGCATGCACTGCTACAATCAGTGCCCCTGACCCTGCGGCAGGCCACCCCCAACCCATGCTTCTGCCGGATTCTCCTGGACACTCACGGCCAAGTCTGGGTCAGTCTCTTGTGGAGTCACTGCTCCTTTCTCCTGGATCCTGGTGCACAAGATACACCATGGGAAGTGCAGGGCTGGATGAGGCACAAGCTGGAATCAAGATTGTCAGGAGAAATATCAACAACCTCAGATATGCAGATGACACCACCCTTATGGCAGAAAGTGAAGAAGACCTGAAGAGCTTCTTGATGAGAGTGAAAGAGGAGAGTGAAAAAGCTGGCTTAAAACTCAACTTTCAGAAAACTGAGATCATGCCATCTGGTCCCATCACTTCCTGGAAAATAGATGGGGAAACAATGGAAACAGTGACAGAATTTATTTTCTTGGGCTTCAAAATCACTGCAGATGGTGACTGCAGCCATGAAATTAAAAGATTCTTGCTCCTTGGAAGGAAAGCTATGACCAACCTAGACAGCATATTAAAAAGCAGAGACATTGCTTAGCTGACAAAGGTCTGTCTAGTCAAAGCTATAGTTTTTCCAGTAGTCATGTATGGATGTGAGAGTTGGACCATAAAGAAAGGTGAGTGCCAAAGACCTGATGCTTCTGAACTGTGCTGTTGGAGAAGACTCTTAGGAGTCCCCTGGACTGCAAGAAGATCCAGCCAGTCATTCCTAAAGGAAATCAGTTCTGAATCTTCATTGGAAAGACTGATGCTGAAGCTGAAACTCCAATATTCTGGCCACCTGATGCAAAGAACTGACTCCTTGGAAAAACCTTCATGCTGGGAAAGATTGAAGGCAGGAAGAAAAGAGGATGGCAGAGGATGATATGGTTGGATGAAATCACTGACTTGATGGACATGAGTTTGAGCAAGCTCTGGGAGCTGGTAATGGACAGGGAAGCTTAGTGATGGTGCAGTGCATTGGGTCAGAAAGAGTTGGACATGACTGAGCGACTGAACTGAACTGAGCATTTCAATGTTTAGATGTATGAGCCAGAGTGAGTATGTGTAACAGAAGTGATGTTCATTGCTTACAGCAATTTTTAAAATGTGAAAAGTGAAATATCCATCAACAGTTGATGGATGATTATGTTGTTTAGTCTATATATATTGATGTATAGATATTATAAATTATCTTGAGTGAACAATAAGAGAAAGAGAAGATTATATTTGCTTATATGTCAAAGAACATACAAGCAGTGCATTATTACATAGTAAATAATAAAACTTACAAATATAAAATAATGAAATAGAAGGGTACCTATTAAATATATACAGTTGACCTTTGAATAATGCAGGGGTTTTGGGCACCAACCTCCTACCCAGTGGAAAATCTGCATATAACTTAACAATAGGCCTTCTGATTCTGTAGTTCCTCCATGTTTCCTCAGTCTAATGGCTCCACCTGCACAGACTCAAACTACTGTGAATTGTTTCACTGCAGTGAAAGTGAAAGTGAAGTCGCTCAGTCGTGTCCAACTCTGCAACACCATGAACTGTAGCCTACCAGGCTCCCCGGTCCATGGGATGCTCCAGGCATGAAAACTGGAGTGGGTTGCCATTTCCTTCTCCATGGGATCTTCCCGACCCAGGGATTGAACTCGGGTTTCCCACATTGTAGGCAGACACTTTACCATCTGAGCTATTTACCATCCCCCCCAAAATTTTCAAAAATAAGTGGACCACCACATCTCAAACCTGTGTTAAGTGTCAACCATAGTTGGTTACCTCTTTGAAGAGGAAAGAGCCATAGAATTGGAGGGGAAGAAATATTGATTTCATTTTCAGTACACTATCTGTAAGTTTTATAAAATATTATATAATCTAATACATTGTTGTTGTTCAGTCCTATGCCACTCTTTGCGACCCCATGGACTATGTATAGCCCATGAGGCTCCTCTGTCCATATGCTCTCCCAGGCAAGAATACTGGAATGGGTTGCCATTTCCTTCTTGAGGAGATCACCCCAGCTCAGGGATCAAACCCACATCTTCTGCAATGCAGGTGGTGAGCTTGCAGGGAAGCTGCTGAGCCAGCAGGGAAGCCAAAACTAATATATTGAATACTTTAAAATTCTTTAATAGAACCTTTTAAAGTAAAAGAAAAAAATGACCAGTATGTAGGATACAAAGCATGCACTGGATCTCTATCAAAGGGTAGAAAATGGCAATTATATAAGATGAATAAGTCTAGAGGTCTAATTATGGCATTAAAATTATAATTAATAATATCATAATGCATGCTGAAAAAGTATTTTATATGTATAGCTATACATAACAAAAAAGAGTAGAAAAGTAATAAAATTGCCAAAAAAGAAAATAGACATAAATTACATCCAGAAAACAATTGAACACAGGGACAAAACTCTTCCCCACTTGTTTAGTGTTGGCTGTTGATTTTTATGATGAAAGCATTAGTATCATAAAAGTGGAAAACATCTTATTCAGCGGAAAATATTTTATTTTAAGATTTACCACTGTGAAATCACCTCATCTGGGCCAGGTGCAACTTATCAATCTCATTCCCACTCAACAAAACATGGCAGGGTGCAGTACATTCGAACAGAAAAACCCATCCTTTCCTCTTCCTCTCCACCTTCCTCTGGTTCTAATTCATTCCTGAAACTGGAGTGAAACTCACGTTCAGGAGCCCTCAGGCCAGCTAGGTTTCTAATGCTGCCTTTGTACATCCTGAAGTTGAATTTAATTCATACCAGCTTGCTTCATTACTCTGCTCTTTCTAAAATAGCTGAATCCATCAATACCCAAACCTCATTTATGAGAGGATATAAAATTTCTATCTATTTGTGGTGAATTACTGTTATTAATTGAATAAATATTAACACACACACACATATATTTCGAAGCAGAAGACCTTCACATTTTTTTCCACTGAAGAATTTCATTATTTTAATACAATTTAATATCTTAGGTGAATAAATATTTTTAAAAGCTTAAGACAGGGTTTTGTAATTATGCATAGCCACCTGCTCTGAGTCATATATTTAGTTTAGAATGTTAAGCCTACAGATTTACAGTTTTTCCATTTGGACTCTGAATTCTGGCCTGAATCTGTCACATAATTTCTAAGTAGTTTTATACACAGAACAGCCTGAACTACAGTCCAAATCACTAAAAGCAAGTCACCAGTTGTGATGGAGGCTAATGTCTCCAAGTCAGAGGCTGTTATCTGCTATTTATATCAAAGCTTGTACAGCAGCTGAGTCAGTATAATAGGGCACTAAAAGTGAAGTGGGTAAATATATTCTATTTGTTAGTTAATGGTTTTCATATGTATAAATTTACTTTCAACAATTTATTGAGGTGTAGCTATTCTATTTCCCTTGCAGAATACAGAAATGATGCTTGACACAACTATGAATAGAGAAATCAATTATAGCTTTACTACTCTCTCTTTAGCCACTAATAAATCCTGAAATTTATTTTAAAAATAAGTTACTAACTAGGAAATATAATTTCAAGCATCATATATACAGAAAATATGAGAGTAGAAATGTGGATGATAAACATGTGAATACTTCTAGCCTCTGGTTTTACATGGAAATATATATGTTATTTATAATGGCAAATAAACCTTTAAATTGCTCTAATTAAAACAGTTTCTTTTCTTCACAGCAGTTTACCCAAATCATTGTAGATGAACGTCAAGAACACATCACCAGTTTTAACATGCTAAAGGATGATGCTAATATTTCGATTTTATCTTAAATGCTATTTCAATGAAAAGGTATTTTTCACTAAATATATAAGCAAGATGAAGTGAGTTGATTTCTTTTTTAGCAATGTGACAGAAAGTCATTAAAATATTTGTGATCTCAATTTTTATGTAAGCTGGGCCTCCCATTGTTGGTCAAATATATTCAATCTGATCTCAAAAAGCAGCAATAACAAGACAGTTTCTAATTTCATACCACAAAGACAACCATAATCCTTCATTTTAATGCAATCTGTGTTAAATGTTAATGCCATGTGCAACTTTTTCGAGGGTAGAAATGTCACTGTTATTTGTTCTCACTCAGCTCCCATCTGCAATGCAGCATTAACCGTGAGTGATGCTGGTATGCGGTGTCCAGGATATTGTAGTTAGATGTAGCCCTGTGGCAAAGAGGTAATCATATTGATTTTTTACTACTGCAGCAAATACTCTTGTGTCCAACTGCTAAGCTCTGGCAAAAAATAAATAAAACCACAACGATCAGATCTGCTGTTGAAGCAAGATTTCAAGTGCTTCCAAATCGTCTTCTGCAAGGTCATTTCAGGCAGTATACCCTCATAAGTGGGATGCACTGGATAGTATTTGCAGCTCTCCAAGCTTTCTACTGACCAGTTATTTGGAGCTGTTTTCTTCCTGACTATTCTTATAGGTGTCAACACAAAATGTTAAGGAACAACTTGTTTTATAAATGAAGACATAAGCAATATGTGTACCACTTTGAGTACCAGGGAAATAGAATTAATAAAGCCATGCTGTGTTTTAGTTTTCCTGGAATAACTAACAACGGGTTTTTACAAAATGAATGAAATATAATTTTGAAGGATGGAAAGATTTTTTAAAATGTATTTCAAGAAAAGCTTGTTTTAAGTGTCAGTGAATTTGTTTTTATTTTGTTGATTCTGAGTGTTTTATTTTGTGCTGGTTTCTGTTGTATTAGTATTACTACCATTCAGAATAATGTAGATAAAATTATCTGATTTCCCTCTGACTGGGATTTATAAAGTATTTTTGTAGTTATTGCATTTTTCCATTTAGTATAGCTATCCTGAGAAAAATAGATTTTATATATATTAGTCTTTGTTTAGGTGATAAGTAGTGATATAAACTTACTCACTAGCTTATTTGTTATAAAACTATTTTAAAGACTTTGAAGTTATTTTCATTCATTCTTCATTCAGTCATTCCCTTGTTCAAAATGTACATGCTGAGCTTATAGGATTCTTTCTGCCCTCAAGGAGTGTCATGCGTGGGAGGAAGCATTGACACATAAAGAAATTAGTGCAATATCAAGTCAGCTTCAGAATAGTGGTATGTCATGATGATAAAAGACCCTGCTGCTTTCTGCTTACCATTGTCCAACGGTGTTACAGTGTATATAAAGTCCAATTTTTCTATTTAGGTTCTACATAGGTCTACGTGATCTGGACTCTCTCTAGTTCTCATTATAGACTTTTGTCTCTTCCTATCCAGCCTCTTTCTTTTCCTCCTTCTCTTTCTCCTTCTTCTTCTGCTTCAATCAATAAATCTTGGATTTCTCTGTGATGTGTATCACATGACTCTTTACCTAGATGGATGGTCTCATCTATGAATTTTCCTATAGGTTAGAAATCATCTCAAATTTCATCTCCTGAAGAGATTCTCTTAAGTATAATCTTCCATTCTCTATTCCTTATCATTTTACTCTTTTGATTGCTTCTATAAAAGTTAAAATCCTAAGAGAAGATTCTCTCTCCTTCTCTTCCGTCAAATATTATCTGTCCCTCCAGTGAAATGTACTCTATCTAGAATGATCACAAATATAGTGCTTGACTCAGGGTAGATAATCAATAAATATTTGTCAAATGAATGAATAGACAGTATTTTAAAGTAATGTTGTGTATCCCTAGTGGCAATTATAGAAGTTTTTAATTATAGGTAGTCAAATGTTTAGCAAATTATTGAACCCTATTTTCATAATACACATGAAAGATAATCCAACTTCAGGTAAAAGGTAAGCAGACATGATGAGAAGATGAAATAGCATATATAATAATATAGAGTCATGAGTGATTTATGTAACTTGAAGCTATACGTAACTTTAAATAACTAGGACAAATAGTCCAATTCAGGGTAAAAAAGTACTAGATAATGAATTATTATGGTAAAGAGTTAGAGAACATGAATGTGAAAGTTCTAATATGCAATGAAAGTAAATTTGGATTGTGTCTATTAAAAGATAAGGATTCACAAAAAAGTAAAAAGCAAGTGAGAGTGATCAAAGTTGCTATTTGTGTGATTCTTGAATTTTTTTTAGTAAGAGGATGGAAATATCATTCTACTGGCAGTACAGAGGGGGCTGAAACTAGAGGAAGTGAAGTCAAACAGAAACCACATGACAATTAAAGAAAAAGATGGGGAAGGTCTGAACTAAAGCATTGTCAGAGAGGAAGACGTGGATTTGAGAGATACTTCTGAGATAATATTAATAACATACAGAGAGACTATTGTGAAGTAACAAAGGGAAAAATGAGTAAAAGATGAAGTCCATGAATTTGGCTAAATTACCAGGTATGTAAGTTAGCCATGAAAGGAAAATCTTAGAAAATAAAGGGTAATGGGTTTGATCTTGACAATTTTGAATCTGAGTATCTATTGTCATCTCAAAACGAAGATGTTTAGATAACCAGTAGATTCTGGACACATTGGGCTTCCCTGGTGGATCAGAGGTTAAAGCGTCTGCCTGCAATGCAGGAGACCTGGGTTCGATCCCTGGGTTAGGAAGATCCCCTGGAGAAGGAAATGGCAAACCACTCCAGTATTCTTGCCTGGAGAATCCCATGGACAGAGGAACCCAGTGGGCTACAGCCCACGGGGTCGCAAAAAGTCGGACACGACTGAGCGACTTCACTTTCTGGACACATTAGTAAATAGATTTCATGTGAAAAGTAACAGAGTCTGCTCTAATTCGATTAGTATTTTTTGTGTGTGGTTAATTAATAGATTTTTTGGGGTAAATAAGAATAAATAATTTCAATTCATCAGATCATAAAGAGTGAAAAAGGAAGAATCATGTAAACCTTGAAAATGTCTACATCTATATTTAGGTTCACCGCTGTCTTCTTGGAGCTTCCCTAGTGGCTCAGTTGTAAAGATCTTCCTGCCAACGCAGTAGATGTGGGTTTGATCCTTGCGTCTGGAAGATCCCTGAGAGTAGGAAATGGCAACCCACTTCAGTATCCCTGCTGGAAAATCCCAGGGACAGAGGAGCCTGGAGGGCTACAGTCTATGAGGTTGCAATAGAATTAGACATGATAGAATGAGTAAACAACAGCTCTCTTTCTCCCAATGGTAACTGTTGATCACCATGTTTGGCAAAAATAAAGAGTGAGTAATTTTATCAAGTTACTATATAAACTCACATTCACAGTAAAACATTTTCAAAAATGTTTCTGGCTAAGTTAAACATGTAAATTTTAATGATATTAGTGAGCTTAGTGAAATGCCATCATAAAATATATAATTTATCATTTGGTTTTACTTAGAAAAATGAAAATGCAATTAAATATCTCTTAATTCTCAATAAGTTTATATTTGACATGGATAAAAGCATGTTCTAATGAGATAGAAAAGATGCAGCAATGTGTAGCCAAAATAGTTAGCAAAAAGGTTACTTTTTAAATTTTGTTGCCTATATCTTGGAATGGAATTATTGGCCAAATGATGAGCATTTCTGTTTGAGAGAGCTATCCCTTCTTCATCCAGACATTTTCAACTGCTCAAAACATGAACAGAATAAACTATCGTATATATCATACATGTCCCTATAGGGAGACAAAAATAAAAATATATGGAAATAATGCAAATATGATATCTATACCATGCGTATGATATGGAAATAAAATATCTCCCTAAGAAATCTTTGGTTAACTTCTGTGTCCTATATCTACAAATCTAATACTGAAAGGCAGCTCTATTCATTCATGTTTCCTGAAGAAATGTAAATGAAAATGCAATAGCTTTGTAACTCTTAATCAGAAAAGTACTTTGCAAACAGAAAATTACAGGTAAATTTCAATTGATGACCCTGGGTTGTGTTTTCCTTCTGTTACACAAAAGCAATAAAAGTGTTGCCAAAAGAATGTTTAAGGTAAGAAAAAGGAAACAACAACAACAACAAACTCCAGATATTCTTGAACAAAATCTAATTCCTATTACTAGTCTGTATAGTGAAGAGTTGGAAATATGATTCATTGATTCAATTACTGTTAATTTAGTGGCAGTAATTTCCTAAACTTTAGATCTAATTGAGGTAAATCCCATAATGCAATGTCTTATTTTAATTCATACTTGCCAAGCATCAAATTTGCTTTGTATTTGATGCAGATAGACTGTAAGTGTACTATTACGGAATATTTTAAAATAAAATACCAGAAAAGTTTACCAACCAATTAAAAACCAAGAAATAGCATCACATTATAACTTAGTTATGTGTTCCATCATCAAATTTCAGTGAGTTAAAGCACTCAATCTATTCTCTTTTTGAGTTTTCTTGTGTTTTAGCAGGATGGGGAATTTCTTGAATAACTTAGGCAGATAGAAAGATTAGGTCTCAAAGCAAATCTTTTGGAAGAAGATGTGAAAGGAGCCACTGCTCAACTACAAAGATAAAGCGATAGATGCATTAATTTTCATATAAGCAGAGAAAGAATTAATATACCCTATTGTGAAGAGTTCCACTCCTGAAAATACTTTACAGATGAGTGCTTTTGTGTACCAGGAAACATAGACAACAAAAATCATAGGGTAAACTCTTCACTGACAATAGACTGATTAAGTAATGTGTGCCATAATCATCAATGGCATATTACGCACCAATAGACATGAGTGAAATAGTTGCATACCAAGATATTGATTAATTTTATGGCATAAAGTTTAAAAAATCTAGAGACATACGACACAATGAATGTTATATGATTCCAGCCATATATATTTTAAAAACTGAGAATACTCAGAAAAATTTAGGACTAAATAATTGGATAGTACCTGCTATGGACTGAATGCTTGTGTCTCCCTCAAATTACTGTGTTGAAACTCTAATACCCAATGTAATGGTATTTAGAGATCAGGCTCTGAAAAGTATATGTCACTGGGAGTGGAGCTCTCACGATGAGATTAATGCCCTTGTCAGAAGAACTCTCTTCCACGTCAGAATGCAGTGAGAAAACAGCTGTATGCAAAAAAGAAATGGGCCCTCACCAAGAACCAAATCTGCCAGCACCTTGATTGTGGACCTCCCACCTTCCAGAACTGTGAGAAACAAATATTTGTTGTGGAAGCCACTCAGTCTACAAGAATTTGTTATAGCAGCCTGAACAGACTGATACACTAACCTAAAGTGAAAAGCAAGAGGAACTGCAATCAAGTCCACTAGGGGAGTTAATTTTAGAGGGTGGGCTACTTATTCCAAAGAGGCACATTGGAAGAGAGGTTTTGTGTTGCTAAATAATATTTCATTCCTTGATCTTTAATAGTTGAACATTATTTGATAATTGGCTTAAGTGATGCACTTATGGCTTTATGTATTCTTCATGATGTGTTGTATATCACAATAAATCTGGTTAAAAACAGAAAGATCAGAAAGGGATCAAGAAAATAAATAATTCTAAGAGTAATATTTAAGGGAAGAAGTAAATGCAAGGATGGTTACACTCAAACATGATAGAGTAGAACTGAGACTGATCTCGGCATATTTTCCATCTATGGGGAGATTTGTCTTGCCAGGTTGCTCTCAGTCTACCGCTTTGCATATAAGCAAGTTACCTGAAATATAATGCATGCTACAACTACTAGGATGCTAAATACAGAGTTGTTATAAAATACATGGTTGCCAAATGTAAAACAAATGCTGCTTATATTAAATTAGTGAGAAAAATTTTAAAAATTATAATAGGAATGTAAAAGGAATTAATCAGAAGTGAAAACTCCTGCTTTAAAAAAATTAATAAAGTTGAGTCAAAACTACTTAATGTAGTTTACTTTTAAAATTAAGTTAACTATAATTCTCTTAATTTACAATGTTGAAATATTTATAAGAATTTAATTATGTTCAAATACTACAATACATGTTTTTGCTAATACAGATTATTAATATTATGATGTCACATGGCCAGCCCCTCTTGCATATCTGAATAGAGAAGGAAAAATGTGGCAAGGGGATATTTTCTCTTGTTATGAGAAAAGTAGTTTCCTGATTTCTTAGTGTTTAGATTTATCTCTATTATATGAGACAACTCACCAAAATAATGCCTAGAGTGACTCTGAATAATGTGCCCATGTAAACAATTTGCTTCCTTCTTTATTACTAGTGCATTATTAAACTTACCAGTTAAGTAATTAAGTTTTTTAACTTGTATGTATACATGAAACTGCTTAGTGACTTGCAAAAGAAAAAGTATGATTAGGCAGAAAGCCAGTGAGGTGTTTGTCTCCATAGCTAAAGTGAAGTGACGAGTTTAGCCAATCACTAGGTTAATTCAAGCATTAAAACTGTTTTTGCTTCAATTGCCTAGATAATCAAAATCAAGCTGCTGGGAATTTTGCTTAAATTTTCTTAGCATTTTGTTCCATTTTTAAGTGAATTTGGTCATAGAAATGTAACTTCAAATATGTTGTGTTATTATTTATAGGGAAATGAATGTAACCTGCTACTTTCATCACTCAAGTGTTAACTCTGAATTAAATGCAAAAATGAAAAGTTTCCAAAATTTATTTTGAATTACTCAAGTTATCTTCTGCTCTTTGCCTCTTCCATTTGTTCCTCCTTTGTTCTTCTTCTTGTTTCTTATCTCTTTTATTTCTAAAATGCACAAACACACACATGCTTATGTATTACCTGCAGGCTCATAGACTCAGTCATGTCCGACTCTTTGCAACCCCATGAACTGTAGCCTGCCAAACGCTTCTGTCTATAGAATTCTCCAGATAAGAATACTGGAATGGGTTGCCATGCTCTTCTCCATATGTACTAACTCACTCCTTCCAAAAAAGGTCATTAATGTGTACATTCTATTTGAATGCACGCATAGCTTAGTAAAAGACTGCAAGTTTACTGACAAATTCCCTGAAGAATCAAGGAGTATTATAAGTCAGATCTTGAGCTACTTAGGAGGAGGGGGACAATATATATTGTGATATATTCAATCAGATCACATAAGGCTTTCATTGTGAACAGAATATAGTGATGATTGTAGCATGGGAGTAAATGGAATACAAGGTAGACTGTCAAGAGATGGTCATACATGAAAGTATGGCTTGAGAAAGAGCTGTGTGGGCTTCCTGATCTGTTCAATAGACTGCCACCAAAGTTCTTTATGTGGGGAAGGGATATAACCAGAGTTTTGAGGGGATCACAGGCATCATGGAGAATGGACTACATAAAGCAGAGAGAAGAGTGAGAGGGAGACCAATTAGAAGATGGTTAAAATAACCCAGGCTTGAAATAAAGGAATAATAATAGGCATACCGCTGAAAGCAAAGATTTTTGTGATAATTCTGAGGGCTAATAGATATTGTAATGTATTGGTTATAGATCATCTAGGGAAAGTGTGTGTATATATTTGCAAGAAGAGAAGCAGGGAAAAATCAAAATTATTGGAATCAGAAAATTATAAGGAGACAACAATGATAGAAAAACTAATGACCTAAACTGCCAATATATAATGAAAGAAGAGAATCATAGGGAAATTATGGGTTTTGTCCTTGAATCTTTTCTTCAAAATTTAGGCATGGACAATACACTCCGTGGAATTCTCCAGGTCAGAATACTAGAGTGCTATTCCCTTCTCCAGGGAATCCTCCCAACCCAGGTATTAAACCCAGGTCTCCCACAATGCAAGAGGATTTTTTACCAGTTAAGTCACCAGGGAAGCCCAATTAAAGTATACTATTCAGTAATTATTACTCTAACTCAAACAACTATCAAGTCAATGGGGCAAATTTTTGATTTGCAATAAAACCTAAAAAAGGCAAACTGTTAAAATGTCTTTATGAACTAGATGCTGACATTTATTTTCTATTCACATGTATTGGAATTTCTTGGGGAAAATTAATCACAATTATTTTCTTTGATTTATGAAAAGTTTTTTACAGCATTTTGGTGTAAATGTGTATACTTTTCCAAAATTAAGAATTTTGAAAATTAGATTTATCAGAGGAAATGAGAATTTTTCCTCCAAGTAAACTTCAAATATTCTATATTTTAGTACAAATGGAACATTTAATTGTGAATACTAAATGATATCCATCCATTCTTTTGTACTTGTATGGTTCCACTTTTATTTTTCTCCTGTAATGCTCATTGCATGATAGTATTATTCTGCACATAGTCATCCCTTAAAACCAGCACAGTGCCTGGTTTGTATTTATACAGGGAATAGCTAAAATTTTTTTTTTTAATTTATTAACAATTTTGCCAGACTAGTGATGATTCTTAGATAACAATCAAAAACAGTCCAGAAAAGAATAATACTATCTCTAGACTTTCTAGCAAATTACTTTTTTAAGTATTTTGAATTCATGGTACTTTTTAATGTACTTAATAGTCAGAATGAGAGTGTGCTTTGCCTAGTAACTCAGTAGTTACTAGGCTCTTAAGGGTCTTCAATATCCAAGTTAATTCTAGACTTAATATAGTTATTACCTCATAAACAGGAAGCAGTTGCCCCCCATTATCATTTAATTCCTATGATACCTGTACTGAAAATGTTTCAATTATAAATAAAAGTTGCTGCTGACCAGAACACAAACAACTTTGCTGACAAAAATTCAATAACAAATGAGTGACCCAATTGCCGGTGTAATTTCCCTAAGGAGCAATTCTTTCCATGAAGCTAGCCAAAGAGTTCATGCCTTTTCATGTTACCACCTATATGAATCATAGAAGAATATTGATTTCTATATTAACTCTCAGAGAGCCTGACCTCCTTATAACACTGCATGTGTGTTTCCATCTGAAGTGCCACTGAGAGGGGTTGTGCACTTGAATAATTTTCTCCACACCCCTGGGCTCTCCTTGAGAATAAATACACATACATATTTATGATGTGGCTCCATTTACTTAGGAGTCAGAAATAGCTGCATAATAAAAGCAATGATGTGTTTTAAAATGAATAGCAAATCCCATCATCCTTAATACAGACGTGTGCTGTTAACTCTGAATTTTTATGGAGGCAGCCTCCTCTCTTCATTCTCATAGGATAAGATGTTTAACTTTCACTTATTGACCTGGATTTAGGAACACAACCTGTAAGAAACACTACCTTAAGATGGCCCTGTGATATATTTACCTCTGAATTCTTAGGTTTGGTCTCCAGCAGTTATATGTAGTGGCATATTTCAGAAAGTGTGGGACCTGAATCCACCCTTAGCCAGCAATGTGAGCTTGGTCATTTTACATTCAGTTCCTTTTCCTCCAGACTATGGCTCTCTGATTTTGTATGACTACCTCTTCTGTGATAAGTATATGACAACAGGCTCTTTCTCTCTCTCTCTGAATTACTTAATCTTATTTGAGTGCTGTATAGATTTAGTTTGAAAATTAATGAAGTGAAAGTATTACATGATTTCCTTCACAAAGTTATTTTATCTCGACACAAGCAAATTCTTACTAACAAACAAGAATGGCTGAATTTCAGTCTTCAGGGGCAAATGTTTTTGTGTGAGTTACTCTCAAACAATTACAGTTATTAGACTTATATCCTAACTGCTACACTGGACCCCATTAGCCCCCAGAATATCTCTGACCTACAGAGGGCTCAATGTCACTTCTGAATGCTTTCATCTGATGAGGTCAGGGCCAAAGAAATAACCATTTTTATTCACTCAAAATTAATTTATTTAAGGCTTTAATTATATCTGCCAAATCCCTCATCTTTGGCCATATTTTACAGGCTAGAAGCAAATCATAGGTCTCACCCACAATCAAGAGGAGGGCATTACACAGAACATGAGCACCAGAAGATGGAGATCACGGGGGTCATCTTCAATTAATGCCTACCACAGAGGTAGAATCAATAGAAATTCACAACAGGTTAGATAAATGGTTCAAGTTAAACAGAGAGTAAAGGAAAACCCCTTGATTTTTGCCTGAACAAAAGGAGGGATGATGAGTTATGCTTTGTACTAAGATGGACTGACTGGAGAACGGAAGTAAAATAATTTCTTTTCGACATGTTACACTTAAAATGTCAATTAAAAAATCAAATAGGATAGTGAGCAAGTCATCTACCATATAAGTCTGGAAAACAGGAGAGTCCAAAAGAAGAGCTCATTTTCATTTTATACTGTCTTATTAAAAATGTATTATGTAAAGCATTGCAAGGTAAAAAGCAATCTAACAATATATACCTCTAAATGATAGGTTAAGCACACACATAGAGAAATATTTGTGCTAACGGAATTTTCATCAGTCTTTCCTTAAATATTACATCTCAAAGTAACTGTATCTCTAAATATAATAACTTTATCCTTTATATGGAATTCTCTGAAGTTAAAAACATATTATCAGCGTCACTATAAATGATATAGATAGCAACTTTCATATTTACTATTTCATGTATATCTCTTTTCAAATAATGTTATTGTCATTATCTCATCTTTTTTATTTGGTTTTGAGAGTTACAACAACATAATATGCTTAGAAGCATATTAAACACTAACATTATGAAACTGCTAGATTTGATTTGGATGACTTGCTATTCTGGGTGAATAAATTCTTTGTTTTAATTATTTCCTGAGAACCAATAACATGGTAGATGAGAGGAAAAAAAAAATTATGTTTGCTTTACGTTTTGGAAAGAAAGAATTGCTATAACCAAGCTTTCTCTATTTATATTTTACATAATTAAAATGTTCCTGCTTAGAGAACAAATTGGATCCCATTATTAAATTAAGCACTGTGATGATGTAGGATTGAAAAAGAAGCATGTACTGCCAGTGGGCATTTCGAAATGCTAAGCTCTGATGACATTCCAGATAGTAAAAACATCCAGGATTAGAACTAGATGGAAACAATGTATTTCTGGCAAGTGTGACTCAAATTAATGTGTTTATTTGCAAACTATAAATAAACATGTTTATCATAATTTCATTTTTGTGCAGAACTGGTGCTGTATTGAAATAATAGTCTAGTCAAAGCTCAGTCTACTCATAGTCTAAGCCATTCAGTAGTGAATGGCTTAGAATTATAAATCTCTGAACACATATGGAAGCCATATGGCAAACATATCAGAAATTTTAAATTTTAAATTATGAGCAGGACTTTGCTAAAATTTCCCTGGATACTCTGCTCTGTGTGATTAATCTGAATTACTCTCACTTTTTCTAAGGATTTTAGTATTTCATTCAATATTGGCTGGAGACAGAAACAATGTAAAAAGTCCCTACATTTTCTGAGCTTCAGTAAAAAGGAGAGAAGGGAAACTGTAGTGATTTTTAAGTACATTTTTTAACCCCATAGTTAAAATAATATTAAAGGTGAAATAATATTCCAGATTTACTCTAATTATAATGCATATATATGTGTTGCATGACTTATAAATCATACTTTTCTCCATATCTTACTTATATACTTCTCAAAATAAAGTTTCCAAGCTATTTATCTTTTCAAGCTACTGTGGTTTATACACAGTAGAACCTTTCCTCTATTATTGTTAAATATTCTACAAGACAAAAATTGCAATGTTTTTCCTAACACAGAGTCACAGTAAATACTTTTTAGTTCTTTGGAAAACTGTACAATTAAATACTGTTAAATCCATCAGCCTGGAAGGGGAAAAAAAGTATGAAATTGTCACTTTATTCAGAATTATTTATGTACTTTTGTTTGTAAAGTGCCACAATAATTTAATGCAGGTATTTCTTTGTTTAGGTCATTAGTTTGCTGTTCATAAGTATTTGATAAGCATCTAATCTCTCTGTTCTCCAGAATTTAGTTAAAACATCAATGTTGTAAAGATTAGAATGAAACTGAGATATAAATATTCAGCAGAGAATAAACATTTTTTTAGAAATGAAATCCCTCTAAGAATTATAGCATTGTTACAATGTGGCTCTGAAGTGAAGTGAACTGAAGTCCCTCAGTCCTGTCTGACTCTGCGACCCCGAGGATTGTAGCCCACCAGGCTCCTCCGTCTATGCGATTCTCCAGGCAAGAATACTGGAGTGGGTTGCCATTTCCTTCTCTAGGGGATCTTCCTGACCCAGGGATCGAACCTGGGTCTCCCACATTGGAGGCAGACGCCTTAACCTCTGAGCCACCAGGTGGCTCTAATCATGTAAAAATGTATTTTTATATTTTTAGAATCTATGCAATGTATTGATATTCATATGGCTTTATCACTAAAGGATAGCCACTTTTCTGATTAAAAGGACAGAATCACTCAAAAAATCTTTTTTTTTTCAAATTTTAAAGCATTATAATAACAAATTCTATTGAAAAAAAATTATCATGTAATGAAACTTCTTCCTAACATTACTGTTAAGTGATTAGGGGAAAGAGAAAACTGTACTATTTTAACACTCATAAAAATCTCTGTATCTGCTTTAAAAAAAAAAAATCATTCATACATTTGAGTTTTCCATACAGATCCACACATAATGACTTATTTCAGCCAGTATAATTAAGACAATACTTTAATTTGGAAATTCTATATAGAATAATGAGGAATGGCCCTTCTACATAATATTCTTGTAAAAATACCAAACTTTATTCAGTGACTCTTACAGTTTTTTACTTTTCAAACTTGCCCTGGTGATAAGGTCAAATCTGTATCCATAAATTCATAGCCTTGCTTCTATTGTCTTTAATCACATTCCAATGAGTTTCTCTTCCAGTCTTCCCACTGATACTTTGGATGGATTTTACAGTTTTCCAGATGCTTTCTACTAAACAAAATCTCCTATCTTTAGCTCTTAAAAAAACCAAGACAAGCCTACATTCAAATTCTAATTTTGCATATAGTAGTTTAAATGTCTGCAGTCTGCCTAGCTGAATTCTGACCTACAAGTCTCAGGGCTAGGAGGGAGGAGACAGAAAGGTAGGGAAGAAAGTAGCTTTTTTCTTACTCTAAGTTAAATTTTATCAGATTACACTTTCCACATCTGGAGTCCTCTGCTGTAACTCCAGTTCCATTATATCCTTCTTGTACCTGGCAAGTTCCACATCCCTTGGCAGCAGTTCAAGCCATTTTCATTGCCCTTTCTACAATTTTTATCAGCTCTCCTGACATGAGAGATGTGTACTAGCAAAAGGGGAAATTTCTTTGCCATGGATGACAGGGATAGTGGGTTTGGGTATGATCAGGTGATTTACTCTAGCACATGTCTATTCACCCAACAAATATCTAAAATTAAATATATTCTGCTTAATAAGTATGAATTTATTTATTAAAATCATTTGTCGATAATAGTTACTATTAATAATATTATGCTATTTCTTCAGGACTACTACAATGACATTATGAGAAGTAAGCTTTTACCTCTTCCTTCCCTGAATTACATTGCAAAATATCACAGTAACCGAGAAATAATGGTTCAATGCTCGAATTGCTCCTAATTCTCAGCATTCCTGACCAGAGAGAATTTTAGATTTCCTTGTTATATTTGTGAATCAGATAGCTAAAGTAGCTTCAGGGACCCTACAGGAAAGTAGATGAAGCAGGTTATCTATTAGCCAATAGGGAGGGATAGGAATCCGTCCAAAAGAGAGTATATGTTCTACATGAAAAAAAAACAAACAAACAGTAATGCAGTCCCATACTCCACCCCCACTCCAGGAAAAACAAATACTTATATATACCAATTAAATTTATCTCTAATTTGATTTTGTGATCACAATCCTAGCGGTATAATGCAAATCAGGCACAACTTTATTTTTTTTTTTACTAGTACTTACATTGTTGCAAATGTTTACATTTATATGGCTGATTTATATGTACATCTTCACAATATAGTATGTGATACATAAACATATTGTCATTGTCTTAGTTGCCTCAGTTCAGTTTATTAAGGTTTCCATTTCTTTGCCAGTGATTTTGAGAGGCCACATTTGTCACTCAGCATCATCCAGGTGATGCTAGTGGTACAGAATATCCACCTGCCAATGCAGGAGTCATAGGAGACACAGGTTCAATCCCTGGGTCAGGACGAGGACATGACAACCCATTCTATATTCTTGCCTGGAGATTCCCATGGAGAGAGGAGCCTGGTGGGCTACAGTCCATGGGGATCACAAGAGTCAGACATGACTGAGCGGCTTAACACTTTCACTTTCCCTTCACTTAGCTTTCAATTCAGGTCCAGCAGTAACATAACGATTCATGCACCAAAACCAAACTGTTTTAATTAAAGCAGCTTTATCATATATTTTAATATATGACAGATCTATCTCCACTTCCCTAATTTACCTCCATTATCAGTGTTTTTGTCTTTCCTACACATTTATTTTTCCAGATAAAAATTAACTTATCTAGCTATAAAAAAAACCTTTGGCATTTTTAGTTGGATGATGCTAAATTTCTATACAGAAAGGAAGAACTTATATTGTTTTGAAGTTGAGTGTGAAACAACATAAAAGAAGAGAAACTGGGAAACACTGACACAAAGCCAGTTTATACCTACTCACAGGACCTACTCTACAGGCCTTTGACCAGGTGCTCACAAGAATGTCAGGTACAAAGTGGCCTCTGTTGGGATGCAGGCCTGGAGAAGGATACTGCCACTCTTGCAGTATACTTTTGTGTAGAAACTTCCATCCAAAGAAAATAAGCCTTAAGCTCCTGGAGGAAAATTAATGAACTCTCAGTATGTGGAGGAACACTCTGGGCAGTGGGAAAATGGCAAAAGAAAACCAAAATAAACACACACACACACACACAAACAAGAAAGCCACCATCCCTGTGGCTAAAGTGTGACAAGCATCCTCAATTCAGTTCAGTCATTCAGTTGTGTATGACTCTTTGCGACCCCAAGAATCGCAGCATGCCAGGCCTCCCTGTCCATCACCAACTCCCGGAGTTTACTCAAACTCACGTCCATCAAGTCAGTAATGCCATCCAGCCATCTCATCTTCTGCCGTCCCCTTCTCCTCCTGCCCGCAATCCTTCCCAACATCAGGGTCTTTTCCAATGAGTCAACTCTTCCCACGAGGTGGCCAAAGTATTGGAGTTTCAGCTTCAGCATCAGTCCTTCCAATGAACACCCAGGACTTATCTCCTTCAGGATGGACTGGCTGGATCTCCTTGCAGTCCAAGGGGCTCTCAAGAGTCTTCTCCAACACCACAGTTCAAAAGCATCAATTTTTTGGCACTCAGCTTTCTTCACAGTCCAACTCTCACATCCATACATGACTACTGGAAAAACCCTAGCCTTGATCAGATGAACCTTTGTTGGCAAAGTAATGTCTCTGCTTTTTAATATGCTATCTAGGTTGGTCATAACTTTCCTTCCAAGGAGTAAGCATCTTTTAATATCTTGGCTGCAGTCACCATCTGCAGTGATTTTGGAGCCCAAAAAAATAAAGTCTGACACTGTTTCCACTGTCTCCCCATCTATTTCCCATGAGGTGATGGGACCAGATGCCATGATCTTAGCATCCTACACCAATGCTATTTTAAGCCTCCAACCTTTGAAGGACTGGCAGGAAATTCTCTACACAAACTTATTGAAGATACAAGACAGAGTTTGACTACCATGGGAAAGAGGCAAGATCACTGTGAAAGCTGAATCTTTGAGACCTGGAGACAGAGCCTGCCTAGCACTGAGGCTCAACAAGATGGTAGAGAACATAGCTTGTTGCCACCACCACGCCAGGAAACACCAGGAAAAGGAAATAGCAGACTGCAATGGAGAAGGGGCAAGAGGATGAAGAGAGACTTTCCTCTGAAGTGCAGGTGCAAAGAGTAATTAAAAATCTGAACAGCAAGCAGAAACACCAAGAAAAATCTTTCATCACCCTACCTGCAAGAGAAATGTAAAGCCATTTGTGCACTAAATTTAACTATAAACACTACAAAATACAAACCTGGTTTAACCCATGACTAGGTTAGTAAGTCTAATCCTTACACTAGCAGTCTAGTATAAGAGAAGATGTGAAATTTCCTGGCAAGAATCAAAAATTATCACACACACAACCACCATCAACAATGACAGGATCAGATTTATAGTGGACCCAGATGTTTGAGCTATCAGCTAGGAAATTTAAAATAACTATGATTTACATGTTAAAGGGTCTAAAGGCAAAGGTAGACACGTTGCATGAACAGATGGGGAATTTCAGCAGAGATGGAGACTATAATATAAACTCAAATTTTTCAAGTCATTTAAACTAACTTAGGTTTAAGGACTTAACTGTTAGCACTGGGCCTTGTATTTTAGTCATAAAATTAAGCCTGGATTTGTTATTAAGTGGTTATCAATCATCTGTAACTTGGTCTTAGATTGAACTTCACATTGAAACATCAACATTATCAACATAATTAAGAATAAATAAAAATATCAGTCTTTTTCATTCTGGGTTGTAACAACAAACATTAATTCAAAATTTCTGTGAAAGAAAAATACATGTATTTAAAATATGTCCCATACAAATGCAAAATATTAGCTTTTATGAGATAGATATTAAAAGAATGCTATCACCCCATTAATCACAAAATAACAATCTCCTTCAGCTTCTTGCACAGTTTGCATCAACCAACACTATTAGAAGTATGATGTTATTTAATCCTATATAGTGTACAATTAATCTCTGAGATCAATCAGGTTTTCTCATAGACCATATTAAACTATTAGATAAAAATATATGAGCATGAATAGACATGCTTCTAGCATATCCTTAACTAAAGTTGAAATTTCTTATTGTTAGGAATCCTAGAATAGTTTAACTTAGCCATCTGAATATGTTTAGGTAATTGTAAATATCTCATCTAGTGTAAACAAAATAAAATGAAAAGAATATTTTCAGCTCAACCAGATTCACAGAGTTTGGTTAAGAAATAATCTTCCCTTCAGATTCATAGCATTCTGATGATACTTTCTTGTAAAAATGAGGCAGTAACCACACATATTAGCAAAAAAAAAAATCTACTGTATACTTCCCACCTAAAATAGTCAAAAGGAAAGGAATTTTGTTCTGCCACTATCATTATCATTATACTGAAGTGTATATGGCATTAAAAAAGGAATAAACATAACATAACTCAAAATGTTTAAAACTAAGTAAATTGCATTTATTCAAAAAAGGCATAACTATATTTATACACAAAATATAAGTATAAAAAACTAACAGAATAAGTTTAATAAGCTTGCTAATTTTAACATTTTTATAAAAATAAATTGTACTACTGTAGCAATGAATAAATGGAAATTGAAATAGACATATTAAGTACAGCCACATCATAAACTTAAATGCTTAGGATAAATTTGAAAAGGTAAATGAAATATACATTGAAACTTTTTCAAAAATTGATGAGAAAAATTAAAGATTAACTAAAAAAAGTGGAGTGGACATGCAGTTGAAGATTCAGTATCACGATATTAAATTCTCCAAATATTCATTTCAACTCTGATCAAAACCTTGCTGGTTTTTTAGATAAAAAAAAATAGCAAGCTGGGTCTACAAATTAGATGAAAATATAAAGATTCTAGTGTAGCCCAAAGAATGAAACCAAAGGACTTCTACAAGTCCTGATTTTAGACTTATTATAAAGCTACAGTAATTAAGACAGTATCATATTGGCATAAAGAAAAATATATAGAAAATGAAAAATAGTGTAGAGAATATATAAATAGATCCACACACATATGTTCAACAGATTTGGAAAAAGTGCCAAGACAATTTAATGAGGAAAGAATAATTTTTTTCAGCAAGTGGTGATAGAACAATTGCAATTTTCTTGCATTGCTTTTAGAAACATAAAATAGTATAATCACATTCTACCCCCAGGTGTTTGCGTAAGATAAATGAATACATATGTCCACACGAGGTCCCACACTTGAATGTTCATAGCAAATTTGGGCATTATATAACACAAACATAACACAAAACTGGAAGCAAATAGATTAACAATGTCGTACCAATAGCCTTAAAGAAACAAGCAAATGTGACATGAAATGAAGCTTAAGCCAGTAACATCAGATGAATGATGCCTGTCCAAGAAGCCTCCAAAATACTACATGTTATTTTATTTCATTTTTGTAAAATTCTGTAAATTATAAACTAATCCACTGCAACAGAGAGCCTAGTGGCCACTTGGGATAGAGAAGTGTATGAATTACAAAAACTCTTATGGACAATAACTGTCTTTATTATCTTCCTTATGGTGATAAGTTTGCAAGTTTATACAAATATCAAACTCATCAAAATACATACTTCATATGTGTGCACTTTATTTTATATCAGCTTTACTTTTTAAAAGTGGGAAAAATAAAGCTTATCCCAGTGATTCTCTACCAAACAATCAGTCCTAGGGGAATTATAACTCTAATGTGAAAGGAAAAACTATTTGGTTTCTAAAAAAGAATATCTTTATAAACTTGTGTACGTAAATATTTCTTAATCAGAACACAAAAATGTTTACCATAAATAAAAATATTCACGAATTGACCAGGGTATCAAAAGCTATCATTAAGAAAGATAAAAGTCAATTCAGAAAATATGAAAAGATATTTGCATAATATTTGATCAACAAAAAGCTATTATCCAAATAAAATAAACCCAAAAATATCTACAAGAAAAAGATGGACAACTTAATAGAATAATAAAGCTTTGAACACACACTTCAAAGAACAGAATTTCTAAACAATTAATAAAATTACAAAAAGATACTCAAACGAATAAAATAACACTGTGAAATCACTCTATTTGTACCACTAAACATGCAGTAAAATGGCCCCCAAATGTCTGAAGGTCAAGTTTTGGCAAAAGCAGTAGAAACAAATACTCCTGGTGGGGGTGTGGGGGTGTGTGTGGGTGGGTGGGTGGGTGTGTGTGTGTGTGTGTGTGTGCGCGCGCGTGCGTGCCCGCTCAGTTCCTCAGTCATGTCTGACTCTTTGTGACCCCATAGATGTAACCCACCAGGCTCTTCTGCCCATGAAATTTTCCAGGCAAGAATATTGGAGTGGGTTGCCATTTCCATCTCCAGGGAAATCTTGACTCAAGGACTGAACCCAGATTTCCAGCATTGCAGGCGGATTCTTTACCACAGCGCCACCTGGGAAGCCCCACATATATAGCATTGCTTTTATTATTTTACATTACTTACATTACTTACAACTAAAGGAAGGAAAAATGATTAATGATTGAGAGAGGCATTTCATTTCTTGTTTTAGGTTTTAGTTTTACTGTATATGCATTATATTCAACAACATGTTAAGCAAATAAACCAAGAAAACTACAAGGAGGGATATAAAATTTTGAAGAGGTAAGATAATTTAGGAGATACCCGGAATAGAGCAACCTGCAAAAGTGTGACTATTTTATCTTATTTCATTTTATTTTTTGAGACAGCATCAGGAGAAAGAAATTAGGGCAAGGAGAGATAAAGTGTTTCCTACAATGGAAATAACATAGCGAAGCCACCTTGAGCATATTACAAGCCAAATACCCCGTGGACCTGAGATTAGTTGGTGAGTCTTCTGTGGGAACATTTCTCACTCTCATTTGGAAAGAGGGTAAGAGAAATTTCAACATCAAATGAATTTTCACTTTGAACACAAGTGAAAGATATCTGAAATTTTCATGCTAATTTTCTCTTTCCTTCTCTCTCAGATATTCACCACCTCCCTTCCTAAACCTTTATATTTTTTTAAGATTAGTTATTATTGCATTATATCCTTTTGAAAGTGATGAACATTGACCTCTTTGCCTCAATTATTATGGATTAAGTTGTACCATTATACAAGGATCTGTTTCTTCTTTCTTCCAGATATGCTCACCTGACAGTCTGACACGTTTTAGTCAATTGTATTATTTCTAGGCCAAAATAATCCTTCCATTGGCTTGAGTCATCTCAGTACTTGAAAATCCCCAGCTGCTTTCTCTGTTGCCACACCACCATAGAACTAGAAGCCCTCACACACCGTGCCAGCTGACAAGAGAGATCACTCTGTTTTCTCCCTGACCAAACCGCCTGCACAAGAGCTCTGGCTTCTTCGGTGGTACTGGAAGAGCTGTGCAACAGAACACAGAAGTGCCGGGGAGGTTATACCCCTTGGGGTGACTCTGAATAAGTGAGAAGGGACTCTAAGGCTATCCAGAAACTCAATGATGCCATAATACACCTCTGGAGACCTGGTACTTGACTGCAAAAGCACATGTGTTTATTGGAAAGCTCTAGCCAGCTGGTTAACACACCATATTATATTTGATCTTCCCTTCTTTTCTTCCAACTTCTCCATGCATTTTTCTTGGGATTGCATCCTTCCCATAAAGTATTATCATCCAAGCCTTGGCTTCAGGGCCTGTGATTTCAGGGAGCCCAGTTTAAGTCATTCATTCATGCCACTTTTCTTTCTTTTTTTTCTCATGCCACTTTTCTATAGCCTCTCCTCTAAATGTCAACTGGATTAATAGGTAATGGCTGTTATGTTAAAATGGAGATTTTCTGCTTTAGAAGTTAATCTACAAAGTGAGAGAACAGCAGTCCTTTTGTTACACTAGTCATTTGTGTTAGGTAAATAAGCTAGCGTAAGTTATGAATAAAATGTTAGACAGATGGAGAGATATTCCATGCTCCTGGGTTGGAAGAATCAATATTGTGAAAATGACTATACTACCAAATGTAATCTAAAGACTCAGTGTAATCCCTATGAAATTACCAATGGTATTTTTTACAGAACTAGGACAAAAACAAACAACTCACAATTCAGATGAATAAAATGTTAGAAAATAAGATGACAATGAAAAAAGTCTTTGCACTTGGTAAACAATTTTTTGGGGAAAAAATGCATGAAAAATGAATGCTTTATCATTATTTTTCCTGTTTGTTACATGCTTCTTAAAGTTTAACATTATCGTTAACCACAGATTATCATATAGTCAAACATAATGTATTTTATTACATACTGTACTATTTTCAGATTAAGCAGATTTTACTGGACAAATTTGGGTTAAGGTCTTAATTAATGATTTTTATTATGCTGTCTTTTTTTAAGATTCTTAGAGCATTAAGAAAATGTGCTGACCTAGACAGAGTCAGATGACATAGGATCAGTGGCAGCTCACTGACATTAAGTCATTTATCAAATGCTGACAAATCACTGTTAATTTGTATTGATTCGCTAGATGGGCTTAGTGAACTGAAAAGACAAATCCAAATATACATTGAACAGAAATGGGAAACTTGACTGCTTTCATCAAATCAGTCAAGTCAAGCTGAAATTTTCCTTATTTTTGTTCATTTAGATTTTAGATTTTTCTATTAAATTGAACAAAACACTTAGTATAACTGCTCTAGATACAAGAAAGGTTTTGCTCTTAGGAACCAAAACTTTATCAAGAGTTTCATGAATTTGTAGAGGGCTTCAGATTTGCATTTTGAAATGGAATCTTTCTACCAGGGTCAGAGTTCAATTGCTTGTGAATACAAAATTTCACTTGCTTCAGCATAATTTCAAAATATACTTCTTAAAATCTTGTTGCTTTTTAAAACTCATAGTATTAAGTGATGTATTTGATATATTACATGATATACTGAAAAAGCTCACACACTTTTACCAATAATCTAGTACTTCATATGCTGCATAAGAATATATCTGTATTTTTTACATTTGATCATGTGATATAAACAGATATATATTCTTGAACTCAATAGCCACTACATAAATCTATAAGAGAGATCCTCTCCACATTTAAGAGGGGAGCTAAGCTTATAAGTTAGCTTTATTTCTTAAGCAAAAATAAAATTAAAAAATACATATCTATTTCTATAATTTCCCCAAAACTTGTCCCTTTTCATCTTTACTAAGAAAAATATCAAAATATTTCAGTTATATACCATAATGTACAATACTTGTAGCTATAGCTATTCTCTTCTGTTTATGGACTTCTCTGGAGGTATATCTGAAAATGTACTTTATATCTGAGAGGCATTAAATTTTTTAGTGCAAATTAATTTTCTGACAATGATATAACAGCTGTGTGATTTGACTCTCTATTTCCTACTGTAATAAATATATTCCCTTAGCACTCTTCTGTTTAAAATATCAGGCTTCCCTGATAGCTCAGATGGTAGAGAATCCACCTACAATGCAGGAGTCCAGGGTTGGATTCCTGAATCAGTCTGGAAGATCCGCTAGAGAAGGGATAGGCTACTCACTCCAGAATTCTTGGGCTTCCCTTGTGGCTCAGCTGGTAAAGAATCCGTCTGTAATGCAGGAGACCTAGGTTCAGTCCCTGGGTTGGGAAGATGCCCTGAAGAAGGGAAAGGATACCCACTCCAGTATTCTGGCCTGGAGAACTCCATGGACTGTATAGTCCATGGGGTTGCAAAGAGTCGGACAGGACTGAACAACTTTCACTTTCCTTTCCTGGCACTTTTCATTTAGGTCAGCAAGCATACTGTCAAGAATCTAAAAATAGCAAAATTTAAAACACTAGATCAATAAAATTGTATTTCACAAGGATTTATTGTGTATGTAAGAAAAGCTTGAGAACTGGGAGCTTTCAAATCCAAAAGTGATATGATGTTCTGTGGCATGATGTTACAGGATGGCTTATAAACGGAAAGGTTAGTTGCTTAACCTTTACAATGATTGATTATTAGAATGGGGTTTTCCAGACAGCAGGAGATCGGATAAAAGTAATGATCGCATACCATTTTAGGAAGATGATTTAAGATTATGATGATAATAAATATTTCTAAGAAATAAGCTATTTCACTTACATTTATGAAATAAGTTAGATTTGCTTACGTGGGTTAAATAGTTTTCTCGGCATGAGGGATTCTCAAACTTGATCTCCATTTTGTGTTATTTTAACAATATCAAAAGGATGCTTGTTAAAACATTAGCTTTGACAACTGAAAATGCAATGTCTTTAACTTGTTAATCACTTTTTAAATTAAGGTATTAATTCAGAATAGAAATTCTTTAAAAAGGTACAATATACTAACTTCTACATTTTGAAAGTCAAAATATTTCAGCTGGTCTTAATCTTCCTACAATTGCATGTAGAGATGTGATGGTGTTGTTTGCTTTAAAGGCCCCCAAAATAAGGTAGTGTTTCCTTTTTAAATATTTGCATAAACATAGTTCAGGTAGAATTCAATATGGTCTGACTCCTCTTGGCAGGGCATGTGCTTTCCATAGGCACCCCTGGTCAGTTTTTCACATTGTTATCACTTGCATAGACTCATAGGTGTGTCCAGTATTGATTATCCTTTTACAAAGAGTAAAAATGGCTGCTAGTCTCTCAAGTTCCTTGTATGTGTCAAATATTTATAGAAAGTGTCCACTTGTGAAAAGAAATTTTTACAACAGAGATCTCTTCCTATGGTTTTAATGTCATTAAGAAGTTTAAGTTGTGTATTACTAACCTTTTTCACATGTTTAAACTCATGTTTTCCTTGAAAACAGAAATTTTCTCAGAAAAGGATACTATGTATAGAATTAAGAAAAAATATATCATCATTGAGGGTGGGTCCTTTTAGGACAATTATCTGTCTCACAGGATTTGGGCTTGAGATAAGGAACAGGGTTTTTTGGAAAAAGGGAAAAAAAAATTGCAAGATCAACTTAGCAGTCTAAAGATCCCCTAGTTTCTCTACCAACTCATGGAAAGGGTGTCAGGGTCAGGCCATCTCTGGACCTGGTGTGGATTTCAACATTGTGAGCACGCTCAATATGGTAATCAAAAGAATGCTGCTTTATATTTGGAGAATATTATGGGCTGCTTGACATTGGGTAGTATTGATTTAGGTGGCAGCTCTTTACAGGAATTGCTGGAAAAGCCAGCTGCTTTGTACCTGGAGACTATAGAGCAGACAGCCTATTGGAGCCTGTGTGTGATTACAAACATCTCTGCCAAGTTGAAGAAGCCAAGAGTGTTGTGGGAAATTAAGCTTCAACACCACCCCTGCTGTTGGGAGAAGAGAAGATGAACCCTCTTGTGAACTTGTGGTCTGGGCCACCTAGGATTCTCATGTAAGGTCATTTTTCAGAAAAGCTTGTTCCTCCCAAAGCATATTTTATCTTACTTGGTAAACACAGACATTTTAAAAAGCTAAACAGACAAAACTAAGTTCTAGAGAGTTTTATTATGTATGTTTAATTGATTTATTTTGATCTTTCCAAATAGTGAGTATTCAAAACAAGATTTTTTTTTTAAAAAGAGTATATTTTGAAATGTGATTAGCTTAGCTAGTTGTTTTAGAAATAAAGAGAAATAATACAGTTAATGGGCATTGTTAATTTTGTGATGGAATGATAATATTTTACAATAAAATTTTTAAGTTTGTTAAAGAAAAATTTAGGAAGATATTCAGAAAATTTTTCAATGATTTTTGCATTTAGATTAAAATATCCCAAAGACATGTAACAATTGACTTGTTCAAAATTGGGAAAGGAATACAACAAGGCTATATATCGTCACTCTGCTTATTTAACTTCTATGCAGAGTACATTGTGTGAAATGCTGAGCTGGGTGAATCACAAGCTAGAATAAAGATTGCTGGGAGAAATATCAACAACCTCAGATATGCAGATGATACCACACTAATGGAAAGACAGTGAAGAGGAATTAAAGAGCCTCTTGATGAGGATGAAGGAGAAGAGTGAAAAAGCTGACTAAAACTCAACCTTCAAAAAACTAAGATCATCCCATCCAGTCCCATTACTTCTTGGCATATAAAAGGGGAAAAAGTGGAAGCAGTAACAGATTTTATTTTCTTGGGTTTTAAATCACTGTGGATGGTGACTGCAGCCATGAAATTAAAAGACACTTGTTCTGTGCAAGGGAAGCTATAACAAACCTTGACAGTGTATTGAAAAGAAGAGACATCTCTTGGTAGGCAGAGGTCTGTATAGTCAAAGTTACAATGTTTCCAGTTGTCATAGACAGATGTGAGAGTTGGACCAAAAAGAAGGATGAGTGCTGAAGAATTGATGCTTTTGAGTTGTGGTGCTGGCGAAGAATCTTGAGAGCCCTTTGGACAGCAAGGAGATTAAGCCATTCAATCCTAAAGGAAATCTACACTAACTATTCATCAGAAGAACTGATACTGAGGCTCCAATACTTTTGCCACCCAATGGGAAGAGCCAACTCACTGGAAAATACCCTGATACTGGGAAAGAGTGAAGGCAGGAGGAAAGGGGGAAGCAGAGGATGAGGTGGTTAGATAGCATCATCGACAACTCAGTGGATACACATTTGAGCAAGCTTTGGGAGATGGTAGAAGACAGAGAAGCCTGGTGTGCTGAAGTCCATGAGACTGCAAAGAGTCAGACACAATTTAACAAGTAAACAACAACAATCCCAGGAATATTAATATTTTCACTAATTACTGGTATTTAAGATATAAAGAAGAAATAGCTGTGGCATCATCAGATTAAAATAACACTCTTATCAAATCAATATTTATGTCTTCACCACATCCCCCTCAAAAAATAAAACGTAAACATATATTGAATTCCAGTATTCAAATATTTATTAATATCTTTGAAACAAGATAGAGAAAATATTCATTACTTTAGCAACTCAGTAACTGATAGTTTGATTTTTGCAACTAACTCTTATCTTGGTTTATAGGCAGTTTTTAATAAACAATTTATGTGGCATTAAAATAAAGACAGAGAATATATGATTGCAGTGTAATTTTACAGTTCATTTTTTGGGGAATTTTACCTATGTGTTTTAATTTGATGAATCAAACATCTGAATCATAAATTCACCTACTGATAAAAGAGATATTCTCTTTGAAATAGGCTTTGTTTTTAAAATCTCTTGCCTAAAGCTGTATACCATCTCCTACAAAACAACAGCTGTTTTACTCATGAGCTTCTATATAAAATCCATGAGAAATGAAAGAGCCCTGACATTTGGGCAGAGTTCAGGCCAAATATATTTACATGACAAGGACTCTTACTCTCTGTTCCTGTAGACACCAACCCCGCAGAGGCACAATTTAGTCAGATTCCCTTAAATAGAACATCCTGTCTGTAGAATATCAAAGTCTATGTGTGGTCGGAGCATTTCCATGAACTGAAGCCACATGTCCTGCAACCTGCTGCTTCAATAACTGCCAATATTTTGCAATGAGCAGAAAGTTCCAGGTGCAGATATGTTACACTGCTAATTCTGTATCAACCAGATTGAAAGAAAAATCCAAAACTCTTCCAATTACCTTGCATATATGACCCAACAATAGCATTTCTTCTCTGAATGTCCAAGTTTACCTCGAGAATACACACACACACACACACACACACATATATATAATTTCTATCTCATGTAAACATATAAAATTCTTTATTAGCTAATAAAGTAAATCCAAGACTAGAAACTTAGTCTATTACAGAACATTTAACCAAGTCAGACATTCTACTTCTTAACTGTTAGGAAAAATTTTTCAGTATCTTCTGTGGAATTAAAAACACTCATACTTTCTTGGCAGCTGTTATTAAATTTTCTGTTGTAGTAGTTAAAACCCATCAAAGAATAGAAAAAAATAGTGAAACATCTAACTTCTAGAAGCCGCATCTATAGGCCGAAGATCAGACACCCAAAATATTCTCAGTAGTGGATTTTAAGCTCAGTGTTGGAACTAAAGATACACAATCTGAGTTGTTACAGCTAAGTATTAAAAAATTTGCAAACACTTTCATTTATTTAATAAATTTACTGTAACAAGATTATGAGACAGGTATAATTACCTAATGTATTCAAAATAATGTTCAAAGAGAATAAGTTGCTCTTCTCAGATCACAAAGCCTACTAGCAATAAGGAGGATAAAGAACCTAAACTTGTAACTCAAAGGTCTTTTCTCTGCTTTTCCCCCACTTTCAGCTCCTTTGGATATTTTCCAGGCAAAATCCCAAAGTCAATTTTTTAAATTTATTGACAGATATATCATCTCTGCAAGAATCCAAAGGAAATAATTCTATTTTCTATACGCTTTTTTTTTAATTGAATTCAGATGTTTGAAATTTCTGTTAATTCCCACTTGATGCCTTTTAAAGTCACAGATTTCTTTTTTTTTTTTTTTTTTTTTTTTAAATATTATTTTATTAGTTGGAGGCCAATCACTTTACAACATTTCAGTGGGTTTTGTCATACATTGACATGAATCAGCCATATAGTTACATGTATTCCCCATCCCGATCCCCCCTCCCACCTCCCTCCCCACCCGACTCCTCAGGGTCCTCCCAGTGCACCAGGCAAGAGCACCTGATTCATGCATCCCACCTGGGCTGGTGGTCCGTTTCACCATAGATAGTATACATGCTGTTCTTTCAACACATCCCACCCTCACGTTCTCCCCCAGAGTTCAAAAGTCTGTTCTGTACTTCTGTGTCTCTTTTTCTGTTTTGCATATAGGGTTATCGCCACCATCTATCTAAATTCCGTATATATCTGTTAGTATACTGTAATGTTCTTTATCTTTCTGGCTTACTTCACTCTGTATAATGGGCTCCAGTTTCATCCATCTCATTAGAACTGATTCAAATGAATTCTTTTTAACGGCTGAGTAATATTCCATGGTGTATATGTACCACAGCTTCCTTATCCATTCATCTGTTGATGGGCATCTGGGTTGCTTCCATGTCCTAGCTACTATAAACAGTGCTGCGATGAACATTGGGGTGCATGTGTCTCTTTCAGATCTGGATTCCTCAGTGTGTATGCCCAGCAGTGGTATTGCTGGGTCATATGGCAGTTCTATTTCCAGTTTTTTAAGAAATCTCCACACTGTTTTCCATAGTGGCTGTACTAGTTTGCATTCCCACCAACAGTGTAAGAGGGTTCCTATGGACACCTCATCTTTGACAAAGGAGGCAAGGATATACAATGGAAAAAAGACAATCTCTTTAACAAGTGGTGCTGGGAAAACTGGTCAACCACTTGTAAAAGAATGAAACTAGAACACTTTCTAACACCATACACAAAAATAAACTCAAAATGGATTAAAGATCTAAATGTAAGACCAGAAACTATAAAACTCCTAGAGGAGAACATAGGCAAAACACTCTCCGACATAAATCACAGCAAGATCTTCTATGACCCACCTCCCAGAATATTGGAAATAAAAGCAAAAATAAACAAATGGGACCTAATGAAACTTAAAAGCTTTTGCACAACAAAGGAAACTATAAGTAAGGTGAAAAGACAGCCCTCAGATTGGGAGAAAATAATAACAAATGAGGAAACAGACAAAGGATTAATCTCAAAAATATACAAGCAACTCCTGAAGCTCAATTCCAGAAAAATAAACGACCCAATCAAAAAATGGGCCAAAGAACTAAACAGACATTTCTCCAAAGAAGACATACAGATGGCTAACAAACACATGAAAAGATGCTCAACATCACTCATCATCAGAGAAATGCAAATCAAAACCACAATGAGGTACCATTACACGCCAGTCAGGATGGCTGCTATCCAAAAGTCTACAAGCAATAAATGCTGGAGAGGGTGTGGAGAAAAGGGAACCCTCTTACACTGTTAAAGTCACAGATTTCTAAACTGTACCCAGTCTACTTCTAAGGACGTGGCCTGTGGCTGGTGCAAAATATCTAGATTAGGATGATTCACTAGGATTTTCAGGTGCTACCCTAGAGTATACTGCTTCTTTGATCCACTTTGCTTATTTCTATGTTTGATATTACTCAATTATATCACAAATACCTTTTAGAAAAGCATTAAATGATACTGATATTTCCAGAAACTTGTGTGGTGATAAACGAAACAGGAAGAATGCTAGTGTTCTCATTACTAGCCATTTAATTCTCAATAATATTTCTTAATGAAATGTTTGCTGTTGTTTATTTGACAAGCCTTGTCCAACTCTTTGCCACCCCATGGACTGCAGCTTGCCAGGGTCCTCTGTCCATGGGATTGCCCAGGCAAGAACACTGGAGTGGTTTGCCATTTCCTTCTCCAGAGGATCTTCCTGACCTAGGGATCAAACCCACACCCTCCAAGTCCGTAGGTGGGTTCTTTAAAACTGAGCCACCAGGGAAGCCCAATTAACTCTTTAGAGAGACACTGAAAAAAAAAAATTATGGAAAGATGGGAATGGCAATTTTGGGTGCCAAGGTTCACTTCAGTTCAGTCACTTAGTCATGTCCGAATCTTTGCAACCCCACGGACTGCAGCATGCCAGGCTTCCCTGTCCATCACCAGCTCCCAGAGATTGCTCAAACTCGTGTCCATTGAGTCGGTGATATCATCCAACCATCTCATCCTGTTTCGCCCCCTTCTCCTCCTGCCTTCAGTCTTTCCCAGCATCAGGGTCTTTTTCAGTGAGTCAATTCTTTGCATCATGTGGCCAAAGTATTGGAGCTTCAGTTCTTCCAATGAATATTTAGGGCTCATTACCTTTAGGATTGACTGGTTGGATCTCCTTGCAGTCCAAGGGACTCTCAGGTCTACTCCAACACCCACAGTTCAAAAGCATCAATTCTTCAATGCTCAGCTTTCTTTATAGTCCAACTCTCACATCCATACATGACCACTGAAAAAACCATAGCTTTGACTACATGGACTTTTGTCAGCAAAGTAATGTCTCTGCTTTTTAATCTGCTCTCTAGGTTGGTCATAGCTTTTCTTCCAGGGCTTCCTTCATGGCTCAGCTGGTAAAGAATATGCCTGCCTGCCGGTGCAGGCACCTGGGTTCGATCCCTTGTTGGGAAAATCCCCTGGAGAAGGGAAAGGTCACCTACTCCAGTATTCTGGTCTGGAGAATCCCATGTCACAAAGAGTTTAACACAACTGAGCGACTTTCACTTTCAGTTTCTTTCAAGGAGCAAGTGTCTTTTAATTTCATGGCTTCAGTCACCATCCAGAGTGATTTTGGAGCCCAAAAATATAAAGTCTGTCACTGTTTTCGTTGTTTCTCCAGCTATTTGCCATGGAGTGATGGGACTGGATGCTATATTAATTTTTGAATGTTGAGTTTTAAGTCAGCTTTTTCACCCTTCTCTTTCACTTTCATCAAGAGGCTCTTCAGTTCCTCTTCACTTTCTGCCATAAGGGTGGTGTCATCTGCGTATCTGAGGTTATTGATATTTCTCCTGGCAATCTTGGTTCCAGCTTCTGCTTCATCCAGCCTGGTATTTCACATCATGTACTCTGCATATAAGTTAAATAAGCAGGGTGACAATATACAGCCTTGACTTACTCTTTTCCTGATTTGGAACCAGTCTGTTGTTCCATGTCCAGTTCTAACTGTTGCTTCTCAACCTGCATACAGATTTCACAGAAGGCAGGTTAGGTGATCTGGTATTCCCATGTCTTGAAGAATTTTCCACAATTAGTTGTGATCTACACAGTCAAAGGCTTTGGTATAATCAATAAAGCAGGAGTAGATGTTTTTCTGGAACTCTTTTGCTTTTCCGATGATCCAATGTATGTTGCCAATTTGATCTCTGGTTCCTCTGCCTTTTCTAAATCCAGCTTGAACATCTGGAAGTTCATGGTTCATATACTGTTGAAGCCTGGCTTGGAGAATTTTGAGCATTACTTTGCTAGAGTGTGAGATGAGTGCAATCCTGCAGTAGTGTGAACATTCTTTGGCATTGCCTTTCTTTGGGATTGGAATGAAAACTGACTTTTTCCAGTCCTGTGACCACTGCTGAGTTTTCCAAGTTTGCTGACATATTGAGTGCAGCACATTCACAGCATCATCTTTCAGGATTTGAAACAGCTCAACTGGAACTCCATCACCTCCACTAGCTTTGTTTATAGTGATGCTTCCTAAAGCCCACTAGACTTTGCATTCCAGGCTGTCTGGCTCTAGGTGAGTGAGTACATCATTGTGGTTATCTGGATCATGAAGATCTTTTTTGTATAGTTCTGTGTATTCTTGCCACCTCTTATTAATATCATCTACTTCTGTATTAGTTAAATAAATCACTATGAACTAACTCCATGTTCCCAAACTAGGGAAGCTAGGGCTCATTACCTTTAGGATTGACTGGTTGGATCTCCAACCAGTTATCTTCTAGATTTCAGAAAACTCTAGGCTGTCATGCTTATTTGTCTATTTGATATCGGAGCACCTGTGGTTTGGCTTGAGCCAGTTTTTTGGGTTTTTTTGCTTTTGTTTTCTGTAAAAGCCTTTACAATTGGATTCCCTTCTTGAGCACAAAACTTCAAATAGGCCTCATTGTCTCAAAGTCCTGCATGACTTTCTCATATAATCATCCTTTCTCTCCTTTGCATTTCTATCATGATGTGGTTCTGGTGTTGTAAAGTAATTTACTTTTCTAAGTGTGTGTTTTAAATGTCTTTTTTCTTCCTTTTTCATTAAAGATTATCCTAGAAACATATCAGCTTTTAGTGATGTTAAAGACCATTAATTTTATTTTAAAATTGACTCTACTCTGATTTTACAAAGTTTCCTTTTAATTTCTCTCAATCTCTCTATCCATCCTTGCTTCTCTTCCTCCCTCTTTCTCTCCCACAATGAATCTAAATCTGCTGGAGGAAAATGGCCTAGTAAGAACAGACTCTAATTCTGACTCTGCCATGGCTTTTTATTTGACTTTTAACAAATCACTTCATCTCTGGCTCAGCTGGTAAAGAATCCACCTCCACTGAGGGAGACCTGGGTTTCATCCCCTGGTTGGGAAGATCCCCTGGAGAAGGAAAAGGCTACCCACTCCAGTATTCTGGCCTGGAGATTTCATGGACTATACTGGGGACTATACAGTTCATGGGGTCAAAAGAGTCAGACAAGTCTGAGAAACTTTCACTTTCACCTCTGGATATCACATTTCTTCACATCTATAAGAAGAAAATTTTGTCACTTTAAGTTTTTTCAAAGAATCACAAATAATTATACCTACAGAGAATAAGTAGAGTTACAAATAATTATACTTGTGAGCCTTAGATTTGAACTATCCAGACTATATTTTCAAAATTAAAGTATGATGATTTTATAAAATTATTTTACAGTGTATACTGGTGAATATAATTATGAGATTCCTATATTAAAACAAGGAAAATCTCAATATTAAGTAATAATATAACATTTGGTTCATTGGCTTGCAGAGGCTCTATAGCAATGTAGACAGAAATGAAAGCTTTGGAATGAGAATTATTTTCAAATTCTAGTAGACCATTTTCTGTTTGACTTTGGAAATGTGACTTTACTTCTAAATTACAGATTCTTCATCTTTAAAACAAGGAAAGTATTGCTTCAGTATGAAAGAAAATATGTGAATCATTTCTGATCATTTCTAATGATGTATTGCCATAATATCATGGCATACAACTTGAAAGAAAACAACAACTATAAAACTTCTGATGTCCTAGAAATAAATCTTCTATTGGACTAAAATATTATCACCTTGAAATGTGTTATTTTTGATAGACAACACTCCTTGATTCTTGGGCCTATTTTTAAAATTTGAGAAGCTACAATTCCATAAAATTTTTATTTTTCAAGGTTTTATTATTTAAAATCTACATTTTAAGTGAGAATAACAAGAGATATTGCATTCATACTAGCTATATACTAGCATGGTAAATGAAGCTTGGCAGGTTTATAAATAGCCTCATCTATCTAGTTAAGGGTTAGTCCTACTTTCTTTAAATACCTTTGTTGGCAGTCTAACAACCACCACAGCTTGGCAAAGTATGCAGCAAATATAAATACTCACAATTTAGAAATTCTCTTTTTTAACAAAGCAGTTAAAAAGTAATCTATGGAAGAGATGAAGTGGGAAATTAATAGAATAAACTTGGAGAGCTAAAACCGTGTTCAGTAATCATTCAAATATAAAATAAGTTAAAAATAAAAAACTATAATATTGAATTAAATATAAAAGTGTATTACATTCTGCATACCTTATCCAATGCATGTATCATCAATTTTTTAAAATGTCCTTAAAAACCCAACTTTCTTAGAATATTATTCATGTGCTAGAACAATGCTAAGTCATTTACCTGCACTACTCATTGAATTTTCATGTGGTTCATTTTTAGATGACCATGCTTAGAAGATCAAAACAGATATTTCTCCAAAGAAGTTACACAAGGGCCAAAAAGCACATGAAAAGCACTGATTATTGGGGAAATGCAAGTCAAAATTACAATGAGGTATCATGCACTGTTCAGAATGGCTATCATCAAAATGTTTACAATAATGTTACAATAAATGCTGGACAGGGTGTGGAGAAAAGAGAACCCTCCTATACTGTTGGTGGGAATGTAAATTAGTGTAGCCACTATGGAGAACAGTATGGAGGTTCCTTAAAAAACTAAAATAGAACTATCAAATGATCTAGCAATCCCACTCCTGTGCATATATCTGGAGAAAAACATAATTTAAAAGATACGTGCACCTCAGTGTTCTTTGCAGCACTACTTAACAATCCTTAGACATGTAAACAAACGGAATGCCATCAACAGAGGAATGAATAAAGAAGAGATGGTACATATACTACAATGGACTATTACTCAGTCATAAAAAGTATTAAACAGCGACGTTTGAAGCATCATGGATAGACCTAGAGCTTATCACACTACTTGAAGAAATTCGGACAAAGACAAATATCATATGATATCACTCATATGTGGAATATAGTTTTAAAAGTGACAGAAATGAATTTTTTACAAAGCAGAAGCAACATACAGATTTTGAAAACAAATGTGGTTACCAAAGGAGAAATGTCAGGAGGAATAAAAAATCAGGAGTTTAGGATTAACATACACACACTACTATATAGAAGATAGATCACCTACAAAGACCTACTGTATAGTACCAGGAACTCTACTCAATATTCTGTGATAATCTATATGAGAAAAGTATCTGAAAAAGAATGAATACATATATAACTAAAACACTTTACTGTACACCTAAAACTAATACAGCATTGTAAATCAGCCCTACTCCAATAAAATTTTTTAAATAAATGAAAAAAAAAAAAGAAAGAAAACTTAGCAGAAGTTAGATAAAGTGACCCATGCTGTCCCATGTTCCAGAGCTGGTCAGTGGAATATCCAGAATTAAAACTCAGGTCTATCTGAATCCACTGCCTGTTTTAAATCTGTCATCCATGGATCAAGGTAATTTCAGAATTTGCATTGAGTGACCTTCCTATTGCACTTTCTGTTCATTACCACTAGCTCACAAGATCTTTGTGAAGTTACAATTTCCGAAGTTTTGATTATGTGAATATCTTTGTAGAACTTATATCTTAGAAAATTATTCTAAGACTCAAAAATCGTTTCCAAATTATATCTTCTTCCTTCACAGCATGCCCTTTTGTAAAACACTGTGTTAATATGAGTGGTGAGACTTATCATAGACTGCTTCCTTTAATCCACAAATGAGAATTTGCCGTATGACTCAAGGAACTCAAACCAGGGCTGTAACAACCTTGAGGGGTGGGATGGGGAGGGAGGTGGGAAGGAGGTTCGGGAGGGAGGGGACATATGTATACCTATGACTGATTCATGTTGAGGTTTGACAGAAACCAACATAATACGGGAAAGAAATGATCCTTCAGTTAAAAATAAATAAATTTTTAAAAAAGAATTTTAGATTTAGTTTTTCCTTATTTCATAAATTTTAAACCATACCCGTGATATATTATGTCTCTAAAATTTGTACAATTATAAAGACAAATAGTCATTAAAGTACAGTTTGTAATGTTTGTTTTAAAACTAAACTGGAATATATTTATCATTCAAATCCCACATTTAATATGACTCTTGAGTGAGTGAGTGAGTGAAAGTCACTCAGTTGTGTCCAACTCTTTGCAACCCCATGGACTATATAGTCCATGGAGTTTTCCAGGCTAGAACACTGCAGTGAGTAGCGGTTCCTTCTCCAGGGGATCTTCCCAGTCCAGGGATTGAACCCAGGTCTCCCACATTGCAGGCGGATTCTTTACCAACTGAGCCACAAGGGAAGCCCAATATACTTCTGGATAATGTATTCATTATCTTAAGTCATATGGCAAAGTCACAGTAAATATCATTGACTTTTTATTATTTCTTATAAAATGCAATTCTAGCTCTACATGCAATAGTAATAATTATCATATTTGTTCCATTGTAATATTGTTGCTGTTTTTAGGAAGGAGAGGATTATAATACACAATTTGAGCTCAGTGGCCCTTTACTTAAGTAGTTTAAGAAACAGTTTGATATTTTTAGCTTAAATACACAAAAAGATACCTCAATAGACTATAATAGTTCAAGTTCACAAACAATGAGACTTGAAAACACTATCATTTGTGTCACAATTCTTTTTTTTTTTTTCCTTGTGTTCAGCTGTGGATGAAAGGTACAGAGTAGACACAAGTCATATTATTCTAATAATCTACCTGTAGGTCTTGTGAAGAATTATAAAGAGACTCTACCCCTCAAAGTTCAGAGACAACACATAACTTTATTTCTTGGTATGAAATTTACATTGAATTCTTCTGTCAAAACTCGATGGTTTCCTTGACCCTGAAATTATATTTTGTTTAGGAATGAGACATAATTATTTGTATATTTGATTTTCTGAATCCAAGTTATTCTTTGCCTTTGTACATTCAGATATAAAAACTATCATGAGGAAGCCCATGGAAATATATTGACACATTATTTGTTACATGTTTGAACAAAGTATACATTTTTATTTTATTTATTTATTTACATTTATTATAAATAAATGTTTAGTATCATAAATAAGCCATTTTTCTAATATTAATTTTTTAATGCTACTGCTGCCTAAGGCACTCAAGAAAACAATTAAATAAAAATATTTTATATATAAAAGCTTCTAAAACATTTAAAATCCACAGAAAATGAGAACCCTAAAGTTAAAAGGGATCTTTAAAATTTACCTTTGGACAAATAAGATGTAAAGGAAGGCCATATTTGCTTTTTTTTTTATTAGGAAATTTCTATACAAAAAAATTATTTTCTCATACTGGTCTGCATTGGAATATACAAGCTACATTCATTTTCAAATAAATACAATGGATTAATATTTATATCTCATGATCTGTTCAGGAAATACAAAATAATCTAAAATATTAAGCATGATAATTTTAAAAGATTATACATACTGACAATTAAATAAGACATATCTTTTTGTTGTCTTCCTAAGGATTACTGATTATTGATAGGCAAGTTTCTAAGCACATCTAAAAGCATCTAGGAATATGTCTAGATTAAATATCACGGGTATGTGTAAGATTATCTCTTCTCCTCCCTTCCCTTGCTCCATTTCTAATGGAACCTTACCAATAGCAATAATATATGCTTCAGTGTCTTCTATTTAAAATGACAAATCCCCCCTTGATCCCATTTTTCACCTCAACAGTATAAGGTGAGAAAATGATGACAATGTAGCAGGTGCAGAGGATAAGCCAATAGAGAAATTAAAACGATATCCCTTTCTTGGCAATGAGAAAAATGGACTGCTTATAAAATTTAAACATCAGCAAATGTTAATAGTTTTACACTATAAAGTATTAAATAGTTGCCATTCATTCAACACCTTTTTATTTAGGTCCTCTGATATGTCCCACTCTGTTGTACTTGCTGGAAGCAACATTCACAGACTATTGAACAAGAGGAAAAGATCATTTTCATTTGGATAGTGAAGAATGAAAGAATGCACTAGATAGTTTCAGAAGCTGGTAAGTGCCAGGAAAACAAAACAAAACAAAAACAAAACGTACTAGAGATTGACTGGGGAGGAGGAGGAGGATAGTTCAACTGGGTGATCTATATCAGGCTTATTGAGCAGGTAAAAATATAAGCTGATAGCTGAATGAGCAGGGGGCAGTCTTGGTGAAGTTCTAGTGTGGGACATTCTTGGTAGCAGTGGCCACAGCAAATGCAGAGCAAACTTGACATGTTTGAGGGACAAATGCAAGTCAGTTCTAAAGGAATAAGGTCTAGATGCATAGAAATTCTTCTTCTTTTCTTAGTGTTTTAGTATAATATGCATTCACCAAGATCTTTTTGTCAACACTGGGAGCCAGGCACAGCTTAGCTTAGCATCAGTTACACAAGTAACAGGTTTTAGTGTTTGCCAGCCATACTTGTTAGTTTAATGATAGAACACATTGCAAGCGTTTCCAACAAAACCCTTTTTATTTCACCAAAAATATCTTTACCACTATAGGGCTACTGGAGTAGAAACATCTGTTCAATACAAAGGTCATTCAATCACCAAATTCAATCAAAGAATTTCTGACCCCAAAAAGTGACACTTTGAGGAAATGTCATTTCCCCATGGTTTCCAGTCTAGACCTATTGTCATTTTTGGACAAAACCCACTAGCTCTTTCTTCCTGATTTTCTTCAAAAGATGCATATAATGAAAACCAAGAACTATTTACTGATGCATCTATTTCTTTAAATAATCTAGGGAAATTGTTGCAACTAAATTGTTGCAACTCCCTCCCTAGCTCTGGAGAAGGCAATGACAACCCACTCCAGTACTCTTGCCTGGAAAATCCCATGGACGGAGGAGCCTGGTGGGCTGCAGTCCACGGGGTTGCACAGAGTCAGACACGACTGAAGCGACTTAGCCGCAGCAGCAACTCCCTAGCTCTGCTACCTTGTTAGAGCTTTGATCTAGCTTTATGATATATAGATAAAGACACAAATACATAGGAATAAGTATAATCAAACATTTTAGCAGTGTGGGGAATGTTTTTGTCCTGGGAGGGTAGAACCTGAGTGATGCATTCTAGCATCCACTTTAATGTTCTTTGATATGTCAGCTTTATTACCATATCATGACCTATACATTTACTTTTCTTTCTTTATGAGATCTTTTCTCTAGATATCTCTGTGGCCACTTTTCCCCCATATTTCACTCCTCATCTCAAATATCCCTTAGAAAATATATCTTACCTTTCTTGATCCTCCTAGCTAAATTAGCACCAGCTCCTCTTCATCTTATTTTCATTTCTTTTCATGTTACTTGTACATAGTATCAAGTCATATAAAGCAGTGCAAAGTTTATTTTCTGTTGCATTTCTATAGAATATACAATCTTTACAAATAGGGCCTGTAACTCAGTTACCATATTTCCCCAGTGCCTAGATGAATCCCTGGAAAATGTTAGGAAGTTAAAACAATGTGTTATATAACTAGTATATTAGAATGTTATAGAAGTATTTGCTTGATAATTCTATTACTGCACAGTATAGGTATCAGCCTATCTTTTTGAAAAAGAAAATTAAGTACATCATTAGTAACCCAAGAACCAAAGTAGATGTTGTAACATTATCAATACAATTTGTAGTACTTTTAAAATAGTAGTGTAACGGCTCTAGAGTTTTTCAATGCATATATGCAAACCCTGCAATTACACTTATGTAAAATTAGTCATTGGGTTTTTACACAATGAAGAAAAGCTTACAGTGAAGAAATTCCTTGTCCTAGAGATTATTTTCTGCCATTTCTCTTTGATTTTCTGATGAAACTAATGTATTTAGGCAGTTGAACTGGATTCCTGAGACTACCCACAAGAATTAATCTGATCAAATTCAAAGAAAAATTTCTCAGTATATGATAGTTTTTCTTCACCAGTTAGCTGCATGCCAGATGAAGTAATGGGAAATGTTTCATAGTATTGGAGATTACTTTAATCATGTAATGGGTATAGATTTGCACTAACAGAAATACAGTTAATGTTTGAATAGTCGGATATGTTCTAACTGCTATAATTGCCTTGAAACTAGCATAGCTTGAAATGGTTATCAGGCAGTCAAATTGTTCCATTTGCTTTTTGCTATGCTCCATTAGGTATCCTACTACAAGCTTACATATTGTCAACTTATAAATATGCCATTTACCTGTTCAAGGAAAGAAATCACTTTTAATGAAGGTTATCTTCAGGGAGAGAAAAAGAATTAGGGCGCTCCATACCTTTTAAAATGTAGCCTCTATAATAAAATACTGATTACATATGGGGCTATTTTGATTGTATTCTTTTTCTTTATAGCACTGTGCTGTTCTTAGTCACTCAGTCATGTTGACTCTTTGCGACCCCATGGACTGCAGCCCACCAGGCTCCTCTGTCCATGGGATTCTCCAGGCAAGAATACTGGAATGGGTTGCCATGCCCTCCTCCAGGGGATTTTCCCAACCCAGGGATCGAACCCAGGTCTCCCACATTGAGGGCAGATTCTTTACCTTCTGAGCCACCAGAGACACCCTCATTATAGCAGGGGAGCAGTAATTTGCTTAAAAACAATAAAAGTATTTCAGCATGCCATACTGACACATATATGAGTGTCTTAAAAAAAAACTTTATTTTATATTGGAGTGTTAGTGATCAACACTGTTGTGATATTTCGGGTGCATAGCAAAGTGACTCATCCATAAAGATATAATACAATTGAAAGACAAGATGTAGAATGAAGAAGAAATTTATGCTAGTGTTCAATTTCTCATGCAACGCATTCAGTGTATGGTGGTTCTACTGACAACATATTAGAATCTGGCCTAAAATTTTTGAATGACTTAAGTGCCATGCTGTACATCATAGATATTATCAAGCTGTTTTGGGCACTGTAAACAATGGAAAGCTTCCTATAAATTCATAATTCTACAGGCCAGAAATCATGCTAATGTGGATAAATTTTAGAATACATTAAAATAATGAATTACTAAATCTAAAAAAGGCATTATTAGTGAGTAAAATTCTACCCCACGGACTTAAAGCTTTGGGCTAAGGCTGCAATGTAAATAATTCTTCATAAAATTATATAATATCCATAAACCTTTATTATTTATATTCTAAATATTTAAGGACTTCTCGCCTCATTTAAAGATATAAGAATGTAAATATGTGCATATATCTAACCAATAAATAATTTAAACTTTAGAAATCTTCATTCTTTATATTTCTGTGAGAATTCATTCTGTACTTTTATCTGGGAAATAAATTTGCTTATAGATTCTTTTATTGAGATTTAGGAATGCTTTTGTTCTCCAAGAGCCCTAACAGTCTACCTCAACACCCAGAAATGCGGCACTGGTGCTAAGACAACTGAATCTTTGCAGCTAGCACCATTTGCTATAGAAAATACTACCTCTGTCATTTTTTTCATGCTCCATCAAAATGAGACCGTTTAAAAGAAACAGTTATATCGGGCTCAGGTCCTCCCTTTGAGTTTCCAGCTCATCTGATGTAAAGACGTAACTTTTAACTTTTTGATCATTTGAAAAAGGCAATGTAAAAATATTTTATTCTGTAGGAGAAGAAAAAGGTGTGTATCTGCTTTTTTTCACTCTAGGTTATTACTGGGCTATCAATAAGCCATAGATTTTTGCATCAATGTATAAAGGATATTTTCTTCAGGTTTTGTGTGTGTGTGTGTGTGTGGTTTTTCTAACCTTTGAAATGATCAAAGGTAAAACAGGTGTTGGCCTCTGTATTAGGCTTTTAACCCTAGAAAATAGTATTCATACTTTCCTCATCATGACAAATAGAAGCACTGGCCACACTGCATATGCTAAAAGTGAAAAAGTCATTATTTTACTTCACAACAGACTTGAGATACTTTAATACTGATCAGCTTATTCTGACCAAAGAAATTTTTTATTTATCTTGTCAAATATTATCATCCTAAATAATATTAAATAGCTAAGCCAATGTAAGATCAATCAGTTTATACCACCGTCACACACTTAAACACTAGCAATTCCTCTCTTAATGTCTTATCCTTCTACTGATATTGCTAAGTCACTTCAGTCCTGTCCAACTCTATGCGACCCCCTAGGGGATGGTTAACTTGAGAGCTACTTTGCAATACTAAATTAGAGAATGAAAAGTAGGACTCATTCTGTTCAACTATTTGTTATTCTTACTTTATTTAAAAAAATAATTTCTATACCTTCTCTCTCTCTTTACCACTACATTTCCTACATCCTTCCCTCCATCTTTCTTTCCCTCCCCTCACCACACACACAGAAACACGCTACACTGTACATGTAATATTCAGAATGTTATCTATTTGCTGAACCAGAAGAAGTATATAAAGGACAGAGTATTCTAATGTGTACAGTAATGAAATGCACTGGTTTTTTTTTTTTTCCTTTTCTTCTCCTCTTTCCCTTTACTCTGCTCTCTACTCAGTAAACGCCTTGATGGGCTTGTATTTTGCTTTAAATTTTTCTTGAATGCATTTAATAAATATTATTGCTTGAATCTGTAGGATTTGGTGCCTTCGTTTTAACTGATCCGAGACTTAGGACAAACTACTTCACAGACCATCTATATTTTTATTTTGATGTTAGTTTTAATAAATGTTACTTGATTAATTTCAAAACAATGCCTGCACCTGCCAAGTATAAGAATACTCTTTAGTCATGCCCCTGGAAAGTATAATTTTAATTGCTTCATTGTTTATAGTCTGATATATTGAAAGAGTAATCAGTTTACAATAATTTACTTATCTCATACAACTAATGAACTTTCACCTTTCTACATCTACATTTCACCTTTATTACATCTTTTGCTGCCTTCCATACAAAAAATGTATATTTTGCCATTTCTCTGCTTAGTACTTTATGGTATCTCTTGCTAAATATAAGTGATTTTAGATATATAAATGTAAGTATAGATAGAAGAATGGAAATATGGCACACATTTTTAAGAATATATTTATTTCCCCTAAGCCTTTGATTTGATTTCTTGTAATAATAACCCTTGTGAATGAAATCACAAAGTGACAAAATCCCATTCTGGAGATTATCAGCATTAAATGATTAGCTAAAGGGTAATGGTTAAATTGCTTTCAAGAAAGACATTTGGAATTTTATCCTAGTTTTTAAAATATATGAAAAATATGTTTAAACCCTAAAAAGGGAAAATAATAATTATATATTAATAAATTAATAATTATCTGTGTAAGTGAAGTGAAGTCACTCAGTTGTGTCTGACTCTTTGCGACCGCATGGGCTGTAGCCTACTAGGCTTCTCCGTCCATGGGATGTTCCAGGCAAGAATACTGGAGTGGGTTGCCATTTCCTTCTCCAGAATTATCTGTGTAAATGTAAACAATTATCTTGTAGATTCTCACTTTCAATGACATTATAAGAATTTGACTGATGAAAAATCCCCAGTATTGGCCAAATAAGTGAATACAACAACCTCCAAAATTATATCTGTTTAGTAGGTTTACAGCCTGATAAACAATTCTCCAAATTCAGTAACAAATATCTATAATGAGTACACTGTCTTGAAATACCAGTTAACTAATAATAAATTACTTAGATGAATTTTTTACATCTGTACTTTTACTATTAAAGCAATGTGAAACAAATCCCCAGGAAACTCTATGGTATGAATGCTTTCTTTTTTGATGTAAAATGAAAAATCTGGCATGAAAATGACTTTAATATCCATGAAACACATTTTAGTCTACAAGATTGGAAAATAGTGAGGTTGAGTTTTAAAATGAGATATATTAAACTGCTTGTCAATATCATAAATTAAGTGACTCTAATTAGCAAAATTCATAATTAAAGCTATAGTTTAACTCTGATTATGATAGACTGTTATTAGGAATTTCTCTCACCCAAATGATTTAGATTCTGTTAACATCAGGGATTGTCATTAGTAACATTTCTTCATATTACAACCAGCTATAATCAATTCTAATTCCTGCCTCTGCAGGTATCTTAAAAATTATTTTAAGATTATACTCTATGCCTACAGCAAAATGTTGATAAATAAGAATAATGAATGTGAATTATACTTTCAGGTCTTACAATATTATATAGTGGTATTATTATAAATCAATTATTGTGTTTATAGCATGTAATATAAATAAGTCAAAGTAGCAATAGAAATCCATCTTTATGCTCATGTACGTATGTGTGTGTATCTATGCATGTGTGTGTGTGTATATATATATAAATTATATTTCATATGTGCAGAGAAGACTCAACTATGTTTTTGTCTATTTTCTGGTTATTAACTATGCTTCCTTGAACATACTTTATTTCAGCTATGACTAAAAATGATTTTAATTAGGACTATATTGGAAGATTATAAAAAGTCAAATGAGAATGGGAAGGAAGGAAGTGAGGAAGGAAAAAAAGAAAGGGAGAGAAGGAAGGATGGGTAAAACACTGGCCTTTTCAAAACTGAATCCCTGGGAATATTGTTTTAAGGTATATCTTTTTTTTTTTTAAGGTATATCTTAATCAAGAAATATCTTTGGCATCTATTACCTAGATTTGAATAATGCCTGGTACATAATAGATTTATTTGTTCTTTAGTATATTACTTCCTGTGTACACGGTGCCTTTAATCACTACTAAGCAGTGTCACCCTTGAATATATTGTCACAAATTCTCCAATGATTTGAGGAAATCTTTTGACAAATGAAGCAACAAAGGCAATGGTTGCTCTGAAAATTCAAGCAAATTTCAAAAGTTCACAAAGGCAGCAGTTAGTTGAGCTCAGAACTGAATGTGTGATATCCTCATATAAAGCTTTTTATTAAAATTAATTCACTATATTGCTTATTCTATTAGGAGAATGGTATAAAAATTCTGATGTCTGTATGAAGTAGATGGTTGGCCCTACAATAAGAAATGTGACTATAACAAATAGAGGTGTCTAAAGCTCCAAAACATACTACGCCCTTCCTCATCTACTAGCTGGTGACATTAGTACTAGGATTTACCTTTAAATGAAATGTTTCTGGGAAAGAAAGCACTCTCACTATTATTACACTATCAATCCTGACGATAAAATAACAGCTTAAGGGTGATATGTGGAGACAAGAAAGATGGTTTGAGACAGCTGGACAAATTAGGCATGCTTAAGGCAAGAATGAAAGAAAAAAGACAAAGGCAGCTGGATTTAAATGTCAAATTGTCCAACTTCAGATACTGACCACTTAAATATTTTATAATTTAGAAAGAGTAGATAGATTTTATGAGTATGCTAAGTAGTATAAATTGAGGGGGAAATGTGACCTCAAGGAATCTTCAGTTGATCAAAAGATTTTGTAAACTCAGTCCAGGGTATGAAGTAGTTCACAAAAAGTGAGTTTTAATCCCTCATCCAACTATCCTTTTATCCCAATTTCTCCATAGAGTGGTAGTATTCCCTTACTTATCAAGCCCTTTTTGGAAGTTGCACCCAGTGGCAATCACCAAAAGTTATTCAGCTGCTAATTCAAAAGATCAAAATTATAGGGGTACTGGAAGGTCCAATACTTTGGCTACCTGATGAGAAGAACTGACTCATTGGAAAAGACCCTGATGCTGGGAAAGATTGAAGGCAGGAGAAGAGGACTACAGAGGATGAGATGATTGGATGGCATCACTGACTTGATGGAGATGAGTTTGAACAAGTTCCGAGAGTTGGTGATGGACAGCGAAGTCTGGCTGTGTTGCAGTCCGTGGGATCGCAGAGTTGGCAGGAGTGAATGACTGAACTGAATTTAACTGAATGGTTGCAGAGCCATATTTTACATTGTAACTTTGAGATTTCCTGAGCAATATACTTGGCATTAGTGAGACACTCATAAATGAGGTTTATATGTAAATCCTCTTCTTTGCCAATAGCCAGACATTTTGCTTTATAAAATGTTTCAATTATTATCTCACAGGTATTGTTTCCATTTAGTCAGCAATAAAAACAGATTATATATCTTTATTGCTTCTTTTGTCTAATGCTTTATCAACATTCCATAGGGAAAAAATCTAAAGAAGAGTGCACTCACTGATTTATCAATGATAGCTGATAGCACATATATTTCTATTGTGTATTAAAAATATAAGTTGAAGTTTGATAATTTCCTTAAGATGCTTTTCTGGTTTTGAATTTGACAATATACAAAGTGATTTAAAGAATAAGAATGAAAATAATTTTGATCTCATTAGGCCATGGCCTAATATACCTGTGCCAAAAGTAGAAAATGAGTATCAAATTAAATTCAAACCTAACAATATTTAATTCTGTCTGAAAGCAAGACCACAGAAACCATAAGAAAAATGTCTGCAACAAACACAATATTTAGAGCTTTAAAAATTATACCAATTTACATTTCATTTGCTTTATTTTATAAGAATGCTGGCAAATTATGTGCAGCAGTGATTCTGTAAAAATGATTTAGATTCTCTAATAATAATCTCAACTTAAAGAGATAAATAACCATAAGGAAGCAAATATTCCAATAAAAACACATGCCTATACTTCTTAAAATTTTACAGAAAAAAGGTAAAATAATTATAAGACTTAAAACTAATGACTAGAACACCAAATAAAATGAATTGCTAATCTAGGGAGAATATCCCTTGTTGTACAATACATTTTGCCAATTTGAAATTGAGGAAGATATTTTTAAAAAATGTATTTGAAAATATTCCCTTTGCTTGCTGAAAAAGATGAGGCATAAAATTGTATAGGAACATCAAAAGTGAGATGAGAAGAAACTTGGGGATGCCACTGGCATGCTCATAAATGGAAAGAGAGCAAAAAGCTATTGAAGTGTTTAAGGATATAGGAATAAAATGAGATCTAACAGGGAAGGGGAGAGACCTGTATTGAAAGGTGTTCCCAGCTGCAAAAAATAATTTCCAGGTGATTTTTGTTTCCATCAAATCGAGTCAGAACATGAAACTGGAGACAGTATCCCATAATTTTTTTAAAAATAGTTTCCACTACTTAAGAGATTTGGTTTAAGGTTTTGATAAGTATTTAAGGGCTATTTATTACCTGGTGATGGAAAGTGAGAAATAAATTTGACTCATTCCTTATAGAAGTAAGTAGAAGAAATCTGCCATTCTAAATATTGTTTTGAAATATATTATTAATAGTATAATATGTGCATCTTTGATTACGTAGTATAAATCATACTATACTTAAGCCCATAAGTTTTTTAAAATTATAAATGTCTGGTCTGTTCTCACTATATTTTTAAGTACATATAACACCTATTTTATATAGTAAGGCTTTGTTTCACTTTTAATTTGAATCAATATTGTTGAATGCTAAGCTGTAAATGAATATTGTTGATTATACTTATTCATACATTTTTCTTTATAAATGACCTCACATTATTTTGAGCAACCTCATACTTTAACCACTTATGTATTTCTAGCATAGTGCAGTACCTAAAACATAATCGTTACAAAAACACATCCTTTATTTAGGCCTGAACACAGTGGGGTATAGAGGAACACTAATGTTATTCTGTATGATAATAATGTTAGGTGTATACCATAGTTTAAACCAATTGTTCCTCCTAAGAAGCAATGCCAGAAAACTTGGAAAACTCAGCAGTGGCCTTAGGACTGGAAAAGGTCAGTTTTCATTCCAATCCCAAACAAGGGCAATGCCAAAGCATGTTCAAACTATCTCACAATTGCACTCATTTCACATGCTAGCAAAGTAATGCTCAGAATTCACCAAGCTAGGCTTCAACAGTATGTGAATGGAGAACTTCCAGATGTTCAAGCTGGATTTACTATATAGACCCAAAAGTAATGTAATATAAATATCTCTTCTCTAGTAGAAAAGATAATAAAGGTTAAGTATCCTGTACTACATTAACTGTAAATTTCTTTATTAAAAACACCTTATTTCTGCATGCTATTTTAATTAACTTATATGTATCTAAGCTCTTCAAGTGATATTTGAACCAGCTATGCCATTGCACTGCTCTCCTCATTATTGAGTTAATAAATGGCTGACATGTTTATTTTTATTTTTATCATTCATGTTTCTAACTTATCAAAGTTTATATTCTAATATCACAGTTAGAGTTGATTTTTGTCTGTTCAGAGACTCACTCTTCCTTCTCTGGACAAGGACTCCTTTCCCATCCATTCATGTGAAAGGGGTAGGGCTGCCTACCTAGTATATTTCTTCCTGGCCTTAATTTTAAGAACATGTTCTAAGATACTCCAGTTATAATATCATATGCAACTGTGTAAACATGACATTTGTTAAGCCAGATCTTTATTCTTCTCCAGATATGTATTTTATCATTTTAGAAGTTTAAGAAAAAAGCAGATTTGGATAATACAGCTAGCAAAATGTGAATCAGGAATTATCAATCACATTTTTCTCAGCACACTGAGAAGTGGAAGAGAGAAAGAAAAAGAGGTCAAATGTATTTTGATTATTTCTCTAAATACCTGCATGAAATTCTGCTTAAAACCACATTTCTAGTCTACTAAGTGAGGGGAAAAAATCATGTTTTTGGTTATAGGAGCTTGATTTCTCTGTTGGTATCTCTTAGGATACCAAAGAATCCTAACAGAGGGCTAAGCAATGGAAATGCTGTAATATAGATTTAGAAAACAAAATAGTGAATATGAACATGTTTCACATGAATTAACCAAACCTAAAATTATAGTGAATTTTAACTTATTATTATCATATACTTTGAAGATATATTCAAAATTCATGTGTTTTATGCATTATTGATTTTTGACTGAATCTCTTCAGCTCAACAATAAAATCAGAAGTGATGAGGTTGCAATGATAAAAACAATTCAGACATACAATTAGAGAAATACTGAGAATTATAAAACATAATTTCAATAACAAGTCAAAATAAAGATGTTATAATAGTTGGTAGCTCAGGAATTTTTATGTTTGTTAAAGATCTTAAAATAATTTAAAGTAAGTGGATAAATTGACATTTTGAATGAAAATCATGGAGTAAATAATTTTAAAAAAATGTCTAATAATTTGGTATGTAGGAGATACTTGAAGCTATGGTAGTACAGATTTATTTTATAAATATTTTTAGTAGCGTGTCAAATAAAAATTTTTTTAAAATATGACTGTTTAAAATTATCATGAAGACATATTTGGTGATTTTAAGTGACCATTTTCCTTTTATTACAAAGCAGTGGAGAGGTAACTGATGCTTCTATAAAATTATTTGTACTACACTTTTTATCTGAGGTATAAAGGAATGGCAATTTGTACGTGAAAAGGGAATTTAATAAGATTTTTTTCTTCAAAATATTTTATATGTTCTAGAGCCTTCATAATTGCCTGTCATGTCCTCCTATTGGGCCATAAATGACTCACTTTTCCTTTCCTGCATCAATTCATAGATGCTGGAACTGTCTTACTTATATGCCCTTAATTTATGCCTGTCATTTACCACATGTAATTTCATGTAGACTTTCCTACTGAAGAGTGAGAATAGGAAGTGGAGGGTGAAGGAAAGGTTTCAATCACTGAAATCTTTATCTGTGTTTGTTGTTCTTTTTATCATTACCGTAAAATATGTGCAGATTGTTAACTCAAATTCCCTTCTCTAGGAATTTGGCTTCAGTATCTGTTAAAACACTTTGAATGTAATATTGTGATTGCTTTGTACAGATAGCTTTCACTATATTCTTTCTGATTTCTGAAAGGCACAGATATTATTCATCATTTTTATCCATAGGATGAAGTTCTATATCATAAAAAAGTTAAAGCTATTATCTATAGTAATTAATATAACTCCTAAATTACTTTTCTATTGAGAGAGAAAGCTCTCAATAAATATCACCACCTTACATTTGATCCCAATGGATACTCCCCATTATGCTTAACATTTCCTCAGGCATACCATACTATTGACAGACTGTTTATATTGTATTGCATAATTTTAAAAGAGAAATTTTATTATCTCTTAGGAATATATACATTTTCAACCCATTGCCACTCTGATACAGTTCTGAAAGGTTTTTCAACTTGCATCTGATAGTTATAACAGGTAATGAGAGGAAGGTAGACAGATTTGGCCTTGTAGACACTCTGAAAGTTTGAGCTTATTAAACTTGTTTAATGAGGGCATTCTATTTTTTATTTTATTTTATTTAGTTTTATCTTTCCCCAATTATTTTTATTAGTTGGAAGCTAATTATTTTACAATACTGTAGTGTTTTTTTGCCATACATTGACATGAATCAGCCATGGATTTACATCATCGAAACATGTATATTATCAAGGGTGAAACAGATTGCCAGTCCAGGTTGGATGCATGAGACAAGTGCTCGGGGCTGGTACACTGGGAGGGTATTATTTTAATACTGGAGTGGGTTGCCTGTGGTGGAGGAAGATGGTAGAGTAGAAGAAGTGCACTTATCTTCCACTGCATGAACTCCAAAATTACAAATTGCTGCTGAACAACTGTCGACAGGAGAATGTTGGATCCCATCAAAAAAAAAAAAAAAAAAAATCCATGTCCAAGTGCAAAGGAGAAGCCACAGCAAGATGGTAGGAGGGGTGAAATCAGGTTTAGAATCAAACCCGGTACCCCCAGAGACATTAGAGGGAATCAAACAAACCTGTGTGTACCAGAACCCAGAGACCCCACAGAGACTGAGCCAGAACTGTGTTTGAGCATCTCCTGTGGAGGAGCGGGTCAGCAGTGCGCTACCACAGGGACAGAGCTCTGGGTTCAGCAGACCTGGGTATCGCGTAAGCCCTCTTGGAGGAGATCGCCATTAACCCCATCATAGAGCTGCCAGAACTTACACAGGACTGGGGAAACAGACTCTTGTAGGGAACAAACAAAACTGTGTGCCCACCAGGACTCAGGCGAAAGGAGCAGTGACCCCAAATGAGACTGCCTAGACTTGCCCACGAGTGTCCAGGAGTCTCCGGCAGAGGCGTGGGTTGGCAGTGACCTGCTGGAAGGTCGGGGCACTCATTGCAGCAGTGCAAGCATGGGACATTTTGGAGGAGGTCTCAATTATCTTCATTTCCTCCACTGTAGTTTGTCCTCAGGTGAAATAACAGGGAAGGAACACAGACCCGCCCATCACAGAAAACTGGATTAAAGATTTACTGAGCATGGCCCCACCCATAAACAAGAACCAGTTTCCCCTTAGTCAGTCTCTCAGATCAGGAGCTTCCATAAGCTTCTTATCCTTATCCATCAGAGGCCCAAGAGAACGAAAACCACAATCACAGAAAACTAAGCAAAGTCATCACATCAAACTCATCAAACTCATCACAGCCTTGTCTAACTCAGTCAAACTATGAGCCATGCCATGTGGGGCTACCCAAAACAGACTGGTCATGGTGGAGAGTTCTGACAAAACAGGGTCCACTGGAGAAGTGAATGGCAAACCACTTCAGTATTCTTTTCTTGAGAACCCCATGAACAGCATGAAAGGTAAAGAGATAGGACACTGAAAGATGAACTTCCCAAGTCAGTAAGTGCCCAATATGCTACTGGAGATCAGTGGAGAAATAACTTCAGAAAGAATGAAGAGACAGAGCCACAGTGAAAACAGCGCTCAGTTGTGGATGTGACTGGTGATGGAAGTAAAGTCTGATGCTGTAAGAACAATTTTGCATAGGAACATGGAATGTTAGGTCCATGAATCAAGCCAAACTGGAAGTGGTCAAATAGGAGATGGCAAGAGTGAACATCGACATTTTAGGAATCAGTGAACTAAAATGGACTGGAATGGGTGAATTTAATTCAGATGACCATTATACTGTGGGCAAGAATCCCTTAGAAGAAATGAAGTACCCATCATAATCAACGAAAGAATCTGAAATGCAGTACTTGGATGCAATCTCAAAAACTACAGAATGATCTCTGTTTGTTTCCAAAGCAAACCATTCAGTATTACAGTAACCCAAGTCTATGCCCCAGCCAGTAATGCTAAAGAAGCTGAACAGTTCTATGAAGACTTACAAGACCTTCTCTAGGAGTAAACTCTGGGAGTTGGTGATGGACAGGGAGGTCTTCATGCTGCAATCCATGGGGTCACAAAGAGTTGGGCACGACTGAGAGACTGAATTGAACTAACTTATAAGAACTTCTAGAACTAACACCCAATAAAAATATCCTTTACATTATAGGGGACTGGAATGCAAAAGTAGGAAGTCAAGGGATATCTGGGGTAACAGGCAAATTTGGCCTTGGAATACAAAACGAAGCAGATCAAAGGCTAAAAGAGTTTTGCCAAGAGAACACACTGATGATAGCTAACACTTTCTTCCAACAACACAAGAGAAAAACTCTATACATGGACATCACCAGATGGTCAATACTGAAAGCAGACTGATTATATTCTTTGCAGCCAAAGATGGAGAAGCTCTGTACAGTCAGCAAAAACAGGACTGGTAGCTGACAGTGGCTCAGATCATGAACTTCATATTACCAAATTCATACTTAAATTGAAGAAAGTAGGGAAAACCACTAGAGCATTCAGGTATGATGTAAATCAAATCCCTTATGATTATACAGTGGAAGTGAGAAATAGATTCAAGGGATTAGATCTGATAGACAGAGTGCCTGAAGAACTATGGACGGAGGTTCATGACGTTGTACAGGAGGCAGTGATCAAGACCATCCCCAAGAAAAAGAAATGCAAAAAGGCAAAATGGTTGTTTGAGGAGGCCTTACAAATAGCTGAGAAAAGAAGAGAAGCCAAGGGCAAAGGAGAAAAGAAAAGATATACCCATTTCAATGCAGAGTTCCAAAGAAGAGCAAGGAGAGATAAGAAAACCTTCCTCAGTGATCAATGCAAAGAAATAGAGGAAAACAATAGAATGGGAAAGACTAGAGATCTCTTCAAGAAAATTAGAGATACCAAGGGATCATTTTAAGCAAATATGGCACAATTAAGGACAGAAAGAGTATGGGCCTAACAGAGGTAGAAGATATTAAGAAAAGGTGGCAAGAATACACAGAAGAACTATACAAAAAAGATCTTCACCATCCAGATAATCACGATGGTGTGATCACTCACCTAGAGCTAGATATCCTGGAATGTGAAGCCAATTGGGCCTTAGGAAGCATCCTTACAACAAACCTAGTGGAGGTGATGGAACTCCAGTTGAGCCATTTCAAATCCTAAAAGATGATGCTATGAAAGTGCTACACTCAATATGCCAGCAAATATGGAAAACTCAGCAGTAGCCACAAGACTGGAAAAGGTCAGTTTTCATTCAATCTCGAAAAAAGGCAATGTCAAAGAATGCTCAAATTACAGCACAATTGCACTCATCTCATACGCTAACAAATAATGCTCAAAATTCTCCAAACCAGGCTTCAACAGTATGTGAACCATGAACTTTCAGATGTTCAAGCTGGTTTTAGAAAAGGCAGAGGGACCAGAGATCAAATTCCCAACATCTGTTGTACCGTTGAAAAAAAAAGAGGGTTCCAGAAAAACATCTACTTCTGCTTTCTTGACTACACCAAAAACTTTGTGTGGATCACAACGAACTATGGAAGATTCTTCAAGAGATGGAAATACCAGACCACTGACCTGCCTCCTGAGAAATCTGTAAGCAGGTCAAGAAACAACATAGAACTGGACAGAACAACAGATCTGTTGCAAATCGGGAAAGGTGTACGTCAAGGCTGTATATTGACACTGTTTATTTTACTTATATGCAGAGTACATCATGAGAGATGCTAGGCTGGATGAAACACAAGCTGGAATCAAGATTCCCAGGAGAAATATCAATAACCTCAGGTATGCAGATGACACCACCATTATGGCAGAAAGCAAAGAACTATAGACTCTTGATGAAAATGAATGAGGAGGCTGAAAAAGTTGGTGAAACTCAACATTCAGAAAACTAATTCATGGCATCCGGTCCCATCACTTCATGGCAAATAGATGGGGAAATAATGGAAATGGTAAGAGACTTTATTTTGGGGGGTTCCAAAATCACTGCAGATGATGACTGCAGCCATGAAATTAAAAAATGATTGCTCTTTGGAAGAAAAGCTCTGACCAACCGAGACAGCATACTAAAAAGTAGAGACATTACTTTTCCAACAAATGTCCATCTAGTCAAAGCTATGGTTTTTCCAGTAGTCATGTATGGATGTGAGATTTGGACTCTAAAGAAAGCTGAGCACTGAACAATTGATACTTTTGAACTGTGGTGTTGGAGAAGACTCTTGAGAGTCCCTTGGAATGCAAGGAGATCCATCCCTTCAATCCTAAAGGAAATCAGTCACAAATATTCATTGGAAAGACTGATGCTGAAGCTGAAGCTCCAATACTTTGGCCATCTGATGCAAAGAACTGACTCATTTGACAAGACCCTGATGCTGCAAAGATTGAAGGCAGGAGGAGAAGTGGATGACAGAGGATGAGATGGTTGGATGGCATCACCGAGTCGATGGACATGAATCTGATTAAACTCCGGGAGCTGGTGACAGACAGGGAAGCCTGGCTTGCCGTTCTTGGGTCACAAGTTGGACATGACTGAGCAACGTAACTGAACATTTTATTATGTTTTTGTCAGTGTTTAATACTCTTCTATCATCCACATACACACACACACACAAATATGTATACTAAGAATTTTGCCTCTTTTTAATAGTTTTATAACTTACCAGTTTTTTCACTTCTGAGAGGTTAAATCTTAGTTTTCTGTTGGATATTAGTATTTATTATTTACTTAAAAATATTTATTATAGAAAAAAGTACATTATCAAATCAGAAAACTATATTGTTGTTATAAAAATGAAAATATCTATCATATTATTGGGCTGTTTCATATTATTTGCATTTATTTTATGTCAGCATCTATATTTGCAGAAATGCATAGCATTTTATATCTTTAATTCACACAGTTTCTACTTGTTATTGTTCATAAGTGAAAGTGAAAGTCACTCAGTCGTGTCAGACTCTTTGCAACACCATGAACTATACAGTCAGTCCATGGAATTTTCCAGGCCAGAATACTGGAGTGGGTAGCCTTTCCCTTCTCCAGGGCATCTTCCCAACCCAGGAATCAAACCCAGGTCTCCAGCATTGCAGGTAGACTCTTTACCAGCTGAACCACATAATATAAAGCAACCAATTATATACATTAGCTCCTCATTGGATTTGTCAATATTCTTCTTGTTTGCATTTAATGTGTCAGTGTCAGCAATGACAATATTTAATAAGACTAACACATGTGTAGGCCCTTCTAACAATAAGAAAAATTAGTCATATAAATGTATGTTTTTCTCCAAAAATAACAACAGATGTTAGTAGCTCCACTCCTGTTTTATAATTTCAAAGTGGCCACATTTTTATATTTTAGGGGAAAAAAGTCAGTATGATAATCAAAAGTTTTACATGAGACACCATCGAAAAATAAGCTGTTATTCTTTCTGAACACAGGTCCATTGGAGAATTTAAAGACAGTGAACAGATCTTGCTGTAACACAGTGCCTCCAGCACACAGGCTTTTTATAGGTGTCAGGGGATTCAGGTCCATGACGGATTTCACATATACACCTGCTCTTTATTGCAAATAAAACAACATTTTAACACTGAGTAGATCTGGCGTTACATATAGGTAAGCCAGGTATCCTTCAAGTGCAAGCAATTTACTTAGATTTGTCCAAGGCTTTATTAAAAGCTATCACTTTATATACAAAAAAAAAAAATGTATTTCACCATTTTAGAAGTCTTAGAGCATCATCTGTCTGTGGAGTAAGCAATCAGAGTCAGTCCTATTCTGCCACTAGGTGTCACTTAGCCTCTTGGAACAAGTTCCTTTCTCTAAACACTTAAGATTTTATCTCTGTGATTCCCTTCAGCATTAATATTTATGATTATGTGTAGAGATAAGAAACAGAAAATGTGTCTAAATGTTCATTTCACTGGAGAGATAAATGACCTTTTCCAGTAATCTTACTCTTCTCAATAAACCTACTCTCCACAAACTGCTCTGGTTCTTCTTTCTGCCTGAAATTTCTCTCTTCAGATTATCCACCTGGCTATCTTGCTTATCTGCAACCATCTAAATGAGGTATGTTCCTGACTATTCTACATAAAACTCTGGCCTTCCCTCAATCTTTTTAGACCAATAATCTTTATTCACTTTTATTTTTATTCTACCTTTTCTTTTATCCCTGGCACTTTTCTCCTTTTAACATACTGTATCATTTACTCATTTATCATGCTTATGGTGAAGTAGCCATACTCTTCCTGATGAACTATATAAGGTCTCCAAGGGCAGGAGTCTTAGATAAATCACTCCAGTATGTACAACACCTAGAACAGTGTCTACACTTAGTTGTAATCAAATATTTATGCAATGAGTGAATTGCTCAGAGATCAAAGCTGACATATGTGACATTTTTAAATAATCTGAAAACAAACTATGCAACTTTAAAATAAATTCTTGCTCTCTCAAACTAAGAGAGACGCAGAAAATTGCAGAAAACATATAAGCTGATGTGCATAAGTAGAAAGGAAGAAATTTACAAAATGAAATTTATATTTTGAAAATAGAATCTTCTGGCACATAACATTGAGTAGAGCTGTGCCAGCCTCAATGGGAGGGAGGTTTGGGGGAGAATGGATACATGAGCATGTATGGCTGAGTACCTTTGCTGTTTACCTGAGACTACCATAATATTGTTAATCGACTTTACTCCAATACAAAATTAAAAAGTTTAAAGTTAAAAAGAAAAAGAAAATATAATCATTTTTACCCCAAAAATGTCCACAGTAAAATTAGGGCAGGAAATGAATTGGCAAAAAGTACAGAGTTTGGTGGGGGGGCGGGGGTAGGGGCAGGGGGGGAGGCAAAGCTATCTCTTTGGTTGGTGTGAGAGGAAGTCAGGAAGGTAATCCGACCCATTTATAACCTTCACACCACCCCAACCCCACCACACAAGTCCTTCCCATTTCAGAGAATAAAGCAAACACAGAAGATGGCAGGAAAGTTTCGAAAACATCATCTTAAGGAAAAAATGACTTCCGAAGTCCAGAGTAAAAGTTAACTAAAGATAATCAAGAGACTGTTACCCAAAATCAGGTTTTGATGAGTCTACATGCTTGGTTCAATGGATTAAGAACTTTTTTACAAAGCACAGGGAATTAGGGAAGTGATTTAACAAATGACAGGAATCCAAGTGTTTGTATACTCTAGAGGCATAAAAAGCATTTTAAAAGGCTTTCTAAATTAATGAGGTATTCCTATAGTTTAGGTAACATAGTCTACATAGAGGTCACATATTGTATATTTCTAACTTGCCCAGATAAAATGCACAGAAGAGAACCACTCTTTCCCTCATTTAGACTTCCACTAACCAAGTCCATTGTAAGGCTCTCTATCAGAGCAGAATAACAGAATAAAAGCAATAGACCTGAAATTTTATTTCAATTCTTTCGCCCTAATGTTATCAAATAATCCCCTGAGCCCTCTAAATTGCTTTCAACTGAACTGACATATGTGCAGTGACCATTTTATTCTCTGACATTCCTATTATAGGTTGCTTAGTATAAACATATACAAATGAGCTATTCAATTTAGCTATCTTAGTGGTCCATCTGGACCACCAAATGATAAAGTTTCAAAACATTTATATAGATTGAGTGGAGTGACCAATATAAACCTAAATTACCTATTGTGGTATCCAACCAAAACAGCTCCAATGGGTCAACATCAGATTATGCAAATTGTGTCATGCTTATTCATAGAAATATTGAAACATTATTTGTATTGATAGCTCTTTAGTACAATGTGGTATCAATGGTGTCCATGTTCACTCAACTTATAAAAATCACAGTATGAATAATCATCAAGCCTTATTGCTAAAACAAAGAATGTTAATGAGTAACAGTCACAAAGACTCTTCTCCAATTTATGTTCCTGTAAAGTAACTGCAAAATGGAATACTGATGAGTGGAATTTCTTTGTTCCAGAAGTCTATTAACATCATTTTCACACTCCTTCAATGGCTTATGTAAAACTCAAAACTCTTGTTTCTTGTGTATTTCAAGCACATACTATTGACACAAACAACATTTCAATTAAAGTTGTATTTCTATAATACCTATATTTATTCTAATTGGTACATCCCTATTTATTAATTTGACAGTAGAATGATTTTGCATATAGGTTGTTAATAGTAAAATTATTTTATAAAAACATTGCTTAAATTTAGAAGATTTCATGACCAGAAATGGGGTGGGGGAGACCCACAATGTCCAGTAGAGGAATGGATAAACAAATTGTGGTATAACCATATAATAGAGATACCCCTTACATCTAAAAGCTGATGTGCCCCTGATAACACGTGATTATGGGGATGACTCTCCATAGCTGAAAGATGAAGCCAGGCAAAGAGAATACAGCAGAATTTTATAGAAATGAAATTTTACAAAAGGCAAACAACCTATAGTGAAATAAAGTACATGATATTTTGCTTTGGTTGATGGGTGTGTGTGTTTGGGGCAGGGTTACAGGAGACTATTGGGTTATAGGGATTTACTCTAAAATGACTTGAAAATTTTGTGAGTGGTCAGTGAAACTATTCTATATCTTGATTTTGGTTGTCATTATATGGGTGTATGAAATTATCAAAAATTTTTGAACTATACATTTAGATAAATTTTACTGGGTGTAAAACCTGAAAAATGATAAATATTATAAAAATAAACATAGCATTGTACTGAAGTTCCCCTGTGGATTTTGAGGCATAGACACAGAATAAGTAACAGCAAACCTTGCCAAAAAAACCTTTCTTTTGTCTCCAAAGTTTCACTTTTTCTGAAAGCTCCTCAAATCACTCCTGTTCTCTAATTTATCTTTACACCCCTGATCTATAGAAGAGTATCTCTTTATTATTTGCCACTTTCCTCCAACCCCTACCTCAAACTGTCTCAAGAGCTCAAATTTTCAGTCTGAACTAAATTAATGCTTCTTAAGTTTATTCCAATTGCCAAAAGCCAGAAAAAAATGTAAGGCTAAAAAACAGAAAAAAGAAGGAAAAGAGGGAAGAAAAGAGAAGAGAAAGGAGTTTACAGTTTATTTTATGTATAAGCCAATATCATTGTGGTATTTTCTTGCCAATATTCTTAACTAGAATGTAAGATATATTCATTTTCTACTCATAAAAGATATAAACCTATAGGATTAGAAACATGACAAGGGAATCGTTTATTGTCATAACTTTGCTATACTCTTTCCTTCCCCTTTGCTATTCAAATCTGGGATTCTTTTAAGCAGGAGAAATCATTCTATTTATCTTTATCTCACCAAACTTTATAACCAGTAAGTAAATCATAAAATGTTTTGCCCTGAGAATTATTTCAAGACACCTTCATCTCCCTTTCCTCCTCCTCCTCCTCTAACACACATCTAGAATAATTCCACTTAGTGTATCACTTACAACTCTATTATACCACTAGTCAGAAGCTGCCTGATCAAGATGACCATCTCCTTAATGGTTAAATTGGAGTAGTTGAAATCAATGTATCTTGCTTCCTGGCTTCACTGAGGCTAATGTCTTAAAAACACTATGGACACAAATTTGGTGTCACACCCTGCTTTGCATAGGCAAAAGGAAAGAATCCAACTCTACCTTTTTCTATTCCTCAAGTGTGTACAATTAAGACAGATGAGTGCAGTGGACTCTAAAATCCCCATGGAAAGAGGATTTTGAGAAGGATAATAGGATTCATAAAAGAAAAACCACTTGAATTGAGAACTCTGGTATGTTTCAGAAGTGCATTAAAAGAGATGAGATTGTTACAGATTTCCATCAGTATACAATACAGACAGTATTTGAGAATAATTGCAATGTAGATAGTGTAGCTAGGAGATGCTCTGTGAAATAGTGTCTTTTGAGTTAAGATCTGAAGTAGATGAGGGAGCCTGAGGGAGACTCAGGAAAAAGTAATAAAGGATGAGATTAAAGAGTTAGGGATGAGGTAGAGAAAGCACAATTTGTAGAATCTCATAAACCACTCTAAGAATTTTAGCATTTATCATGAGTGAGAGGAATTCCACACCGGAGTACTCTCTTCTGAGAAGAAAGAAAGATCTGACTTAGAGATCTGTTTTAAAGGCGCATTCTTTGTGCAGCGCTGAAAATAAACTTAAAGGACAGGCACTAGAGCAGGAAGAGCTATGAGAGGCTGTTGTAAGAATCCAGGTTTGAGATGACAGGGCTCTGGATCACAGCAGTAAAAGGAAAGGTGGTAAAAAGCACTCAAATGACACATCTATTTTCAAACTTGATATTCAAAAGCCAGGTCTACCTTACTCCAAAATCTTTGTGGCTTTTAATTTTCTCCTTTTCTTGAAAATCTCCATTCCATTATCTAACATAGTACTCTTAGTGTAGACATACTTAGTTAGTTCAGTTGCTCAGCCGTGTCCAACTCTTTGCAACCCCATGAATCGCAGCACACCAGGCCTCCCTGTCCATCACAAACTCCCGGAGTTTACTCAAACTCATGTCCATTGAGTCGGTGATGCCATCCAGCCATCTCATCCTCTGTCGTCCCTTTCTCCTCCTGCCCTCTATCTTTACCAGCATCAGGGTCTTTTCAAATGAGTCAGCTCTTCACATCAGTTGGCCAAAGTATTGCAGTTTCAGCTTCAGCGTCAGTCCTTCCAATGAATACCCAGGACTGATCTCCTTTAGGATGGACTGGTTGGATCTCCTTGCAGTCCAAGGGACTCTCAAGAGTCTTCTCCAACACCACAGTTCAAAAGCATCAATTCTTTGGCACTCAACTTTCTTTATAGTCCAACTCTCACATTCACATGTGATTACTGAAAAACCATAGCTTTGACTACATGAACCTTTATTGGTAAAGTAGTATCTCTGCTTTTAATAAGCTGTCTAGGTTGGTCATAACTTTCCTTCCAAGGAGTAAGCATCTTTTAATTTCATGGCTGCAGTCACCATCTGCAGTGATTTTAAAGCCCCCAAAAAATAAAGTCTGACACTGTTCCACTGTTTCCCCATCTATTTCCCATGAAGTGATGGGACCAGATGCCATGATCTTAGTTTTCTGAATGTTGAGTTTTAACTCAACTTTTTCACTCTCCTCTTTCACTTTCATCAAGAGGCTTTTTAGTTCCTCTTCACTCTCTGCCATAAGGGTGGTGTCATCTGCATATCTGAGGTTATTGATATTTCTCCCGGCAATCTTAATTCCAGCTTGTGCTTCTTCCAGCCCAGCGTTTCTCATGATGTACTCTGCATATAAGTTAAATAAGCAGGGTGACAATATACAGCCTTGACATACTCCTTTTCCTATTTGGAAACAGTCTGTTGTTCCATGTCCAGTCTAAATGTTGCTTCCTGATCTGCATACAGGCTTCTCAAGAGGCAGGTAAGGTGGTCTGGTATACCCATTTCTTTCAGAATTTTCCACAATTTATTGTGATCCACACAGTCAAAGTCTTTGGCATAGTCAATAAAACAGAAATAGATGTTTTTCTGGAACTCTCTTGCTTTTTTGATGATCCAGCAGATGTTGGCAATTTGATCTCTGGTTCCTCTGCCTTTTCTAAAACCAGCTTGAACTTCTGGGAGCTCATGGTTCACATATTGCTGAAGCCTGGCTTGGAGAATTTTGAGCATTATTTTACTAACGTATGAGATGAGTGCAATGGTGTGGTAATTTGAGCTTTTATTGGCATTGCCTTTCTTTGGGATTGTAATGAATACTGACCTTTTCCAGTCCTGTGGCCACTGCTGAGTTTTCAAATTTGCTGGCATATTGAGTTCAGCACTGTCACAGCATCAACTTTTAGGATTTGAAATAGATCAACTGGAATTCTATCACCTCCACTATATTTGTTTTTAGACATACTTAGTATATAGCAAATTATACATAATTTGTTGAGTTAATAATTGATAGTGAATTTCAAAATTCTCTGGATTAAATAGAAATAACAAGCTTTCTCTCACACACATTTACATGTGAACAAGTGATGAGAAAACTGGACAGCTACAAGAGGAAGAATGAAATTAGACCATTTTCACACATCACATACAAAAATAAACTCAGCATTGATTAAAGATATAAAAATAAGACCTGAAACCATAAAATTCCTAGAAGAAAGCACAGACAGTACACTCTTGACATTGGTCTTATCAATATGTTTTGGCTATGTCTCCTCAGGCAAAGGCAACAAAAACAAAAATTAGCAAATGAAAACACATCAAGCTAAATTTTTTGCACAGCAAAAATACCCATCAACAAACAAAAGGGAACATACTGACAGCTAAAGAAATTTGCAAAGTATATGTCCAATAAAGGGTTTACCCTCCCAAATATATAAAAGCACATATAATGCAATATCAATTAAAATCCAATTTAAAAATAGGCAGAGGATCTGAATAGGCACTTTTCAAGGAATACATACAGATGGTCAACAGGCACATGAAAACATGCTTAACATCACTCATCACCAGGGAATACAAACAAAACCACAATTAGATAACACCTCACACTTATCAAAAAGACAATAAACTGTAAGTTTTGCTGAGAATGTGGAGAAAAGGAAACCCTTGTACACTATTGGTGAGAATGAAAATTGGTGCAGCCACTATGGTAAACAGTTATGGAGGATCCTTGAAAAATTAAAAGCTATATGATCCAGGAATTTCAGTTCTGGATATTTACCTGAAGAAAAGACAAATGCTATTTCAAAAAGATTTATGCTCCCCAATGTTCATTGCCACATTATTTATAACAGGCAAAATATAGAAGCAACCTAAGTGTCCATCAATAGATGAATGGATACAGAGAACAGACTTATGTTAGAGAGCAGAAGAGGGTGGAAGGATGGGCAAAACAGGTGAAGGGTGTTAAGAGGGCTGCGGCTGCTGCTGCTGCTAAGTCGCTTCAGTCGTGTCTGACTCTGTGCGACCCCATAGACAGCAGCCCACCAGGCCCCCATCCCTGGGATTCCCCAGGCAAGAATATTGGAGTGGGTTGCCATTTCCTTCTCCAATGCATGAAAGTGAAAAGTGAAAAGGAAGTTGCTCAGTCATGTCAAACTCCTAGTGACCCCATGGACTACAGCCTACCAGGCTCCTCCATCCATGGGATTTTCCAGGCAAGAGTACTGAGTGGGTTGTGTTAAGAGGGAGAAACTAACAATTATAAACCAAGTCCCGGGAATGCAATGTATAGCACAAGGGAATATAGTCAATAATACAGTAATAACTTTTTATGGTGCATAATGTATATTGAATAACTATGTTGTACACCTGAACCTGACATTTAAGTCGACCATCTTCAATAAACAGCAACAACAGCCAAACATAATGATGCTTTGCAAATGTTAATATAAAATAATGGTAGGCAAATGAAAAAGCAAACTAGTTGGAGACAACCCATGGAAGTGTGTTATGTTTAGAGTACATAAATACTGGGCAGCAGAGCTATGTTTAGAGTACATAAATATTGAAATATTAAAGGATGAGTAAGTGTTATGAATCTAGAGACAAAGAATAATAAATATTTAGGATATAATGCCCTAAAATATAAGAAGGAATTAAATTAGTTGCTGGAAAGGAAGAAGATGCCACTCTGTTTATATTTAGTTTATCCTCTGAAACTCATCTGCCATTATCTATAACATAGAGAATAAAGACTTGATCAAGAAGATCAGTAGGAGAAATGTGTTGTTTCTCTTCTTCAGTAGGACAAAATGGTTGTATGGTAAAGTTTTTAAAATAATTTAGTTGGTAGAAGTAAAAGCCCTCATTCACCAAGATTGCCAAGACCTTAAAATTAGATTTTTCCAGTGGTCATGTATGGATGTGAGAGTTGGACTGTGAAGAAAGCTGAGCGCCAAAGAATTGATGCTTTTGAACTGTGGTGTTGGAGAAGACTCTTGAGAGTCCCTTGGACTGCAAGGAGATCCAACCAGTCCATCCTAAAGGAGGTCAGTCCTGGGTGTTCATTGGAAGGACTGATGCTGAAGCTGAAATTCCAATACTTTGGCCACCTGATGCAAAGAGTTGACTCATTGGAAAAGACCCTGATGCTGGGAGGGATTGGGGGCAGGAGCAGAAGGGGCCGACAGAGGATGAGAGGGATGGATGGCATCACCGACTAGATGGACATGAGTTTGAGTAAGCTCTGGGAGTTTATGATGGACAGGGAGGCCTGGTGTGCTCCGATTCATGGGGTCGCAAAGAGTCGGACACAACTGAGCGACTGAACTGAACTGAACTGATTAGTGGGATAATATTTCTGACTCTCAGTACAAACACTGAGAAATATTAAGTGACTGATTTACTTTTCCTGTCTGATGATTTCCTTTTCTTGTAATGAGATTTTGGTCCAAACAGCTTCTAATTATTAATTGTAATTAATTATTAATTGCTTACTACTTTTTTATAATTATATTCATCTATGCATCAAAATCCTCTTCTAAAACTCTACCAATGTTTTATTTAACTCTTCTCATTCTCTCACAGAAGGTGGGGTGATCATGCTGCTAGCAAGTTCAGAATTAAATATATGAAAAGTCTGATCTGTTCTCTTTAAGTCAGATCCTGCAAATATGATACATAATTAGGTAATTAGCTAATATAAAATAATAAATACAATGCTACTCCTGAAAAACAATTTTTTTTTATTGAAAAGAATACAATGGTAATTCATTCTATTGTATGGTATATTTCTTCTATTACATAAAGACAAATTTAGATGTGCAAAATTCATACTTCTTATTCCCAGGCTGCATCTTCTATTGTGATTCCAACTAAATTGTTGCTACATGATGATACCATTCATTATATTAATTATCTCCTGTATTTCCCAGTAAGTCTTTGTAAGTAATTCAAGGGAATCTGTATGTCAAATCACATTAGTGAAGTAATACATCAAACATCTCATAAAGCAAATCCACAAAACTCATGGATTAACTTTTTATTATCCCAACTCAAGAAATTTGATAGCATGTGTTATAGATAATGGTTATATATATTATTGCTTATTTTGAGGCAAGCAATTTCAAAAGTAATTTATATGTATTAATTCACTTAATTCACCTGTGTTGGTTAATTTAATGTGTCAATTTGACTGGGCTAAGTGATTCCCAAATAGTTATAAAATCATTATTTTGCAAGAATAATCTATGTATCATATATTGCATGAATCTATTATGCATTGTATGATCTATTGCATGAATGCATCTGTGAGGGTCTTTGAATGTGTGCACTGAATAAAGATCATTCTCCCCAATGTGATGGTACAACATCCAATCCAGTGAGTGCCTGAATAGAACAGAAAGATATCGGAAGAGTGCATTTGCTTTTTTTCCTTGAGTTGGGACACACATCTCCCGCCCTTTGACATCGGTCCTGGTTCTGAGTCTTAAAACTCATACTGAATTATATCACTGACTTTCTTGTTTCTCAGTTTTCAGGTATCAAAGGATGAGAATTTTTGGTATGCATTATCCTTTGAACCAACTCTAATCATACATCTCCTGTTTTATCTATCTGTTTATCCACCCATCCATCCATCCACTCAATTCATTCTGTTTCTTTGGATAGCCTTAACACATCTTGCAACAATCTCATAATAAATGTACTTTTATTATATTTATGTTTTTAATAAAACCAGGAAAAAATCTGAATAAATTGCCTCATGTCACCTAGCTGTTAAGTGATAAAGCTAAGGATGCGGCATAGGTTTTGAAAGATATAGGCATAAAATTCTATAAATGAATCTTCTAATGAATCTGTTTATAAATGAGATTAATACTTTATAAAAAATTATCTTCTACACTTTAATGGTGAATTTCATATTCACTATATGCTTACTTGTAACATCTTTCAAAGGGATATAATATAATATTATCAAAAAGTATAACTTTCAAATTCCTATTTTATGTATTTGGAAAATCTATTATAATAAATGGTACTGTAAATGCTTTACAGTTTGGATCAAGAATACTTGGAATTAAAGCAGAGTCCATACATTTATTAATTGCATGAATTTGGCAAGTGCCATACCCATTTAAGCCTAGAAAAGAGATAATAATACCTAACAGAAACTTTTTTGATGAAACAAAATATGATAACATCTCAAAAATGTAATTATTGGCTCAGAGTAAGTGTATAACAAAATTATAATCATTTACTTTTATTTCTATAGACAGCTGTATGTTTAAAAACACAAATGTCATACATACAGGTGAAGATGGTTTTAAATTTAGCCAAGGAAATATGAGTACTGAATTGAGTGTTCTCATGGTTTATGATGTCTGTAACCAAAAAGCAGTATCTTTTGCCATGTATATGAATGTGTATTTTATGCTACATGCAAATGTGAAATGTAAAGATCCTATTGACCACTTTGTGAAAATAAAAATGACTAATGAGTTGTATTATATCAACTTAGAAATTCAGTGCAAAGTATAAATTCTTGCGTTACCATGGTAGCACATTACTCTAATTTGGCAATATAAGCTTAGTTCCTGAAGAAAGGCAATTTAGTTGGATTTCTGTACTGATAGTCAGTACACTCAATAAGGGATTTAAATTTTATTTTGAACTTTAATTTTTTGTGACTATTCCCTTATTTGAATTATAGGAAGACCTTTAAAAGACTTTTGCTTTAATGTATAAGTCCCATTATTTTTTTTAAACAATTAGAAGAAAGAACATTTATATAGGATCCGATTATCTTACTTGGAATTACTTGTGACTAAAATGTTTTTCAGAATCCAAAATGAAACTTGGTTTTGTTTTTCATAACCCAACAGGAATGTTTTTCTCCATCACTTCAACTGAATCAATTGCAAGCAAAAGTGAGACATATTAGAGAGTTTCTCCCTCAAAGTATGCATCATTAGTATATTTCTATTTGTTAAAATTGTTTAGGACAACGAGGAACACTCTGCACAACACAATATCCACAAACTTGATATCTTTGATAAATAGAACAATTCTTTGAAGGACTCATGCTACCAAAAGTCATGCAAGGAAAATGGCACCCAAACCAACACCCACAATGATCATTTTATGCCAAAGACTCAAGAGACAACTGAGAAACCTCCAAAAGGTCAAAGGTATTCTGTAATTTGAATGCAAAAATAAAGTCATTATAATTTAACTATATAATTATAACCCAAAACATAGATTAAGAACACATAAGTCCATACTTATATAAGTAAATAACTTGAATAAAAATGAGAGTAAATCCACAATGTAGATAGATTCTAAATAATTTATGTAGATACTCTGTCTTTGGGAAGGCAGAACATAATCCCCTACTCCTCACCTGTGGGCTGAGCATAGTAAATTTCTTCCAAGAAGCACAGAATGAAAAGAGGTAAAGAAGAGTTCCTTTACAACACAGTTTTACAAGCACTAAGTCACCCAAATGCTCAACGTCATCAGCAACTCTTAGAAGCAATGTTGATATTATGCGCCTTTAGTGTCATGTGATAAAATGGCTCTTTACCTCTGTGTTCTTTCCCCCAAAAGCTCTAACCCTGGATTCACAGTAAGAAAAATATCAGACAAATATCTCAATAGCTGGACATTCTGTAAAGTACCTGGTCAGTGCTCCTCAAAGTTGTCAAGGTTATCAGAAACAAGGAACATCTGGGAAACTTTCACAGCCAAGAGTACCTGAAAGAGAAATGATGGTGAAATTTGAATGATGAGATAATTAATGATGAAAAATGAACAACGTGGTATTCTGGATGGGATCCTGGAAGCAAAAATGACATTAAATAAAAGCTAAGGAATCTGAATAAAGTATATTTAGCTTATAGTAATGTATTTATAGTCATCCATTATTTATAGCAAATATATCATACAAATGTAATAAAAGCTAAAATTGTGTGGGGTTTACATGAGAACTTTGTACATCTTCACATTTTTAAAATTAAAACTCTTCTAAAAAGTAAAGTTTATTTAAAATAAAACAAAAATATTTACATAATTACTTAGATAGCTGAAAATTGTTCATTAAGTGGATTTCTCAAAACTTCTTTAAACACTCAGCTGATATTAAAAAGTTCACATTTATGCCAGATTTTTACAATCCATGCATTCATGCAACAAACCAGTATTAAAAACTTTGTCAGATGCTATAGTAAGATTTGAGATTCAACAAAGAAATAAAATAAAAAAATAAAGAAATAAAATAGAAATAAGCCCTATAATGCTATGCTAATAAATAGTGAGGGAGAGAGGCAAAAGATAAGCAAAATAAAACTGAAGTAAAGGCAATAAAATAAAAATAAAAGCAGGCATAGAGGTAGAGCAGAAGATAGCAGAGAAGTAGGTGGATGTGGAGTACATCTCTCTCCATGGCTCCATCGGGAATACACCTTCAGACACAGAAGTGCATGCAGAACACCAGCTGAGACTGGTCAGGAGTATCTGACCGGTGGAAAAGAATATTTAGAACCATGCAGAACTCGGTAGGAGGAAGGAGCTAGGGGGAAAAACAGGAGTGTTAGAAGGACTGAACCTGCCCTCAGCGGGTGGGGGAACTAAAGCAGGGGCCCAATCCCCATATTCGGGCAATTGTCTGAGTCAGAGGAGAAATATTTAAGGCTGAGAGTGAAACCGTTGATCTGTAGCAGTCTAAACGGAATGAGAATCAGACAGTCCTTGCCGCAGCCATGCATATTGCAGACAGGAGCGCTGGTCCCCTGGAAGGGGCAGCGGCTGGGAGATGCAGTTTAGTGCTTGTGGAGCACTCCCAGAGCGAGAGCTGCTGTTGACTGAAGAGACAGATCAAGGGGATGTGAGGAAGGAGATCCTAATGAGAGATGTCTGTAGAGGAAAGCCAGGCAGCCATGGAAGCAAGGCGATACTGCTGAATCACGCGTAGGGGGTGAAGCCATCACTATAGCTTCTCTCTCCCCACGCGCCAGCATCTGCAGCTGAACAATAGCGAGGTTGGCCCATCACACGCCTGACGCACTGAACTACAGAGTAGGACCCCACCTGGGGTGCCCCTTTAAGTGACTGATGTGGCGATCTACAGAATACGACTCCAGCCAGGGGGGCCCCTCTATGTGCCTGACGTGCCGAGCAACAGAGAAGGACCCAGGCAAGGGATCTCTCTAAGTGCCTGAATGGGAGGAGCCTTGGAGAAAGACTGGCCAAAGAGGCCTTCTGATCACCAGCTACAAGAGGCTCGAAAAAAGGCTGATGGGGCCTTAACTCCTGCGGTGGAGGCAGCCCATGTCCCTGCACGCTTGGCGCCGCCAGGGTCCCTGCAAGCCAAGCAGCCGCACCGCCTTCACGCTCAACTCTCACTGGGCCAGAGCTGCCACAGGCAAAAAAAGTCTTGCGTCTATGCGTGCAGGGTCGCCTCAGCTGTGTCTGACTCTTTCTGACCCTGTAGACTGTGGCCTGCCAGGCTTCTCCGTCAGGGAGGGGAGTTCTCCAGGCTAGAATACTGCAGCATATTGGTCGATGCTGGTTTCCATACCCTTCTAGAGCACTGTATTCCCTGCTGGCCTAGCCACCAGCTCCCCTAAATACCTGCCAGAACCCCTGCGACCCGAGCAGCTGAACCACCTCCACACCTGGCGCTCCAGGGGCAAACCCAGGTCCTCCAGGGCAGCCTCAGGGGCAAACCCCAGGGGACAACTCACATGCAGAGGTGGAAATAAAGCCACAACTGAAACCCAGGGGCAGTGTGACTAAGGAATAAGACCCAAAACCTTCCCACCAGATGTACAAGCTGCAGATTAAATCCACAAGATCAACTAGGCATACACTGTGTCTATGGAATATATAAAAGGCCATTGAGAGCTCCCACCAAAGAAAACACACTAGTTCTGACAGCTGTGGACATTGGAGGCAAGAAACACAGGAGTAGGACAGGATTAGAATCTGAGCTGCCCCCACGGCAGGCCCAGAGACCAGCACAGTGCTGGAGGGCATCCCAGGGAGGTGAGGTGGGCTGTGACTCCCAGCCAGGGAGAGGACTCTGAGAGCAGTGACTCAAGAGAAACATTTATTATTCTTGTGTTTTGACTTCTTCTGCAGATTCTTTGGATTCCCCCCCCACCCCAACCTTTATTCCCCTCTCTGTTGTAGTTGTTGATTTTATTGGCACTATAAAATCCAATTGAGTTTTTGAGCTTTTTTGGTTTTTTTTTTCCCTTTCTCAGTCACATTTTTCATTGTTGTTATAAACCTCTGCCTCTACATTGGACTTTTGCAGTTCTGTGGAATTTTCCTTTTTTTTTTCTCTCTCTTTTTTTAATTTTAATTTTTAATTTTTTAAACCTATTATTATTTTTCCCTACTGTCCTTTTCCCCTTGCAGTTAAAAAGACATGTATACACTGAAAGACAAAGGATGGAAAAGGTATTCCATGCAAATGGGAAGCAAAAAAAGGTGGAGTAGCAATCCTCATAGCAGACAAAATAGACCTTGAAATAAAGATTATAAGAGATAAGGAAGAACATTATGTAATGATCAGAGGATCAATCCAAGAGGAAGACATAAGAATTGTAAATATTTATGCACCCAACATAGGAGGAACTCAATACATGAGACAAACATTAACAGACATAAAAGGAGAAATTGACAGTAACACAATAATACACTCACACCTATGGACAGATCTTCAAAACAGAAAAATAATAAGGAAACACGTCTTAAATGAACAATACATTAAATGATATGGATCTCATTGATATCTTCAGAACATTCCATCTGAATACAGAATACACCTTCTTCTCAAGTGCACATGGAACATTCTCCTGAATAGACCACATCCTGGGTCATAAATCAAACTTCAGTAAATTTCAGAAAATTGAAATTGTATCAAGCATCTTCTCTGACCACAATGCTATGAGACTAGATGTCAATTACAAGAAAAAAACTGTAAGAAGCACAAACACATGGAGATTAAACAACATGTTTCTAAATAACCAATAGGTTACTGAAGAAATCAAAAGGGAAATCAAAAAATTTCTAGAAACAAATGACAATGAAAACATGAAAACTCAAAACCTATGAGATGCAACAAAAGCAGTTCTAAGAGGGAAGTTTATAGCAATACAATCCTACATCAATAAACAAGAAAAACATTGAATAGACAACCTAACTTTACACCTAAAACAACTGGAAAAGGAAGAACAAAAACCCCACAAAATTAGTAGAAGGAAAGAAATCATAAAGATCCAAGCAGAAATAAATGAAAAAGAAATGAAAGAAACAATAGTAAAGATTAATAAAACTAAAAGCTGGTTATTTGAGAAGATAAACAAAATTGACAAACCTTTAGCCAGAATAATCAAGAAAAAAGGAGAGAAAAATCAAATCAACAAAATTAGAAATTAAAAAGGAGAGGTTGCAACAGACACTGCAGAAATACAAAGCATTATAAGAGACTATTATGAACAACTATATGGCAATATAATAGATAACCTAGAAGAAATGGACAGATCCTTAGAAAAGTTCAATCTTCCAAGACTGAACCAGGAAGAAATAGAAATTATGAACAACCCAAGTATAAGCACTGAAATTGAAGCTGTGATTAAAAATCTCCCCCAAAACAAAAGCCCAGGACCAGATGACTTCATAGGAGAATTCTATCAAACATTTAGAGAAGAGCTAATGCCTATCCTTCTAAAACCCTTTCAAAAAATTGCAGAGGAAGGAACACTTCCAAACTCATTCTATGACGCCATCATCACCCTGATACCAGACAAGTAAAACACACAAAAAAGAAAACTACAGACCAATATCACTGATGAATATAGATGCAAAAATCCTTAACAAAATCTTAGAAAACAGAATTCAGCAACACATCAAAAAGCTCATACACCATGAACAAGTTGGGCTTATTCCAGGGATGCAAGGATTCTGCAATATATGCAATTCAATCAGTGTAATACACCCTATTAACAAATTGAGAGATAAAAACCATATGACAATCTCACCAAAGGCAGAAGAAACCTTTGACAAAATTCAGCACCCATTTATGATTAAAACTCTTCAAAAAAAATGGACATAGAAGGAACTTACCTCAACAAAGTAAAGGCTATATATTTTAAGCCTATAGTAAACATTATTCTCAGAGGTTAAAAACTGAAAGCATTCCCCCTAAGATTAGGAACAAGACAAAGTTGGCCACTTTCACCACTATTATTCAACATAGCTCTGGAAGTTCTAGCTAGAGCAATCAGAGAAGGAAAAATAAATAAAAAAAAGGAATCCAGATCTGAAAAGAAGTAAAGCTCTCACTGTTTGCAGATGACATGATACTGTACATCAGTCAGTAGGTCAGTCATTTCAGTCGCTCAGTCGTGTCTGGCTCTTTGTGACCCCATTAACTGCAGCACACCAGGCCTCCCTGTCCATCATAAACTCCTGGAGTTTACTCAAACTCATGTCCATTGAGTTGGGGATGCCATCCAGCCATCTCATCCTCTGCTGTCCCCTTCTCCTCCTGCCCCCAATTTCTCCCAGCATCAGGGTCTTTTCCAATGAGTCAACTCTTTGCATGAAGTGGCCAAAGTATTGCAGTTTCAGCTTCAGCATCAGTCCTTCCAATGAACACCCAGGACTGATCTCCTTTAGGATGGACTGGTTGGATCTCCTTGCAGTCCAAGGGACTCTCAAGAGTCTTCTCCAACACCACAGTTCAAAAACATCAATTTTTCAGTGCTCAGCTTTCTTCACAGTCCAACTCTCACATCCATACATGACCACTGGAAAAACCATAGTCTTGACTAGATGGACATTTGTTGGCAAAGTAACGTCTCTACTTTTTAATACGCTGTCTAGGTTGGTCATAAGTTTCCTTCCAAGGAGTAAGCATCTTTTAATTTCATGGCTGCAATCACCATCTGCAGTGATTTTGGAGCCCAGAAAAAGAAAACCCTAAAGATAATATCAGAACATTACTAGAACTAATCAGTGAAATTAGCAAAGTTGCAGGATACAAAACCAATACACAGAAATAACTTGTATTTCTACATACTAACAATGAAAAATCAGAAAGAGAAATTAAGAAATCAATCCCATTCACCATTGCAACAAAAAGAATTAAATATCTAGGAATAAACTTACGTAAGGAGACAAAAGAACTGTACACAGAAAACTATGAGAAACTGATGAAAGAAATCAAAGATGACATAAACAGATGGAGAGATATTCCATATTCCTGGGTAGGAAAAATCAAATATTGTGAAAATCAATATACTACTAAAAACAATCTACAGATTCAATGTGATCCTTATCAAATCACCAATGGCATTTTCCATAGAACTAGAACATGTTCAGGAGCATGTTGTAATATTTTGTAAATTTTCTATTTTGCTTCTTGTACTTAGTTTCTACTTTCATACTACTGTGATGAGAAGGATGCTTGATATGATTTAAATATTCTTAAATTTTTGTTGTCCTAACATATAAATTATATTGGAGAATATTCCATATGCACTTGAGAAGAATATGTATTCTGCTACTGGTGAATGGAACATTCTATAATATGTTAAGTTCATCTAGTCTAATGTGTGTGTTGGTCCTGTTTAAAAAAAAAATGGGCAAAGGTATGAACTGACATCTTTCCAAAGAAGATATACAAATGGACAAGTACATGAAAACGAATTCAACATCAGTAATCATCAAGGAACTACAAATCAAAAATACAATGAGATATTATCTCATACCTGTTAGAGTGGATATCATCAAAAAGGGAAGAAATAGTAATATTGGTGGGAAATATTGTTCCATTGTTTGTGGAAATGTAAATTTGTTCTGCCACTCTGGTAAACAGTATAGAGGTTTCTCAAAAAATTTAAAAGAACATTAAGTATTATCCAGGAACCTTGCTTCTGAGTGTAGTTCAAAAAAATAAAAAATCAGATATTGAAGAGATAGCATGCTCTCATGTTTATTGCTGCATTATTCTCAGCACCCAAGATATGGAAATAACCTAAGTGTCAGAGTAAATGTATAAGTTTATGAAGAAAATGTTGTATGTGTATATTTCATTATTTAATGAAAAAAGAACATCCTCTAATCTGCAACAACATGAATAGAACTTGAGGTCATTATGCTAAGTAAAATAGGTCAGAAATAAGTTACGTGTGATATCACTTATACGCTGTTGTTCAGTCATTAAACCATATCCAATTCTTTGCAACCTCATGGATTGAAGCATTCCAGGCTCCTCTGTCCTCCACTATCTCCCAGAGTTTGCTCAAATTCATGTCCACTGAGTTGGTGATGTGATCTATCATTTCTTCCTTTGCCACCCCCTTCTCCTTTTGCCTTTAATATTTTCCAGCATCAGGGTCTTTTCCAATGAGTGGCTCTTTGCATAAGGTGGCCAAAGTATTGGTTTTCAGTATCAGTCCTTCCAATGAATATTCAGGATTGATTTCATTTTGGATTGACTGGTTAGATCTCCTTGCAGTCCAAGGGACTCTCTATAGTCTTCTCCAGCACCCACAACTGAAAAGCATCAATTCTTCATTGCTCAGTCTTCTTTATGGTCCAACTTTCACACCTCTATATGACTACTGGAAACACCATAACTCTGACAATACAGACCTTTGTCAGCAAAGTGATATCTCTGATTTTTAAAGGTGTACGCTTCTTTTAATTTTGTGGCTGCAGTTATCACTTATGGTGATTTCAGAGCCCAAGAAAATAAAATCTGTCACTGCTTCCACTTTTTTCCCATCTATTTGCCATGAAGTGATGGGACCAGATGCCACACTCTTGGTATTTTTTTTTTTTTTTTTTTTTTTAGTGTTGACTCTGTAAGCCAGCTTTTTCACTCTCTTCTTTGACTCACAAGATCTAAAAAAAGTCAAGCTTGACTAGACTGGAGGTTACTGGGATCTAGGGGGTGGGAAAAAGGTAGAGAAGTTGGTCTAAGAGTACAAACTTTCAACTAAAAGATAAATAAGTTTTGGGCATCTAATGAACTGCATAATGAATACACTAAAACTGCTGACAGAGTAGATCTTAAATATTCTCTCACACACTGAAAAAGAAAATGGTAATTATGAATTTTGGTGCAGGTATTAATAAATGCTATGGTAGTAGTCATTTTGCACTATATGTCCATCAAATCAACATATTGTGCACCTTAAACAATGAACAATGTTATATGTAATTATCTCAAAAACCTGGAGAAAAACATTCATAATCTAAGAAACTAAGGAGAAAAAAAAACTTCTTTTTTTGCGTAAAGGTAATTATCCATGCACAACTCTTAAGTATTTTAAAACATTTGAGTAACTATCCTAAATACAGAAATAAAAACTCCCACTAATGAGATTGTTTGATCTATTTCCCTAGAATTAGTGCATGCATATGAATTAGGCAATTACATAAAACAAAAAGCCTAAAATAAAAGTGAATGAATATAATAAATGTTTAATTTTTATATAAAGGAAGTCTAGAAATAGGCAATACAAGGCTTCTTTAGCCTCTCCATGGTTATCAGAGACTCAGGCTCTTTCTATTTCATTGCACCAGATTTCTACAATTAACTGATTTTACTACTCTGATATAAGAAGGCTGCTCTCACACTATATATGTAATTCAGTTTATAGGAAGAAACAGATAGAAAGGAAGGGCAAAGAGACATCACCTTCTAGGAAATTTTGCCGGTATATTTTCTTTAACAGGCTTACCCTAAATCTCATCACCACTATCACCTTCACACATCATTTGCTAGAACTACATCACATGACCAAACCCAGATGCAAGCTACCATAGAACATAGTACTTACCGTTAACAATATAGTATTATGTACTTTAAAGAGGATGATATCACATTAAGTGTTCTTACCACATATACACACAAACTGGAGAAAGTTTTTGAAAGTGATGGATATATTTAGTAACTTAACTGTGGTGATAATATCACCAGTGCATGCTTATGTCCAAAATCAGCGAGATGTACATATTTAACGCATGCAATTTTTGGTATTTCAACTATACATCATGAAGGTAAAATAAAAAAAAAAATAAGTTTCCTAACAGATTCACTGTTATTGATAAAAATGAAGAAAACATTTTTTTTCCTAAGGAGGAAGAAAAGTGTATCTTCAGTAGACATTTATCAGTATATACAGTAACAATTAAAATACAGTTGATCTTTGAACAGTGCAAGGGTTAGTGACGCCAGCACTACAAGCAGTCAAAAATTCAATTTATAATTGTCCCTCTATATTCAAGATTCCACCATATACATGCTTCCTCCTTATCTGAGGTTCTGCATCCTCAGCTTCAACCAAACAGGGATCATGTAGTACTGTAGTGTTTACTAGTGAATAAAAGTCTGTGCGTAAGTGGACTTGCAAGGGGAAACCCACGTTGTTGAAGGGTCAACTGCACGTTTTAAAATATTTTAAATGACATATATCTGTTATGGTCTTATTTTATTTCCTAATTAGTTCAAAAGTTAATACTTAGTTGCATTTCTAATAGTCATTTGTATTATACATGTCAGTATTTATAAGTATTTCATTTGAGAAAGTAATAAGCTGAGAGGCAAACCAAGGGCAAGAAAACAAACCAGGGCTCCCCTGGTGGTTCAGTGGTAAAGAATCTGCCTGTCAATAGAGAGGACGCACGTTCAGTCTCTGGTCTGAGAAGACCCCACGTGCTGCAAAGCAACGAAGCCCACCCGCTGCAACTGCGAGCCTGCGCTCCAGAGCCCAGGAGCCACAACCACAGAGCCCGAACTCCGCAACCACTGAAGCCTGCATCCCCCGGAGCCCGAGGTCTGCGATGAGAGAAGCCGCCGCATTGAGAAGCCTGCACATTACAACCAGAGAGTAGTTATCCACGTGTTTTGGACTCTCTAAGTTCTGTGTGTTTTTTCCCAACAAAACTGATGGTAAAGTTCCTATGAATGAAATAAACCAGCAATGTATGAAAATGTTGCTTGATTTTTACACCTAGAGAGTAGCCCTCGCTTGCCACAGCTAGAGGAAAGCCCACACAGGAAAGAAGATCCAACACAGCCAAAAATAAATAATTTTTTAAAACAAAAAGCAAAAAAAAAAAAAAAAAAAAAAAGACAAGTGTTGGTAAGGATGTGGAGAAAGAGCAACCTTGTGCACTGTTGGTGGGAATGTAAATTGGTACAGTTGTATAGAAAACAGTATAGAGATTACTCAAAAAATTAAAATTAGAACTACCATATAAGGGGAAATTAGATGAAGGTAGTCAAAAGGCATAAACTTTCAGTTTTAAGTACTAGAGATGTAACGTACAACATATTAGGTATAATTAACACATTATGTATTATAATATAAATTGTTGAGAGTAAATCCAAAGAGTTCTCATCACAAGAAAAAGTATATATATTTTTCTATTTCTTTAATAATGTATCTATATGATATCATGGATGTTAACCAGACCTGTTGTGGTAATTATTTCATGATGTATTAAATCAAATCATTATGCTGTGCCTCTTAAACTTATACAGTGCTCCATATCAATTATATCTCTATAAAACTGGAAGAGAAAAGCTTTAAAAAAAATAAAACAAAAAGCAAAACAACTTCCATTCAATTTATAAGGGTTAGAAAAGAGCCAGTTATAAATTCACAGTAGCTGTTCATTTGGGGGCATATTTTGTGAAGAGCAAAAGTATTACATGACCCACTGTAATGTGGGAACTGTAAATTCCTTGTTACTGTCATTCATGTGATGTGAACCACTATATCTCCAGAACGACCATGTTCTAAAATAATTATATTATCAGAGATAGAAAATGATTAGCACATTTGCATAAATAAATTAATTTTTAAATAGTTATTTCGGAAAATGATGGGACTCTCAGGGCTTGTACTAAGGTAAATCATGACAGAGGAAAGGAGAACAAGATGTGGGGAACTGCTCAAGAGTCATACATATTAGAGTTTTCCCCAGTTATACCAGGCTAAATTTCATCCAAGATTTATGTGCTTATGAAGAGTGGGGTCCTGAAGATAACGTAGAGATTCTGAAGATTAGTTTTCAAACTGTATTAAAATCATCCTTGAATAGAATATATCATAAATTCCTATCAATTTAACTTTTGATATGTTGACTTAAAAGCTTTCAAAACACACATGCATTGGTGGAATAAAGCATTACAAAAACTGTCAGTTTTTTCTGTAATAACTAGGGAACATACAGATAATGACCCTGAGTATGTCCTCTCACTCTGTATCATCAAATACAATTTTGATTAACTGCACCAGGGATGTGCAGATATCAAAATATAAACAGTATTTTGACAGGTTTGGCTTTACTAATAAAATTACTGCCTTTGAAATCTATTAATACTTTCTCTCTTTCTTCATGGTCTTGCTGCTGCTGCTACTGTTGCTAACTCGCTTCAGTCGTGTCCGACTCTGTGCGACCCCCTAGATGGCAGCCCATCAGGCTCCTCCATCCCTGGGATTCTCCAGGCAAGAACACTGGAGTGGGTTGCCATTTCCTTCTCCAATGCATGAAAGTGAAAAGTGAAAGTGAAGTCGCTCAGTAGTGTCCGACTCTTCGCAACCTCAGGGACTGCAGCCTACCAGGCTCCTCCTTCCATGGGATTTTCCAGGCAAGAGTACTGGAGTGGGTTGCCATTGTTTTCATGGTCTTAATCCCAGTCATTTACTGGGACTATAAATTTATTCCTTTATCCTACCCCTTAGTCATAATAGGTAAGGTGGAAAAGTTAAAGAAGGGAGGTCAAACACTTGTGAGGGGTTTATTTTTACTAATTAATTTATTAATAAATTATGAAAATATTTTTGAGCACTAGTCTATCTCCATAAATGTAGGGGAATATGAAGGATAAAATTCAAACAGGTATAAACCAGGACACCATAACCAAGAAATAATGAAAATCAAATGCTGTTACAAGATCATATCTAGTTAAGAATCACAAAGTTTGATCCAGAATCAAGACTGCCAAATGAAGGCAACAAATCAAACAAACAAAAAATCCAGCAAAATTGGAAATGAGTACACACACACACACAAAGTTTAGTCCCAAGAGAAATAGATCTAAAATCTGGGGTCAATTAGAGAGAGCAAGTGAGCCCATATAAACTGAAAAGTTAGGAAATGACCAATGTGCAACAGTAAAAGATACCAGTAAATGAAAAGGAGCATAGAAGGTCCACTGAATATCCTCTGACCTTAATACTGAATTGCTTTTATGATTAAAAAAAAAGGTAAAATTGTTAAGCTATAAATGATTAATAAAAATAGAAAAATGATACAGATTAGTTTCACATTGTAGCTCTGGTCAGTTGGTCAAATTGGAACAGTAACAACAACCTGGAAATGTATCAACAGTCATGAGACATAATGTATAGCATTGATGGGGATCAAAGGCCTGATGTCAATCTGCGGTGGAGGAGCACACACACAAAACACCTACAAGCAATGAGATCTCCTCTGTTAGGCAGCAATGCATTTACCCTAGGTCTGATAAGATTCTGGTGATTTTACTCAGAAGGCAGGCTTTCCTTAAGGAGAACCCTCTGAAATGTTTTTGAATGGTCGCTTTTCCTTTCCCATGTTGGAAACAGCAGGGGATTTTAGTTCAGTCTTCATTCCCAGAACCTAGAGGCAACCTTGGACTTAAATCTACAAAACTGGGAGGGGGCTCTTATGAATGACAAAGGAAAAGTGAAGTCACTCATTTTTCAGGCAAGGGTACTGGAGTGGGTTGCCATTTCCTTCTCTGGGGATCTTCTCCACCCAGGGATTGAAACCAAGTCTCGCGCACTGCAGACAGAATCTTCATCATCTGATCCACCAGACAAGCCCTATGAATGACAAAATGAGCATTTAAAAAGAGAACTTTTAATTACAAAAGCTAAAAGAGGTTTTGTGAAAATGTATAGTATTTACCTTTTCCTTTTATTCCCCTCTTTTTCAAACAGCTTTCTTTATGACCATGTTACAAAAATTAAACATGGATAGTGAATTTAGCTCTTTTACTTCTGTCTTTTCTAATTTCTTCCTCCAGCTTTTCTTAAACTCTTTGGTCTTTTTTTCCCTGAATAGAACGGTTAGTTCTGTTCTCATACCTTTTATTAAAAAGCATTTAATGCTGTGAACCTACTACATGAAGCAACTTTGAATGTATCTCATAGGTTTTTGTTCAATAATTTTCTCATTTGTGTGCATGATAAGTCGCTTCGGCCATGTCCAGTTCCTTTCATCCCCATGGACTGTGGCCCTCCAGGCTCCTTTCTCCAGGCAAGAATACTGGAGTGGGCTTCTATGACCTTCTCCAGGGGCTCTTCCCAACTCAGGGGTCAAACCCGCATCTTTAGCCTCTCCTGCATTGGCAGGAGGGATCTTTACCAGTACTGGCACCTGGAAAGCCCTTCTCATTTCTAGTGTTTTCTAATAACTCAGTTATTTAGGCAGCTACTCCAAATATTCAAGTAATTTAGCATATTTTTTCTTTAATATCCCAATATTAAGTTTTAGTATTTTATTTTTAAGATGATGAAATAGTAAAATTGTTACTTTAGAAATGCACTGAAAAACTTCATTATAATGAATGATGGTAAGTGGTATATGATGCTTGAAGATACACATTTCATGTTCTTAAGGTGTAAGGTTATATGAAAGTATAGAGACACAAACATTAAATAATTCAAGTATTTTGTCTTTAGTTATTTATTTTTGTTTCCATAGCCTACCAGATAATTACAGGAATGCATGAACTTTTAATACCAGCCATGTATTTCTAATGACTTCTGTTTTTCACAGGATGATGCTATTTTCCTGTGCTTAGCGTTTCATGACTCACATGGCTTTATAATGATTCTACTTTGTATTAATATGCAAGTAACCATTTTGTCCAATTGCTTTCATTTTGTGGTAAGAACATTTAACATGAAATTTGCCATCTAAGTAAATTTTAGGTATATAATTGGTAAGTATAGGCACAATTTTTACAGTTGATCTCTAGAAATTATTCATCTTTCATAACTGAAACTTCATCTACAATGAATAACAATCCCCCTTTGTCCCATTCTCCTAGCCCCTGGCAACCACCATTCTACCCTCTGTTTCTATGATTTAACTATTTTATACACCTTATATAATTGGAATCATGCAGTATTTGTTTTCTGTGACTGGCTTATTTCACTTAGTTTAATATCCTAAAGGTTCATCCATGTAGTTGTATATATAATTTTCTATTTTAAATGTTGAATAATATTCCACTGTATGTATATACCACACATTCTTTATTTGCCCATCTCTTAATACACGTTTACATTGTTCCTCTATTGTGATTATTGTAAATAATGCTGCAATAAATATAAGAATGTAGTTATGTCCTGAATACCTTATTTCATTTTGTTTGAATATATACTTAGAAGTAAGCTTACTGGATAATATTTTACTAATTTTTTAGGAACCTCAACAGTATTTTCCATAATGTTTGCACCATTTTGCCTTCCCACCAACAGTGTAAAAGGGTCCAAATTTCTCCACGTACTCACAAATGCTTGTTATTATTTAAAATGGAATAGCCATCCTAACAGTTGTGAAATTTTGATTTGCATCTTCCTGATGATTAGTGATTTTGAATATTTTTTGATATGCACAGTGACCATTTGTATATCTTCTCTAGAGAACTTCTATTTGGGACCTTTTCCCGTTTTTCAGTCAGATTATTAGTTCACTTGCTATTAAGTTGTACAAGTCCTGCAATATATATATATATATATACATGGTGTGTGTGTGGTGTGTTAGTTGCTTAATCATGTCTGACTATGCAACCCCATGGCCTGTTGCCCGCCTGGCTCCTCTGTTCATGGTATTCTCCAGGCAAGAATACTGGAGTGGTTGAATATATACATGAAGAATCCAAATATGTATTTTAGATATTAATTCCTTAAGAGATATGTGGTTTGCATATAATACTTCCTCCATTCCTGAGAGGGCCTTTCATTCTTAATTTTTTCCCCTTACTATGCAAAAGCTTTTAGTTTGATGTAATCCCACTTGACCACTTTAGCTTTTGTTGTTTGTATTTTTCATGTCATATCCAAGAAATCATTGCCAAGACCAAGACTATGTTCCCCCCAATGTTTTCTTCTGGTAGGTATATATCTTCAAGTCTTATGGATTGTACACTGAAAACTTGAAATCAGATTTCAGAAATAGAGTAGCTGTTGATAATAAAAAGGTCCAGTTGATGAACCAACTGATTAAAAAATTAGAAAAGTCCCCCCCCCAAAAAAAATAAAAATAAATTAAAAAATTAGAAAAGCCATCAGTGAATGATTTAGAGAAATAATGGGACGACAGTAGAGGCCAATCAAATAAGATCACCAGGTTTCACACTTCTAATGACACATGATCTAATACAATCTTGGGCTTGTTCTTTAAATAACTTTGGGGAGAAAGTTGGAATTCAATATTAAAACTTAGGATTAAGTATTTAACAGCCATATTATCATCAGGATGAAGTTTCTGTTGACAGAAGAGTGTTTCTAATTTGTGTCTTACATTTTTGTGCAGAAATTTCCCTATATTTTCTCTTGGAAAAGAGAACTGATTGAAGAAAAGACCTATGTGTTCTTGGGAAATGCCATCATGTTATGCAATTTAAAAATCTGAGTCTATTTTCTATTTTTCACTTCTTAGAGTTTTCAAGCCTAATAATCCCTTTCCTTTGGGCCTCTCATCTGGGCAGACTGATAGAAGAGCCCGAGAACGCCTTCTTTTGATCCAGGCCGCTTGTGCAGGAGAGCCATCAACTTGGTCTTGTTCTCTAACTGCAGGGACTGCCCAGTCAGTCTCCTTTCCTTGCCAGCTCAAGCCATTTTCAGACATGCTAGGGGGCTAGCCTGTTCCTCCAAGAAAGCTTCATTATGTTAGTAACAGACCTTCATCTGTCCTCTTGGTACATGAGTTGTATCATCAGTCTTGATATCCACACCAAATTTTGTGTGGTGTGACTATTACACTCCTTGGAAATGATCACACCATAAGGTGTTATATTAATCTAATCACAACCTGACACTGAAAGTGATCACTCAGTGACTGAGTGTAGCCCATGGACTGTAGCCCACCAGGCTCCTCTGTCCATGGAATTCTCCACTCAAGAATACTGGAGTGTGTAGCCATTCCCTTCTCCAGGAGATCTTTCCAACCCAGGGATTGAATACAGGTCTCCTGCATTGCAGACAAATTCTTTACTATCTGAGCCATTAGGAATCACATCCTACAAAACCCAAAAAGCTAGTATTTTATTATATATGCATACACATATGATAATATCAATTCCTGGAATATTATGATATGAATTTGATAGTCTGCTCAACCTTGGCACTTTGCCATTCCTCATGGGAAATTAGGCTTATGAAATTATAAATTCTTCCTTTTAAAAGGCCCCAAAAGATGAGTTTGCTGAATAATGGCTCCTAGAGATGTCTATGTTTCCTAGGTGGTGCAGTGGTAAAGAATCTACCTGCTAATGCAGGAGATGCAAGAGACATGGATTTGATCCCTGGGCTGGGAAGATCCCCTGGAGGAGGGAATGGCAACCCACTCCAGTATTCTTGCCTGGAATATTTCATGGACAGAGAAGCCTGCAGGGCTACATGGAGTCTCAAACAGTTGGACATGACTGAGCACATGCGCACACACACACACAGATGTCTATATCCTAATCTCTAGAACCCTTGAATATATTATCTTCCTAATTAAAGGTATGTTGCAGGATCTTGAGAAGATTATCCTTCATTGTCTGGTCAGGACCCGTGCAATCACAAAGATCCTTAAAAGAGAGAGGCAGGAAATCAGAGTTTGACTACATAAGAATGAAAATAGATGCCAAGAAAAGATGCCACTATATTGCTGACTTTGAAGATGAAGAAAGGGCCATGAGCTAAGAAATATAGGAAATCTCTAGAATCTGGAAAAGACAAGGAAACACTGTCTCTACTAGACCCTGTAGGAAAAACACAGACTTGCAAATCTGTTTTTACTTCTGACTTCCAGAACTTTAAAAGAATAAATATGTGTTGCTTGAAGCCACTTAGTACATGGTAATTTGTTACAACTGCAGTAAGAAATTAATATTGTGGCAAAAGGAAGGAAATGAGCTGATTTTTTTCCAGTATTGCCTTTAGAAGAACATGTTGATTTACTGCTGAAAACTAGATTCTAAAATCTACCCTGGTTTGTGTTGTTTCCACAGTGTGGTTGAATTTTTCCTTCAGTTCTTTAAGCTAGCTCATACATACCCTTATGATGAAACTGATTTTTAATCAGATCAACCATACTTGTATTGAATTTCCCACATTTATATAAATATATAACTTACTTTCCTGGACAGTTTCTAAAAGCAAATGAGATAAAGCAAACAATTTGCTCAATAAAAGATGGCCAATGTCATACTAACAAAGATGCTACAATGTAACATAAAAAAGGAATAATATAACACCAGCATTTCTGACTTTTCCTTCTTACATCCAATATTTACTATTTCCTCCTTCATAAAGTTAGTCACTAATCAGTTTTCAAAAACTGCATTTATGATTTTGCCTGTTCTAATGTGACATAAAATGAATTACATAATATACATCTATTGTATAGTTTTGTCACTCATCATTATGTTGGAAAATTCTTCCATGTGGATGTATGCAAGTAAATTTCATGTTTATCACTGTGTAAAATATTTTTTATAAATAAGCAATAAATTGTTTATCTGTTCTTCCATCAATGTACAGGTTAGCTTTTGCCCTGTATGAATAATGCTACTATCCACTCTCTCATGTGTATTTTTGGCAAGCATACACATGTACTTCTGTTAGCTATTTTCTTGGAAACAATTTTTTAGATCAAAGGATATTACTAAACTAACACTGGTAGATAATGACAAACAGCTTTTCCAGTTCAGTTCAGTCGCTCAGTCATGTCCGACTCTTTGCAACCCCATGGACTGCAGCATGCCAGGCCTCCCTGTCCATTATCAACTCCCAAAGTTTACTCAAACTCATGTCCATTGAGTGGGTGATGCCATCCAACCATCTCATTCTCTATCATCCCCTTCTCCTCCTACATTCAGTCTTTCCCAGCATAAGGATCTTTTCAAATGAGTAAGTTCTTCCCATCAGGTAGCCAAAGTATTAGCGTTTCAGCTTCAGCATCAATCCTTCCAATGAATATTCAGGACTGATTTCCTTTAGGATGGACTGGTTGGATCTCCTTGCAGTCCAAGGGACTCTCAAGAGTCTTCTCCAACCCCACAGTTCAAAAAAATCAATTCTTCGGCACTCAGCTTTCCTTATAGTCCACTCTCACATCCATACATGACTAGTGGAAAAGCCTTAGCCTTGACTAGATGGACCTTTGTTGGCAAAGTAATGTCTGCTTTTTAATATGCTATTTAGGTTGGTCATAACTTTCCTTCCAAGGAGTAAGCATTTTTTAATTTCATGGCTGCAGTCACCATCTGCAGTGATTTTGAAGCCCAGAAAAATAAAGTCTGACACTGTTTACACTGTTTCCCCATCTATTTCCCATGAAGTGATGGGGCCGGATGCCATGATCTTAGTTTTCTGAATGTTGAGCTTTAAGCCAACTTTTTCACTCTCCTCTCTCACTTTCATCAACAGGCTCTTTAGTTCTTTAGAACTTCTTTAGTTTAGATCTAAAGAGAACTAAAGAACTAAACAGCTTTTCAAAGTGACTACATAAAATCTCATTTACATTAGCAATACATAAGAATTTTAAT